>NC_084831.1:39960001-41210001 GCF_033115175.1 Lepus europaeus
TCCAGCTGTTGCGGCTAATTGGGGAGTGAAACAATGGATGGAAGACCTCTCTCTCTCTCTGCTTCTCCTTCTCTCTCTGTGTAAATCTAACTTTCAAATAGATAAATAAAATCTTTAAAAGTAGTTTTTATTCTCCTACATTCTTGTGAACACTGCTATGTTTGGATTTTTAATTTTTGTATATTTGTAATCCAGGTATCTCACTGTGATTCGGTTTTGCATTTCTGATTGCTATTGATGTTGAGCACCTCTGGATGGTTCCATTAGCTTTTTCCTTTTCTCTCTGTCTGCCTAGTAGTTCTGTTGCCCACTTTTATGTTGCATCCCCTCACCCCGCATTTAAAGGTATTCTTTATATATGCTACCCACTCATTCTTTGTCTATTCTATATGATACAAATATCTTTCTAAATTTGTGCTTAGTTTTTTTAATTTTACATGTAGTTTAAAAGAGAATTGTTAGGTCACAGAATATGAGTATTATTGGTTTGGCCAAATAATTAAAAGTTGCAGGCAGTCTATGCTTCCGCCAACCTTTTGGGTTATTTTGCCCGCCCCTTCCCAAATTTGGCATTATCAACCTTCCTTGTTTTCCCCAGTATAACAAGTGTAAACTATCATCTCACTATTCAATTTCTCACATTATTTATGACTGTGATACTGTCTCCATATGCTTATGAAATTTTCTGCTATCTTTTTATACGTTGTCTGCTCGTATCCTTTGCCCATTTTTTCTATTATTTTTTTCTTTTTTACAGTGTTCTGTGTATTCTAGTTATTGGTTAATAAATTAGTTCAATTTTAGATATCCCAAGTATCCTTTCCAGGTTTCATCCATTTATAAACTTTGTCCAGGGTGTACTTTAGTTAATACCTAACATTGACGTAAATCAATCTTTGCCTCATATGTGTGTGTTTCTGACATTTTAAGAAATCTTCCCCATTCCTAGCTGACAAAATATTTTATATATTTTCTTCTAACTTTTTGGTTTTACGTTTTCACTTTTGAATGTTTAATCCATGAAGACTCAATGTTTTTGTACATGTTGTAAAGCAGTAATCCAAGATCCGCTTTCTTTTTCTTTTTCTCTCCTCTAAAGGCTGTGCTAGCTTTCCCAACAATATCTACCAAACATTCTAAGCTTCCCCTCATTGAGCTATGGCACATCTTTATCATTTACTAACCACCCAAAGTTCTGTTTTCAGACTTCCTGTTCTGTTCCAGTGTTCTATTTGTCTGTTCTTGTAGCAGTACAACACTGCTTTATTAATTTCAGCTTCTTAGTATCCGGTTCAGCAAGTCCCCTTTTTTGGGAGACAGATTTGGCTATTCACGATCCTTCACTGCTTCTTCTTAGAGTACTTCTATCAAGTTCCACAAACAGTCCAACTGGATTTTTGATTATGATACATTAAACTTAAAGATTAATTCAGGACATCTACATTTTTGCAGTATTACATAATCCCTTTCCAAAAGCATAGAATGTATCTCTCTGTCGGATCATATCCTATGTTCTTTGAGTTTTCAAGTTTTCTCTGTAGAGTTCTCATTTAATTCCTAGGTATTTAACTTCAGTGTTTCTTTGCGCTAGTGAGAAGAGTTTCTTAATTTTTCATTACATTTACTAATTGGTTATTTCAACTGTTCAGAAATCTATAGGTTGATTTGGAGTATCAGTTCAACTTTTACTGATGGGAATAGTTGCTCTGTCCCACTGTTATTATTGATATTAGTCTCACGGAAATGATATTCTATTGATGCCATGGCGAATCACCACAAACCCGATGGCCTAAAACGTTACTATCTCACAGATCTGTAGCTCAGAAGCCCGACCCAGACCTTGCTGGACCACATTCAGGGGGCAGTGGGGCCAGGTTCATTTTGGAAAGATACAAAAGAGACTCTGTTTCCTTGACTTCCGGCTTCTAAAGGACACCGTTAATCCTTGGCTCTTGGTCGCCTTCCTCCATCATCAAAGCCAGCAACTGCGAATCAAGCATTATTCACATTTCATCAGTCACTCTTACCCTTCTGCCTGCTGTTTCCACTTTAAGGACGGTCTGTTGTCCATGTCCTCCACTGACCCCACCTAGATAAACAGTATAATCCTTTAAGCAGAGGTCAGCTGATTAGTAGCCTTAATCTTAGTTCCATCTGTGACTTTAATTCATTCTCTGCCATGAAGCAGTATGTTCATAGTATCCTAGGATTAGGACATGAATACCTTTTGAGAGATCTTATTCCACATACGACGGGCACCAAAATGAGTGTTAACTGGATTGCATTCATGTACATCAAATATGCTGGAGCAGGTATAGTGGTGCACATGTTAGGCAGCTGCCTTGGATGCCTGTAAACCATATCAGGGTATCCGTTCAAGTCCCAGTTACTCCACTTCCCATCCAGCTTTCTGCTAATAGGTCTGGAAAGACAGCAGCTGATGGTCCAAGGACTCATGTCCCTGAAACTGACAGGGAAGACCTGGATAGAATACAGAGATTCTGGTCATGGCCTGCCCCAATTCTGGCTGTAACAGGCATTTGGAGAGTGAACCAGCAGAAGGAAGATTTCCATGTCCCTCTGTCTCTTTCTCTATCCCTCATTCAAATATATGAATAAATAAGTCTTTTTAAAAAGACACCCCAAATAGTTATGAGTTGGTAATGTTATTCAATGGGGGAAATAAGAATTGGGCAGTTTTGGATGACTTTTAGAATCAACTTGGGGTCAGTGCTTTGGCACAACATGTTAAGCTGCTGCTTGTAGCGCCAGCATCCCATATGAGCGCTAGTTCCAGTCCTGACTGATTTCCAGTCTAGCTCCCTGCTAATATGCCTGGGAAAATAATGGAGGCTCCTGTACCCACATGGAACACCCAGAAGAAGCTCCTGGCTCCTGGTTTTGGCCTAGGCCAGCCCTGGCTGCTGTGGCCATTTGGGGAGTGACCAAGTGGATGGAAGATTCTCTCTCTCTGTCCTTTCCTCTGTCTCTGTAACTCTGCCTTTCAAATAAACAAATAAATCTTTTTAAAAAACCTTATTTTGAAAGTTCCTAAATAAGAAGAATCAAACATTTATTCACAATGTATTGTTTAACCGTACCTCAAATTGATGAATGAGTTGAGAAAAAAATGTTCTTTATTAAAAACTTCCAGCTATAAATTAATGCATATGAAAAATTAGAATAGCAACGGCTGCTAAAACCGCTGTTGAAAACCTGATGAGGAATTTCATAATGGATATATTAGCCTGAGAGCGCTCAAATAAATTGCTCAGTCTTAATTTCACAAAAAGACAGAATTCCCTTCTGAGGTGATGCAATTAGGAATATACTTCACTACCTGTCATGGCAAAAATAAAACTGGAATATGACCAAGCATCCAAGTCTATCACCAAGATTTGAAGTAACTTTACAGGAGAAAGCCACAGGCATACAAAGCATCAAAATAAATACAATATGGTTTCTTCAAATAAATTACAAAGAAGAAAGGGAACACCATAGGCAGGAGTACTTCAAAAAGTTCATGGAAAATGGAATTAAAAGGTAGGTTTCTTTGGTGAAATTTTTTTAATTCTTGCATTTTTTTTCATAATATGTACTTTATGAGTTTTTTTGAAGACGTCTCATGTTTAAAAAGAATAAAGGATATAACCTTAAAAAAAGAGCATGCATCATTTAAGTAGTGATACACATTGAAGCAGTTATGAATGGAATATGATGTCTGCAATTTACTTCAAATCACTCCAGTGGAGGTAGGAGGTAGCAGTAGCAGAAAGTAGCTGAGGGTATGGGTGAAATGATTTAACAACCCAGTTGGTGACAAATACCAAAGTTCATTATACGACTTTTTTCTAGTTTTCTGTATGTTTGGTTCCACATTATCAAATACCAAAGTAGATGTTGAAGACTGTCCAGTGCTATTTCTGTACTGATTACTGAGATAATCACATGAGCTTCGGGGCCTGCGCAGTGGTGCAGTGGGTTGAGCTGTCTGCAGTGCCAGTGTCCCACATGGGTGCTGGTTCATGTCTGAGCTGCTCTGCTTCTAGTCCAGCCCCTTTCTAATGGCCTGGGAAAGCAGGGGAAGATGGCCCAAGTCTTTGGGCACCCTGCACCCATGTGGGAGACCCGGAAGAGTCTCCTGGCTCCTGGCTTCGGCCTGGCTCAGCCCCAGCCATTGTAGCCATTTGGGGAGTGAACCAGCAGATGGAAGACTTCTCTCTGTCTCTCCCCTCTCTCTGTAACTCTGACTTTCAAACAAACAAAATTTTAAAAAGATTTTTCTTTATTTTTACTTGAGAGTCAGAGTTATAGACAGAGATATGGAGAGACAAAGAGAAAGGTCTTTCATCCACTCCCTAAATGGCCACAATGGCCAGAGCTGGGCCAATCTGAAGCTAGGAGCCAGGAGCTTCTTCCTGGTCTCCCATGCAGGTGCAGGGGCCCAAGCACTTGGGCCATCTTCTACCACTTTCTCAGGCCAAAGCAGAGAGCTGGGTCAGAAGAGGAGCAGCCAAGACTCGAATTAGCATCTATATGGGATGCAGGGCACTGCAGGTGGAGGCTTAGCCCACTAAACCATAGTGCTGGCCCCTGTGCCCACGTGAGAGACCCAGAAGAAACTCCTGGCTCCTGGCTTCAGATAGGTGCAGCTCCAGCCGTTGCGGCCAACTGGGGAGTGAACATCAGATGGAAGATCTCTCTCTCTCTCTCTCTCTCTCTCTCTCTTCTCTTTGTGTAACTCTGATTTGCAAATAAATAAATAAATCTTTAAACAAAAACCCTCATATGAGCTTTGAGCTGTAGCCCGTTTATTAAGTGAATTCTACTTATAGATTTTTCTGATAGTTTACTTTTTTTTAAGATTTATTTGAAAGTCAGAGTGACGCAGAGAGAGATCTTGGGCCATCTTCTACTGCTTTCCCAGGCCATAGCAGAGAGCTGGATTGAAAGTGGAGCAGCCGGGTCTCTACCGGCGCCCAAATGGGATGTTGGCGCTTCAGGCCAGGGCATTAACTCACTGTGCCACAGCGCCGGCCCTACGATGGTTTACTTTTATTGTAATCCTATACCATGTTATTTTGTGAATATGCTTTGTATTATGTTAGCTAGTGTTTTATATAAGATTTTGCATCTGCATTCATGAGAACCGAACTTAAAACTTTCTTTCCTTTTATTACTGTTTCCAGATTTGGGAATCTAGATGACACCAGCCTCATAACATAGGAGCGAAGCTTAGACCCTATGCTCTTGACCCATAGATCCCTGATGTTCTCCTTGTTTTTCTTTAATTGTTTTCTCAGTGTCTTCAGATTGCATAGTCTCCTGATCTGTCCTAATGGAAACTGGCCCTCCTGCCACCCACAATGTGCTGCTAAGCCCACTGAGTGAAGTTTGATTTCATTTAAATTATTATTCAGTGCTAGCATTTTCATTTGGCACATATTTTTCATTTTCCACATGTCTTCTGAGATTTCTTGTTTGTTCATTCACTAGGACAATTTCTTCTTGATTCTTGAAAAATTTTTTCTTTAATTCTTTGAACATACTTGTAATAGTTGCTTTAGAGTCTTTGTATGCTCGGTCCAGCTTGTGTGCCATGTCGAGTGGTAATTCTAACTGCATGTTTTCACAATTATGTATTGCATTCTCCTATTTCTTTCTATGTCTAGTGTTCTTTTGTTGAATACTAGATATTTTGAGAACATATTGTTTGACATTGGGTTCTATCCTTCTGTGAGGAGTGTTGATTCTTGTTTCAGCAGGTGGTTTGATTCCTGGCTGATTACCTTACATCTGTGTAGAGTTGGTGATATGCTTTGAGAACTAAACTTAAAACTTTCTTTCCTTTTATTACCATTTCCAGATTTGGGAATCTAGACAACACCAGCCTCATAACATAGGAGCAAAGTTGCTGGAGATGTATGGAAAACCCAAGATGTTTCTAAAGCACCTCTAACTTTATGGGGTTCATACTCAAACTTCGGTCTCTTCTATGGGTTTGACAGGTGTGGTTAGACTGAGTTGAAGGAAGTGTAGCCAGGCCTTACTTTAGGGCACAAGTCTTACTGCTGAAGTGCAGCCTGTTTTGTGTAACAGCTGGATACCAGAAGTATTAACTAGAAGAAGAGAAATCAGTGAATGGCCTCAGCCAACCCAGACCACCTGTAATTCTTGGGCGTAATTCTTGGGAGAGTATAGGATCCAAAGATAAGGAAGAAATTCCCCAAACTATCCAGTCTATGTCCTTATTTTTCTATCACAAGATATTCTGCAATACTTGTACCCGGTGAGCCAACTGAGGCTCAGAGTATATAGACCCAGTGCAGAGTGCTTTGGGGTCCTTCAGCTGCAACATGAAGTGGAGCAAATACTTACAAGACTCCTTCGGCTCTGGGCAGCTTCTCTGTGTCTTGGGGAATCACTTAGCGGTAGATCCTAGGCCTCTGCTTTCCCTGCTGTCTGTCCATGAGTGGTAAGTGTGCTTTGCCTGGTGGGTTTCATGAGTGCTCGATCACACCAGACTCATACTCACTGTTGGATTTTTATGTAAAATCTCCTGCCAGAGCCAGAAGCTTTGCACTAACAAAGTAGAAAAAAAAAAGTCTCCACTCCAGAAGGTTCAGAACTCCAATGTGCCATAGCACTGCTTGATCTTAAGTATGTCTGCCATGTTCCCAACCTTGTAGCTATAGCTAATTGGCAAGCCTCATGTGGTCTCATTCTGTGCATGAAAAATTCATCCTGCAGCATTGAACTTTTGGGGAAACCCCTTATAAATTTCTGGAGACTTCTTTGCACAGCTCCCTTTTCTCATTCCCTGAACTGCAAGTTCCAGCTGCTTCATCTGCGCGTGATCTTGCCTCTTCAATTCAGTGGAGCACCATGCTTGCTATACCATGGCTACTAAATCTTCCCCACGCAAAGAGCCAGGCAATCTGGAGAATCACCTTGTGAGGTTCTATTATCTCATAGAGCACAGGCTTGTGCTGCCTGGTGTCCACTGTCTGGAAACAGTTGGCATTTATATTTCATCCGGTTTCATGTTTATTTAAACCAAGAGAACTAATCTGGAACTGATTATTCTATTGTAAGTGGATGTGAAATACCAACTCTATGCTGTTTTAATATTAAATATGCTTATCCTTAATACATATTGATAGCTAGCTTCTTATTTTGAAGATTGAATGAGTGGCATATTTCACAAGTGGTGGTTAAAGTGAATATTAGAGTTAAATCTTTCTTTGGTAATACTTAATGACATCAAAAATACAAAGAAATAATTGTGTTGGACATTTTCTCTAGAGGGTTAAAAAGACCTTCTTAACCGTTTCTTTAAAAAAAAAAACCTATATACTTTTTTTTTTTTATTTGAAAAGCAGAGTTACATTAGCACGGAGCTAGATTGGAAGTGAAGCAGCCAGGTCTTGAACTGGCGCCCATATAGAATGCAGGTGCCACAGGCAGCAGCTTAACCCACTATACCGCAACACCAGCCCCAAAGTGTCTTAACATTTTCTAACCACTTCTGTAAACTGAGCATCCATGGGGGCCTGCGCTGTGGCATACCAGGCGAAGCTGCCACTTAGGTCGCTCACATTCACTATCAGAGTCCCAGCTACTCTGTTTCCAGTCCAGCTTCCTGCTAATGTACCAGGAAAACAGCAGATGATGTTTCAAGTACTCAAGTATTTGAGTTCCTGCTACCCGTATGGGATATCTAGATGGGGTTCCTGGCTCCCAGCTTCTGCCTGGCCCATCCCTCTGCCTTTCAAACAAACAAACTGAGCATCTAGTTTAAGAAATTCTGAATTAGAGGGGCCAGCACTGTGGCATAGTGAGTAAAGCTGCTGCCTACTGAGCCGGCATCCCATATGGATGCCTGTCTTAGTCCTGGCTGCTCCAATTCCAATCCAGCTCCCTGATGGTAGCCTGAGAAAGCAGCAGAGGATGGCCCAAGTGCTTGGGCCCCCACACTCATGTGTGAAACCCAGATGAAGTTCCTGGCTCCTGGCTTCTGATCAGCCTCGCTCTGACCGTTGTATCTATTTGGGGAGTGAACCAGCAGATGGAAGACCTCTCTCTCTCTCTCTCTCTCTCTCTCTCTCTCTCTCTAACTCTCCATTTCAAATAAATAGACAAAATCTTTAAAAACAAAAAGAAATTCTGAATTAGAGAAATTTTAAAAGATTTCACTTAAGCTGAACCATGTAACAAATATGTGATACTAATTTAAAACAATCATTAAAAATTCTCCTCCCGAAAGAAATGTGGATTACTGCCTCTTCCCCATGCTGCCTTAAAATCCTATTTTATCTGTTCTTTTATCATATATTTTTGGTTCTGTTTTTTATAAAAATATTTTAGGGGGCTATCACTGTGGCATAGTGGGTAAAGCCACTGCCTGCAGTGCCATATGGGCGTTGGTTCAAGTCCCAGCTGCTCCACTTCCAATCCAGCTCTCTGCTATGGCCTGGATAAGCACAGGAAGATGGCCCAGGTCCTTGGACTCCTGCACCTGTGGGAGAGACCTGGAGGAAGTTTCTGGCTCTTGACTTCAGATCAGTGCAGCTCCGGCTGTTGCAGCCATCTGGGGAGTGAACCAGTGGATGAAAGACCTCTCTCTCTCTCTCTCTTTCTCTCTCTCTCTCTCTCTTTCTCTCTCTCTCCCTCTGTAACTGCCTTTCAAATAAATAAATCTTTAAAATATTTTAAATAATCAAATTATTTTACTTCACTGATGGAGGAAAAATACAGATAATTGGGAATCTAGCCTAGATCTTTAACCAAGTCTGTAAACGCCTTAGTAGGTAGTAACCATGTCTTACTTAGTTTTCTTTGTATTAAACAGAGAATTTATAATGCAAAAGATGTTCAATTAAAATGTGTTTAATTGGAGCAAGCATTTACCACAACAGTTAAGACACCGCTTAGGACACCTACCTCCCATATTAGAGTGTCTGGGGTCAAGTCCTAGCTCCACTTCCAATTCCAGCTTCCTGCTAATTCATACTTTGGGAGGCAGCTGGTCCTTGACACCCACATCGGGGATCCAGATCAGATTCTAGCCTTCTGATTCCTGTCTGGCTCAGTCCCAGCTATTGCAGACATTTGAGAAGTGAACCAGTAGAGATCTCTCTCTCCACCTTTCAAATAAATAAATAATTTTTTAAAGATTTATTTTATTTATTTGAAAGACAGAGTTACAGAGAGAGGTAGAGACAGAGAGAGAGGTCTTCTAGCTGCTGGTTCACTCCCTAGATGGCCGCAATAGCCAGAGCTGAACCAATCTGAAGCCAGGAACAAGGAGCTTCTTCCAGGTCTCCCATGGGCCATCTTCTACTACTGTCTCAGGCCATAGCAGAGAGCTGGATCAGAAGAGGAGCAGCCACGACTTGAACCGGCACCCATATGGGATGCCAGCGCTTCAGGCTAGGGTGTTAACCTGCTGTGCCACAGCGCCGGCCCCAATAAATAATTTTTTAATATGTGGGGTTGAATTGAAGGAGATTCTGTATCTGAGGACCTCCTTCCTTGGAGCAAGTTCAGCCTTTGAACTCAGGCCAGCTTTAGACCAACATTGGCTTTTACCTCTTGCTAGCCACATGACCCCGGACACAATGTTTCCACACTCTGAGCCTCTCTTCGTGTGTGTGTGTGTGTGTGTGTCTATATGCACATACATACATACATACATGTGGTGCACTTTACCAACTTACGGAAAAATGTGAAATACTTAGCACACAATAGCTCACTATAGCCGGTTCAAGGGTGCCAGGTTCTTGTTTTTCTTTACATTCTCATATATGCACAGTCCACGTTTGAGGTCTGTTGAGATCCCACCTGATTAGGACTGAGTTTGTCCACCTCTTTGAATTCACTGAGCTCCTCTGATGCAGTGTGCCGTGGACAAAAACATCAGTTCAGTCCAAATCCCTGGGTATGTAACATTCTTCTTCCATGTTACAACTAGTTTGAAGGCTTCCCTCTGTCATAGCCTTCAAGTTTCAGCCTTATACAAAAATTTAGCTGTCAATTTCTAAGCTCTAGGCATAGAAATTTTGTGAAAATGTGCCTGAATAGCAGCATTATGGATGGCACTACTATAATTAATGATGTCTCTGGAAAATTTGTAGCGGGTAGTAGATGAAACAGGAATTGTGCTGCTCCTGCATGTTCCCTCCTTTTATTCTCTATGAAATTTTATCGGAAATAAGTCTAATGAAAAATGTAAGCTCTTAATCTTTCCTGTAAATTCTACCTCATTTGATGCATGCTTTAAGGGAATGAATCGGAGCATTTTTTTTCTTTTGTACATACTTTGCATTGATGAGGTGAGGACAGTAACTCAGACTGGCCAAATGATCAGAAGGCCAGAGACATTTTTAAATACCTCTATTGTCTTTCCTTCATGTTCAGTCTCCAAAGGAGAACTGATTTCCAACAAAGTCATTGTCTTCATCAGTAATACGACTATCATAAATATTGGCCACAGTAACTATTCAGTGACTGTCCTTTATAAATCAAGCATTATAGGGGGTGCTTTATATATGTAATGGGGTGGCTCACACAACTCTACAAGGCAAGTATTTGTATCCCCATTTAACAAACAAGGACACTGGCTCAGAGCAAATGAACGTGCTCAGGGTCACAGAGACAGTACCTGACTGAGCAGGAATTCAGACCTAAGTCTCTTTACTCCAGAGGGGCCTTTCTTCTGCTACTGCCTTTCATGATTAGCTATTATTTTAATATTATTGATAACAAACCCACCAATTAGTTTAAGACACAATACAACCAAGTCATCATGAATAGATGTTATATATAATATGTTACTATGATCTTGCATTTGAATAGAAATGTGTGTTTCTGATAGCATGGTCTAGTCATCTTAGCTGGCAATTCTGTGTATTTTAAAGTAAAACTATCTCTAAACCTCAAATACAAAACTTATTTATCACTGAGAATGCATGGAAGGTTTAAGAGAAATAAGACTTTTTAAATTTCTAATATAGTTTGTCATGAAAAGACAAAGCATGCATCCCCTGTAGCAAGAATTTTTTTAGATAGATAGGACAACACAAGTTTTATCCCTTGGACAAAGTGTGTATGGGCCTACACAACTCTATGTATACACCCAGAAGATTGTTTCATTTTATGAATCTTGTTTCCCTAAGTAAGATATACTAGTTCAGTCAATAATAATTAGATTGTCATTCCTCTGGCTGGGTTTTAGAAAGTAATAAGCCAAAGAGAAATCACAAGTCCTCCTGTAATGGCTTTAGGGGAAATGTGGATATAACAGGGCAGGTTGCTTTTGGAAATAAAAGGTGGGAGTGGAAAATTCCTAGCTCTAGTTACAAACTGTGTCTGCTGGAATTGGGCATTACTCCCAACCCAGTGGAGGGCCTCCTGAGATTCAACCCTAATTTCTCCATTACAAGAAGAGGAAACGCCAAGGGCTTGGGCAAATTCACAGTGAGCCCCCAAGGGCTACTAACATTGCACCAGCTGGAAGCCACATCCATCGTAGGGAGGAGTATGTGGGTGAGGCAAGTCCTCTTCTGGTGTTACAGATAAATAGTTTTGGACAGGAGGAAAGTTTTAATGCAGGCAATTAATTTTTTGCCTACAACTACCAAGATGTAAGTATCTGGGACACTGAATACTGACAGTTAAGAGAATAACGACCTCCCAAAATGTCTGTCTCCTAATCCCCAGAACCTGTCATCAACTTCTTTGTGTTCTTGCAAAAAAGAAGAGATTAGGACGCAGACATGCACAGAGGGACAATCATGTACAGATACCAGAAGACGACCATCTACAAGCCAAAAAGAAATGCCTCAGCAGCAACCGACCTTCCCCACACCCCAGGGGTAGACACCTGTCCTTCAGAACGTGAGCAATATCTGGTTTATGCCACTCTGCCTGTGCCCCCCCCCCATCATGGTGGTCCTAGCAGCCTAGCACCACCAGCAAAAACCATCATCTCAAGTCTGTTGAATGTTTTCCCTGCAGAAACACTCCTTCTCTGAACTCCGAACATTGGCATAGGCTACACTTCTCTTTTTCTCCAAGGGTTCAAAAGTCATAGCAGCAACAGCATAACGAAACGCCAAAGACTCAGGTGAACTGCTTTTAGCTGCAAATAGAAAACTTGATTGCTGTTGGCCTGAAACACAAAGGTGTTTAATAACAAGTCTGAGGGCATCTGGAGAGGGCTGCTGCAGCTCCTCTGGTTAAAAGCCCAGACCCTTTCTGTCTTGGCGGGTTTTAAATGTGCAGTGTCTCCCACTCATGCTGCTTACCTGCAGGCTGTTTGCTCACATTCACTCCAGAAAAGGGGAGAAAGGGCAATACCAATTACCTATGTCTTTTCATGGGAAAATAGAGTTTTTCTGGAAGGTTCCCAGCAGGCCTCCGCTCGTGAGGTCTCATGGCCTCCTGCAGGCATAGGGGAGGCCAGATGCAGACCAGCTCACAAACTGGACAGACTGCTCATGACTGGATTAAACCAGTGGTTCTCAATCCTGGTTAGAAACACCTGAAGGACCTTTAGAAATATAGATACCTCGGGTTCTGACTCAAAACGCCTATTTTTTACATTCTGCAGGTTATTCCACTGTGTAGCCAGGTCGAGAACCACCGGCAGAGAGCAATTTTGGATCATCTGTGATGCCACTTGGAACAAAATTGAGACCCAAAAAGCAAACAAGAAATGTAATAGGAGAGATATAGAGGTTCGCATGTTGTGGCAGAATATCTATAAATTATTTGTCCATAAAGCTTGGATGGTCCACCTGGATTTGGGCACACTCAAATATTAGAGTAAGGTTCTCCCTCTTTTCCTCTTCTTCTTCTTTTGCCTCCTCCTTTCCCCACTCCTCTTCTTCTTCCACCTCTCTTCCCTTCCATCTCTCTCCTCAGCCGCCTTCTAATCTCTCCATCTCTCTCCCTCTCACTCCATTTCCCCTCTCTCTTCTATCTCTAGCACAGTTATATAAGCATAGGTACAACTATAAGAAATATTCTCTACATAACCAAAATATTACCATCCAGCCAGTGACTCAACATGTCCAGATACAAAGCTCACTGCCTTCTGTAGTCACTATCTATGATAGCACAGGTACTCTCTGTACAGTGCACCTGCCCCAGATAGTGGGAAAGGCCTGGGGTCCATGTGTCAGGCTTTGGCTACAGAGTGAAGCACCTTTCTCTAAATCACACGAAGATGCCACAAAGCTTATCATGGTCCTGGTATTATGAGACTCCTTTTTTCACTGTTACATGGCTGTGACCGTTATGAAGTTCTCACTCTCTTTTTTAAAAAAATTGATTTATCAGGGCCGACGCCGTGGCTCACTTGGTTAATCCTTCGCTTGCGGTGCCTGCATCCCATATGGGCACCAGATTCTAGTCCTGGTTGCTCCTCTTCCAGTCCAGCTCTCTGCTGTGGCCCAGGAAGACAGTGGAGGATGGCCCAAATGCTTGGGCCCTGCACCTGCATGGGAGACCAGGAGGAAGCACCTGGCTCCTGGCTTCAGATCGGCGCAACGCGCTGGCCTTAGTGGCCATTTTGGGGAAGGAAGACCTTTCTCTCTCTCTCTCTCTCTCTCTCTCTCTCTAACTCAGCCTGTCAAATAAAAATATTTGATTTATTTTATTTATTTGAAATGCATAATTACATAGATTACATAGTGACAGAGGAAGAGATAGAGATAAAAACAGAGAGAGAGGGAGTTGTTCCATCTGCTGGTTTACTCCCCAAATGGCAGCAATGACAGAGGCTGGGTCAGGCCGAAGCCAGGAGCCAGGAACTTCATCTGGGTCTCCCATGTGGAAGGCAGGGACCTTTGAGTCCCTTCTTTTCCAGGCCTTCAGCAGGGAGCTGGATTGGAAGTGGAGCAGCTGGGATTAGAAAAGGTGCCCATATAGGATGCTGGCACCTCATATGGGATGTGGCAATGGCTTAACCCACTATGCCACAACACTGGCTCTTGAAGTTTCTCTTTTACTATAAGATGAAATTTATCTCCCGGAACATGCTACTCAATGGCCCATTTAATGGTCTGGCACTGCCTAGAACCCATTTGTGCCCCCAACTCTGGTCCTCATGACGTCTTAGTTCTCTCAGCCCTGGTTCCTGCAGACATTCTGCTTAACACAGCTCAGCTTCTCCCTTGCTGTCTCCCTCATCCTTCTCTGGATGCACTGCTGAGTGATCGGTAGTCCTCTTAAGCTACAGCCCCATAGCTCAAACGCTGTCATCATGAAAGGCTGCCCCAAAATGGGGTAACTTTATTTCACTCAAAGGCAAGAAAGGGTATTTGAAAAATTGGCGTAAAAATTTGATGCAGCAATTAGGATGCCACTTGGGACACCCACAAAACATGTCCGAGTGCCTGGGCTTGTGTCTCAGCTCCACTTCCGATCCCAGCTTCCTTCTAATGCACACCTGGAAGGAAGCAGTGATGTCACAAGTACTTGGGTTCCTGCTGCCAATGTGGGAGACCCAGAATACGTTCCTGGCTCCTGGCTTAAGCCTGGCTCAAGCCTGGCTGTTGGGGTCATTTGGAGAGTGAAGCAGCAAATAGAAGATCTCTCTCTCTCTCTTTTAAAATTAAGTTATCTTTTAATTCCATTTGCCATTAGCTTTGTTAAAGTTTTGTTTATTTATTTGAAAGGCTCAGTGAGAGAGAGAAGGGCAGAGACGGGGAGAGAAAGAGAGATCTTCCAGCCACTGGTTCACTCCATAAATGGCCACAACAGCCAGGGTTAGGCTGAAGCCAGGAGCCGGGAACTCCTTCAGGATCTCCCATGTCGGTAGGAGGGGCCCCGGTACCTGGGCCATCTTCCACTGCCTTCCCAGGAGCACTAGCAGGGAGCTCAATTGGAAGTGGAGCAGCTGCAACTCAAACTGCTGTCCCTGGGGGAATTTCTTATATAAAATGAGGTTATTTTCAGTGCTAATGTGCCTTCCTCTCTCTTCTACCTTCATCAATTCTACCTTCACTACTGAATCTGTGTCATGTAGCACAGTAGGTATAGAAAGTAACAAGACAAAGTCTTGGTCCTCGGAAAGTCTTGGTCCTCGGTCGTCTGGTAGGAGTATCCCGCCCCTCATCTGTCCTCTCCTGTCCAGCCCACCAACAGGACCCAGCCCAGCAACACAGATAGAGAGCACTCCCTTTTCTCAAAGCTCCCGGAATTCTGTTTCAGTATTCCTACATGTTTTCAATATTCCTAATCGTTTTTTCAAAGCTCTAGAGAACACAGCTCCCTGGGACAACCAGAAAAGGGAAGAGAGAAGGATTCAGGATAGAAGGGGTAGAGAGGGAACAAGTGTTACTTTAAAGCAGAGAGTTCCTTTTGTGGAAAGAACTGTGTTTGGGAAAAATGATTTCAAGGATTCTTCACATGCATGAACAGAGAAACCCAGAAGATTTAACCAAGATAGACTGGTACAGTCCAACAGTGGACGGGAGTGCTTCACACAGTGAATTGGGGTGAGTGCTGACGAGGTTTGGGTATGGGAAGGGAAGGATTCTGAGACTGTCTCAGACATGAGAGGGAGAAGCAAGGGATAGGAGCACTGGGAGGGCAAGCAAGATGCATGGAGCTGCTGGAGACCCACATCTAAGTAGAAAAATAAAATTGACCTGGGGGCAGGAAGTGAGGTGAAGGCCTTGTATGTGCTGGTGACAAGGCTCAATGGTTGGTTTATGTCTAAGATTGCTCCCGTGGCTGGTGATATCCCTGAAGCCAAAAACGAGGTCTGGACTATTCTGTTCCCAGTAGCTAGCATTGTGCCTATCTAATTCCAGGTTTTGTGGAGCCTGAAGCTTATGCGATTTGGGAAGCCTTCTTTAAGAAAAAGATTTTGAAATTTATTAACAAAAAGTTAAGAAAGTGAATATTTATAATGAGGAAATAAATCACAAACTATTTTCAAAATCTCAAAGTCCAGAAAAATCACATTATGCTTTTGTTAACTTTGATAAGTATTACTGTAATATATATATATATATATATATATATATATATATCCTGTGTTTATTCTTTAATCATTTCTTTCTCTGAAAACAATTTTTCTAAGATTGATTTTCACTTTTTTGGAGAATGAACAGAAATATAATTGAATCTTTTAATATAATTTATCAAAATTGGACTTTTATTTTATAGTATTCAGAAAAGTTCGTATTAACTTCACAGCTTCTGGGGTCTATGCTATGGTGCAGTGGGTTCTATCCACTGGTTCACTCCCCAATTGGTCACAATGGCCAAAGCTGCGCCAATCCGAAGCCAGGAGCTAAGAGCTCCTTCTGGGTCTCCCACATGGGTGCAAGGGCCCAGGGAGTTGGGCCTTCTTCTACTGCTTTCCCAGGTCATAGCAGAGAGCTGGATTGAAAATGGAGCAGCCAGCCAATGCCACAGCTTACTTGGCTAATCCTCCACCTGCAGCACCGGCACCCTAGGTTCTAGTCCCGGTTGGGGTGCTGGATTCTATCCCAGTTGCTCCTCTTCCAGTCCAGCTCTCTGCTGTGGCCTGGGAAGGCAGTGGAGAATGGCCCAAGTGCTTGGGCCCTGCACCCACATGGGAGACCAGGAGGAAGCACCTGGCTCCTGGCTTCGGATCGGCGCAATACACCAGCCACAGTGCATTGGTCATAGTGGTCATTTGGGGGGTGAACCAAGGAAAAAGGAAGACCTTTCTCTCTGTCTGTCTCTCTCTCTCTCACTGTCTGCCTGTCAAAAAAAAAAAATGGAGCAGCCAGGTATCTAACCGGTGC
The DNA here is from genome assembly GCF_033115175.1 of Lepus europaeus. Lineage (NCBI taxonomy): Eukaryota > Metazoa > Chordata > Mammalia > Lagomorpha > Leporidae > Lepus > Lepus europaeus. Next base: position 39,976,792 of record NC_084831.1, read on the forward strand.
CTATGTGGGATACTGGCACTGCAGACAGCGGCTTTACCCACTACACCACAGCACCAGCCCCCCCATAATTTCTTTATCCAGTCTTCAGTTGACAGGCATTTAGGTTGATTCCATGTCTTAGCTATTGTGAATTGAACTGCAATAAGCATGGGGGTGCAGATAACTCTTTTATTTGCTGATTTCATTCCCAGGAGAGGGATGGCTGGGTTGTATGGTAGGTCTATATTCAGATTTCTGAGGTATCTCCAAACCAGATTACTTTCCCAGAAACAGTGGGTTATGGTACCTTTTTCCCCACATCCTCGGCAGCATTTGTTGTTTGTTGATGTCTATATGAAAGCCATTCTAATGGGGTTGAGATGAAATCTCATTGTGGTTTTGATTTGCATTTCTCTGATGGCTCATGATCCTGAAAATTTTTCCATGTGTCTGTTGGCCATTTGGATTTCCTTTTTTAAAAAATGTCTTCTTAAGTCCTTGGCCCACTTCTTAACTGGGTTGTTCATTTTGTTGTTATGGAGATTCTCTTTATATATTCTGGTTATTAATCATTAATAGTTGCATAGTTTGCAAATAATTTCTTCTATTCTGTTGGTTGCCTATTCACTTTCCTGATTGTTTCTTTTGCAGTATAGAAACTTCTCAATTTGATGTAATCCCATTTGTTAATTTTGGCTTTGATTGCCTGTGCCTCTAAGGTTTTTCCCAAGAACTCTTTGCCTGTGCCAATATCTTGCAGGGTTTCCCCAATGTTCTTTAATAATTTGATGGTGTTGGGTCATAAATTTAGGTCTTTAATCCATTTTGAATGGATTTTTGTGTAAGATGTAAGGTCCTGCTTCATATTTCTGCATGTGGAAATCCAGTTTTTCCAGCACCATTTGTTGAAGAGACTGTCCTTGCTTCAAGGATTGGTTTTAGCTTCTTGGTCAAATATAAGTTGGTTGTAGATGTTTGAATTGATTTTTGGCATTTCTATTCTGTTCCATTGGTCCCTCCATCTGTTTTTGTAATAGTATTAGATTGTTTTGATTATAACTGCCATGTTGCATGTCTTGAAATCTGGTATTGTGATGCCTCCTACTTTTTGTTTTACAAGATTGCTTTAGCTATTTGAAGTTTCCTGTGTTTCCATATGAATTTCAGCATCAATTTTTCTATATCTGAGAAGAATGTCTGGTATTTTGATTGGTATTTCATTGGATCTGTAAATTGCTTTCAGAAGAATGAACATTTTGATGATATTGATTCTTCCAATCCATGAACATGGAAGATTTTTCCATTTTTTTTGTATCTTCTTCTATTTCTTTGTTTAATGTTTTGTAATTCTCATCATGGAAATCTTTGACATCCTTGGTTAAATTTATTCAAAGGTATTTGATTTTTTTGTAGCTATTGTGAATGGAATTGATCTTAGAAGTTCTTTCTCAGCCATGGCTTTGTCTGTGTATACAGTTATTGCTTTTTATGTGTTGATTTTATATCCTGCTCACTTTACCAAACTTTTATGATTTCCAATAGTGAGCACTTGATGAGTTGACTAAAAAAATAAATATTAAAGCGAAGCAAAGGAGGAAGAGGAGCAAGCAGGAACAACACGCTGACGCCTGTGAAGAAGCAGCTGCCCGGTACCGTGGCAGCTGGTGAGGTTTCATCAGTGTCTCAGCCTACCCTCGGCCAGGGAATTGTCTCTGTTTGTCACCGAGGCTTTGGACCTCCTGGATAAGCTGCCTGTGTTCCTCCAGCCTCTTTGCCCTCAGCGGGTCTAACCACACAAAGAACTATATTCTCATCATGATGGCAGGAAGTTTGCTAGTCGCCAAGCCTCCGTGGGTGCCTTTTTGATTTACAACATCTAAAGAGCATGAAGGGATGCATTCAGAGGCAGACTTTAAACCTGAAGTCACCCTAGTGTGAGTCCTGGCTAAAACATCCTCACTGGCAGCCACTGCAGAGCACAGCTGGGCGAGTGGCAGCATTTGCCCTATAAAACATTTGATACTTTGCCAGTAAGCTGTAAAGAGCAAAAGAAAGCTGCTGTCTACTTTGCAGTTACAGGGCAGCTTTGGAATGTGCTAGCCAAAGCAGAATGTGACCCTTGCTCGATCTGGTGGTAGTACCCCAGCTTTGCCAATGAATGGGAGTAGTATAGTTGTCAGGCCCACAGGCTTGTCACTCAAGTCCCCTTTGGCATAGCCACTGGGATCTCAGAGCATGTCCCTAGATCACTCTTTTACCTTCTGGTGTTGGGTGTTCTTGGGAACTTCTGAAACCATCTGGCATCACTGTCACTTTCACTTTCCACTCCACCTCTTTGCAGTCTTGTTTGCCAACTGGTGCTACTGGCAAAAGAAGAGTGGCCTGCAGCTCTGTTGCCCTTGGAGCCATCTCTTCACTTATATCTAGGCTCCTCTGTTCTCCCACTAACAAGGGTCTTTGAAGGGAGGGGCTCCCAGTGAAATCATCTCCCTATCAGACTCCAGGTGACAACAGCTGCTTGTAAAGCTGATGGAAAGTAAATGCCCCTTTCAATTTTTGTACCCCTCCTTGACAAGCGTGGGCCATGTCATTCATGACCATGTTGGAAGATGGCTGAATGGTAGTGTCTGGTATCAAGTGCATAATGTGATTTCTCCTTGCCAATCCACAAACCTACAAAAATTCCAAGGTAGGAGTCACGGCTCTCCTCTTCCAGGATGAGTTCCTTGAGAAACTCATGGATACTTCTTGAGTATCCTGTGAAGTCCAATTTGCTTGAGGGTTCAAGCTCCAGTAGTCTGCAACTCAGCTATTCAGTCCCAAAGTCCTCCCTATTTCTCCCCAGAATAGAGGTCCTTGTACAGACAGGATTCTTAGAAACTTTTCTCTCCTAGAGTTCCTGTGGTAGTTTAGGCATCCCTAGAACCCTCAGGCAATTATTTGCAGTTAGTAGTTTACTGAGGAGACAATCATAGGAAACACTCATCAGAGAAGGAAGGAGGCCACCAAGGGCACATTATCAAGCAAGCTTCCACTGTGGGTAACTGGACATTAATCCCATGGAGGAGTTCTGAGATCCAGTGCAGAATATACATCTCAGAGTCATCCTACCCAAGGGTGAGGAATCTGGACTCTCTATCCACCTGGAATCTTTATCTCAACCACTGGTTGAGAGTGTTAGTCTCAGCACTTGTGGCCTGCTGTGTGGGCAGAGTAGGCCCCAGAAGGTAGAGAAACCAGCAAATCATAAGTGCTGGCCAATGGGAGTCAGGCCAGTGAGTACAGACATGGGGGTGCCAGGTAACAAGGGTGGGCATGTCACAGTGGGCTACAAGTTCCAGAATAGACTAGCAGGACCTTCCCCCAGTCCAAAAAGAAGGAAACAACCGTGAAAAAATAGTTCAACGTGTGATGACAGTCTGTATGATGGCTCTGCATAATCTGTCCAGTAAGGGCAGCTGAGACTGTGGGAGTGGGGCCAGTACCACCTCCCTAGGCCAGTGGGCACTGACAAGGATAAGGCAGGAAGTTGGGGTGCAGGACAGAGATCCTGGTGTCAGGGGCACAGGACTCTAAGGAAGAGAAACATAGACATTCATTTGCATTGTTCTAGCCAAGTGAGTCTCCATGGCTGATTTCACCCGCCCTGCAGGTGTTTCAGAAGCTGATGGGCCATGGAACAGTGGCTGTCAAAACAACTGAGTGCTACTCCTGGCACTTGGTGCACTAAATTCATATAGGCCCGGTAGTTCTACACAAGACATTGCTCTGCATCCCTAATCCCTATCCCATCAACTACCCTAATAGGGAAAACCTTGTACACATATCTGAGTTCCCAGCCTCACTGCTTTTCACATATAAATTTGATCTTTTTTGCATAGTTTTAATACAGAGTAAATTTTCCAGGAATGTAGTCTCCTTGTCAACCAAAGACAAATAGGACCAATGCTGTAGCATAGCTGGTAAAGCTGCTGCCTGCAATGCTGGCACCCCGTATGGGTGCAGGTTCATGTCCCAACTGCTCTACTTCCTATCAAGTTCCCTTCTGATGCACCTGGGCAAGTGGCTGAAGATGGCCCAAGTGCTTGGGGCCCTGAGCCCATGTGGGAGACTGGGAGGAAACTTCTAGCTCCTGGCTTCAGTCTGGCCCAGCCTGGCTGTCGTGGCCATTTGCGGAGTGAATCAGCAGATGGAAGACTCTCTCTCTCTCTCTCTCTCTCTCTCTCTCTCTCTGCCTTTCAAATAAATAAATATATCTTTAAAAAAGTTGAGAAGAGCATATCACTTGTAGTCAGTGATAGTATCTGAATCACCAATTCAACATTCCTGGTGGAGTAGCTAGCATTTGGGGCTTTCACATTCAGAGGATTGTGTGAAGATGAAAGCATGCACTGCTTCATTTAGTCTTATGCAGTCATGCCGGAGCACTCAGATACGGAGTACTTAGTATTCTATTGCACATTACTGCCAGGCAGAGATTTAGACATGAGCTCCTGGAGAGAGACCACAAGACCCTCCTCAATCCTCCTCCAGGGTTGAAACCAAGGACTCTGCTCCCCAACCATGGTCCACCCAAGACCATCCACTTTGTCCTTTAACTTGTGGTTAAAGTGTTCTGATAAATTGGGGACTCAGCCAAACCAGAAAAGTCTAGTTTATGGTACATGCACTGGGAGGCCCAGTTTGATATCAGAGTGACCTTGCTTCATTAGACTATCATTAAAACATAACTCGCTTTGTGGTTTTGCCCCCCACTCCCAGTGGCCATTCTTGATGCAGATTGGGGCTGTGCAGAGAGCTCAATGTCTGCAAGTTCCAGATGTCAATCAAAAATGCCAATCATGAGCAGCATGGCCACATCACCCATTTACACCTCTCGCACTTTAGGGATGAAGCCTCAAACCAAGGAGAAACAGTGCCACATTCCTATTCCTTTCTGGAATGTACTTTAATAAACTTTGCTTTAGTCAAGGCAAACAGCCCACTGCCAGTGAATTATTTCCCTCTTATTGTAGCCTGCATACTCATATGAAATATATGTGGATGTGTTTTTAAAAAGTTGAGTACATTGGGGCCGGTGCTACGCTTTAGTGGGTAAAGCCACCGCCTGCAGTGCTGGCATCCCAAATGGATGCCGGTTCAAATCCCGGCTGCTCCACTTCTCTTTTTTTAAAAATTAATTTATTTATTTGAAAGGCAGAGTGACACAGAGAGAGAAGGAGAGGCAGAAAGAGAGAGAGGTCTTCCATCCGCTGGTTCACTCCCCAGTTGGCCGCAACGGTTGGAACTGCACCGGCCAGAAGCCGGGAGCCAGGAACTTCTTCCAGGTCTCCTATGTGGGTGCAGGGGCCCAAGGACTTGGGCCATCTTCTTCTGCTTTCCCAGGCCATAGTAGAGAGCTGGATCGGAAGTGGAACAGCCAGGTCTTGAACCAGTGCCCATATGGGATGCTGGCACTGCTGGCAGTGGCTTTACCTGCTACGCCACAGCACTGGCCCCTGCTCCACTTTTGATCCAGCTCTCTACTATGGTCTGGGAAAGCAGTGGAAGATGGCCCAAATGCTTGGGCCTCTGCACCCATGTGAGAGACGTAGAAGAAGATCCTGGATCCTGGCTTCAGATCGCACAGCTCTGGCCATTGCAGTCCATTGAGGAGTGAACCAGCAGATGGAAGACCTCTCCTCTCTCTCTCTCTCTCTCTCTCTCTCTGTCTAACTCTGACTTTCAAATAAATAAATAAATCTTTTTTTTAAAAAATTGAGTATATAAACAAGTCATATTTCTTAATTTTATGTAGAAAATAAAATGTTACAAAATATTTGTTATAAAAAAAAGAAAGGTTGGCTCTGATAGGGCTATGTCACTTGCTCTAAGCTTCTCTGTGAAAAACCAAGAATAAAAGCAGCAGATGCAATGCCCCCTACTGGTGAGGACTGGCACTGCCATCCCAGATCGCCTCCCGGACCCTGAACTATGTTGAGCAATCCTGGAGTTGATCTTTAGATTTGGAATCTGTTTTTAAAGATACCAACCTGCCAGCTTTGTGGCACAATGGCCATCTCATATGGGAGCCAGTTTTAGCTCCAGCTACTCCACTTCTGATCCAGCTCAAGGCTGGTAGCCTGGGAAAAATAGCAGAAGATGGCCCAAGTGTTTGGGCCCCTGCCACCCATGTGGGAGATGGGAAGAAGCTCCTGGCTCCTGGCTTCAGACTGGCCCAGCGCTGGTCATTGTGTACATCTGGGGAGTGAACCAACAGATTGAAGATTCTCTGTCTCTCCCTCTCTCTGTAAATCTGACTTTCAAAAATAAATAAATCTTCCATCTGATGGTTCACTCTCCAAATGGCTGCAATGGCTGGAGCTGAGTTGATTTGAAGCCAGGAACCAGGAGTTTCTTTCAGGTCTTCCACATGGTGCAGAGGCCCAAGGACTTGGGCCATCTTCTACTGCTTTCTTTTCCCCCAGGCCATAGCAGAGAGTGGGATTAGAAGAGGAGTAGCCGGGACTCGAACCAGCGCCCATACGGGATGCCAGCACTGCAGGTGGCAGCTTCACCAATTTAAAAAAAAAAAAAAAGGACTACCAATAAGCTAATAACTTACAGATTCGAGTGGCTAAGAGGTTAATGGATCTAAAATACCTCCCCCAGAGATATGTAATTGGAGGTGCTTACTTGCAAGAAGCGTAGGGACCTGGCATCCCATGAGTACGAGTTCCAGTCCCAGATGCTCCACTTCTGACCCAGTAATGTAAATGCACTTGGGACAGCAGTGGAAGATGGCCCAAGTGCTTCCACTCTGCCACCTTTGTAGTACGGAGACCTGTAGGGAGTTCCAGGCTCCTGGTGTGGTCATCTGGAGAATGAACCAGCAGATGGAAGACCCACTCCCCTCTCCTCCCCCCATGTCGTCTGTCAGTCTGCTTTTCAAATAAACAGACAAGTAACATGAACACCGGTGGAATGAGGGCTGGCCTGGAGAAGTGGCTCTGGGCGGGAGGGAGAGGAAAGCTCTACAGGAACCAGGCAGGAGCCAATCTGGGCCCCTTTTTTGCTAATGAGATAATGGAGTTCCCCCTTCCTTCACCTCCATGCCTCTGATAATCAAGTTCAAAACAGGACTTCATTAGGTTGTCACAGCCACAAAGCAGGCAGGAGGGAGCCGGCGGCGGCACTCCTGCTGTTCCCTCCTGCTCCCACGCGGTGGCAGTGTGGGCGGCAGGTGCCCGACAGAACAGGAGCGCTGCAGCAGGCTGGCCGCCACGCTGACAGGCAGGGGGGCGTTGGTCCTCCGCCGGAGGAGAACCCAACACTGAAGGCCGTCCCTCTGACCCCAGTGCTTCCCATTGCTGGTACTTGATCTTTCAGCACATTTTCCATGAACGCAACGTCCGGGAAGACACACAAGACAGTCCCCACAGCCCTGTGACTCTGTGTCTGACTTGTCACAGGCCCACACCTCTGTCCGGTCCCCAACACCGTGTTTGCCTTGGTGTGTGGCACTCTTTGGCCTTGAACTCTCCAACTGCAGAGTATCGTCCAGGCTGTTCCATTGCTGCCAGCTTCGCTCTGTCTCAACTTTTTTTTTTTTTAATATTATTTATTTGAAACACAGAGTTACACACAAAGAGCAACAGCGAGAGAGAGAGAGCAAGATTTCATCTGCTGGTTCACTTCCCAAATGGCCACAATAGCTGGGGCTGTGCCAGGCCAAAGCCAGGAGCTACAAGCTTCCCCCAGGTCTCCCACGTGGGTACATGGACCCAAGCACTTGGGTCATCTTCCACTACTTTCCCAGGCACATTATTAGGAAACTGGATAGGAAGAAGAGCAGCTGGGACTTGAACCAACACCCATATGAGACGCTGGTGTCGTGGGTGGTAGCTTTAGCCCCTAAGCAGTAATGCCAGTCTCATTGCTGCTGTTTTCTCTTATCACCCATGATGACTCTATCGCAAGGACTCTGGGGGAAACCTTACAGAAGGCGTCTACTATGAAGAGTTATTCAGGTTAATAGGGTGGTTCTGATGTAAGCAGGCATATAGGTTAAAATCAATTAGGTTTGTGAGCTGGAAGACCACGTCTTCACCATGCCCCTGTGTGACCTCATGCCCCTACCTGGCCACACCTGAGTGCCCACCAGCCAATCAGGTTAATTAACCACTCCCGTTTGGAAGTGGGTTAAAAGCCTGGGACACGGTGTGTTCCGGCCTTCTCTTTGCCCTGTCCTCTTGCCAGGAGGGGTCTTGCTGTAGCCCTGCGCCCCTAGGACCTAGATACTCCTCCATGTAGCTGATTCCTGGTGCTTGGTATGTACCCAGATCTACCTCTCTATCTTAGATAAAGCTCTCACTCTTCTATGCATCTTTCTCACTAAATAAAGGCTTAAAATGTACCATGCTGCCTCGTTTATCTGTGCGGATATTTAGAATTCTCTAAATATTAGAATTTTTCTCTAAATGTTCTCTAAGTATGAGGTCTCAGGCTTATTAACATTGGGATTTATTAATAAGCACATGGTGATGTCATATGGCACCCCAAATTCCAGTAGCATATGTGGCACCCCAGATGGCGCTTCTGGGGAACTTTAAGGGGCCGCATTTCTGTATAGATTTTAGGGGGTCATTCCCGATATCAGTTCCAATAGAAACCTAGGATGCAAAATGCTTGCTTTCCCCAAAAGTTACCTTAGCAAGGTCAAAAGTGCCTGCCCCATTTCTTAGGAATTTCCAGTTTTACCATGAGAATAGCAGGGGAGTGGTGATGCCATCCTCTGGAGCACCCAGTTTGCTGTCAATCACATTAGGTGCCCCACCCTTCTGATGGTCCTTTTATCATGAGCAAACCAGACAGGGTAAAAGATTGCAGATCAGATATTTTGATGGGTTTCTCTCTGCCTTGCACTGATTGACAGTGTCTTCCCCCAAATTGTGCTTGGGAACCCCAGTACCAGCAGCCCCTTTGGGCTTTTCCTCTCTTGGAGCCCCCTCCAGGTCACTCTGGCTGGAGGTCTCTGACTTAAATAAATCTTGCTTTTAAATACGTCTTACTTTTCTCTTTGCCTTGTGGGCTTGGAAATTCTTCTGCCATGTGAGACAGAACCGAGGCAATCTTTTCTCCGCCGCTGTTTTCAGCCCTAACATTTCGGTGGCGTGACTCGGAAAGCAGCTCCAGCGTGACATGGATCCTGCTCAAGTTCACTTCCAGCCAGTGTCAGATCATCTGCCAGAGAGGTGAGCATGCGGACTGCTCTCGCTTCCGTTTTTCAGGGAGTTTCACTCTTCTCCATAGCAAATCTCTCATTGTCTCAAAAACACCAGGTCCCTGTCAGTTAAAAGTGATCAGTGCAGCTGCCGACCTTAAGACTCAGGGGCTAGGCGTGCTGATTAGGCCAGAGCAGTTCTGCATCTGCTACTATTCTAATCCCTCTCTTCTCCAGTGTGGACTGGCCCTTCATGAAAGAACTGGAAAAAGGCCTTGAGATGGCTGAAGAACTCTTTTCCCCTGACCTCTACTGTACTCACTACTTTGGGACAATTCTGTAAGCAGATAAAGCAATAATGCACTACAGGTTCCAGCTGAGGAGAGTATGGTGCATTCATGTTACTAAGAGCAGGAAGTAACTCTGATTAATGGTAATTAAAAAAACAGTTAAATGTTTTAAGAAGCTAAATCTTAAACTGCTTTATTGTTCTATTGCGTATGTTATGTTATGTGTATGTACATATTGCTTGTCTACATGGGAAAATTTATTAAGAGTTCTGTTTTAATTGGCTTATAGATAAAAGATTGCTCATAAGTTTAAATTGCTAAATTAACAAAAGATACCTTTTTGGTTCAGGTGACCTAAATAAATCTGTGCATCAGATGTTTTAAATTTTTTGGTAGAAAGAAACTAAAAATGCTTAAGTCATTTTCATGGTTTTATGCTTCAGTCTGCTGTCAAATTACATTTGTGTTAGATATTTAAGCAATGTTTTCAATACAGGTACTCTTAAATGTTTCTGTAAATTGTTATTTGACAGTTAAAATTGCTTGCTAAGTTTTCATTTGATTTTAAGTTATTGACAGTAAGCAATCTGGGAAGCCTGCCTTGTTCCCTCATTTCTCTGTTCCTTTCAGGATGGGAAACTGATTCTATTCTGAAGGACTCTCCAGGATGTACATTTTGATTTTTAGACTTTATAAAAGCAGTGGCCAACAATTTTCTGTAATAACAGCCTGGCTACATATAGAAGAAATTCTGATTTCACAGCTAGATTTATCTCACCATGGGCACAATAAACAGGCGAAACCTCTGTTTTCAAACCAAACTAACAGAAAGTTTTACTAGCGACTTAAATTTATGGGTAAGGTGGTCATCACATTTGATCTTAAAGTGAGAACATAGCTTTCCTCAGTGGCACAGAAAGACCACTAGGAGAACCTGCCTGAAACTATAGATTCCTAATTAGGCCACCAAAGATTACAGGTGGGACTGGGCACCCCTTGATTTGCATCCTCTGAAAGGTTTCTTCTGGTCCACTTTAGCAGAGACCAGGAGGAAGAGGAGCAAGCGAGGCAGCAGGAGCAATGTCAAGATAAGTGGCAAGCCAATTAATGGCAGCTTCACACAGTGATCTGCCATCAAGGAGACCCAACAGGCCAGTCCACCACAAATGGCATTGGTTTTTGATGTGGAGATGCAGGGCTTCAGATGGGCACAAAAATTAGCTTATGAAGAGCCCTGGAAGCTCTGTCAGCCAACAGCTGGGTCATTGGAAATGCAACTGCCCTGGGGGTTGGAGGACTCCTGGGTTGGAGCCACAGGCCCTGTTGGCTCTAAGCTGAAAAAAGTCCTTCACTCAGCCCAGCTTCCAAAGTAACCACCATTGTTGAGGGGAGGGCCAAGTAGGGTCAGCAACATTGCAGGCAGAACTGCAAATTCTTCAGGCCACCTCTCCTCCCAGGCCAGCTAGTCAATGGCCCTAAAGAGGTTCATGCCCCCCTTGTTTGCTTCTTCCAGCACTCCATGTGAAGAGATAGGTAGGTCTGGCCAGGCCTTAAAAACCCACCTGATTGTCATTAGACTCCTCCTATCAGTTTCTATTTATGGTCAGTTTCTATTTCTTCATTGTGGTTTTAATAGCACCTTTCTTAGGTCCTTTCATAATGACTCTCCTTTGTTTTATACCCTGTGTATTTAATCTACTTATTAGATTCATTTTCTCCAAACTTGAAATAGTGAAATTCTAGATGGTCATGCACATCAACTCTCTGATGGAAGCAGTTTCTGCGGCCCCTCCTAGAGGCCACCTCCTGCTAGAACTCTGTCTTGGTTGCCTTTCCCTACTCTGCCCCTACTCAGCTGGAAGAAGCCAGAGTGATCATCATCCCATATCCCTAACAGAAGTTAGGATCCATTTTTTGGGAGGAGGAAATGTGATGAGTTATATGGGTTAATAGACAGCTGGGTTGTTCCCAGTAGAAATCTAGGGTGCAAAATGCTTGCTTTCCCAAAAAGCTACCTTTAGCAAGGTCAAAAAGTGCCTGCCCCATTTCTTAGGAATTTCCAGTTTTACCGTGAGAATAGCAAGGGAGTGGTGATGCCATGCTCCTGGGCTCTCTGCTGTAAAAACATTAGGTGTCCCACTCTTCTGATGGTCCTTTTATCATGAGCAAACCAGACAGGGTAAAAAGATTGCAGATCAGGTCTTTTGGTGGGTTTCTCCCTGCCTTGTACTACTTGACAGTGTTCTTCCCCAAATTGTGCTTGGGACCCCAGTACCAGCAGCCCCTTTGGGCTTTTCCTCTCTTGGAGCCCCCTCCAGGTCACTCTGGCTGGCTGGAGGTCTCTGACTTAAATAAATCTTGCTTTTAAATACGTCTTACTTTTTTTTTTTTAAAGATTTATTTATTTATTTGAAAGTCAGAGTTACACAGAGAGAGAGGCAGAGACAGAGAGAGAGAGGTCTTCCATCCACTGGTTCACATTCCCCAGATGGCCACAATGGCCGGAGCTGCGCCAATCCGAAGCCAGGAGCCAGGAGCTTCTTCTGGGTCTCCCATGTGGGTGCAGGGGCCCAAGGACTTGGGCCATCTTCTACTGCTTTCCCAGGCCATAGCATAGCTGGATCAGAAGTGGAGCAGCCAGGTCTCGAACAGGCGCACATATGGGATGCCGACGCTTCAGGCCAGGGCGTTAACCCACTGCACCACAGTGCCAGCACCTAAATATGTCTTACTTTTCTCTTTGCCTTGATGGCTTGGAAATTCTTCTTCCATTTGAGACATGGAATCTTTTCTCTTCCGCTGTCAACCATAATGAAATCGGAGAAGACCCCCTAAAATCTACACTAAAATGTGGCCCCTTAAAGTTCCCTAGAAATGCAATCCGGGGTGCCACATGTGCTACCGGAATTTGGGGTGCCTTATGATTTCACCATAGGCTTTTTACTAAATCCCCTTTATTAATAAGCCCGAGAGGGTTCTTGCCTAATATTTAGAGAAGAATTCCAAAAATAGGCACAGATAAACGAGGCAGCATGGTACGTTTTAAACTTTTATTTAATGAGAAAGATGCATAGGAGAGTGAGAGCTTTATTTAAGAGAGAGAGGTGAATAAGGGTTCATACCAAGCACCAGGAACCAGCCACGTGGATGAGCATCTAGGCCTGTATCTGGGCAAGGAAGCCTAAAGCACATGGCCCAGAGGCCATGCGCCCTGGAGGCACAAGGCTACAGCAAGCCCCCTCCTGACAAGAGGCCAGGGAAGAAGAGCGAGCCGGGCCACACCGTGTCCTGGCTTTTAACCCACTTCCAAAGGCGAGTGGTTAATTAACCTGATTGGCTGGTGGGCACCCAGGTGTGGCCAGGTAGGGGAATGAGGCCACACAGGGGCATGGCAAAGGCATCAGGTAGGGACATGAGGCCACACAGGGGCGTGGCGAAGGTGTGGTCCTCCAGTTCACAAATCCAATCAACTTTAACCTGTACTTCATTCCCCTGTCAGAGACTCCAGACCTTAATCTTAAGGGGATGTTGATGGGCGTTGAATCACCATCTTCCATAGCTGCTTCCTGCTTATTAGGGGTGCAGACCCTGCCTGTTCTTCTTTTTTTTTTTTTTTTTACAGGCAGAGTGGACAGTGAGAGAGAGACAGAGAGAAAGGTCTTCCTTTGCCATTGGTTCACCCTCCAATGGCTGCCAGGGCCGGCGCACTGTGGCCAGCGCACCATGCTGATCCGAAGCCAGGAGCCAGGTGCTTCTCCTGGTCTCCCATGGGGTGCAGGGCCCAAGCACCTGGGCCATCCTCCACTGCACTCCCGGGCCATAGCTGAGAGCTGGCCTGGAAAAGGGGAAACCGGGACAGAATCCAGCACCCCGACCGGGACTAGAACCCGGTGTGCCGGCGCCTCTAGGCAGAGGATTAGCCTGTTGAGCCACAGTGCTGGCTCTGCCTGTTCTCAATCTGGAAGTCTCTGCCTGGTAGCTTTGGGATCTGCATGGACGGAAGGCCTATACTTCCGGAAATGGAGAGTCCCTACCTGTACTTCTTGGGAAGAAAAGTCCTCGTTAAGGTCCCCACAGGTGCCTAAAGGTCAACCAATGAGGATCAGACCCGCCTCAACCTTTAACCCCCATGCCCTGAATCTATAAAAGGAGCCCTCCCAATCTCTGATGCGGGACTTCCCCCTGCACTGTTGCTCTGTTGGGACCGGGGAACCTGGGAGTGGAATCCCAATAAAAGCCTGTGAATTAATTGATTCGTCTGCCTGGGAAGATTTGTTACGCGCCGGAGACCTTGCACTGCCTATCTCATCTAATGAGTTCACTTCACGTATTTGGTCCGTATTTAGTCCCTTTCCTCCAAAAGCTCGGGAGACCAGTTATACTAAGGCATCTCTTCCCAAGTGGGTAGAGTTGTGTATCTCCTTTATAATTTTCCATTGAGTGGTCATTGGTAGCATAGTTCTATGATTTAGCATCCACCATCCATTTGTGTCTTTAGTATAGCCTCGCTGTTGGGCCCATTCATTCTCAGGCTCCGTATAGTGAGGTTCCTTAACCACTTCCACAGATTGAGGTATAAGGGACATTTCCAAACTTTCCTGTGTAGCTGCTCTATCTGCTAACGCATTTCCCTGGTTAACATAATTATCTCCCTTCTGATGTCCCTTGCAGTGGATGACGGTCACTTCTAAAGGCTCCAGTACTGCCTGAAGTAGAGCCAGTATCTCTTTTCCATATTTAACAGGGGAATTCTTTGCAGTCAGTAAGCCCCTCTCTTTCCAGACTGCTGTGTGTGCATGTAACACAAGGAAAACATATCTGGAATCTATCTATCTATCTATCTATCTACCTATCTATCTATCTATCCCGTCCCGCAGGATGTCAACTAGGGCCAAGCACCTAGAAAGAGAAATGAAGGGACAGGAGACACAAAGATGGCAGCAAGACAAGGGTCCTGATCAAGCTGCAAATTTTATTTTTCAACCACACACTTATATATCATAAAGGCAGGGTGTCGGGCGGGGGAAGGAGGAGGAGCTTATCTTGTAGCTGCGATGCTTGTGCAAGTAGGGGAAAGGTTACAAGGTCTTAAGGCACAAGGTCACTCAAGGTTGCGTTATCAGTACTCTCCGGCCTGGGCTGTTTAGCCCTGCCTCAGTAGTTTTCCACTAAGAGGCCACATGCTGCGTGGTCCCTGACATATATATGTATATTAACTCGCTAGCCTTTTCCCAGTTGTAAAGCCCTAGTCAATGCAATAAGCTCCGCCTTTTAGGCTACAGTATTGTGTGGTAGTGCTTGGGCTTCTATCGTCTGCCTTTCTAACTCCTTCCTTCATATAGCTGCTGCCATCAGTAAACCATTCGGCATCTGGATTTTTCAGGGCTCATCTCGTAGGTCTGGCCTACTAGAGTACACCTGCCTACGTCACTCCCCCCTCAGAGACTCCACCTCCTTAATCCTAAGGGGAGTTGATGGCCGTCGAATCATCTCTTCTGTAACTGCTACCTGTTCATGAGGGGTGTAGTGCAGACCCTGCCTATCCAGGGTCTGTAAGTCTCTGTCTATCCTGTCTAACAAATTTGCTTTATGGGTTGGAGCAGTCTCGGTCATTGCCAAGGTCTGTGTCCCTGCATAGTCAGTTACTCCCAGAAGTCGAGTTCTGAAACATAGAAGTTGTTAATTACTATAAGCAAAACTGGAGCAAAACCAATTGTAGGTGGGGTGCCCCTTTAGATGAAAACCACATATCTTACAGATTCCCAGATAGTGGGCAATGATAGGCTACCCTTATTTAGATCATAAACCCATTTAGTTTGATTATAAAAAATAATAGAATAAATCATTAGGTAGCTTTATCCTCAATAACTGTTCTTAGAGATAATCAAGGACGGCAAGCACAGCATGTTTGCCTTAAGGAGACAAAGGCCAAAGTTTTACTTATCCTTTTTGCTTTGAAGTACTTACCACAAATGTTTTAAGAAGGGGGATTTAATATCAGGAAGAATTTGTAAAACCTACCTGCCTCAAGAAGAGATGAGCCCCTTGTCTCCAGAAATAAGTAAAACAAGCAGTGTGTGTTCCCCTGGGACTGCTCTGCTGTGAGGTGTGTGTGGGGGACCATGGTAAAGATGAGGCTCCATGAGGACTGGGCTTGCCCGCATTAACTGCTAAACCCCAGCCCCAAATGCACCCACTATCACTGTTTCCCCTCTTTGTTGAAACTAATGAGTCATGATTGGAGTAATGTTTTTCTGTGACTCCAAAACCATTTTGCTTAATGAGGCACTAAGTCTTTATAATTAGGCCCAGAAGGAAAGGAGGACGTGGCCCTTAAGAGCAATAATTATTTCAGTTATTTATGGTAATAAAAAATTGAAAATAGGAATTCTTCCTCAGAATGTGACTATTTATTCTTTTACATATTGCCTAACAGGCAATTACCCTATTAAGGCGGCGTTTTGTTGCTAAAGACATTAATTGAAATGTAAATTAAATGTAAATCAGCTAATTAAATTGATATGTAATGAACTTGTCAGGCGGGCCTCTCAGATCAGATGCATTTCAGTAATAAACAAGCGTTGCAGCTGGCCCAACACACAACTGGGGCGAAGGGGGCCTGAGCTGTTCCCCAACAGACCCCCGATGAAGGAGGGAGAGTCTGCTCTCCCAGAACCTCAGGAGGTATGGGGGACAGTTTGATGAGGCCCTTGAAAACTGGCTTTCCTCTCCTAGCTCTCTGGGCCTTGCTCCATTTTCTCAGATATGATTCTTTCTGATGCAAAAGTGAGGAAATTCAACTCAAACTGGGTCATGTAAATGGAACAGCCCCAAGTTTTCCATGAGCGTTGGGAGTGGCTCTTTCCGGGATGTAGCTCCATTGCTCTCTGAGCCTCTCAGCTGTGTGCTCCTCCCCTTGTCTTCACCTTTAGGTTGGTGTCCTGTGAACTCCACACTTGTCACATGCGGGGAGCAAGATCCCCTTTACACAATCACTGAGGCTTGTGCCAGGTGAACCGGGGAGGCTTTGCAGCTGGTAGGCACAGGTTCAGCTAAACCAGTGGTTAACATAGTGACATACACTGATGCAATTGGGAAATAACTGCTTCAGTACCCACTGGTTATTTGCCCCTACCCTGGCTTCCCAGGCTCCCGGCTCAGAACTGTGCAGTCTGCTTCACAGTTCAGGGAGAGGAGGATTAATGCCTGGTGTCAGAAGGGGCCTTTAGAACCCTGCTCTGCTCCGGTGGCTGGCCCTCACCTAATTGGTTGGTGCTCTTCACTATGCCGGTTGTTACATGCTTTTAAAATTTCCCATGTATTAGAACACTCCTAAACCAATCATTCCCAGTGATTGTGGAAGTCCGACGGATGGATACATTCCTGAATTGACAGTGAATGTGGCATGTGGGGAGAAATTTTCTTGGTGACTCTGAACAGTGATTCTCAAACTCGAGTGTGCCTTAGCCGAGCCGCACTCAAGGATGGGTCCTGAGCCTTTACTTTGCTATCAAGTTGCCAGGTGATGCTGGTATTGCAGGACTGGGGGCCACACTCTGAGAACTGGTGCTCAAGGGTCTTTGCCATCCTTGGGAAAACCAAGAGTGCCATCAGACAAACAGTTTCAGGACGGGTAGTTCAGATGATGAAGCCGGTGGAGAAAGGCTGCTGCAGACCAGGGCTTGGTCTATGGGCCATGGGTCAAATCTGCCTGTCACCTGTTTTTGTAAATAAAATTGTTCTGGAGCACAGCCATGTTCACTGATGTATGGATTAGCTATAGCTGCTTTCATGCTAGATTGGCAGAATTGGGTAATAGGCTCAGACATCTTCTGGCCCACAAAACCCCAAATATTTACTTACAAACTATTCCAGAACAATGTTTGTCAGTCCTTCTTGACTAATCAATACTCTAGAGTTGAAAGTGGGGTTAAGTCTCACCTATCAGCCTGCATGTTATACGACTGAAGATGAAGGAGAGAAAACTAGCCATGTCCACCACGGTCCTCCTCTGTTACCTGACTATGATAATTCCTGTTGTGGTAAAGAAGTCTTATTTTGCAGTTGAAGTATTGGCTAACAAAAGCAGAAGGAAACAAAAAAGATTAACCCGAGGGATATGGTTATGAGGCATCAGAAGATCGACTTTAGCACAAATTCCTTTGGATTGCCTGGTTTCAGTCCCGCCACTTCTGCTTCCAATGGCGCTTCCTGCTAATGAGCACTTGGGAAGGCAGCAGAGGATGTTTCAAGTACTTAGACTCCTGCCACCCGGATGGAGTTCCAGGGTCCCAGGCCTTGGCCTGGACCAGCACTGGCTGTTGAAGGCATTTTGGGAGTGAACCAGTGGATGGGAGATCTCTCTCTCCCTCTCTCTGCCTTTCAAATAAACAAACAGTTCCCTTGAGCTAACTCAGAGACCTATTGGCCAGCAGACTGAACTTGCAGTCCAGTGTGCGAATCTAGAGACGCCCGGGGTCTACGACACCCAAGAGCTTCCCCCAGCCTTCTCCTGCATACAACTTTATGGCAAGTGTTGTGTCTTATCAACACAACAAGATACATATAAAAACATTCATTTAATCATTTCAAAAATACTTACCAAAGACCTCCTACCAACAAAAGCTGAGTCAGGGACTAGGAACTGGTAGTGAACAAAATTGATCATTCTATAGCACAATTTCTCAGTAGCTGAGCTTTGTCCATGTCCATACAGCTTCCAATCCGTCTTT
Organism: Lepus europaeus; assembly: GCF_033115175.1. Lineage (NCBI taxonomy): Eukaryota > Metazoa > Chordata > Mammalia > Lagomorpha > Leporidae > Lepus > Lepus europaeus. The sequence continues at coordinate 39,994,995 of NC_084831.1, forward strand.
TGGTGGTGACTTTCTAAAAGTCTGCTTGTTTTTCTTTTTGGTAAAATATGACATATTCTGACAAAGAAATAGAACATTTTCAGTATTGCAAGACCACCCCCCAGCCCTACCCACCCCTGTGATTCCTCTATCCAAATCTCTCCTTAGAGCTAAGCACTATCCTGACTTCTATGAAATTATTCTGTTACTTTTTTTTAAATACTTTTACCACCTAAGGATGCATGCCTGAATGATTTAATTTCATTTCTCATTCTTTGTAATTTTATGTAAATTTAATCACACGTGGTGTACATTTTGTTGCCTTGCTGTTTTCAGTCAGCAGTGTGTTCAGATTCAACCATACTAGTGTGGTTAGTAACACTACCCATGTTGAGTAGTTCATCCTGTGGATGTATGCCATTTTATTTATCTATTCTACAGTTCATGGGCACTTGAATTGTTTATAATTTGATCTATTGCAAACAGCACTGTCATAAGCATGCTTGTACTTGCTGCCTCCTGGTGTACTTGGGCTTGAGCTTCTGTAGGACACATACTCAGGAATGGACTTGCTGGGTCATTGCATAAGAGTGCCCTCAACTGTATTAGAAAACACAGCTTGTTTTTCAACATCATCTCAACTAACATACTAAGCAGTGGACAAGACTTCCCATTCCTCCATATTCTTGCCAACATTTGGCACCATCAGACTTTTAAATTCTTGCCAATTTATTTTTAAAATTTAATTTGATTATGATATGAATACATGAAATCTAGCCTCTTAACAAATCTTTAAATGTATAATATATTGTTGTTGACCCTAGGTAAAATGTTATATAGCAGGTCTCCAGAACTTACTCATTTTAACTAAGTCTGTTACTGAACTAAGATAAATCCATTTGCTGGTATACATTAGGAGGCCAAACATCAAAGCCATAGTCTTTTGTGGAGAAAAAGTGAATCGTGGAGTTACCAAGTAAGGAGTCAGGAGCAATGGTCAAATCTGATTCCCTATAAGGTTCTACAAATGATGTATCTTGGGAAGGGAGCAAGGAGTGGACATGTGATATAGCAGTTAGCTGGTTAACTACAAAAGGGGAAGGGTGAGTGATTGGCCTAATGGTTAAGACACTGGTTAGGATGGCTTGTCCTACATAGGAGTGCCCAGGGTTTGGCTCTAGCTCCTGTCTCTAGCTTCCTGCTAATGTAGACCTGGGTGGCAACTTTGAGATCTCAAGTGATCAGGTTCCTGACACATACATGGGAGACTTGGATTGTATTGCTGGCTCATGTGTTTGACTCTGGCCTGACCTGGGGCCATTGCAGGCACTTGGGGAGTGAACAAGATACATATCTCAGCTACATAAATATACACATACAAACGTAAGTTTTTTAAAGGGAGTTCTCAGTTCTTCTGCACAGGAACATGTCAGCTAGTTGCCTCTTTGTGCATCGTATGTTTAAAAAGATAATGGCCTCAGTATTGCTCAATATTGTGTGGGGAGAGACTTCAGCCCAAAATGTCATCAGTTTATCTAGTGGTCAATTTATTGCTGTGGTTCTGGTTGGGTTCAGCCAGTTTTGTCTGAGAGTCTCAACAAAGTATCTTACTCTGCAAGATAGCTTAAGATTTTGGTTATTTCCTTATTTCTTAACCTTATAGGGGCAGTTTTAAAACATTATGCCAACAGGTTAGTAACTCTCCACTTCCCCTTGCCCTAACCCTTGATAAAGGCCATTTCACTGTTCTATGAATTGGACCATTTTAGGTATCTCATGTGTGGAAACTTGGAGTATTTGTCTTTCTGTGACTGGCTTTTTTAAAAGATGTTTTTGTTTATTTAAAAAGCAGAGTTACAGAGAGAGAAGGAGATGATAGATTGATAGATAGATAGATGATAGATAGATAGATAAATAGATAGATGATAGATATTTTCCATCTGCTGGCTCACTTTCCAAGTGGCCACAATGGCTATGGTTGGGCCAGGCCAAAGTTAGGAGTCAGGAACTCCATTAGGATCTTCCATATAGGTGGCAGGGGCCCAAGCACTTGGGCTGTCACCTGCTGCTTTCCTAAGTACATTAACAGGGAAGTGGAGCAGGAGTGGAGCAGCTGGGACTCTAACCCAAACCATATTGGATGCCAGCATCACAGGCAACAACTTAATTTTCTGTGTGACAAAGCCAGTACCAATTGCTTATTTAGCATAATACCAAGGTTCATCCATATTATCGCATATTGCAAAATTTTCCTTTTTTCAGGATGAAGAATATTTTCTTTATCTATCATCTGTCAATAGATAGTGGGTTGTTTCTGCATGGCCATGGTAAATAGTGCTACAATGAACTTAATATTAATATATATATTTTAAATGTTCCATGTATTTATTTATTGTTATTTATTTGAAAGAGGGATAAAGAGTGACAGAGATCCTATCTGCTGGTTTACTTCTCAAATACCTGCAACAGCAAGCTCAGGATGAAGTCAGGAGCCAGGAACTCAGGGTGGGTCTCTCACATGAATGGCAGGGACCCAACTACACTGGAGTGGCCCAGAGTCAACACTGGCAAGAAGCTGGAATTGGGAGAGGAGCTGGTACCTGAACCCAGGCGCTGTAATATGGGCTGAGGGGCATCCCAAGCAGTGTCTTAACTACCATGCCAACTTCTCTATCCCATTAATACCTCTTTGAGATGCTGATTTCAGTTCTTTTGAATAAATGCCCAGAAGTAGTATTGCTGGGTTTTCTGGTAGTTCTAGTTCCATTTTTTTGAGGCCGTCTGTACTGTTTCCCATTTGGCATTCCTACCACCCGTGTGCAAACTGCCATCACTTGCTGCCTTGATCTCATGCAGTTTTAGTTAGAATTTTCCTGATTACAAATGACGTTGAACATCTTTTTATAGGTGTTTTGGCCATTCGCATTTCCGCTGTGGATTGTCTACTTAAGATTTTTTTTTTTTTTTTTGACAGGCAGAGTGGACAGTGAGAGAGAGAGAGAGAGACAGAGAGAAAGGTCTTCCTTTGCCGTTGGTTCACCCTCCAATGGCCGCCGCGGTAGCGCGCTGCGGCCGGCGCACCGCGCTGTTCCGATGGCAGGAGCCAGGTGCTTATCCTGGTCTCCCATGGGGTGCAGAGCCCAAACACTTGGGCCATCCTCCACTGCACTCCCTGGCCACAGCAGAGAGCTGGCCTGGAAGAGGGGCAACCGGGACAGGATCGGTGCCCCGACCGGGACTAGAACCCGGTGTGCCGGCGCCGCAAGGCGGAGGATTAGCCTGTTGAGCCACGGCGCCGGCCTACTTAAGATTTTTGACCATTTGTCTGCTGGGCTAATGTACTGAATTTCTTTCAATTGTCACTCTAGGTCCATTTGTAATGTCTTCACTCTGCCCTATGTCCCTGGAAGCTGACCTAAATGGATTATAGCAATATACTTCCTGACTTTCCAACTTCAATACATGAAGAGAATTGGAGGAGGGGAGAAAAATAGCATGGGGTCGCCCGCGCCCCGGCTCAATAGGCTAATCCTCCGCCTTGCGGCGCCGGCACACCGGGTTCTAGTCCCAGTCGGGGCACCGATCCTGTCCCGGTTGCCCCTCTTCCAGGCCAGCTCTCTGCTGTGGCCAGGGAGTGCAGTGGAGGATGGCCCAAGTGTTTGGGCTCTGCACCCCATGGGAGACCAGGATAAGCACCAGGCTCCTGCCATCGGATCAGCGTGGTGTGCCGGCCGCAGCGCGCTGGCCGCGGCAGCCATTGGAGGGTGAACCAACGGCAAAGGAAGACCTTTCTCTCTGTCTCTCTCTCTCACTGTCTACTCTGCCTGTCAAAAAAAAAAAAAAATAGCAGGGGGTGGTATTTAGTCCCCCAGCTGCCTCTCTGCAGAGTCACGAGGGGCTGGCTATTTCCCTGGACCCGAGGCCATAGTCCTGGCTAGCAGTGCTCTGCAACCACTCTGTTTTTGGACTCTAAGAACTGTTGCCTCACCTTGTCCTTCTATACCTACGGGGGCAACCCATGGTCTCCTACATCCTACTCTCTACTTTGTAAACTGCCTGCTTACAAAACTCCCTACAGGCCGGCGCCATGGCTCAACAGGCTAATCCTCTGCCTTGCGGTGCTGGTACACCAGGTTCTAGTCCCGGTCAGGGCACCAGATTTTGTCCGGTTGCCCCTCTTCCAGGCCAGCTCTCTGCTGTGGCCAGGGAGTGCAGTGGAGGATGGCCCAAGTACTTGGGCCCTGCACTCCATGGGAGACCAGGAGAAGCACCTGGCTCCTGCCATCGGATCAGCATGGTGTGCCGGCCGCAGCGCGCTGGCCGCGGCGGCCATTGGAGGGTGAACCAACGGCAAAGGAAGACCTTTCTCTCTGTCTCTCTCTATCTCTCACTGTCCACTCTGCTTGTCAAACACAAAAACAAAAACAAAAAACAAACAAACAAAAAAAACCTCCCTACAAATTTATCAACAGGAGTCCCCAACACAGTTGCTAACATTTTCTAATGAATTTTTGGGAGTTACTTATTGTGATTTGAATATCTTTCTTTTTTGGTTATAGGTATATAATTTTTTTCTCTTACCAAAATCATTTTCTTAATGTTAGCTTAAAAATTTTAGGGGCCAGAGCTGTGTGCAGCAGGTTAAGCCACTGCCTGCAGTGCTGGCATCCCATGTTGGTGCCAGTTTGTATCCCAGCTGCTCCACTTCTGATCCAGCTCTCTGCTAATGGACCTTGGAAAACAACAGAGGAGGCCTAAGTACTTGGACTCTGTACCATGTGGGAGAACTGGATGAAGCATCTGGCTCCTGTCTCCTGGTTTCTGCCTGGCTCAGCCCTGGCTGTTGCAGTCATTTGGGGAGTGAACCAGAGGATGGAAGATCTCTCCCTCTCCCTCTCTGTAACTCTACCTTTCAAACAAATAAATACATCTTTTAAAAAAGTTATTATAAAGTAAAACACAGACACAGAAAACCACACAAAACAAAGGTATGGTTTAATTAATGATTTTAAGGCAAACATCTTTGTAAACTATACCAAGGTTAAGAAATAGAATTTTTCCAGCTATTCAAAAGCCCTCCATATACTATACTACAATTGTAGACTCTTCTCTCCCCCTCTGAAAGTAACCATTGTCTTTAGTGTTATAGTAATAACTCTGTTTCCTTATAGTTTTATCAATGAAGGTGGATCTCCAAATCTGGGTTTGTTTTTCCTGTTTTATGGTTTGCACATCTCTTGAAAGTGTCTCCTCACCCCTGTGTCTTTGTATCTGTAATTTCTTCATGGACTACCTTGGTGTTGTTTGGCCTTTAGGTGACACAGGTCTGAATTGTACTGCTCACTCTTCACGTTACAGGTGAATATGCTCCTATGTCCTCTGTATTTCATGGAAATTGGTATTTGAGTCTACAGCCTTGTTTAGATTTAAGTTGTTTTTTTTTTTAATAAAGTTAATGTTGTATTCCTATAACAGAAAATCAATGATGTCTGGTTCACTCTATTTTTTTTAAAAAAATATTTTATTTATTTATTTGATAGGTAGAATTACAGACAGAGAGAGGGAGAGACAGAGAAAGGTCTTCTATTCTTTTGTTCACTCCCAAAATGGCTGTAACAGCCCGAGCTGGGCAGATCTGAAGCCAGGAGCCAGGAGCTTCTTCCAGGTCTCCCATGTGGGTGCAGGGGCCCAAGGACTTGGACCATCTTCCACTGCTTTCCCAGGCCATAGCAGAGAGCTGGATCAGAAGAGGAGCAGCCAGGACACGAACCAGCACCCATATGGGATGCCGGCACCGCAGGCAGAAGCTTAGCCTACTAAGCCACAGAGTTGGCCCCTTCTATTTGTGATTCTAATGTTCAATTTTATGTGTCAATTTGACTCAGTCATGTGATAACCAGATATTTGGCTAAACAATATTCCTGGGTGTGTTTGTAAGGGTGTTTCCAGGAGAGATTAACACTTGGTCTGGTCGACTGCATAATGAGATTGCCTTCCCCAGTGTGAGTGGGCATCATCCAGCCCACTGAGAGTCTGAACAGAACATAAGGAAGAGAGAGATGGAATTCTGTCTCTGGATGAACTGTTTGATCAAAGATGTCCATCTTCTGCCCTTGTACTGAGAGTTCTCAGCCTCAAAAATTTCTTGAACCCACCTTTCATAATTACTCATGCTATTTCTCTCACTCTGTCTCTTGGACTATAATTCATTGAGGTAAGCACATTTTCTAGTTCTTCTAAGAAAGGATAGAATATTTCTTCTTTCCCTCTATTTACCCATTTTTCAAGCTAAAAAGTTATTTAAGATAATAAAATGTCCTATCATTGCATAAAATGAAATAGTTTTAATGGATTTGAACAAACTTCATGTTTTCAAGTCATTGTAGTCATACTTCATGAAGTTCACATGGGCCCTTGTTTAGCAGCTGAGAGTGTCAGTTGACTCCTGAATCTCTTTGATTGGATCCTAGAGTATTTATTTATTTGCCAGGGATTAAGACAGAGACACAGATAGAACTCTTGTCTACTGGTTCATTCTCCAAATGCCTACAAGAGCCAGTGTTGGGTGGGAGCCAGACTCAGGAGCCAGGACATGATCCAGGTCTCCCTGTGTGGCAGGAACTCAAGCAACAGTTTTCCCTTCTCATCTCTGCTTTCTGACTTTTTCTTTTTCTGAGTAGTCTAGCCAAAGTTTTATAAAATGTATTACTTTTTTTCCTCAAAGGATTAGATTTGGGAGTCAAAAGGTTATTCATCTGATTACTATACACAAACCAGAAGAACATACTTGTGAGTTTAGTGTGGTAGGGAGTGGAGACAGTACTTGAATATAAGACTAAATAAAATAGATTTTATCATTAAGGGGAACATTAACTTCTGATTTAGGAATTAAAACTCTGAAAGACCTCTGAAGCCACGCATAACATGAGGGGCTTCAATAAGTTCATGGAAAATCCAAATCCTTTCTTTTAATTCCATTTTCCACCAACTTTCGGGAGTCCCCTCAGGTGCTACAATGTACTTCTTTAATCTTGACCACCCACACACACACACACACACACATCATGGTGGACTGCAGGTAGGGAGTAAAGATGCTAAAACTGCTTTGGTAAGGTATTGGAAAAAAGATCTAATAGTACAGAAAAGTGGCCAGTGCTGGAGTGGACTTACTGTAGATGTCTGGAGAACACACCAGCTGATGGTGTTACCTCTGGGGACCCTGTGTGCAGCTCTTGCTAATGTGATAAGACGTGGGCTAGGACAAGGGTCATAGTATTCCCTTCTTTCTTTTCAAGATTTATTTGAAAGGCAGAGTTACAAAGAGAGAAGGAGAGAGGCAGAGAGAGAGGTCTTCCAGCTCCTGGTTCACTCCCAAAATGGCTGTAACAGTTGGGACTGGGCTAGGCTGAAGCCAGGAGCCACAAGCTTCATTCGGTCTCCCACATGGATGCAGGGGTTCAAGTACTTGAACCATCCTCTGCTGCCCTCCCAGGCCATTAGAATGGGGCTGGATTGGAAGTGGAGCAGCTGGGACATGAACTGGCGCCCATGTGGAATGCAGATGAAGCAGGCAGCGGCTTTTACCTGCTATGCCCCAGCGCCGACCCCGGGTACCAGCATCTCTAAGGAGCTCAGGGTTGGTTACTCTGTGCTAGCTGGGGTAATGGTAGGGGACACTGCTACAAATATGCTCCTTATGTTAGTGAGAATGACTGAATTCTGAAATAACAGTGCCCAAGTGTAACACCTACCCATCAAAGTGAAGGGAGATATGATTAAATTAAATAATAGGAAGCAAAACCCATAGAGACCAAGTGGTCCTGACCCAGGGATCTGTAGCAAAATGATAAGACAGATGGGTGGACAATGGAGTTTTTCTTGTCTTTACCAAAAAAGGTTGCAAGAAGGACATGGAAGGCTGATGTCAGCTGTCAAAAGAACACATCAGGGGTTGGCGTCGTGGCTCACTTGGTTAATCCTCCGCCTGTGGTGCTGGCATCCCATATGGGCACCAGGTTCTAGTCCCGGTTGCTCCTCTTCCAGTCCAGCTCTCTGCTGTGGCCTGGGAAGGCAGTGGAGGATGGCCCAAGTGCTTGGGCCCCTGCACCCGCTTGGGAGACCAGGAAAAAGCACCTGGCTCCTGGCTTTGGATCAGCGCAGCACCAGCCGTAGGGGCCATTTTGGGGGGGAGGGGTGGTGAACCAACAGAAGGAAGACCTTTCTGTCTCTCTCTCTCTCACTGTCTAACTCTATCTGTAAAAAAAAAAAAAAAAAGAAAACACACATCAAGGCCCGTTGCCCAACTCCAGACTGACTCCAGACTGGAACCAGTTCTCAGGTCCAGAGCTCATTGATGAAAAGGGCAGCCAGGTCTTCCTCAGGAAGGACCCTACACACCACACAGAGTAAACACAGTGGTATCTCCCTTAATATTTCTCCAAAGGGATTTAGAGCCACTTTCTAGAGTACTGAACACCAGGGAAAGGGGAGTTTCCAGCTGTTCTGAGTGCTGCTGAATAAAAGATCTGAACTGTGATGTTTCCAGGAATACCTGATGTCAACATGGCTTCCTTGGTAGAGTGGAGGCCTAGGGAAGCCAGGATAAGTTGAGTCCTGGTCCATGTCCACTTCGCAGATCAAATGGGGTCATTTCTCAGGACCCCTAGTATATAACCAGGATGGGGGGAAGAACTGCTATAATCCAAAAGCTGTACCTATGAAATTTATATTTATTAAATAAAAGCTTTCTATTAAAAAAAAAAGAAGGCCGAAGTGGCTGGAGCAGAAGAGAACCAAGGAGAGTGTGATAGGGGCAGAGCTTGAAGAGGCAGCTGAGGACCACATCACGTGGGGTTCTGGGGGCCACACTAAGATATGCAGTTTTCAATTGACCCACAGAAATCTCAGCATGATGGGAAACCAAGGCAGGGTGCTCTGCAGGGAGGTGATGATGCAGTTTATGTTCTTTCAAAAGGAGTGCTTTGGCTGTGTGTGAAGAGTGAAGTGAAAGGGAGTAGAGGTCCAAGCAGGAAGGCTTTGCAGGCACACAGGCTGGAGATCTTGGTGGCTTGCTGAAAAGGGGCTGGGGTGGAGATGGAGAGAGGTGGAAAGATTTAGCATGTGTTTTGTAGGTCTGTTAATGCATTGGACAGGAAAAATTAAAGAAGAGGCATCAAGGATGAACTTTTTAGCCTGAGCAACAGCAGAGATGGTAGTGCCTTTTGCCTGATGGAAAGCCTGAGAAGAAACTGGGGACAAGGAAAAAATATGTAGAAATCAAGAATTCTGCTTAAGTTTGAGATACCTGAGAACAAATCAACTGTATGCATCTAAATTTCTGGGATGGCATTAGGCTACAGAATCATTTTCGCATGATAACTTTTTTCTTTAAGATGTATTTATTTGAAAGGCATAACAATACACAGATATCTTCCATCTACTGATTCACTTCTCAAGTGCCCAAAAAAACAGTGCTAGGCCAGGCTAAGGCCAGGAGCCAGGAACTCCAGCCAGGTTTCCCACATGAGTGACAGGAACCCAAGTATTTGAGCCATCATCTGCTGCTTCCCAGTCACCATAACAGGAAGCTGAATTTTAAGCTCAAAGTAGCCTCTACTTGAACCAGCACTCTGATACAGAATGAGCGCATTCCAAGTGGTTGCTTAACTTGTACCAAAATATCCACCCAACACCTTGTAGGTTTTACTGCTGCATGTTGAGGCCAAGATCACTGGGTGTCACAGTGCCAGAGAGCTTGGGCTTGGACTGACAGGAGTTTGAATTCTAGCTCTCGACTGACCATCAGTGTGGCTAGAGACATGTCACTCTCTGTGTCTTCAGCTCCTTTCCTATAAAACAGGAACTATTATGTTTTCTCTTGGGATTGTTGAGAGGGTTAAGAACATATGACTTCGAGAACTTCATGGAAAATGGAATTAAAAGTAAGTTTATGTCGGCACAAAAATTTGAAATTCATGTATATGGATTTTTCATTATATGCATTCCATGGTCTTTTTTTAAAAGATTTATTTATTTGAAAGGCAAAGTCACAGAGAGGCAGAGGCAGAGAGAGAGAAAGAGAGAGTGAGTCTTCCATATGCTGGTTCACTCCCCAGATGGCCACAATGGCTGGAGCTGCACCCATCCGAAGCCAGGAGCCAGGAGCTTCTTCCGGGTCTCCCATGTGGGTATAGGGTCCTAAGGACTGGGCCATCTTCTACTGCTTTCCCAGGCCATAGCAGAGAGATGCATTGGAAGTGGAGCAGCTGGGACTTGAACCGGCGCCTATATGGAATGCCGGCACTGCAGGCAGCAGCTTTACCTGCTATGCCACCTTGCCAGCTCCTCCATGATCTTTTTGAAGACTGCTTGTATGTAAATCTAACTGGCGTTATTAGTAGTAGAAACTGGAAAAATTGATACCATCATTCAGCCAGTAAAAACTGCGAATTACACCTGTAGTTCCTAGGAGTATACATGCTATTTTTACAAAGCCAAATCTTTGAAATAGTAACTCATGTTCCATACCGCTGAAAACAAATAGCTAGATGCTTATACAAGCATGTGCCAGGGTGGGGTTAGATGCAGTAATATGCTCCAGGTGGCTGCTACAGAATGGGTCTGTGAAACCAAGTCACATTTGCTTTCCAGTGGTTGATATAACCTCATCACCTGGATCAGGAGAGAATACACAGGCGGTCTGCAAAATAAATGTGGATTTTGCATTTAGACAGACCAGGGTTCAAATCTCCCTTTCCCAGGAATTTAAGTCAGTGGGAGGGCTCCAGCAGTGCCAACTCTACCTGGAACCTCATTGGCACAAGTGGCCCACGTTGGCTCCTTCAGAACCCACATATCTAATAAATACGTCAATTGGCATCTTCATCATTTTCACTTTAATACAGCTTGTCAGGGGGTTAGCATTGAGGAGCCCTTGGATTTGAAGCTTATGGAGCAATTAAACCCCCTCCTTGGGGAATCCAGACCTAGAGACCATCAATGCATAGAGATGAGCAATTGTCTGTTTGTCATCCTCTTACCAGAAAAATGAAATGCTCCCAAGTTCATCAAGGACTTATGCTGTATTTCAATGAGCCATGTGGACATTGCATACTATGTGATTTAAAAAACTATTCATCCCATAAACTCAGGGAAGTTGCCTGTCTTCTATTAATTTCTTCTAATTAGCTATCGTCAGGAAAGCACTGGATGTCTGCTGTGATTCCTAGCCACCTGATGGGGATGGTCAGGAATGCTGGAGAGACGACAGCTTTGCTAACGATCACAAGGAGCTGTCACCTCCTGGCTGCGTTGTGAATCAGGTGGGAAAGAGAGCATCCTCTCCATGAGAAATGAGGTGACTCACCCAAGGTCACAGGGAAGTTTCATTTCTCAGCAAAGCCGAGCCAGAGAGGGCACAGGCTCTGGAGTTAGACACATCTGTGCTCAGATCCCAGCTCTGATGATGACCAGCTTGTCCTCAACACTACACAGAATGGTGCCCAGCTTCTGACCACCAGCACCTGCAGCTGTGTGGCCCTAAGGCTTCTTGGCTGCTCACTCCTCACCCTGCCCCTCCTTCACAGCAGTTTCAAGTGATAGGAAATCAATACCCTTTGAGAACACACTCAACCAAGCCTGACTGGGGAAGGTGAAAAATATCCAGGCCCCTCCTTCCTGAGATCCGAGTTCTGTACTGGCTCCTGGAGTTCTGCTGTGGGGTCCAGCTCTGCCCACCCACGAGGATAACCTACTTGATAATGACATTTCCTGGGTGGCCCTTCCATCCTTGTCTTGTCCTCCCATTTCCCCACCGGTTTTCCTTGAGACCTCATCATAATCCCCTTGCATGAAGGTCAGTTTCTAGGGAACCCCTCTGACAAGTGATGTAGGTCCTCTTTGAGCGTCAGTTTCCTGGGCTGTAGGGGAGAACACGCTGTATATGGTACGTGCCTCTCAGGTTGGTGGGGAAGAGTAAAGGAAGTGTTGTGTCTAAAAGGATTGCACACTTCTTTTCATAGGGGCATCATTTATAACAGCAAACAGTGAGGAATGACCTTCATGTCCAACAAGAAGGGAATGGATAAATAAATTGGGATTTATCTGTGTGGTACATCATTCTACTTGTACCTAATGAGTAAAAATTAAAGTTTTCTTTTCTTTTCTTTTTTTTTTTTTTTGAAATGCAGAGTGGACAGTGAGAGAGAGAGACAGAGAGAAAGGTCTTCCTTTTGCCGTTGGTTCACCCTCCAATGGCCACTGCAGTTGGCGCACCATACTGATCTGAGGGCAGGAGCCAGGTGCTTCTCCTGGTCTCCCATGGGGTGCAGGGCCCAAGCACTTGGGCCATCCTCCACTGCACTCCCTGGCCACAGCAGAGAGCTGACCTGGAAGAGGGGCAACCGGGACAGAATCCGGCGCCCCGACCGGGACTAGAACCTGGTGTGCTGGCGCCGCAGGCAGAGGATTAGCCTATTGAGTCACGGCGCCGGCCAAAATTAATGTTTTCAAAGAATGTTCAATGGCATGGAAAAAATATACATGGAGTCCATATGTCATATAATCCAGCTGAGGATCTCAGTGAAGAAAACTACCTAAAACTATAAATATGGAATTGTTTTAATTTTCCTAGAATGTGTTAAAATACATAAAGTGTTATTTATTGCTTGGTCTTGGTGAGTTATTTCCTTTATGCTTTTTCTTATTTTTTAAATTTCAAAATTTCTGCCTAGAAATATTACAGAAATTGGTCTTTTTTTTTTTAAAAAAAGGTATATTTATTTATGTATTTGAAAGGCAGTGAGACAGAGATCTTCCCATGAGCTCACTCATTCCTCAATGGCATCAGCTGCCAGGTCAGGGCCAGGCCGAAGCCAGGAGCCCGGAGCCCCTCCAGTCTCCCACAAGCTTAGCAGAGGCCCAAGCGCCTAGACCCCCGTCTGATGCCTTCCAGGCTCGTTAGCAGGAGCTGGAGCAGAAGCAGAGCAGCAGGGTCTCACACTGGCCCTCCAATCTGGGATGCCAGCTCCACAACTGGAGACTCGCCACTGGGCCACAACATCAGCGCCCAGAGTGTAATCTTAACTTCAAGGTTTCAATCATAATAAGAAAATAAAGATACCTAACCTCAAATGCTTTGTTTTCCTTTCCCTTTTTTCTGGTCAAAAGCACTAATTAGAAAAAGGAAATTCAGTTTTCATGCAATATCAGAGTCGACAGCAAGTAAGGGTAAGGCTTTGCAAAGGCCTTGGGAGTATAAATCAGGTTCTTTGAGTCCCAGCTGGAGGCTTCTGGGTCCTCCCCTTTCTTTCTTTTTAAAATGTTCATTTACTTTTACCTACTTGAAAGACAAAGCGACAGACAGGAGAGAGAGATCAGTCTTCCTGGAACTCCATCCAGGTGTCCCATGTGGGTGGCACTGATCCAAGCACTAGAGTTTTCACCTGCTGCCTCCCAGGAAGCATGAGCAGGAAGGTGCATCGGAAGTGAAGCAGCCGGGATTCCCGCCAGCACTTCAGTTTGGGATGCCTGCACCCCGAGCAGCAGTTCCACCCACCTGCCTCACCTCCCCTTCACGGTCCCACTCTGAGACCATTTTCCTTCACAGTTCTGGTCAGCTGCTCTTCTGCCATTGGCAATGTCGACCCCAGGCTGGAGTGCCAGCTCAGGCCAAGTCAGTCAACAGCACCGATGACCTTTGTGACCCAGCGCCAGGCTACTTTCTTCTGAGGACTTCTTGACTTAGCTGCCTCTGACCCTTGAGGATTCCCATCACATTCCCTCTGCATCCACTCTTTCTCCACTCCATTTACCACCCCCTTGTGTAGACAAAAGCTATTACAACAAAGAAAAAAGTCCATCCACCCATCCACCCATCCGCCCGTCTATCCATCCATCCATACACACATCCTTTCACTCAGAGTGTTTCATTCAGCAGTTCATTGGTTACTTGACTCTGCAGGCACTGTGCTAGAGTTTTGGTTTGCAGCCTTGACTCAGACACCGTCCCTTCCAAACTCCCTGGCCACAGGATAGCACAAAGAAGCCACTCGTGCTTACCCTACCCGCCCTCGCCCACCTACAGCAGATGCCTTGTGCTGCCTGCCCCACATTGCCTCAGCTCACCTGACTTCATGCAGCCTGGGGGACAGTTCCGGGCCCCTGGCTGGCATCCCTCATCTGGGGAGTCTCAGCCACCTCAGGGGTCAGCCTTGTAGAAAAGCAATAGGTCTTTGCCCGAGGAGAAGGAGGTGACCCTCAACTCTCAAGGGAGTTTTTACATCACTGCTCTAACAAAGTCCCTAGAGGGACTGAGGCTCAGGTCCCCTTGGCAAATTTAACTCATGAACACACTCTTTACTGACTTCTCTTCTTGCTCTGTTTCACTTTTGCCTCGCCCTTCCTTCTGGCAAATAAACCACTTGCTTTCAGTTCTCTACTTCTGGAAGAACTAAGATATCACGGTAGGCATTACTAATGAGTGCATGAGTGATGATTTTATAATGAGAAGGGAGAGGACACTGTTGCAAGCAGACAGATGACTGCCTGCTGTTGACGAGGAAACACTGTGTGTTACCTCATTGTCTGTTTGTAATGAGGGACCACAGCCTCCACGTGTGTGTGTGCCCGGGGGGTTGCTTTGACTGACTTTCTTATAAATACCAGGCATTAGGGTAATGTGGATGTGACCGAATAACAGCTGCCCCCCACAGTCACTTCATTAGTGAGGGACTTTATCACATTGGCTCATTCGCCCTTCACAGCCCCTCTGCAACTCAGGCATTCATCCGTCCCACTTTCTAAGTGAGGAAAGTGAGGTTGACAGGGACAGTTCAAGGTCGTATGGTTGTAGAGCAAGGTGCTCAGCTGGATCTGTCACCCTTCTGTGCCCACATCTCTACGTGAGTCTATGAGGACAGCCAGCCGGGGTCCCACTTCTCCAGCTGCTCAACAAGCAATTCATAGTGTGTGCCCTTGACATCAGGTGTGCCTTCTTTTGGGGCCCAGAGTATCCATCACAGGTCTGTGCAGTGACGGCACGGTTAGGGGCACACAAGTCTATTTGTTACTCACTGTTAACCAACAGTTAAGATAAAGCATTGCTTTGTTTATTCTGTCAGCTGAAGTGTGCGATGTGAATTAGGTCTGCAGCACTGCACCTCTTATACACAAGGTTCGCGTGTCACCTGTTGGTCTCATCTCTCCGGGGGTCTCGGGCTCAGCATCAGGTCTGGGAGGCAGGAATCACTAGCAGTGCTGCCGAACTGAGGAAGACAGTCTGCTCTCTGCCCATTGTATCCACAGCACTGGGGTCCAGCAACCTGGCACGCATGAGATCACCTTTCTGGGTAGGCGGTTGGGGTGGGGGTGGGAGTCCCAGAGACACAGAATGGCCCTTGGTGCTCACCCACTTCAACCAGTTCATTTTATAGGTGGGAGAATTGAGGCTGAGAGAGAGTGAATTTTCTACACCTATAGTGCTAAGAGCAGACTGGGACTAGAGCCCAGATGTTTTTGCTTCCAGTTCACGCTATTTCTAATGAAGAAGCATTTCTAGACTCTGCCCCTGCTCCTGAGGTTTGCCCACGTCCCTGCTATGATATGTCTGAAGGATGGAATCAGGCAAAGCCCCCATAGCTGTAGGAACTCATGGAGAGTATATCCTTCTCCTCACTACTTCCATTTTTCCTAAGGTTCCTTAAAGTAATCCTGTGGTATAGGAAGGGTGATCACTCTTAATTCAAGTCTATGGAGATAGAATTGAGATTCAATGAGGGGAGATGACAGCAGGTGAATCCAGCATGCATGCAGAGTTCTGGGACAGCACTCTGCCCAACAAACCACAGGATCCCTCTAAGGAGGAATGAGTACATGCATAAACAAGAACGAACAGATGAATACGAAACTTACTAAAGAATGAATTAAGACTTGCATGATAAACAAGGCTTGAACGGCCCCACCCCGTACGTTTGCTTCTCAATGAAGTCAAAATCTCAAGCTCCCTGCCTCTGTTGGGCGGGCATGAAGCACTCACAGGAATTTCACAACTGTGCACCCTCCACGTTCGACTCCCAACCAGCACTCAGCCTGGTTCAGAGCAGGCCCTGTGAGCACTTCTGAAACTGAACAGAAACACACGCTTCGCAACTGTGGGATTTCTGCTCCCAGGAGTAGTTGGGAGAGGGATTCAGGCTATGGAGAGCAGCCTCTCTCTCCGTCACACCCCACACCAGGCACCGTTCTCCTACCTCTGCTCCACGCTGACCTGAAGAGGAGAAACGAGGAGCACAGACAGGAACATGGGGCTGGAAGTGGGGCGAGCCCAAGCCTGAGATCACCTGGAGACAGAGAAAAGGGGGCTCTTGGGGAGCTCCCCACCCCAGATGTGCCGGTCTGGCTCACATCCACCAGAATCAGCCTCCACTAGGACTGGGAAGAAGGTGAGGTGGCCCCGACACCCTGCTGGGCACAGTCCCTGGGAGATTGGGGTTGGGGAGGGCCATTAATATGGATGAAACATCCAGAAAGGAGACGGAATTTCAAACAGAAACTTACCCCGGGACCTCTGACTGTGAGCCGAGGTAAAGCCTGCTCAGAATTGACAATGATCTGTTGTCTGGCACTGGTAACATACACACACACATTCACAGCCATACACACCCGTGCATTTTCACACAGGTGGAAGGAGCTCTCAGGAGAGAGGCACACACAATGCCAGCATACTGGGACACACACTCACACACCCTCAACTCCACACGGGCAGTGTCTTTTCCTCCTTTAGTTTCTCTGCGTCTCTCTTCTTTCACTTTCTCTCTCCCACGAATGCCCTTAGCCTTAAAGTCTGGCAACGTCTTCTACGGGCTTGTGAACTAGGTTTGTTCCACTTTGCCTAGACATTTGAGGGCTTGCTTTTCTTTGTGAAGTTCTGGAGGAAGGGAGAGAAAGGGATGGCAGCGCCACAGAAATGTTCTGCCCAGGGCCGGCATCCTCATCTTCACCCTCCCCCTCCCCAACAGCAGCAGCAATGCCACAGACTCTCGGGGAATGGCTCTTCTCTCTGGACTTGTGCTAGACCCTGGGTCCCAGCAATGAATAACACTATTTTTTGTAATGTAAGGCTGGGTTGGGAAGACAGAGCTGATGGACAGGAAAAGTGAAATCCCAACACCGTTGCTGAGGTCAAATGGAAGCACAGGAGAAGAGCTATCTATGAGAGCATCAGAGAAGACTTCCTGGAGGAGGCGTCAAAAGGACAGCTAGGGATTCAGGCAGTAGAGAGGAGTGGGGACATCCCTGGAAAACTCAAGATGTTTAACAAATTCTGTTGGATGAATCGCTGCCGAGGTATTCCACGTTAAAAGCCAGAGCATGGAAGGAAGTGGGGAGTTTTACGAGGTCTCAGAAACATAGAAAACACTAGGCAATATTTTTCAAAATATTTTCTCACTCATCCTCTCATTCGTTCCTCACTGCCCCCCATCTTATAGCTGGACTCTGGGGTAATTCCACCCAGAGGAAGAGATGAACTTAACGCACACAGGCGGCCACAGGACTCAGCTTCCTAATGGCTCCATCTTAAAATTCATTTGACTTTGCCATTCGAAAGCTGGAAATTGGAGGTAGGAATGGGCTTGGGTGCGGGAACAGGAAGTCTCTGATGTCTCTTTATAGCGCAGGGGGAGGCAGAGGGGTGGGCCAGTAGAAGGAGCCGGGCCTCCTCTTCTCTACCCCCTCCTAATTCCCTGGCAAAACGTCTCTCTTATTGCTACAGAGCTGAGAGCGGCATGGGCCCCGGCCGCCAGGACAAGCATTTCGTGGCAGTGTTTCAAAGGCAGAGACTGGGGCGTGGAGGACGTGCGGGGACACCCCGCTGCAAAGGAGAGCAGGCCCAGGGGAAGGAGGCAAAATGAGGGCACGCACAGGAGCAAAAGTGAACCAGCGAGCTCCCCGAGGCAGAGGCTTTTTATAACCAGCATTAAATATTTATTACGCTGTCAGTCTCAGGTCTGTACACAATGAGGCGGAGGGGAAAATGGAAAAAAAAAAAGCACGCATGGGACTCGGAAGGAATCCAGGCTCCTCCGCTCGCGGTGTGCGGTGCAATTTCGGACAGGTGGCTTCGCCTCCCCAGGCCTCTGCTTCCTTATCAGGGAGGGAAGTGAGGGGAATGATGGTTCCTTCACAGGAAGCTAGGCCAGCCAGAAGAAAGAAGCAGCACAGGGCCTGGGGCCAGCCGCAGCAGGATGGACGGTGGTGGCAGCCCAGGAGCAACGGGAGAGGCACTAGAGCTCCTAGCAGCAGCAGCAGCAGCAGGGGGAGCAGCGGTGGTGGTGGCTGGCGGCAGATTCGCAGAAGTACCAGCAGCATTCGTGTTCACGTCAGCAGCGTCACTGGCCACACCAGCCAGAGTAGCTGCTGGTGCGGGAGAAACCACCTGGCGACCGTAGGCTCTGAAAACAGGTCGGGCCTTTAGGAAAGGACTAGGGGGTTCAGTACATCTGTGTCCTCCCTCTCTCCATGGAGACTGAGGCCTCGAAGGTCATGCAGCACTTCCAGTCCCAAGTTGAAGGCATCTGCCCTACCCAGGGAGCCCTCACGCTGTCTGCAGGAAAGAGGAGCCGTGCATGAAGTCTCTGAGAGGGCAACGCTTTGGGAAGATGCATCTGTAATTGGGATCCAGTTGTCAGGACTTTGGGATTTCAGATTCATTTATGCTGCTACATTTATCGAGTGCCTCTGATGAGTCTGGGACTGTGTTTGTTAGGAGCTCTGAGAAGCTTGGAGAGGAATGCAATCCAATCTCTGCTCTCATCTAAGTTAAGCGCTGGTGGGGGAGGTGGCAATGGTCTGAATGAAATAACTGATAATAGGGGAATCAGCAAGTGGGAAGGCACAGAAGAAAAGGAAGTGACCAATTTCAGCTGCTGAGGCTGCGGCGGAAGTCATGGAGCTGGGCCATGGCAGCTGTCTTGAATGACGAGAATAACTTTCGTTAGCTAGGCTGGAGATCGTGGGTGAAGATGGGAAGGACTGAACAGGCAGTAATCGAATGCAAGTAGGGTATGAAAGGCACAAAGGTGGGGCAATATCACGGCTCTTGCCTGGGACAACTGATTTGAAAGGGGTAACATAAACCTGGGGTCATGTTTTTATTTTTCTTTCTTTCTTTTTATTTATTTGACAGATAGAGTTAGTGAGAGAGAGGGACAGAGAGTAAGGTCTTCTCTCCATTGGTTCACCCCCGAAATGGCCACCACGGCTGGAGCTATACCAAACTGAAGCCAGGAGCCAGATGCTTCCTCCTGGTCTCCCACGCAGGTGCAGGCGCCCAAGCACTTGGGCCATCCTCCACTGCCCTCCCAGGCCCCAGCAAAGAGCTGGACTGGAAGAGGAACAACCGGGACCAGAACCTGGCACCCATATGGGATGCCGGTGCCGCAGGCGGAGGATTAACCAAGTGAGCCACGGCGCTGGCCCCAACCCGGGGTCATGTTTTACAGATTCTGGAAATTTCCAAAGAGATAACAGGTTAGCAGAGCAGGGAAGTCAGGGCACCCAGTAGGAGGTGATGGTAGAAGTAGCCAGGAAGGAGAGAAAGGGAAATGGATGACAATCCTGCTAGCAGGTGCTATGGTCCCGATTTAAAGATGGGAAAAGCAAATTGTGATTTAAATGATTCATGGCCTAGCCTTGATCCCTCAGTGAGACTGTCAGTTTTCTCATACTCATGTCCTCTACTGGGGCAGTGTTTTTGCTTCTGTCTGTACTCCATCATCCGGGGGTGAGGAAAAAGTTTGGCTGTAAGGAAACGGAAGTGTGACTGCAGCAAGCAGGTGGGGCAGTGGGGCAGAGGTGGGGTGGCGGGGAGGTGGTTTGGGGAAAGAGTTCCAGTCTGTGCCAGGTATTTTACAGAATATCATTATATTTTAATCCACACCATAACTGTTTGAACTAGATAGCAAGAACTTCTGAGGCTTAAAGATGTTAAATTATGGGGCCAGCACTGTGGTGCAGTGGATTAAGCTGCCATCTGCAGTGCTGGCATCCCATATGGGCGCCGGTTCCAGTCCCAGCTGCTCTACTTCCCTTCCAGCTCTCTGCTAATGGCCTGGGAGAGCAGAAAGATGGCCCATGTGCTTGGGGTCCTGCATCCTTGAAGGAGATCCAGAAGAAATTCCAAGATCCTGGCTTTGGTCTGGCCCAACCCTGGCTGTTGTGGCCATTTGGGGAGTGAAACAGCAGATGAAAGATCTTTCTCTTTTTCTCTCCCTCTCTCTCTGTAACTCTGACTTTCCAATAAATAAATAAATCTTAAAAAGAGATTGAATTCTTTCCTGAAAAAGCCACACAGCTAGTTAATGGAAGTGCTGGGAGTCACACTTAGGTGCGTCTGACTTTTTAAACTCAATCTGTTCCTATTATGTTTCAGTGTCTCCCCTATTCTGTCTGACCCTGGTGTCCTGCGGGCTGAGATGAGACAGGAGGGAAAGGACATGTAGTCATGGAAGCCATAAAGTGCTCAGGAGACGGGGACTCTGGGGAAGAATTCTGAACAGCTGAGGGGCATGGAGGCCCAGTCGACACAGTCCAGAGGGGCAGGTGAGTATCTGCCTGAGTCAGTATCCCACAGGGTGCCAGCTGGGTCCTGCGGTGATCACCTGACCGAGCTTCCGGGAGCCCTGGGAGACCTAGAAGCTTCTGCATGTGAAGTGATAATGCACTCCCCCCGCCGCCGCCCCCTACCTTTTCATCTGGAGAACTCTGGAGTGCCCAGAAGGCACTCAGACAAGTGTGTTGGTGTGCAGTGAGGGGTCCGAGGAAGGGGAGGCTTCAGCATAGGCGCTACAAAAGATTTACACAGCTTTCCCAGCCCGGAAATTTGCATGCTTGCTCTCCTCTCTAACCTCTTTCATCTCCACAGGTGCCATTGCTTTCTTGCTTTCCTGTTGTACTTTGCTTCCCGTCTCCACCTGATTTTACTTGCGGTAACGGAGAGGGACCAGTGGAGAGCAGTGGAAATGGAGCTGTGTTTGAACCCGGGTTCTCATTATCCATGTGAGTGCAAACGAAGGGTTTCACCTTTACCATACTCACTGCTCTCACCTAGGAAGTGAATACAATGCTGCTTATTTCATGGGACTAACTGGGAACTCCAATAAGGCAATGTTTACAATGGCATCTAACACAATAACCAGCAGGCAGTGTATGTTCAATAGACGTTTGACAGATGTATTAATAGTTATTGAATGTTAATCACTCCACACTTCATGCTTAGCTCTGCTTTTATTAACTAGAAAAATGAGCTGGGTGACAAACATATGAAAAAGTACTCAGGATCACTAGCCATCAGGGAAATGTAAATAAAAACCACAATGAGTTGTCATCTCACTCCAGGTACAATGGCTATCATCAAGAAATCGAAAAGTAACAAATTCTGGTGAGGTTGTGGAGAAAAGGGAACCCTATTACACTGTTGGTGGGAATACAAATCAGTACGTCATTATGAAAACAGTATGGGGATTTCTCAGAAAATGAAAAATAGACCTACCATACGACTGAGCTATCCCACTTCTGGAAGACATGCTAATGAAATGAAGTCAGCACGTGGAAGAGATATCTGCTCTCCCATGTTTACCACAGTCCCGTTCAGAAGAGCAAAGATGTGGAATCGACCTAGAGGTCCATCAACTGATGATTTAGGTGAAGGAAATATGAGCTATATTTTCAGAAAGACAAATACCGCGTTTCCTCTCACATGTAGAAGTTTATATATACATATATGATCGATGGGAGGAAGGTGGAGTTTCAGTGATAGGTGCTGAAAAGTTTTTGTAGTTTTCCTAGACTGAAAAATTAGCATGCATTTATTTATATATGTGATGTGTGGATGCCATAGTAACTGGTACATAGAAATGAATAGGTGCTGTCTTCACTCTACCCTTCCTTACTAATTTTATGATCTTTGTCACAACTCTCATATTATGTGATATTAACATAACCACTCCTGTTTTAAAAGAGTATGCATGTACATACGTATATTTACATATCAAGTGAATATGGCAAAATGTCAAAAATTGTTAAATCTATGTGTGCTCATTGAACCCTTATTTGTACTCTTTCATATGGTTTTAAACATTTTAAAATAAAAAGGCAAAAATAAAGGAGTTGGGGTTTTCCAAAGCTGGCCTTAGGGGTGTCAGCTGAGTCACAGTGAGAGAGTAGAATCCATCCTGTGTCCCTACCCTGCCATCATGCAAAAGACTCCAGGGAGAGCTCCTGACTGCAGGCTTCTTCCTGTTGCTGCACAGCAAGCTTCAGAGGTTGCTGGCCCAGCCCTCTCTGCTGTGAGCTTAGTAGTGAAGAAGCTGGGGTAGGTACTAGAGGACTCCAGTTTGTCCCCCACAGCTCTGAGGACAAATATATTTTCAGTCTCCTTTCTGAGCCTCTAGACTGATGCAAAGAAACCAGCACTGGAGAGTGGTGTTCCCATCTAGCATGGCCCTCCCCTCCACACTCTTTTGGCTTAGATGGTCTCTGAAATGCACAGAAGCCAGAAGACGCCTTTGTGGGATTCTGAGACGTGAACGGACAAGAAGATGGGCTGGAGCGCCCCCTGCTGGGAATGGATGGCTGGTTCACTTGCCAGCTTGTTGCTGTTCTCCATCTCAGTGCTGAAAATATTTCCCCTACAGTTTGAGACCATAGTATAACCTTGTCCAAGACAGCTAAGGAGAAGCTGAGCAATCCAAAGCCACAGGAAAGGCCCCTGACAACCCTTGGTCTTATGGTCAGCTCTTTCTTTTCTGATTTGCTGATGTAGAGAAGCACACACTCTTACAGCAAACACATCCTGCATTATAGCCATGCTTTCTCCCCCTGAAGGAGTGCTAAATGTTAGCAGTGTCTGTATGCTGTAATTTAGAGACTTTTAATGTCACTGTGTCTAGCTTTAAATGATACCTTTTATTCTGCACATTCCATTCTCTGACATCCAGAGATGTAACTTCTTGTCTCATGTCATTTCTCCTCAGAGTCCAGCCTAGGAGGGGATGCTTCAAAGCACCCAGATTCCAATCCAGCATCCCACTACAGAATGGACCCCCTGTCTTTCCTCCCTGTTCAGGCTCTGCCTGCATACCTCTGGTGACGGGGGGCTCACTGTCTTCCAGGGACGCCTGTGCAATGGTTACCAACTGTATTCACTAAAAAGTTTTCTTGATCCTCAGTACAGAGTTTTCTAGTTGAGATTTGCTCCTGGATTTGGTGGTTACCTCTGGGCAATGCAGAACAATTTGCTTCTTTTGTTCCATGATGTCCCTTTAACTTCGAAGAGACTGTGTCCTTGCTTTCCTATTCCTACTCCCTCTTAGTTCCCGTCTTAGGGATAAACAGCTCCAGTCTCCTCATCCATTTCTAATGAGAAGTGATTTCCAGACTCATCACCGTCCTTGGTGGTTTTCAGGTGATCACAGCTATCATTAAGTGAGCACATAATTTTTTCTTCTGACATTCTCCACATCTAAATTCATTAAATCTTCACAACAATTATAATGAGGTAGATATTTCTGTTACCATCACATAGATGAGGGAACCAAGATCCACATATGTTAAATAACTAGCTTAAAATCACATAGGTTTTAAGAGATACAACCAGGGTTTGAATTCAGAATTAGAATCGATAGTGACTTGTCTCCAAGTTTTTTTTCTTAAACCACTAGCACAGCTGCTGTCCATTGCCTAATCAATCAGTTCAGTTTTCAAAAATAGGAGGTTGATACTTGTACATGGTCACATCCCTATGGCAGTCGCCTGGC
Organism: Lepus europaeus; assembly: GCF_033115175.1. NCBI lineage: Eukaryota > Metazoa > Chordata > Mammalia > Lagomorpha > Leporidae > Lepus > Lepus europaeus. The sequence continues at coordinate 40,018,787 of NC_084831.1, forward strand.
CAAGAAACCCTAGATCTGGACTCCGATGCTCTCATTTTAGGCTCTGTTTGTGCTGTCTACAGTGAAGCCGTCATGTTGAGCTGGTTTCAGTCAAACTCCCCAGGACTGACACAGAAAGTGCTGGAAGGTCGTGTCCTGACTGTTCTTCTATCTTGGTGACAGAATCCCTGATCTCAAAGTGATGGCTACATTAATCTGGGGTTGGCTCGTTGGTTTTTGAGGGAGGGAGACCTAAGGGAAAGATGCCAAGAATGCTCAGAGGAACAGAGGAGCTGCACAAACTACTTTATTTATGTTCCTCTGGGCAAGAACACAGGGGAGAAGCTGTATATACAACACAACATCTGTAGCCAAGTAACTTACGGTTCTTTGTTATCATTTCTGAAAACCAAAATGCAAAAGGCGAGCAAGCTTAGCTCTTGATTTTTGCAACCAACTTTGAAAATCTCCAACCTAAACCAAAAGCAAGACTAACTGGAGCTTTGTGCTAAAGGCCCTATCTCCCTGGAGCCTTCCTGCCTCTCCCTATCTCCTAATCCTCATTTCCGGGAGGTCATTTTAATTAGCAGGCTGTCATGGTGACTCAGCCTGCTGCTTCCACAGACAGGAAGAGAGCAGCCTCCCCGGGACCCATTCATCATACAAAGGCACTTTCTTCTTCAGAAAAATGCACAATATTTAGCTTGCCCCACCTCGGGGACTGCAGCCGCTGTTGTTTTATGTTATCATTCTTGCTTGCCTCAGGGTGCATTCTTTTGTCTTTTGCAGCTCCCTTTGCTGGCAATCAGCCTTTCCTTATTGCAGATTACCAATGGCTACCTCTTCAGGGGTCAGGCTTGATCCCTGTCACCAGGGTTCTAGAGATCTTCACCGTGACAGACCTTCTGGAATGAGTGCCAACACTTCTCATTTTGAGGGGGCTACAGTTTTGATCAAACTGCCCAGGAAAGGGAAATAGCTTTCTGAACACTTCTTGGAAGTTGCATGCTGGGCTTTAGAGGGATGAGAAAGCAGCAAGCAGTTGACAGAGACTCGATCTATCTATCTATCTGTCTCAGACCTCATTGATTTCAAAAATTATGTCTCATTTTTCCCAGACCACGTCAATTTAAAAAAATTCTGTCCCATTTTTCCCAACAGCATGTTTGCCTTGGGGTTGCATGTATTGATTTGGGCACTGCATTTCTAAAGCTGTAAACAATCATAGCCTATCCAAAAAGGCAACCTTCTGTACTAACTACATAACTTTAAAAGATAAAGAACTGGCTCGAGATGTGTCAAAGCCCTTAAAAAGGTGTAGGCTTTCGAATCTCCACGGTGAGGAAAATAGCGTCTGTGCTGCCTGGTTCCAGGCTCCTATTTGATTCCTGAACCTTGAGCTGCAGGCTCCCAATCGATTTTCCATTGGTAACAGGGAAAAAAAAATGATGAAATTTCTCATTTTTCCCCTTCCCTTTCACTAGCCTAAGCATTATCCCTCACATCCTTGTCTTGGAAACCAGAGACAGGTGATTAATTTCATGCCTCAGCAGGAGATGCACGCCCCTGCCCCCACGGAACCTCCCTGGTCTCCATGTCTTTAGAAAGGATTTGCAGGGTCTCTGTGGTTCACTGAGTTCTTCTTGTCCCCTTTGCCGTTGGGGTAGTTGCTCCGCAGGAGTGGGTGCTTGTAGGGAGGGGCTTTTTCTTTCCTGCAAAGAGCGAGATAACAGTGAGAGAGAAGACAGCACATAGACACATCATAATGAAATCATTTGTGTGCATGTCATCTCCCCCGCTGGACTGTGACCTCCTAGGTGCAGTGGCCCCAGAACCCAGCTCACTGCCTGGTTCAAAGCAGGCACTGCAGCTTCAATGAATGCCTGTTAGGTGGATGGACACATTGTATCATTTTTGGTTCTGCAGAAAACTTAATGGTTCTACAGCTACAACTCTTCCACCTTTTCACCCTGATTCCAACTCATTAACACATTGCATGGTGGAATGGGGATAGAAACATAGAGGAGCTATCATTTGGAAGAGCATGGGACCGCATTCCCTTCATAGCCATTGTGAATTTCATTGGCTTCTTTATATTCTTCAGCATAGCCCGACTATGGCATTGCATAATGTCTGTCTCCTCAACAAGACGAGGGGCTCTTGGAGAGCAGAGAACTGTCTGGATCATCTCCACGTCTCAGCACCCAATGCAATACCCTTGACACCACTGATGAGGAACTGTCCATTCGTCTTCTTTGTTGACATCCTGGATCACGAGAAGGGACCAAGTTTTATTCTTTTTTTTTTTTTGACAGGCAGAGTGGATAGTGAGAGAGAGAGAGAGACAGAGAGAAAGGTCTTCCTTTTTGCCGTTGGTTCACCCTCCAATGGCTGCTGTGGCCGGCGCATTGCGCTGATCCGAAGCCAGGAGCCAGGTGCTTCTCCTGGTCTCCCATGCGGGTGCAGGGCCCAAGGACTTGGGCCATCCTCCACTGCCTTCCCGGGCCATAGCAGAGAGCTGGCCTGGAAGAGGGACAACCGGGATAAAATCCGGCGCCCCAACCGGGACTAGAACCCGGTGTGCTGGCGCTGCAAGGCAGAGGATTAGCCTGTTGAGCCACGGTGCTGGCCCCAAGTTTTATTCATTTTTGCATGTTCCTTCTTGCAGTGCCTTGTCTGTTATGTGGTTGACTGACAAAATGATGTGATCTTCATTTAGCTATTGGATAATATTTATTTTTAGTAGAAAGAGTGGGCTTTAATGACAGAATGAACAGAACTGAATTCCCAAGCTGGCCATGTATGGATGTGGATGTGACTTTGGGTGAGTTACTAAGTTTCTCTGAGCTTCATTTGTAAGATGGGAATAAAATATTCCCACCATGCAGTGGTGTTGTGAGGCTAAGTGAGATGTAGATGAACACACTTAGTGTCTTCCCTACCCTACCGCGATTTACACAGTTGTGGTCTTAGCTGTTAGTTTTGGTCCCACAAACTCTGGAAGTGACAGAGGTGAGGCGGTTGTGGATGCTGTCCTTGTTACTCGCAGTGTAGGGGAGGAAATAGATGCATAAACTAACTACACGAAGCAGCAACCACAGTGCACTGCAGAGAGGGGTAAACACCATAATGCGGGAGTCTCTCTCTTGGACTCCATTTGAATTAAGAATGGAGAAGTGCTTTCTTGTAGCTCATCTCACTCTGACCTTGGGACACCTATTTTCCTTCATTGTTGTGTGATCTTGAAGCAGTCCTTTCCTTTCTCTGATCCTTCATTTTCTTTCTTTTTCATTTCTAAAATAGGAGAAGAATCCATGTTCTTCCTGGCTCTTAGGCTCTGGAAAGATGGAAGCTGATGCAGAGTTTTGCAAATTCTGAGGCACCATCTACATATCATGGAGGGGTGTGGCTCTTAGTACACAGAGGGAGCAGGGGACATGCAATGGGCATGTTTTTAGGGGAGGGGGAAAGGTAGGTGTGCTTTCCCTAGAGAGGCAAGTCCAAGTTTGCTCACAAGTGGGGTAGTGGCAGGTGGATAGTGGCATGGAGATAAGGTGCGCAGTGTCTAGGGAGGGCTGTGATGGTACAGAATGATTTGAGAGGGTGGGTTAGGAGGGGGAATAGCCTCTGTAACCAAAGCTGGTGGCTGCAGGCGGGGGGGGGGGGGGGGGGAGGAGAGGAGAGAGGTGAGAGAGAGACAAGAGAGGCATTGGAAAGCAAACATCCCGTGCCCTGGGGCCTCTGCAGAGGCTGTTCCCTTCGGCTCCTGTGCAGACTCCCCTCCTCTGGGGACCCAACTTCCCAGAAAAGAAGCCTCCCTCTTCTCCACACTTCTGCTGTGCCTTGCACAGCAGGCCACCCGGTGACCCACCGTTTTCTGAGTTGCCTCGTTCCCACGTGTTTATCTCCTGAGACTGAGTTTGACACACTGGCTTTTTCTTTATAATTTCTGAGCCATGCGTAAGCCTGGGGTGGAGTGGGCGCTTGAGAAGCATTTGATGAACAGAACTAAACTGCTCTGGTCTCGTCTTTGCCATCTCTTTTGCTCTAAACATCCTGGCCTATCACTGCCGCAGAATGTGTCTTGTTAGGGACTGCTTCTTGCCTCCTCACTCTCGGCCTCCCAACCCAGAATACCCTCTCTCCCATTTCTATTTCACCAAACTAAACTCTGCATGGCCTTTGAAACTCAAACTCCACCTCCTCCCTGAGGCGTTCTTGGGATGTGCGTGCTAGCTGCCAGATACTTGCCAGGCTCTATGGGAGAGCAGTTTCTGCTTGCATCTCACTTTCACCTCTCTGCAGTGGAAAGGGGTCCAAGTCCAGGGTTTCTGGGTCTTCTTCAGACGTACCATTTTGTAGTTCAGTTGTAGTCAGGACGTTGTTAGGACTTGATCTACGGTAGGCCCTGTACCATGCTCTAAGGACACATCCTATCTAGAGGAGAAGCCAGACAGAGACACTGTGACAGCAGACCATGGACATGCATGCTAGAGGGAGCCCGCTGGAGAAGAAGCTGTTCCGTCTTAGGTGGAGAACAGTAACAAGCAAACCCAGGGCATGATCTTTGGACTGAGATTTGGAGGATACCTAGGAATTCATCACCTATAATGAGCAGAAAAGGAGGAGACTCCAGGAAGAGGGAAAAGGATGAACAAAGACATGGAGGCATGCAAATGGCCAATGTGTGCAGTCTGGAGTATAGTTCACGGAGCGGTGGAGCACAAGTGGGGAAGGTGCTCACAGGAGCAGGGGTGCGGTAGGAAGCTGTAACTGAAGCTGAACATTAGACCAGGGTCTTGACTAGCAAGAAGAGGGGCTGGAACATTCTGCTACAGGAACTGGGGAGAAGCCAGGGGAGGATTCTGAGAGTGGGCATGATCTGACACATAGCTGAGTACTCATTATGCACAGTTCAGTACCGTCGGTGATCTTCGCTTCCGTTCACGCCTTGGTTCCATGTACAGGTGGGCTTCTGATGGTCAGGGGCTATGTATGATCCTCCAGCACAGGGCCTGGCACATAGTGGGCTCCAGCGTGTAGCTAATGATACCCACTGCCCCCCAACACACATATACACATCAGAACCTCACTACGGAGCCAGCCCTCCCAGCCTCTTGCTGAGCCCAAATCCACCCCCACTCAGAGGCTTCCCACACCCCCGCCTCCACTCCCACCTGTGCTGCACCGCTGGTGCTTGAGTACCCACAGAAGCCCACTGGCCTCTTTATTTTCCCTGTGCAATTTTGTGACCCTGGATGGAGCATTTGGGACTTTAGCTACATAGCTGTGTCGTTGTGGTTCAAATAAATGCAGGGGCTCAGTGTTGGTCCTCAATGCCATGACCCTGAGCTGGGGCTCTTGTGTCCACATGTCTGCACCTCCACAGGGGCCCTAGCTGAAGGACCCAGTACCCAGGCAAGCTCCCACAGAAGCTGACATATTGTAATTATCCCCCGTGATGAGAGAAAACAAAGATTAATTTTGAATCAAAACATGTAATTTTCCTTTAAAACTAAAACTGCTCTTTCACTTAAGCTATTTGATGCTTGGGTGGAAAATAACACAGAAGAGGGTGAAGTATTCAAATCCTAAATCAGAGCACACAGCCTGTGTCCTCCTGGGAATTAAATTTTAAAGGGCTACTGACCAATTTAGAGCTAAGTGGTGTCTATAGTCTGAAGAGGCAGAGATGCTGCGAAGGAAGTTCTCAATTTCAAGATGGGTGCATTTCTCTTGAGTCCTCATGGCTGTGGACTGTGAGGAATGAGCCCCCCAGCCCATTCTTAAAGAGGGTTCCAAACCTCAGGACAAAGGGATGCCATGAGCAGTTGAAATCAGGGCCCTAAGGACTCCCCTGGATCCTCTGGACCCAGCGTCAGGGGCCCCTCTTCCCCTGTCCCAGAGATCTCTTTCCTGTCTGAGGCCGAGGATGCTAGGCCAGAGGGAGACGGGAGTGAGGACTTAGACTCTAGTCCTGGCTCTGACCACAGGACCCTGGCCTGCTCCTTCAGCCTTCCCTGGGCCTACGTCCACAGCCATATCACGAAGAGGGGCTATCAAGGAGGGGGGGACACTTGGATATTTATAGTGTCATTTGTGGGTCGTACAAAATTATCAGCTTCAATATTAGCCTGCTTGGGCTGGCGTTGGGGTGCAGTGGCTTTAGCTGCCACATGTGAGGCCAGCATCCAAAATGAGCACTGGTTTGAGTCCCAGCTGCTCCACTCCTGACCCAGCTCCCTGCTAATGTGCTCGGGGAAGGCAGCAGGCAATGGTGCAAGTGTTTGGGCCCTTGCCACCCATGAGGGAGACCTGGATGAAGTGCCAGGCTTCAGGCTTCATCTAAGGCCATCCTCGGTTGTTGCAACCATTTGGGGAGTGAAGCAGCAGATGGAAGCTCTCTCTTTCTGTCTCTCTCCCTCTTTCTGTAACTCTGGCTTTCAAATAAATCATTTGTGAAAATAGCCTGCAACTGATCTGTCGAATTAGGAGTCTTGCCTGTGGTTGCCTTGGCAGGGCCAGACCCAGTGATCTTGCAGGCCTCAGATGGCCCACTGGGAGGACATTCCCCACCCCTGGTAGGCGATTGCTAACGTGTGCCTGAGTCACAGCACCATTTCATTGGTCTAGGCAACAATGGTGCAGCATGCAAGAATGAAAGTACTGAAGGAGCAAGATCATTTTTATCAGGCTCTGTTAAGAGGACCTGAAAGAGACAATCCCCAAATTAACTTGCAAATGAGATTCTAGGAATTCTTTTGAGCTTTCTAAAGCTTTAAATGTTTAAGAACTTTAAACAAGTGGGAATGGCTTCTGAGAAGGAACTGAGCACTTTCCTCCAGAGCGGAGTCCCTCAGAGGCAGGGGTCATGCCTTATTCATCTACTCGCTCCAGCGTCTCCCTGCTGCCAGAGGCTGGCAGAAAGTGCTGCTTTTCATAAGTCAATGGATGCAGGGCAGGCTCTGCAGGGGCACAGAGGAGAACGGTGGGACAAGCAGCCCAGGTGGTCTGTGAGCAATCCCAGAGGGGTACCAGTGAGAGGGCTTTACTTAGGCCTGAGGCCCCGCGATGTAATTCACAGCATGGTGGAACGTGGATGGACCTTGAAATGTCATCACCCAGCACAACCACATAAGCCAAGGAACTTGCCGCAGCCCATGGTGAGCTGAGTGGAAGTCCGGCACTGCAACCTAGACACTAGAGGGCTCTCCCAAGCTCCTGCCCCATCTTCAAAGTCACTTTCAGATTTTGAATTTTATTTATTTATTCACTCATTCATTTTCAGATTGGGACATTTCAGAGGTTGTCATTCCCATTTAATAGGTTGGTAGATAATAGCTTCAGGAGACCAGGGAACTTGCTGAAGACCTCACAGTTTGCATGAGCCCGAGACTGAACTTGAACCCGCATTGATGAACTTCCACTGGAAGTAGAGCTTGCTGCAGTCCAACCCAGCTTTAGAATTATGAAAGCATGAAATCAAACCCTGGCTCTGCCAAGAACCCTTTGACCTCAGGCAAATCTCTTTATCTCCCCAAACCTCCTTTCCTTTATTTGTAAGAAGGGAAACATAACGTCTATGAGGAATAAAGAAGATGATCCGCAACAAGCACTTCATAGCATACATAACAGTGATTTGTATTTTTTTTATTAGTAACAGGGTAGAAAGGCAGGGTGCATCAATGCAAAGGCCTTGAGGCATCACCATACATGGGCAGGATCATGGCCAGGGTCAGTGGAACGAATGGGCTGGCAGGAGCATAGAGTTGGACATCATCAGGGAGCTGGATCACCGAGGGAGCAGGAGATGAGGCCTAGAGGTAGGGCCGGGCCAGCACATCCCCGGTGCCGTTGGACATCATGGTCCAAATGCTGACTGGGCTCGCCACCGGCAGGCATGAGGACGCCAGGCCCTCAAACGGGATGGACGCTTGCCTTGGATCTTTTCTCCTCACTGGCCCTGCAAGTTGTCCCCAGCGGAGATGTCAACATGGATGTTTTCCAGGCTGTGTCCATGCCAGCCCCAGGGAAGGGGTCTACTTGTACAATTAGGATATGCTGTGCTGGGGGCTTGTCCTAATAATGACTACCACCTTCCCCACTTTATAGATGAGGACACTGAGGGACTGGAGAAGTTCATAAAGGAAGCCTAGGGGAGCAGGTATCAGGAGGAGCAGCATAGGAAACACCCACACTAACGTAGAACAAGGACTGAACGTGGCTTCCCGGTGACTGCTCATCCCTGGGATTTCCACGTTAGACTGAACCCTGGCAGTATCCTCTCACTCTCTGGCCCCCCAATGAAAGCTATGCTCAGGAAACATGCTCTTCTGCCCCCTCCCATCTCGGTGATTGGGCAAGGTTCCCATGGCACCCACGGGAAGCAGGGCCAACTAGACACTCAGGGGTTGCCCCAGGACACAAGGGCAGGTAAGCAGGACTTGAGCCCAGACTACTCTGCCCTGCCCTGCTACTTACCGCAGCCGGGGCACGGGGATTGCCACCTTCTCAACCAGGGAGTTCAGCCGATAATAATCCAGAAATGTCCTTGCCACGTTCCGGCCCAGCTTCATATCTGCAGGGGTGTGTGTTAAGGAGCTCTGAAAGGAGACTGGGGCAGAGTGAGAACAGGACTAGTGATAAAAATGGTGATAGAAACGGAACGGCAACACCACTCACTCCTCCAGGTGTTTTGTAAGGACGCACTTCTTGACACTCACAACACCTTACATGTTAATTACTCTTACTATCTGCATTTTACAGAGAGCAAGCCTGAGCTGAAGTTAAGTAAGTTGTCTAAGATCACAGAACTGGGAAGAGGCGAAGCCAGGATAAAGGGCCAGGTCGTCTTACCCCAAACCTGTGCTCATAGCTTTTATTCGTTTATTTTTTAAAGATTTATTTATTTACTTGAAAGGCTGAGTGACAGAGACAGAGCTCTTCCATCCGCTGATTCACTCCCCAACTGGCTGCAATGGCTAGGGCTGTGTCAGACTGAAGTCAGGAGCCTGGAACTCCATCCGGATCTCCCACATGGCTGGCATAGGCCCAAGTACTTGGGGCCATCTTCCACTGCTTTCCCAGGTGTGTTAGTAGAGAGCTGGATTAGAAGTGGAACAGCCAGGACTTGAACTTGTGCTCCAATATGGGATGTTGGAGTTGCAGGTGGCAGTTAAACCTGCTGTGCTACAATGCTGGCCCCTCATAGATTTCCAAACGTACCACAGCCCTTTACATCAGTAGGCTTCCTTGGTCTGGCCTCAGGTGCTCAGGATGAAGCCAGATAAACAAAGCCAAGAGCAAGAGATCCTTTGTTATATACAGACTGTGCCCTATCCAACCCTCCAGGATCAGTATTCTATTTTTTTTTTTTTTTAATTTTTGACAGGCAGAGTGGACAGTGAGAGAGAGAGAGAGAGAAAGGTCCTCCTTTTTGCCGTTGGTTCACCCTCCAATGGCCGCCGCGGTAGCGCGCTGCGGCCGGCGCACCACGCTGATCTGATGGCAGGAGCCAGGTGCTTATCCTGGTCTCCCATGGGGTGCAGGGCCCAAGGACTTGGGCCATCCTCCACTGCACTCCCTGGCCACAGCAGAGAGCTGGCCTGGAAGAGGGGCAACCGGGACAGGATCGGTGCCCTGACCGGGACTAGAACCCGGTGTGCCGGCGCCGCAAGGCGGAGGATTAGCCTAGTGAGCCGCGGCGCCGGGCTTTGCTCATGCCGGGCCATCTTCCCAGACCAGCCCTTCCCCCCCCCTCCCCTGCTGTCCAGGACCCACCCCTTCTCAGCCTCCAGACCTCGGTTCCGCTGTCCATGTGCTGGGTACCTCTTCCATGCACAGTCTCTTTCCCAGGCCTTCACCCACCAGATCCCTTCCATACTATGATAAATCTAGGACAACTGAAGAAGACGTTTCACGAAGAGGACACAAAATTACCATCAATGCAGAGATGAATGTCCACCCATCCATCTGTCCATCCATCTAGCCTTCCACACATCTGTCCGTCCATCCATCCTTCCACCCAGCCATCCAGCCAGCTGCCCACCCATACAACATGCTTAGAAGACTGCACTGTGCCAGGATCTGTGTGAGGGGAGGGCTCTGGTGGGTCACGGAGGAGAGGACAAAGAGATGTAGTTGGTGACAGTTGCTGATGGCCTTCCATCAGCTGTCTGGGGCTGGCCTGGGGCATACAGGCCACCACTCTTCCCAGGGCCATGGAGATGGGCCAGCATCTGAGAAGCCGTCAAGTGAGTTCTCACCCCCTTCTTCACGAAGTCCCCAGGCCGGGGGTAGACCTGGCCCAGGACCTGAAAACTGGCGTTTATGGAGCACCTGCTGTGTGCCTGGCACTGCACTTAGTGCTTTGCCTACATATGCATTTCACTCTTTAAAACAACCCCGTGCAGGAGGTGACCTTGCTTGGGGAGGTTGGGGAACTTGTCCACAGCCACAGAACTGGTCATGGTAGTAGAGTCAGGACTCAAATCCAGGTGAGACTGACCGCAGAACTGTGAGCTTTCCATTACCCTGTTTCCCAACTTGAAAGCACCTTTTCTGTCAAAGCGTGAGTCATCCCAGGCCAGCGCCTGGTGGGAAAAGGAAAAACACCAGACAAGGTGTTTATGACAGTGAGATGCGCTGCAGGCTTGCTGTGCTCCGAGGCTGCCACCTGCTTTCTTCATCTGGATGTGACCGACCTTCTCCGTCCCATTCATTAAAAAAGTTCACAAGCTGGCATTGGGTATGGCCTCTCTGACCGGCAGACCTCGAAGGCAGCCTCCCTGCCAGGGCCCATAGAGGCAAGCTGCCTGCTTTAACCCAGCCTAGTCTCTAGCTGGCCCGAGGAGACCGAATCGCAGGGTATGGGCTGACAGAGAGAGCCACAGGGCATGGAGGAAAGCAGAGGTCCCTGTGGGCTGAGTGAGAAAGTTGCAGCAGAAGTTCTGTCAACAGATGTATCCCATCCGAGTCCCGGCTGTGCCACACGCTGGGCACACAGTCTGTGCTTTCCAAAGATTGTCTGCAGCAATATCGCATCGCCCAGCTCACGGGCTGTTCCAGGATACAGCCGTGGGGCTCCTGCCACGAGAGTGTGTTGTGTGTCCCTGCCCTTCGTTCATGCATGGGAAAGAATGGCAGAGTTGACCCTGGGGGTCCTATGAGGCAAGGCCAGAGAAAGGTAACGTTACTTGCACCCGAGCTTGCAGGCAAGACTTCAGACGGCCCCTAGGCCCTGGGACTGCACGGGCAGAGATTCCTGGTTGGCCCACATCTCCTCCAGTGCTCCACTGTTCCAGCTGTGGCCATTACTGACTGCAGTCACACCAGTCTCGAAGCGAGAGCCCCCACATCTAGACCGCCTCCAGTTTCTGACCCCCAGAGAACATGCAAGTATAGTGATTGCTCTTCCAAGTCACTATGTTTTGGGAGATTTCCTAACATACAAATTGAGAACTGAGACACTGTGTGACCTTGTACAGATTATTCTGTCTCTCCAAGCCTCGGTTTCCTCATCTGTAAACTGTGAATAATAATGTTGTCTTATGGAGTTGTTGGGATTAGTGTGTGATTGCTGTGAATAACCTGAGGGCTGCCCAGCCGAAGGAATGGGAAAGCCAGAAGCCTGGGCCCTCTGCCCTATCTACACTGAGAGCCGGACTTGCTGTTACCATATGAGGCATCCTTGTTAATGGATCCTCTCGGATCTTGCAAGGGAATGGGGGTGAGCTGTCTCAGTGAAATGTCCCACTGCAAGGTGGTAATCATTTGGGGCAGTCTCTGTTTAGAAGACAGCGTGTTGAAGATGGGAACGGTCTGGGACAACCCTGTTTCCCTTCCCCCTCCAATCCTCAAACTCTGAAAGCCCCACTCTAGATTATTTACTGTGATGGCCCTGCTCGAGTCAAGGAATGGGACACAGGTGAGCAGTGGGGAGAGATTGATTGAACATTTTCAATTAAAATAGGCTGTCTTTGAACAAAGATTTAAGATCTGGGCAAGGGGAGGCAATAATTCTCTTGCCTAGAACCCTTTTCAACAGACTGCATTTTTAAGAGAGAAAAAAATGGAGGTGACAACACTCAACTACTCACTGTCAACGAAATTCTCAGGATGGTCTGTCAGTGGGAAACCTCACACCATCCTCGGAGCCTTATGTAGGTCACTGACCTGTTTTGCACAGATGGTAGGGAATGCCCTGCCACGAGGGGCAGGTGGGATCAGGACCCTGAGAGCAGACAAGCAGGAGGATCGGCTAGCATCATCGGAAACTTGGACTGACTTGGTGACTTTGGCCCAGAGCTGCTTAGAATTAAAGGGTGAGTCGCCAGCCCCATCCTCCTATTTCATGGGGCCCTCCAGTAGGTCTTGAGGATTTGAACTCTGAGAGCTCATTTGCATTCACTCCTTCATTCATGCATTGATTCGTTGATTCATTTGCGAGCCTCTGCCCAAGTGCATACTGCTGCAAAGCAATGGAGCCTGGGGTTAGGTAAAGAAGGGTCAGACAAATGCATTCTACAGTCTAGAGGAAGAAACCAACAAGTCCCAATTAAGTACGCTACCAAGCAGGCTGCTGTATTGTCGCCTTCCCAACAGCAAACGCTGCTATCCTTAGAGTTCCCTTTGCAACACATACAGGGTCATGACTATCACACTGCTTTGCCACAGCCCTGCAAGGTGCAAGCACGATTCTACACATTTTTCACAAGTGAGGAAGCTGAAAAATCAGAGAGTCTATTTGCATGGTTAACCCAGAATCTCGTGGCCTGAAAGTGACAGAGAAAGCAATGCGCACATGTTGTCTTTTCTCTTGAGTGCATGATCTGAAATAGGACAGTGAAGTGCTTGAGGGCCCATACGTCTGAAAGGTGAGACTACAAGATCAGTCTGTAGACGGATTAGTGAGGGCTTTGAATGTCAAGTTCAGGAATTTACACTTCTATTCTGTAGGCAATAAAAACCAGTGAGTGTCTGTGAGTTGTATCTGTGATTCATCCGCTCAATATGTGTATTTGTCCACTATGTTCAGGCTCTTTGGAAAGCTCACAGTGTACTATGGTTAACAACAAGAACAACAAAATAGAAAACCACAACAATGGTTCTTAAGTCTAAATGTGGAAATAGATGACAAGGTATTAATAATTTTAAAAAACTCAAATAACTAATTATGACTGTAATAGCACAATGAAGAAAATGCACAGGGTTTGGTGCTGGCACTGTGGTGCAGTGGGTAAAGCCACCACTGGGATGTCAGCATCCCATATGGGCGCTGGTTCGAGACCTGGCTGCTCCACTTCTGATCCAACTCCCTGCTGTGGCCTGGGATAGCAGTAGAAGATAGTCCAAGTCCTTGGGCCCCTGCACCCCCGTGCGAGACCCAGAGGAAGCTCCTGGCTCCTGGCTTTGGATTGGCGCAGCTCCGGCCGTTGCAGTCAATTGGGGAGTGAACCAGTGGATGGAAGACCTCTCTCTCTCTGCCTCTACTGCTCTCTCTGTGTAACTCTGACTTTCAAATAAATACATCTTTTAAAAAAAGCACAGGGTTTGTAATTGAGGACAATAGGAGCATAGGCAGGCCTCTGAGGAGGGGACAGGCAAGCTGAGGGTGGAAAGTGGGTACAGCAGGCACGAGAGGAGTTAGTGTAGCATGCTGGACAGGGACTGGATCCCAGAGGCCCTGTTCTGGGCCACCTGTAAGCAGCTGGACTTTCTGAGTGAATGGGAAGCTCCTGAAGAACTTGAAGCAGGAACACAACGCAGTCAGGTTACATTTCTCTCCTCCCCTCCCTCCCTCCCTCCCCTCCCCTCTCCTCCCCTCTCCTCCCCCTTTCATCCTCTCCCCTCCCCTCCCCTCCCCTCCCTCCCTCCCTTCCTCCCTCTCTTCCTTCCTTCCTTCCTTCCTCTCTTTCTCTCTCTCTTTCCCTTTCTTTCTTTCTTTCTTTCTTTCTTTCTTTCTTTCTTTCTTTCTCTTCTTTTCTTTCTTAATATTTATTTATTTGAAAGGCAGAGTCACAGAGAGAGAAGGATAGACAGAATTTCCAACCACTGGTTCATTCCCCAAACGGCCACAACGGTCGGCTGTGCCGAATCCAGGATCCAAGAGCTTCATCCTGGTTTCCCTCATGGGTACAGAGGTCCAAGCACTTAGGCCACCTTCTGCTACTTTCCCAGGCATGTTTAGCAGGGAGCTGTACCAAAAGTGGAGCATCTGGAACTTGAACCAGCACCCTTATAGGATGCTGGCATTGTAGGAGACGACTTAACACTGTTGCCACAGTGCTGGCCCCTGAGGTATATTTCTTTTGAAGGTCACTGTTGTGCTAAAAACCAGGAGACAAGCATGGAGCCAGGAGGCTGTTGTCATGGTGCATGTGGAAGACGAGGGGACCCGGACTGGACAGGGCAGTAGGGGTGGGAGAGTGCATTTGGGGAGGAAGAACTGACAAGACCTGCTGACAGATCCTAGCTGTGGGAGACACACCGCAGCTACATGATGTGCCACCATGGCAAGTGCTGTGACTTAAAGACACAGAGCAAGGCGTGGGAAGCTGGGGGCAGGGAGCGGCGCTAAGCAGAGTGGCCACAAGAGGTCTCTCTGGTAAGGTGGGGTTTGCACGGCCTCAGAGGAGGCAAAGAAGCCGGCCAGCACCTAGGGTGCTTTGGTCCTCCTCTTCCAACACAGGAGCCGCAGCCATCCCTTTGTGAGCGGGGCCCTTGCTAGCCCAGGCATACCCCAGACAAGTCCTGCTGGGGGCCAGGAACGCCTCCTCCCTGGCATGTGGCAGCTCCCTGTCCACAGACACTTCCCCTCTCCTGGAGCAGCCTCAGAGGCGAGGAGGCTCGCACGTCCTCCAAGTGGCCTGTGGCCTCCCCCACCCCCACCCCGGCCCCATCCTGCTCTTTCCCTCCAGGGCACACTCGGAAGCCTTCTCCCACTTCCTGCTCCTGCAGCTCACCGAGAAGAGCACCAGCGCCCTGCCTGGCTGCCCTGCCCCCGAGGATGCTGAGGCCAGCTCTGACCATCACAAACCACCCTCTTTCATCTCCCTTTCCCCTCAGCTGTGTGCCACAGGCAGCTCGGGTTCCTGGCCCCTTTCTGCACATGAGCAAGCAGAAGTCGCTTGTCTGATGAGGCACACCAAGGATCGGTGCAAGAGCACTGAAGCCCGGCCATCCCTTCATTCATCTACTTATTAAGAGCCTTCCTGGGCCAGACACTCTTCCACCAGCTGGGATGAAATGAGCGGAAAAACAGACACAGGTCTGGTCTTCCAGGAAGTCTTTCCCTGTCATCATCCTGCCTCCAAATAAGAAAATGTAACTCCTACCTGCTCCCCGTTTAGAAACCCCCAGAGAATTCATTTTCTGCTCACAGTCCTACCCCTGCCAGCAACAGATGATCACCATTAAAGGGGCAAGATTAATTCTGCAGAGCAGTAGGCCAAGGAAGAGTGATTTCTCTTCGGTGAGGCTGACAGCACTGCTGGAATATTAAGAGGCACCTGTCTGGGAGCCTCTAGGTGAAGCCCGAAGAACAATGCGACAATGAAATATCTTTTGTCTCTGCCTCCCTCACCAATCCTCCCACGGTGTAGGACAGGTGCATGACTAAACCGATGAATCCCTCTCTGAAGTGTGGTGTGGGGGCTGCAAATGTATTTGTAGGCAAGTCCCGAGGCACTCCTGAGGTACAGAGGCCTGGGAATGAGAGAGAAGGGGCGGGTCAGGGAGAGTCAGGGAGGGACGGCAGGCGACAAAGAGACGGGCAGAGGCAGACACCAAAGGAGAAAGAGACGCAAGCAGGCAGCTGGGTACACAGAGAACCCCATCGGGATGGAGAGGGAAGAAAAGGAGAGAAAGGTAATCGGAGGGGCCGAGAGAGACTCGGACTTGGAAAATGAAGCGAAATGGAGACAGGGAGAGAGAGAGAAAGAGAGAGAGAGAGAGAGAGAGAGAGAGAGAGGCAAATGTAGACAATAGGGGAGAGAGGACATGATGCAGAAAGGGGTGAAAGACAGAAGCAGAGAAACGCAGGCCTAAGAGAAGGTGCATGGTGAGCTGCAGTGCCATGGAAATAAAGACAGAGACAGTGGGGGAGGCAGAGAAGGGAGACCCAGGCAGTGGCAGCAGAGGGACCCTGCTTGGCATGTGTGCGATGCAGTTCCCCAAGCGGCTGTCACCTGCCAGGCTCACTGTGTCTGTGTCAGCGTGGGGGGAGCCCACCCAGTCATCAAAGGACCCCTTAAAGTTTGGGAAACAGCGGTGCAGGGGGAGCTGCTATGCTGGTTTCCTGTTGCCACTAAAACAAATGGCCATGGATTGAGTGGCTTAAAGCAATGGGCGTGTATTCTTTCACAGGTCTGGAGGTCAGAAGTCAGAAGATGGCTTCACGGGGCCCAGTTCCCCGTGTTAACAGGGCCACACTTCCTGCAGAGACTCCGGGGAAGTTGATGCTTTCTGGTATCCCCTGACATCCCAGCTGCAGCTCCAGGGTCACATTGCCTCCGTTGTCCTCTGTAGTCCAAGCCCTTGCCTTTGAGAAGGTCACATGTGACTACATTTGAGGCCCTACTAGGTAACCCAGCATAATCCCGGTTGCCCAGATCCTTAACAGTAAATCTGTTAAGATCTCCTTTCCTTCTAAAATTGCATTTATTACCGGATTCCCGGGGATTAGGATCAGCACATCTTTGGGGCTCATTATTCAGTCTGCAACGCGTTGAGAGCCGTCTGCTGAGCTGAGCACTGAGGCTGCAGATGCCGGGATGCCCGGTGCAGAGTCCACACCCCCACACACCTTGCTGGGCGCTCGGCTCAGCTCACCGCCCTGACCCCCACAGGTGACAAGTGTGTGTCGGGATTTGCACCAGAGATGTCTACGGCGGGAGTGCTGCTCACAGACATCACTCGCTGCCTCTCGAGGCAGGGACACCTGCACTGGACCACGTTGTTGCCTGTTTTCCCTCTGAAACAGATGGCCAACCCGCTGCTTCCTGTTCTCCCACTACTTCTTTAGTTCAGACCCTGAATATCTGGACTGTCACTTCAGCCTCCTGATTGGTTTTTTGTTCTTCAGTGTTCTCCACTGCTGCTGAGAATGGTGCTCTCTCAATGGCTAAGCTGGTCACTTCCTGATCTACAACCCCGCACAGACTCTGTCACTTACAGGGTAAGAGCTAAACTCTGACATCAGGCCTCCGTGGCCTCCCATGAGCCACTAGAAGTCTTCGTCTCTGCACTCTATCTCGTGCACCTGTTTATAAGGTGAGGGCTCCAGTCTGAAAAGCTTGTGTTTTAGTCTAGGCTAACTACAGGTTCGCTTTGTGACCTTGGACAAGCTACTTACCCTTGCTGAGCCTCGGTCTCCTTGTCTCTGAAATGGACAATGAGACCCACTTCACAGGACTACTGTGTTAATTAGGAGTTCGATATCCCAGCACCCAGGGCAATTCTGGTATGTAGTAGCTGTGTTTATTGTCATTAGTATTGATGAAACTTCCACCTGCAACAAAGTGTGAGCTCTTCCAGCGTGTGGGATAAGAGTGTGACATGGCTCCAACTTGTTTCCAGAGCCATTCAGGACAGGTTAGGCTTGGGGAAAAAGCACGACAAAGGGAAACAAAACACGAAGATGATAGAGGTGGAAACAAATGGACAGAGACAAAAAGAGAGGAAGAAATTATTTTTGAGGGCCGGCGCTGTGGCATAGTAGGTTAAACCACTGTTTTTGCAGCTCCAGCATCCCATATGGATGCTGGTTCAAGCCTCGGTTGCTCCACTTCCAATCCAGCTCCCTGCTAAATGCACCTGGGAAAGCAGTGGAAGATGGCCCAAGTGCTTGGGTCCCTGCATCCATGTGGGAGACCCAGAAGAAATTCCAAGATCCTGGCTTTGGTCTGGCCCAGACCTGGCTGTTGTGGCCATTTGGGGAGTGAACCAGCAGATGGAAGATCTAGCTTTCCTCTTCTCTCTGTAACTCTGCCTTTCAAATAAATAAAAACAAATCTTAAAAAAATTATTTTTTAAATTCCGCATCTTCTGGATTCAGACTAAGATCTTACAGGCTTCATCCCTGGTGGGTGCCTCAGTTTCCCATCCTGTGTGATTATCTGGAGGTTGATCTAGAAGAACACTAGGTTGAGTCTGCTCTCTGCTCAGGGATGTATCTCCCTGGAGCAGGGCACATCCTTTCTGGCCCAGCAGGTGCGAGCTGCCTCTTCAGACCCCAGGGTGGTGCTGACCACACTGATGGGGCATCTGCAAGAGAGCTCGGGCCATGGGTCCGTCTGCTGGACTAGAGCAGGAGGGGCGCTGACCTCAGATCCACCTGCTTGACTCAGACTGGAACCATCTTAGAGGAGTTTTGGACTTCCGACCACGTTGGGCAGTTGTTGTCATTTGTCACTCATTATTCATTCAACAGACACTTATGGAGCACATTGTGGTGCCCAGTGGTATAACAGTTACAGAGTGTGCAGACTGCCGTAGAGAATACACGAAGCCGTGGTCCTGTCATTAGGTTGTATTCCAGGCACCATTGCTATTTCAGGTTGGAGTCTGGGATGGGGTTGATCCCTCAAATACAAGCTGTCTGGCAGCATCCCTGGCCTCTCCTGCTTGATATCAGCCCTGCCCACCTCATTGTGCCAACCAAAAATGTCATCTTCAAACATCACCAAACATTCCCTGAAGACCGGGCAAACTTGGCTCTAGGTGAGAGTCTCTGGCCTAGGGCTTGCACAGTAGCTGGTGGAGACACAGCAGGGGACATAGACAGGGGTTTGATTGGGGAGGGGCCTTGGCATCCCTGCCTGGGAAAAGTCATCCCCAATGGATCCTTGGAAATGGGGAATGGGAAAGGAATTGCCCCCCACAGGCTGCACCAGCCTTGTAGGACTGACATCCATCCAATCAGCCCGTCACCTTGGCAGGGGAAGTGGCCTCTGCACATCCCCAGCTCAACCCAAGCCCTGAGGTGCCTCTCCTTTGCCTACTGGCCCTCGGCCGCTGGCGTTTACAGCCCATCTATCTCAGACCCACTTCTAACTCAAGAGGGAAATTAATCTCTCTCCGGCTTCCACACTATCACTTGCCTGGTGGCTCCCTCACTGCCCCTCCTCTTCCACTCCAAGCACCTGCAATTTCCCAGCCATGCTTCTCTTTCCCCAGTGATGACTGGCCATGGCTCTGGAAACCGGGCCCTGGCTAAGTGATTGTCAGCACTTTGATGGTGCCAGGCCGGCAATGGGCCTTTGCTTGTCAGAGAGATGCTCAGCCCCCGTGTGTCTCGTATATATTTTTAGAAGCTTCAATGGATGTGTGGTAAAAACAAGTACAAAGACCAAGGTAAATATTTGCACAGCAGCACCCTGGAGCCATGGGGTGGGGAGAGGGAAGAGAGAAGAGGAAGGGAGGTGGGCTAAGCTCAGGGAGCTCGATGGGTTCAGGAGGCTGTGCGGCCTCTCATGGGGCAGTCTCCCCAAACTATCAGTTGTCCAACCTGCAAAGTTGGACGGGCGATGGATTTGCTGATATTGGAAATCTTCCAGGTCTGATGCTCCATGATCCTCTACATCAGGGCTTCCTACCTGGGCCCTGCTGTCCTCTGATATTACAGGCAAGATTTTACATGTGTTTGTGAATTTTCTGGGGAGGTATTTATAAATGTCCACAATGTTCAAAGGAGTCAACATCCTACAAAATGTTCAGAATCTCTGCTCTAGGTCTGGGGATGGAGATAATCGAGCTTATCACCACCTTCCAGGTAACTGTCCTTTTCCTTTTTCCTTTTTTTAAAAAGATTTATTTATTTATTTGAAGGAGTCACAGAGAGGCAGAGGCAGAGAGAGAAAGAGATCTTCCATGCACTGGTTTACTCTCCAAATGGTCGCAATAGTTGGAGCTGCACCAATCCGAAGCCAGTTGTCAAGAGCTTCTTCCAGGTCTCCCACATGAGTGCAGGGGCTCAAGCACTTAGGTCATCCTCCTCTTCCTTCCCAGGCCACAGCAGAGAGCTGGCTCGGAAGTAGAGCAACCAGGTCTCCAACTGGCGCCTGTATGGGATGCTGGCACTGCAGGCGGCAACTTTACCAGGCCCCCTTTGCATTTCCTCATGCATTCCCTCCTTTTTTTTTTTTTTTTAAAGATTTATTTATTTATTTGAAAGTCAGAGTTACACAGAGAGAGAAGAGGAGAGAGAGAGAGAAAGAGAGAGAGAGAGGTCTTTCATCCCCTGGTTCACTCCCCAGTTGGCCGCAACGGTGGGAGCTGTGCCGATCCGAAGCCAGGAGCTTCTTCTGGGTCTCCCACATGGGTGCAGGGGCCCAAGGACTTGGGCCATCTTCTACTGCTTTCCCAGGCCCTAGCATAGAGCTGGATTGGAAGTGGAGCAGCCGGGTCTCAAACCGGTGCCCATATGGATGCCGGCACTTCAGGCCAGGGCGTTAACCCGCTGTGCCACAGCACCAGCCCCCATGCATTCTCTTCTTACATCCCAGCTCTTCTGGACTTGGTGAGACTTTGGCAGCAGGGGGAAGTGAAATCAAGCTAGACATGGAACAGAACAAGCCATACGTGGGCTTTGTATCCCAAGGGCATGTGCCATGGCTTACCTAGAAACCCTAAAGAGTCAGGTGACCCCAGTTTGCTGCGGCGGTCAAAGAACAGCTCAGCAAAGGAAATTCCTAGGAGGCGACTGTGACACTCAGCTGGTGTCCAGGACATTCTGCTGCTGAGAGATGGGGGGTGGTCTTTGGCTGGGAAGTATGAAACCCTAGGCTTAGAACTGGAGGGTTTGAGGAAAGGACAAGATAAAGGGTCCCTGATCATCACCATCACCATCATCATCATCATCAGAAGCCGGCTCCCCATTCCTATAGCTCCACCTCTGATCAGGGCCAGATCTGAAGCACTTACGGGGATTATCTTGTGAGGATTAACCAAGTGAGCCATGGTGCCGGCCCCTTCTGCGCAATTTTTTTAACTCTTCTCTTGAACTTAAAATTTAGGATGGATTTAACATTTCTGAACACTTTCCTATCACCTGGACACTGTATTAGTTCCACTTTTTAAAGATTTATTTCTTACTTGAAAAGCAGAATGACAGAGGGTTGTGTGTGTGTGTGTGTATACATGTGTATATATATATATAGAGAGAGAGAGAGAGAGTGTGTGTATATATAGAGAGGGGGGAGAGAGAGAGAGAGAGAGAGAGAGAGAGAGAGAGAGAGAGAGAAATCTATCTTCCATCGGCTGATTCATTCCCAAATGGCCACAACAGCCAGTGCTGGAGCAGGCAGAAGCAAGACCTGAGAATTCCATCTTGGTCTGCCACAGGGGAGGCAGAGGCCACCAACTTGGGCCATCTTCTGCTGCCTTCTCAGATACATCAGCAGGAAGCTGGAGTGGAAGCCGAGCAGCTGGGGCTCCAACCAGCACCTCAGTATGGAATGCTGGTGTCACCAACGGATGGCTTAACCTGCTAAGCCACAATGCAGCCCCTATTTTCATTTATTTAGTTATGAGCTAGGTAGATTTCCTTATCCCCATGTTACAGGTTAGAAAACTGAGGGTCAGAGAGGTCAGAGATACTTTTTGAAATCACTCAGCAAACAAATATAGGTTTTGGACTTAAACTTAGGTTGTCCAACCACAAAGCCTGTAGCTTTAAAATTTATTATTATGCTATAACTCTTTATGATTTTAATTTTTAAACATGCCTTCATCGTTTATTTGGTATCTGTTGAGTATCTGCTATGTAAGGCATCGTGCTAACTGCTCTGGATGTGGAGATGAGAGCTCAGCCCTGTCCCTGAGGGGTCCTGAGAGAAGACCCGCATGTAGAAAGTTCAGTGTCGGGCAGTGGCTGCCACGGCAGAGGAAGTTGGGCACAGCAGGTGAGACTTGATATTGCAGAACCCTCCAAGGCTTTTCAGGGGAGGCAACAGCTGAGCTGAATTGAAGAGAGGGTTTCTTTTTCTTCAGGAGAGTTTCCATTAAACAATTCAATCAGCAAATAGCAGGGAATGTACTATGTACCAGGTCTTTTCCTAGTTGCTTGGACACAGCTGCACAAAGCACAAGGTCTCTGTTCCCCTGGTGGTTACATTGTGGTAGGGAAGATAGGCACTAAACAGAGTAACAAATTAAGCCCAAGACTGAAATCTGGAGGATTTAGAGGAAAAGCAGGAATGGGAGAAGAGGGGGTGATGGCATGGAAAAGCAAGCCAACACAGACAAGGGTGCGTGCACACAGGCAGAGCACCATGAGCCCTGCAGAGACTCCAAGGAGTTCTTCAAGGTTGGAACATCTTCTGCAAGATGAAGAGGGAAGCAGGAGGAAAACACAGACATAGACCATGAGAGCCTTGGGCGGTGTTTCGAGGATGAGCTCTGGCCTGAAGATAATGAAGGTCCATGGGAAGGTGTTAAGAGATGGAGAGAGCAGAGTCAAATTTGGTTTCTCAGTGACTACTCCTGATGGGGAGAGGCCCAGGACTGCAGCCAGGGAGGATAGTTCTGGGCCAGGGAGGATAGTAAAGGCCTGAGCCAAGGCACTCAGAGAGGAGTAGTGAGGAGGACATGGAATTAGGTTTGTCAAGCGAAACCCCTGACCCTGAGGAGCTGAGTGCTGGCAGAGGTAGATGGACTGGGAAAGCATCAAGGACAGCAGGCTCCTGTCTTAGAGAACTGGGCAGTGAGGTCTCCACTGATACTGGATGGGAAGTCCGGAAGAGGCTACTAGGAGGCAAGGAACTTTCTCTGGGAGCCTTCTTGGTAGGAAAGTTGCCTTATCTTATTTCGTTGTACAGATATGCCAAGTGACTACTATAATTCCTATAATGAAACTCCATCATAAGGCTCAGTCATTGGATTTTCTTGTATCTAATGCTGTTTGGGGGATATCTTGGTTTCATGTCACGCAAAGCTGAAAATGATCCCACTCCCAGAATGGGTATGAGGCTGGTCTTAAACTGCCCATGAGGCCCACTCATTTACCCTCATTGTATGACGCTAACTTTCCCCCTGGAGCTTTTCCTGCTCCTCCATTCTCTCCAATGTCTCGGACGGGCCAGCTGCCCTCTCTCTGTGTGTGTGTATGTGTATGTGTGTGTGTGTGTGTGTGTGACTCTCCTTCTCTCTGATAAATGCTGATCAGAATCATCTCAATGTCAGGATATGAAACATGGCTGATCCGTGTCTTATTCATTCCTGTCCTCTTTTATTAACAATAAGATCAGAAGTCATATTCACTCGGTGCTCTCATTCATCCCTTGCCCAGCAAGATTTCTTAGAGCAGCTCTGTGCCACTTCATGCTCTGTCTGTGGCAGGCCCCTGTCTGAAGGGCTGTCCCAGACCCCCACTTCAGCTCCCAGCTCAACTGCTACGTCCTCAGCAAACTGCTGCTTCCCTCACCTCCTCGTCGAGTCAGTGCCTCCCAGCACCTTTTGGCATTTCTTCATAGTCCCCTTGGTACCAAACCACATTTGTGTATGTTTTTAATTTTTTGTATTTATTTGAGACACACACATACACAGCACTTTTACCCACTGGTTTACTCCCCAAATGCAAAGGGTGGGGATGAAGCTGGGAGCCTGGAACTCAATCCAAGTCTTCTATATGGGTGTTAGGAACTCAGTTACTTGAGCCATCACTACTGCCTCCCAAGGTGCACATTAGCAGGAAGATGGAGTCAGGCGTCAGAGCTGGGTATTGAACCCAGGCACCCCAATGAAGGACGTGTGCATCTAAATGTGCATCTAAGCCAAACTCTACCCAACCACATGTGTTTTTTTTTTGTTTTTTGTTTTTTTTTTTTTTTACAGGTAGAGTGGACCGTGAGAGAGAGAGAGAGAGACAGAGAGAAAGGTCTTCCTATTCCGTTGGTTTACCCTCCAATGGCTGCTGTGGCTGGTGCGCTGTGGCTGGCGCACCGTGCCGATCTGAAGCCAGGAGCCAGGTGCTTCTCCTGGTCTCCCAGGCAGGTGCAGAGCCCAAGGACCTGGGCCATCATCCACTGCACTCCAGGGCCACAGCAGAGAACTGGCCTGGAAGAGGAGCAACCAGGACATAATCCGGCGCCCTGACCGGGACTAGAACCCGGTGTGCCAGCGCCGCGGCGGAGGATTAGCCTATTGAGCCACTGCGCCGCCAACACATGTGGTTTTTGATAAATATCTCCCCTATTAGATTACCAAATATCAGGATTGAAAAAACTATGTTTGCTTTTTTTGCCTTTATTTTCCTTGTGCTAGCAAAGTGGCTGGCATGTTAGGTGCTCAACTGAATATTTGCTCAGGGTACCAATGAATGGTGAAACAATGAATACTGTAAAGGAGCGGGAATTTGGAGGGAAATTTGATCCTTTCTTGTTCCTGGATTTAGGTTATCTCAGGACTTCACAAAGAGGAAAAATAGAGGTCAGCTCCCAGTGGTAAATGGAGAATGTGATTAAGAGAAGAAAAAATTCTGTGGGAAGCAGGGACAGGTGTGAAAACAAGTACCACCAACTCCCGGAAGCACAGTGGCCTTGTTCTTCCTCTCACTCCTAGGAAAGGAGGGAAAGTTTGTCCGACTTTTTCAAGGACCCTGGTTGAAGGTGAAGCTCTGAACACCACTGTCTGCTGGGCAGGTCCGAGGCGGCCAGAGACGTAGAGAGCAGAAGGGAAGGAATGACCCAGGTGAACAGTAGAGTGATGGGGTCAGGCTCCTTTGACAACTGGGTAGATATGGGTGCAGGGTGAAGCCAAAGAGTAATAGTGGTCCTCCAGGGACATATGCTCTTCTTGAGTCACAGGCTCCAAAAACAATGCCCCCGGGCAGAGCAGGCAACCCTGGACCTGTGCCTGGAAGGGACATGGAGGGGCAAGGCTGCGGGCCACCAACCACGGGACTGTACCCACCCTACCCATGCTCCTACTGCTTTTCACCTGTCTCTCTTCTTCAAAGGACTGCAAGTTCTCTGAGTGTGGAGCTTGCCACTTGCCTGGCCTTATTTCCCCTTAGCCTTGAAAACCACCACAGAACAAGTGAATAGATAAAGAATCTTCAGACAAATGGTTCACCCCTTAATCCTCAGTTTCCTTATCTGTAAAATGGGAATGGCCACTGCTACCTTCTAGAGGAGCATTGTGAAGACTGGATGACATAATGGATGTGAGAGCACTCTGTACCGTGCTTAACTGAAAACAGGTGTTCAAAAAACGGACAGTTGGCGCTCTTTCTTACTTGCAGCTACACTTCCTGACTCCAAGGACCCCCTGAAGGTTGCTGACCTTCCTGTTTCCTAGGCTTAACTTGTCATTAGAGAGTCTTCAAACTGCTGAGCAGGAAGGTCCCCCTTGCAGATACTGTTCGTCTTCCTTTTTCCTGCTCTTCGGCTCTCCACGTCCCACAGCACCCCATTTTCCTGTTTTGAACCTCCAATCTTAGTTCCTGTGGCTCGGGAGGCCTTGACTCCACCCTGACCATGGGTGGGAGTGGAGGCCGCCCTGTCTCGGCCGGTGTGGACACTGGAATTCCACCTGCCACTGTGGCTAGTCGAGTGTGGCCCAGGGCCCAGTGAGATACAGCTTTGGGACTGGTGAAGCAAGGAGGAGCCTTTAGGGATGAGAGAAGGGGATAGCCCCAGGGGTTGGGGGCAGCTAGTCAGCTCCCCGGGAAGGGGGAGGCAGAGCTTGTCAGGGATGGGAGCAGAGGCACTGAAGATGGGCAGCTTGGAACAAGTCCTGAGGACACCATGGAGCACCTAGACCCAGCTGTGCCCATGCCAGCTTGTCCCTTGCACTGTTAAGTTTTGTGAACTAGTTCTCCTTTTTTAGTTATGTCGGTTTGAGTTGGGTTTTGTCATTTGCAACCAAATTTTTGGTTAATAAAGCCCTGGGAATTTGTCTCCTCAAACCTTGCAGTTTTCTGGATGAGGAAGAGATCTGCAAAAATCAAAGGAAGTTTTTACTTATGGCCAACTCTCCAAATACATACACCGCCTCATTTCCTTTTATCTTAACTGCTGGCCAGAACAGGGGCAGGTTGTCCTTCTGCCTGAAAAGGTTGCAGAATGCCGATTTCGGTCTCAGGATGCCTAATCTTTCTCCAGCAGGGAGAATTTTTAAATGCAAGTCCTAAGGAATCAGTTTTGTTTTGCATTACAATGTTTTTATCCCCCAAGCGGAACTGCTGATGGCTGTCCCTTCCCTTCCACACAGTGCAATCAGCAGCAATTAATTCTAATCACAAGGAGACAGCAAGAACGCACAGGGCATTACTTGGGCAGAAGTAATGAAAATCGCAGCCCACAGGCAGTACCTGCAGGCAGGCAAACGTGAGCAGGCACAGGCTTGTGCACAGGTGTGCACACTCACACACACATCGACCAGGGGATAAGGAGAGCACGCAGGCTGAGCAGGCTATCCTGTTACCATGGCACAGGGGGAAAAAATCAAGGACTTTGGAGCCACAAAGATCCTACCACCAAGCAGTTGTTTAAACTTGGCTTTCTCATTTGTAAAATGAGGACAGACCTACTTCAAAGTGGTTTAGAATATTAAATAAGAATATTGTTAAAAAAAAAAAAAACCCTCGCTTTTTACTGATGTGGAATAGGAACTCTGAAAGTGCTAGTTCTCTTTCCTTCCACGTCAAATACCTTTGTGGCTGGAGGAAAATGAAGGCCTAATATGATCTGAAACTTTAGATACCCAAACGTTCTTGATCCAGCCTAACTACTTTGACGGTATCCCTCAGAGCTTCCCCTTAATCCTATAGTCATTGCTCTCCCCAGTTCTAGCGAAACACACACACAGACACACACACATCCCCGGTTCTTCTTTCTTTCCGCACTGGGGTGCTGGAGTGGCAAATACTGGGAGGCCAGCGTGGTATCCCTGTTAGTCATCACACACTAAGCAGTGAGTGTACGTTTGTTGAGCTACTCTGGGAACTGTGTCTTTACTCCCCCTACAGCATCCAGCCCCTCCATCCTGGTCTCAATCCCAGTCATCCTTCAAGGCTTGGCCTAGAATCTATCACCTCCTCCGTGAGATACTCCCAACTTGTTCCTGGGAGCACTTCCCCCCTCTTCTGAAACCTGTCTCTCTTTCAGGGTACCTGCAGCTTTTTACCTCGGGTGCTGAGATTTGTTTGGGTGTTTTTTTCCTCTCTGCCACCTCCTGTCCCTTCACCCACTCTTTCAACCACCCTCAGCTGACATATGCTAGGCCCTTGGATACTGAGGTACATCAGATTCAATCTGTGTCCCTGACATGTTCAGAGTCAAACTAGAACTTGAGCCCAGCAACTGTGTCTGACTTCTTTTCCAAAACCCCAGGCCTCAGGCCATGGTATGGTGATCTTTCAAGATTTGATAATGGCCATGGGTTGCCTGTAGGAGATATCTGGGCTGAAACACTGTTGGGTCTTGCAGGGTTACACAAGGACAGTGAGGTTGGGCAAGGATGTCCTTGGGCTTTTACAGGGAAAGGCTTTGGTATTAGAGAGAGAGAGAGAGAGAGAGAGAGAGAGATCCGGCCCTAGACCATGTACTAAAGTTGCAATCAAAACAAAACATTCTGAATAAACTGTGACTTGGTGCCCAGGGGTATGTGGCTTTAGTAAAATGCTTGTACCAGCAGAAGCTTTGGCAGAGCCCTGACCAAGGCTCAGGCCCACATTTGTTACCAGGTTTCACAGTGATGTTGATAAAGTCCTTTGCCATCTGGGTACCAGTTTACCCACTCCGCTTCTATTCAACAGCAATGATAAACACCCTACTGGATTCTTGGCACTGTGCCTAGTCCTGGAGAAACCAAGGGGACTGGGATATGACTAGCAATTCTGAAGGGCTCATAGTCAAGTGAGCATTATGAAAAGGGCCATCAAACAGGACTGTAGTAAATGTCTACATTGTGTAGTTCCCACTTCTCACTGCTTTCTGGATAAATTCCTGGCCTCCTTTATCTGACCTCAAGGCCTTTTGTGATTTGGCCCCTGCCTGCCCGTCCTGTCTCTTCTCCACACTGACCCTGCACCCTGGCCATACCGCAGTTCTGGCCATTCCTCAAAACTTCATTGTCATTCATGTGTTTGCTCATGTAATATCATTCCAAAATTTGCAATTGTTAGGTTTCTGATGATGCTTCCTTACAAAATAAAAGTGGTGCAATTCAGGTATGCCCAGTAGGAGCGCCACATTGACAAAGTAGTGAGACTTTCTTTCTTTTTTTTTTTTTTTTTTAATTTTCACCTCCCTCCCTTCCTCTCTGTCTCCATTCTTCCTTTCTTCTGTCTGATCCTCAGTTTTTCTCCTTCTTCCTCTTTCCTTCTCCCCCTTTTTCCTCTCATTTTCTTCTATAAAAGGCAATTGGATTAACTGAATTCTGTATCCACCCAGTGATCGGTGACACAGGAATCTCTGGCAGTCTTTATCCTGAGCCTTTGGGACTTACAACCACACAGTCTGACCTGTGCTTCCCTTCAGGGAGTCTGAAGATGGCCCAGAACCAGCGATCCAATGGTGAGGGCTATTTTTATGCGCCAGCTTGACTTAAGGTGCCCAGACATGCAGCCACATGTTATTCTGGGTGTGTCTGTTAGGGTGTTTCTGGATGAGATTGACACTTCCTTGGGTTGAATCGGTAGACGGCCCTCCCTACTGTGGGCAGGCCTCATCCAATGGATTGAATACCTGTATTAAGGAAAAAGTCTGAGTAATGGGAACTCCCCCTGTCTGACTACTTGAGCTGGAACTGTGGTCCTTTCAGGCTCTTCTTGGGTCTCAGGGCTGCTCACTTTTGCACTGACACTTATGTCATCGCCTCTCCTGTTCTCAGGCTGGAAGTACGCATCAGATCTCCTGGGGCAACAGCTTGTTGACTCGGGACTTCCCAGCCTTCATCATTACATGAGACAATTCTTATAACAAATATATGTATACATATGTAATATCTATATGTGCATATATGTATATGTAGATATTATATCTATATATGTATGCATATATACATACATATATCTATGTTTATATCTACTATCTATAGATATATATCTATAGATATATATCTATATTATATCTATACATATATATCTATACATTATATCTATACATATCTATACATATCTATTTATATCTATACACACATATGTGCATGTGTGTATAGATATTACATATATATGCTTTCATTAAAATTCACATTATTACTTAATTCAACTTTTCTAAGAACCTTCTGAACCCCCTTGTAATCTTTTATCTCACACACACACACACACAGAGATGACATAGGTGGAGACATTTCCTATTGGTTCTGTTTCTCTTGAGAGTCTGTACCCAGAATGCAGGTGCTAGACTTGGCTTTAGAAGAATGTTCCTTCCAGTGGTGAGATGCCAAGTCTCCTCTACTGCACCCCAACTTCCCTCTCCTAGATTCTTTCTTCTGCTCTCGATTATGGTTTCCTTAGAAAAGAAACAAATGCTTGAAGATATGGAAAAGGACAGTGTCATAGGATCCTGCTATATGGAACTAGCTGGACCCTTAGAGATCATTGGCCAGGGTTTTGTCGGCACTTGTCTGCTCTTCTTATTTCTGCTTCTCCTCCTGGTGAATGCTGAATCACACTTTCACACACTCAATATCTCCTAAGACTCCCCAGGTCTGAATTAGTTGCTCTTGTTCTCTGTGTGTGCCCTGAATCACTACACGTCTTTACCTTAGTTCCAATCATGTTGCTTTATAAACTGAAGTAGATCAAGAGGCAGACCAGTCAGGTGTCATTTGTAATGGTATGGTGAAGCATGAGTACAAATATACCTAATGCAGTGAAAATTAAATTCATCAGTATTGTTCACCAATATGTGGTTGGAAGGAAATTTGAGATTCAGAGAGATGAAGTAAATTTTGGTCAAAGCATAAAATACAAAGTGGTCAAGACAGAATTTGAACCCAAGTCTGACTTCAAAAGAAAAGCTCTCATTGGTTGTTTAATGCTAGCTGTGTGCCAGGCACCAGGCTAGGCACTGGGATACAGCAGACCAGGCTGGCTGCCCAGGACTACAGCAGATGGTGGCTGAGTAGGCCTAGACCCTTTGTTCATCTTTGCTCTCCAAGTCTGAGATGTTTTTAAAAGATTTATTGACTTATGTGAAGGGTAGAGATACAGAGAGAGAAGGGGAGAGAGAGAGTGAGAGCGAGGACAAGAATGAGAGCGAGAGAGAGAGAGAGAGAAACTTCCACCTGCAACAGTCGGAGCTGGGCCTATCCAAAGCTAGGAGCCAAAAGCTTCTTTTGGGTCTCCCATGTGAGTCTGGGGGCCCAAACACTTAGGCCATCTTCTGCTGCTTTCCCAGGCACATTAGTAGAGAGCTGGATTGGAAGTGGTGCAGCAGGGACTTGAACTGGCGCCCACATAGGATGCCGACACTATAGGCAGAGGCTTAACCTTCCATGCCACAGTGCCGGCCCTGGTCGGAGACTTCTCCATCCCAGTGGATGATTTCACCACCAGGATGGTCCACAGAGAGTTCCCAGCCTCTCACTCTCTCCAGGACCAGACAAGGCAGTTCCTCAGAACAACCCCTTTGCTTGCCCCCAAATCTCTGGTTTTGCCCACAGTGGAAAGAGAGCCAAGGCTGCTGCCAAGTTCATTAATAATTTTGGCTTTCTGGAGGAAGGAGTTGGATTGCTTTACTCTTCAAATATCAAAACATCCAATTAACACAGCTAATTAGCATCACTAGCAGCAGTCAAAAGAATGGCAATTTAGAGGCAGGATTTCAAAGGTTTCCTTGTTGTGGGCCAACGCAACCCATCTCTTGCTAATGACAAGAGTTCCTCACTTAGGCAATTCCATAGCAGCCATCAGTTAGCCACCAGGCAGAGAAAGGCCTGTCCCTGAGTCACTGGTCTAATCAGAACTGGGGCTAGAGAAAGAGAAAATGGGAAGGGAGACATGGAGGGGACTGAGAGAGCAAGACAGAGCAGAGCTACAGGGAAGCAATGTAAGAGATGGGGAGAGGGAGCAGAAGAGAGTTAGAAAAAGGAAAACACAAAGAGGGATAGCTACAGAAAGAACACAGACATAGAAATTCTCATAGAAGGAGACACACAGAGAGACAGAGATGAACAGAAAAGATGATTTATAGATAAACAGAGAATGGCATAGACACGGAAGGAAAGCAATATATTTCTTAACAATAGGTAGAAAAGATATGACAAAGAAAACTTCCGGCCAATGATAGCTTTGGGAAAGTAGCTGACTCAGGGAATGTCTTAGTGTTCCGGTTAATAAAATCAGGCTTGGCTGTGCGGTCCCATACAACTTGGCAAAGCTTGACTGCTGTAATGAGACCATGAGAAAGAGATCAGGAGACCAAAATTGTAGTTTTTCTCCTCCTGAAAGTTCAACTTGATTTCTCTTGAGAAGATCAAGCACGTGGCCAGCACTTCCCCATTGATAGACTTTCTCCTCTATACCCAACGAGCTCAACCACTGGGGCCTATGGCCAGCCAGCCGTGCTGCTGTCTCACCGGAAGGAAACCAGTGACCGCAGAGTCTAACTCAGAACGATTTTCCCATCTCTCCTCCTCTGCCTCGCGGCATTGCGTGGCCTCTGCCCTGGGTCAGGCCTCGTGATCACTGCTCTCGGTTACTTCCCCAGCCTCTGGTCTCTGCTTGCTGCTGTCTAATTCTTTCCTACACCGTCGCCAGCATTCCTGAAGTGCAGATCTGACTGTATCCCTTCCTGATGAAGCCTCCTCCATAGCGCTGCTCTTTCTCTGGATCCAATCCAAACCCGTCAAACGTGCAGTTCAGGGCCCCCCTCTGGGCCTTGGCTCCTGCTGCCTTCTCCTGACCTGTCCGGCCCTACTCTGCATACTCCACTCCCACTCCCACTCCCCCTCCTGGATGCTGCATATCCTATGCCTCTGGGTTCCTCCTACTAGTTAGCCCCTGTCACACCTCCCTGATCCAGGCCCTGTGACTTTCTGTGTCTGCTTTTGTTGCCACACTTCCCCTGGCCCTCAATCTTTTCTTTTTACTACTGCAAGTCTTAACCAGCATTTGCACAAAGGTCAGGTTCATGATGTGAATGTGTGCAACGTGAAGCGTGAGACAACAGGGAGGGTAGTGATAAGCTGGATAGTAAATGCCATGCTCACAGAACTTCACACTCAAAAATCACCAACCTGGGGCCAGCGCTGTGGCACAGTGGGTTAACACCCTGGCCTGCAGCGCTGGCATCCCATATGGGCGCCGGTTCGAGTCCCAGCTGCTCTACTTCTGATCCAGCTCTCTGCTATGGCCTGGGAAAGCAGTAGAAGATGGCCCAAGTCCTTGGGCCCCTGCACCCATGTGGGAGACCCAGAAGAAGCTCCTGGCTCCTGGCTTTGGATCGGCGCAGCTCCAGCCATTGCGGCCATCTGGGGAGTGAACCAGCGGATGGAAGACCCCTATCTCTGTCTCTACCTCTCTCTGTAACTCTTTCAAATAAATGAAATAAATTAAAAATAAATCACCAATCTACCACCTTGGCCAAAGGTACCTCTGCTCTGGCCACCAGTTGGTGACCCTCTGCATCTAAGACTCTGAGCTTAGCTTGCTCAGACTCCACTGTCGTGTCTAGCACTGCAGGGCCATTTTAAGTCTCAGCGGACTCTGTCCTGGCCTGGACCCTGCAGGGGTGTTAAACACTACCGAATGGTAGTGACTAAGCTAATCCTATCACACACCTGGCCCTGGCAAGATGTTAATAATCAGCATTTTAATGAAGCCCAATTATAGCAGCTGAGGCTTCCCACCAGGTAAGGCAGGGCTTACAGATGGGAGCAAACCAGGAAATCACTGCCCTGCCTTGTGGCCCTAGGTGTTTAACTCTGGGAGGATCGAATGGCTCAGGTGACCAGAGTCCTGTAGAAGGTTCCACTAGCAGCAAAAAATGACAACACCCCCTCCCCCCAAACATAAATACATCAGGACAGGAGGTGGGCCGGGTGCCTGGTGAGGGGTTGGTTATGGGGAGCAGTGACCCCCTCTTCGGAGACTCCCTCCAGCTGACAATCTGTCTTTTTGGACATGACTGAGTCCCTGTGTCTACCATATCCCTGAGTCAGCTCTTGGTAACACACTATTTTTTTTTTTTTTTTACTGATCTTTTGATTCTCAACCCCCCTAGTTTTATTTGTTTTTCTTCCACTTACTCCTCTCTTCTTAGTGTGCGCGCATCCAGGACTCCCCTCCCCTTCCCCGCCAGCCGATGTAGCAGCTCAGGGTGCAGAATCTGGCAGCTCCCACAATCCCCAGCCGTGTGCCTTTGGATCTCTCTGACTTCCAGAGATCTCTCCAGTTAAAGGAGAACAAGAATCTGTGCTGTCTTCTTCCCACGGTTGTTACAAGATGACACTGGGGAAGACACCTAGGCTAGGGACTGCGCCTGTCACTGCGCTTCCTCAGGGCTGCTGCTCTCTGAAGGGCAGAGTTCAAAATGCTCCGGAGGTCACCCCAAGGGGAGGCGCCCCCTGCTCTGGGGTACTCCAGCTCCTCCTGTGTGAACTGTCCACTCCTGTCCCCGCAGTCATTTTCTCACACTAGTCTCTTGTGCAGGAACCTGCTCTGGTTCCTCATTGCCTATAATCCGAAACCCAGATTAGTGCTATGACATTCAGGCTGTCTATGGGCTGGCCTTAGAGAACTCTTGCCGGTTCAGTTTGCGCACGTCTCTTGTGTGAACCTGCCACTCCAGACAGTCTGATTTCTTAACACACTCAGTGCTACCCCCAGGCTTTACTCTTGAACCCATTCTTCAGAAAGCTTCCCCTGCTTCACCACCAGACTCTGAGCGCAGAAGCTGTCTTTGTTTGTTAATCTCAGTATTAGTAGAGCCAGATACAGTAACATGCTAAAAAACAACTTGGCTAATCCT
The DNA here is from genome assembly GCF_033115175.1 of Lepus europaeus. Lineage (NCBI taxonomy): Eukaryota > Metazoa > Chordata > Mammalia > Lagomorpha > Leporidae > Lepus > Lepus europaeus. The sequence continues at coordinate 40,052,683 of NC_084831.1, forward strand.
CCGCCTGTGGCGCCAGCACCCTGGGTTCTAGTCCCGGTTGGGGTGCCGGGTACTAGTCCCGGTTGCTCCTCTTCCATATGGGAGGACCAGGAGGAAGTACCTGGCTCCTGGCTTCGGATCGGCACAGCACCGGCTGTAGTGGCCATTAGGGGAGTGAACCAATGGAAGGAAGACCTTTCTCTCTCTCATCCCTCGGAGTACTTCCTCTCTTAGATCTGGAAGCTTCGATGCAGTCAACTTCAGGAACTGAAGCCGAAGGCCCTGGGGTCAAACCCAAGGCCAAGCTCTAATCCTAGGATGGATCATTGCACGTGTCAGTTTGCTTGGGCCAGGGTGCCCACATAAGTGGGTGGATATTGTTCTGGATGTTTCTGTGAGAGTGTTTTCGGATGAGATGAGCATTCAAGTCGCTGGACTTTGAGTAGAGCAGACTGATCCTCCACAGTGTGGGTGGCTTCACCCAAGCAGCTGAGGGCCTGAACAGAAGATCGGTCGCCCCCGGGGCAAGGGGGAATCCAGCCTCAGCGGCCCTTGGACTTGAACTGCAGCCTTGGCTCTTCTCCAGCGTGCTGGCCAGCCCTCACAGCCAACAAAGTCACAGGAGCCGATGCCTGCATACAGGGGCCTTCAATAATTTCTTGGAAAATACTTATTATGAAAACACTGTGCATGGCTTTCAAGCAAAATTTTGGCACCAGGATGAACTTGGATTTTCATTCTGTTTCTTCACAAGCTGTTTGAGATGCACGTGTCCTGTCGGTTCTGTTTCTCCAGACAGCCTGGACTGACGCAGCTGCTTTCTACGCACCTATGTCCAGAGACTTGGCTCGGCCGATCCCCTGCTTTCTGAGCTCTACAATGGGGAGGACATCTCCTCTCTCGCAAGGTTATAGTGACCGCTCACCACGGCCCTGTCAGCGCACGTGAGGGCACTGTGCAAGCAGCACTCGCACCGGGCACAGTATCCATTGCGGCCCTCCCACCCATCCAGGAAGCTGTCCCCAGCTGTTCTGCCCCTTGTTTTTCCTCCACCCCTCCGAGGTCCCAGGGCAGTGTGGGCCCACAACACACTCCTGCCTCTGTCTTTCCTTTCAGCACTACTGCACCTGCGATGCCCGGCACCAAGTGGCCCTGGGCGGGGGCAGGGGGTGGGGGTGGGGGCCCAGTAGACACATGCAGTGCAGACAAGTCTGGGGGCAGCTCTCAAAGGCAGCGCCGAGGCTGCTGAGGCTGCTGGCAAGGATTCAGAACAGCATCGCAGTCAATTGAGTCCTGAATTTAAATTCATCCCATTGCCTTCTGTCTCGACAAGGTAATAAAAAATCCTCAGCCAGTATATTATGGATGCAAAGGGGCAGCACCGGCTCCCTGCTCTCGGCCATGATCCGAGAGGAGGGCGGCATCTCGGGGGCCAGAAGGGCAGGGGTCCTCAGAGGAGGCAGCAGAGCAGAGCAGATGGCATGGCCTTGGGTGGACAGGGGAGGATGGGACCCCTCACAGCGCTAGGCCAGTACTCACCGACCTTTTGGGCCGTGACTTTCAGAGAAGATGATAGTCGTTTCCACAGTGAAAGGAAAAGTGCAGGAGGTGATTAGCCCCAAGGTGCAGGCTGACCTAGGCCTTGTGAAACGGCAAGGGCTGAGAGGCCAGTCCCAGGGTCCAGCAGTAACCCCTGCAAGTGCAGGGGCTGGGACTCCCCTTGCTAAGCACCCTTCCCTCTGCCTGGTGCTGAGATCCTCACAAGGACCCGAGGGAACGGTCAGCTGGGCCTTCCGGATTCATTGGTTTCTGCCTTGCTCTGAGCATCCTGCCATTCCTCATTCAAAAGGCCTGGCACCTGCACAGCCCGGCAGAGCACCTGAGACCAGTGCTCTTCTCCTCTGTCCAGCCTCATCTGTTCCTGCTTTCTCCCCTCATAATTTGATCTATTTTATGAACAACACCCATTTTTCTTTTCTCTCTGTCTGGGGCCTGCAAGTGGCTGATTTGACTGGCCTATGGTCAGCTGGCCAAAAGATGGAGCTGGCTGGGATCCAGGTCTGCCATCCCTGTGTAGTTCTAGGGTGGGACAGAAGTGGCAGTGGCTCCCTGCAACATGCCCTTCTCCTGGTGAGGCACCAGAGTGGCCAGTGCCAAAGCAAGCCATGCAGGCACACTGAAGACCTGTGCCTGAGGAAGGAAGGACAGCCGTACTGACTTGTGTGTACCAGGATTGCTGCAAATGCAGTTTTGTAAAACTTTGTTTTAAGCCTCTGTGAAAGCAATGGTTAAGAATGCTACACTACTGTAGTCTTCGTGATCTGTGATTACATTAAAATTTACTGTGTATGGGTGAGGTCATTTTTCCATTCAATTATTGTTTATAGCTGTTGTTTATATTCCCACTGAACTAGGGGCTCTTTGCTTTTTACTTGTTAAACGTCTTATTTGGTGAAGCATTAAGCCTTCTTACTGTTACATAAATTTAAAATAAAAATTCAAAGCTAGAAAGAGAAAAAAAAAAGGATAGGGAAGGAAAGTGGGAGGAAGAGGGAGTTGAGTTAGAGGGAGTGAGGAAGGAAATATCATATTCCTAGAATTGTGTCTACAAACGATATCAGATTTACTAAAAACTAATCAAAAATTAAAAAATAAAAATCTTAAAATTAACAATAGAAGACCTCTATTTGAACCAGTTGTTAGTATTCTATTATAGGTTATAAAAATCCTATGCATTGGTTACAGTGGACATCAGATATGCTGAACAGGGTCAGAGGTCCTCAACTCAGCATCTGTACTTGCGGTTGCTCTTTGAGTCCAATGCTTACCTGAGCCGGAGGAGATATTAGACCCTCCCGAGTTCCACCAGCCTTTTGAGAGAAGACATTATATCTTATGCATCTCTGACTCCCAGTGCCCAGCATAGGGCTCTGCACAAAGTGAGTGCTGGGAAAATATTTGTTTTGCACTTTTCCCTCTAACACTTCTATAGATAGGAAAATGAAAGCCCAGAGAGGGCAAATGAAATTACTGAGTCACACAGTGAATCTCTGATAGTCTGGATTCTAGCCCAGCTGCCCTGATTTCTAAGAAACCGGAACCTAATCCACTTTGCCTAAGGTCTTGTTTCCTGATGTAGGCTCTTGATGACTTAGTTGAAATCTAGCTTAGATCATTGATGGGTCCAGCACAGCTGAGTTGGTGCTGCTCTAAAGCCACTGAGGCAGAGGCAGTGTGATGTGGTAGCAGGACAGCAGGCTCTGGAAGCCGGCAGACGTGGCTTTGAGAATCAGCAGAAGCACTTGCTGACTGCATGACCTTGGGCTAATCCTCTAATTGCCTTGAACATTAGTTCCCCTCCCCACCACCAAGTGGGGACCATAATGCTGAGCTTTGAGAATTGTAGTTAAAGTTCATGTTAATGCATGCCATTTACCTAGAACATCTTGATCTTAGGAGGCCAATCACTTACAGTGATGTGTTTTGAGATTGTGTTCAAAGCTGGCCTGTAGCCCAGGCCACTACCTCCCGAGATCGTCTGCCCTTACCAAGACTCCTGGTCCAGGTGCCCTGCCATCCTGATATTTTAATATTCACAGTGCCAGGGCTCACTGTGGAACAGCCACTGACCATAAAGTTTGACATTTTGAAGATTAAAGTGCTTTGAATTAGTCATGAACATGTGAAGTCATTGTTCCTTGTCATCCTGCTCTGGAATCTCAAAATGACTTTGGGTAGAGCCCAGTAACTTTCCTTCAACAATCACGTCCCGGTGAAGAGGTATGGAGAGTAGTCTGGGCCAAGTGGAAACAGTCACTCAAGAAAAACAGAGCAGTGTGAGCCAGCACGCTTGGAGGGAGGGGTCTGTTCTGTCCGAGCACAGCACGGTGGTCCCCCACCTCCCCAAGGAGCAGTGGGGGCTAGAGGCTGGGATGGGGTGGATGAGGCAGGTGCAATCCTGCAGGTGGTCTGCATGTGGGCAGGGAGGAAGAGCAGGTGCTGTGACATCACAGGGTCTGGCTCTGTCCTGCACAAGTTGTGTGACCCCAAGGGAGTTGACATTTCCTCAGTTGCGAGAAAGAGTGACTCCTTCATTGGGCTGCCATGAGAATTAATAAACTAATAAAGCACGTACTGCCTGGCACCCGATAGGCACACGGCAATATTTTCCTTGTCTTGGGAGCTTCCCAACTTCCCAAGACTCGGGCATCTTCCTCAGGCTTTATTTACCTACTGTGCATTCCCGGAATCCAGGAGACACCACTTGCACATTCCATTTCCAAAGCACTTTGCCAAAAGCCAGCTGAGCCGGACACTTGCCCGTCTACTATCAGCACAATTAAGTCGGCGCAGACTGTGGTTACAGTTTCTTATGAGAACTCAAGAGAAGAATCCCTTTTGCTTTAAAACTGGCCATGTGGCTTCCTGTGTCCTTGGCAGTGTGGATGGTTCTCTGGCTAGGCAGCCTCTCGGGCTCCCGGTGGCCTCTACAGCAGATCCCCTGGGAAGTGGTCACACAGAATTGTTATGCCTAATAGTAGCTATCATCCCTTACCAGCAGACAGCTAGTACAGGTGTTCAGTACTCCACATATTAGCTCATTTAATCCTCACAAAAACCCTGGGGAACTTGTACCTTCAACAGGCATGGAGTCTGGAATCCCAAGTGCTGAAGTCACTCACCCAAAGTCACTCAGGGCTTGGAGGTGGCAGAGCTGGGATGTGAGAGCAGACCTGTATGGTTCCAGAGCCTGGGCTCCCAACCACTGAGCCACAGCAGCTCAGACCTCTAGCACGCTGGCCCTTGCCTGAGCCTGCTGCACTTGGCTGCCCTGGCTTTCTCTGTAGCTGAGTTGAGAGACACGATAAGCCCCAAGGCCAGCGTGGCACATGCAGCCCCCACCACACCTGTGTTAGTGTAGTCCAGTGTTTAGCTAGACCCCAGAGAGCTACCTGCACTGGCTTTTGGGTTTGTGCCTTTGGCTCTCATCAGGGGACAACAAGAAGCAGCCTCATGACACTGGTGCTGGCATCTGCTGAGGGAATGCACACAAGGCCTGAGGCCACCACCTCTCACTGGGCACCCAACAGGGCTCCCTGGGTGAGATGCTTCCTAAGAGCTCGGTGCTGGGAAATTGCTTTGTTGCAGCAATTTACCACAAATGCTAAATAAGCAAGCAAATCCAAACACCCGGCTCCTGGTCACACACATCCGGATGTCATGTGGGGGCTCCAGAGACGATTCCCACCTCATCCCAGCCCTTTTCTGCAGAATACACTGGGACAGAGCTGCTCCTTGACTCCCTGGCTGTGTCTTGGCTCAGCTCTCACAGCTCCTGACCAGACATTCTATCTTCCCTTGGGAAAGCAGAAGAGGGAGACAGTGAGCCCTGAAAGCTCCTTCAAGGTGAAGGTCAAGTTCCCTTTTCTGAAAGGCTCAAAAGTGGTCCTGGAATCTGCACCTGAACTGCAGTTTGAGGAGCAGCCCAGGGGTGGAGGGAAGGCAGGATTGGCAAAGAAAGAAGAGGACCAACAGGGCAAGCTGGCAGCAGGAGGGGTTCCCAGGCAGAGGAGAAAGGGAGGGGAGTGCTGAGCCCCCGCTGGGTGGGAGGTGGGAGGGAGCCCGCTAAAGCACTGACATCAGTCCTCTCTATCAGTTAAGGTGGCAGGGCACTAAGCGACTTGCTTAAGTATGTCCAAATGGAGGATCCTAATGGAGAAATTCAAATATGAATTTGAGTTGCAAAACATTCCCACTGTTTGGCTTAAGACTGGGAGCTAAGGAGGAAGACAGACAAAAAGGAGGAGAGAACAAGGGGAGACAGTGAGAGCCCTGAAGGCTGCACTGCATTAAAAGTGGAATAAAAGGACAAAGGAAAAGGAGAAATGGACGCAAAGGAGGAGAGAGAGGGAAGAGGGATGGCAGGGGCAGCGAGGAGGGATGTTCTTGCAGAGAGCAACCCAGGAGAAGTGCAGGGGATTCACGCCTCCATCCTCTGGCCCCAGCACTGGGGTCTCAGGCCAGACAAAGGACTGGCTGCCTTCCAATCTCTGTGCAGACAGGAACTCGACTGTCACAGACAGCCATGCACCCTGGGGGCCAGGAGAGGGCACTTCAACCTCAGGCAATGGCAGTGAAGCCGCAGCTGGTGTTCCCTGCAGGCAAGTGGCTGGGAGGGAGAAGCCAGATTCCTGCTCTGTTTGTGGGCTATCAGCCACATGGCCAGCACCTCTCTGATGGAGCCAGGTCTCTGCAGAACCTTGGCTGCCTCTACACACGCCCAGGGCCTCCTCTGGGCCCTGCCTCGGTGCCCACCCCTTCCCAGACCCACTTTCTCTCCTAAAGAGCAGCATACCTTCCAATTCTCCCTGTGGCCCCCCCCCCACACACACCTTCACCAAGAATCACCTTTCTTTGAATACAGAGTGAAATAATTTTAAAAATAATGTCTTATCTACCGTGCCATTTGATTGACACAATCATGCATGAGGTGGGCACCATAGGGGGAAAGGGAAACTGAGGCACAGAGCTGGAGTGTCAAGCCTCTGTGATCACAGGAAAAATAAAGATCACCAGACTTTCGGGTTCTGGAATTCCAGGATGAGGACCTGAGCATCCTAACTTGATGGTATAACACGTTCCTGCAACCCCGGCTTAACAAGGGTTTCCCTGTGTGGTTGGTAGCTGAGCTCCACACCCTGACACGGGCCACACCCTGGCCTCACTCGTGAAGCTTGTCCACAGACTGAGTCTTTACGCTGATCATTAGTGACTTTGTCTCTGTAAATTTTTTTTTCTGAATTATGCATGCGAGTACAGGTATTGGAGTCTGACTGTATCGGGATACGTGAGTACTCCAAACACGTTTTTAAGAAGATTGCTGTTTAAGCTCTGAAGAACCCCTTAAGAATCTTAAGAACCCTTCATGGAAGGTTCCATGGAGCATCCAACCCAAGCCCAGAAATGGTTCCCTCACTGCAGTACTTGGCTAGTAATAGTAACAACAGCACTAGCATTTATTGAGTGCCTACTGTGATCCAGGTAATCTATTAGGCATCCTGAGAGTATTTCTTTCTTTCTGTCCACTCGAAACAACCCTGGGAGGTAAGTTTTATGCTAATCATTCTGACAAATGGGCAAACAAGGCTCAGAGACATAGGTCAATTATTTCTGATAAACAGCAGAATGGAGACTTGTGCCCAGGTCAGCCGGGTGGCAAAGACAGTAATCTTTTTCATCCTCCTATTTAACAATGGCACCTGTTTGTGACATCTCAGCTAGGAGCTCCTCAACCACATGGTTGATTTCTTCAAGGTCAGTGTCTTTTGCAAGGGCAAGCAGAGGACTTACTATCTGAAGAAACAGGCTCCAGCTTCCCGAAGGCCATGCCCCACCTTCTGTCCATGGCGTCACCTGGACAGGCTTCCTCTGGCCAGCTCTGAGTTTCTGTGCTTGCGGAAGCTGGGGCTGCTCCTGGTTTACGATGGGACATTTGGGGATAGCATGCACTCCCCTCCTCCTGCACTTGGATGTCTTCTTTATAAAACAGAGATAATCATGCTCATCTCCCCAGGGAGTAGTGGGATCAAATGAGATGATGATATTTATGCACTGGTAAGTGCTGTTCACTTCCGGATGGCCCACCTAAGGCTTGGCACTCTGTAGGAGCCTCATAAATGCCGTCAATCTATTTGGGTTTGACCCAAAACACAAGCACCCTCTGTCTCCTCTCCTCCCCACTGACTTAAGGCAAAATCTGCATAGAGTGAGAGAGCAATGATCCTGACCCCTTCCTCCCTCTAAATTCCATTTTGCATCCTCCCAGCCACAACTCCCAGCTTCTGTCGCCCGAGATACATCAACAAGCCAAGCACGGCCACAGCCCCAGCTAAAGGCCCTTGTCTCAGACAGAGTTGGCAGCTGCCTCCTCTTATTGGCAGCACATTTATCATCTTGAGGAAATATTGACGGGTAAGAAACCCCAGACAGGCAGTGTGTCTCGGCTGGACGTGCAGCCTGAAGTGAGACTGGAGGTGCTTCAGGTCTTTCTAGAAGAAAAGGAGGGTCAGTGGTCCTGTGGAGAATGGTCCATGCCCTCAGGGGTCTGACAGAATCCTAGGTGTGAGTGTGTCCAGCACATAATAGCTGCTAAATGAAGGTGAGTTAGATCCAAATCAAAGGCTTGGAGAACAGAGAACCTTTGTCCAAACTCCTCATGTTACACACAGGATCCCAGGAACAGTAAGAATTTGCCCAACCGCACACAGCAAGTTAGCAGCAGAAACTGAGTTAATAAAGTACATGGCTCATGAACCTCACGCAACCCGCCACTAGGAGATAGCTCCAAACCTCTGGGCAGAGAGCTCAATGGGAGAAACTGGGCCTTGCTTCTCCAGAGCAAGAAGAGGATCCTTTGAGTTACTTTCAGGGCCAATCTCCCAGGGAATACAGCACTTTAAAGGTGAGAGGAGTGAGAAAGGATGCAGGAGTGACTTGGTGAGGTGGTGTGGTATGTGCTTATGGAGCTCTTGTCTGTCTCCATGACCCCATCCACCCAGCCTTCCCGTCGCCGCCACTGTGGGTGCTCTCCCTGCAACACCAGTGTGGCCGTTGATTACCAGTCCATAACCAACTGATTCCATAGCCTTCTGTGGCCTCACTGCTTTTCACTCCCCAGTTCACACCCCAGGAAGCAGAAGGAAGCACCTCTGTTAATGCCGAGTAGTAATAACCTCTAGCTCCCCAGGAGCTAGCACAGGGCCTGACACATTGCAGTTACTCAGCGAGTGCCTTGGGTTCTAGAACTTTCCTGCCATCATCTTCCACACAGAAGTCAAGAATGGAGTTGCCTCCCACTGCCCTGTGTTTTGACCTCTAAGACCACATAGAACAGAGCTACTCCTTCTGCTCCCTGACTGGTCTTTGGAGATTTGACCAATGCAAACATTTAGCCTCCAAATGTCTTCTTTCCAAGGAAGATACCCCCAATTCCTTTACCATTTCTCCAGGCCATAATTTTGAGTAAGGTATCCAACCATCTTGGTTTGTCCAGAACTGTCCTGGTTTGAGTGCTCAATGTCCCCCAAGCTCTCCAGTCTTGGGCAAATCAGGACAGTTGGTAAACCCAGCTTTGTGTTTCTTTTCTAACCTGATGCCTTGGGTCTATGCCCTATTTGATCAATGTCTAAGATAGAGTAGGGGACTGGAAATGAATGCAGAGCTCCAGAGGTTGAGGACGACAGGAAATTGTTCCCAAGTCTGCTTCTGTGCGTGCGCCCACAGCCAGCATCAGTTTTGGCAGCAGGATAGTATGTGGCGGATGAGGGGGTTGATGCACTTCCCTGCTAATCAATATTAAGCTGAGTGTCAAATAAGATTCTAAACCATTTTACTACATAGAAAACCTCATTTCCCTGTATCGTGTCTTCCTAAGTTACTTTTGATTTATTTGCTATATTCTACAGGCAGAAATTATGGGTCTGTAGAGTATAACCTGGGGAACTGGTAAAGGAATTGGTGATATCTTCCCTGGAAAGAAGACATTGGGGGGCTATATGTTTCTATTGGTCACCATTACAACAACCCCTTTGTTCTCCATATAGCCAACCCTGTCATTCCAAGTATTCAAGACACCCACCCACTCACTATCTATGATTGGCAGACAGCAGTCCCTCTCCTTGTCCTTTGGGCTGGTCACAGTTAGGCTCAAAGCAATTGGTTGGAACTTATCTTGAATAAAATCCCTCCATTTTGGGGGGCTCTCCCTGTATTTGTACAACAAGAAAATGGAAACACAAGTAATTATGCAAAAGTGTGACCATGAACACACACAGGTTCAAGTTACTTAGGAACGAGCCAAGATGGCTTCTAACTGTCAGCTAACACCCATGATCTGGAAACTGTATCACCTTTCCATATCACCGAGGTGGTTTCCATGGAGCCTGGCAGTGCTGCTCGCGAAGGCTGACAGTTAGCACTATAAAGGAACTTTACAACTTCGCAATTTGTACTTCTCTGCTGACAGTAATATTAACAGCATTTCGAATTATGGCTATAAACTTGACAACAGCAGAGAAAACCCATAGAAGCCTCATTTTGGGAGATGAGGGAGGTTGGGGGCAGGTAACAACAGAATGATTTCCCAGGCCAGGGCAAGAGGTGTTCAGAAAGCAGGGTCACACTGTTATCTGGAGGTGAGCAACAGGCGGATCCAAGGCAGGACTCACAGAGGGCAGGGAGCTCAGCCCAGCCCCACTGAGAGAGGGTCTGGGTGGGCAGGGGTCGCAAACAGGTCAATATCAGAGACAGGTGTTGCAGAGGGAGGACAGGAGGCAGAGAATAGTAAGGACTGGATGGGGAAGTCCCAGTCTTTGTTTTCAGATAAAGATCCTCATCCTCAGGAAACAGAGGGAAGCACAGTAGGGAGGAAGGGGAGACAAAAGCCCACCAGGCAGGGTGAAGAGAGCACGCACTGAGCTGGCCCAATCTGGGTTTAAATTTCCACTCTGCCACTTGGTAGCTGTGCAGCTCCGGACGTGCTATTTGAGTTTTCTGTGCTTCAGTGTCCTTGCTTGTAAAATGAAAGTGTTATACCAAAGGCCCAGGTCACACGATTCTCGGCATCTAGAAGTAAACCAGAAGCTCATACTCCATTTCTCCTTCTAATCTAAAGACGGGAGAATTAGGACTCAGAGCAGGAAGAGATCACCCCAGGCCTACATGGCGAGTTACTATCTCTACCATTGGTACTACTATTATCATTCGTTCATTCATTCATTCAGCCAGTTGACCAGCAAGCACTCAAAGTTAAAGGTCAAAATGCAGTGTGCGTCTTTAGGGTGGAGGAAATAAAATGCAGCAGACAGTGGAGTTTTGCTTTCTGTTCCCCAAACCCTCTGACGGAGGCTTGTTTGACTTCTGAATCTTAGCAAAGCTAGGTGTAGCAAACTAGAACAGGAAAGTTCCTAGGCTTCTTCAGATGCCAACCAATAGGTCAGACCTTTCTGCTTCCTAGCCTTCTGTCCACCTATAAAGTGAAGCCTCCCCAGCAAGCACAAAACTCCAGGCAGTGCCCCCCTCCCCATCACTATACCCCCACCCTGACAAGTCCTCGGAACAGCACAGATCACATACCCCTGTGACCTGCTGGCGAATCAAGTGGACCAGAGATGCTGGGTAAGGCCTGCTTCTACGTCACTCCTCATTCAGCTTTGTTCACTAAGAGCTGACCCAATGTCAGGCCAGAAGTGAAATGGTTTAAACCAAGGCCACACAGCTTTACAAAGGGAGCAAGGGGCTAAAGGCCATACTGGAGATGGGGTCTTCACTCCCAGTCCAGCACTCTTTTCACCGGTCATCAAGAGAAGCCTTCCTTGACTGGGGACACCAAGAAAATCACTTCCATCACTGTGACTTTATTATTGTGCAGAAAAATCGATTGTGAATTTGTCCAAAGTCCAGGCCTTTCTCCAGGACTTCAAGTCCACACAGCCATCTGTCTCCCAAATTTCTCCATTTGGATGTCACATGAGCCTCTCACACGCAATGTATCACACAGGGAAATCAAAACATGCCCCTCTCCTAAAGTCCCTACTGTTCCAGGCCTTCCTATGCACCATAGTGTCCAAATCAAGATGCCCAGGCGTCTTCCTTGATTTTCCCTCCACCCATATTCATACAATCAGCAACAACACTCAATCATGCCTGTTACATATTGCAACACGTCCTTAAGACAGAACTGCTTGAGTTTTGGATTCAGCTGAGACCCCACATTTCAGAGAGAGGTGTAAAACCACTGTGAAGGACTTGCAGAAGAAAACCAGAAAGGCAGTTTTGCAAATTTACCCTACCTTCACACGAGAGGGCCACTGCAAGGGTGCAGTGACCCCAACAGCAGTGAACGGAACCAGAAACAACTGTCACAGCAGATGCACTTGCCCATGTCAGCGGATCTCCAGCACCAGAAAGGAAATGCCTGAAAAAGTAGATGGGGCTTGCCCACAGCAGCTCACAAAAGGACTGGTCTGCTATGCCCTGCCTGCCCTTCTCCTCTCCCTCCTGCTGCCCAGCCTTGAGCAGTGAGCAGTAGCCTTGAGCTACTAGGAGGCATATGGGGAAAGGCTGGCAGCCACGTCAGGGAATCAGAAGGAACCAGCCTGACTCTAACCCCCTTCATCGCCACAAACAGCCTCATGATGTAGGTGGGATAGCCGAGCTAGGATGACGAGGGCTTTTACTTTGAAGAGGTCTTGATTGGATCAAACATAGTCATTGCTGAGCTGAGACTGCCTGTGACTAGGATTAATTAAAGAACTTTTAATTTCCTGGGATTGATTGGAAACTCATGGGGCCTGCCAGAGCTTTCATATCCCCAGGTCTATAATCTATATCCATTTATCTGTAAGGCCAATGGGGGACAAAAAGTAAAGTTGCTTCATAATTACACCTGTGACTACTGCTTGTTCAATGTTCCTGTTCTACATTTCACAAGGCTTTCTCCGTCTCCTCCTGATCAGGCTCTGCCTAGATTTCCTGATCACCTGCTGCTCCTGGCCTCGTGCCAGCTATCCTCCAAAACCCTGGACAAAAGCTCCTCTCTTTGGCATCTGGGCTCTCCCGTACTTCTCCCTGCGCCAGCAAGGCTACTCCATCTTCCTCTTCCCTCCCACATCGGCTTCACCACCGAGGTCTTACCTCAGTTTCTCTCCCTCCAGAAAGCTCTTCTCACTGCCCTCTTGCCAGCCTCTCTGGGTTAGCTGACTCTCATGTGTTTCCTCCACCAGCAACGCTTCCCTGTGCTGGAGCATTCTCTGCTCTGTGACATTGGGTCTCTGTCCCTCTCTCTCCCTTCAAAAAGGTCTTTGTCTTGAGGGCAGGAGCTCTTCATCTGCCCCTTTCTAGTGCCCAGTGGGTTGTGTTGAGTAGATGAGTAAACCAAGGATGGCTTCAGTGTCTCATGTTTGCGTCAGAGGACCCCACTGGAAGCCCTATAGCGAGGTCTGAATTGAGACCAATCAACTGGCTGAAGTGGAAACCTCAACATCTTCTCTTGGCCATTTCAGCCATTCCATTCCGTTCTCCTAGAGCCAGCAATTCTGATTTTAATGTGTCCCCCACTCCAGACCTGGGTGGGAAGCAGTTTTATCATGACTCAGGTCCTTGTTTGTGATATTTTTGTCATCCACTGTGTCTTAGAGCTGCTTCCCCTGGGCCTCTAACTAGAGCATAAACAAAGGCCAGTGGAGCTCTGGGTTACATTCTGATTCCAGTTCAGCCTTTCTCTCTCTCTTTAAAAATCCCTTGAACAGAGAATACTTATCACTTGGCAGGCCAGTAAAATGTAAATAGGATTTGCTGAAGAATGGTCCAAAATTCTCTGGGATTTATCATTTCACAACAACAACAAGAACAACAATGACAGGAAGGAAAGGCAAGGGAACTAAGCCTTAATGGCACCAACTCTACGCCTTGGAGATTCACACACACTCTCTGCACTCTCCCATGTAACCCTCACAGCAACCCTGTGAACCAAATAACTATCCTTACTTTACAGATAAAGAAACTGAAGTTCATGGTGGCTAGAGAACTGGGTAGGACCCTCCTGAGAATGACATAAAGCAGAACTTACCCTCAGCAGTGTGACACAGAGCTGTGTTCTTCCTACAGCATAGGCAGGCAATAGAGGCCCAGGGGCCACCAGCCGGGGCAGACTCCTCTGAGGGTCACCCTCTGTTAACTTCTGTTGAAAGCCATGGGCCTTCCTCCCAGAAAATGAGCTCTTGTAACTTGTTCTTTGCACACGTTTTAGACGGTAAATGGACTTTTCCCAAAGCTCACCCACAGACCTCTCAGTTAGCAATCTGCATTTCCCTGAGGTAGTGGAGCAGGGAAGGCACAGAACAACCAGGAGAACGAAGTGGCAGTTAGCTTAGCCTGGTCAGCTGTCCAGAACAGAGTTGATTTTTTCCCCCAATTAGATTAGAAACTCCTATGATCTGGAGAATCTTAAGACTCCTCCAATAACAGAATGAAGGACTCTTGATATCCTAAATTCATCTAGGCATGGAATTAACCATATAATTAGATTTCAGAATCAGAAAAACTTAGAATGTCAGAGCTGGAAGGGATCAGTCATGTCCACACATAACTGGACTCCACAACAACTCTGACAGGTAGCAAAGTGCCAGGAATGGAGGCTGGAGAGTTGTGAAGCCTAGCTGGAGGCCTCTCAGTCGAAGTGGTGGAGTCGGGATTTAAACCCTTGATGCTGGCTCCAGAACCAGGCCATCAGATTAAAGTCTCAGCCAACAGAAGGAAAGCCATGCAGTCTGGGAAAAGTGGGGACAGGAATGTTTGTAGGGAACCTACCAGATGCCAGGAAGCACCAGGGGGCTGCAGATGGAGGGCACTGTTTCTCACTCCCCATCACCCTACAAAGTGTGTGTGTTATGTTTGTTTTACAAATGGGAAAACAGGCTCAGGGTGTGAGGTAACCAGCCCAAGATCACACAGCTAGGTGAGCATCAGTGATGGTGTCTGTTGCTTTATTTCCCTGGTGTAGTGGAGAAGGGAAATCAGAGAACAAGACCCAGGTCATGTTCAGCTGATGCTGCTCCAGGGAGAACAACGGAACTGACAGACACACATGCTCTGGTCCATGGGGAGGCAGGCTCTACTGTGGACCTGGGAGAAACAGCACTCAGGATCCTCCACCTCTCCCAGCCCTTTCCTGACCTTATACTCACTCTGTATCCTGTGGCAAACCTGGCCCCTACTAGGAAGGGGCACCCTGGATAACAGATGTGAGAACCCCCATCATGGGAACTGCACATACCTTCACTGTGTGAACCAGTCAGCGTTCATCCTGTGGCTAAGGCCCTCAACCATGGTGCCCCCACCAATGCCCTTTGTCCCAGGAACCCCACCAACATAGCCAGTGGCCTCTTGTTCTGATGGTCAAATCTTCTTCAACATAAATGAAAGTTTCCAATGTGGGAACCAACAACCACTCACCATTTAGTTTATAGTATGCACTGAAACACATTATTTCCTTTTGCCTTATCTCGACTCAGCGGCATTAGGTATGATTAAGTCTTGTTACAGATCAAGAAACTGAGGCCCGGTGAGGCTGTGTGAGTCACCCAAGGTGGCGCATTTTGCAGGGGACTGGGCCAGGAGTAAAACTCAGATATGTCTGGATCTGCGGTCTGTTCTCTGTGCATAGCATCATGCTCTCCATGATGGTCTCTGAGTCCCATAGCGAAGATTAGGTAAGTGTGAAAGTCCTTGGCTGCGTTGTGAAGGAGAGGAAGCGGAGGCTGGAGGACTCACTGAAGGGCACTCCCTAGGATGATGCTGGTGCTCTCATCACAATCCTGGTCTCCTGACTCTCAGTCTAGAGGACACTTTCTCCCAGCCCATATTGCCGTTCCCATCAGACCATGTAATTTCTTTTTCTGATTGGGACACGGAGCCAGCAGCCAACAAAGATCACAATCTGTCTGCCTGAAGTCTCCTGTGCTATGAGAGGTTTTTTTTTTTTTTTTTTATGTATTTCAAACAGGAACCAGGTTAAATCACCCTGTGTGCACTGACTTGGCCTGAGTTTCCCTGGTCCAGTTCCAGTTTCCTCTTCTCATCCTCTGGGTGACAGAACAAGGCAGGGTGCCTCCAACCACACCATGGCCTGCTCAGCTGGTGCATGGCCTTCTCACTCACCCTTCTCCCCTACCAGTCATTAGCTCCTGCTCCTCTCTGCCACCCCATCCATTCAAGTGTCACGTTTTCTTAGCTCCACATTCTAACTATCTCATGGCATCCTAGCCTAGGCCTGAACGATGTCCCACCTGGATGGCCATCTAAGCCTCCTAACGCTTGTGCCTGTCTTCAGTCTCGGCCCCCTCCAATCTCTCCTTTCCTCTGCTGTCAGAGTGACTTTTCACTCCTACTTAAAATTCTCCTTTAGCTCTTCTTTACTGCCTTCATATTCAGGCTCAAATTCCTCACAGACTGCATTTCAGACTTACACCTTGGCTACAAAGTCCTGGACCACTTACAGCTCCTATACAATGTCCTTCCCCAACCCGACCCTCATGTCTGCAATGTTCTCCCTCCAGCAACACGTCACACATCCCAAACCAGTCTGACCAGCTTCTACTCAGTCTTAAACATCCAGCTTAGATGTGTCTTCCACTGGGAAGCCTTCCCTGGATCCCAGGACTCTCTGAGATGTCCCCTGCATCCATGTAAAGACATGTTTGTTTACTGTCACCTTGCTGGTGCCTAGAAGTTTACCTGATCTATGGCAGGCACTCAATAGATGTTTGCTAAATGAGAGTGCCCCGCAGCCTTTTGGAATTCCTCCACTGCAGAGCTTACCATACATGCTATTATCATCGTTTCTTTTCTTTTCTGTCTCCCCAGGCAGACTGAAAGCTCTGAGTCAGGATCCATACTTCCTTGTTCAGTTTTCCCCCTGGTGTATTGTATGAGCTTTGGCATGTCCTAATGATGTGTATACTCCTGATGAATAGGATTGAATTGTTAGGGGCAGAAACCTTGGGCCTGGGCTGAGGCAGGGGCACTCTCCTAAGAAACACATCTACTTCTAGCAAAAAAAAAAAAAAAAAAAAAAAAAAAAAAAGCAAGTCGGAAGCACTAAGAGAAAACAGGAGAACCCATCAAACTGGGCATCAGATAACAATGACCAACGCTGACCTCTTCTGGAGGGACTCAATGTGCGTCTCATGGTGAACAGGGCTGCAGAATGCCCTCTGGTGCACAAGCTCAAACTCTTCATCCAGGCAACTCCCTCCACCTCCTCTGCCACTGCGTTGTGGGAGAGCAAAGCAGCTTCAGTGGGAAATGAGACTCACGTGCATATTGCTGGAGCTGGGGGGTCCTGGAATAGTCATGGGACACACATCCCCAAACGTGGGGCAGGAAGGGCAGTGTGGCACACAAGAGGTGGACAGGACTTTGGAAACCACAGATCCTTTGCCTCAGAGCAGAGCCTGCTTCCTTGACCTTGCTGAGCCGGTGGCTATTCAAGCAGATTTCAAGGTGACAGTCTCAGCCTTGGAGATCTAGGGAAGGGACTCTCAGCCCTATCCTCTCTCCTGTGTTCTGCAGGGCCTGGGGTACTGCTCCACGGCCATGCCTACTTCCTGCTAGCTCCTCCCTCTGGGGCACTGTCCTTCCTCCCATGTTCCCAGCAAAGGAACTGGGTCTCCAGGTTGCAATTTGTTGGGTGGATGAATCCTAAGTAATGATGTGACCAGAAAAGATTTTTTTTTTCCCACAGAGAGTATAGTAGAAACCCCACGACACTCACCAAGCATTGAAGAAAGCCTAAAAAGAACACTTGCAGGGGCCAGTACTGTGGTGCAAGGGGTTAAGCCACCACCCAACCATCCCAGATGGACACCAGTTCCTGTCCCGGCTGCTCCACTTCTGATCCAGCTCCTTGCTAATGTATCTGGGAAAACAGTGGAGCAAGCAGCTCCTGGCTTCTGGCTTTGGCCTGGCTAGGCCCTGGCCTTTGCAACCATTTGATCTCTCTCTCTCTCTCTCTACCTCCTCCCCTCCAACTTTGCCAATCAAATAAATAAATACATCTTTTAAAAAAACACTTCCATTTCCAGGGAGGGAACACTTACATACCTAGCTGGCCCTCTGTGTCTGTGGGTTCCAAATCTGTAGGTTCTGTATCCAAGGATTCAACCAACCACAGAGAGGAATTTTTTTCCATTACACTGAATATGTACAGACTTCCTTTTGTTGTCAATGCTCACTAAACAGTTTGCTTAGCATTTACATTGCATTAGGTATTATAAATAATCTAGAGATTATGGCAAGTACACAGGAGAATGTAGTTTATATGCAAATACCACATCATTTGATAGAAGGGTCTTGAACATTTGCAGACTTTGGTATCCCCAGGGTTCCTGGAACCAGTTCCCCACTGGTACTGAGGGATATGGAGTTCATTCCACCCTTTTCCTTTCTCCTCCCTCCACTGTAATTCTTTCTCTGAGAAAAAGTGTTAGGAAAGGAGAAATGGATCAACCCAAAGACAAAAGGACAAAGGAGAGCAGAATTTTTCTCAGCCCTGACCCTGTGTCTTTAAAGTTAAAATCAACACTCAGGAAGATGGAATTTCCAGATAATCCCTAAGAAGATCAAGCAAATGAGAAAGCAACCTCTAATTTCATCATGGAGAGCTTAGGAGGTTCCACAGAAATGTTATGAGAAAACCAAGAGAAAAAAAATTGTCAAAGGAAATACAATGTCAGAGAGACAGCTGCACAGAGGGTGAGCAAGGAAAGACAAGGGAGAGGAGAGGAGAGGAGAGAAGAGAGGAGAGGAGGAGGGGAGGGGAGAGGAAGGTCGATAGAGGAGAGGAGAGGAGGGGGAGGGGAGGAGATGCAAGGAGAAGGGAAGGGGAGGGGAGAGGAGAGGGGGAGGGGAGAGGAGAGGAGAGGAGGAGGGGGAGAAGAGGAGGGGAGAGGAGAGGAAGGGAGGGGAGAAGAGGGGGAGGGGAGAGGAGAGGAGGGGTTGGGAGAGGTGAGAGGGGAGGGGAGGGAAGGGGAGGGAAAAGGAGGGGAGGGCGGGAACAGAAGCGAAGATGGGAAGGAGGGAATGAAGGGGAAACAAGAAGTAGGGAGTGGAAAACAGGACAGGTGTGGGGGAGAGAGGAGAAAAGAGGGGCCGGGGAGAAAAAGATGAGTCAGAGGAAAAATAGTGAATATGAGGAAGGGAAAGTGAGCTGGCAGGAGCACACGGAGACAGAGGAGGAAAGGAGGAACGATTCTGCCTGTTCAGGACTACAGGAGTCACGACATCAAACCGTTCCTCTGCGGTCCTGCGCGAGGTCCCCCAGCCTGCACACCGAACACGCCTTAGATGGCAGAAGACTTGCTACCCAGGGAGGGGAGAGAGGAAGGGGAGAAAGCTGCAAACCACGGCAAGCCATGGATCCAGGGGCCCGAGGGAGACTTGGGGTGTGGTGGAGGGAGGGTGTGTGTGTTCATATGGAAGTCAGAGTGGGAGCGAAGAGGACAATCCAGTGACATCACCAGCAGAACCAGCCACCTCCATCCTCCCCGCCAGAGTTTCGGCTCTTACCTGAGCTGGAGACTGAACTCCTGACCTGTCTCATACATTCTGCCAGACTTGGTACTCCTGGCCAGATGAGGGCTGGCCCAGGGATGGGTAGGGACTCTCGCCAAGGATACAGGCTTCTTCAGTGTACGGCACAGCAGCGGTGGTACCCCCGATGATGTAGCTGTAGAAGGAGACTTCTAGCGTATAGCAGTAGGAAGTGTGGTCCAGGAGTCCCCCAAGGAAGCGGCGGCCAGTTCCTGCTTTCATGGCATCCCGGTTAAAGGATGTGCTGGACTGTGAAAGCCAAGTAGACGAGAGAATCAGGGCTGGGTGCCTGACTGCTCTTGGAGCCTGAGCAACTTACACATCACCTCACGGGGGCTTGGCCTCCTCATCTGAAAAGTGGGTCCTACATCACAGGACCCAGATGAATACTGAATAAACACACGTAATTGAACGAAAGCATCCTGCAGAGTACTTGAGGCATAGTAATTGCCGTTTAATAAATATTAGTGAGGGGCCAGTGCTGTGGCACAGAGGGTTAAAGCCCTGGCCTGAAGCGCCGGCATCCCATATGGGCACCGGTTCGAGACCTGGCTGTTCCACTTCCCATCCATCTCTCTGCTATGGCCTGGGACAGCAGTAGAAGATGGCCCAAGTCCTTGGGTCCCTGCACCCGCGTGGGAGACCCGGAAGAAGCTCCTGGCTCCTGGCTTCGGATCGGTGCAGTTCCAGCCGATTGGGGAGTGAACGATCGGATGGAAGATCTCTCTCTCTGCCTCTCCTCTCTCTGTGTAACTCTGACTTTCAAGTAAAATAAATAAATCTTAGAAAAAATAAATATTAGTGGAAGTTGGAGTGGGGACAGACAGGCAGGAAAAAGTAGGAAGCAACTACATTAGGAAGATAATTAGAACTGAAATTTGGGCAGAGCTTTCAACTTTATAACCTTGTTCTCTGAGTAGTATCTTGTTCAGACTTCAGAATAAGTACCTCTTATTACCTCTCCATAGACCAGGAAGCAGAGGCTCGCAGAGGTAGAGCAAGTAAGTGATTCACGGATTTGAACCGAGGACAAGTGACTCCTGTCACCCCATCTCCCCTCTGTCAGGGAGAGCTCAACTCGTGTCCGGCATTGCAAGGACATGGGTGCCACTTCACTAGGGAGTTGGCAGCACCCATCACCGTGGACACAGGACAAGAGGCCATGGCTATTATGGGGGGTGGGAAGCCATTGTAATCCATAAACTGTACTTTGGAAATTTATATTTACTAAATAAAAAAAAAAGAGGCCATGGCTGCCTCTTCACCAGGGTGTTGGCAGCACCCATCACCGTGGACACAGGAAGTAAAGTACAAGCAGGCCAGAGTCACAAGTCCTCTACCCAAACTGTCTACCTACTGACTGCGGGAAGTTAGACAAGTCACCTGATTTGTCACAGCCTCAGTTTTCCTCATCTGTAACGTGGAAGTGATAATCACATCTCTTTCAGTCCACTGGAGGTTAGAAGTGCGTTCAAGGATAACCCAAGGAGGTCTCAGTAAGTGAATAGACTTCGGTTTGCATGAGAGAATGGGGTCATGTTCAGTAGGAGATAAGAAAAAAAGTAAAAGAGAGGAAAATAAAAACAAAAGAGACACAGAGAAAGAGTGAGAGGAACAGAAATGTGTGTATGTGTTCGTGTATTCATTTGGAAGCATAGAAAAAGACCCGAAAAACATAGAACGTCAGGTCTGAAAGGCCTTTGAAATCCATGTTGTGAAATCCAGCTCTCCCGTTTTAGAACTGGGCACTGAAGATCAGAGAAGAGACAGCGATTGCACCAGGATACAGGAACTTGACTCCAGCCCTGAGCTCTTAAGGAGGGGGCAATGCGGGAACATGATGAGAACAGGCCAGAAGGAAGGCTCCCAGCCTGTCCCCCTTTGTAGGCCCTGGAAACCTCACCCGTTGAGGATCTCTGAGACCTATGAGCCAGATTTGCAGAGGGGACTGGGACTCAGGAAGCCTCAGACTGCTCTGAGATGACAGTGGTTTAAAAAGGTCAGGGCTGGCCATCCTCTGGATACCCCTATAGAAACAAGTATGGCTGCGTCCGTGCTATGGTTGCTTGCACCAGATGCTCAACTTCCCTGGGCAGTGGCTGTCTCCCGGGCGGACAGAGGGGCCTAGACAACGTCCCAGGTCCCTTCTTGGTCCGACATTCAAAGATTCAAAGTGCATCTTACTGAGCAGAGTAATTCATCATCTCCGTCAATGCCCAGGCCTGAAGCAACGGCAGGTGAGTGTGCAGCTCATCAGCTTCAAAAATCGCTGTGACCTGTGTGTACTCCGCACTGGCCTCGTGGAAGTAACGGGCCTCAGAGCTTCAGCAGCCAAACAGAGCAAAATGTGCTGCAACTCTCTCCCAAGTCGCCATAGCCACCCTCTGAGCCCCCTCCCTCTGCTTTCAGCTGTAAGTTTCTCTACCGCCAACCCCACAGCTCCCCAGACCTCCTCACAAGCAAGGTGGGCTGGAACAGGAGCAGACTCCAGGGCTTGTCAAAGTGCTCAGTGCCCCCAGAGCAACCCATGGCTGTCCTCCCAAATGACAAACGATGCGGCAGGGTAGGGAATGATCAGCTAGCAATCACTGGCGAAGAACGGGAGTCCCAGAAAGAGCCATGGAGGCAGAGTGTGGCGGCTGCAGAACCCCGTCGGCAGACACGCTCTGCTCCAACTGGAAGAACTGGGGTGGATGGAAACAGACCTGGGCCAGGGTCTGGCGCGTGGGAGGTGCTCGGAGCCTTTCCCTCTCTGGTGAACACTGGAGTCTCATTCGCTGGTGAACCCAGCTCATCACACAGCCCCAACACCACCTTTTCAAAGCTCTCCCGCCCTGACTGGGCAGAGCTGCCTGAGGCCATGGGCTTAGCTTTTTTGCCTCTGTTTTTATCCTCCAAGCAAGCCCTGGCGCAGAGTGGGTGTTCTCATTAAGGTAAAACCGAAAGAATTGTGCAAGAAGGAAGGGAAGGAGGGGGTGAGAGGGAGCTGGGAGGGGGTGCCGATGAAGGTGGGGGCATTGAGGAGGCTGGGGCCGGCTGGGGGAGGGGGCTCTTGGCTTACGTAGGAGAAGTCCTCAGCATTCTGGCAGAGGAGCTTGGGAAAGATGGCCTGCCTCTGGAACAGCTCCTCGTCCTCGAAGATGTTGCCGTACATGAAGCCATTCATCATGGTGGAGTGGGCGTGGATGTCAATGTAAAACTCCAGGCTTGTTTTCTGTTGAGAGAGGGGGCGACGCACGAGAAGCGTGGGGCTGGAGAACTCGCCTTCAACGAACCGGACAGCATGCATGTGCGTGCGCACACACACACACAGACACACACACACACACCCATGGGTCAGCAGATTCAGCAGCCACCTGCAATGAGATGGGAGGGCTTGAGGCAGGTGGAGATCAATCCCGCCTCACTTTGACACCACCTGCACTCCAGCCCTGAGTGGCCTGCCCGGGGCACCCTCTTTAGTCTTCTGTAGAAGCAAGGTTGGTGGGTCGGGACCAGTGAACACATTCATGGCCAGATACGGCTGCAATTTACTTCTCTGATTAATGAGAACTACCTTCCACGTAACCTAAATGCACTTACTTTGAGCCTGTTTGCAGTTTGGTAATTTCTAGCTTGGGCCTGGAAATCCCCACTTTCGAGCCTCAGCTTTTTTGACTGAAAAATGGGTATTTCAGTTCCAGCCCTGGAGAGCTGCAGTGGGAACCCAACAGCAATAATCACTGTCATTCACTGCACATGACCCATGCCGGTGCCGCTCTTTACAGATGAAGCCTTGGTCACTTTTTTCTTTTTTTTTTGTGGCTACTTCCCAGTGATATGTACATATGACAGTATTTGAAAAAGATTGTGGAAACTGGAATGAATAGATACATTTATTTTTGTGCATAAAAGACTTGAAAACCATGCACATATGAGATCTTCAAGTAACTCATGGAAAATGTGGAACTCTAAGCACAGATTTTTCATAATATCCATTTCCTATGAATTTTTTGAAGATTCCTCCTATGCAAGAGGGTGGGCACTTTGTAATCTGCAAAGCTGACACTGGCTAGTCTGCCTCTTCTTGCTGTTTGCCCATTGTGCACCTTCTGGCTTGGGGCAGCATTATCTTAGAGTCTTCCCTGAAGGTAGGGGGCTGTGGAGAGCCCAGTGCCTGTAAGCGAAGGGTAGCTGTGTGTAGAGTGACTGAACAAATGATCCCTGTGAGGTTGTCCCAGACACCATAATGGACCCCCATGGAAAAGAGACATGTCCAAGCTCGTGGAACAACTGGGACTGACACCCAGGCTGCCCAACTCAACTGGTCCTCACCAGTGACCAACACTGGAAACTGCCAAGGCAAATCCTGGCCACCGTTCGATTCCCTTTTCCTAGCATGTCGTCCTGGGGAAAATGGAAAGTCCACATTTAGAGGGAATCTCCCTCCTTGGGACACTTTCAAACGAAGTTAAAACCAAATGAAATCCATGTTGCTTCTAGAATGTGGGCTTGATGACTGTCATTTCATTTGCCTCAGAGTTGGAGTGAAAAATTATGTCTTGCCGAGCTGCAGTTCTCTGGGTAGCATAAGCTGTCTTTTGAGAGATACAAGATGCACTGCTCTGTGTGATATTAAACTCATCATTTTCAGCTTTGGAGGTGGAATACACAATGATTCAACAGGAGCCCTATAAAAGTCATCTTTGCAATTTTATTTTCTTCAATTGTCTGTCTTTTCCTCTGAGCTTTTGATGAGCTGCCGAGGAAAGGAGGAGGTAGAGAGACGACTTAGGAAATGTGTGAGGAAAAACTGCGATTTATATCTCTGGATGTCAAAGCGCGAGAGGACGTTTGAAGTGATTTTCTCTGAGCCTCCTCCGATAGCCCTAAGTGGGGAGGTTGCTGGCCGAGGGCTGGCCGGCAGGGTGGTGGAGGAGCAGATCCTTCAATTTGGCTCTTCTGATACCATTTGGGTGTGGCTTTCCCTGCCCATCCTGCCACCTGGCAGCTAATGTGACTTTAACCACAGGTGAATATACTGATTGTTTCACATGATTCAAAAAATCAAAAGATCTGTGTTATTCCACAGCAACGTATCTTGCTTCTGTTCCTGTCCCCAGTCACAAATTTGGCTCCCCAGGTTTTGCCATCAGGTTCACGTGCACCCTTCTGGAGACTCGCCCCTAACGTCCTCGCCCCCTGAAAAAGGTAGTCCTCCTAACACATCACTCAGATCTGCTTTTTTCTCAGAATATCTCCTGGAAGTGAGCTACTCCATTCTTTTTCATAGCCATATATGAACCAACCTGTTCCCCATCGACAGCCACTGAAGGTGTTTCCAATCTTCTCCTGGTACAAATGGTGTCTTAGTGATGGACTTTGCACATACACCCTTTCACACATACACCATTCTATGTAGGACAAATTCCTGGAAGCAGAATGTTCGGCTACCATGGAGACTTGCAAATTTGATAAACACTGACAGAGCAACTGCAAGCGCCAGTATACTCCTATCCAACTCCAACACCTTTCTCTATTATATTGATAGTATAGGTGGAATCCAACTATTTGCCATATTGACAGGTGAACAATATCTCATATTAGTTTTCAACGGAATTTCTCTTACTCTAATTATATTTTTAATTATATGGTATCTTTTCATATGCTTAGAACGTACTTGTCGGGGGCAATTGTTAGGCTAGGAGTTAAGATGCCCACATTCCGTCATATCTGAGTACTTGGGTTTGATTCCCACCTCTGACTCCTGACTCCAGCTTCTTGCCAAAGCAGACCCTGGGGGGCAGTGGTGATGGATCAAGTAATAAATTTCTTACATCCCCATGGGAGACCCTGATTCAGTTCTTGGCTCCCAGCTCCAGCCTGGCCCATCCCTGACTGCTGTGAGCACTTGGAACATGAACCAGTGGGTGCTCTCTCCCTCTATTTCTCCATCTGTCTCTCAAATAAATTATGTTACACATCTTAAATGTATACGATAAAATATTTATAAAAACTATTCTCATTTTTTCCAATGAATTATGTGTTCATTTCCTTGGCCCATTTCAAAACTTGGGTTACTGGGCTTTTAGAAGATATGCATTAGAAACATTAGTCTTTATGTGTAGCATAAATATATTTTTGTTTCTTGTTCTTCATTACTTCTACTAGTACATTTCTCCATGCAAAAAATTTTTAAATGCTAACTTTTTACACAGATTTATAAATATTTTCCTTTGTGAGTTTTTGGTTGAATTCCTTCATTGTTTTTTCTGTTTTATTTTTATTTTAAAATATTTCAATTCAATTTCAATTTATATGGATGTACAATGTGAAATAAGTGTTAAACTTTACAATCCCTATTCTGTTTATTGAAATGTACATCTTTTCCCCACTGACTTGAAAAGACATATTTGCCCTATAAATTTCTGCATGTAGTTGGGTTTATTCTGGAGCTTTCTTTTTTAAAAGATCTTTTTAGGGGCCAGCACTGTGGCATAGCAGGTAAGGCCACTGCCTGTAGTGCTGGCATCCCACACAGGCACCGGTTCGAGTCCGGGCTGCTCTACTTCTGATCCAGCTCTCTGCAATAGCCTGGGAAAGCAGTGGAAGATGGCCCAAGTCCTTGGGCCCCTGCACCTGCATGGAAGACCCAAAGGAAGCTCCTGGCTCCTGGCTTCGGATCAGTGCAGCTCTGGCCATTGCGGCCAATTGGGGAGTGAACCAGCCGATAGAAGACCTCTCTCTCTCTCTCTGCCTCTCCTCTCTCTGTGTAACTCTGGCTTTCAAGTAAAATAAACAAATCTTTAAAAAATATTTTTAAATTTATTTGAGAGGTAGAGTTATAGAGGAGAGAGAGAAAGAGGTCTTCCATCTGCTGGTTCACTCCTGAAATGGCTGTAATGACCAGAGCTGGGCTGATCCAAAGCCAGGAACCAGGAGCTTTCTCTGAGTCTCCCATGTGGGTTCAGGGGCCCAAGCACTTGGGCCAGCTTCCACTGCTTTCCTGGGCCATAAGCAGAGACCTGGATCAGAAGAGGAACAGCTGGAACATGAACTGGTGCCTATATGGTATGCCGGTGCCACAGTAGGAGGCTTAGCTGACCAAGCCACAGCACCGGCCCCTCTGGGGCTTTCTATTCTGTTCTAATAATTTGTTTACTCATGTGTCAGTACCAATGTGCTATAATTATGTCCATTTTTAAAAAAGAGAGACAGAGGGAAAGAGAAAGAGAGAGAGAGAGAGGTCTTCCATCCACTGATTCACTCCCCAAATGGCCGCAACAGCCAGCATTGGGTCGAACCAAAGCCAGGAGCCAGGAGCTTCTTCCAGGTCTCCCACATGGGTGCAGGGGCCCAAGAACTTGGGCCATCTTCCCCTGATTTCCCAGGCCATAGCAGAGAGCTTGATCAGAAGTGGAGTGGCTAAGACTCCAAATGGAGCTCGTATGGGATGCCAGCACTATAGGTGGCAGCTTTAGCCACTTTGCCACAGCAGCGGCTCCAATTATATCCTGCTTATAACATATTTTAACATTTGTAGGCCTTGTATCATCTCATCATGCTTTTTTCATGGAGCTTTCATGGATTTGCCTGCATATTCTTTCAGATTTGATTGTCTAATCTCTTCCACCTCCCCAAATATACTATGAATAGTCTCAATATTTTTGTAATACATTCATAGTATATTCACAGATTAATCTAGAAAGAATTAACTTTTATGACTGTACCTTCTCATCCAAGAATATGTTTTGATTTCCCATTTTCTTCAAGTTGTCTTTGGAAGGAGAGCAGGAAGTTTCTAAAGCAGTTTAGTTTTTTTCATATAGATCCTGAACATTTATTTTTTAATATCCAGGTAGTTTATATTTTGTGTTGCTTCTGTAAATGTGATTTTTTTGTCATTCAGGTTTCTAACTGGTAGTTCTCTTTAAAGATAAAGGCTTTTGTTTTCAACATATGAAATGTATGGCCAGACATCACTGTTTTTATTTTTCTATGATTTCTCACTTGGTTTTAATGGATTTTTGTTGGTTTACCTATTTAACAAATAATTACAGAGCACCTACTGCATGTCAGTGTTCTAGACCCTGGGAATATGTGTCAGAGGTTTCTCTGAGCACTTAGCTACATTGCCATGAACACAACAGAAGCTCTTGATCTCAAAGGGTTTACATTCTGCAGTGAGAGAAAGAAAATAAATCAATTCATAAATATACAAGATGTCAGGATGTCAGGAGGTATGAATGCCATGGAGACAGGCAGGGTGAGGGAACAGAAAGTGTCAGAGGCTTTAGAAAAGAGAGACTTGAATGAAGCGGGAGAATTAGCATCAATGATATCAGCCAGAGGGTCTTCCAGGTAGAAAAGTCAAGGCAGAAATCGCCTGCTCCGGGCAAGAGTGAGGAACAGCAGAGAACTGACGGTGCTTGCAGAAAAGGGGAGAGTGAACAGCCAGTGTTTCCCATACAATCTTATCACCTGCACATAACAATTCTGCCTACTATTTTTTGTTCTTTAAACTTTATTTATTTTCATTTTATTGGAGGGGGTGTTGGAGGAGAGAGAAGACAAAGAGAGACCTTCCATTACCTGGTTCACTTCCCTAATGCCTGCAACAGTCAGAGCTGGGCCAGGCTGAAGTCAGGAGATGGAACCCAATCTGGGTCTCTCATGTGGATGGCAAGGACCCAGCAGTTTGAGCCTGCACCTGCTGCCTCCCAGGGTGTGCATTAGGAGGAAGCTGGATTGGAAGTGGAGGAGCTAGAAATCGACTCAGGCACTCTGATATAATGTGTAAGTGTCCCAGGTGGTAATTTTAATCATTGTGCCAAAAGTTCACTTCTCTTTTTCTGTTTTTAAACATACGTGTGTGTGTGTGTGTGTGTGTGTGATATGTCTAACTGCACTGGTTAGTACTTCTTACCAGAAACAATTTAAAAGACTGCTTGATTTCTAAGATCTCCCAGGATGAGATTCTAGGGACTGGGGCTAGTGTAGAAAACAGTCTGAGAGGGGTCTGAGTTTGAGGTCTTAATTCTTTTTCTTCTTTATCACACAGATTCAGCAGTTCGCTAACAAGGCCAAAAGAATACAAACACAAGTTCCAACAGCATCCTGAGTAGGCTCTGTGCCTATACTGGCCTAGTGGACTTATGTTGGCCCAGGTAGAATGAAGCATGAAATGCAGGAGCAAGGGCTCTGGTTCTCATTCTAACATCAGAAGAACCTGTGAGCAGGGGCAGGCATTGCCTAGGCTAGGATAGCACCAAGTGGATGAGACAGAGGACACAAGATTCCCTAAAATTTAAATGAATTCTTCTCCCCCTTATTTAAAATATTCCTCATTCTCCACATTTCTTGCTTGCAACTTGATGATAGTACTTGCTGCTGTATGCCTACTCTGACTGAGGAGTGTGTTGGCCCATGAATTCCTTGAGATCGGGCGGGAGCCATGTCTGATCCGAGTCCCCATCCTCTCTTTCTTACTTGGTCAATGACAGTTGCTTCCTAACTTTTCTTCCTGGCTTCTTCAGAGTGATCTTTCCAGGTAACAAACCACATCTTTCTTGGTTAAAGCTTGTCTATTGTTCCACATCACTCACAGGACAGAGTGGAAGGCCCCTCGTATGTTTTAAAAGGCTCTGTATGGCCGGCGCCGCGGCTCAATAGGCTAATCCTCTGCCTGTGGCGCCGGCACACCAGGTTCTAGTCCTGGTCGGGGTGCCGGATGCTGTCCCGGTTGCCCCTCTTCCAGTCCCCTCTATTGTGTCCCGGGAATGCAGTGGAGGATGGTCCAAGTGCTTGGGCCCTGCACCCGCATGGTAGACCAGGAGAAGCACCTGGCTCCTGGCTTCGGATCAGCGCGGTGCAGCACACCGGCCGCAGCGGCCATTGGAGGGTGAACCAACAGCAAAGGAAGACCTTTCTCTCTTTCTATCTCTCTCTCACTGTCCACTCTGCCTGGAAAAAAAGAAAAAAAAAAGGCTCTGTATGATCTGATCTCTCTATTTGCAGGCTGATAGTCTAGGATCCAGCTACACAGCACCATTTGGAGCTCCTCCAACCACTACCCTTGTGACTTTTGTCACTTTATTTACATACAAAGTCTCTTCTGCCCAAAATATACTTTATCTGGATCTCGATTTAGTTAACCCTGACTCAACCTTAAAATTGAAGGCAGGCACCACTTAGATGCCCACTAAGCCTATTTCCTTTTCTTGGGCCATGGAAGACATTCCCATCTCCTTTGCCATTTGGCTGGGATAAGTGGGATGCAGGCAGTGGGGATATTTGCAATTTCTTTGCCTGGGTATGAAATGGATACCCATCACCCACATTCTCTTTTTGCCCTTCTGCACAGAAGCCACCTGTAAAAAGGATGGCTTCCTAAGGAGGAAGAAGCCCCTGTCCCTGAATCAGTAATTGGAGGAGACGGCTGGGGGGAGTTACCCAGCCTGTACCAGTCTCTGCTGTGAGACAGAACTGAACGTTCAGTGGATGAAGCCGCTGAGACGTGGGGATGGTCACAGCAGCCCGTGTTGTTCATCCTACTAGCACAGAATCTCAGTCCAGAGGCTTTATTTTATCCCTCAGGCCAGCTTAGCAGCCTCCTGTGTGCTCTCCCAATTTGAGGGACACACCTCGCTTCTCACCACATGGCATGACCACTCTGTGTTTACTGCCATCTCCCAGCAGAATGCGAGCTCTCTGAAGGCACAGCTCACGGACTGCTGACCTTTCCTAACGCACAGGCCCAGTACGAGGCATGGTGCGTGGTGGGTTGTCACCCAGGGCTCCATGCAGGAATGAAGGGGAGAACTAACCCGTGAAAGGATGAGCGCATTCTTGAATGAACACATGCATCTCAAGTTTTCTTCAGCAGAAAAACACGATACTTTTCGTGGCCGCTCCAGAACAAGGGGTGTATCACTAATGTGGGGCCTTTAATTAGAACTTGGGAATGAAAATGGGGTGGTGGTGGTGGGGGTATCTTTGCTCTTTCCTTCCCAGCTTGAGAACCTTAATTAAAACCCAGTGATGAAGGGCTGTCCCCTTGTCAGCAGCCAACAGCTCATCCTGCAATCAGGGGCCTAAAGAGTAAATTAAAATCAGTGCCAGTAAAATGAAAACTACCTTGGGGCATATTTGCAACATAATTTAGTGTGGAGTTTGCTTCCTGCCAGACACGAGGGAGGAAATGGGTTTTCTTTCTGCATTCAGAGCTGGCTTCCCTGCTTCATCACACATGGCCCAGGCGACATCTGAGTGCGGTGCTCCAAGGAGGTGCTGGATTCTTCACTTTTGGGCAGTCCTGTGGAGTCTGTCACAAACTCAGTTCCCTGAAGGGAGGGCCATCCAGGACCTCCAGTTCAGGGAGGGCAGAGGGCTTTGAGGGCAGCTTGGAGATGTGGAAGAAACCGAAGTGGGGCAAAGATCATGGCCAGCTGGGAAGGGCGGGCTGTATTGTCGTTTCTGTTCTACACAGGAGGGAACTGGACAGACAGCTTAAGTAACTTACCCTGCATCAGACAGCAAGAAGTGGCAGAGCGGAGACTGCAACCCGTGCTGCTGGCTACAAGCTCCCGTGCCCTGATGCTGTGTCTTCTCTCAGGATCTTGCAATTACCTCATTACAGTGAGGCAGGCCTCATGCAGGTCCTGTCTTCTCTGTGCTGAGGGACTGAGAGGCCTGGGGACTGCAGGCTGACCTTAGTCTCTCAAAAAGGCACTGAAGTTGGGGCCAGCACTGTGGTGTAGCGGGTGAGGCCACTGTCTGCAGTGCCAGCATCCCATATGGGCACTGGTTCGAGTCCTGGCTGCTCCACTTCCGATCCAGTTCCCTGATAATGTGCCTGGAAAACCAGTAGAAGATGGCCCAAGTCCTTGGGACCCTGCACCCACATGGGAGACCCGGAAGAAGCCCCTGGCTCCTGGCTTCAGATTGGCACAGCTCAGACCATTGCAGCCAACTGGGGAGTGAGCCAGAGGATGGAAGACCTCTCTCTCTCTCTCTCTCTCCCTCTCTGACTCTGCCTCTCTGTAACTCTGCCTTTCAAATAAATAAATAAATAAATAAATCTTTAAAAAATAAAAAGGCACTGAGGTAGGTGTGAGTGCAGGAGCAAGAAGTGTTGGTGAACTGATAACTCCCTCCCACGGTCTGCCCCAGGGTGATGTTTCTCCCTGAGATTCAGGCAAAAAGTTCCAAATCTGTTCTTTCTGTTAGCAACTAAACTATCCCCCTGACTGCTTTTAAAGAAGTGAACAGTAGTTTGGAAGTTAGGACCTATGTCCTATGGCAAAATAGGAAAACTTTTCAAAACAATTGGAGATTTTTGCTCTAGTGACAACCAAGCAAATCAGGCAAATCGAATAAGCAATGTAATATAAAACCGTGCCTGGCCTGGATCTCTGAAGTGGCATCGTTAAGTCTTCCTTCCTCAGATACGGCCTGAGTGTGGCTCCACAGAATTTCCTGCCACAGAGTGATGGGACAAATCAAGGGACAAAAGGAGCAACCATGTAAGAAACCAAGGCAGCTGGTGCAGGGAGCCATCGGGTGGGACAAGGCCCTCTCCATCTTGGGCCACGGCCTCCGGAACCGCCTGGGACTTCCCCAGCGCCTTCATGTTCTACTCCGGGCTTTTGTGTGCACCACTCCTTCCTGTGGCCTTGCTCATCCTCTTCCTTTCTCACCCTGCCTGGTACACTGTGCTGGTCTTTCCCTGACCAGGCAGATGGCTCCATGACGGAGAGCCTTCCTTCACTCCCTTAGGCATAGCAGCTCCTTTTACTGGACTCTGGCAGATTTTTAAAATATTCTTGTGTAAAACATCCATTCATCATTTACTTGACACATATTTACTACACTGTGAACCTACTATGTGCTAGGTGCTGTCATAGCATCCAGGGGTGAAGCAAGACTGATAAGGGTCCTGCCCTGTAGCAGCTGACACTTGGGGCTGGGTAAAGTCATTGCCTGTGACACCGGCATCCCATATAGGCAAGGGTTCACGTCCTGGATGCTCTACTTCTGATCCAGCTCCCTGCTAATGGCCTGAGAAAAGCAGCAGAAGATGACCCAAGTGCTTGGGCCCCTGCTACCCTCGTGGGAGACCTGAAGAAGAAGCTCCTGGCTCTTGGCTTCGACTTGGCCCAGCCTTGGCAGTTGCGGCCACCTAGAGACTGAACCAGTGGATGGAAGCTCTCTCTCTCTCTGCCTCTCCCTGTATCTGTATAACTCTGACTTTCAAATAAATAAACAAATCTTTTTAAAAAGGAGCTGACACTCTGGCGTCATTAACAGTATGAACAGCAGTCAAGCAAGGCAATTGCAGAGTGTAAAGCAGGCTAGTGCCACGCCCACAGCTGTGATACCCGCGTGGCAAGATGTTGCTGCGTCGGGGGTCTAAAGCTGCAGGGTTTTGGGGTGCGCGCTCTGTCGGAGTTTAGCCCCAGGCGATTCCTGTGCAGTCCGCGGTTGTAATGACCCCCGACTCACATTAATGGAAGCCGAAGACTGTCCTTGCTAAATTTTGGGGGACACCTGTCTCTGCTCTGCTAATGAACTCATTATGCATTATCTACCAGCTGTGTTTACACTTTACTACTTACCCTCATAATTCTCAAAAACTAAAAATCAAAAAAAAGAAGTTTCCCATAAGCCAGGAATGCAAGTCAAAACATATCATTAGGTTCCCATTATAGTAACAGAAAAATGTTAAGGTTACTCAGAGGTTATCTCCAGGTACCTAGAGGGCAAGCAAAACCTTGGACAGTTATTCCCCTAAACAGTTCAGTAAGTGAAACTAAGTCAAAGGTCAATTCTCATCCTCAGTAAGTGAAACTAAGTCAAAGGTCAATTCTCATCCTCAGTAAACGGAACTAAGCCAAAGGTCAATTCTCATCCTCCGTAAATTGTCTAAAAACAATGTCCCCACTATGTTCCTCATAAAACCACTCGTATGACATCATTGTTTTAACTCATTTTGTCAACCTTTGTGATAAAAGTTTTTCATTTGCCTGCAGCATTGTTCTTTACTATATAAACCCAAGCCTTACTACAATAAATCGCAGCAGTAACATACACATAACGTGTGTGTCTGTCTGTCATTTCCCCGCCGATTTCTGACTCTCCTGGCTCTTCGTTCCCTCGTTCTCCCTCGGTCTGAGACTCCGCGAGAGCCGGTCCGCGGCAGGTGGCGCCCGAACAGGGACGTGAAGGACAGGTAATCTTTCTCTTTCTTTCCTCAGAGTTAGAAACGGCTCTTACGAAGGATCTGCAGTCCTGCCGGCGAAAGTTTACCGGTTAAGCGTAAGTAATCTTGGGAACCATGGGGCATTCATTGTCAAAAAAGGAAAAGATGCTAGTTGTCATGTTACGGAAAATGCTGACTAAATCTAAATTTCCTGTCTCGGTAAAAACAGTAAAAACTTTTGCAGGTATTAGACAGGGAATGGAAGAGCCTTATCAGGATTTCATTTCCAGATTAGAAGAAGCAGTAACGAGGATGCTGCCCCCTTCCGAGGGGACAGACATGCTCTTAAAACAATTGGCTTGGGAAAATGCTAATCCATTGTGTCAGGATTTAATTCGGCCTATTAGAAAGACAGGAACTATTCAAGATTATGTAAAAGCATGTTTAGATGCCTCACCAGCTATAGTCCAGGGAATGGCCTATGCTGCAGCTATGAAAGGTCAGAAGTTCAGTACATATGTTAAGAAAACATACGGAGGAGGCGCCAAATCATCATCTATGGATGTTTGTTATAACTGTGGTCAACCAGGGCATATGCAAAGGGAATGCAAACATCCTAAGGAGGATGCTAAGAAGCAAGGGCCGCCGGGGCTGTGTCCTCGGTGTAAGAAGGGAAAACATTGGAAAAATGAGTGTAAGTCCAAGTTCCATAAAGATGGGACTCCTTTAAAAGAGAAACAGGAGGAAACAAAAAACTAGGTGAGGGGCGGTCTCCTAGCCCCACACCAAAGGGAGAGGAGTCAGCAGGACAGAAACATCAATTAAATCCTGAAGCCCCGAAATTTACTGTGCATGATTTGCCTAGGGCAACACCGGGTAGTGCAGGCTTGGATTTGGCAAGTTCAAAAGACATTATAGTGTCCAAGTGGGACGGAGTAACTTTAGTGCCCACTAATGTAAAAGGAACCTTATTGCCTCAAACTGTAGGATTAATTATTGACAGAAGTTCAAATTATGCAAAAAATTTTGAAGTACTTCCTGGTGTCTTAGACGCGGACACTGAAGCAGACATAAAGATAATGATCAGACCTCTAAAAGAGACTATCCAAATTCACAAAGGACAAAGGATAGCTCAACTTTTATTGCTCCCTTATGTAAACCTGCCAAACAGGATTCTACAAGAAAGCAGGGGCCAAGGCCAGTTTGGCAGCACTGATGAGGGTGTGTTTTTAATGCAAGATCTTGGCCAGCGTCCATTCAAAGTCGTGTCTCTTAATGGCAAAAAATTTAAAGGGCTCCTTGATACCGGAGCAGACAGAACATGTATTGCTTCCTCGGATTGGCCCTCAGCTTGGCCAATACATCGGACAGGCTCCTCATTGCTGGGTTTGGGGACAGCTAATGGTGTCCTGCAAAGTTCAGCAATGTTAAAATGGACTTGTGAGGGTAAGGAAGGATATATACAGCCTTATGTTCTTCCCTCTTTACCATTTACCCTATGGGGAAGAGATTTCTTGGACACAATGAAAGTAAAATTGGTAACAACAGACAATTTAAATGAACAGCATTTTATATAGGGGCCACTGCAAAAAATTTGGTAGCAGATAAAATAGAATGGCTGACTCAAGAACCTGTGTGGGTGAGTCAGTGGCCCCTAACAGAAGAAAAAATACAGGCTCTTGAGCAGCTAGTACAAGAACAACTAGAAAAAGGGCATTTAGTAGAATCAAAAAGTCCTTGGAATACACCAGTATTTGTTATAAAGAAAAAATCAGGTAAATGGAGGCTCTTACAAGATTTAAGAGCAGTCAATGCAGCCATGAAGGACATGGGTCCTCTGCAACCTGGACTGCCATCTCCGGTTGCTGTTCCTAAAGGATGGAAAATTATTGTTATAGATCTACAAGATTGTTTCTTTACTATAAAATTGGATCCAGCAGACTGTAAACATTTTGCTTTTAGTGTGCCTTCATCAAACTTTAAACAACCTTATAGAAGGTATCAGTGGGTTACTTTGCCACAGGGCATGAAAAATTCTCCTACTTTGTGTCAAAAATTTGTCAATAAGGCCATGCAAATAATAAGGAAAAAATATGCTACTGCATATATAATTCATTATATGGATGATATATTATTGGCTCATGAAAATTCTGCTATACTAGATGATTTGTTGTATGATACTATTCAAACCTTAACTGCTCATGGCTTGGTTATAGCCCCTGATAAGGTACAGAAAGATCGACCTTTAAATTATTTGGGACAAATTATAAAAAATGATTATATTGTTTCACAAAAGATATCAATTAGAAGGGATAGGCTAAAAACATTAAATGATTATCAAAAATTATTAGGAGACATTAATTGGCTAAGACCTCATTTAAAGATTACTACAGGGGAATTGAGTCCCTTATATTCCATCTTGCATGGTGACTCTAATCCTAAGTCTCTAAGGACATTGACGCCAGAGGCTTTACAGGCATTACAATTAGTTGACAAAGCCTTATCTAAGGCACGTGTACATCAGATAGATTATGTTGTGCCCTGGTGTCTTTTGATTTTTGCAACAGCTTATACGCCTACAGCTTGCCTATGGCAGGAGGGAGTCTTGGAATGGCTTCACTTGCCTCATACACAGGCAAAGATGCTTGCAGATTATCCTTATTTATGTGCTTTACTAATTACCAAAGGTAGAGCTCGCTCTAAAGAATTGTTTGGCAAGGAGCCAGCCACTATTGTCACACCCTACAATAAAAGTCAAGTAGAGGAGCTAATGCAAAATAATGAAAATTGGGTCATAGCGCTGCAAAACTATACAGGGCAAATAAAATATCATTATCCAAAACATCCTATCATAGAATTTGCAAGACACGTAGAATTGGTATTTCCAGTCTGGTTTTCGCCGCAACCTTTAGCTAAAGCTCAAAATATTTTTACTGATGGGTCATCTTCAGGTTGTGCTGTGGTTTATTCTGAAGAGCACGGTGTGTATGTTGAAAGTGGTAAAAAAACCTCTGCCCAGCAGGCAGAAATTAAAGCAGTCATATTGGCCTTTACAAAGTTTCCACAACCATTTAACCTTTATTCAGATTCTAAATATGTGGTTAATTTATTTCCAGCCTTAGAGACAGCTCTCTTATCAGGAAAATCACCCATTCTTACTTTATTAAGACAATTACAAAAGTTAATCAGGAAAAGAACGGCAAAGTTTTACATAGCACATATAAGGGGCCATAGTAAATTGCCAGGGCCTCTGGCAGAAGGAAATGCCATAGCAGATATGCATACCCAGTCTATTGTAGCTACAGTGCAGGAGGCGTTAGAAAGTCATAATATTCACCATCAAAATGCAGCCTCTTTGCGTAAAATGTTCTCTATTACTAGAGAACAGGCAAGACAAATAGTAAAGCAATGTACTCATTGTCCCCCCGTACATCATCCTCCAAAAATGGGTGTAAATCCCCGAGGTTTAAAAGCTAACATTATTTGGCAGATGGATGTAACTCATGTGTCTTCTTTTGGTAAGTTGGGATATGTACATGTGACTGTTGACACCTTTTCTCATTTTGTGCATGCTTCTGCTAGAACGGGAGAAGCAGTAAAAGATGTTATTCAACATTTAATTCAGTGTTTTCAAATTATGGGCATTCCTTCTCAAATTAAAACTGATAATGGACCAGCTTATATCTCTAAAGCATTTGTAAATTTTTGTGCCCAATGGCACATAACTCATATTACAGAAATTCCTTATAATCCTCAAGGACAGGCAATCATTGAAAGAACTCATCAAACATTAAAACTACAATTGAAACGCCTTCAAACTGCTAATTCTTATTTCTCACCCCATCATATATTGTCTCATTCATTGTTTGTTTTAAATCATTTAAATGCTGATGGAAAAGGCCTTACAGCGGCCCTACGACACTGGGACAGGGAGGTCTATAAAACCCCCCTGCCCAAAGTCCTCTGGAAAGACCTGTTAACAGGAATGTGGAAAGGTCCGGATGTGCTAATCACCTCGGGACGAGGCTATGCTTGTGTTTTCCCACAGGATGCCGACTGCCCCATCTGGATCCCAGATAGACTCATCAGGGCGGTCCCCAGCACAGCGCCGCAGGCAGCGACGCTGGAAGAAGCAAAAAAAACGCATGGAACATCAGATAAAAAAATTGAAAATAATCCAGCAGAGGCAAAAAATCACCTGGACGATGGTCCGTCGCCTAGCTCGGAAAGCCAAGAAGCTTCTCGCTGAGCAGGGGAAGCCTCGCACAACCTCTTATCTTTTTGTGGCTTTTCTTGCCTTAATTTCAACTCCAAAGACTAAGGGGACTTCATATTGGGCTTATGTTCCTAATCCACCTGTTGTGCAACCTGTGGGGTGGTTGGACAGGGAACCTGTAAAAGTGTTACAATGTTTTCTACTCGTTGTCATAGTAACTTTAAGTCAATCTGTGTTACTCCGCTACCATATAATTCTTCAAAATCTTGGGAGAAAGTGAAAGCGCATTTGCAGGGTGTCTGGCATGATAATGATGTTACACATGATTTAAACGCTTTGCAAAAGGAAATTGCTGTTGCTAGTCAATCAAGGCTACAAATAGGGGATTTACAAGATATAACTACTAGTTTAAAAACAGAAATCAAAAATTTAAACCCCATAAATTGAAAAAACTACCTCATTTATATAGGGATAGTGGCATTAGTAGTATTGCTAATTATAATTTTTCTTCCTGGAATTCTAAAATGCATATTTAATTCTTTACAGAGCATCCAGCAGGAAGTCTTCGAGCTTCATTTTAAAAATAAAAAGGGAGGAATTGCCACGCCCACAGCTGTGATACCCGCGTGGCAAGATGTTGCTGCGTCGGGGGTCTAAAGCTGCAGGGTTTTGGGGTGCGCGCTCTGTCGGAGTTTAGCCCCAGGCGATTCCTGTGCAGTCCGCGGTTGTAATGACCCCCGACTCACATTAATGGAAGCCGAAGACTGTCCTTGCTAAATTTTGGGGGACACCTGTCTCTGCTCTGCTAATGAACTCATTATGCATTATCTACCAGCTGTGTTTACACTTTACTACTTACCCTCATAATTCTCAAAAACTAAAAATCAAAAAAAAGAAGTTTCCCATAAGCCAGGAATGCAAGTCAAAACATATCATTAGGTTCCCATTATAGTAACAGAAAAATGTTAAGGTTACTCAGAGGTTATCTCCAGGTACCTAGAGGGCAAGCAAAACCTTGGACAGTTATTCCCCTAAACAGTTCAGTAAGTGAAACTAAGTCAAAGGTCAATTCTCATCCTCAGTAAGTGAAACTAAGTCAAAGGTCAATTCTCATCCTCAGTAAACGGAACTAAGCCAAAGGTCAATTCTCATCCTCCGTAAATTGTCTAAAAACAATGTCCCCACTATGTTCCTCATAAAACCACTCGTATGACATCATTGTTTTAACTCATTTTGTCAACCTTTGTGATAAAAGTTTTTCATTTGCCTGCAGCATTGTTCTTTACTATATAAACCCAAGCCTTACTACAATAAATCGCAGCAGTAACATACACATAACGTGTGTGTCTGTCTGTCATTTCCCCGCCGATTTCTGACTCTCCTGGCTCTTCGTTCCCTCGTTCTCCCTCGGTCTGAGACTCCGCGAGAGCCGGTCCGCGGCAGGCTAGGAATGCATCAGGATGAGCGATGGCATGGTGCAGTCATCTGTTTTCATTACTGTAATGAAATACCTGAGGCTAGGTAACTTTGTAAAGAAGATTTTTTTTTTTTAAGCTCACAGTTCTAGTTGTTGAAGAGCATGGTGCTGGCATGGTGGGTGTAAAAGCAAGACATCTCATCACCAGACAGGAAATCAGAGAGACTGGTCTCACAATTCCTCCTGAGGGTTCACCCATCACTGACCTAAGGATCTCCTAGTAGGCCCCACCCATTAAATGTTCCATGTCACTTCCCATCACCATCACCTAAGAGGTGAAGCTTGCATACAAAAATCCTTGAGGACAAACTCAAACTATGTCTAAACTCTAATGGACGGTGAATAACAGAGTGGGTCGAGGTAAGGTCTACTTTAGATGGTGTGACCAGGGAAGGTCCCTGTTGATAAGCATCAGTCTCTCAAAGAAGCCAGAAAGAGAATTATGCATGAATAAAGGCCTTGAGTTAAGGACAAGTGTGGCATTTTTCAAAGAGCAGGGGGAAGGCCAGCAGCTCCACTCTGCTGAACACTGCAGTGAGCCCAGAGAGGTTTTCAGGGCCTTGCAGGTCAGGGTCAGAGTGTAGAGTTTATCCTGTGTACAGTGTGGAAAGCGATTTGATCGGGGGACACTGATACCTTGCCTATCATGTAGTGGTACATCAGGCAAGACAGTTGAGATGGTTCCCCCAAGAGATCATAGTAGCTTGAATTAGAGCAACAATGACTGAGATGAAAAGAAGATATAGCTGATAAATATCTTTTAAAAGATTTATTTATTTATTTATTTGAAAGAGTTAAACAGAGAGAGAGGGAGAGGCAGAGAGACAGAGAAGGCTTCCATCCACTGGTCCACTCCCCAAGTGGCCGCAACGGCTGGAGCCGATCTGAAGCCAGGAGCCAGAGCCCAGAAGCCAGGAGCCAGGAGCTTCCTCCAGGTCTTCCATGCAGTTGCAGGGGCCTAAGGACTTAGGTAATCCTCCACTACTTTCCCAGGCCACAGCAGAGAGCTGGATCGGAAGAAGAGCAACCGGGACCCAAACCGGCACATATATGAGATGTCGGCACTGCAGGCAGTAGCTTTACCCACTACACCGCAGCACAGGCCCTCAGCTGATAAATATTTTAACCATACCTCCATGGGACCTGAACTTGGATAACATGGGAAGAATCCAAGAAGAATCAAAGGTTTGTGACTTGAGCAACTGAGTAGATAGTGGTGTCATGTACAAGAAAGGAGAGGGCTGGGATGGAGCCCCATAGGGGTGATGGTAAAGAAACTGAGAGTTCTGATATGAAACCCTGCAGTTTGAAATGACTATTGGATACTGAACTGTAAGTGTCAAGCAGGCAGTTAAAGAATTTATGAAAGTAGACTCCTTGAGAGAGGACCAGACTGGGGATATGACGTATTATTCACATAGACCTACTATTTAACACTGTTGGGACAGAGTTGGACCATGAAGAGGTCCTGGGTTTGAGCCTAGAACCCTTTCAAATTGAGAGTTTGGGCAGAGGAATAAGCAAAGGAGACTGTAGAGTGGCCCAAGAACTATGAGGAAAATAAGGAGAGCATGGTTTCATGGAAACAAAGGGCCAAAAAACCACCAGATTTCAAGAAGTAGGCTGTACTGTCTGCAAACCGCCTGAGGGCCAGAGTCATGCCTGTGTGGCTCCCCTGTGCATCAGGAGAACGCAGCTCAGAAGTAGAAACACAGAGGGCATTTGCTGAGTGACTAAATGAAGGATGGGCCAGGTACCCTGGACTGAGAGAAAGAGGAAATGATGGGTGCGCTGATAGGAAGTCCAGGGCCTAGATTCTATCCAGAGAAACTTTGGGGGAAGAATAATAATAACAATAATATACCATTTACTAGCTCCAGGCACTCATCCATCTTCCCACAACCTTATCAGAAACACCATTTACAAATAAAGAAATCAGGGAATTAAGAGGCTAAGTAAGTTGTAAGGGAACACAAGCAGGCAGGCTCTACAATGCATGCTCTTAACCACACACCAGTGAAAGCCATGGACATTTATGCGGCACCACAAGGGTTCTTTATAACAATCCTATGTGTTAAGTACTATTTTCAGCATATAGGCAAACGGAAAGAGCTTGCAAATAGCAGAGCTGAGAATCAAACCCAGGACTTACTGACCTAGGGTTGAGCTCACCTCGAGCTTTTCAGAATGCCCAACCCCTGCCTCTCCAGCCCTTCAGTGCTCAGCAGATCAAACTGCAAGACAAAGTGAATTCGTGAAAGTAATGCTTAGGCGTGGGGGAAATGCATCAACAGCAGCAAGACAAGAAGAGAAAACAGATTTTCCCTGCTTTCAACTCGTCTCTGAACA
Organism: Lepus europaeus; assembly: GCF_033115175.1. Lineage (NCBI taxonomy): Eukaryota > Metazoa > Chordata > Mammalia > Lagomorpha > Leporidae > Lepus > Lepus europaeus. Next base: position 40,094,032 of record NC_084831.1, read on the forward strand.
TTCAACCCTGCTTTGGAGTGAACAGGAAACTCTGGATGGAAATGGAGGCACTTCTGCAAATCCTCCTTCTAGGGACCCAGGAAGAGCCAGGGGTGGTCTGGCAGAAGGGAACCTTTCCCTGCCTCCAGCACCTCTTCCCCCTCTACGCTGGAGAAACAGAGGTTGGAGGCTCACAACAGGAGGTTTAGGTTCATAACAGGTCTTCCTAGGGGAAAGAAAGAACTCTCCATCTCTGCCTCATTCTCAGTGTCTGGTGGCCACCAGGGAGACCACGGCAACAGTGATGATGAGAGCCACAGGGGTGGTGTGGTTTTGGAGCTGGCAGACTCAGCTTTAAGTGTCAATTTAGCGATAGGTGAACTTTATGACTTGTAGAAGCCACCTACCTGCTGTGAGTCTCAGTCTCCTCATCTGAGAACTGGAAAAAAAAATCATCCCTAAACTCACAGGATTATCATGACATTAAGTGAGGTAACTGGCTTTGTGCATGACAAAATGTCTGGCAGCCTATACACTCTCAGTGTATTCTTTTCAATCACACAGTGATACCATGTGGAAGTGCTATGTTGGCAATGGAGATGCAGACTTCTTGGGGGCAACGCTGTTCAGGAGAGATGGATATCTTAGAAGTCATTGCAAGTGCAATGAAGGGTTTCAAGGGGAGTATATGAGCTATCGGAGCATAGAGCAGAGAGAAGCTTGGGGTCCCAACTTACATAGATGTAAACTTCTTCCTTGTTCAACAGGAAATCTCTTGACAACAACCATCATTTTACACACATTTGTAATGAGTTCATAAACCAATATCACACCAATTAGCTCACTTTGTTCTCTCAACAATCCACTGAAGTACACGGGATCATGATCAAGGTCTTCTAGCAGGTTGATGGTTGAGCTGGGATTCTGACTTATATCTCACCTGCTCCAAAGCCTCTTACCCTTGGGGGTCACCCTCCATGCCCACCCCTACCTCGACAGTGGACACAAATAAAAATGAAAATACCAGACCTTGCAGGAAGACAAGACAAATAATCAGAGAGTTCTCAACTAAGAGGACTGAGCTATGATACATAAGACTGTGAGAGCTGAGGGACATTTTAAGTTGATAATTAAAAGTTAATGTTGCAGCCAGCGCTGTGGCTTAACAGGCTAATCCTCCGCCTTGTGGCGCCAGCACACTGGGTTCTAGCCCCGGTTGGGGCATCGGATTCTATCCCGGTTGCCCCTCTTCCAGGCCAGCTCTCTGCTATGGCCCGGGAAGGCAGTGGAGGATGGCCCAAGTCCTTGGGCCCTGCACCCGCATGGGAGACCAGGAGAAGCACCTGGCTCCTGGCTTCGGATCAGCGCGATGCACCGGCCGCAGCGGCCATTGGAGGGTAAACCAACGGCAAAAAGGAAGACCTTTCTCTCTGTTTCTCTCTCTCACTATCCACTCTCCCTGTCAAAAAAAAAAAAAAAAAAGTTAATGTTGCTGCATAGTAAGTCAGAGGCTGATGCAACATTAGGAACTCAATTCATAGCTGTGGCGTGAATGCTTGGGGGCACCTACTACGGGAGGTTGGTCCAGAGTGGCAGTGCTGAGCCGGGGACAGTAGGCCCTCGGTAAATGCAAGTTCCTCTCTCCCCAGGAAACTCATCCTGGCTCTCCTCCTAGCCTGCTCTGTGACTCTGGAGAAGCCCTTCTCCCTCTCTGGACTTCCACCTCCCCACACAGAAGGAATTTCATGACTTCTTAGGGCCTTGTCTACCGTTACGTGCTAAGAGGCTTACACCCTGCAGTACCTCATCTTCCTGCTTTGCACTGTGATGTTCTTCCTTCTGCCTCTGGCCTCTCATTGAAGACACATGCTGCCAGCCTTCCCTGCCTTATTTCCTTCAAGACGTGAGTGCAAGGTCCTTTTCCTTGGCCTGACCCTATGGGGGATCCCACTGCATGACAGTAGTTCAACCATTTCCCCCTCCCCCCAAGCACTCCTTCTCACTCGTTTCACAGTACAGTGGGGCAGATAGACATAGAAACAAATACGTGTACCTAAGACTTCCAGGTGCTGTGAGTGATGTGTATGAGACTGGGTGAAAACATGGCTGGAGAGATGGGTAGCTTACAAGTCTTATCTGACACTCCATTGGGTGGTAAGGAAAAATTTCACCAAAGTGACGGTTGAACAGATCTCCCAAGTTGGGAAGCTGTTCTCCAGGTGGATGACAAGGAAAGGAGCCTCCAATGAAAAGAGCGTCTGTCTAGGCTGAGGGCACTTGTGAGCAAAAGCCCCAAGCCCCAAATCACTCAGCCTATGAAGGGAACGCTAAGGCATGGTGGCTGGCAGTGAGGGGTGGCTGGAGAGGCCTCCACACATCCATCCACAGAAGGCTTCGTCCGTCACTATGGATTCAAGCCCTTTTCTATAAAGCAGGAAGCAGAGAGTCACAGAAGTGTTCTGTGGAAGCAAAACAGGATTACCCTCGCCTTTTAGAAAGATGATTCTGGAGGCTGTGACGATGCAGAATTGACTCAGAGGCAGGCAGAATAGTTAGGACGTTCTTGTTAGAATCCAAGCAAGGACTAACGAAACAAGGAAAACTTCCTGAGTTAAGGCAGGGGGAGGGGGACTTGAAGAAGGGCACAAACGAGACACCCACTCCAAAATGAGACTGATGGCACTCCGCATGGGACCTGTTTGCAATGACACCCGGCTTTCTGGCTTGGATGGATGGCTGGGTGGGGGGAAGGAGGCTGTCACTGAGACTGGGGATGTCATCAGCTTAAAATTTTGAGTTGAGTCTTTGCCCCCTAGGTACTTGTCTTAGTCTATATTGTGCCACTCTAAAAACAGTAACTGATGTGGGGTAATTTATCAAGAACAGAAATCTATTTCTCACAGCTTTGGAGGCTGGACAGTCCGAGATTAGAGCACCAGCATTTGGTGAGAGCCTTCTTGCGGCGTCTTCACATGGCAGAGGGTGGACAAAACTCTGTCCACACAGCAGAAGAGCAGAGGAGAGAGGCCCTATTCCTGCAAGCACATTTTATAGCCACATTAACTCATTCATAGGATGGAACCCTCATGATCCAAACCTTCCCTGTTGGGCCCCACCCCACCTCCCAACCTTAAGTTTCCTATGTGTGAATTTTGGAGGATGCACACAAACCATAGCAGTTGATGGTCAATGGTCTTAGGTTATGATATTTTGATGCAACAAAATATCAACAAAAAAATCAAACAGTTTGATTTTTCCTAAATGTCTATTTGAATGATAAGAAAATTTTCCCCACATAATTACATGTATCTTATAAAGATAGAGCTCCTTAATAGCACAGTGAGGCATAAACATTGCATATTTTTGTTAGGATAAAGAATCAGAATGAGAGTTAAAGAACTCAGATACCTAGGTCCCTACTGGGTTGTAAATAAGATGTGGGCTGGGGTTTCTTTTTTTTTTTTCTAAAGACTTATTTATTTACTTGAAACGCAGAGTTACAGAGAGAGAGAGAGAGAGAGCGCTTCCATTTGCTGATTCACTCCTCAGATGGCTGCTGTGGCTAGATTTGGGATGTTCTGAAGCCAGGATCCAGGAACTACTTCTGGGTCTCCTCCATGGTGCAGGGACCCATGCAGTGGTCCATGCGCCACTGCTTTCCCAGGCAGGACTCGAACAAGTCCCCATATGGGAGGACAAGCTGCAGTGGCAGCTTTACCTGCTATGCCACAGTGCAGGTCCTGGGCTGGGGTTTGTTGCACTGTTACTTTGCTGCAGGCATTCATGTTCCCTTTTGTAGAAACTATCGGTTCTTAGGGCCTGCTACACTCAGCCAGAAAGCAGCAAGGAGTGAGGGAGGGAGCGAGCGCTGGCCAAAGAGAGGGTGTGTGTGTGTGTGTGTGTGTGTGCACGCACGTAATAAACAGGCAAACAGGCTTTATCTCTTGGTTTGAAAGGAAGTCCCAGAATAGTACAGGCTCCTTCAGCCACATCTGCATAGCATTCTTTGTCAGAATCAGATGCAGTGTGTGGTTTCTCTGGCTCTTTGAATTGTCTGCAGTTTTACTTTCCTTTGACACATGAAATACTATCAACAACCTATAGAACATGTTCACAGTCATGTCATTCTCACCATACCTGCTTTACGGTTGGATTCTCTGCTCAAGGTTACACGGCTAGCGAGTGGCGGAGCCAAGGATAAAACTCAGATCTTCTATCCACAGGACAAATCCTTCCCACTGCATTACTCCGCCTTTATTATCTGATCTTTGGCCTGATTTTAGGGCAGCCAACAGCATGAATTGACAGCAGGAATGGAAGGTGTTCCCTCTGTATGATTATCAGGTCCTGGGTGACCCGCTTCCATCTCCAACCTCATTTCCTCCTGTCTGTGGTGGGTACCTTATACTTCTGCCAAGCCAAATCGAGATTGGAGATTGTGTCCTGCTCCTCTGTGCCCTCCAAGGTTTTGCTCCTGCATTTCCTTGACCAGAGATGCCTCGTCCTACCTAGCCACCCTCAAGAGCTCAACACAAGCGTCTCGTCTTCTCAAAAGACCTTCTTAACCCAGCCAGGGGTGGTGACCTCCACTGACATGGTCTCTCCGTTCCCCATTTTTATGATAACCGCTTCATGGTTTCCTTATTATTGTTTTCTTTGTCTATTTCTCCCACTATACCCAGTACTTCTCAAGACCTAACATCACACTGTATCGATCTTTACATGCCCAACATCTATCAGTGTCTGGCACACAGTAGGTGTTGAGGAAATTCTTATTTAATGAATTAACAGATGAGTTCATGATGGAGAAGAAAATGGCTTTGAGGGGAGATGATCTCCGTTTTTCATCTTCTGTAAGAAATGCTGTTGTGAACACAAAGAGAGGAGAGGCAGCGAAGGAATACGACGAGTGAAAAAAATCCCTCCCTGTTCTTTATGGATTCTGTCCCTTTTTTTCCTGCTTGCTGTGGTAACAAAAATAAAGAGTACATCATAAGCAAAGCTGTATTTTCTGTTTATTGTCACCAGGTTAATAACAGTAACGGTGCAAGGAGAAAATGAGGTGTTATGTAAAATCCTGCATTGCAGATTTTGCTGCTGATGTAAAGAACTCAATAAAGTATAGCACTTTAATCATGGAGATAAAAATCACACAGCAGCCTCCCCACAGGTTCCTAGAGCCTTAAGACAAAATAGTTGTAGGGAAATGAGAGATGAGAGAAGAATATTATCAGACACCAGGAAAGTTGTGCTTGGGCTTCCTCCCACCCCCTTTCTCTAAAAAAATTGAAGAAGCTTCTTGTGTCTACTTCTAAGACATCTTGTATGAATTCCCGCATTCTCTGGAGGACAGGCTCAAACTTCTGGTGGGGAATTTTGCACATTCTTTGTAAAAAGAAAAAGGTTTGTTCAGGGAGAGCTGAGTTCTTGCCTTTTAAATTACTCAGGGTCATTGAAGAAAACAAGGACAGTCTGTAAAAATGAAAGAGGGGTCTGGGCGAGGGTGGTGACATCTCTGTTTTTTATGAGGGTCTTGGGATGTGAGAAAAGGATCGCAGCAGGAGACAGGAGCTCTTGTGCGAGCTGTGATGACGTTGGGAAATCACCTCCTTGCCTCTGTGCTCCAGTTCCATCATCCTTCAAAGCAGGCCTTGCCCCGGGTGACCACTGAAGGTCATCTGGCTCAGACACTCCACAGCGACTCTCCCAGGAAGGAGTCTGGTGGCTGGGCTCTTGGCATCGACGGCAGTGCTTCTGGGCTGTCACAACAGCCTCCGAGCTGGCCTTTCTGCTTCTGTTCAAAACACCTCCTTCCCTCCCCACCACACAAAACCATTCTCCACCCGCAACCAGAGCCATCTGTTCATACCAAGAAGAAATTACACCTGCGCCCTGGAAACTATATGTACTTTGTGGCGAGGTAGCAGGAGCATGGGTAATGCAAACAGAAGGGCGTTGGGATCAGAGATCTTGAATGGGCCACGTGATTTTGAGGGAATCATTTCATTGCTTCAAGCCTCACTTTTTTTTTATCAGCAAAAAGAATCTGACAGTAAGAGCACTCCTGTCACAGTGCTGACGGAGGTTAAATGAGTTAGTGCAGGTCCAGGTACATGGAGCACAGGAAGCGTTCAGTAATTTTTCCATATCATAACAATTATTTCAGCTATAATTAAAACAAGGGCAGATTCTAGCATTGTACTGTCTGGTACAGTATTCACTTGTGAATATTTTAATTTAAATTAAGTAAAATTAATTAAAAAATACAGTTCTGGGGCAGCCATTGTGCTGCAGCAGGTTAAGCTGCTGCTTGAGATGCTTGTAACCCATATTGGAGTACCGGGTTCAAGTCTCAGCTCCTGTGTTTCCCATCAGTCTCTTGCTAATGCATCCTTAGAGTCAGCAGATGATGGCTCAAGCATTTGGGTTCCTGCCACCCATGTGAGAGACCCAGATGGAGCTTCTGGCTCCTGATGTTGGTCTTGCCCAGTCCTGGCTCTTACAGACATTTAGGGAGTGAACCAACCGATGCAAGATTCTCTTTCTTTTTTTTTTTTTTTTTTTTTTTTGACAGGCAGAGTGGACAGTGAGAGAGAGAGACAGAGAGAAAGGTCTTCCTTTGCCGTTGGTTCACCCTCCAATGGCCGCCGCAGCTGGCGTGCTGCGGCCAGCACACCGCGCTGATCCGATGGCAGGAGCCAGGTGCTTTATCCTGGTCTCCCATGGGGTGCAGGGCCCAAGAACTTGGGCCATCCTCCACTGCACTCCCTGGCCACAGCAGAGAGCTGGCCTGGAAGAGGGGCAACCGGGACAGAATCCGGTGCCCCGACCGGGACTAGAACCCGGTGTGCCGGCGCCGCAAGGCGGAGGATTAGCCTAGTGAGCCGCGGCGCAGGCAGATTCTCTCTCTCTCTCTCTCTCTCTCTGTGTGTGTGTGTGTGTGTGTCTGTGCTCCTTCTCTGTGTGTGTGCCTCCCACTCCCGTATCACTCTACCTTTCAAATAAAGAAATAAATCTTTAAAAAGAGTTTACCCTTTCAGCAGTATACAGCTTACAGTTTGGTTTTCGTTTGGTTTCAATCCAGTTCCTCAGTCATACTTGCCCCATTGCAAGTGTCCAGTAGCCACACATGGTGTGGCCAGTAGCTATTGTCACGGACAGTGCAAATGAACACTAACATCCCCACAGGAAGTTCTACTGGGTGGTGCTGCTTTAATATCTTAGCAGTCTTAAGAGATGGGTTGACATTTAAAACACATATTCACACAACCACACTTGCATAGACACATCTGCGTTTATTCACACAAACACATACATACAAAATCACAAACAAGCATCTACCTTGGTGACAACATGATCCATTGTGAAGGAAAAATAATGTGACTCCTGGCCCTGAGACAACTCACCAAGCAAATAATAAGTCCTGTACCGAAGAGTTCACTCAGGACACTGTATCACTAAGTCCTTACCACAACCTTAACAGGAGGTATTGTCTGCATCTGGTTGGTTCTGAAGTTGAGGCCAAGAGTGGCTGAACAACTTGACTGAGGTAACAAATCGCGTAAGTGTCAGAGCTGCTTTCTAAGTGGTGCTTCAGAGACAAGGGGCTTATGGGTCCAGGTTGCCACTACTCTGACAATCTTAGTTAAAGACATGGGTGGCTAGAACTGCCTGGGGACTATCTCAAAGTCCCGGGTTAGAAACATTTGAGCCTGTAGAAGTCAATGAAATTGGCGCCGACAACATGGTGTAGTGGGCTAAGCCTCCGCCTGTGGCACCAGCATCCCATATGGGAGCCAGTTTGAGTCCCAGTTGCCCCTCTTCCAATCCAGCCCCCTTGCTAATGGCCTGGGGAAGCAGTAGAAGATGGCCCAAATGCTTGGGCCCTTGAGCCCATGTGGGAGAATGGAGGAAGCACCTGGCTCCTGGCTTCTGATTGGCTCATCTCTGGCTGTTGTGGCCATTTGGAAAGTGAACTGGTGGATGGAAGACCTCTCTCTCTGTCTATAGCTCTACCTTTCAAATAAATAAATAAAATCTTTTTAAAAAAGTCAATGAAATTGACTCCAGTTTTCAGTTAAAAGCGTTCAGTCTGGCCCTCTTGGCTTGTGGAGTGTGGCAGCTCAGATCTATGTTGGACCAGCTGCAGTTTTCAGGAAAGTCCTGGGGGCCATAGAGGAAGGAGAAGGTCATGAAACCATAAATACAGACAGGATCTCCCAAGTCCTCTAGAGCAGTGGCCTTTTCATGATTTATTTTAGAGATATGGAGTCTCAAAAGTTGTGTAGCAAAGGGTGGGCCATAGTGGGGGAAGGGATCACACGTGAGGGTTGATGTGACATGGCTGACTTAAGTCAACAACTGCCTGTAAATCCAGACAAGCACAGCTAGAGAGTCCAAAGGGATGGATGGATGGACGGGCAACTGGACAGAGGCAGCAAGTTAGAATCATGTACAGAAATTTTTCTTTTTAACGTTTTCTGTACTTCTACTGAACTCTGATCCTCTGGAAGGCTACTATTATTTCTCATGCATTATAAACTCCCTCTCCTGCCAGATATATAGCATGGTATCGAGCCTAGAGTTGACACTCAATGAATGTTGGTTGGAAAAAAAGCACCAGAGAGAGCAATAGATAGATAATAATAATCCTTCACATTTGTACGGTACTTTGTAATATATAAAAAGATTTCACATGCACTATCGCTCTTAATTCCTACTCCAACCTCTTGATACTTGCATTACGATGCTCGTTTTATTGATGAGAGACCCTTGGCTCAGTATAGTCAAATGACTTGCCTGGGGTTATTTAGGGGAGCCAAGAGATCAGATAAATAGGCAGGTCAGATGGAGGCTGATAACGAGACAAGATGCAGGCAGACAGGCAGAGCCAAGACAGAGGAGACCAACATGCGCATTCCTGATGGAGACAAATGGAGATGGATGGTTAGATGCTGAGAGAGCCTCCCATCTCCTCCTCCACTTCATCCTCTACACTGGAAATAACTGTCCCAAGCCCAAATCTTACCACGCTACTCTTCCACTTAATGAATTTCCGTTGCTTCATTGAAGCATGAAGAATAATTTTCTACCATAACAAGCTTTCATGAACAGATTCTACACACTTCTATGGCCTGTGTCTCACCACTTTTCTATAATGCCATTCACTCTTCTCATAGGACCTCCCTTAATTCCCCCAAAATCATCATATTGTCATGATCCCATATTTATAACACGATCTTCCTCATACCTACATCTCTATTCTCACTGCCAGTGGCTGTCTGGCCAAACTCCTACTTATAATGTAAGATTCAACATTAACACTGCTTCCTTTTGGACATCTTTCCTGACCATTGTCCCAGGCTAGGTTCATTTTCTGTCTTCCCAAGTCATTGTTTTCTTCATTACAGAATTCAGTATGATGGGAATAGGAAGAACCCAGACATCTAAGCAAGAGTGACCTGAATTTAAACTCTGTCCTCTCACCTACTAGCTGCATGGTGTGGGGGCAAGTCTCTCACTCTTAGCCCTGATTTCTTTATCTTTGCAATCAACCTGACTATATCTGCTCTAGAATTATATTTGCATCCAAGACAACATAAACAATGTCTAGCATAGATTGTGGATCCACCATGTAGCAGAAGCTGCTGCTGCCACTCTAGTCTGTGTTGTACCATAATCATAAATGTTGGATCTGCCTCTCTCACTGGACTGTGCATTGCCTGAGGGTGGAGGCTGTCTCTAACTCATCTCTGTGTCCCCAGTGCTCAGTGCCTGATGTAGCTGTGGCTTGCTGAATGGTGGTGTGAATGATTCCTGCTGACGACATTGGGCCACTGGTTGGGATGCATTTCCGGGCACAAGAAAGTCACACTGCAGTTATCCCACAGAATCACTGCCAAGTTTTGCGGAGGTATTGGTGGGGGAGCAGAGGAGAAGTAGCAGGTGCATTCCTCAAGATGAGAATGAAGAAATAGATGACTGAAATCTGCATTGTGGTGTAAGATAAAAAAAGGTGTAAGAATTTTGGGAGACAAAGGTTGCTAGTTAAGTCAGTTTTGTAAGAAGCTACTGTGTCCCCTTGCCTCAAAGCCTCCAGAACTCTTATGTTCAGTCTTGGTCATCATTATGCATGTTTAGGTGGACGACTTTTAGAATAGATGGACTCAGATATGCTACGTATTTCTTTTACAAATGCCTTTACATTTATTTTTAACTGTTTCAATTATTTTAAGATTTAGTTTGTTTATCTGAAAGGTAGAGTGACAGACAGAGAGGGAGGGACAGAGAGAGAGATCTTCTGTCTGCTGGTTCACTTCCCAAATGGTTACAACTGTTGGAGTTGGGTCAGACTGAAACCAGAGGCCAGGAATTCCATCCAGTCTCCCACATGGGAGGCAGTGGCCCAAGTTCTTTTGCCATCTTCTGTTGCCTTCCCAGGTGCATGAGCAGGGAGCTGGATCGGAAGTGTAGCAACCAGGATTCAAACTGACACTCTGGTACGGGATGTGGGCACTGACATGGGATGCCAGCATTGCAAGAAATGGCTTAGTTTGCTGGGCCACAACACTGGCTCCTCTGTATTTTCTGTTAGTTTCCAAGCTTCCCCCATTTCCTCCTGACTTTTATTTTCCCAGTAGATTCCCAGATTCCCTGTAATTTGTCTCCTTTGCTCTCTTTCCCTCTTCTGGCCTGGGCCCGGGAAATCAGCCTCCAGGTGAATGAAGAGCCACCCTGCCCGCTCCATGCACACACACACGATGACGGTGAGCGCCAAGCACAGCTGCACAGCTCCCAGCATGGCTGAGGACAGGAAAGCATCCCATAGACACAGGGACAGGAGCTGGCAGTGGGGCCCCAGCCAGCAATATTTCCTCTCCTCGCTGACTGCTGGGGCAGAGCCCCAGGATCATAAACACCCACTTCAGGCTGGGCCAGGGCCTTTATTGAGATGCTGCTCACAGCTGAAGCCATTTCTACGCCTGCCCAGCCCTGTCAGCTGCGTGTGTGAAAAACAGACAGGCCGCCCAGCCCTCTGGCAGCCTGACAAATGGCATCGAAGCAGGCCTGAGGCTCGCTGGCGGAGGCCCAGGGCTCTGTGTGGGCTGCAGTGAAAGGTGGGAAGGAGAAGGGTATTTTCCTGTCAGGTGGTCTGGCTTCCAAGGCAAGGAGCACAGGGAGCAAGTAGGGGTGGGAGGAGGGAGGAGGATCATGAGGGAGGGTCCTGGACTGAGCCAATGCACATCTTGGCCCAAGGGTAGATAGAGCCTGAGAATGCATGCAGCTCATACTTCCTCGGCGCAGGCCTGCTACTTAAAGGGCTCATGACTTTTAGCTTTTCCCCTCATCTATATAAGGGGGACAGTAATAATAATAATAATAATATCTGCCTTGGATAGGTGGGAATTAACCTAGCTAACGCAAATAAAGGGCTTTTTAAAGCAATACCTGGAGCAGGTGAATTTCGACACTGGCTAACTGCTGTCACCTGTAAACCTTAACTATCAAATGAAGACTGTGATAGGTTTTGCGTGTGTTAGCTTATTTAATTTTCATGTAAACCAGAGCTGTGGATATTATCTTCATTTTAAAGTCAAAATTTCAGAGAGGGTGCCTGGCTCTCCTAAGGCCACACAGCTGAGCAAAACAGAGGAAGGATTTAATAAGTAATCCGCACGGCTGCACTGCATGCGCTTTGCCCACTAGGTGACGCTGTATATGAGCATTTTGCATGCCTGAGTCTCTGCAAGACTGGCTCTGTTGGTTTAAAGGAAACAAGGCTTTTGCTGACTCCCTAGTCAGAGGCAAACAAAAATTCAAGATAAAAACCCAGCCATTTCTTCTTCAGGTTTAAACGCTGCAGTATTGCACAATGAGGACAACAAAATAAACAGCTGGGCTCAGAGACAAGAAGCTCTTCCAGCTCCAGAAAGAAGGAAGTGGCAGTCGCAGATAAGGCACAGGGGCGAGGGCAGTGTGGCCGGGCAGTCATTGGCTCCACCGAGTGCCAGGGAGCCTGGGGGCCTGCGACTGAGTAGGGCTCATGCTTGGTGGGCATCACCTGCCTGGTTGGACGGAACAGAACCACGCCTGTTCATTCATGCATTCATTCAACAAATATTTACTAAGCACACTCACCTGCTATGTGTCAGACTCTACGCTGAGTGCTAGGGCTAAAGAAACCAGTAAACTCCAGTCCACATGTCGGGGGGTGGGGGAGGAGGATCCAGGCAGGAATCTAACAGCCCCATGCAGGGTGCGCCTATGCAGTGATAGAGATGAGCACAGGAGATAGAGACCACAGGAGGAAGATGACCTAAGTCCTGGCTTTGGCTGGGGCAGAGACACGGGCACTTCTGGAGGCCCTGTAGGTACAGAGATGAAGGTGGAGAGAGGTAGGCGTGCTTTGCCCTACAGACTCAGAGCCAAGGCCTGGCATTTCTCAATTCAAAGCCAAAACTTCAGTTTGTTGAAATCCTACACCCCAGTGAAAATGACCATCAACAACTTCCTGCACAAATAGGTTTCAATATAGCTGGCTGGTCAAACAGATGGTTAAATAAAAGTGTTTTATAAAAACAGAATATACTGTTAAATATCATTAAGTATTTTTTATTCAAAAAGGTATTAAACACAATTGTTCTTAAGTTTAATAGAACTTAAATGTCTTACAGAGTCTTAAGAAATCTTTCTTTACAAGAGGAAATTTTTCCTAAAAAAGTATTTCTAGGGTTAAAAAGGAAATGAGATTATGAGAAACTTAAGAAGTTGATATCGGGGCTGGGGCTGTAGTGCAATGGGTTAAGGCCCCGTCCTGCAGTGCCAGCATCCCATATGGGTGCTGGTTTAAGTGCTGGCTGCTCCACTTCCAGTCCAGCTCCCTGCTAATGTGCCTGGGAAAGCAGTGGAGGATGGCCCAAGTCCTTGGGCCCCTGCACCCACATGGAAGACCCAGAAGAAGCTCCTGGCTCCTGGCTTTGGATTGGCACAGTCCCAGCCATTGCGGCCATTTGTGAAGTGAACCAGTGGATGGAAGACCTTTCTCTCTGTCTCTACTTCTCTATAACGCTTTCAAATAAAATAAATCTTTAAAAAGAAAAAAGAAGTTGATGTCTTGTGTATTTTATTAACTGAAATTTGAATTTTAGAAGAAACAGGAGGAAATTGAGAGAGGTTAAGTAACGACCTGAGACCACCCAGCTAGTCTTTGGTGCTACTGGGATTTGGACTCACATATATTTGATTTTTTCCATTCTATCAATTTGTTCCTCCAAACCAACTGCCTCATTTTAAAGATCAGAAACTGGGGTCCAAAGAAAGCCAGTGAATTCCCTAAAGTCCGCAGTAGGTAACTCGGTCAATCAGATCCCTGCTCCTGGCTGTTCTTCCTCTCTGTAACAGGAGGTCCCCAGTTGGCACCGTCTTCGCCTAACAATCCAAGGGGAATGAACAAGGGTACTTCAGGGTCAACGTGCGGTTCAATAGGCTAATCCTCCGCCTGCGGCGCCGGCACACCGGGTTCTAGTTCTAGTCCTGCTCGGGGCACCAGATTCTGTCCCGGTTGCCCCTCTTCCAGGCCAGCTCTCTGCTGTGGCCCGGGAAGGCAGTGGAGGATGGCCCAAGTGCTTGGGCCCTGTACCCGCATGGGAGACCAGGAGAAGCACCTGGTTCCTGGCTTCGGATCAGCGCGGTGCGCCGGCTGCAGTGCGCCGGCTGCAGCGCGCCAACCACAGCGGCCATTGGAGGGTGAACCAACAGTAAAGGAAGACCTTTCTCCTTGTCTCTCTCTCTCACTGTCCACTCTGCCTGTCAGAAAACAAAAAAGGGTACTTCAGCTCCATCAAGTCCGTGGGAAATTCTTATTATGAAGAAACTGTGTGTGTGTTTCAATTCTATTTACATTGAATATTTTAATTCTATTTTTCCATCAATTAGCAATTATTATTTATTAGAGAGAGAGATCCCTCAATGCCCACAATAGCTAGAACTGGACTGGGCTAGAACTGGGAGCCAGGAACTCAATCCAAGTCTCCCACGTGGGTGGCAGAAGCCCAGTTACTCGAGTCATCACTATTGCCTTCCAGGTCTTACATTAGCAGGCAGCAGGAGTCAGGAGCTGAGGACAGGTTTCAAACCCGGGTACCCCAATAAGAGCTGCAGGCAGCTTACCAGCATCTTGCAGGTATCTTAACTGCTAGGCCAAATGCCCACTTCTCCACAAACAGTTTTGGTACCTTTGTATATATCCACATTTTACTCACTTGGCCTTGGCCTTGGCACCTGCTCTGGCCAGTGGAGTGTGAGCAGCAGTGATTTTTGCCATCTTTGCATGGAAGCTTTAGATGGGAGTGTGTCCCTGCCTTCTGACATGAAAACAGCAAGTCCTAGACAGGGACTTCCCCCTCAGCCTGGGATCTAGATGAGATGATACACAGAGCTGGGCAAAGCCAGCAGGGCTGCACCTGACTCACTCCTACCCTTAGGCCACAAAAGGCATGAAACCAATGGTGTCACCTACCAAGGCGCTGGGGTTATTTGTTATCACAGCAGAAGCAGTGCAGTGTCTTGAGGAAATGGGTTCTTCATTTTTCTCATTCCCTAAGTTGCTTCCAATAGTGCGTGAGTTACAAGTTCAGGTCGTGAGGTAAGTGGCTGTGTTAGAGGGCATTTTAACGTCAAGTGTTAAATATACAAGAAAGAATTTGAGAAAGAGTTGACAAGCGTAAGGCACGAGAGGAAAACCCAGGTGTCAAAGGTCACCCTCTCATGAGAAGACTGCAGTTTCTTTCTTGTACTTCTGCCACGTGAATGATCACTGGCATTAACTAGAATACACATCACCCAGAAGCACCTGGTTCTGCAACGAAAGATGCCAAGGAAATTCACTTGCAATAAATACCGAGTGAGTCTCTGCCGCAATAATCGCTTTGTGACCTTGGGGAAGTCATTCGCCCGCTGACATCAGTTTTCTCATTTGTAAAATGAAGCAGCTGAACGAGAGTCTCTCACTTTCCTTCTGGCTCCAGCATTCTATGGGTTGATGGCCTGCAACTCATTAATCCCAACTGGCTTGAATGAGACCCAGTAGGATTGAGGCTAATCATAGAAATCCATCAAAATGCAGCTCAAAGATGGTGGTCTTGATAATCAGACGGGATAATTTAGGGAAGATGCTTTCACACCGTAGAGGGCTCTCTTGCTTTTTCACTGAAAAGAGGTGGGCACGCATGCCAGCATATGCCGTCTGCGTTGTTCTAGCAGCCTCCCTCCTTTTTCAGCATCCAGTAATCTTTCAGGTTGTTCCATCTGTCTTAACCCTCTTAATACAGCACAACTATTTTCTCCTCTCAGCAAAAGAGAAGACTAGCTATGAAAGAAAGAAGAGCATGTGATGAAAAGACAAGAGATATGCAAATAAAGCGCAAGGGAGGGCAAAGGAAGGGGAGAAGAAATCCAGACTTCAGAGTCCAGCAGATCCAGGCTGGACCACCAACGTCCCTTTGTGTTCGAACCCAAATTGGGGGTGACATACCTAACATGGTTGTTCTTAGAATAAATGATATAAAAAGCTTACGGCTCCATAGTAAGTGTTCGTTTATAGCTGTGATGGTCAGTGGGCTCCCTGGAAGTGGCATTAAGAGAAACCTGGATGTTCCCTAGGAATCCTGAGGGCCAGACAACGGGCCGGGTGGTGGGGGTGGCAACCATCTACTCAGAGGGGACTTGTGTGTGGGTGAAGGTGTAGGTGTGAGTACAAATGCAACCAGAGTAGTAATGTGGACGTGGGTGGTACAAATGCCTTTCTGGGAAAAGAGGAGCAGGCCATTGGGATGCGGGTGAAAATCTCATGCAAAGTAGTAGAGTAATGAGTCTGCACCCTTGAATGCTGAGCTGGGGAGTCCTAATCCTGTAGGTAATGAGGGGCCCCTAAGAGCCTCAGGTAGTTAATGTACGCTGCATCCTGGGAAAGAAGCTCCGATCTCCACCTACTCCAAGGTGTGGGTGGGAAAAGAGACACGGAGAGTTGCTGATGTGCCCACCTGAGAGGCAAACCTGAGCTGCAGGGAGGATGTCAGACGGCACCTCCAACGAAACGGTGCGATCCCAGCGGTAAACGCTCTCCAGACCCTTACAGCTCCGTGTTCTTCCTTTGGATCTCTTTAGAGACTCATTGGTTTTAGACCAAAGATGGTGAAAATCCCAGGTAAGAAATGAACTCTACTTTCTGATCAGATCTGAGTAAGGTTGTTCTTCTTGCTTGCTTTTCTTCCAGAAGTTTTAGACTCATATCCTCCTCAGTGGGTCTACCCTGGACTCAAAAGTTTGTTTCTACTATTAAGTTATACTCTTGCTACTCCAAAGGCTGTCTGTCTCAGTACATTTGTTACTGTGATAAAATGCCTAAGACTAGGTCATTTATAACCAGTAGAAATTTATTTCCCAGCCTTAACAAGGCTGGAAAGTCCAAGACTAAGGGTACTTGCAGGTTCATTGTCCAGTGAGGGCCCAGCCTCTGCTGCCAAGATGGTGCCTGGAGTGCATGGCATTGGGGATTAAGTCTTACTCTGTGGATTCTGGAGACACACACACACACACACACACTCACCTGACAGCAGGCTCCCGAGTCAACACCATCAGTCCCACCTGGCAGCTGGTCAGAAAGTCAGCTTCCCAGCGCCCTGCTCCAGCCTTACTGATCAGAACTTGGATATTTAACAAGCTAGCCCAGTGTTTCTTGTGCATTCAAGTTTGAAAGGCACTGGGGGACCATGCCTGGTAACCTCTTTGTTGAACTCATGAGAAACTCAAGTCTGGAAACTGAAGAAAGAACTGGGTTTTCCAAGGTCACACAACTAAGAAGCGTAATTGGTATGGCATCCTACATAACGGAATACCACTTTGTGGAAGAAAGAATAATTCTCTACAGTGAGCTGGAGATGAACCTTGCGAGACACCCTAATTTTGGTGTCAACTCTGAGGGTAACACGTCCAACCCTGGAGGGGGCCAAATGACTGCACCTCTCTCAGTCTCGTTCCCCTCTTTTGAAGAAAATGAGAACAATAAGACTCACTTAACAGAGATGCGAGAGTTAATTCTTGTCAACTCCTACTACAGAGCACACCTCTCAGATTTAAAGGAGGGAGGCCTTTCCCTCTGCAGGATGGGCAGCTCCCTTTGTGCAGCCCCTCGGCACCTGGCTCAGGGCCGCCTGGCTTCTCTGCTTCCCCAGCAGAGTGAGTGTGGCCCTGGTGCACAGACCACCGCGTCCCCAGAGCGTAGGAGAGTGGACGCGCTGGCAGAGGGAAGGAGTGAGGGATAGGGAGAGGGAAGGCTGGCAGGAGAGAAGGAGGAGGAAGGCGAGGGAGGGAGAGAGTGGGAGAACGGCGAAGTTGCTGAATGTTGGAAAGCAACCGTTTTACAGCGTGATGGATTCATTCCGAGTAATAGCTTGACAGCACAGAATTCATCTTTTTATGACTGTGACAACACTAATACATTTATTTCCCTTCTGAAATTAACTTTCTAATATTAAGAAAGGTCAAAATGAACTGCAGCAAAATGAGACATTTTGTCATTTTTAACAAATTATACCAAAGCAGACTGTCAGATTAAAGGGGTCACCGTTTTGAGGTCTAAACGCTGGTGCTGATTGTATAATCAGAGCTAATGCTTGTCACTCTGCCCTTTTCAGCCCACAGACCTCCAACAATTTGCCTTTGGCCAGAAGTCTGAAACCCAAATATCTCAGCTCGGAAACTGAAACCCTTTAGAATCTGATCCCTTCTCTGTTTTAAGCCCTTCTCTCCTCAAAGGGACGCTCTACACAGCCAGCTCCTCCTCTTCCCTGCTATTATGTTTCCTCCTGTTTTGGCTCAAGTTTGCCTCTCGTCTTAACTGCCACCCCTCCTTCCATGTGCCCATGGGGACTCGTGCCATCCTTTCTCTACCTTACCCATCCACCCGCCAGCTTGCCCCTGTTCCTTAGGATTTGACTTTGACTTATAGTGACCTTGAGTCTGCCTTGTCTGATATTCTAGCCTTGGGTCGGCCCTGACTGAGGCTGGGACACTGAATACCCTCTCCCTCCTTTGCATCTTGCTCTGCTTTCCCTTTTTCCCCTGGGGAATGTTTGGTGGTCTGGGAAGGGGCCCTGTCTGGGTGCTTTGTTAAGGAAGTAAAATGGAAAGGCGACCATGGTGACACCCACCTTGCCCCTCCTGCTCACTTCTCCCTCTAATGCACCTGCTGTGTTGTCGGTCAGTCCTGGGCCACCTGGAGAGGGAAGGACTAAGCTGGAGTGCTGACGTTACCCCTTGGTGTCTGGGTCTGTTTTCTACTGCGATAACACAATGCCTGAAACTGGGTAAGTGATAAAGGCAAGAGGTACATTTTGGCTCATGGATTCTGGAAGCAGGAAAGTCCAAGAGAGTGTGGTGCTGTTGAGGGCCTTGTGCTGCCTCAGCTGGGGAGGGAAAGCAGAAAGGTAGCGCAGATACGCAGAAGAGGGAGTGGAAAGCTTCCTTTATAACAACTCAATCTCAGAGGAGCTGGGCCAGCGCACGAGAGTGAAAACTCTCACTGCCGCCAGCCAGCATTAATCCATTCATGAGGTCAGAGCCCCTGGCGCCCAAGCACCTCTCACATGGCCCCACTTCCTGATACTGCTGAGTGGGGCCAACACACACATCCTGGGGACACACACAAACCGTAGCTCTTGGGAACGTGACTTAATACCTTTAGACCTTACTGTCTACGTCTGTACAACAAAACAATTGTCCCTACCTCACCAGGTTGCAGGAGCAAATGAGTGCTTTTATGAGGATGTGAATGTGCTCCAAAAGCTATGTGCTTCTATTTGTGATCAGCGAAAGCGGTCGTTTCACTGTGTATGTGCCAGTGACTCATCCCCAAGCCTAGAGGACAGGGGCTGTGAGTCAGAGGGATGTCAGGAGGGGCTCAGCTGGAGCCTCGGCCCTGCAGCGCTGTCTCACTCACCGTGTGACCCTGGGAGCCACCTCCTTACCCTGGGCTGAAGCCTCTCTCTCTCCTCCCCCCTCTCCCCCTCTCTTTCTCTCCATCTCTCTGAAGGGCTAGCTGGGAGCTCCAGCTCACCCAACTCTGGAGTCTGACTTCACATAATGAAAAGGGAGCCCTGAGAGCCCAGAGGCCAGAGTGTTATTAAGTCATCAGAGGAGCCAGGTCAGAAGTCGGGAATGTGTGTGTTATTGGGCTGTGGCCACAGTCTGTGGATAAAAGGGGGCATGTGAAGATCAAAATTGGTCTCAGCCAGTCCTACGTAGGATCTCCCCTCCTAACTTACCTGGCATAGTCAATTTATGGAATTCATTCTGGAATTTTCAAAACAAAGTGTTCTTTACATGGTGGGAGTGGCAGGGGGTGGAGGAATTTGAGTTGTCGATTCAATCTAATAATTCTGAATTTTTGCTGTTAAAAGATGTCATCATACTTAAGAAAAGGCTAAACAAATAGGATTCCCCCATCCAGGTTGGCAGGAGACTCCTGAGACGCCTGGTCCGTCACCCTGCCCTGGGCAGCAGGTTCACCCCCACAGCACTGAGGGAATGGGCCCTGGTGTGTGAGCGATCTGGCTTCCACTCCAAGTTCAACTACCACCAGTTGCATGACCTTGAAGTTTCCCAGTACTTTGCAGCTGTTCCTTCCTCCACCTGGCATTTTACTGACACATTAAGCACTGTGCTCTGTGCAAGAGAACGCAGAGGTGACAGTTTAATGCCCAAAGGAGCCCACAGTGGAGCAGAGAAAACAAGCACATGAACAGAGCAGCGTGATGTGGAATGATACATGTGTGCGCCCGGGGAGATGACGACTGGGGAGAGGCGTTCACCTTGAGCCTTGGTTTCCTCCCCTGAGAAATGGGGATAATAACGCCCATTTCACAAGGCTGCTCTGCGACAGACCGGTGTGACGATGCCTGTTACTTAATAAATACTTCATAACTGAGAGTCCCTTCGTCCCTTTCCCTTGCAGGGTTCTGAACAGCTGCTCTGCCCCATCCACGCCAGGAAGTCTAGTATCCAGCAAGGCATCTATTGATGCACATGCTTTAGTAGCTGTAGGATTTTTCAAGGTCATAGGCTGGAGCTGAAAGTGTAATGTGGCTGAAATGGTCTTCTGGGAGTTGGTGTAAGGCAACTCTCCTAACTGCTGAGTCTACACGGGGTGTGCTGGGAGTTCAGAGAAAAGCTGTGGCCATCCTTGTGCCCTCTAGGCTAAGCTATTTCTGTAGGGTGTCCTTCCTGAATTGTCCATCTGTATACAAACTCCGCCTCCCTGGTCTTTACTTAGTCACCCAGCCTGAGTATTCCAGAGCTTCTGTGAGCAAGACCCTGACCCAAGCTACACCTGGTGCCTGGCATCACTCCAGGGGCTCCAGAAGGTCCCATTCTCCAGTGCTCACCTTGGCTGTCCTCAGGCCTTAGGGATGAAAGTGAGTTGCCCCGACACACACTGTGAGCACATATACCTAAACACCAGCAATGCAGGAAATCTGCTCGCCCTTTGAAGGTTAAACTGTGAAATCTACCCAGAATGCACCGGAACAGACAAATTCAGGAAACCCTAACCTAAGAGAGAAGGGCTCCTGGAACTAAGCTGTCTGTAACCCAATTAAAGGTATTTGCACAGCCAAAGAGACTGTGCCAAAGATTGGGGTTGGAAGAAGCTGAGCTGAAGGCTGGGAACAGCCCCCAGTCAATCTTTGAGGACCTGCCTAAGCTGCTATTTCAGTCCTTTAAACTGGGGCTGCTTATTTAAAAATGCTGCAGTTTAAAGATGGGGATAATGTAATATTGTTCTGAAGGCTCTTGTGAAATTAACATTGAAATGTTAGCTATTGTATGAATGTTATACATGCCCATGGTTTTTGAGTGCTTACAATTAACAAGCCTTAAAAGACATGACACTGCACAGTATAAATGCTAAGTGCTTTTGTATGTGATGTCTTTTTAACTCCGCAGAACACCTCTCTGAGAAGACGGTTAACCCCATGTCTCAGCTCAGGCCACAGAGTGCACAGGCAGCACAGGTAGAGCCGGAACTGGAGGCTCCAGAGTCCTTGTTCTCACTCCCTAGGACATTTCAGGGTCTGCCTGCAGTCTTCATGGCTGACAGGGCAGTGCTCCAAGGTCAAAGACTAGAAGACTGAGACGGGACCCAAGGAGAAAGAAAGGGCAAAAATCGAGGTGTGTTTAGGAGAGAGATGGCGAAATGCCCCGTTGTGCTTACAAAGAGGGTTGAGTTAGAACACTTTGTGGAATGGCAGGATCCTGGATGTGGGATGCTCCCTGGGATAGGAGTTTGAGAGCAGTATGGAAAGCATGGGTGGATGGATGGACGGTGGATGCATGGAAAGACATGCAGAAGGGCGGCTACCTGGAGTGATGGGTATAGTCCCACTGTTGTTCTGTCAAGTGGGTTGAACTGGCTTCATGAGGTTCTTGTATTAGGGAATGACCTAGAACCAAATAATTGACTTTGGTGAGTTTGGTTCTGTTTTAGAAAATAAGGCCTCTCCTCATGTCTGGGTGGCCAAGTCCCCTCCTTATTCAATATTTTTTTCTAGTTATAAAGTTAACATGCATTTTTAGGAAATTGTTGGGAAACATAAAAGAGCAAAGAGAGAGAGAAAAAAACACACTAGTACCCAGAAATACCACTGCTAACATTTAGTTACAGCCACTTGTGTATGTGTGTGTGTGTGTGTGTGTTTTAAACCTAGTTGTTATGTATGTGTTAACATATAATACATATGCAACTTTGTCTTCCGCTTTTTTCACTTAAAATTATAGCATAAGCATTTCCAAATTGTTATAAGCTCTTCATAAACATCTATTATATGAATGCATCATGATTCACTTAATCAGTTTCCCACTGTTAGGCATTTAGATTTTTCTCGGTTTTCACTATTTATAAATAATGATTTTGTGGACTTTCTTTGCATAAATCCTTATTCACAATTCAGATTATTTCTTTAGTCTAGGTTTCTAGTACTCCAATTTCTGGCTCAAAGCTATAAACAAAACAATATATTTTAAACCCCAGAAAATCCACAGTAATATTTAGTTTTTGCTCTTGACTTCTGTCTTTCTGCTCCCCAAAGGGTATTTCTGCATGGATTTCAGGCTCAGGTGATGCTTCCTGGGGTAGCCCATGGGGTCCTCTCTACCTGGGCAGTGTTGGCCAACTAGCCTTGCCTCCTGCCTTTTCTCTGGATCTTGCAATTCCTCAGTATATTCCCCTGCCTAATACTTGGGCACCCTCAGACATGCAGTCCCCTGTGCCTTGCCCCAGTCTTTGTCTAAACAACTGACTCTTCCTTCAAAATTCATCTCTGGGATTCCTTCCTGGCCCCAAGTCTAGTTCAGACAAACCTGCTTTTCCCATGTGACTGGAGAATCCTTGTCTGGCATGCACTTGCCACGGTGCTGTAACTGAATTTACTTGGTCTACAACTCCAGATAAGGGGTTTGCAAACTTCTATGCCCAGAGAGGCTTTATTCAAATACATTTCTCACACTCAATCGTAGATTGAATTTTTTTGAGAGTATATGTACCTGGCACAGGACCTTAACTTCTTATATGTGAGGAAGTGGAAGCTCAGAAATGTTAAGGGATAGGGCCAGGACCATGGCACAGCAGGTTAAACCACCACCTGTGATGCTGGCAGCCTGCATGGGCACCAGTTCAAGTCCAGGGTGCTCTTCTTCTAATCTGGCTCCCTGCTAATGTGCCTGGGAAAGCAGTGGAGGATGGCCCAAGTATATGGGCCCCTGCCACGCACATGAGAGACCCAAATGAATTTCCATGATCCTGGTTTTGGCATGGTCCAGCTCTGGCCATTGTGACCATTTGGAGAATAACCCAACAGATGGAAGATCTCTCTCTCTCTCTCTCTCTCTCTCTCTCTAACTGCCTATCAAGTAATAAATAAACCTTTAAAAAATGTTAAGAGTTTTGCCCAAGGTAGCAGATATTGAGTGCTCTACTGAGATTTTTAAACCCAGGCTTGAGGCTGTGATCTTAACTATGAAGTCATACTGCTCTGTAGACATGGAGAGGAGCCCACTTGAACGGGTTCCTCAGAGCAGTCTGGGAGCTGCCGGTATGGTCTAGATCACCAGGCTCCTGGGCAGCAGGACTATCTCTTGTTTGCCTTTGCGCTCCAGTGTGTAGCAGCCAGGCTCAGGAAGCGTTTGTTGAGTGGGTCAGTGAATGGCTTCTTCTTTGGAAGGTTCTAGGAAGCTATCTTTCTACTTACACACCTTCCCTAGCCTTGGAGCGACTGTAAAGCAGCAGAAGCCCAGGGTGCTTTGCTGAGTGGGAGAGCATCAGGGTCCAGGGCCAGGAGGTCAGGGTGTGCCCGGGCTGAGATCCTTCTCACAGCCAGATGCCTGGGATCAGCACCGGGCTCGGGAGGTGGGCTTCAGCTCTTTGGGAGGAGAGGGGTAATTTCCTGATAAAAGGTTAAGCAGTTCAGTTCTTGCTGGAAGCAGTGATTAGTCTGGTCCCTTTCATCAGAATTCAGCTCTCTCCACCATGGTAAATAATGGACTAATTAGGCATCTGGCTTGCTTGATTTCCCATGGCTAAGGCCAATTTCTGAGATGCAATATGCTATTTGATGTACCAGCATGAATTCATCCTGAGCTCCTGAGCCTCCCAGTAGCAACAACCGAAAATAACTCTCAGAAAAGTTATCCCGACACATGTTGAACACAAAGCATCCTGCAACATAAGCCATACTCTTACAGACCTGCTCAGCAGAATCCTGAATGAGGCAGCAGGCTGTATGCAGGTCCCAACCTGCCCGGACCAGTGGTGTGGAAAAGAAAGAGACTGCTGCAGGGTTGAGAAATGGACAGATTCCGGGGAGAGTTGGCCTGGAGGTCAACTGGAGAGCCTGGGAAACTGACAAGAGGTCATCTCAGTAGCATCAGGCTGCCCTCTGAGACGCTCTGGCGGCTCCTTGTGGTCTGGGTAACTGAGTACCCAGGGCATGGGCGATGGGGAGGCAAGCTCAGTGTACCTCAGAAAGCAGCGTAAATGGAGTAGGTACCAGTAGCAGAGAGGGAGTGAAGAGGAGAACTAGGGGCCGGCACTGTGGCATAGCAGGTAAAGCCGCCGCCTGCAGTGCCGGCCTCCCATATGGGCACCGGTTGGAGTCCCTGCTGCTCTACTTCCGATCCAGCTCTCTGCTATGGCCTGCGAAAGCAGTGGAGGTGGCTCAAGTCTTTGGGCCCCTGCACCCGCCTGGGAGACCTGAGAGAAGCTCCTGGCTCCTGGCTCCTGGCTTCAGATCAGCACAGCTCTGGCCATTGAGGCCAACTGGGGAGTGAACCAGTGGATGGAAGACCTCTCTCTCTCTCTTTGTCTGCCTCTCCTTCTCTCTCTGTGTAACTCTGACTTTCAAATAAATCTTAAAATAAAAAAAGAACGTGTGGTTTATGAAGGGCAGAACTCTGGGATCTGTGGAGATCGGCATGGCAGTCCTCCAGAACACCCAGATTTGTGAGCTTGAGAAAACACCTCATATGTGGGAGTCCTTAGTGACAGGGGGTCAGCAGGGGTGAAATATGAAGGCAAGAAGATGAGTCCACGGACAGGGAGCACAGTCAGGGAGATGTGCGGAGGAGGGAAGTCAGAGTACAGCAAATTCTCCGGCTGTTTCCACGCTGTGTCGCTGGGAAATCATGGCTCACAGGAGGAAGTGCCTACTAAGTGCTGGGTTCTGCTATGTGTTAGAGAAACAAGATGAAAAAGGCACAACTTCTAACTCTGAGACGCTCACAGTCTAGAAGAAGCGGCTAGGAAACCTATTGCTAGAACACAGCATGATGTTCACTTTAACCAAGGTATGGACCCAGTGCTAGGGGACCCCGGTAGGAACCCCAAAACAACTGCCTTTCTTGAGAGATTGCCGTTTAGTCACTCGAGTGCTCAAGAGCTGCTTACTCAGCCACGCGTGAGCACCTGGTGCCCAGGGCAGCACGGAGGCCAGGCAGAACCCTCTCACTGGAGGGGTTTGCGGGATCCCAGGCCCAGACGAGCTGGTACCACAGCATCAGGCCCACCAAATGCATTCTATACATGTTAATGAAATAAATCACTAGACAACAGAACCAAGGTCTATTAACAGTCCTAGAAGCACAAAGAAATGGGAGCTCAGCGTGGGACAAAGCATTCAGGGAAATCTCGCGGAAGATGGGCTTGGAGGTGGGTTCAGGGGAAGGAGGGAGCTTCAGATGGTATCTCAAGGCTTAGAACAATTTTTCTCCTCTTCACTCAGCCAATTCCTATTTGTCTTTCAGTATTCTGTTCAGATGCTAATTCCAGCTTTGGATGAGTGGATTTCTTCTTTCTTTTCTGTCTCTCAACACATACTCATTGGGGTGCCTGGGCCCTCTGATGGATGTTGGGTATATCAAAATGACTAAAGTGAAATCCAAGCCCTCAACAGGATCCCAGCCTGTGGTGCAGCATGGGAGGCGGGGTCGCAGAGACAGCAAAGGAAGTGCTATAATAGCCAGTTACAGAGGGAGCAGCACAGTAGCTCCATTTATGACACACCTGCTATGCTGTTAAAGGTTACTTATATTCATAGGGTCCAGTCTTGACAGAAATCCCAGGAGCATTGCCATTCCCAGTTTACAGATAGGGGGACTGAGACAAAGAGAATTTAATGGAACTGATTCAGAGAGAAGCTTCTAGAAACTTGGCTGATTCCCCAATGCATCTTACACAATGTATCTCGAGTCAGTTGGTTAGAGATGGCCAGAGGTTTTCAAGATGAAAAGATGTTAGAGCAATTGCAGGGAGCAACACACCTGACAGGAACACCCCTCTGAAGTGAGAGATCCATCTCTCCACCCTGCTTTCTGCCAGAGAGCCAAAGCTACAATCCAGAGAATTACAGAAACCACAGCTTTTATCACAGGTGGGAGAAGGTGCCCTTTAGAAAAAAATAATGATTTCTCCTAAAATTCCTGAAAGTTTCATAAACCATCTCAAACTGTTGCAGGAAAAACTGTAAAAATTTCACAAGGTCAAAGCACACATTCTCAGAGCCCTCTGAGCAGTACTGCATGGACCTTAGGTCTGTGCCCTTGCTGGCCCCTCCCCTCCAGTGGCTGTTTACTGGCCTCCTGGGCCTTGCTGGTGGAGGTGGCACGGTGTAGAGCAGACCTGGGGTGCACCACCTCGTGCCTCAGGAAACCTCCCCTCTTGGCTGCAGGCAGGATGTTTTAATAGGACCTCCCTCTGCAGCCCGCCCCAGGGCAATCGTCCTCCGCCACCCCTCTAAAGTGTTGCACATTCCCGTTCCAGCACCCTCGCTCCACAGCCGATGGGGCAGGCAGCTCAGTTGTTCTCTGCTTTTAGCAGACAGGTCAGTGAGGCAGAGGGAACCAGCATCCATGGAGGACCTGCCTGGGCTGGGCACCCTCCCAGCCCCTCAGTCAGGCTCCTTCCCCAGCAGCAGCAGCAGCCAGGACGTCTGTGACTGGTGGAAATCTGTCCACCACCGGATCGTATGCACCCGTCGACAGACAACTCCAGGACACACAGACAGGTGGAGACTAAAAGGACCCTTACGGTGTACAGACAGAGGGAACATGTCAAAGACGCAGAGTGGGGAAGAGACCAGCCCCCCAGAACACCAAGCTAAGGAACTGTTCAGCTTCTCTGGCAGGGGAGTTAGTGTTCCAAGCCTTTCTCGCTGCCGCACAGACACATGGGGCTAGGACAAAGGTCTGGGGACACCAAGTCCAGTTTCCAGGATTCCCGAGGCCCAGGCAATACAGTCTGCAAATCCCCAGGGATGTGCTTTCAACTGGGATGGTGCTACATGCCATTGTGGGGGCAAGAATAGAGTGCCTTGACTGTGACCGCCCGTTCTGCTGGCTTATCTCTGGCCGGTGTGGACGTGGGGTGGGGACAAGAGCTCCCCCAGTCTCCTGATGCTCACCCTTCCCAGTGTGGATTCACCCTTCCACAGCAAGGCTCTCCCTCCAGCCCATTCCCTGAAACGCCTGTCAGGTACGAACATGGAGGTGACCTTGCTTTCTAGGGAGGAATTGCCATCTCACGTCCTTCTCCCTGGTGATCTGGAGAAACCCTGCTCACCCTAAGAGCAGACCTCACGGACTATTTCCTTCCACTTACAATTTTTTATTTATTTATTTTAAAGTCAGAGGGACAGAGAGAGAAAGAGAAATAGAGAGAGAGAGAGAGAGAGCGAGCTTCCATCTATGGGTTCACTCCTCAAATGCAAACAATGACCAGGATTGGGCCAGGTAGAAGCCAGGGGCCAGAAGGAACATAGTCTGGGTCTCCCACATGTGTGGTAGGTGTGCAACCGCTTGCGCTATTGCCTGCTACCTCCCAGAGCACTCATTACTGGGAAGCTGGAATTGGAAGTGGAGCTGGGACTCAAACCCCGGCACTCCAAATGAGATGCGGGTGTCCCAAGGTGTGTGTTTGCCACAGTGCCAAATGCCCACTCATACTTCCATTTTAATTGAACAGTGAAGCTCTGCCCAGCCTCATATTTGCATTGCATATCCTTTGTGTAATTCTGTATAACTGCATATTTGTCTATGTGTCTGTTTTCTGTCCACCATATTTATGTTTTTATGTGTATGCATTTTCTGTTTTATGCATGTAAATGTGTGCATTTTTCTGCAAGCTTCTATGTTGTGTCTCTCCCTGTGTGTGCACGTGTATGCTGTGAATGAGTGCTGCTTCTGCGTGTGTTATTTGACCATGTCACTGACTGCTCTGTTTATCACTTAAATGTAATATAATGTATTTATTTATTTGACAGAAAGAGAGCAGCTTATCTCAAGGCCTACAGGAGGCAGAGAAGGAAAAAGAGAGAAAAAAAAAAAAGAAAACCAAAACAATCCAGCCCTGTGTTGCTCTATTTTAAAAGCTGCTCCGTGTTGTTATGGCAGCTAATTTTCCTTAAATGATTTAAGGAAATGGATCTGTCTAAAAGAGCTGCAGCCAAGTTGTTATAGCAACACAGGCACCAGCCGAGGAGGGCCTTTCTCCTCTAAGAAAAGGGAGCAAACCACCTCAGAGTGAAGAAACCTCTTGGAAAAAGGGGGGGGGGGTGGTGGTGGCTGAAAAAAGCATCCATTGGGTTCTAAGAGACTCCCGGGGTGAAGGGAAGCATTAGAGGAAACCCATTTTCTTCCTGGATCCTGGGGCTTCCCCCGGCAGCGCCCTCCCACTCCTGACCCTCACCTAGGCCATGGCCAGGGCCCAAGGGTCACCCTTCTTCCTGCCTGGCCCTGCCTCCGGGGACCCACCCTCCACAGCAGCCCTCCCAGTTCCTGCAGCACGCCTCCTTTATTTATCATCCAACCCCATCTCACCAGTTCCAGGCTCTGTGCTAGGTCCTGGGGACACAGAAACGCACAGGGCATGGCCTGGAACAGTGTGTCAGGGAAGGTGGGCCTGTATCTTCTCAGGATGGGAAGTTGCTGAGAGATTGTAAAACAGGCAAGAGAGACCCAGTGGAGCTGAATTTTAGATGACTCCAGGGTTTCCAGACTGAGGAGCTGCATGGGTGGAAACACTATTCATCGCGCTCTCTCTCCCTTGCTCCAGTGTTTGTGAGGGCGCTTCATTGACTACTCTGATTCTAAACATGGAGAGAAGGTATGGGCTGGAATATTCCTGATAAGGAGCATTTTTGTCCCATTGTCTTTTTTTTTTTTTTTTTTTTTACAGTTTGTTTAAAAGAGGGCCTGGGACTGATTTAAATGGGAAGGGAATTCTGTGTCATAGGAAGAAGCCAAATTCTAGGCCCAGCATTCAAACCATCCATGAACATACCCAGCCTGCAGCTCACCTGCCTTCTAACACTCACTGCCATAAGTTCTGCACACCACCCCAACCTCAGCCCATTGTTTAGCTTTTCCTGGAATGCCCCCTTCTGTTTTCCTGTAATGTTCCTCCTCTCCAAGCAATAGCCACCTGATGAAGTATCACCTATTCCTTAAGGCTCAGTCCAAGTGCAAATTCCTCTAAAGGGCTTCCTTGGATTCCCTCTCTCACTCGCATTCATCTCCAGCCCCACATTTCCAAAGCACTGTATTTTCGTTATTATAGCACACCTTGCTGCCTGGCTTGCACCAAGATTTCCTGAGTCTGGTTTTCCCATCATATTGGAAGCTCCTCCTGGCCTGGGACCTTGCCCCACTGATCTCTCTAACTCTAAGGTCTTGTGTATGGTGACACTGAGAAATCTGTATTGCATTTGGTTAGCTGAGCATTTTAAAGCAAATGCTGCTTCTTCATTTAGCTTCACTAAATACTGCTCTGGTGTGCTTCACGAATACACAGATGCCGGTGGAGTTGCAGATAGAAGACCTAGGCAGCCCAGCCACAAAAAGACTTAGCTTTTAAGATTGTGACTGGATGAAGGTGTGAGAATGACTACGTGTGTGGCCGGTTGTGTGATGTGAAGTCACTGTTATGTTCCACAGTGTATGTACTAGAAGGAAGCCAAACTCCTGGGGGTAGAGAGTGAGTGCTCACTTTGCAAGGTGACATCGTTTCTGGTACTCATTACCTGGAGAAGAAGTGGAGCTCTCAGATCTAAAGTCAGAAAAGGAAAGAGAAAACTGGACACAGGGCAGAGTTGGAACTGGCTGCCCTGGCCTTCACACCGTTAAAGACACTGACATTTCTAAGTGCAGCTCCTGAGCAAGATAAGGAGATGGTTAGGACCAGATGAGGAGAGGTTAGGGAACGGGAAGATACGGAGACTGGGACCTGGAGGCAGAGGGCTGATTTCAAGGGTGAGTATTGTGGGGTGAGCAGAGTCCAGGGATGGAGCCAGTGCATGGAGATCACCATGACGAGAGAGTGGGAAGGGCCATCTCAGCCTCTGGCCCTGGGAGCACTGAACAAATTCAGCAGGTCGCAGGGGAACCCTGGAAAGTCTGTCACCAGGCAAGAGCCAGAATTAAAGGAGGGGACAGCGATGGTGGCAGTGGAGTCAGAGGACTCCCCGAGCAGGTGAGACTGGGGAAGAGTGCTGGTTCGTTTGGTTGCTCCTTTCCACCAGGAAAGTCTTCTAAACCCTCGTTACACAGGCTCTGGCTTGCTTCATCATTTGTACAACATTTATGTTGAGCACCTGCTTGGGTCAGACCCTGTGGGGAGCCAAGGCTCTGAGATTAACTCTCCAGATCGTGCCCCCAGGGGAACTACCTGTCACAACAAGGGGAGCTGCCATAGGAGGGGAACAGGAAAGCCCTTTGTCTCAGTGAAAGCCTTCTTTATTGTGTGAAACATCTTCATGTAGCATCCCACTGCTCAGGAAGGGCTGGAGGTCTAGTGAGCACGGGGCTAGGAAAGTGGACTTGAAGTCAGCTCTACCAGTGAGACAAGGCCAGTAGCTCTTGTTGCCAGATGAGGACACAGGACACCCCTTCTAGGAGAATTACAGCACAGTGGGACGGATCACTCCTGCTCAACACACCTAAAGATGCCTGTGTCACCTTGTCCTCACCCTGAATCCTCCTCCTGGGTTCCCATCTCAGGAAGGGGCCCCGTCCTCTCTGCTGCCCAGGCCAAAATCATGGGCATCGTGCACATCTCCTTCCTCTCGCATCAGCCACAGTCGCCAAGTCCTTCACCCTCCTTAACACATCTGGATTCCTCCTCCCCTCCTTCAAACCCACAGCAACATGCTCTCACGGCCTCCCAGCTTCTAGCCTGGCACCCTCCAAACCCATCCCCACCCACAGGCCCCAGAGGGCTGTTTCTGAAAGGCAGCGCCGAGTCTGTCACTTCTGTTTAGAATCCTTCAGCAGCCCCACATGTCTATGGAGGTAAAGTCCAAGCTGCTCCAGGGCTCATGGCGCCTCCTGTGCCTCTGTCTGCCCCCAGTAGACTTCCAGGCTCCTGAGGACGACTCCTCGCCAGGCAGATGTACACGCTGCTTCCTCTCGGAAAGTTCTCCCTGACCTGTGCGTGCTTCCTGCATCTGCTCAGGTGTTGATGGGGTATTGACTGCACAATCCTTGGATGTCCCTCTATCAGTGCACCTAGAACAGCTGTCTGTAAACACCTGTCTCCATCAGGCTGTGAGCCTCTGGGGGGTGGGCACCAGCACCCAACACAGGGACAGAAGGAGGAAAGACAGTCAGTGAGGAAAGACACTCGGATCTTGGACGGTCTTCCTGATTCTCTGCTTGCTGAGTCTGGGGGCAGAAGGTAACCAGTCCAGAAGGGGTGAGGCTGGGAGCACTTAGAAACAAGTCCAGAGACTGCTCTGACAGTTCAGCTAGCTAGGCTTGAGTGATTATGGCTATACATCACACACTGAAGGTCAGGAGTGGAAACAGATTTAAAGCTATTAGGGCAGGAGCCTCCGGGAACCGCGGCGTTTGCCACTGAGTACAAGGATGCCTGAAGTCAAATGTGAATTTGAATCAGACCCAAATTGTTGGTTGAGCATGTGCTACACACCAGTACTGTGCCTGGTGCTTTCACATCACATTGAACAGGAGAAAATGTATAATTTATCATCCAAATCAGGACACAATTTAGAAAGTATCACAGGACAATAGATAAAAGCCAGAATTTCCCCAGGAAAGCCAAGACATATGAACATTCTACCTATTAGTAGGAAACACTTGGTAGTGGCTTGTTTTTTAAAGCCCTAGCACATTTTATAAATCTATGCTTGTTTAATGTCTACTTACCCACAGCATTGCAAGGGGAGTGAGTTGCTCACTATAACTGTAGTGCTTTGTACATGGAAATCTGGTGGATAAATATTTGTGGGAGAGGAAGAGAGAGAAGAAAGACAGAGGAAGGAGAAAGGAACCAGGATGGCGAGTGAGTAGGAGCCTCCACCTCCCCATGGAAACATCACTGAGAACAGCTAAACACACACCAAGTCACCTTTATAAGAACGACAGAAACAAGTCAGAGACCACAGTACCTTGTTTTATTATAATCATAAGAAAAGTCAAATTGAAGAAAGCAAAAGAGAAAGTGTTGCTTGCAGCAGCCTTCCCCCAAGGACTAGGAGCAAGGCGAGGAGAGACGTCCCCTACCGGGGACGGGGAGCAGAAACTGAATCCTAGTGTCAGGTCTGTGGCAGAAAAGCTCAGAACTGAGCACCCTGGCCCTGCTCCCAGGCCCACACCTGCAGGGTGGATATCTGGAGCTTCTACAGCCAGGTGTCTCTGCCACCTCTCCTGCAAACACCCGCAGAAAACAAAACCCCAACCACCAGGAGAGGGAGCTCAGGACTGTGTCTTGGAGCTCAGATCTGGGTCTGCCATGCTGAGCCCCAGCCCCTGAGACGGCTCAAAGGCATCTAGCCCCCGTCCAGTGCTCACAGACTGAGCCTCCGGGCCTTCCTGGCATCAGGCAGAGACCTGAGCTCTGGGGGTCAGACTCACTCTGGTATTCCTCACTGCCTGCCTTTGCTGAGCTTTGGGGACACCCCCGGGACATTGTAGAGACCTGTGACTGTGATAACAGGGTGTGATCAGCCTAGGGGCTCCATTACCACTCTCCTCAAACCTGGGGCAAACAGCGAGGGGACACAGGACTGTCTTGAAGCTCAGTGCTGGGCCAGTAAAGCGCAACCCTGGGCAGATCCTAATGGTTCCAGTCTGAGGCCAGTGTTTGTAGGCAGTCTCTGCATGCGCTTCAGGACCAGGCTGGGACCTGCACCCTGGTGAGACAGACTTGCTCTGGTGTGTAGCACCACCATCTTTTTGCAGGCCTGCTCTGCACTCCCAAGATGGCACAGGGCCTGGTGACTGTGAGAGCCAGGTGTCACTCTCCTAGGGCCTGCCCAATTGGCTGAGGGGCTGCCTCTAGCAACTCTCCTACAATCTCGGGCAGACAACACAGACTCATAGCCTGGGAATCAGGGCCAGGCTGATAAAACCCAGGCTGCAGAAAGAGTCCCTGCACCTGCTTCAGTGCCCAACAGAATTCTGTGGTTCTGACTGAGCACTCGTACGCCCTAGCCAACACCAGCTTGGCTGATGGGGGCAGCGGCAGGTTTTGGGCCACCTCAGCTGCAGATGGACCACGTCAGGGTCAACCTTGGTCCTACCCACATGTTGCACTCATTGTGGTGAGCTGAGGGCTCCAGATAAGATCCAGCATCATGGCCTTTGTGATCACAGGATAGGGAGTCTGAGCCTACCAGAGGCATAGGAAGAGGCTTGTATGAACAGATTATCCCTTTTCAGGCACTTTCCTTATCCATTCTGAATAATACATAAGCTGCAGCTTTGGGGCAAATTTGAGATTAGGGGGTATTTTAAGACTGAATTAGTTAAAATAAAACAAAACAACAGTGGACCAAAGCTAACCATGACTTAGCATGCTATCTAGTGTCCATCTATTGATGAATGGATAAAGAAAATGTGGTACATACACACAATGGAATTTACTCAACCACAAAAAGGATGAAATCTTGTCATTTGCAACAACATATATGGAGCTCGAGGTCATTATGTGAATTGAAATAAGACAAACATCATATGACTTTACTCATATGTGGTGTCTAAAAAATAGGTGATCTCTTAGAAATTAAAATATAATAATGGTTACTAGAGTCTGGGATGGAAGTGAGGTGGGAGAGGTGGGGAAAGTTTGATTAACGGGAACTTGGTTAATAGCTGGATAGGAGTTAAGAACTTCTGAGGTTCTATTGCACAGTAGGATGACTACAGATAATGTTAATGTACTGAATATTTCTCTATTAAAAAATCATAGGGAGGCACAGTGTTGTGGTGCAGCAGATTAAGCTGCTTCTTGCAATGCTTGCATCCCATATGAGCCATTCAAGTCCCAGTTGCTCCATTTCCTTTTCAGTTCCCTGCTAATGTTCCTGGGAAAGCAGCAGAGGGTGGCCCAAGTGCTTGGGCCCCTGCACCCACGTGGGAGACCTGGACAGAGTTTAGGCTCCTGGCTTTGGCCTGGGCCCAGCACCTGCTGTTGTGGCCATTTGGGGATTAAACCAATGAATGGAAGATCTCTCTCTCTCTCTCTCTCTCTCTCTCTCTTTCTCTCTCTTTCTCTGTAATTCTACCTTTCAAATAAAGAAGGAAGTAAATAAGCAAAGAAGGAAAAGATTGCATGAGGAGAGAGGGAGCTGAATTCCTACTCCGGGTTATCTTGATTCCTATTCTAGTGCCGTACCTCCTTGCCTTAGGCATAAAGCAATTAACTTTCTGGAAGAAAATGGCTCACACAACTGGTTCAGCATCCAAGGTGTACTTATTAAGATACAACTAGCTGTTGATCAATTTACTCCTGGCACCAATAACTTCCTAATATCTCCATAATCCAGTCTTGTCTAATCTGCATTTTGCAATGTGATTGACTGCCCAGTTGTTTGTAAGCAAATCAATAATTTGTAATTACTGATGGCAATGGCTGGCTGGAGCCTATTCCTCTCCAACAATCCTGACAGCCTCTCCTTGGGTCCCTCCTCTGTCTTCCCATTCCCCTAACTCTCTCTTTTGGGGTTCACCTAAAACACCACCGTACTCAGTGGTTCAATGGCTTAGATTCTGTCACTCCTCCTGGTCCATATCTGCTTTTTAACATACCTCACAGTCTTTTCTGTAAATAGCTGTTGTGTATCTATAAATCAGGTTACATTTTGCATAATAGGACTTGCCATGTTCAATATAGTTCAGTTCAAACATTCATTGAATAACTATTACCAATTAGATAAAAAAAAACTGTAGGGGCTGTTCTCTTTGAGAGGGGGATAGCAGAAAAAAGGAATGGTCATTCTATCAGGAAATCTGCAGTTAACAAGTGGTCTTGAGTCTGCATTCAGCAGACGATGGATACTCCCTAAGAAAACCAGAAGCAGAGTCTCTGTACAAAGCAAACTGAACAGGAAGGTGTGGAGAGTTTAGGGTAATAAAGGGACTTGGTACAACACCTTCTTTTGTAGACAAAAGAGGATGAGATGGAGAAGGCAGCAAATGTGATCAAGAAATTGCTGTGCAAGCCCTGACACAGAAAGTGGGCTACAAAAGGATGTGGGAAGACAAAATCCACACAGGAGGATTCAGGTAACTGTTGAGTTACATCACTAAGATAGTCACACTGCACCCAAGGATTTGCTTTTTCAGTAATCCTTGCTGTAATAATTACATTTGTTTTTCAAGCATACATTTCTGTCTGATTTAGCAGTTGCTCTGTAATTCAGGATATCTTATTGGCATCTTCAAGGTACATTGGTACCTTGGTGAAGTACCCCCAACTCTGGGACCTTTGCTGTCTTAACAATCACCATCTGTCACTGATAGCAGTCAAGAGATCATAAAAAATCAATGATCAAAGTTGAAAGAGACGCAGATGTAATTTCTAGAATGTCTTCCAAACAATTGCGTCTCCTCTATGCACCATTTTTCTTTTTTTTATTTTATTTATTTATATATTTTAAACTTTTATTTAATGAATATAAATTTCCAAAGTACTGCTTATGGATTACAATGGCTCCCCCCCCATAAATTCCCCCCCCACAACCCTCCCCTCTCCCGCTCCCTCTCCCCTTCCATTCACATCAAGATTCATTTTCAATTCTCTTTATATACAGAAGATCAGTTTAGTATATATTAAGTAAAGATTTCAACAGTTTGCACCCACATAGCAACACAAAGTGAAAAATACTGTTGGAGTACTAGTTATAGCATTACTTCACATTGGACAGCACATTAAGGACAGAGATCCTACATGATATTTTTAAAAAATTGATTAATCTTCTTGGTTTTAAATTGGAAATTGCATAGAAAATTAATTAATTTTTAAAAATATCATGTAGGATCTCTGTCTTTAATGTGTTGTCCAATGTGAAGTAATGCTATAACTAGTACTGAAACAGTATTTTTTCACTTTGTGTTGCTATGTGAGGGCAAACTGTTGAAATCTTTACTTAATATATACTAAACTGATCTTCTGTATATAAAGAGAATTGAAAATGAATCTTGATGTGAATGGAAGGGGAGAGGGAGCGGGAGGGGGGAGGGTTGCGGGTGGGAGGGAATTTATGGGGGGGAAGCCATTGTAATTCATAAGCAGTACTTTGGAAATTTATATTCATTAAATAAAAGTTTAAAAAATTGATTAATTTTCTATGCAATCTCCAATTTAAAACCAAGTTTTTTTCTTCATTTTCAATTATCTTTATATACCGAAGATCGATTCAGTATATACTAAGTAAAGATTTCATCAGTTTGCACCCACACAGAAACACAAAGTGTAAAAATACTGTTTCAGTACTAGTTATATCATTAAATCACAATGTACAGCACATTAAGGACAGAGATCCTACATGAGGAGTAAGTGCACAGTGACTCCTGTTGTTGACTTAACAATTTGACACTCCTGTTCATGGCGTCAGTAATCTCCCTAGGCTCTAGTCATGAGTTGCCAAGGCTATGGAAGCCTTTAGGGTTCACTGACTTCGATCTTATTCCAACAGGGTCATAGTCAAAGTGGAAGTTCTCTCCTCCCTTCAGAGAAAGGTACCTCCTTCTTTGATGGCCCCATTCTTTCCACTGGGATCTCACTCACAGAGATCTTTCATTTAGGTCTTCTTTTTTTTTTTCAGAGTGTCTTGGCTTTCCATGCCTAAACTACTCTTATGGGCTCTTCAGCCAGATCCGAATGCCTTAAGGGCTGATTCTGAGGCCAGAGCTATGCACCATTTTTCACAGACTGTCATTTAGCTTCAAGTGAACACTTTCAGTAAAGCAAAGCTCCTAGCTCATGCACCTACTCCATGCTCAGGCAGCTCTAATGGTTAAGAAGTCCTATTTCTCCATAGGCCCTTCTTCTTATATAGCATACCCAAAAAAGATCTATCCTACCTTCTCTCCCATAGCTCTTCAGAGATCGAATGATTATGGTCTTCCCCCTTTCTCCATGTTTTGAAATCCCATTGCCTTCTATTTCTTACAAACAAAAACGTCTTCCCTCTGAATGAACTTGATATGGACACGCACTGTTCTGCCTGCCTCGTGCTCCTTTCTTCTGGAATAGTAGACCCTCTTATCAGGAATAGGTGCCACCTCGTCTTCCAGCTCCAACCAGGAGGGCCCATCGAGGCAAGTCAGCTCTTGGGCCAGGGTTGACTTGCCCAAAGGAGGACACATCCTCCAACCTAGGCCAATCATTGTCCTTTTGGAAGTAGAAGTGGAAAACGGGAAGAAGTCATGGTGGTGGTGAGAACCCCTAGCTGAGACACTTGGCCATTATGTTCTCTGCACATGGAGGTGATCAGTCCATGGTTTTTAGTTATACAGCATGCTCGTGCTATTTATCTAATAAATTCCCTATATGCTTATACCAGTTTAAGTTGTGTTTCTTTAGCTGTAAACAAAGAGCTCTGACAGATAGGTATGCATCAGTATATTTCCTTCATCCCACAAAATCTCCACAATGGAACCCAGGATTTGTGAGGGGTCAGGGAGAAGGCACTTGGGTCTATCAAGTTCAGCAAAGAGCAGACCCACCCCTTCCCTGGTTTGGAGCTTGTATTCTTTATTTTCATCCTAATGGACTTCCCAACAAAATACTTTCCTTTCCCAGACCAGGCTATAAAACCAGCAGCAGCTGGGGGCATTCAGTTACTCACTGGGTCGTTGTACATCTGGACAATGAGCTGCTTCACCCCATGCAGGGTTGGGTGGGCCCATGGAGAGGGATCCAGCCAGTGCCGATTCAGGTCAAACCCCATAAGAGAGCATCTAGATAGGATCCAAAATAAGAGTCAGTATAGACATGAAAAGCTCAGTGTCTCATTTGCTGAAATACAGTTAGGAACAGGATATGCAAGTATGTCATGTATATAGCAGTTACTGTTTTCCAGACATAGTTCCAAGCACTTTGCATGTATTAATTTATTCAGTGCTAACCCTACGAGCTCTGTGATCATTCCCTTGTTATGAAAGAAACTGAGCCATAGAGAGGTTAAAAAATACGGGTATTTCTGCAGAGCACTCCCACTCCAGGTGACCCATGGATACAGGCATGCCTTCTACACAGTGCACTGGAAAGAAATGACCAGGCCAAAATCACTGAAGTCCCCCTTGCTTCTCTTGGTTTCACACCTGTAGCTACTTCATTACATTGGCTTTGAAAATATATCAACACATTTGCATCACTTCCATCAATACCATCCTGAGATTGGACTAAGGTGCAGAGTACTGTCTGATTGCTTGTCTGGTCCTCATGTTTCCATCTCCACCTCCTCCCATGGCACCATACATCTCTCCATCTTCCTTACAACAGCCAGGATTATTCTCTTAACACATAATTTAGAGCATGTCCCTCCTCTCTTACATGGTTCCATTTCACACGCAGCAGAAACACGCAAGTCCTTACCAAAGGTTACATGTTCCCATGTGATATGCTGTCTTAACTCCCCAACTTCAGCTCCTACCACTATCCCTCTTCTTCCGCTGGTCTCCTTGCTATTTCTCCAACACACTAGGCGCTTCCTGCCTCAGGAGCTTTGCACTGTTCCCCTCTGCCTAGGCTCCTTTTCCCCTGGAAATCTGAGTGACTCATTCTCTCACTTAATTTCAAATTTTTGTTCAAACATCACCATCCTGATGCCCACTCTGACCACCTTCTCTAAAATACTTGGGCACATGAGCTAACTTCACCAGGGCAAGTGTAATTATGGCATCCAATTCTCCTCTCCCTCAACACTTCCCCCAGGGCTCTGTCCCAAAGCCTCCATCCCCTGGACCTTAAAACACTGCAGGTCCTCCCTAGGCCAGCCCGGGTTGAGGTACAACTTTCAGAACTGTGCTTACTCATAATTCAAATCACCACTCCCCTGCTCTCCAATCCTTCTCCTCTTGTCTCCAGAATGCATCCCACAGGTCTCACTATTTTCCATTCATGATCATGATTCATCCAATGGCTATCCATTACTCATAAAATAAATTTCTGCTCTTTGCAGATTTTCAGCCAGATTCAAAACTGATAGCAGCCACAGCCTTCTCACCTTCTCGGCACTCTCTCTGTCCTAGATTGTTCCTCATTTTCTTCTCTGACCCTCTGTCCCACTATTCTAATCCCCACCACCGCACCATCCGTGATTTTCTCTGTTTCCTTGAGCAGTAGAGTTTAACCCCTCTCAGCTCACAAAACCTGCACTCCTGCCTATCATCCTGCTCAGCAAAATGAAGGGCTTCCCAGAGGACCCATCTCTCCTTTGAGATGGCTGGCGTGCGGAGAGGCAGGTGGAAATAATAATAGTTTCACCATCACTTAAAATAGCACGATGGGAGCCTGGAGAGAATCACTCATGCTCCTGGAGA
This sequence comes from Lepus europaeus, assembly GCF_033115175.1. Lineage (NCBI taxonomy): Eukaryota > Metazoa > Chordata > Mammalia > Lagomorpha > Leporidae > Lepus > Lepus europaeus. The sequence continues at coordinate 40,133,398 of NC_084831.1, forward strand.
CTGGTGCAGAAGGGCCTCATTGAGGAGAAGCTATTTAAGTTGGATCTTCTCGAAGGGTGGAATTTTGTCAGTCATTGAGGATGGAAGAAAACAAAGGAATTATGAAACCAGCCAGGATTGGGGTTTGACTGAGTCATAGACTCCGTGGTCACAGGTTGGAGACGGTGAACTTGTACAGGGAGATGGGGTGAAATGTGAAGGGCTTTAAATGCCTGGCAGAGTTCTGTTACTTTGTCTTTGCATTGCTATGTTTACATCCACCAAGTGCCGATGCTGGCTTCTTGTTGGTAGCACAGCAAGAACACTGATAGTCCTATACTCAGGTCACAAGAAGGTTCCCATCACAATCACGGGAACATAGTTCACAGGACACGTACTGACATTATTTTGTCCCAAGAACTGAGTACAAAGTATTAATACTTGAAGTCAGTCCTGACAACAACCCCATGGGAGAGGTGCCATCATTGTTCCCATCTTGCAGATGGGAACTGAGGCATGGAGAGGTTACCAATAGCTTGCTCAAGCACAGAGGTGCTGCCAAGACTGATGCCCATGGTGTCTGGCTGCACGCAGACCTTGAGCTCATAGTCCCTGTGCCTCATAACAGCAGTGATCAGTCAGGATCAGCGATCAGCCAGGCCCTGGGCTACAACCTATGATGGACTGTGACAGTTATATAGAGCAGTTGGACATTCTGCTTGGACTGTCCTTTAAGTATTCAGCCTTTCACCCTGGCATCTTCCCCCTGTAGAGGTATTGCAACTGGAGTTGGAACTTAGATTGTCTGAGCTCTCCGTCCAGAGCTCAGAGCCTCTGAGTCTCACCTGGGTTGTCTTCTCCCTTATGTTTCTGGTCTCAAAGAAGTGGCAGGTCCTAAAGGGCATAATCCATCTCTCCTTGCTTTCTTCTCTCCCCATCTCCCTCCCTCCACTTGAACAGAACTCCCCAGTGTGCAGGTCAGGAGCTGTGCACTAGATAGAGCTCACAAGCTCACCTTCTGTTGCAGGAAACCAACTCCTTGAGCACACAGTGAGGAAGGAAAGAGGCCTTCACTTTCTGGCTGTCTCTCCACATGGTAAAACAAACACACAGTGAAAGATCAAAGAATCCGGAACCCCTGGAAAATGGAGGCATGGACTTGCATTCAAGTGCCTCAGTCGTGTGTGTATGTTTCCTTCAATCAGCACTGGGAGGTCTGGAGAGCTAATGAGGACAACCCCCTTCCCCCACACCAGCTTCCTCCTTATAAGTTCCTCTTTCCTTGGTCCCCTGGGAGGACTAGGAGAACCACATTTCTTCATCCCAGTGTTGCTTGTGCCCTGGAGGGAACCAGAGACCATGATGTGGAATTCCCAGGAATATTCTTTGGCTCCACATTCGGATTCTCAGTAGAGCCCAGCTGAGCCCCTCAACCTTCCTGGGGCCAGGCTGACCTGGTGAGTGGGACAATGCCCCACGGCATGCAATGGAAAAATCCCTGAGAGCAGGTCCTGAAATCCACTGCTGGCTGACTACGTGACCTTGGGCAAGTCTCTTGCTCTCTCCAGGTCTAAGTTTTCACAGGATATTTAAGAGTCTCTTCCCCTGTGAACTGTATCCTCCCTACCTCCATCCCCACTGGAGAGGAGCTCCCAGAACAGTGTCCCCCTGTTCCAGGATTTCCATGATAGCGGTGATGCTGAGCCACCAATCATTCTCTCTGCTAAACACAGGGATCTTGAAGTTTACCCTCCTGACCAGGCAAGTTACTTCTTGACCTTGAACTTGCAAATGGGTCCCTTTTTCATTTGCCATTATAATATGTGCATGTTTCTTTGATATGAAACTCTTTTTATCTACCACTATAACAGTGTTGAAATATGACATTATCCCATTGTCTGTACCCTCCCCCCACCCCACCTCACCCCGTTTTTTCCTTGGATATTTCCCCACTGTGGCAATTTATGTTGTTTTCAATGTTACACCATTCTCAAAATGGACTATTGAATACTCTGATTCCTAAAGTTTTTCCATATTTCATAATTTTCCCTTAGAATAGTTTCCCAAAAGAAGAGTTACTTGGTAAGAGGACTGACTGTATAATCTTTTGTAAAGTGAAAAATAGTCCATGTTATTGAAAGTAGAAAAGGGAAAAAAGGGTAGCAACCCTTCCTATCTCCAAAAGTTAACTATTTTTAGGCTTTTGCTGCAGTTCCTGCCATCTTTTCTTTCTGAACTGTGCAGCTATAACTCACATTTAATGAGTGCTTCCTATGCTCTTTTTTTTTTTTTTTCAGGCAGAGTGGACAGTGAGAGAGAGAGAGAGACAGAGAGAAAGGTCTTCCTTTTGCCATTGGTTCACCCCCCAACGGCCGCCCCAGCCGGCACGGGGTGGCCAGCACATCGCGCTGGTCCGAAGCCAGGAGCCAGGTGCTTCTCTTGGTCTTCCATGCGGATGCAGGGCCCAAGGACTTGGGCCATCCTCCACTGCACTCCCTGGCCACAGCAGAGAGCTGGCTTGGAAGAAGGGCAACCGGGACAGAATCCGGCACCCCGACCGGGACTAGAACCCGGTGTGCTGGTGCCGCAGGTGGAGGATTAGCCTAGTGAGCCACGGCGCCGGCCTCCTATGCTCTTTAATTTCATCACTTTTATTCCATTAAAAAAAAATCCATGTCACTACTTTACAGATGAGAAAACAAAGGCTTGGACATTTTAAACAATTTTCTCCAAGATCACAGAGCTACATTGTGGTGGAATCAGAATTTGAGCTGAGGTCAACTTGATTCTCAGAGTCCAGAATCTTACCAATTTCATTCCTTATTCTGTACTCTGACTACACCAAATTTTCTTTCAAAAAGGAAACATTTGTGGTGGTGGTGGTGGGAGAGACATTAAACCCCCAGTTGGAATGTACCTGTGTCTCACATTGAAGTGCCTGGGTTCAAGTCCTGGCTTCCTTCATGTTTCCTGCTTCCTACTAATGCACACCCAGGGAGGCAAAGGTGATGGCTCAAGTGTTGGGCTCCTTTCACCCACATGGGAGATCTGGATTGAGCTCCTGGCTCCTGGTTTCAGCCCAGCCTAGCCCTAGCTGTTACAGGCATTTGGGATGTGAACCAATGGATGGGCTCTCTGTCTCTCTCTCCTTTCAAACAAATATTTTTTTTTTAAACCAGAAATATTCAGTGCTATGATTAGGGTCTTGATCTACAGGCTTAGCTAGGCAGTTCTTAAATACTGCTGTCTGCAACACTGCTACTGTTGAGGGATTAAGGACAGACTGAGACCCACAGACCAACTCATCTGCAGCCTTCCCAAGGTCATTTTGTTGGCACGTGGTGGAGCAGGCTTCAGATGCAGCACTCTCTGGCTTTAACGCCCACACTCTTCTCAGGAACAAACAACTCAAGTCAAACCCTCTGCCTTTGACAATGCATGAGCAAACTGAGGAAGGAAGACTGGTTTAGGGAACAAGGATGAGACAAGAATTAAATACAGCATTCATCACAGCCTCATTGAGAATCTTCTATCCACCAAGTTCTAGGGTGCTGCTACTGGAAGAGAGTGATTGATAAGAGGCGTTCTCTGCCCTTGAGAAATATAAAGTCTAACAGGAGAGAGAAGACATTCTCCCAGGCTTCCTCTTTCATTATTCAGGTCCGGGCTGTAAGGCTTAAATGAGACAATGCACAGCCCCTGGTATATATAATAGTAGCTTAAAATTTTGCATTGTCATTTTTATTGTATTTTATTATTATTTTATACTCTGTCCTGTATGTATGGCATAGACTAACAGTTTTTCAGTCTATAGGAGGCTGGAGTGGACAGCAGCAGTGGTCCGGGTGCATCTTGCTCTAGTCCGGGAAATGGGCACAACTGAATTTAAATTCATGTTGTGCTTACTGCAGTAAGCCCTTATCTGTATTCCCTGGGGAGTGTCCCGGGATCCAACCTTGCGTTAGATGGGAGTGGGGTGGGGTGAGCTTGCTCCTCCATCATTGCCAGATCCTGCAAGCATGGTGGTGCCTTGTTTAACTCCGTGGCAGCCGGATCCTCCGTTTTTGTGAGTTAGCAGCAAGAGCAAGAGCAGGAACCCAGGCTCAGGCAACAGCGAGCCCTGCCCAAGGCTCAGATTTGGGACTGGGTGGGGCTGGTGGTGGGATGTGTGGTGCAGGAGTGCTGCTGTGGGACAAAGGCGATTTCTGCTCGTCAGTGCTGTGCTAGTAACTGGTTTTCAAGCTTCTGCTTGATTCTCTAAGTCCCTTCCTTGTAAATGTGCTTTTGGCGTAAGTGGCTGAAATCAGTCCTTGTTAACTTAGCTGATGCTTCCCTAACCACGTGCTCCTATGGGATGAGTACAGAACACTCCAGCTAAGCCCTGTGGCGTCCTTTTCTCAGGGGCTGGTCTGGTTACTAAACAAAGGCAGTCACCAGTGCCAGCTCCACTACTATCTATAACCTTGAAAAGAAACATTGTCCTTAATAATAGGACTTAATTATAAATAACTGTATCCTCGAGATGCTTGATTCCAAGCCTCCCCTTTGCCCTCAGCAAGGTCTTGGCCAGGTCACCAGCTTGCTCCAGGACACTTCTGAGACCTGAAGCTCACCACCTCCCCAGGTAACTTATCTCATTCTCGGACAGCTCCAGCAAGGAATTCTTCTTCCTCTTTGGCTGAAATGTGACTCCCAGGCGATTTCCCGCAACCGTTTCAGCCTCACCCCATGGAGTTGCATGGAGCAATGAGGCTCTCTGATGGAGTCTGGGGGCTTTGGGACCCAAAGCGAGGTTTAAATTTTGGCTATACTCCTCACCAGCTATGTGACCTTTTCAAAATTTCTCTTTTAAATGCCCCTCTGGGCTTCTGTTTTATCACACGATAATGAGGATAATAAGCCTGACCTTCCGGATGGCGTACATCAACTAATGTATGTAAGGGGCCCCACAGAGTCCTCAGCACAGAGTGAACCTGAGCAAACCATAGGCAGCAAAGATGGCGGCAGTGCTGACAACTAGGGAGAAACCATCTAGACTGTCCCCCCTCCTCTATGAAGTGCATCGTTTGCACTCCCTGCAAATGCAGGGGTGGGTACTTCTCCTCGGCTCTGGAAGCTTCCATGGCTCCTCCATCAGAATGGCTATAACAAGATGCAGTCACTGTTGATTCTGTCTTCCCCACTGGCCTATGACTCCCTCAAGAGCAGAAGGACATCTTATTCGTGTTGGCATCATCCCTGCTGCCTGGCAAAGAGCTTGGGTCGCAGTAGATGGTTATCGTGTGAATATTTCCTGCCTTGTATGATGTTGTTCTCACAAGCAGCCAGCCACACCGGGGGACTCCATTCTTCAAGGAGGGGTTTAGGCAACCTGATCCCTGGCTGCCACATAACCGGCGCTTACATGGCATGGACTAGAAACCAAGAGTAATGGCCCTGGGCCCTGTGATCTTCCCACTGAGCCACACTGCTTCCAAGAAGCTTCCTTGTTTCAAAGAAAGTGGGGCTTAAAACTGAAGGGAAAGTGTTAGAGGGGAGAGATCCTGAAAGGTAGGCTCCTTCATCCAAGCTGCTGATGAGAGCAGAGTGCACTGGAGGTTCAAAGGCAACTTCCACCCTCAGCCACAGCACCTGTGAGACTCATCAGCGAGGAGCACCTGCACGGGCACTTCCTAAGCTGGCTTTTGAAGAACTCATCCAGTGGAAATCAGCTACAGTAGATGGCTATTTTCTGAAAAAGACATCTTAGGAAAAATGTGGGGCCCTGGCTAGGAGACATCTAGACACCTCCATCGTCTGTGTCAACTTGGGAAAGTCCCCCCCGCCCCCAGCCCCAGGCTCCGAGCTTTTCTTTGTAAAATGAAGTGGTCAAACCTCACTCACGGAGGTCTCTTCTGGATTGCTCATCTGTTGATCTTAAAACATCAACAGAATTACAGGCTTTAGCCCCAGAATAGAAAGCATGTATTTCCCAAAAATGTTTAATTAAAACACAAAGGAAGTAATATATTCTAGAAAAAGGATTGATATGGTTTTAAAAAGAAATGCCAACTTGTCAAAGATTATCAGTCACTGTATGCTAAACACATGCATTTCAACATTTGAGATGTGTGTGGGACCCAGATGGGAGTTTGTTAAGAGTCAAGACACGCACCTTCCCAGCATGGTGGGTGGAAGGTATGTGCCAAGTTAGGTAAGCAAGAATGGTCAGAAATTATACATATTTGGAATGCTTGTGTTCATAACTGGCTATAAGTTCCAGGAGACCAGATTGGTGCAGGCTTTTTCTCTTTAGAGGTCAAGAAACAGGTGTCTAAAGACAGAGGAATAGACAGGGTGACCTTAAGCTGCCTGGCTGTCAGGCCTATGATGGACAGCTAGAGTCACTGAGTATGAAATCCCAGGCTCCTGCTCTGGATCTCTGGCCCCCTGATGATCTTTCTATGCTGTTTTTTTAAAGATTTATTTTATTTATTTGAAAGGCAGAGTTACAGAGATAGAAGGAAAGACAGAGAGATAGATAGATGATAGATAGATAGATAGATAATAGATAAAATGGCTGCAAAGCCTGGTCTGGTCTGGTCTAAATCCAGGAGCCAGGAGCTTCTTCCAGGTCTTCCACATAGGTGCAGGAGCACAAGCACTTAGGCCATCTTCTGTTTCCTTCCCAGGAGCATTAGCAGGGAGCTAGATCAGAAGTAGAGCAGCCAGGAATTGAATTGGTGTCCATATGGGATGCTGGCCCTGTAGACAGTGGCTTAACTCGCTACGCCACAATGCTGGCCTCTCTATCTTGTTATTTTTACCATAAAACTGCTGTATGAAGTGAAAATTAAGGCCTATATTCTGACAAGAATGGAGGCCACTGATGACAGAATATTTAGGACCATTATCGGAAAAGCATATGTGTGGAGGAAGATCTGTATGTGACTGCTTAATGTATATCATTTCTTTCCCTTGAGTAGAAGGTACTGTTGAGTATTTTTTTTTTTTTTTTTTTTTGGACAGGCAGAGTGGACAGTGAGAGAGAGAGAGAGAGACAGAGAGAAAGATTTTCCTTTACCATTGGTTCACCCTCCAATGGCCGCTGTGACTGGCGCGCTGCGGCTGGCGTACCACGCTGATCTGAAGGCAGGAGCCAGGTGCTTCCCCTGGTCTCCCATGTGAGTGCAGGGCCCAAGCACTTGGGCCATCCCCCACTGCACTCCCCGGGCCACAGCAGAGAGCTAGACTGGAAGAGGGGCAACTGGGACAGAATCCGGCACCCCGACGGGGGCTAGAATCTGGTGTGCCGATGCCACAGGGAGAGGATCAGCCTATTGAGCCGCGGTGCCGGCCTCTTGAATATCTTTACTTTCTTCTTTCAAACTCTGAGCTCCCTGTGGGCAAGGACAATGTTTCAATCATCTTGTCCACCCCCTCTCCAACATTATCTACCATACCCAGGGTGCAGAGAAGCTTCAATTTATTGACCAAACAAATGAGTGAACAGGTGCATAAATGGATGAATGAATGCCCTGCAGATTTGCAAACAGGGTTAGGTAAGTACTTGCAGACAAATTATTTTGAAAACAATTTAACTACAAGTTAAATACTAGACACATTCACAATAATCAAGTGTGGTATATATTATTCACCTTAACTTTATAAACGATAATATAAAATCACAGAAAGATTTGACCTTGAAAAGGTCGCTTGACAACGACTTGGATATAGAACTGGGATTTGAACCCATGTCTTGTTAATGCCCTTGAGGTCACCCCCAGCCATCTCTGAGACTGTGTAAGCCATGAAGAGCACACTAAGTCACTCATCTGTCTGCTCTCCTTGTCCAGGTCTCTTCCTCCTTTGCCCAGTGGCAGAGATACAGCGGTTCCAGAGGATGCTATAAAAATGGCAAATAAATAGCTCCGTCTCATGAAGGTCATCATGCCTCAGCCTTGTTGCAATAATAGCAGCCAGAATGAGAGCAATGATTCCACTTCCCCTCCTTATGATTTCCTTTTCATCTCCTTTAAAGGACAGAGAAAAAGGCAGCTTGGCGGCTCCAGATCAATCTCGTCCTGAGCGCCAGGATCTGCGTACTCCTGGGAGCCGTGGCATTGACAAGCAAAGACGTATGGGGCACATGTGCAATTGTCCCCCAAACACAGCAGTTTTTCAGCATTGCCAATGAGCTGGATTGGATTAAGTATATTTGCACCAAAAGCAAAATAAATATTGCTTTATTTAATGTCACTAAAAGGTTGGGATTCAATTGCCCTTGGCCTGAGGCACCTTCCAGCTCTATTGATTGGACAGTGTCAGAACGCCAGACAATCTGTCATCAGCAAGCACTGCAAAGTGCTCAGCAGGTGGACTGGGCTCTGCTGTGGTACGGATGGAAAGCAGAAGGCGACGTCCTTTGTCCCAAACCCAAGGAATAATCATAACACATCTGCTTCCGGTCGTCACCACCAAGACTCCTAATGCATTTTTCTTTAGGGCAACACGACAAGGAGATAACTGTGACCAGGGCTGTGAAGACAGACAGCAGCCCAGATAAGAACCTAATCTTCAAAGTCAGAAGGAGTTGGGTTTGAGTCCTGTATCTGCCACAGAGTAGCTTTGTGACCTTGGGTAAATGCACCTGCTTTGCTCATAGACCTGAAAGTGCCAGGAGTGCAGAGACAGAATCTCCTTCTCTCACCACTGAGTCTTCAGGGCCAGACAGGGTGTGGGCCACAGCCTGCTCTTCGTTGAGCTGTACAAGCAGACAGAGCCCCAGGAGGATCAGTGTTTATCCACGGTGCAGCGAGGACAAGGGCAGAGGCAGGACTCGGACCCAGACTGGCTGACTTGAAAGCCCATGTTCTCAGTGTCATTTTACTCTCTCCTGACAGTCCCAGGAGTCGGGTCAGAGCCCAACACAAGGGCTGTGCCTCATGTGAAGTAGGGGAGGGGAGTGCTGGGGGGAGGGAGGCACAGTCCTTTTAAAGATTTATTTATTTATTTGAAAGGCAGAGTTACAGAGGGAGAGAGAGAGACACAGAGAGAAACAGAGAGATTTTCCATCCAAGTGGTGGAATGGCTGGGACTGGGCCAGGTAGCAGCTGGAAGCCTGGAACCCCATTCATGTCTCCCATGTGGGTGGCAGGGGCCCAAGTCCCTGGGCCAAGCTCTTCCGCTGCTTTCCTTGGCACACTAGTAGGAAGCTGGATCAGAAGTGGAGCATGCTCCTATGGGATGCTGGTGTTGGAGGCAGTGGCTTAACCCACTGTGCCACAATGCCGCTCCTCACCCTTGTGTTTTAAGTGGGGAAAATAAGTCTCAAATAAGGAACTAGAATGAAAGATACCGTAAAGCAAATTGACAAGAGGTACAGCCCTCCAAGTGACAAGTTACAAACAGGTGCTCTTTCTGGGTGTGCGAAATACAAAATGATGTTGCTTGCTCTGACCAGACTTTGGGTTGGGAGCTGAGTGGCAGACCCTGTTGGCCCCTTGACCAGGAACCTCTGTGCAGTGTGCAAACCACGTGTCCTTATGAGGCAACCCTGCATGTGCCCAAGGTTCATAACAAAGCCAGGATTAACACTCGAGTTTCCCACCTCCAAAATTCAGCAAGGTCTTCAACCTTTAAAGGTAGGCTTTTTGGTAAAGTGGTAAGATTAGTGGGAAGGGTGCTCAGAGCGCATTTGGAAAAGGGACACATCCAACCCTGTCCCAGATTTATTCCTACTGGACTCAGTGAAGCTTTGTTCAGGTGATCTCCCGTGCCCGCGGAGCACGCACCCCGGGGATGCATCCTCTGCCCTTCCTGTCTCCTGACATCAACAGACACTGAGCTCAGGGGGTGTCCAGCGTTGCAACTTGAACCCATTCTTGGAGCCAGTCACCAACAGGAAGGGCGTGAGAGTGTCACACCCGATCTCTGTGTTTCAAAGGTAGGGAAGTCGAGGCTAGGAGGGCAGAGGGGGTTGCCAAGACCACGCAGCACTGCAGGGATCATGCTGGAGTCCACCCCGGAGCCAGTGGGCTACTTTCCTCTCTGTAAGGGCACTGACAAGGAGTTTGCCTCTTTAAAACGGTCCGAGGGAGGACATCATCCAAAGGAACTCATTGGTCCTCGAGGCCAGGAATTAGCTGTTTCAATTTCTTTCTTTCTTTCTTTCTTTCTTTCTTTCTTTCTTTCTTTCTTTCTTTCTTTCTTTCTTTCTTTCTTTCTTTCTGACAGGCAGAGTTAGTGAGAGAGAGAGACAGAGAGAAAAGTCTTGCTTCCGTTGGTTCACCCACCATGTCTGCTATGGCCAGAGCGCTGCACCGATCTGAAGCCAGGAGCCAGGCGCTTCCTCCTGGTCTCTCATGTGGGTGCAGGGCCCCAAGCACACTTGGGCCATCCTCCACTGCCCTCCCGGGCCACAGCAGAGAGCTGGACTGGAAGAGGAACAACTGGGACAGACTCTGGCGCCCCAACCGGGACTAGAACCTGGGGTGCTGGCGCCGCAGGTGGAGGATTAGCCAGGCGAGTCGTGGTGCCGACCTGTTTCAATTTAAGTGAAGGAGGGCAGAGGAAACACAAAGAGGAAGAAAAGTCCCTTAAGTCTTCACTAGATCTAGGAGCTAGCAAGCCCCTGGCACCCAGCTCCGAGGCCCTGAGCCCCAGTGCAGACCCAGAGCCAGCTGCCTGGGTATACTCTCCTCTTTGGGGGCAGAAACTCTCTGTGCTCCGGCTCCAATCTGAACACTGGGGATTTTGCTTTGAGGACTAAATGAGATCACATACGTAAAATGCTGGGTATGCCGCCTAGTTCGAGTAAATATGACACAAACTTTTATCTGTTCTCAAGGTCTGATTGCAGCATGCTACTTGGGGGTCCCCGTTTATCCTGATATTTTTAAAAATATATTTTATTTATTTATTTGAGAGGCAGAGTCACAGACAGAGAGAGGGAGACACAGAGAGAGAGGACTTCCATCCGTTGGTTCACTCTCCAAATGGCTGCAACTGCCAGAGCTGGGCCAATCCGAAGCCAGGAGCCTGGAGCTTCTTCTGGGTCTCCCATGCGGGTGCAGGTGCAATGCAAGGGCCCACTACACCACAGCGCTGGCCCCCTGACACTTCTTCTTACACTGTGTCACCCCACAGTTGTACCCCACACACAGCTAGGACATCATGGGACCCAAGGCTTAGCAAGCCAGGGCAGCTCCTCCGCTTCCATCTGCCCTCTCGGTCGGTGCCTCTGTGCAGTACATGGACCTTATGCTTTATGTGGACTGTGGCCCTGATCACATACACTAGCCACACCACCCTCGGCATTCCCATGCATCCCTGATCACTCAGGGTCCATGCAGCAAGGCACAGTTCTCCAGGTGAGACTCTTGGATCTCCTGCCACTGGTGATGGGATCTTGGACAAGTGATTCCTTCTCTCTCTCTGCACCAGCTTCCTCCTCTGTGACATGAGGATTCTGGGAGAACCTACCCTGTGCGTTCATGGGACTGCTGGTGGAAGCTTCCATTGCTTTCAATCCCAGCAGGAAGCAGAATACTCTAATCCTCCACTCACTTGCTCCCTCTTCCCAAAGAAGAGGATGGACCTTATCCAAGAGGTCAGCTCAAGCAAAGGAGCAGCACCTGTTGAGCCTGGCCCCTCCTGGTGTGAGGGTTTTGGATCTGGGACCTCTCTGGCACAGTGTGCTTCCAGGGAGGCAACTCCTTACCTGCTCTACCTACGACTGCTACAGAAGTTGAATGAATTTTGGGGCAAAGAAAAGGGAGGCCAATTCCAGCCACAGAGAGTGGCCATACCTTCCAAATCTTGTTCTTATCAATAATAAAGGTAATATTTTGACTTCCATCTTTCTGATCCATGTGTCTCCCTCTAAATTGGTAGAGACGGGATGAAAGTGAGAGCAAGAGTGTGGTTAATTCTACCCCCACGCAACTCCGGTGAAGATAATACACATAAAACTCACATGAAGAGTGGCTGGAAGCTTCTTCAATTATTTCATATTGTTAGTGTTATCAGGGTTGCCATTACTACTGTCATTCTTTGCTTTAGGGCAGGCTGCTCTTCTCGTCTTTTCCTGGTTAACTTCCACCAGTCCTTCCAGACTTATCTCATGCAACACTCTGTGCAGGACATTTTCCCTGAATTTCCATGTCCTAACCCTCCCAGCTGGGTTACGGGTGCCTCCTCTGTGACTCCACAGCCCAGGAACCCCGGGGGTCCCTCCCCCCAACCAGTGCACTTGCCTCCCCTCCAGACTGTGAACTCCTTCAGGGAAAGCATCAGGGCCAAGCTCTCATCATGGTACCGAGCCTGTGCCAGGTGAATGTTTGAGGGAAGAAAGAATGGGAGGGGGGAGAAAGCAGGAAGGGAGAGGACAGGAAGGGACGGGACGGAGAGAGGGAAAGAAGCAGTTTAGTTGAGAGGCTTCTGCTGCAGCGGCAGGCTGCCAGCACAGAGGTAAGCAACAGCAGAGTGTTTCAGGACATTGGAAAGAGGTTACGAGGGCAAGAAGACAGCATGGGGTGGGTACAGGAAGGGGTCAGGTGAGCAGTGGGGGGCTGGGACTGAGAAGGGAGCTCAGGGACACGGTGCAAGCCACTGGGGGGCCACTGGAGGACTTCACGGCAAGTCGGCACTACTCAAGCAGTGGTTTAGGAACTAAGGCCAGAAATGATGAAGTTCTTGATTCTATCACATTGTTTTGCTCCTCCAGACTCCCCTGCCACTAATTCTGGGTTACTGTCTCCTCCGAGGCCTGTCTTCACTGTAGAATCAATTATTAAAACCAACTTGCTATCAACTCTAACTTTGAAACGCTATTCAGCTGCTTGCAGGGACAGAGACGGGAGCTGCCTCCACAGACATCTAGCCATCTGGCCTTTGCCGTGGAACCTGGCTGGAACACTCATTTGAATAATTGGTTTTGGCGGCGTGTGCTTGTGGGTTAGACACCTGATTACACTGCCAGCCCCAGTGTCCTTTCAGCCTCCATAGAAACATCACTCAGGTTACGTAAAGCAGGAGAGAAGCTCTGGGAGGTAAGGGTCTGTCTAGTCCCTGCTGTCACCAGGGCTGCGTCTGAACTTTGTGGCTCACTCGCTGTGTGACCTTGAGCAAGTTACTTCCCCTCTCTGTGACTCAGAGAGAGAATGAGTCCTGCCCTGCTTATGCCACGGGCTTCTTGTAAGTCCCTGAGAGAAGATGGGGGAGTTGTGACTTAGCAGAAATGTGAGTGGGAATGTGTAGTTAAGGAATTAGGTTGAGGAGAGCTCAATGTCAGACAGCCAGTTGCGTGTGGGCTGTAGCCGAGGAAGGCTGGTCCCCAGGAAGAAACCTGTGATAGTCCCTTCCTCCTCCTCCTCCACTAATTAGCTCTGTGAACTTGAGGGAGTCACAGAAGCAGCCCGGGTCTCAGTTTCCTCACTTGTGAAATGAGAAGAGTGACACGGTCGTTCTGAGAATGAAATATGCAAAATGCCGGGAGTAGCTGCAGGTCCCGAGGTTCCGTGACGCTGGCTGTCACCATCCTCATCATTGCCATCATCACGATTGTTCGGTGCTGGGCACCGTGCCTCAAAGACATGCAATGACAAACATCTGGAGCGTGGCCAAAGGACAGCAGGCGGGACGGGGAGATCACGCATGTCACGCTGCATGTGAGAAGCTGAAGGACTTTTGGGGGAGGGGGTGTTGTTCAGCACGAGATTAGGAACTGGCAGTGGCTGCAGTGAGAGTGGGGCGTGGGGGTGGAGAGGGGACACATGATTTTCAAACAGCTGGAGGGTTGTCAAGTAAAAGAGGGGCTGGACCCCAATGGTCCTGCAGAGGGCAGAGTCGAGGGGTAGCCTGAAGATCAAGTGCTCTAACGGTCAGAGCTGGCATCAGCGCCGGAACTACCACGCCTGACGGTGGACAAGCAGAGGGGGCGTGGCCCCTGCAGGGTCACCTGAGCGAATGGCTCTTGTTGGTGCAGTGACAAGGCTACCAGGGGAGAGAGGTGACTGGGGTGGGGAAGGTGGCACGGTGTGAGGAGGGGCCGGCAGATCTCTCCACGGGGGCAACGCTAATTGTGAACTTTTGTTTTCTGTTTCTGGCTCCATAAGAAGCACGCAGGTTCTGTGCTTCTGCACTGTCACAGAATACATAGCACACGGGCTCGTGTTTCCCACCGTACATAGCTGATGCCCTGTTCTGTTCTGTTTTGCCCAGTTACGGCGCTTCCTCCTCCGCACGCAGCAGTGGACAAGGCAGGGCAGTTAGCTGTGAGTGTGTGGGGGAGGTGCTGCCCTTGGCCGCTCCCCCCTGCTGCCTTCAGTCACGTTTTGCTGCACAGGTCTCCTCTTACTCCCTTTTGTGTCTGGTGCCCACTATCTGGAAGCAAGTCCTGCTGCGGCAGACAACGCAGCACAAGGGGAAAACCTAGGGGGCTGCCTGGAGGCTCGTAAACCTGCTCTGACCCTTCCTGCTGGGGAGGCTGGGGCGAGTTCCTGGGTGCCTGCGTGCCTCAGTTTCCTTCTCTATGGGAACGGGGCTATGCCGTTGCTTCCGTGTGGATTACTGAGGTGGTGCCTACAGTATCCACTGGGTAGGCACTCACGTACGAGCGCTTGGTGGAGCATCACACCGTGTTTCCTGCACCAACTCTGGCTTCTCACTGGCAAGGGCAGCCTCTGATTTCCTTCTGCTTCCCCAAGGCCCAGCACAGGGCCTGACACCTCGCAGGCCCTCAACAAACCTTAGTTAAACTGGATTTCCTGCACGGAAGCATCCTTTGCTACGGAAGGACCGCCAGGGCCGAGAGACGGGGCAGGGCGCTGGTGAGGGTCTGCGGGTTGTGCCTATGCCCTGGGGCCTACAGGGCCGGGCTGGAAAGCAGAATCCTTCCTGCACCACCCAGCGGGCTGCTCCTCCCCCCACCCCCACCTCCCCATGCCCGAGAAGCAAGGAGCTTTTCTGATGAGAAATTTCGCAGCATCCTGCTATCTTTTGGGTAACTGCGTATTTTATGATGACTAATAGGCCATTACTATGGTAATATTGCAATTCAGCATGTGTGAGGTTTGGGAAATGAGAAATTATGGGTAACTACTTTGGACTCATTTCTATGGTAACAAAAAGTAATTGTCATTAAATACCAGTTATACTGAGGCTGTACCTGGTAATTATAGACTTTTATGCCCAGAAACATAAATAAAACCAATAAATTTATTCAAAGGTCTAGGACTGTTTACTTATACGTGGCTCCATGGAATACACAATGACAAGCACCTAATTAAGAAATGCAAACCCAACCAGAGTTCCACGTTGTCAAAAGGAGATGGAAAGTCAGTTTTTCAAATACACGTCAACGCGTGCCTTACAGAGTGGTGGGGTTCTCGTGGGGGCGGGGATGGGGGCTGTCTTCCCTGGGAGTGATGGGTAGGAGGAGGCGGCAGAGAGTGCAAATGCCGTAACGCACATGTGTGGCCATGTCTCCGGGGAGATGCGAGGAGTGACTAACCGATTCTAGGCTGACTCAGCCCATCTACCCACCCACCCCAAAGGCCTTGCAGCTCCTCACCTCCGCCATACCTGAAGTTACAACATGTCATCCCTCAAGTGCCCTGGGCCCTAGACCTCCCCAGACCTCCGAAAATGCTCTCATTGCAAAGACAGTAGCCCTACCACTTGCCTTCTTACGTTGTGATAAAATGGCACCGCAGAGTGAAATTTTCCATCTTAACTGGTTTTAAGTGCACGGTTCAATGGCATTAAATACATTCCTAATGCGGTGCCAGCATGCGTCACCACCATCCACCTTAAAAACTCGTCTCTTCTCATCTTGTGAAATCGAAACTCTGTACTCATTAAACAAGAACTTGCCCCTCATACCTCCCTCAGCTCTGGTCAGCGCCTTCTACACTCTGTCTCTAGGACTCTGACAACTTTAGGGACCTCATATACTTGGACTCATATGGTGTTTGCCTTCTGCTGTGGCTCATCTCACCAAGTGTAACGTCCTCGAGGTGCGTTCGCTTTGTTGCCAAACGGCTCCTGAAAGCGCCTCTCCCCAGAGCTTCCACTAAAGGATGCGTCGTGTCTTCCCACCCCACGTTCCTCTTTGAAGAGGGCAGGAGGAACCGAGGCTAGGCGAGAAAAGTGTTTTGCCCATGGACAAACAAGAAGGCTCAGGAGGGTGTGGGGAGAGTGAGCCCCCAATTCTCTGTGTCCACCCACAGCTTGGAAAGCAAAGGTGGTGTTGGGGAGTATGCAGTCACTGGGTTGCATCCTGTGGCATTGAACCCGGCTCCTTGCCTCAGTCTCAGTTTCCCTTTTGCACAAGTGGATGTAATAGAAACTGGCTTTCTTTTCTTACAGGGCTGTTCGATGATCTGATGTGGTTTTTAAGTGCTTTTAAACGTATGTGCAGTGAGAAGGTGTGGCTGAGGACCCAGAGCCTGTCAAATCATATCAGATTGATGGCACAGTGACAGGCGACTACCGCAGCCAAGGTGAGCAAGCCACACAGGGCCAGGCTTAGGGCTGGGGGCTGTTCCTCTGCATGGGGGTTGCAGCTCTGAGCTACAGCACACTCACTGAACACTGCTGCTGAGTTCATCCATTCATTCAGAAAATATCCATCAAGGGCTCATTCGCTGCCAGGCACCGTGACAGGCACTAGGGATCAGAGAACAAGGTCGACCAAGTTCTGGCTTCATGGGATTTACAGTCTAAAGGTGGAGACACATGCTAAATATTCATATGAATGAAGACAGGACTAGAAATTAGGCCAAAGGCCGTGAAAGCACAGTACAGGGTGCCCCAAAGGAGTGTAGTGGGGACTGACTGCAGAGTCTGAGAAGGCCTTTGTTGGAGTGGCTTTAAACCTAAGACCTGAAGGGGAAGAGAGGCAAACATAGCTGGGGCACCATGGACAGTAGGGCTACTGTTGCTGTGTGTCTTTCTTACACACAATAATGTAAAAATTGTTATCTGCTGTTATATCATCTAATAGCTAGGATGGTGATAGATAGCTACAGTAGAAGGTACTCCAGCTGCTACATATCATTGCTATAAACTGTATTATAGGCCTTGCGTGCCCTTGCCACAACTACAGCCAAATACCATAGACAGTAGCCTGGTTAATAAGTGTTGCTACTCTTCAGCATAAAGAGGGTTATCTGTCATGGTACAGTGGCCATCGATTGCTACTAAATGCTACAGTGTACCGTTCCTGTTTTACTATAAATACCAGAGCATAGGTGCAAATCTTATTATTATAAGCTTACCTGATGAGACCTGGGGAATCTCCTGAGTAGCCTTCCTACATGGGAATACAAGCTTTTTGAATGCGGAAGAAGCCGGAGCACATCCTTATGCAGAACTTGCAGTGTGCGTTATCTTACAAAAGCCTGGTAACCCTTTACAGCGTCCCCATTTGCAGGTTGGAGAAATGAAGCACAGTAGGCTGTGCGATTTACTCAAGGTCATACAGCAGGTAGGTGGCAGAGCAGGACCTGAAATCTGACCTGACCCCCAAGGCCATGTTCTTACCACGATGTGCACTCCTTCTCTACAGTTCCTCCTGTCTGGTCTGCTGAACCATCTCCCCCAGCCCAGCCAGACGCCTGGGGCAGGCCTGTCTTTGTTCTGCTCCCAGAGCCTGGTCTACCTGGTGCTGGCTGTTGGGGGAATGCAGTTTGCCAGGGAAGGGCTCAGGCTAGCCCAGACAGACCTACATCCCCGCCAGCTCCTCACAGGCCGTGAACCTAAGATTTTGAACTTCTCTGAGACTTAAGTAACTGCAGGTCTGAAGGGAGATGCTGAGAGAACGGAAGTCAGGGCATGGGAGAGAGGCAGAGACATGGCTGCCCACATGCAGCCTGTGCCCAGTGATTCCATCAGGTCCTGTGAGGTCTGGCTCTGTTTAACACCCCAGAGCTCTCAGCGTCTGCCTCCCTCCCTCCCCTAACTCTCTCCTACTCTCTTTCCTCCCGTTCTCAAGCTAGTTTGAGTAGATGCTATTATCTGCAAGCAGAAAGACCTGAGACCCTCCTTCACAGAGTTGTGAGGATTAAATGGGATGAGTGCATGAGTACTTGTCAGGCCACTGGGTCAATGGGCAGAGTTCTTGGCGATGCATTTCCCAAAATGTGTTTTATGTACCCTAACATTGGCCATGCAGGGTGTGGACCATGATACTCACCTGTAGGAAACACAAAGTGCTACATTGCCTTCTTGAGATTCCCGACTATATCTCAAGAATTTGCTAGTAAATTCTAGCATATTCAAACTTCTGAAGTCTTATTGTAAAAGGGACATGTTCAAGTTTGTTAACTGTGCACTTCTCAAACACACTTGAACTCTGAACTCCCCCCACCCCCAACCCATAAAGGCTTGGCAGGGCCCACCAAGCCGTGCAAGCCGTGCTGTGGAAGGCAGTGTGGCTTTGGGAGGGGCTGACCTTGAGGACCTCTAAGGCACCTGGAAGCTCTCAGCTCTGAGCCTTTAGTGCCTTTTTTCACCCTTTAAGTACTGAATCCTCATGATTTATAGGTTCTTTGCTGCTCCTCTGACCTGTTTTTTTTTTTTTTAATTTATTTTTTATTTTTTGACAGGCAGAGTGGACAGTGAGAGAGAGAGACAGAGAGAAAGGTCTTCCTTTTGGTTCACCCTCCAATGGCCGCTGCGGCCAGTGCATTGTGCTGATCCGAAGCCAGGAGCCAGGTGCTTCTCCTGGTCTCCCATGGGGTGCAGGGCCCAAGCACTTGGGCCATCCTCCACTGCACTCCCTGGCCACAGCAGAGAGCTGGCCTGGAAGAGGGGCAACCGGGACAGAATCCGGTGCCCCGACTGGGACTAGAACCCGGTATGCCGGCGCCACAAGACGGAGGATTAGCATAGTGAGCCACGGTGCCGGCCTCTCTGACCTGTTTTAACCACAGGATTAATGCCTGTGGTTAGAGATTCTCTCCAACTCTCACAATGAGCGAGATCCACATACGCTCTCTCACTAGGGGGGTGCGGGGGGAGGGCAGTGTGACTCCAGTACGAAATCACCTCTGAAGAGCTCTTTTAATCCTGAGGTTCTCAAAACACCAGATCTTGGAGCCAGCGCTGTGGTGCAGTGGATTAACACCCTGGCCTGAAGCGCCGGCTTCCCATATGGGCGCTGGTTCTAGTCCTGGGTGTTCCTCTTCCGATCCAGCTCTCTACTAGGGCCTGGGAAAGCAGTAGAAGATGGCCCAAGTCTTTGGGCCCCTGTACCCACGTGGGAGACCCACAAGAAGCTCCTGGCTCCTGGCTTCGAATCTGCGCAGCTCTGGTCATTGTGGCCAATTGGGGAGTGAACCATAGGATGAAAGACCTCTCTCTCTCTCTCTCTCTGCCTTTCTTCTCTCTGTGTAACCCTCTGACTTCCAAATAAATAAATAAAATATTAAAAAAAAAAAACCCACGAGATCTGGAGCTTGCAGATATGTAGAAGCATCTGGTCCTCCATCACCACCCTGCTGAAGCCCAGAGAAGGGATGCATTTTGGCCAAGGTCACAGACTTCTCCCCAGCTGATGCTTCCCCGGACAGCAGAAGTGTGTGGAGTGGCGGCCCTGACCTCTCTGACCACTGCCACTCCTGTGAATGAAGCAGACGTGCTAACATCAATCAAACGGCCTTCCCACGCCATCATCGGGAACAGTGCGTCTGCCTGGGGTGGTGAACAGGCACTCCTGCATCAAGCCATAAACCTGCAGATGCAAATGAGCCATCTCTTAGCCAATTAAGTGAGGCAGCAGAACTGTCTTTAACGAAGGCGTCCTGCATCCCATGGGCGCTCTCTAACTCATCCCCGAGGCACCAGGGAGCCTTGACAGACCCAACTGCCAAGCTTTTGGAAAGTGATAAACCAACTCTATAAAATGGGCCTGGCCGGGAATCAGATCTCTGCTCTGAGCTCAGCCACGGACTGCGGGCAAGTCCCGTCTCACCCCTGGGCTCCAGTTTCTTCACCCAAGAAATCATTTCTCTCATCTACTCATATTTATCCAATATTTCTTGAGCATCTACTATGTGCTGACTCCTGTAGCTAGATACTGGGGACACAGAGACCATTAAGGATCAAGCCCCTGCCCTCCAAAGCTTGAAGTCAGGTGAGGTCCATGCAGTGGGATAAGACTTGTTCAATAACCAGGCCTATGGGTGCTCAAAGAAGGCAGTGGCCAGTTCTCCCTGGGGTTTGGGGGAAATGGTTTCCAGAAAAGGGGACGTGAGCTGAGCTGCAAAGGGCACTGATGAGATGAAGAAGTGATGAAGAGGTTCCTGGCCGGGAGCCACCTGCATGAGGTGAGGTAGCAAGAACCAGCAGGACCTGCCTGGCACACTAGGCTGCACTCAGAGTAGCTAGAACATCAGTTCCAGGAGGGGGAGGATGAGAGGTAGGCAGATAGGCACCGGGTCATACAAAGTATCGCATGCAAAGCTGGGTGCTCAAATGTCATCTTTTTTTTTTTGGACAGGCAGAGTGGACAGTGAGAGAGAGAGACAGAGAGAAAGGTCTTCCTTTACCATTGGTTCACCCTCCAATGGCCGCCGCGGCTGGCGCACCGTGCTGATCCGAAAGCAGGAGCCAGGTGCTTCTCCTGGTCTCCAATGCAGGTGCAGGGCCCCAGCACTTGGGCCATCCTCCACTGCACTCCTGGGCCACAGCAGAGAGCTGGCCTGGAAGAGGGGCAACCGGGACAGAATCCGGCGCCCTGACCGGGACTAGAACCTGGTGTGCTGGCGCCACAGGCGGAGGATTAGCCTATTGAGCCGTGGCGCCGGCCCAAATGTCATCTTAAAAGTTGTGGTTTAATCAGCTCTGAAGCTGTAGAATTTGGGCAGTGAAGTTAGACAGTCAATGATTTTTTTAGCTGTGCGACTTTAGGCAAGGCAGTTGCCTCAACAGTGAACAACACCCTCTCTCTCAAAGCATCCACTGTTCTGTTGGCAGATGATCCCCTGGGCGGTGGTTCTAGGCTGTAAATTATGATGCTAAACTCAGAGAAAAAAGATTCAAGGTTTGGGGCCACAGGTGCGTGGGGCTAGCTGATATGCGAACACCAAGGGGGAATGCTATTCCGACGAGCTGGGATGCAGTCTCCTCATCAACTATCTTCAGGAGGAATCAGCGAAGCAACCGTGCCCCTCATAGCCACCAATGAGATTCTGCAAAACACAACCCTCCTCACCATTGCTTCTGATGCCTGCAACTGCTCTGCCAGGTTACGTAGCTATCGTTTCCGTTATGCAAGAGAAACTGAGCATCAGAGAGGAAAAGTGAATCCCCCCATGGCTGCACAGGAAGTAGATGCAAAAACTAACACCAAGTCTCCTCTTTCCTGGTCCAGTGAACTGGCCAGGAATTCCCAGCAGCCGACCTCAGGTGGCTGTGATGAAACAGCTGAGGCTCATTACCCACATTCTAAAGGACCAGGCAAAGCTTCCTCTAATAAACTCCTGCGTGGTCTGAAAATTCTTCCTTAAAAACATAGGCCCTGTTTGTTCTTGCTTGCACACTACCACCTAGCGCTGGGTGGCATCTGGGCAGCCTCCCGTCTCACCTGTAATTGCCAAGGTAGACTCCATCAGGGTTGAGCATTGGTGCGATCTTGAAGACCAGGTGTTGCCTCAGGACACGGGCAATAGGGTGCTGGCTTATGAGGAAGTCAATGATGCCTAGGGAGAGAGAAGTATGGGTTAACATCAAATAGTTCAAGAATGGGGAGCACAGCACTCTCTTCGCTACTTGGAATGTTTTCAAGAGCTCTGTAGATGGTTTTTGACCTGCGTTGTTATCAACTACTGAGAGTGTACAGCTAGCAGCTATGTGGTACCCAGGGAATCTTTTTTTTAAATATTATTTATTTATTTTGAAAGTCAGAGTTACATAGAGGGAGAGAGAGAGAGAGAATCTTCCAACCTCTGATTCACTTCTCAGATGGCCACAATGGCTAGCTAGTGTTAGACCAGGCCAAAGCTACCTCTAGGTCTCCCATGTGGATAGCAGGAGCCCTGGCACTTGGGTCATCTTCCACTGCTTTTTCCAACCCATTAGTAGGGAGCTGGATTGGAACTGGAATAGCTGGAACATGAACCAGTGTCCACATGGGATGCTGGCATAGCAGGCAGCAGCTTTACATGGTATGCCACGACACCAGCCCCTACCTAGTGGGCTCAGTTTTCGAGAGATAGACAGCTCAAGACACAACATTAAATTCCAGACGCAGGCGAGAGGGAGCATTTCCTGATGGAAAGAACAGGGAGGGCTTGCAGAGGAGACGGCGTTTGAGCTATGCCTCAGGGGTCCCAGTAAGTTCTGACAGATTGAGATGGGGAGAGATAGGATAACTGAACACAGATTAGGAGATGCTCTGCAACAGAAACATGTTCTTTTCAAATATTTATTCATTTATTTGAAAGGCAGAGTGATAGGGAGAGAGGGAGAAACAGAATGAGAGAGAGAGAGAGAGAGAGAGAGACAGAGAGAGAGAGAGAGACCTATCATCCACTGGTTCACCCCCCACAAATGCCCACAACAGCCAGAGCTGGGCCAGGCTGAAGCCAGGAGCCAGGAGCTTCAACTAGGTTTCCCACGTGGGTGGCAGGAACGTAAGTGTGTGGGCCATCTTCTGCTCTCTCTTCTCATCCAAGCTATCCGCACATCTGGCTTCTTCACTGCTGCCAGGGGCTCTTCTTAGAGCATGAACCTGACCCTGTCACCCCCACCTTGAAGTCCTTCTGGTGATGGTCTGTCTCCATCTCTGAGCCTCGTCCCTCCCCTCTTCTCTGTGTGGCCACTTTGCCACCAGAGATCTGCAAAAAGACGGGCAAAGTAGCTTCACAACGTTCCATGAAATGAGTGCAAGGTCAGAAGCTGATAGAAGGGTGTGACACCCTCCCCAAACGCACAGCAGGAAAGGCTTGGGGCAGGAACAGACCTTGAGCTGGGCTCTGACAGGTGCGTGTAGACAGGCGGGAGGAAGGCAGCAGGGTGACAAAGATCGGTCCACAGGCCCAGCAGCAGGCACTTAGCTCTTGGAATGACAACTGGCTCCAGAGCTCATTCCAAAGCGGCTGTGACAGTGAGGGACAGTTCAGCTTTTCACGGGGCCAGGCTGAGACTCCATCCGCAGCCGAGAGCCAGTTGGACATCATTTACTTCTCGGCTGACGCGGTGGTGGACCAGATGCCCTAATTTATTTGTTGGTCCTCATATTAAAGCCGCAGTTTGCCAGTAAACAGGCAGGGTAATGATGCCAGGCATCCTTGTTAGGGGCTAATAATTGCTTAATCTGTCCACTAATTGACCCCGGCTCCCGGGGCGGCCCTCCATCAAGGAGCCAGCCTGCACTTAGGGCCTGGCCGTGCTGCCTCAGAGAACGGCTTCTGGAAATGGACTAGCTCATTGTGATCCATCCTCCTTCACAGATGAGCAGATTAATTGGACTGCCAATTAGGCAGCTAATAAAAGAATGAGAGAAAAACAAAGCTAGCCCAGAGGCTGCAGCCGTCCAGAGCTCCCTCTTCCAGGTGGGTGGGAGCAAGGAGAGGGAAGGTTTTTTTTTTTTTTTTTTTTTTAGTTTTTGACAGGCAGAGTGGACAGTGAGAGAGAGAGACAGAGAGAAAGGTCTTCCTTTGCCGTTGGTTCACCCTCCAATGGCCGCCGCGGTAGCGCGCTACGGCCGGCGCACCGCGCTGTTCCGATGGCAGGAGCCAGGTGCTTCTCCTGGTCTCCCAAGGGGTGCAGAGCCCAAGCACTTGGGCCATCCTCCACTGCACTCCCTGGCCACAGCAGAGAGCTGGCCTGAAAGAGGGGCAACCGGGACAGGATCGGTGCCCCGACCGGGACTAGAACCCGGTGTGCCGGCGCCGCAAGGCGGAGGATTAGCCTGTTGAGCCACGGCGCCGGCCAAGGTTTTACACTCATCCCCGGGGCTTGAAGTCAAACACAGCTTGTCAGGAATCATTCTCGTCGATCAGGAAATTGGGAGGTCTTCTTTCCTTCTCCTTTTCTTAATGATGGAGGAGGGTGGTAAGTGGACAGGAGTACGGGGAAGAATGTGACAGAGCGGAGAGGAAGTTCATCCCTGGCCATGGGCCAAAAGCACTGCGTGGACCAAGGAAGCAGAGGGACCCAGGGAGAAGACAGGCTTGGGGACCTGCACTGGAATTTTAACTGAGCGTTAGCTAGAGAACGTGCTGTTTGGCTTTCTCTGACCAACAAACCCAAAGAGACTCTGGGCTCTGGTTTTGGCTCAATTTCTGAGGGACTTGTGGAAAGCCCCTGGGCTTATTCTTATCTTTAAAACTGGGAAAAAGATGGGCCAGTGCTGTGGTGAAGCAGGCTAAGCCTCCTCCTGCAGTGCCGGCATCCCATATGGGCGCCAATTCATGTCCTGGCCGCTCCACTTCCAATCCAGCTCTCTGCTAATGGCCTGGGAAAGCAGTAGAGGATGGCCCAAGTGATTAGGCCCCTGCACCCACATGGGAGACCTGGAAGAAGCTCCTGGTTCCTGGCTTCATATCAGCTCAGCTCTGGCCATTGTAGCCATTTGGGGAGTGAACCAGCAGTTGGAAGACCTTTCTTTCTGTCTCTCCTTCTCTGACTATAACTCTACCTCTCAAATAAATAAATAAGTAGCTGGGAGGAAGTGTGAAATCATTCCTAAAGACACAGTCCACACCGACATGCTATGATCCCATCTATTTTATTCCTCTCCCCCAAAGTGAAAGAATCCCTGTTGTCAGTGGAAGAAAACAAGTTCTCTCCTAGGACACACCTTCAACTTCCTTGAGGTCTTTGGCTTTGAGCTGACTTAATCACAGAGGTGGAAGAAAGTGGGGTGACAGGAAGGTTGGAGGCTAGAAAGGCTGGATGACAATCAGGAAAATGGTACAGGATCTGAAATGAAATCCAGGCGGCAGAGATCACTGTCCAGTGCCAACCTCCAGCTGGCCGGCAGGGGCCTTGCCAGGACAGCCACAACTGAGCCTTAGAGTCGTTGTTGCTCTTCCCCGCCGGAGTGCTTGGTTCAGGGCCGGGCACAGAGCAGGTGCTTAATAAATCCTGCAGATGGATCCGTCCCGGGAATTCACTCAACCCTGACAAGTGTGGGGTTGGCTGAACTATGATCACTCATTCTACATACAGTCAGTGGCAGGCCAAATGCTGGGCATTCCAAGAGGAGTGAGGTGCTCCTGCCACAGAGGGGTGCATGATAAGAAAGCAATTCCTCACTGGCTGGCCAGGACTCAGGAGAGCAGCACCGTGTTGCAAGAACCCAGAGGGGCTCCCCACCCAGCCTTGGCGGTCAAGATGGGGAGGTAAAAGATGAGTGGCATGAGCCAGCTGGAAGGGGTGTCCAGGCGGGGCCTTCTCCCACCAAGATTTGGAGATGAAGTCAGCATGTTTGATAATGGGCCTTGTTCAATTCCAGGGTCATGGCTTTCTGGTTAGCAGTGAGACTGAGGCCTGGCTATCTGGATTTGACTCCTCTCTCAGCTATTCCTTCACTGGGTGCCCTTATCCTCTCAGATCCTCAGTTTTCTCACCAGTGAACAAGGGGGAAACGATAATTACTTGTGAGTTACTGTGGATGGCTGACATAAGCAAAGTACCTGGAACATAGGAGAAGTGTATACAAAGGTTCTTCAAAAAGTTTTTGGAAATTGAATTTTTAAAAAGATAAAAATAAATTGTTAAATAAAATAAATTTTTAAAAATATTTTATTTATTTATTTGAGAGGCAGAGTTACAAACACAGAGAGGGAGAGATAGAGAAAGGTTTTCCATCCGTTGTTTCACTCCCCAAATAGCCACAATGGCTGGAACAGAGCGGATTCGAAGACAGGAGCCAGAGCTTCTTCTGGGTTTCCCATGTGGGAGCAAGGACCCAAGCACTTGGGTCATCCTCTACTGCTTTCCCAGGCCATTAGCAGAGAGCTGGATAGGAAGAGGAGCAGCTGGGACGTGAACTGGCGCCCATATGGGATGCCCGCACCACAGGTGGCCACTCAGCCCGCTATGCCACAGGACCAACCCATATGCGTACAAATTTCAAAATTTTTTGCATCCAAATAAATTTATCTTTTAATTTAATATTTTTGTTCTATGAACAGCATGTGTTGTTTTAATCATTGCCCCTACTTGGTTTGCCTGTGGGCATGGGTCAAAGAGTGTTGAGTCGTGAGTGGGAGGGGTAGACAGGAACTTGCTTGTCCAGATGAAAGATCATGGAAGGCACTGGAGGAGAGCCACTGCGAGACTGGAGCCAGGAAGGCACAGGGCCAGTTCGGAGCTCTGGAGAGCTCTCCCTGGCTGCAGCATGGACTGAGTCTGAGGGAAGGGAGAAATAACAGAGGGCAGGAGCAGACAACAGCGTGGACAGCAGCTTGCAGCCAGGCGCTTCCAGGTGACGGCCTGCAGGGATTCTGCGGGGACCAAGCCCCAGAGAGTCATGACTACAGTCCGTGGGAGGGCAGCAGTGTGGACAGATGGTGACACCAATGGCGAGATTCTTTGTCTACCACCCCCAAGAGCAGCAGAACTCTTTGCTGAAATCGCACAACCTTGGAGAAAATGACTGAGATTAAGTTGTTGGCCCCGGGCAGAATGGATCTTCAAAACAGAAACTGAATTCTGCTGTGGAGGAACGAGGAAAGCTCTGATTTCCATCCTCCTGATTTCCTTTGCATTCTGGAGGCTGAGGCTCACCTCTGTGAGCTCGTCTTCCCTTCAGGCCGCAGGCTGCAGGATGGCAGGGACACACCTGCCTTGTTTGCCGCTCTGTTCTCAGTGCCCAGCGCAGGACATGGCACGGGGAAAGTGCGCATTGGATAGGTGGGAAATGACTGCAGAAAGCTAGACCCACGATGACTCCCGTGCGCTCCTTGGCTGGGACACTTGTAATGCTACATTCTCCGTTTTACAGGCAGAAAAACAAAGGCAGGGTGTGGCCATGCTTACCGAGTGTCTCACAGGGACTTGGATGGGATTCAGACCCAGTCCGTCCAGCTTCCACGCAGTGTGCCCTTTCCATCGAGGTAAGGTGGGAAGAGCCAGGCGAGCACTGGCATGTGATTTGCAGAATGATATGTGCCCACACTGCTGTTGCCTGGAAAGTTCTGTGTGAGGTTCTCTATTTCTGTCCTCTACTCAGACAGCATCCCAGAGAGGGCAGAGCCCAGGCTTGAAGCAACACGACCAGAGGTCTCTGCTAGGCCCAGAGTATGTTCTGCACGACAGCAGCCAGTGGATCCCGTCCCCCGAGCTGGCACCAGGCCTGCTCTCTGCCCACGGCCAAGCCCAAGGGCCTCCAATTATAGAATCACTGAGAGTCTGGCCATGGGGAGCCTGAAGTTCACAGAGTTGAAGTCTTCACCCTCCTACCCCTGATTGCCCATTTCCCAAAGAGACAGACGCCTAGGGAAGAGGAAGGCCCCAGCATGAGAACTTAGCGGGTCTGTAATGTGAAGCTGTCTGGGGCAGAGAGAGAGAGAAAGAGGAAGAACAGGAGAGGACTGGAGGTGGGAGAAAAGCAGGGTTCGGGAGGATGAAGGTCACCGCTTGAGTGAGGATTGTGCTTGGCTCCAGTGGCCAGTGGTGATGGTATGGTGAACATGCACATCGCAAGGGCACGTATGTGTGTCTGTGTGCATGCACACATATGTTCTCCCTCATTCTGTGACCCCCGAGCAGTGAACTCCTTGAGACAGGCCCAGTTCTTTTATCTCCTTCGTCTAAGCCCTGGTGGGCACTTTGCCAGGTAGCAGCAGGGCTGTGGTTAGGAGGCAAAGTCTAGGACGTATTCTCCACCCCACCACTAACTTGCCAGGTGACATTCAGTGCATCCTTAGGCTTTTCTGCAAAACAGGGCTCAGAGCTGCCTGGCGCCTGGTGGGCCTCCTGTGGAAGAGCCAAGGAGAACAAGAGGGATGAGTGCTGCTCGGCACCTGTGTGTGCCTGGTGCTGCACCAAACACTGAGACACTGTCTCGTTTCATCCTCACAGCGGTTCCTTGAGGAAGAGATCCCTGCCCCCACTTTGCAGAGAAGGAAAAGAGACTCTGAGAGTCAAGGACTTGCCAAAGAATCCCAGAGTGGCAGGTGCAAGTTGGAGGACTCCACCTTGGGCCTCTGTCCAGCCCCTAAGCCTCTGCTACGCCCACAGTGCCCACTGCCCCTCGCCGCCCTCCAGTGCACGATGTGCCTTGCCCACGGCAGCACTCCCCAAGTGTTGGTTTAATTCACTCAGTGGCGAAGGATCAGAAGAGGACAAAGTCTCCGCAGATGGCAATTTTCAAGGAGAATCGTCTCAGCAACTCCAGGAAGCTTCTGAGAGAAAACTTCTACTTGGCCAGGAGTCAGAGACCAAGGCCCGGGTCTGGTTCTGGCCAAGCTGCTAACCCGTACTGGGAGCTTGCTGGCAAGGAGAGCTCTGCTAAGGGCTCTCTCAGGAGGGGTGAGGAAGAGCCAGGCCCAGGGGGAAGCCACGCTCCTGGATTTGGCTCCTCAGAGAGCATTAGGGGAACCACGTATGAAGTGCCTCATGGAGGACCTGGCCTGTGCAAAGTGCTCCACACGTGCTACCCCTGCCTCCTACTACTAACACTTATTTAGTGCTTGCTGTATTCCAGACTCTGTCCTCAAGGTTTTATGGACATTAACACTGTTTGTCTCCATAACAAGCTTGTGAGGCAGGATCGCTACCATGAGTTCCCTCTGGACATACAAGAACGGAGGCCGAGATAGGTGCCATTCCCAAATCCACGCTGTAATGAGCAGGGAGTCCAGCTCCCGAGACATGGTCTCACACGCTCTGCCTTTGACTTCTCACATTGTAGCTTCTCCAGCTACATGAAGCCATGTGTGACGTTTGGGGCACAAAACTGGTAACCTGGAGTGAGCTGTCCTACCACCAAGCAGAGTCTTGAGGACATCCAAGCCCTGCTGCACTTAGTGCCACCCCTTGCAGAACTTTGCAATGAAAGGACTTCACTCTGCTCCCAGCAGCAGGTGCATCAGCAGCTTGGCAGAGAGAACTGTGGTCCCAGCCAGATGGGGACGACCAGACCTCACACGCCTGTTCCCTGCTCAAGGTCACTGAGCCAGTTAATGGGGAAGAGTTAATGGAAGCCAAGCTATCCCAGCCTTCATCCTTCTGGGCCTCAGACCCATCTGCCATCCCCAGAACAAGGTGGTCTGGGTGGGGGGAGCCAATATACAGGTTGTGACTGGGGAAAATATCACCAGAGGTGCCCCATGAGACTATGATCTGGACTTTCCCTGTAAGATGAAGATACCCTAGGGCAAGACTGCCTGTATCCCTCATTAGTAACCTGAGTTAACAGAGGCAGCCTGTTTTATGCCACCTCAAGGGAAGATAACTTGTGTCTCGGAGGCACCATCAATAGAGACCATGGTCATCTTTAGACCCATCAAAACTAGGGGCTGGAGGTGGTACACCGGGGAGGCCCACACTAGGCGCCTGAAATAAGCGTTGTGAGATGGGAGGTGCTTGCCAGGTGGCAAGGAACTGGCCCAGGGCTTTCCAGGCAGAGGGAACAGCAGGTGCAAAGGCCTCGTGATGGACAGAAGACCACCCATTCAGGGATTACACTAGTGCGCTAAGATATCATGAGACTGAGGCCAGACAACGTGGCAGGAGCCAGTTCGTGGAGAGTTGTGAAGGTCATCTCAAGGACTTTGGAGTTTGTCTTGAGAATGTACTGGGCAGGCATTGCAAGGCTCTGCCAAGGAGTAGACAGTTACTGAAAACCCACAGGACAGCACTGGGTGAATCAATGAAGCACCATCAAAGATTCCTTTTCAGCAAACAGGGTCATCAGAGGAGAGCCCCTGAGAGCCACTCAACTCTCTGCCTTTGTGTCATCAGTAAAATGGGATGGTGACCCCGTCCTCTGTCTACTGTCCACAGAGGAGGTGAGCAGTGGGTCTGGGTTCCCAGAGATGAAGGTATTGATAGTAAGGGTACTGTCTTTTTACAAACAAGGACAAAGCACTTACATCCAATCAGCTAGGGGAACAGATCTGCAGCCAAGTTTAGCAACTGACAGATGGCTGCAAGTAAAGGCGTGGGTAAACCCAGGAGGGCCTTGGAGAGGTGATTGCAAGGACAATGCTGGGGAGGAAAAAGACTGGAAGTGAGAATGCTACACGGCCAGCTACAGTGACTGGAGCGCCAGTCACAGCTCCTATAAGCTGCTGCGCTGTGGGCAAGTCACTTCCTCTCCCAGAAACTCAAGCTCCTCTGAAAAGAGAGACCACTGTGCCTAATCACAGCATTGGAGGGATATGAACTGGGAAAATAAAACTCTTATTTATTTGCACAGTGCTTGATAGTTGACAAAGCACATTACCTACTTCATTTTCTCAGAATCCCACAGGAGAGGTGGTGACATCTGTTGAGTGCCTGCTGTGTGCCAGGCACAGGACTGGGTTTTTTGTTTACAGTCATTCATGCCAGCTTCCTAGCAGCCTTCCTAGGTAGTATCATTATCCTAATTTTACATTTAAAGAGACTGAAGTCAGCCTGCAAGGGAGTGGCACAGGCTGTAATTGACCTCAGAATCCCCAGGTTCCAAGTCCCCAGAACTCAGTGTGCAGCGAGCTGCCTCCTTCAGGTTATGCATACGAGCTCCATAGGACGGTTCCCACCCCTGCCTCCCTGGCCTCAAGGACATTTTGAGGTTCAAATCAGGTAAGTTCATTAACTTCTCCAAAGTTTGGTTTTCTCCTATGTATTGCTGATATTACTTCCTGCGATATAGGAAATTGATATAAATAATATAATTGAAACAAATTAAATTGGTTGAGATGGACAATCAGGGCTGAACATTCCGCTTAAATGATGTGACACTGTTTGGGATGCCTGTATCCCTTGTTGGAGTGTTAGCAGGAGTTCCCAATTCCAGCTTCCTGCTAATGCACACCCTGGGAGGCAGCAGGGGATGGCTCAGGTTGTGTCCCCACTATCCATGTGAGAGATCCAGATGGAACTCACAGTCCTGCTTTGGCCTGGACCAGCTTCAGCTGTTGTGGGTATTTGGGGGTGAACCAGGAAACAGGAATGTGTCGCTTGCTCATTCTCTCTTTCTCTCTCCCTCCCTTCCTTTCAAATAAATTTAAGTTTAAAAAATATAAATGTATAAATGAAATTGAAATATGTAAAGGCTTCACATTAGTGCTTGGAACATATAGAAAATAATGTATTTTACATGTAATCCACCCACTGGATAGAAATAAAGGAAAAGCATTGTCAATTATAGTAGGAACTCTTACACATTGCTGGTGGCAGTGGAAAGTTGCACGTTTTGGAGAGAAACTTGGTAATATCTGGTGAAGTTGAAAATGCGCATACTCCATGACCCAGCAACTACATCCTCAGGTCAAATGCCCTAGAAAAGTGTTTGCTCGTGTGCACAGGGCAACATGCATAAGAATGCTTGTGGCAGGGGCCAGCACTGTGGTGCAGCCAGTTAAGCTGCTGCCAGCAGTGCCTGCATCCCATATGGATGCAGGTTCAAGTCCCTGCTGCTCCTATGGATCCGGCTCCAAGCTAATGCACCTGGGAAAGCAGCAGAGGATGGCCCAAGTGCTTGGACCCTTGCCACCCATGTGGGAGACCTGGATGAAGTTCCTTGTTCCTTGCTTCGATCTGGCCCAGCTAGTGGAAGATCTCTGTGTCTTTTCTCTCTCTCTCTCTCTCTCTCTCTCTCTCCCTCTCTCCTTCTCTCTCTCTCTCTCTGTAACTCTGCCTTTCAAAGAAACAAATAAGTCTTTTTTAAAAAATGCTTGTGACTGCATTATTTGTAAGAAAAAATACTATAAATAATATGATTATTCATCATCAGGAGAATAGATAAGTAAGTTGAGCTACAGACAGACATGGAATACAATGCAGTAGTGAAAAACATGTGAACTATGTGTCTCCACCAAAGTGGATAGTGGGTGGAAGGTAAGTCTCAATGCATACAGAACAATAGCATTTTTATAAAGCTCAAAAACATATGAACTGGAAAATCCATTGTTTAAGGATGTTTGCACACACAGTAAAACGATTAATAAGCAGGGAATGACAAACACAGAATTCAGGCTGAATGGCAGCAGTGGGATAGGCATGAAGCAGGAAAGAGGACAGGGAATGGAAAATGAACAGATAATACTGTGTTTCTTAAACTGTTGAGTACCTGGGCATTCATCATGCTATTATTTATATCTTGTTTATTAAATATATGCATATTGCTGACTGTATCTGGCTAATTAAATATACATTTTGTGTGGTTTAAGTATGAGATAACAGATAAAAATGCAATTATAAAGGGATACACTTGAGCAGAGAAATTATGTCTTGCTTACTTTCTGTTGTCTGATGACAAGCTGCTTGTGCTCATGGAAGGTATATCAGAGTTGTTTGTTAAGTGACTGAGTGAATTAGCAGACAGTTTTCAGTCCTTGTCTCCCCACTTCACAGCCCTTCTACCAACACATACATTGACCAGGGACTAGACATGTTGGTGTTGCAAACCCCTAGAGACAAGAAAAGCCAAGGAACATGGATAACCGTATGAAAGAACTAACTCAGCTCTGCCTGCTCATTCATCCATGCTTCCATTCATCCATGCCCATGTCTACTCAGTGAGCATTTATGGAAAATAACCTCGCGGGGATCAGGTGGAGCCTCTCTCAAGAAGTGAAGAGAATTCCCATCCAGTCCAGTTCTCTGCACCAGTTCTCATCACAGCGCCCAGGCTGGATGCCGGGATGGGCATGGGACTCCCAGGAAATCTTGCAACTCACCTTGGCACACGAATGAAGAAGGTGTTTCCCCAGGGTGGATGCGCCCTGTGATGAAGACTACCTTCTGCTCTGCCCCTTCCTGGAGATTGTCTGTAAGAAAAAAGGGGAGAGGGTTGCTAAGCTGAGACTAGGAGCTGGTGCAGGGGAGAGATGGGACGCAGAATGGTTGGGATGCTTCATATTTCTCTCTTTTAAAAAATGTTTATTTATTTGAAAGGTAGAGCGAGAGAGAGAGAGAGATCTTTCATCTGCTGGTTCACTCCCCAAATGGCCCCAATGACCAGAGCTGGGACAGACCACAGCCAAGATCCTGAAACTCCAACCAGGAGCCTAGAATTCCACCTGGGTCTCCCACATGGGTGGTAGGGGCCCAAGTACTTTGCCATCTTCCACTGTTTTCCTTGGTGCATTATCAGAGAGTTGGATCCAAAATGGAGTGGCTGGGATTTGAAATGGTGCTCATATGGGATGCTGCATTACAACTAGTGGCTTAAAATGCTACACCACAACACCAGTCCCTTCACATTTCTCTTTTAAATCACTGGATTAGAACCATTAAAGCCCAGGCATTGCAGACTAATTAAGTTATGTTCCTAGGTTGCCTTTCCTTAGTGCAACTGATCATGCTCTATTAATATGTAACATTTACGATAACCCAAGGAAGCCATATGAGTGAGGTTGAATCCCAGATCCACTGACTGTGAACACAGACAAGTGTGTATCCTCTCTGACTTTCAATTTTCAAATCTATAAACTAGGATAGCAATGTGTACTTCCTAAGGTGTGATACCTGAACAAGCTTGCACAGTGCAGACTGCATGGTAGGCATTGGGAGAATGATAAAGAAGGCAGCTACTTCTATTTGTAATAGTAATAGTAGCAGCTGCTATTTAATTAGCTTCTTTTGTGTCAGGCACACTATATACATGATTATTAATCCTACTGCAACATAGCAATTCCCTTTAAAGAGACAGAAATGGAGACTTGGCGAGGTTTTATTTTGAGTCTTCAAAAAGTTTATGGAAAATGTATATTATGAAAAAGCTATGCATGAATTTCAAAATGGTTTGCACCAAAACAAATTCTCTTTTAAAAATTTTGTATTTTATTTATTTTCATTCTATTTGTAAGGCAAATACACACACATACACATAGAAAGAGAGAGATCTTACATCTATTTGCTATCTGTCTTTCCCTGTCCCACTCCATCATCCCTCTCGTTCTGCTTTTCAAGTAAGCAAAAGAAATAAACATTAAAGAAAGGAAGAAAACAAAATCCAGACACTTACCAATATCTTTATATCTAGTATTAAATAAAAATAATTATACAAATAGGAAAATATAGCCCCAAATCAGAACCCAAGCTCAGTCTGCCTCTCTAACTTGTATAATAACATTTAACTCTTGTACAAAGATATTATTAGACAAAAGCTGTAGCTAAGAGCAACATTCCCAGAAAGAAGGGGAAGGGAGAGAGTCTATAGCTATTTGCAGAAAAGTGGATTAACACAGAACAGAAAAATGACCTGAAGGAAACACTGAGAGAGGGTCGAGTAAGGGATTCCAGGAGGAGTGTGTAGGTAGGGGTAGCAAGCAGACTTTCTCCTGACATGCTAGCAACAGGTTGTTGTGTTGAATGTGGTTCATCATCCATCCCCACAGCTGGTGCCCCAGCCCCAGACACTGCGGCAGATGACATCACCCTGTCAAACCTGGTTCTAAAGGTTTGGCACTTGTTTGGTCCATTAGGTGGACCTGAAAGGTAGCAAGAAATGCAACAGAACCAAAATATATTCTTGAGAATGCACTTGGTATTCAGTTCTGTGCTAGACACCTCTAGGTACAAAGAGAGAAAGAGAGAGAAGACTCACTCGTACTGAAGAACTTTATGTTTTAAAAGAGGATTTAGACACCTTAAACACTCCCTGGACTGAACACAAGCTCCTCAAGGGTACATTTCTAACATCTTTCCCAGAACCCTGCATGGAGTATGTGCTTGAGAACAGGCTGTTGAATTTAAAAAAAAAACACACATACACAAAACCTGTATAGATCACAGTTTCTAAAGAAAGGCAGCCACATATTACCCCACTTCATCATGCCTCTCTGAGGTGGACAGCGTTACCCTCACTTTACAGGTGATAGAACTGACACTCACAAAACGAAGGGACAGGCCTAGGGCCGTGCATCTGTGCATCTAGTGGTGGCAGAGCCAAGCCCTGGCTCCCAGCCACTGTCCCTTTTACCACCCTGTCCATCTCCTTTTGGATGCACTAACAACAATATAAGATCCCACGTCCACAGCACTTCACTGACAATATACATGAATTTGCTTCCATCCCTCAGTGCTGAAGGAAATTGAGCTACTGTCTTAGTATTTATATTGCTTTTCACTTAAAAATAAAGAGAACAACACCAAGCCCTTAAAAAAACACTGTCTAACACTGACCACATCTACTCCAGCAGCTCAGAAATGATAAATGGCGTTAGGGAGGCCCTCGGTGAAGGCTAACTGTATGGATGTCTCCCCTGACCCAGTATCAACTCAATTGCATTCAGCATTTCTGCTGACCACAGGGAAATGCAAAATGGGCATTCTATTTGCACACTAATTTTACTGAGCCCCTGTGTCTTCATAAAATGATAACGTGGGGCTAATAAAAATCAAGCATCTCGGGTGCTAATATAAGCAAATGTTGATGCAGGCAGGTAACAAATTGCTTTGTCATTTAGGAGGCCGTAAAAGAGCATTATAATCATCTTTAGGCAAAATGGATGGGGCGCCTTTGCTTAGCTTTTAGCTTTCATTTGCAAAATCAATTTAAGGGAATGTAGCAGCTCGGAGGTGGTGTGACATGATACCACCCTCACCCCCTCTTGTCACCAAGTCCCAAGACTCCTTGCAAAGCCAATTAAACATACTCTTGGTAGAGGCAGCAGTGACAGAGAAGGAAGGATGCTTAGACAAAGCCAGGGTGGAACAGAATTGCAGACAATGAGACTGAGAAGAACCCATAAGGGATGCTAAAAATTGGAGCGTTCGCAGAAGTTGGCAGGCTCAAGGATACAAGTGCACACTCAGAGGGAACTGGGGTGGCCCCAGGAGGCTCCCCCAGCAAGCCTGGGGTATCTGAAGTCAAATATGCTTTGTTAGCATCCCTAACACATGAGGGTGCATGCACCCCAGCCCCTACTACACACACACACACACACACAACCACAGGCTCCTCTTGGTCTTTATGTTCATCACCTACTCTTTTCTCATTTATAAAATAGCTACTGAACATTTCTTAGGTGACCAGGGACCATCATTATCTTTGCTTTACAGAAAACCAAAGCCAGGAGTAAGGAAGTGACTCGCCTGAGTCTTCGCAGCTAATGAGTGGCAGAACCGGGCTCCTAACCCAGGCGGTCTGATTCCACAAGCTGTGTTTTCAATATCTATGCTATGATGTCTTTTGTGAAAGAGGACAATAGTATTATCCCCTTATGACAGCCATTAAGTAACATTTATTGATTTGTGCCAGGAATTTCACATACATGACCTTACTTAATTATCTTATTTTCAAAAAAGAGATATTTATTTATTTGTTTGTTTATTTATCTGAAAGGTAGAGTGACAGGGGGTGGGGCAGAGATCTTCTTTCTGCTGATTCACTCCCCAAATGGCCTCAACAGCAACATCAGGGCCAGGCTGAAGCCAGGAGCCAGGAAACTCTATCTAGGAACTCTCACATAGGTGCAGGGGTCCAGGTATTTGGGCCATCGTCCACTGCCTTCCCAGGCACATTAGTAGGGAGCTGGATCAGAAGTGGAGCAGCTGGGACTTGAACCAGGTGCTCTAATATGGGATGCTGGGGTCACAAGCAACTGTGCCACAATGCCTGCCCCTTATTTAACTCCCAGCACCTCAATGAAACATCTACTGTTTTTAGTTTTCTCTTGCCTAAACTTGAGTAAGTGGCAAATATGGGAGCCAAGTCTAACCACAGGATTTTTTTTTTGTTTTTATTTTAATTTTTTATTTACTTTTAAAAGTGTCTTATAATTTATTTGAAATGCGGGGGGAGGAGGGAAAGAGAGAGAGGAAGAGATCTTCCATCCACATTTGGTTCACTCACTAAATACATACAATAGCCAGGACTGTGCTAGGCTGAAGCCGAGAATCAGGAACTCTGGGTCTCCCACGTGATTGGCAGGAATGCAAGTGCTTGGGCCATCATCTACCACCTTCTAGGCACATTGGTAGCAAGCTGGACCAGAAACAGAGGTGGACTGGGTCCCAGCACTCCGACATGGGATGCAGGCCTCCCCAGCAGCAGTTTAACCTGTTGTACCACAACGCCCAGCCCAACCCCAGGTTTTCATAATCCCAAATGTGGTTCCTTAACTATTTTGTCATATTGGCTCTTGAAGATTACATAAGATTGCTGCGGTGGTTTGACAAATACATCGACAAATTCTTTGTTAATCCCCTCCCCTCCAGAGGTGGGGATTAACTCTTTCCCTTCAGTGTGGGCTGCACTTAGAGACATGTTTTTAATGAACAGAATGTTATGGAAGTCATGGCTTCCATCTTGGGTGTGCCCTCCCTCTCTCTTGAATCGCTCACTCCCAGGGAAGCTGACTACCTAGTCGCGAGGGGCACTCAGGCCCCCACGGTGAAGAGGCCTCCACACTGAGGTGGTGACGTAAGCAGAGAGCAGCCAAGAAGGACTGCGATCTGCCAGAGCCACATGAGTGGGCTGGAAGGAGGATTCTGCAGCCCTGGTGGAGAGTTAATGCAACCTCACAAGAGACCCCACACCAGAACCACTCGACCCCACTGCTCCTACATTCCTCACCGACAGAAGCTCAGAGGGAACAGGTGTTTATAGTTTTAGGAAGTTAAATTCTGTCGTAATTTATTAGACATCAGCAGAGACACAATAGACTCTTCCTAGAAAAAAATTACATTTCCCCCAGTTGATATGTAGAACTTAAGTAACTTTGCATCTTATTTATTGATGCTGACTTTTAAAAAGATTATTTATTAACCTGAAAGGCAGTTACAAAGAGAAAAAGAGCAATCTTGGTTCATTCCCCAAATGGCTGCAACAGTTGGGGCTGGATCAGGCCATAGCCAGGAACCAGGAACTCCATCCAGGTCTCCCATGTGGGTTCAGTGACCCAGGTATCTGGGCCATCCTCTGCTGCTTCCCCGGATGTGACAGCAGAGAGTTGGATAGGAAGCAGTGCTTCCTGGAAGGAAACCAGTGTTCATGTGCAACACTGGTGTTGCAGGCAGATTATGCCACGCCACAACGCTGGCCCCTTGATGCTGACCTTGACTGAAGAACATCACTGCAGTTTAAGTGCCAAGATGGAGAGAAGACTCCATTTGTTTGCCCAATTATCAATGGATCTGTAACTTGCAAAGGTGCTAGCAGATGCCAACAGGCTCCCAAGAGCACTGGCTGGGCCCTCTGAGGACGAACATATCTCAGAGGTTCACAGCATGAGTTTTGTTTTCCCAGCTTTCCTGACAGTAACTCTGAGTGTAACTTGTGGGAAGTGAGCTGTCCTGTGATGAATGAAGGAGATGTGGAACTGTGGGACAAATGCGAACACCATGATGGGAGAATCTTCCTTCCTTCCTTCCTCCCTCCCTCCCTCCCTCCCTCTTTCTTTCCTGACACCTAAGACTTTTTCATTTTCTTGACTTCATGACTTTTGAAGGCATATAAAGTCAAGAAATACCCTCTGGCTGGTTTCTACGGCAGACAAGCTGCAGTCTTTGCTCCAATAATCCCAAGATCAAACAGGTCCATGCTATTACTAAGCTGAAGAAATAAGAGATGCCGGTAGCCGCAACAGCACAGTTAGCTCGTGTCTGTCTGCGGGTGCGCTCAGGACCAGATCAGCCTCGTCCCTGGTCTCCAGAAATGGCAGCAGCACCACCCTTGCCAGTCCACCTTCCCCTGAGTCTTTCTAAAGTGCTGAGAACTCTTCGGCAGCGCTCCACTGAGCCCCAGTCCTCGGTCTCTGGCAGCCTGGGAGCCCTCAGCTCTCCAAGCCCTTCCACAGGCCCTAGCCTCAGCTCATTCTTGGCCATTTCCCAGACACGACCTGTTCTCCCCCACCTCCACACTGGGTGTCTGTTTTCCCCTCAGCCAGCCTCCATCTTGCCGTCTGGCTTACTCCCACTCAGCTTCAAGTCTCCGTTTGGAAGAAATGAACATTCATCCAGGACGTGTCCTAGGCCAGCTCTGGTGTGCATGCTGTATCTTGTCTGAGTTCATGGGCACAGAGCAAGTCACACTGCAGGTAGCGTGAGGCTGCCACTCTGCTGTTGACACAAGAAAGAGGGAATGGGCTTGGAAATTGTAGGAGAGAGATGGCCAAGGTGCAGGCTAACCTGTCAACCATTTTTATGAGAAGATGAAGGGTTTAGGAGGATCGACAGAACTTTCTTGGAAGCCAGGAAAAACCAGTAGATGCACTGGATCAAGATGTGACCTGATGAAGTCCAAGACATTCAGGGATAGCTCAGCCATGCCGAGTGCAGAGTGAACCTAACAGGAGGAACGAGCTGGGGGAGGGGACCTGGGCAGGATGCTGCCGCCTGTTTCTGTACCCTGAGGCGCTCAGATAGAATGCCTGGGCATCCAGGGCTCGGGACAGGGTCTATAGATCACAGCCTGTGAGGCCTTGAACAACCTTCTCACTCACTCTGACGCTTAGTTCCCTCGCTTACAAACCTTAAGTGAGAGACTTTATGCCCCTGCTGAATGACTTCACCAATAATAGCATTGTCATTTATTGAGTGACGAGTCACAGCCATGGGGTTCCTCAGCCTCATCCATAGACGTTGCAAGCTGGATAAACTGCTGGTTGTGGGGACACTGAGCTGTACACTGTGGGACACTGAACCGCATCTTAGTCTCTGCCTGCCAGCAGCCATGCAAACAACCCCCCTTCCCCGTCATGATGAGCAGAACTAGCCTCAGACATTACTGAACACCCCATGTCTCCTTGGAAATAAACCAGTCCCTGGGTAAGAACTGCTCTGCTACAAGAATACTCTGCCTATTCAGCTGACCTTGTCATTCTCTTCCCAAGCAATTCTTCAATTTCCCACACTTCCTACCTTTGCCATAATTCCTTTCAAAAGCATCTCCAGGTATGTCCAGGCCACAGTGCCCTCTGGCTCCAGTGAACTCACAGTTTACTGTCTGGACCCCTCACCTGGTCATAAATCATTTGTTGACTTGGTCAGGCAGAAACAGGAGCTACAAAAACTCAGATCTGTTCTGCCCACTGCCTGGCATCTGCTCTCCCGAGCCTCGGGGCCATGCTGGGAAAACAGAGGCGTCAGCAAAGTTTATTTTAAGTTCCCTGACCTCTTGATCCCATCAGCCCTTGCCCCCGTCACAGGCCCTCCCCTAGGCTCACATCGCCCGTGGTCTAAAATCTGATGTCTGGGCGGTGCGGTCTCTGTGCTGAGGGTGCAGGGCTGAGGGTGGAGTCTCCCATGCTTGGCGAGCTGGGAGAGGAGAGGAGTGAGGCCTGGGACAAGCAGGCTCGTGGTGAGGACGTGCTCCCCAGAAGGGAAGTGCTGGCTTTCTGGCCAGGAGTTTTTTCTGGTGCATCGCGTAGTCATGAAAAAGTAGCGCGCGGATGTTCTTAGGAGCCGTGAAAACTGCTCTTCTGGCTTCAAGCAGCAGCGGGATCTCTGACTCACAGAGGCTCGCCTCCCACACGCACAGCCTGTGGGTCCCTGGGAACACTCTCACCCTGGAGACAAGTGACCTGCCCCAGGCTGCGCAGCTAGAGAGAGCTGGAGGCAGCTCCACATTCCCTGGCATAGAACACCAACGTTCGGGCTACCTAGAAAGTGCCCAGTAGGTGCCTGCCAGGGAGGTAGGAAAGTAGAAAAGCAGCGGGCCTGGACTGCAGGTGGCTCAGGCCGGGTGAGAGGCCGTCACCTTGACCATCTCAGGAGCAGCACAGAGCCCCCTCTTCTGACAGGCTGCTCCATTTCTCAAGCTTCCTTGACAGAGGGCTGGCCACGCAGCTTGGGGGCGGGCTAACGGCAGAAGGGCCCTTCTTGTCACTGTCTGGATCCTAGCACTCTACGAAAGGTAGACTCAGAGCCACCCATTCAGAATATCTGCTGAAGTCAGGGTCCCCAGGAAGGTGACTCAGAGACTCTGTGATTCCCAAGGTCAAGCTTCCCTCGGATTGTTCTTGAGAACGCTGTGACAGGTACAAGTCAATCAGCGTTGGGGCAGACAAAACAACGACTTGAATCAGTGCTACCTGGTGCTCGGGGCCAGGAGGCCCTTCTGGTCTGTTTGAGGGGGCAAAGGTGCCGGCTTTGTGCCCTGCATTGACAGACACTGGATGTGGGAGGCTCCCAGGGCAGCTGCATAGCCTCAGCCAAGGTTGAGTGCAAGTCCCAGGGAGGGACTCAGCTGTGAGCTGTCGGCCACCTTCACTCCTGGGAACTCTGGGTCCCAAAGGGGCTGCAGACAGTGCACACAGCGTCTGCTACAACAGACTGGCTGAGATGGCTGAGAACTGGACAGAGCCAAGGCCCAAAAGACAAGAAGGCTGGGGACTACCCACTTTCTTTTTCGGTTAAATTCCATATGCTGCTAACATTGATGGCATGGCCAATGTTGGGCTGGTATTTCAGGGCACAGAGAGGAATTAGACACTGTCCCTGCCATCCTGGAGTTCAAAAACTATTAGAGGAGAAAGATCAAGCCAGGCTTTGTGGTTACAAACTTGAATCCTGGAGTCAGACAGAAGGACTGTCAAATCCAAGTCCTAGCACATGGGTTTATGTGACCTTGAACTCTGGAATCTTCCTCAGCTGAAAACTGAGGGTAATAATAATATCAACTTTCTAGGGATCTTATAAGAATTGAATGAGGGGACTAGTGCTGTGGTGTAACAGGTAAAGCCGCAGCCTGCAGTGCTGGCATCCCATATGGGCACCGGTTCGAATCCCGACTGCTCTACTTCAGATCCAGCTCTCTGCTGTGGCCTGCGAAAGCAGTGGAAGATGGCCCAAGTGCTTGGGCCCCTGAACCCATGTGGGAGACCCAGAAGAAGCTCCTGGCTCCTGGCTTCACAGCTCTGGCCGTTGCAACCATCTGGGGAGTGAACCATGGGATAGAAGACTTTTCTCTTTCTGTCTCTCTCTACTTCTGCCTCTCTGTAGCTCTTCCTTTCAAATAAATAAATAAATCTTTAAAAAAAATAATTGAATGAGATATTGCATCAGGTCTATACATACATAAGACCTGATACATAGTTAAGTTTTCAAAAACAATAGCTTGTTGATACTTAGAGGTTGCTTGACCCAATTGCTTGATCTTACAGATGCAGAAGCTGAGGTCACTAGGATGTCAGCAACAGGAGAGTCATGACCTTTCCTGTCTTTTTCACAATTGGTATCCCCAGTGCCTGACAGACAGCAGGTGCTCAATAGATACATGTGGGACAGTTGTAGTTACTGGTTGCCCTGTGGCTGAACGAGTATATCAGGCTAGAATTAGGTGCCCAGGCTTCCCCCAACATGTGCTCTGCCTTTGGAATCCACCACTCTAAGGCCTCCAGAAATTCCTCTCTAGGTTCACTTTCAGGCTTATTAGCAAATGCAAATTGAATTATGGAAGTGCCCTTTTGCAACAAGGACAACAAAAACAGTTTCCCCAGAAAGAGAGGGCAAGGAGAGGTGAAAGCTGGGTTGAAAGTCGAAGACAATACATTCTCATCAAACTTGATAAATATGTAAATTAAAGCAGCTAAACAGTTGGCTTTGACAAATGACTGCTCTGGTAATGGATTTTTCCACAGTGAAAGGTGAGAGTTCAGGCTGACTGTTAGTCGCAATAAGAACCCTCTCCTGCTTTTCCAGCAATGCGGGCTGCAGGGGCTACACTGGGATGCGAGGAGGCAGAGCAGGGAA
Source organism: Lepus europaeus (assembly GCF_033115175.1). Lineage (NCBI taxonomy): Eukaryota > Metazoa > Chordata > Mammalia > Lagomorpha > Leporidae > Lepus > Lepus europaeus. The sequence continues at coordinate 40,176,166 of NC_084831.1, forward strand.
CTGAGCCTCCTCTTAGCAGAGCACCTGCCGGCTGCTAGGCACAGCACTTCAGCCCTGCAAGACAGGTGCAAGTCTCTGCCTCTCAGAGGAGAGCTGAGGTCCAGGCAGGTAAGGGCTGATGTCACCCAAGGGGCCTAGGCCATGGATTGTTGTCGAAGAACATACATTCTGTCCCTGAAATGGTTTTATTGCTGTCTAAGGGTCTCATGGATTCAAAGCCTTCCAGTTTTTTCCCTCACTCCCAACCTGGTACAATGGAAGTGTTCAGAAAATAGCTGTTCCTTAACTTGCGATGTAGCTGCTACCCCCACCCCATGCCTGCTCTCATTCTGTTTTTCCATCTGTAAGCATTAGCTGTTGGAGCCACGCCAGCTAAAGGCCCGGATACACTAGAGCAGACACAGTGGTCAGATTTCAGGCTGTAGACAATGATCATTTTAAGCCATTAGATTTGGGGGATGGAGGAGGCTTCTAACGAGTAGAATATACGGGTCAGTTAGGAGGTGGGCTGAAGAGGAACAGGTTCTGAGCAATTATTAAACATCAGGTATGCTACATGCTTTATGATCCAAGTCTCACTGGGGCCACCCAACTAGCACGAATCAGAACTGGAACTCAAGCCCATCCTATCTCCAGATACCAGTCTTTCCTCTGACACCCTCAAGGGGAAAGTTCATGCTTGACCTACACTGCACTTCAGAATATTCGTGGAAAATAGGATTAAAAGAGAACTTTATTCTGGTGCAAAAAAAAAATTGAAATTCATGCATACAAGGGGTCCTCACAAAGATGATGAAAAATACATATCATGAAAGAAACGATACATGGGTTTCATTTTTTTTGCGCCAAAATAAAACTTGTATTTAATGCCATCTTTCTACAAATCATTTGACGTACCCTCATGTAGTCAATAAGACGTGTCAGTCTCTGTACTCGTTCATGTGTGCAGACACATGCACATAGATGCTTAGTCCTACAGCTCACTGAGATGGCACACAGAGTAATCAGAGTTGAAGTGCAGACAAAAATTCAAGTTCAAAGGTTCACAGACTTGGAAAGATGCTATTAATGCAATTTCCTCAAGCAGAGAACCAATATATATGAGTGCTCCAAGTGCTTCGGGAGAGAGTTGCCTGGCAGGGCTGGGAGTAACGTGATCCCAGCCCTGAGCCCAGGATCTGTCTTGCCCGATGCTGGAGGAATTTAGATGTGAACAGTGTTCTTTCTTTCCTATTGAGATCTTCATCGACTTGTATAAAAATACTACTTTCAACCTCAAATCCCCACTGGCATCTTTATATAAGCACCGAAAATGCTACTGGGCTTTGGAGATTTCATTTAATGAAGGAAAAGTATTTCCATTAAAGAACGTAATTTTTTTTCTCTCTTTCTCTGCACACAGCATCTTCAGAGGAGTCAGGGAAGCTGAACTGTTCCGGGCTCAGAGAGTGAAGCACCCCACGCCTTGCCCATGAGGTGGTTAAACAGGCATGGAGTGGCAATAGCCGAGGAGGGTAGGGCAGGTTCAGCCATGAGCGGGACATGAGAGTGATGATGACCGACCACACACAGGCACCCATGACGGCACAGTTTATGAAGCACTCTGCCACTCATTAGGGCCATATGTCTGTTGCCCTAGCCCAGACTCAACCTTCACTCCCATCATACGTCATCGTGGGAACTATGACAGCAGCCTCCTGTGGCTTCCCTGCTGTCCCCGACGTCCATCCTCTGCAGACCTGCCTTGCTCCCTGTGGCCAGCTGTGCGGTGGTTTCCCCACACACGAGATGCAAGCCCAGGCTGCTCTCCCTGGCCCTGTTGTCCCCTGTCTCCATCCTCACTCTCACCTCTGCTCTCCCACCTGCTAATCACACCTCCTCACATCTGCCCCTGGTCCAGAGCATTCTCCATGGGGCTTGGAGCTGACTCCTCAACACCGTTAGCTCCGTGGCAGCAGGAATCTTGATTTCTTACTGTTGTGGCCATGGGTCTAACAGTGCCTGCCCTATACACACGCTGACTCTGCATTTACCCAGTCAATAAAAGACGGTGAGCAGTTAACTGAGTGCTGTGTGCTGGAGGAGAATGAAGGTAGAGGAGTGAGACTAGAGAGGCAGCTGGGGTCAGCAGACCTTCCAAGGTGAAACAGCTGGAATGACAAGAGGAGAAGGCCTGAGGCTGGGGTCTTTCTCCCTCACCCAGACTTGGTTCATTCAGTGGGATTGTGGGGGAGGGGAGCGGGGTGTAGCGAGGGTGGAAGTGATGAGCTTGACCTTTAAAATGGCTGGACCTGATTTCTGATTCTGGCTCTGCCACTTTACTAGCCATGCTGCCTTGGGGGCAGCCCCTCCATCTCTGGATGCCTTAGTCTCCTCATCTGTAAGATGGGAACAATCAGGTTCATTGCAGTGGGTGGTCAGGAGCACTCCCAGTTCCAGGAGAGCACAAATGACAGTGCCCCTAATTACCCTTTGCTATCCTCAGTCATTCTATGCGTATTTCTAGAGCTCCCTAGGAGTCCTTCCCCAGCTCCCACCCCCGCCCCCAGAGGTCAGTCACTCTGTCCTGTTCCACTCTGTCCGGTTGCTACTGCAGCAACTGCCAGCAGGGTAATAGCAATTTGCTTCTCTTCCTGTCCTGCCTTTCCCCGCTGGTGGCTCTGAGCTCTCAAGGGGCAGAAGCCCTGTGTTGTTCAGGTCTTCCTGTTTGCTCATTTCCTTTGTCTGAAGCAGAGAAGGGCATTTCGACATGGCTGTTTTGATGTGAGAGTTGTGAAATGGCCGCATCTAAACATGCATTTGCTTTTGAAAATTACCAGGCACTGTGCAAAATGCAGCCCCCGTTCCCGGCGCAGGTCTGATCTTCCCTGTCCATCCTCCCACCAAGTCCTAACCACCCCTGCCTCCCTCATCCCCGTCCCCAACCTCTTCCCTCCCCAGAAGGGGAGAGCAGGGATGAGGGGCAGTTCTGGGATAAAAGCAGCTAGCCTGCAATGTCTCCTTGGCACATCATTTAGGGATGTGTTTTTAAAAGGTGAAGATGTAATGGTTTGTTTTCTCAGCTGTGTCAAAATGTCCCCACATCGAAGTAGTTGTTGTCAGAGCAGCTGCACCAGTGTGGCCATGACAAAAGGACCACGTCCAACCGAGCTGAACTCTGCACGGGGAGCCACCTGGCACACAGCCATCCTCAGTCATGGATTTAAAAACATACAGCATTGTCAATGCATGGACAGCAACCAGCTACGCTCAGCCCCAGCTCTCCCCGGAGCAATCACCTTTTGTTCCAGTGAGGATATTTCCAAACCACATAAGAATCAGAAAAGTCCAGAATGCTGCTTGGTACCCCACAGCGGGTCTCAGGACAGTGACAGCGGGAGCTGAGTGTTCCCTAATTATTCTGCCCCATCTCATGGCCAAGACTCCAAAAGGGAAAGCGACTGGACCAATGTCTCGGAGCAAACCTTACATCAGAAACGTGTGAGAGGATCTCAGGTAACTTCTCCACTCTGTGCCCTAAATTCTGGGCCACAATGTCACCATTTGGGCCCATGGCACGAATTCAGCAGAACGCAACGGAGGCTGTACCACAGCTCTGCACAGGCTGCTTGGACGTTGCTGGCCAGGTTCTCGGTAAGAGAAACTTTCATGTCGGCCCAGATTGTCAATATCCCCGCAGCCGGCCAGTCAGCCGAACAGTGAGGCCTCGAGGGCTGCCCAGCTCTGCTGTGGGGAGGGTGGGAGAGGGAGGTGTGGGGCCCAGGGAGGAGCTGACATTAGCATATGTTTCCACACTAGGTCTTCCTGCAGCCGGCCAAAGAAATATACCTGCTAGGCCAAGTTAGGAAGTTGCATATCCCTACCATCTTACTAGTTTCCTGCCTTGGATTGAAGGGAGTCTTTCATGAATAACATAACTTCTAAAGACTGAATTTACAAGAGCATGTTTATAGAGGCTATTTAGTAGAGTGGCTCCTAGGCTGAAACCCCCAAGATAAACCTGCACCCTTCAATTCTGCCTCACTCGACACTTGGGGCATGTGGGAGCGGAGCTGGGAGGGCCTGAGTTTGCGGCAGTGTGGCCCAGGCAAGTTGCTGAGCCCTGGTTTCTTCAGAGGTGAGGCGAGGAGAGGTCTCTAAATCACAGTGACCCCCAGAGGCAGCCTTCTAGGACCCTGGAAGTGACCTTGACCTTGGCTCTGACTAGAATACTTCAGTCGTAACAACGGGGAGAGTGTGGGGTGAGTGGACAAGAAGGCGTATGTGCATTCAGCAGAGGGTTTCCCGCAGGCGGGCTTTTCCTAGTCCTAGGACAAGAAGTACTAAGGTAATAGAGGCGCAGCCTCCCCAGGGCACTTGCAAGCACAGAGCAAACGCTGCATGTTTGACGGAGATGTAAGCTACATGAGTCGGGAGAAGGAGAAAAGGCACTTTTCAGAGGATGAAGGAGGTGAATATATTTGCCACCGGGGACAGAAAGAGGCCCAGGTACATGCATGCCGGGATGCAGAAGCAGGCTCCTGGGAGGGTAGGGAAAGGAAAGGAAGGGAAGTCCCAGGAGCTGAGCACCTGCTCTGTGCCAGGCACAGGGTGGGGTGTTACACACGCAGCCTCATTCCACCCCCTGCTTTCCAGGGGACTGGCATCCTGCCACCTGCCCCCCGGCAGGTTAGAGGGTGTGTGACTCACCCCAGGCCCCACAGCTGGGAACCCAGTGGGGCTGACTCAAGCCCTGTGCTCCTCCCCGTGCAGCTGGGTGCTCCCTTTCCCAGCACTTCCTATCCTCAGCGCTTGGCACATCCAGATCACAGCAAAGCACTAGCAGGAAGCAGAAGAGGGATGAGAAACTGCACCCCAGATGCATGGTGCCCGTACTCAAGGCACTGGCAGGTCTCAGGAGCCCCCCACCCCCACCCTTTTGGGCATGCTGAGTGACAGGGGCTACCTCCTTGTTTCTGGAAGGCGAGGGGAAGCCTACCCTTAGGGAGCCGGTCAACAGACACAGAGCGATACAAGTTGGGGCAGGTAAAGCCACCATGAGGAGGTACAGCCTCTGGGATACGATTCTTGACTGCATGACACCTTGGAAGGCAGCAGGTGGCAGGCAGCAGGGGGTGATGCGCCTTGGGGGCGCTGATGGGCGGTGACAGGCCTGGTCCCACAGCCCCAGGACAACCTAGCCCATTCAATACAAGCAGCGTCTCGGGCGGTGGCCACACAGCAGAATGACTGCCCTGCAGCACCCAACTGCGCAGCCCGTCCCTTCTGCCCCTCCCTCATGTCCTGGAAGTGGCCGTTCGTTTTCTCCTCAATGCTCACTGGACCCTACTACATGGCTGGCAGGTGAGGAAGGCCAGGGCTTCCCCTCAGGCTGCACAGCCACCATGATCTTTTCACCCAGGCACAGGGAGGGCAAGGGCACTGTCGGCAAAGTCCTGCTCCATTCCCCTCACAGCATCTTGGCGCTGAGCACTTGCGATGAGACGATGGGCGCCGTCACAGCCCTGCTCTCTAGAAACTTCCCACCTATCAACCGGGTGACGTCATCAAAGTGACAAGCAAGTGTGTGCGACAACCCAGGGCTGAGTTGAGTACAGTCCAACAATCTGGAGAGTCAGGTCAGACAGGTGCTGGCGCTGGGTGATCCAGTGCTCCTGTACCAGGGAGCTCGGGGCCCATACCTGCACCCTCACCCTGCTCAGCGTGGAGCCCTGATCACAGCCCACTGTGGTGGAGCTGCCCAGGGGCTGGCCTGGGCTCACTTAACCCCCTCTCCACCACCCCACGCCCTTTGGGAAGATGGAGGCACTCCATGCATGAGGGTCAAGGTGGATGGGCAGGCCCAGCCAGCTTGCTGTAAAGCTGAGTCTTCCAATGGCACCCCAGTGACCACCTTGCTGCCCCTGGAAAGGAGGCTGCTGTGTAGCGGTGCCAATGCGGCCAGAACAAGGCGGAGAGTGGCGATTTGCCCTCCTCTTGCAAGTCCAGATTCTCCAATCCCCCAGTTCCCCGCGGTGTCCTTTCAAAGCCCTTCTCTTTAATGCCAGGTGGAGGAGTTCCAGACAGCTATTTGCATTTTCAATTCTAGAAATCATCAATATTTTAAAACTGCCAGCACCATGGTTTATTAACACACTTACATTCCCTACCTGCTACTGTTAAGGGAAATTTTCTATTTGAGAAATATCCAAGCATGGGGTGACTCCCCAGCTCTTACTCAAATTCTGGAGCTTGCAGTCTGGGGGCCAAGGGGAAGTGACAGACGTGCAGGTGGGCAATGAGGAATGCAGGGGACCACTGCTCTCACGGAGGGAAGCGTGGTGGCAGACAGCACAGGAGGCCCTGGGCCCGGCCTGGAAGGTGGGATGATTTCTCAGACAGAAGGGCCTGATTCTAGGGGTCCATTTTTTTTAAACCAGGCAGTGGAAAGAATAGAAGGGAACAAGAAGACCTGTGCTTGGACTCCAGACTTTGCAATCACTTTTAATCATCTTGGCAATTGGCTGAGGTTAAGAGCAAGGGCCTTTGAGTCAGAGGCCTGGGTTCGAATCCTAGCCCTGACACCACTCTCTGGGTAGCAGTAACCATGGCTAATATTCTTGGACTCTTGTCAGGTGTCAGGGACATGGCGGCCTGCCAGGCATAGGATGATCGGGCCTGCTCAGCACAGCCAGGGCCACAGTGGGTGACCTCACCAGGTAGCCACTTTGGCGGGACCTGCTGTATCCTTCTCCTCCACCCCCTCCCCCATCCTCCATCCTGTACCACGTCCACACTCATTGGTGAGCAATTTCCTTTAATTCTCACTAGCACCATACAGAGTCATTCCTGTCACTGCTTATTTCACAGAGCAAAGGGACTGAGATTCAGAGAGGGTAAGTCACTGGTCCAAGGGCACACAGCTGTCCTATGGATGAGTCAAAATTTGATCTGCAAATGATTCAACACAGAGCTCTTCTGCCACTCACCCCAGAGGTGGCTGTGAGGATGAAACACGCAGAGCTCAGCCCGGCACCAGTGCAGCACTGGAGCTTAGAAACCAGGGTCCTATCTGTCACCTCCCAGAGCCCCACGCACTCACCTCTCCTTCGGGAAGCCCACCCTGGGCTCTCTGGCCAGTGGACCCCGTGAGTCTGAGCTCACAGACCCAGCTGCATCACCACTGTCCTCCCGAGGGCCGCACCTGTCCCACGCCACCAGCACTTTCTGTTCACTGCTGACAGCGAGCACAGCTCCTGGCACACTATGCGTTTACCTGGAACTGAGAGAAAACCACCCACCAGATCAATTCTCAGAAGAAAATGTTTTCCAAAGGTTCGTCGCCCGTGAACATCAATAGAGAAATGACGCAGCTGTAATTTGCTTTCAGATTCAGACTTGGGAAGGTCAACTTTGACCCTGTCAAAAAATGAGAACAAATTAAATCGAAACACAAAGCCATTTTCCTTGTTCCAGGACTCTGGCTTTCTAATTAATGTGCAGTCCAATTCCAAGAGCTGCAAGGGGATCAGTAAGATTATGTCCGCCACCTTGCAAGCCAAGCAGAGCTCAGGAGAGAGCTTCTGGGTTGTTTATTTGCTTTCCTTTTCTGGGATGCATTGTGTTGCTTGTGGTGTAGGCTCATAGGCAGGAGCAATCCCAGGCGATTAGAAAAAAAAAAAAAAAATTGCTAGACACTGACCTTGTGCAAAAGAACACACAGCAGAACAGCTCTCAACACAGTCACTCACCCACCCTGTTCTCACGGGAGCAGCCGGGCTGCAGGAAGTTAGAAAAATTGGACAGAATTCCAGCAGCAAGAGCTGCAAAGGTGATGGCCACCTTGTGGCGAGGCCGAGGGGAGGATGTGGCCCTTGAACAGGTGCTAGCACTGAACTCAGAGCCCTGGGGAGGCGCTGCTGGGGTTTGGGCTTGGGCAGCTGAGGCTCTGAAATGCTGACAATGGTGACAGCGACCTCATTCCGGCAACATGGGGTCAATCACACCAGGTTGCCCGCTGGGACAGGAAACTGACTTTTTGAAGAGAGGGTGGGGAATGCAAGCCAGGGCAGCCCCTTTCCAGGGCTCCTACTTGGGGCCATGCTCTTCAGCCCAGCGATCCCCAGACTTGCAGGAGGAGGAGTCCCCTGGTAGACTCATAACCTCACAGCCTCCCCAGCCCTGCTGCTCCCTCACTGACTCAGAAGCAGCCACTCGGGGATTTTTCAAACTAGTGCCTTGGGTGCTTCTCATGACGAGGAAGTTGTGAAAGTTACTGGTTTAGGACACACATGCTTTCCTTACTGGAGCCTCCAGAACACTGCCTGGCCTGGGGCAAGGTACCTTCTTCTCTCCAAGCTTCTGTTTCTGTATCTGTTAAGTGGGGTGGAATCCCTGCTTCTCAGGGGTATGTGGCATCTGAGGAAGCAGTGAGCTGAGTGTGGCAGGTGTGTAGACAGTGCCTGGCACTTGGGAGGTGTGTGAACGGCCCCTTGGAGGCGTGGGGAGGCCACTGTCCCCGACTCAGCTACCCTGGGGCCTTGGGTGGGGGGCTCAGGGCACAGGTGTCCCTGGGGAAGCTCTGCCAGGAAAAGCCAGCATGGAGGCAGCTTCCAAAGCCCTTGACGAAGTGGGCCCAGGCTGACAGTGCATCTCCCAGATTTCCCCTCCCCTCCCCTGGGCTCCTGCTGAGCCTCTTCACAGTCCCCAGACAGGGTCCTCGTCCTGGGCCTGGGGCCGTCAGCCCAGAGTGGGCCTTGAGGAGTGAGGGAAACCCACCCCTACCCCCAGCTCCTGCAAGGCTGCCGAGAGTTAGCATTAGCTGGGGGCTGGGGCCAGATCTGGTGGCCAGGTGACCGGAGTGAGGAGATGCGGGCCGTGGGGGGGTGTGATACACTGAATTAGGTACCCCTCAACTCATATGCTGACGTCCCATTCCCCAGAACCTCAGAATGCAGCTGTCTTTTTTTAAAAATTGTTTTTTTTTTTATATTTCATAAATGTGAATTTACAAAGTGCAACTTTTGTATTGTTGTGGCTCCCCCCCCAACCTCCCTCCCTCCCGTGGCCCTCCCCTCTCCCTCTCCCTCTCCCATCCCGCCCTTTATCGAGTTTCATTTTCAATTACCTTCATATACTGAAGATCAACTTAGTATATACTAAGCAAGGATTTCAACAGGCTGCATTCATGCAACCACACAAGGCATAGGGTACTGTCCGACTAGTAGTGTTTTTAAGTTTCATAGTAAAACACATTAAGGACAGAGATCCTACGTGGGGAGCATGTACCCAGTGACTCCCGTTGTTGATTTAACAATTGGCATTCTTATTTATGACGTCAGCAATCACCCGAGACTCTTGCTATGAGCTGTCTAGGCTATGGAAGCCCCTTGAGTTCACTGACTCTGAACTTGTTTAGTCAAGGCCGTGTCACAGTGGAGGTTCCTTCCTCCCTTCAGAGAAAGGCACCTCTCTCCTTGATGGCCTGTTCCTTCTGCTGGGGTCTTGTTCACCAGGATCTTTCATTTAGATTGTTTTTTGCCACCGTGTCATGGCTTTCCATGCCTGTGAGACTCTCATGGGCCTTTTAGCCAGATCCGAATGTCCCAAGGGTTGATTCTGAGGCAGGAGTGCTGTTTTGGGCATTTGCCATTCTATGAGTCTGCTGTGTGTCCTGCTTCCCCCGCAGGATCATACTCTCCCTTTTAATTCTATCCTTCATTATTTGCTTACACTGGTCTTATTTGTGAAATCTCTTCAACATATAAGTATAAGTATTTATACTTATCTCTTTACCAAGTGCGCTGGCATTGGTACCTGCCTCCTTGGTAAGATTGAGTTGAAATCCCCTGGCACATTTCTAGTTCCACCATTGGAGGTAAGTCCGAGTGAGCATGTGCCAACCTATATATCTCCTCCCTCTCTTATTCCCACTCCTATGTTTAACAGACATCACTTTTCTGTTAATTTTAAACGCCTAAGAATGACTGTGCATTGAATACAGAGTTCAACCAGTGGTCTTATGTAGAACAAACAGAGCAGCAACAACACCACCAACAACAACAACAAAAATACTAAAAGGAATAAAATAGTAAGTTGTTCCTCAACAGTCAAGACAAGGGCTGGTCCTGTCATTGTCTCTCATAGTGTCCATTTCACTTAGCAACAACAACAACAACAAAAATACTAAAAGGAATAAAATAGTAAGTTGTTCCTCAACAGTCAAGACAGGGCTGATCATGTCATTGTCTCTCATAGTGTCCATTTCACTTCATCATTTTAGATGCTCATTTAGTTGCCATCAATCAGGGAGAACATATGATATTTGTCCCTTTTGGACTGGCTTATTTCACTCAGCATGTTTTCCAGCTTCCTCCATTTTGTTGTAAATGCCCGGATTTCATTGTCTTTTACTGCTGTATAGTGTTCCATAGAGTACAATTCCCATAGTTTCTTTATCCAGTCATCCGTTGATGGACATTTAGGTTGATTCCATGTCTTAGCTATTGTGAATTGAGCTGCAACAAATATCGAGGTGCAAATGGCTCTTTTTTTTCTCCCCTTTAATTCTATTTGGGTAAATTCCAAGGAGTGGAATGGCTGGGTTCTGTGGTAGTGCTATATTCAGGTTTCTGAGGACTCTCCAAACTGTCTTCCACAGTGGCTTTGCCAGTTTGCATTCCCACCAACAGTAGATTAGTGTCCCTTTTTCCCCGCATCCTCGCCAGCATCTGTTGTTGGTTGATTTCTGTATGTGAGCCAATCTAACCGGGGTGAGGTGAAACCTCATTGTGGTTTTGATCTGCATTTCCCTGATGGCTAGGGATCCTGAGCATTTTTTCATGTGTCTGTTGGCCATTTGGATTTCCTCTTTTGAAAAATGTCTGTTAAGGTCCTTGGCCCATTTTTTTATTGGGTTGTTTGTTTTGACTCTGTGGTGTTTCTTGGTCATTTTGTAGATTCTAGTTGTTACCCCTTTATTTGTTGTGTAGTTTGCGAGTGACGTCTCCCGTTCTGTGGGTCACCTCTTCACTTCCCTGACTGTTTCCTTTAGAACGCAGCTGTCTTTAAAGAGGTGAGGAAGGTACGGTGAGGTCATAATTGAGGTCATTAGGAAGGGGGATGTGACTGTGTCCTCGTGAGAAGATTTGACACAGGCAGGTGGAGGGAAGGCCCCGGGAAGGTGCAGGGGGGAGATGGCCTCAGGAGAGCCCCCATCGCCCCTACCCTGATTGCAGCCTTCCAGCTTCCAGAATCATGAAACGCTCGTTTCTGTGAAGCCCCCAGGCTGGGTATTCTGAGCAGCCGCTCAAACCGCACAAAGCGGCACCAGTCCTGGCTTCGGTGCCAAGCTCTTTCCCCTGACTCCTTGACTTTGGGGGGAGATTCCTGCAGTTTTCTCATCCGTCAAAGAGGAAAGAGTGTGATTGGCTTGCGCGTTTATTAGCACAGGAGTTATCTCCAAGCAGGCAGCACAGGTGTGGCATGTCTAGTGCACACTACATACGTGATGCATGAAATCTCTCTTCCCTGTTTAGCCTTGCAATTTGGCCAGTTCCTGTAGCTACTCCAGAAGTCATCTGTCACATAGGAAATGGGATCACGTTCTTTTCTACCTCATAATATAGAAGTGTTCGGGACCCAGGGAGCTACCATTTGTGACAAGGTTTGCGGGAGTAGGGAGCACTTTACAGACGACAGGGGCCGTTGCATCCGGGCAGAGCCGGTGTCACCTTCCTCCAGAGAGGTTTCACAACTAGGAATTGCAGAGTACCAGAAAGACAGAGGTTTAGACCCAAAGGCTCTCGGCACAAGTCCCAGCTCTGCATTTCGGTGACACCTTAGACAGACGTGTCACTCAACTTCTTTGCTGCCTGTGAAGCAAGGATGGTGACAGCTGTGATAGAAGATGCCAGTGCTTTGCAGTCAAATGGCCGCCAAGTCCCAGGTGACTCCTAGTAGTTTCCCAACTTAGCCTTGTGCTATGACAATGCCAAGGGGTCCCACTCCAGATCCGTTTTGCTTCTTTCCCATCAGAATCCCATTCTGGGGGCCTGCATTACCAGCATCCCATGTGGGTGCCGGTTCATGTTCCGGCTGCTGCAATTCCAATCCAGCTCCCTGGTTGTGGCCTTGGAAAAGCAGTGGAAGATGCCCAAGTCCTTGGGCCCCTACACCTACATGGGAGACCTGGAGGAAGCTCCTGGCTCCTGGCTTCCACCTGGCCCAGGCACAGCCATTGCAGCCATCTGGGAAATGAACCAGCAGATGGAAGAGCTCTCTTTGTCTCTCCCTCTCTATAAATACTTTCAAATACAGAAATTAATTTTTTTCTTGTTTTTCTTATTTTTGTTTTTTTTCAAATTTTATTTGTTATATAAGTTTCATGAATTTCATATATACAGATTTAGGAACATAGTGATACTTTCCACCCCACCCTCCTCCACCCCTTCTTCCTCCTCCCTCTCACATTCCCACTCTTAATGTTTACAAAGATCTATTTTCAGTTTACTTAATGATCATATAGTCAACCTAGTCAACCCTACACTAAAGAAAAGAGTTCGACAAATAGTATGAAGGAAAAAAAAAAAACAAAACAAAACACTGTTCCTCAACAGAAGAGACAAGGGCATAAAAAAAAAAAAAAAGGTAAAAGAATCCCATTCTGAAACTAGCTTTGGGAGCCCCCCATAAACCTAAACTAGGTCTCGCAGCCTTCAGCTGGGGTGACCAGCAGATCCAGAGCCCAATCTGCTGCAGCTTTCTGTGCGCGACCCAGGCATAGCCATACCAAGATTCTCCCCACCATGCATCCTAACTTAGAACAAGAAGGGCTATTTGGATGTGGCAAAAAGAATAGAAAGAAGGGCGTCCTCAAAGCTCTCTGCGCAGTGATGTCCATCCTGGGGAGGCTGTGTGCCAGGGCTCCGGGGGAGACTGGCTTTGCCAGCCTTGAGGGTCTTCCTAATTGCAGGTCACCTGCTGCATTAACAGGGAAAACCTCAAGTTGTCAGGACTTGAACCACTGATCAGAAGGTGAGGCCCGGGCTTACTGATGAGCCACGGAGCATTAGCTCTGTAATTATGTCCCAGTCAGCAATGGCTTTGTCAAAATCAACTCCAAGTGTAATTACTTCCGACCTTGCTACATGGGGAGAATGAACGCGGAAGGTGGCCCAAGCCATCCTTCCAGGTTCCAGGCAGCTTTGAAGGTGGAAAATGGGCCCAGAGAAGAAACCATTTCTTTGGTCCTGCAGGCACTCAGAGCTTGATGCTTCGACCTGATGGCCACACCCTGGAGGGACCTGGGAGTGCAGGGTTTCCTCCCCTGCCAGAGTCAGAGACCATGGTTTGCACTGTGCATGTCTGTGCCGAGCACCACAAACGGCTGCCAGTCTTCCCTGGAGTCCTCAACAGGTTGCTGCCTTCTCTCGGGCCAGGTCTGAGGGGGCCCGGACAGCGGCCGACCGGCAGACCCGCCACGGCAGCCTGTGCTCATAAATAGTCCACCGGGGAAGGAGAGGAGAGAAAGGGAAGCAGAGAGGAGGAAGCTGCTCCCCCCCTCCACCTTCACAGCCACACCCAGAGCAGGAACCACGGCTCCAGGCTGTTTCCACCCAGCTCAGCTCTCACCAGGGACTGACTGTGCAGACACACCAAGCTAGGCCTCAGCTGTGGTTTGTAACACAAGTGAGCCACAGTCGGAGTCTCAGAGTTCAGGGGGCCCTGGTTACTTGGCTGACACAGGGCCCGGAGAAGGAGTGGGCGAGTACTTTCACCCAAACCCCAGACAGGCCGACATCAAGAAAAGGCAACCATCACCCGCTGGCTTCAAGATGGTGTCCTGAAATCATCGGTGGCCAGAGTTAATCCAGAAATAGAGATTGCCTTTCCTTTGTAAGACAGTTTCTATCAGATGGCCCAAGTCCTTGGGCCCTGCACCCATGTGGGAGACCCAGAGGAGGCTCCTGGCTCCAGGCTTCAGATCAGCACAGCTCCGGCTGCTGCGGCCAATTGGGGAGTGAACCAACGGATGGAAGACCCCTCTCCCCCCCGCCCCCACCTCTCCTCTCTCTGTGTAACTTTGACTTTCAAATAAATAAATAAATCTTTTAAAAAAAGTTTCTATCAAAAACGGAAAAAGGAAATTAAGGAATTTATGCACTGAAACGGAGAACGGGGAATATTAGAATTGCCTCAGTGCCGGCCTGGGGGAAATGCGAGGGGGCTGCTGGATTCAGATGTCAGCCTGAGCGAGCCCTGTGCGGCCGCCTGCCCTCACTAGTCTCACCTGTGCAAACGTTCTGTGAGTGAGGACGTCGGGGTGCAGAGGCCTGCCGAAGCAGGGCGGGCTCCCACAGGGCTGAGCAGACCGTGCGGAAGAACCTCCTGAGGCCACGTCTGCAGGACGGTGATGCCCACAGGTCCCTACCCGGGGTCAGGACCCCCGGGAACCATGCCTGATGCCAAACAGCCTCACCTGCCCACCCTTCCTTCAGTCCCCCATCCCTTTTTCCTCTTCTTTGTCCTCGCTTCTTTCTAGGGTCCTTGTGCTCACTCAGCACATTCTTTTTTCTTTTATTTTTGACAGGCAGAGTGGACAGTGAGAGAGAGAGAGAGAAAGGTCTTCCTTTTCCTTTGGTTCACCCCCTAAATGGCTGCTACGGCCGGTGCTGCACCAATCCAAAGCCAGGAGCCAGGTGCTTCCTCCTGGTCTCCCATGTGGGTGCAGGGCCCAAGGACTTGGGCCATCCTCCACTGCACTCCTGTGCCACAGCAGAGAGCTGGACTGGAGGAGCAACCGGGACAGAATCCGGCGCCCCGACCGGGACTAGAACCCGGGGTGCCGGTGCCGCAGGTGGAGGATTAGCCTATTGAGCCACGGCGCCAGCCACTCAGCACATTCTTACTGAGACCTACCAGAGGCAAGGGCTTGTGCTTGGTGCTGGAAGACACACAGGGGTGCGTTTTCCCCACGAGACGTCTGTTCCAGACGCTGCTCTCAACACAGCTGAGCAAGACAAAGAGCACAGATCACCGATCAAGACGGGGAGGCAAAATGCCCATTAGTGCCTCCGGGTGCTCATGCTCCAGCAGAGGCAGGGCCCCCAACCAAGGAGAGGGGAGCAGAGCATGCAGAAGGCTCCCTGGAGGAGGCAACAACTAAGCTACGACGTGAAGGCTGAGTAGATCCTTGGTGCGTTAGCCACAAGCTGTGTGATTTTCCCTTTCTGACCCTCAGTTTTGCCATCTGTAAAATGGGGGTGGTAATGCCCACTTCACAGTGAGGGGATTCAATGGAATGACAAGAAAGTTGGGGAGTGAACCAATCGATGGAAGGTCTTTCTCCATCTCTCCTTCACTCCGCCTTTTTTTTTTTTTTTGTTTTTTGTTTTTAATACATTAAAAAGCAACATAGTACAAATGTAGTGGCATTAAAAAGGATCCAAATTTTAAAAGAATTTTTATAAACAATTCTGTAATAAAAGGGCAACTACATTCTCATACATAAAAGTTTTGTCAAACAAGATTTACAAAATTTAAAATCGGCAAAGTGTTTAAACTCTTTCCAATGTTCAAGAAAGAAAAAAAAAAAGCAAACTGTACAATCTCCATAACACAATGTGTCCTTGTATGCACATCCTGGATACTCTGAAAATGTTAAAATTTTTAAAGTTTGAAATACGAGGCAGCACTTCAACTCTTCATGGATGTTCCCTCCAGTAAGTATACTTTCAAACACTTTACCATTTTATCTGACTATGCACTGACATGTTTTCCTTCCGGAAAAAATGGATCTATATTAACACTGTTACCTTCTAATGTAAAAATATATGAGATATTCAACTTCCTGAGTGACTTCAGTCATACATCAAACGTGATTTATTGAATAAATTCCAAACTTTAGAATGACAGAGCATGTATAGATTTATACTTATGTGTTCAAAGAGGGTAAAACTAAAAGAGCACATCACCGAATTTATAGTTAAATTCTCTAAGTTACGCAATATGATTTATCCCCAAAGTTAACCATTAAGTTTCATCAAATAAAATGTTAATGAGTCACTGAAATGTTGTGTTTTCTAGTTTATTACCAAAATACGGATAGCCATTTCAGACTATCAATTTGCATATTTTCTATCATACACACCAAAATCTGATTCACTAACAAGAAATTTCTTGCCATACAAAAAGATAACAGATAATTAAAATATTTGCTTTATAATTCAAACAGTCTATATAATCCACCCTTCCTAAACTGTCTAAAGAGATGTGGCACTTTCCTTTGCTTAAAACCCTGAGGTGAAAGGTTATTAATGTAATAAAAGTAGAACCACAATCTTCCTTTCTGTATTAAATTGTAGCTATCAGCTTTAAAAAAAATTTATAAAGAAAGGTGGCAACTTGTAAAGCTGCTCTGTACAGTTTCTAAACAAAATATTTCCAGACCAACTTAGTCAAAAGTGCCTAAAATGACCCTATAAAACATCGTCCTTTTAACACCTGTTAGTGCCGAGACGAACGCCATTTTCCATCTCTACTACTGTCTCTCCTGTTATCATAGTCATGGCTCCAGCCATCATGGTTCCTGTCTTCATAGAAGAAATCATCGTGGCTGCCTCTGTAGTGGCGGTCAGACCCGTGATCAGAGTGCCGCTGTTCACGGCTGTAATGTCTGTCTGCCAGGTAGGGGTGAGAATTCTGCCTGCCTTTACGCCGTGACGACGGGGTATCCTGGCACCACTGGGAGCTTGATGACTGGATACAAGCATGATTATGGGACTGAACTGATGGTGAGAATCCTGACTGATCCACATGTGGAGAACCAAATTTCCCACCATATGACATCTGTCTCAAAACACTGCTCATCACTGCTTGTCTCTGATAATTTTCTGGAGACGAGAAAGACCTCTGGATCATCTGTGCTGATGGAGCCACATTATCCACTGTCCTTTCGTATCTACTGCTAGGAGAAGTGGAGGTAGGGCTTGAATGTCCAACATGATGCTGGGGATATGACAAACTGACATCCTGTGAGGCATGACTACTTCCTGATCTAAATTGAATTTTGATGGGCCTTCCAAAAAGTTTGATTCCATTAAGTAGATTCATTGCATAAGGAACAGACACCTCATGTTTGAAATTTACAAATGCGAACTGCTTTGGTTTACCATCCTTATCTTTTGGAATTTTCACCTTTATTACTGGCCCAGCCTGGTGGAAAAGCTCGAACAAGAGCTCCTCTGTCACTTTCGTCTCAAGGTTGCCCACAAACAGAGTGCGATCCGCTTCCGCGGCCGCTGCCCCCATTTCAGCGTCGCCCCCTCCCAGCCCAGGCCGAAGGGTCCCGGCCGACGCCCCCCCACTCCGCCTTTCAAATAAATAAATATACATAAATCTTTATAAAACAGCAAAAAGAAAAAAGTGAACCTACTTTTTAATAGGATCATTGGTTACTATCCTCACCCTGTCTTTTATGAGCTTGTCTAAATATGATCAGTCGGCGAACTTAGAAGGCTTCCATAGCCTTGGCAACTCATGACGAGAACCTAGGGTGGATACTGGCGCCATAAACTAGAGTGTCAATTTGTTGGGTCAACAACAGGAGTCACTGTGCACTTGCTCCTCATGTGGGATCTCTGTCCTTAATGTGCTGTCCATTGTGATTTAATGCTGTAACTAGTACTCAAACAGTATGTTTCACTTTGTGTTTCTATGTGGGTGCAAACTGTTGAAATCTTTATTAATATATACTAAATTGATCTTCTGTATATAAAGAGAATTGAAAATGAATCTTGATGTGAATGGAAGAGGAGAGGGAGCGGGAGAGGGGAGGGTTGTGGGTGGGAGGGAAGTTATGGGAGGGTGAAGCCATTGTAATCCATAAGCTGTACACTGGAAATTTATATTCATTAAATAAAAGTTTAAAAAAAATTAAAAAAAATGTAAAATCCTAAAAAAAATAGTATATTTTGTTTTACCTGATGTATGTAAAATATAATTTTAACATGCAATCATGATAAAAATGTTACTGCTGAGATAAATGCGCTGTTGTCTATGCTGAGCCTGGAATTCAGTTTTGTCTTCCACACGTACAGCACCTCTCAACTGGATTGAGCCACTGAGGGTGCTCGCTTGTGCGTGGGGGCCATGCATCGGTCGGCAGCGGGTTTACCAGCGAAGGCTTGCAGGGGGCAGGAGTCCAGGAAGAAGGGGGAGCGTTCAGCAAGGCAGAGGGGACATGGAGGGTGCTACGGATGGACACAGCAGGGTGGCTGTTGAGGACAGTGTTGGGCTCAGGGAGGCTGCTGGCCGGCCCAGAGTCCTGTGGGAGGCGGGGCTGAGGAGCATGGAGCTGCCCTCATGTGTTCTCCGCTGTTCCTTCCAGCAGCATGGTCAGAGCCCGCACAGCACTCCCTGGTCTGTCTGCAGGCTTGTGAAGTCAGGCCAGCCCTGGGAAACAGGCCCAGAACCCTGACAGCTGCCCAAGATCGTGGGTGAAGCTGGTCACGAAGCCCTCCTCCGATGCCCCCGCTGCTCTCAGGATGGCAGCCCCGCCGACACCACGGCCTGGAGGAGGAGTCCTTCCCGAGCCCCCGACCGACGGGCCTGTGCTCTCCACCTCTGTGCCCCCGCTGGCCCTGAGCCTCTCTCGCCCTCCGCTTGGCGGAATCCTCCCTACCCTGCCCCACTCGAAGCTGTTCCTCTTCTGGAAAACCTAACTCCAACACTTGTCTCAGCGTCCACACCAATGTCTCCCTTCTGTGGGCTTCTGTTACGGAGGAGTCTGAACACGTTTCTAAAAACTCTGCTAGTGAGGGTCCCCTCCCTCTCGGGCAAGGTCCAGCGTGGGACAACAGCAGAGGACGCCAAGAAGGAGCAAGGGGCGGCGAGACCCATTACCAAGCCCCCTGCGCTGCAGCACAGAATGGCAATTTCAGCAGTGAAACAAAACCTGGCCAGCAGTCTGGTTAATTATGAGCTCTAGGGAGGCGCTGACAGCTTCCAGAGCCGGTGCTGGGGGCGGCACGCTGGGGAGTGCTGGAAGCCTGCCATCCCAGCCTCCCACTGGGACCTGCAGGTAACACCCGGGCGGGGAGGGGGCTGGTGCTGAGACAGAAAGGCTGTGCTTGCTGTCTGTCGAGTCACCCACACAGACAGCAAGGCAGGAGGCGGGAGGAAGTCTGGGAGAGCGAGCGAGCGTGGGCTGGCCGCCGCCCACGGAACCATAAGGGGGATGTGCATTGTGTTTGCAAACGCAACTGTGACCCTGCTCCCCGCTGAAGTAGAAGTGGATGGGAATCCTGGCTCGGCCCCCATCGGCAGGGTGCAGCTTCGGCTGCAGCGGGCTTGTCTATAGGTGGCCCACCTGCCCGTGGCCTGAGCCGGGATGCCACCTGGACTGGTGTCTGTCACAGTGCCTGGAACACTGTAGGCATGAGAGACGGGCTGCTGACCCCTCCTTGGGCTTTCTTCCCGCCTTCCCCTTCTTTCCTGCTCACAGGGGGATGCAGGTGAGGAGGGATTTGCAGTATCCTCCCCCGCCCCAGTCACAGCTGATGCTATGGGTGATCACTGTGTGCCTGGCACTGGGCTGGGTTCCCACCTGGTTTAGTTCACCGAATCCTTTCAATAACCCTCAGGACAAGAGCACCCATTGACTTGCCAGAGGTACTGACTCATTGCTGTGCATTAAGCTCTGTGACCCTCTCTCGAGACACTCAGTGGAATCTCGAACTGGCTGTCGTCTTTGTGTAATCTCCCCAGCAGACCCAGGGTGGACCAAAGTACTCAGTGAGTATCTGCCAGGACCAGGAGTGTATCTGAAAACTATTTGCACGGGAAAGATACCTAGTCCAATCCCCCATCAATAGAACAGAGGAAATGGGCTAAAGCACAGGTGGAAGTGCTCGTCCCATTGCCTGGCCTGGTGCTGGTGCTGGGAGTCCTGTACTCCTGACCAGCCTGCTTTCCCTCTCAGAGACTCCAGTTGACCAGGTGGACTCCACACTGGCTCCACAAAAGCAAATTTCCTGAGGGCCTGTGTGCAAATGCCTGTGCAGGGCTTCAGGAAGCCCCCCTGAAGCAGTTCCTGGGTCTTGCCAGAAGGTGGCGCTCTGCCCCGCATTCCTGCAGCTCAACTTCTTTTGCATTTCTCAATC
This sequence comes from Lepus europaeus, assembly GCF_033115175.1. Lineage (NCBI taxonomy): Eukaryota > Metazoa > Chordata > Mammalia > Lagomorpha > Leporidae > Lepus > Lepus europaeus. The sequence continues at coordinate 40,196,307 of NC_084831.1, forward strand.
ACTTCATAGATCAGCATTGGACTCCACAATGCAAAACAGAATCTCCCTTCCAGGTCCAGAAGAAAACTTGAGTGATGTTCGGTTTTCTGCCCTGAGAGCATCTGATTCATCACCGACCCGCGTGAGCCACAACCAACCAACCCCGGCCCTGAACACTCACGCTCCCCTCCCCCCAACTCTGCCTTTGTGCCTGCTCTGTCTCCAAATCTGCTTTAGTCCTACTCATAACACAACAACAACAACAACAACAAATGGACAGGCGTGGGCACAGAGGTTAACATGCTGTTTGGGACACTTGCACCCCATGTTGAAATGCATGGTTTGACTTCCAGATCCTCTGCTTCTGCTCTAGCTTCCTGCTAGTGTGCATCCTGGGAGGCAGCAGGTGATGGCCCAAGTGCTTGGATCTCTGCCACCCACGCAGGAAGCCTGAATGGAGTTCCTGACTGCTGGCTTTGCCTAGCCCAGCCCCCAGCAGTTGTACTGGGGAATGAACCAGCAGAGGTTAGATCTGTCTCTCTCTCTCACCAGTCCCCATCCCTCATCTTTTAAATAAAGATTGCTACCGGCGCTGTGGGATAGTGGGTGCAACCCATATGGACATTAGTTTGAATCCTGGCTGTTCCACTTCCAATCCAGCTCCCAGCTAATGGCCTGGGAAAACAGCACAATATGGCCCAAGTCCTTGGGCCCCTGCACCCATGTGGCAGACCCGGAAGAAGCTCCTTGCTCCTGGCTTTGGCCTGGCCCAGCCCCAGCCTCTGCAGCCATTTGGGAAGTGAACCAGCAGATGGAAAATCTCTCTCTGTGTGTCTCTCCTCTCTCTTTCTGTAACTCTGCTTTTCAAAATTAATCAAATAAATAAATATTCAATACAATAGAGATAAATAAATAGAATTTGAAAGGAAGGAGGGAGGGTGGAGGAAGAAAAAAAGAGAGAAGTGGGTGGAGCCTGTGGTTTGGGTGTAGCCGCTGACTGCTTCCTGGCTGAAGATGCATTCCCAGGGTGGCTCCTGGCTGCCTGGCAGGTGCTGTAGCCCTAGCACACAAGTGAGTGCAGCCAGCCTCGCAGAAGTCCTAAAACAGCAGAGCAGGAGTGGTGGGAGGAAGGGGTGCGGTGTGGGGAGAGCCAGCACGTGAACACCTGCCGTGCACACCACTGAGGGCATGTTTTAGCAAACGTGGGGTCCCGTTCCTGGCTCCGCACTCACCAAGTTGTGTGTGTGTGATTTATCTTCTTCAATTAGCTGTGTGTGCACATTAACTTCTTTCAAGCGTTTCGTGTATTGATCATGCAATGGAGATAATCATTGACTATCCTCTTCAGACGCTGGGGAGAAATCAAATGAGATGATTCACTTTGTCCTGGAGCTTGCTTTGCACAGTGTCCAGCATGGACTGCCGTGTGGTGACTCGGGCCCTCAGCTACTGGCGAGGGTCCTGCCATGTTTCTGAGACTGATCGTTTGCCTCTAAGAGCAGAGAGGGTTGCTGCCCTGTCCCCAGGGCCATGTTTGGGCATTCACTCTTCTGTTTATTCTGCCAACATGCAGTTTCCACTGTGGGTGGGGTCCTGGGGCAGGGTTTTGGGGGGCCATAGGAGGGTAAGGGGCCATGCAGCAAGTCTGAATTTTCTCTCTTACCCCACACACACCCCCCACCCCCATAACCAACTTCTACCAGTGAAAGACCTTCTTTGGTTCCCACAACATCATTGTTGTTAAAGAATTATTTATTTATTTGAAAGCCAGAGCTACACAGAGAGAGAGACAGAGACAGCTCTTCCATTTACTTGTTCACTCCCCAAATGGCCGCCACAGCCAGCTGGGCCAGGACCAAGCCAGGAGCCAGGAGCTTCCCCCAGGTCTTCCATGTGGGTGGCAGAGGCCCAAATACTTGGGCCATCTTTCACTGTTTTTCCCATTTCTTTTTTTTTTTTTTAATTTTTTTTTAATTTTTTATTTTTTGACAGGCAGAGTGGATAGTGAGAGAGAGACAGAGAGAAAGGTCTTCCTTTTTGCCGTTGGTTCACCCTCCAATGGCCGCTGCGGCCGGTGCATCTCGCTGATCCGAAGCCAGGAGCCAGGTGCTTCTCCTGGTCTCCCATGCGGGTGGAGGGCCCAAGCACTTGGGCCATCCTCCACTGCCTTCCCGGGCCATAGCAGAGAGCTGGCCTGGAAGAGGGGCAACCGGGACAGAATCCGGCGCCCCGACCGGGGCTAGAACCCGATGTGCCAGCACCGCAAGGTGGAGGATTAGCCTGTTAAGCCACGGCACCAGCCTGTTTTTCCCATTTCATTAGCAGGGAGCTGGATGTGAAGTGGAGCAGCCAGGACATGAGCCAGTGCCTTATGGGACGCCGACATCACAGGTGGAGCTTTACTCGCTCTGCCAAGCAGGGGCCCCCTACAATACCATCCTGAACACACCTGTACAGAGCACTCATCCCGCCGTTTGATACTCGTCATGTGCCCTCTGTCTCCTGTCCCACTAACCTGAAAGCACCTCACCTGGGTAGCCCCAGCTCTTTCCTGTAGTACTTTCCCCACCTCATCTCCACTCGTTCTTGTCTGCCAGGGGTGGGGGATCTTTCTTCAGGCAAGGGTCATGTGGGTATTTACAGCATCCTTCGCAGGTCACATGAAATTATCAGCTTAAAATTGAGCCTGCTGTGGATTTATTGAATTTCAAGTCCTGCCTGCAGTTGCCTTGGCAGGGCCAGACCACAGGACTTCTCTGGCTGCCGGATATTCCCTACTCCTGTGAGACGTATCTATTTATTTATTTGAAGGGCAGAGTGAGAGAGAGAGAGATCTTCCATCCGCTGGTTCACTCTCCTGATGCTCACAGCAGCCAGGGCTGGGTCACACCAAAGCCAGGAGCCAGAATCTCCACCCAAGTCTCCCATCTGGGTGGCAGGAACCCAAGTATTGGAGCCGTTAATCTGCTGCCTCCCAGACACATCAGCAGGAAGCTGGATCAGAAGCGGAGATGGGACTCTTAACCCACGGTGCCACAACGCCTAGCTGTCCTCTTGTCCTACTACTACCGCATGCCAAAGCAGCAGTACCCAACACTCAGGAGCGCGAGAGTCCATTCATTTCAGAGTTCATGACTGTACCATTCAGAATACAAGGCGCCGTGATGGAGCTTCATCAGGATTCTAAGCTCCCAGGTCCCCGATGAGCACAAAATCCCTGGCTGCAAGGTGTCGGCTTCTATTCTCCCGCACTCGCAGAGACTCACAGCGCACAGGGATCCTTCCAATTCCCGGTTCCCCAGCTGGGAAGAGACGCCCGCGTCGGACTAATCACCTTCTAAACAAATGGCACGGTGACAAGCAGGGGGGGGGGGGAGCCGCTGCACAAGCTGGTGTTTTCAATTTAGAGGCCATGCATTATTTACACTGCCATTATTCCCCTCAACTTGACTTCACGCTTTAGCCCTAATTTCAGTATAATCAAAGCCAATGAATATTTAATCAGGATTGCTTCCAGAAATTGAGTAATGCCATTAACATAATGGCCTCAGGACTTCAAAGCTGCTTTCCGTCAAATGCATCTGACTTACACCTTTTCCCACCCCCTTCCCTGTAACCAGATGTATTTCCAAGTGGAAGGGAGCAAGGGACCAGGCAGGTAGGCCCAGGTCAGCTTTGTCCAGGTGTCAGGTGGCTGGCACAGAAGAGGAACACTGGACTGGGCGTTTGAGTGCTGGCCCTAGTGAGAGACCAACTTGGGAGAATGGCAAAGTCCACAGGTGGGCCCCATCCCAGGGCACCTGTTTATGAAGATACCAAGGGAGTGCAAGGCAGGCCTGCGGAGTTGAGTTTGAAAGCACAGTCAGGTGGGGGAAGTACTGGCTTAGAGGATGAGGAAGCAACTCCCCTCCCCACACCCCCACACCCTCTCTTCACCAAGGGGCGGCGTCAGTGACTCACTGGCCTGCATGGGCAGGGAGCTCTACCGCCAGGTTCACCTTTACACATCGGCGGTCGATGGAGCAGAATCCTGGCTCTCTATTGCTTTACTCCACGCATTCCCTCCCTCTGAGGCAGACTCCTTGAGGGCGGGGGTGAAGCTCACATGTCTCTATAGCCCTGGGAAAATGAGGTCACTCTCTGTGGGTGTCAGCAGCCCAGCTCGCCCCAGTAGAGGACAGGAGACCATTGCTCCTTGACCCACTAACAGGAAGGGCCAGGAAGTTCACCAGGCCTGGGTTTGTCTTTAATCCCCAAGGCACCTCCTCCTCATTAGGAGTGATTGAAAATGCTCTGTGCTGCCACCTGCTGGTGACTTTCAGCAGGGTGCTCTCCAAATCCACTGTTTGTTCTGCCAAAAGACTGGGGAAAGCAAGGCGTGGTCACAGAGCCCTGCCGTGCCAGTGCTTCGCGCTCTCAGTCTCACTTAACCTAGACTATGGTTCTGGAAGGCGGGCGTCCCATTCGCATTTTCAGACAGAAAAGTGAGGCTCAGAGAAGTGTGGTAATACAACCTTAAGTAGGAGGCAATGATGAGACTGACTCTGGGGCCAGTGATGTTTCCACGGCTCCAAATCTGATCCAGATGAATCCGTCTCTAATTGAGGGGTTCAGTATCGAGCAGACAAATGGAAAGAGTATTTGGGCCTTTCTGGCAGCTTCCCTGGTATCTTGGAAGTCATACCACTCAATCATTCCCCTACTCCCACTAGTTCAGACCCTTGAGACACATCCAGAATGAAGGAACCGAGAGAACAGTGACAGGAACCTCTCCAGATCCATGGCCTGAAGTCCCCTTAAGAGCTATGGGCGAATGTCCTGGGGCCTGGGTTCATGCAAGGAGCTGGTCTATTGGAAGGGGCGGCTGGACAAAGGATGGGAGAAAAGCAAGGACATATCCTGTCCCTGGCCACGCCCAGATCCTTCAGCCTGACTTACAAAAACTAACCCCAAATGGCTCCTTCACAGAATGACTCCTAAGGCTGTGCCTTGCCTGCTGACAGAGCCTGAATAGCCCGGGCTCTGGTCTGTGCTTCCTCTCCCCCAGAATCCCAGGCCACCGTGACCCAGCACCTGGGAAATCTGCCTCCATACATGCACACACACACACTCACACACACACACACATACACAGTCACGTCTGGAGGTGGCTCAGCTGAGGCCAGGGGCAATGAGCGTCAGGCTTGGGGCTGGTCCGAGAGCAGATCAGAGGTACGCTGGTGCAAGGAAGTGTGGAGAAGAAGCAAAGAGGGAGGAGCCAACAGAGCTGGGGGACAGTGACGCAGCCGAGGGCTGGCCAGGAGGGATGGAGGGAGACCACTGGGTGGCAGTGAGGAGAGGCCCTGGATCTCAGGACCTCCTGCCAGCACCTCAGCCCATCCCATCCTTTGGACCCAAAGGAAACAGAAACTGCCAAGGCCACCTGAGGTGCTGGTGGCAGACACAAGCCTAACACAGGTGCACCTGTGCTCTCCATCGTAAGCTCCTCCATGGCACGAGGGGCTGGGCCACTGTTGATGTCTCTGTCCTTTGGCTGGAAGGAGCCCTGTGTGCTGATCCTTATCTCGAGTCCAGGGTCAGGGAAGCTGAGACTCGGACAGGAGAGAAGCCTGGCCCCAGAGACGGCCCGGGACGCAGCAGGGTCTCCCGGCCCTATGTCCCTCGACTGCAGGCCTAGTAGTGTGCCCTGTGCCTCACGGGTGCTCTCCCACGTCACCCTCCCAACACCCAGACAGGTAGTGCTGTTTTCTCAACTTTGCAGATGATCATGCCGAGGTCAAGAGAAGTTAAATAACGGGCTCAAAGCTCAAAGCAAACCAGTGGGCGGGGCGGGAGATGGTACTGGAACCCAGCTCCAGCTGACTCCACAGCCCTAAGGGCTCCGAGGCTGAGTCAGCCCTCCCCATCATTAAAACAGTGTTGTCACTGAGCTCCCGAAGAGGTGGAGATGGGAGTCTGCTGGCTGCACTCCCGCTTCTGCCTCTCCACCGCCTGAGGATGCGCCTGGCTCCTCGGGCCCTGACTTCACCTTTCCGCAGCTGTACGGACTGTCCCAGCAGTGGGCGGCTCGGCCTCCATTTCTCTCCTGTCTACCGGGGGGCTCCGTGGAGGACCCAGGCCGAAGGGGTTTGCCTCCTGGTGAGGCTTCACAGGTGGAGTTTCTGAGGGTCAGATCCAAGACTGGGTGCCCCATTGGCTTGGCCTCTGACGAAGGTGGTGGGTGGCCGTGCAGAGTGAGAGCCGAGGGAGGATGAAGCCTTCGTGGCCTCGGTGAGCCACGAAGCAGAGAGAAAGGCAGGAACCGACTGACACTTCTGTAACCAACCCTCCAGTGCCAGCTACCTTCCAAGGGCACACATCCGGGACCCGAGGACCTCCCAGGAGGGTACTCCCAAACACCATAATTGGATTAAGTTTCTATGCTGTTCCTGTGGTTGACTTATAATTTGGGTCTTTAAGTGTCTGCACAAGCACGGGGCCGAGTCAGGTTCGTACTGTAGCAGCAGGTCCACAGGGATCCCATTCAGCTCAAAGACGATTAAACAAAACAAAATAAAACCTCCAAAGAAACGAAACAATGGGGTCGTTGAAGAGATACCTGCAGCCAAAGGAAAATTTGGAGAAAGAAAATGTTTGACGAGAAACAGAACATTTCTGGGACCATCTGCTTGCTGTCCTGCGAGGCGGCTTGGCTTCTGAGATCGGGAAGTACCGTAAGAGAAAGGCAGATGCAAAGGCAGCTGATTGAATTAAGGTGATATTGCAAATTAGCACGAAATAATGTGCCCAAGTAGAATTCCCGTGGGGGTGAGAAAAGCACAGAATAGAAACTGCAGGAGACAAAATTAGTGAGGAGGGACAATTTGAGCACCTCTCAAAGTCAATGTGGAGGAGGAGGTGCGAGATGACAAGGATGAGAAAGGAGGTGATGGACACACGAGGCTGGGCAGCAGAATCTAAGAACTGCTGAGATTCCCGGTCGGGGGAAGGGTGATAAAATAGAGGTGAATGTGACAGATACACTTGGGGGAACAGAGCACACTTCACTAAAAACAAAGTGATCTGCTCCAGGGTCCGGCACCAGGGTGCAGCAGGGTAAGCCGTTAAGCTGCCACCTGTAATCCTGGCAGCCCATATTGCAGTGCCAGTTTGGGTTCTGGATGCTCCGCTTCTGATTCAGCTCCCTGCTAATACACCTGGGAAGGCAGGGAAAAAGTGCTGGGGCTCCTGCTACCCATGTGGAGACCTGAATGAAATTCCTGCTACTGGCTTCAGCCTGGCCCAGCCCCTGCATGGCCATTTGGGGAGTAAACCAGCAGATGGAAAATATCTCTCATCTCTCTCTCTCACTCTCTCTCTCTCTCTCTCTCTCCTGTCTTTCCCTCTCTCTGTGTGTCACTCTGCTTGTGAAATAAATAAAAAATAGGCCGGCGCCGTGGCTCAACAGGCTAATCCTCCGCCTAGCGGCACCGGCACACTGGGTTCTAGTCCCAGTCAGGGCGCCGGATTCTGTCCCGGTTGCCCCTCTTCCAGGCCAGCTCTCTACTGTGACCCGGGAGTGCAGTGGAGGATGGCCCAAGTCCTTGGGCCCTGCACCCCATGGGAGACCAGGAGGAAGCACCTGGCTCCTGCCATCGGATCAGCGCGGTGCGCCGGCCGCAGCGCGCCAGCCGCGGCGGCCATTGGAGGGTGAATCAATGGCAAAAGGAAGACCTTTCTCTCTGTCTCTCTCTCTCACTGTCCACTCTGCCTGTCAAAAAGTAAAAAATAAATAAATAAATAATAAATTTTCAAAAAAAAAAAAAACCTGCTCTAATCATAAATTCCAAGGAGAAAATGGTAAGGAAAAACATCAACTACCTAGATCTTGGCAAAATAAACTTCCAGCATTCTCTTAGCATCCAGGAAAGAAAACACATTGATAGCTAAGGAGACGGGAAGGAAAATAAAAGTGCATGGAATTCTATGTTGTATAGAGAGGAGTAAAATATGATTGCTTTGCTCTTAATTGAAATTACAGGAATATAGGGGTAACTGTGCATGCCGCACATCTTAAAGCATGCTTTAGGAATCAGGCTACAAAATTGGATTTCTAACTTCTAAATTAATAGAAAAGATATAAAGAAAGAAAGCATAGTTCAAAAATAAAGATATTAAAACATTATTAAGAGCAAAAATGTAAAAAATGAAAAAGAGTGTAAAATTGGGTAACAGAATGAAGGTCAAACAGATTAGATGTGAAATGATTACAAACAGTTTAAATTATTCTCTTGGAAGAACAAAAGTCTCAGGCTAAAATACAAACATTAAATTATGTGCAATTTACAAAAGCTCAATCTCATGGAAATAGTTAACATTTATTGCACATTTGCCACATGTATTGCATGTGCTAAGCACTTCAGATGCATTATCTCATCCAATTCTCCCAATAACAGCATGAAGTGGGAATATTATTATCCCTGTGACACAGCTGAGGCCACTTGCAGCATGAGGAGGCAAAGCCACTTGCCCCAGGTCACACAGCTAACACACAGTAGAACTGGGATTTAAATCCAATCTGATCTTGGAGCACAACTCCTTAAACATTACCATTTACTGGTAATGGTAAGGCTAAGAATTCAACTTGCACAACATTTCAGGCAAACACAGAGAAAACAGAGGTGACAAGGTGACTAACAAAGCAGAAATCAAGTCCAAAACCACTGAGCAAGAAGAGGTTAATTACGTTAAAATGATAAAACATAAGATCCACATTGAGGATTGAATATTTGTGAACCTGTTGCACCCAGTAAAACATCCAAATAATCAAAACAACAAATATTATAAATCCAAGGAGAAAGCAAAAGAAATTATAGCAGGAAGTCAGGCAGCATACCTTCACAAAGATTAGTCAATTACATTGCTTCAAGTTTCAAAACATTCACATGCAGGTAATAAAAAAATTCAAGAGGTGTTTGGGGCAAGTGTTTGGCATGGTGGTTAAGACACAGCTTGAGATGCCTGCATCTCACATGACAGTGCTGAGTTTGAGTTCTGACTCTGCTCTTGATTCTAGCTTCCTACTAATGTGCACCCTGCGAGGTAGCAGGTGATGGCCTATGTAGCTCGGGTCCCTGTCACCCCATGTGAGAGACTGGGGATTGGAGTTCATGGCTTCTCCCTTGGCCTACAGGCATTTAAAGAGTGAATCAGCATAAGGGAGACCTATCTGTCTGTTTCTCTCTCTCTCTCTCTCTCTCTCTCTCTCTCTGGATTTCAAATGAATAATATTTAAAAGGAACTTAAAAGGTGTATTTTAAAAATAAGGAAATGGCAAACACAAAAGTTATATATATGGTGGTTACCTTGATGATGAACAAAGTTTAGAGCATTGGTAAATATGGGGCTACTGGTAATGTCTAATTCCTGGGTTGGGTTGTGGGTTCCCAAGTGTTCATTATATGGTTATGCTTTACAATTTACATATATAACTGTATCATTTTATATGTATAAATATTTAAAAGAAAGAATGCTAAAAGGAAAAATAAATAAGGAAAATATTAAATAATGAAATTGAGTTAATGACATATCACAATTTTTTTACACTACAAACATAGACTAATTTTATAAATTCCAAATGATATAAATATACATATAATTTTTATTCTTGAATCATGATTACTCAAACTGGAAATTAGTGACATTTCAACAAACAACAAGAAACAGTCGCCATTAACCACCATGTGAAGATTAAAAATTTCTTTTCTAAAAATATTATGCCAAAGAATAAAAAGAAAAAAAATTTAGTACAAAATATTTAGAAAATAAGGAAAAAAATTATTAAACAGGATGCTGCCAAAGCCATGTGGAGGGGGAAATTCTTGTACTCAAATGCATTCTTAACTGAATAAGATAGATGAAAAGGAAAGCACTAAGTTAAGACTGTAACTACATGATTTGAAAAGAGAACTAAAAATAAACCTAGAGAATGAAGTAGAAAAGATATAAATGAAAGGATTAAGATGGCAGAGTAGGGAGGGAGCTTACTGCTCTAGTCTAGGAGAAGATAGTTTTAAAAAGGAGAGAGAGTCCAGTCTCAGGGAAGAATTAGGGAGGAAACTCCATGTAAATTAGAGGGACACAGTGGACCTATGTGGAGGGCGTGGGTGTGTACAACTTAGGATCCCAGCAGCCCACAGCCTCTGCACCACACCCACCACACACCTCCGGGTATTCACTGAAAAAGTAGACACTCCACTAATCCAGAGGCATAGTCCAAAGATAAAAGCCACCACAGCAAAAACAAAAACAAGAAAAAAAGAAATCATGAGTATCTCACAAAAGCCAAATAATAAACATACCAATTTAAGGAACAAGAATAAGGAATACAACATGATGCCCTTAAAAGAATACAACACTTCAATGCTAGAGTATGAGGATGAAGAGATTAAAGAAATGGCAGAAAGTGGAATTTAAAAAATTGATCATAGGACTACTTAGAAGTAACCAAAAGCAAATACATGAACTAATGAAATACGTACATGACATGAAAGAATCACCATGTTCCTAAAGCTGTCATTATGAAATGTATGAAACTTCTAAGTATAAAGCTGTATAGTTCTGCATATATTCCTATGGACTTATGTCTAAGGGTACCATTTAAAAACTTACCATGGGACCCTAATCCCCTTAAGCTGGGTGGTATAAATACTATCTTAATTGTTAAAGTCATCATATAAGTAGGATGAAGGTTCTGGTAATAATAATAGATAAAATTAAAGAGGAGTGAATGTTCCAACATGGGAAGCAGTACATACAGCATAGAATGACAACTGCTTTAAGTAGCACCCTGACCTCAGAATCAGCCCTTAATGCATTCTGGTCTGACTGAAAAGCCCACAAGAGCATTTCAGACTTGGAAAGCCAAGATACAGTGGCAAAGAGTGTCCTACAATGAAGGGCCTCAGTGGAAAAAAGTGGTCATCAACAAAGGAGGTACTTTTCTCTGAAGGGGGGAGAGAACTTCCACTTGGCTTATGGCCTTGTCTAAATAGTGATGGAGCTTATAGATTCAAATGGCTTCTATAGCCTAGGCAGCTCATGTCAAGAGCCTTGGGTGATCATTGACATCATACATCTGAATTGTTAAATTAACAGCAGGAGTCACTGTGCACTAATTTCTCATGCAGGACCTCTGTCCTCAAAGAGTTGTATTATAATTTTGTCTAAGTGCTCACAAAAGAGGTATCATTCTTATCATTCTTGTATGCTTCTTTAAAGTTAATTGAGTTTCTAAAAAAAAAAAGAAGTAAAATTAACTTCAAGATGCAATGACTTTGAACAGCCCTTTTCTCAACTGTTGAGGAACAGGTTTTGTGTGTGTGTGTGTGTGTGCAAATTGTTGAACTCTTTACTTAGTATAGAGTTGGTATTCTGTGTATTAAGTTAATTGAAAATGGATGTTAGTGGAGAATGGGACTGGGAATGGGAGAGGGAGGAAGAGGAAGGGAGGGAGTGTGAGAGGGAGGGCAAGTATGGTAGGAAGAGTCACTATATTCTTAAAGCTGTACTTACGAAATGCATGAAGTTTGTATTCCTTAAATAAAAGATTTCTTTGGGAAAAAAAGAAAAAATAGATATAAATAAATATATTAGAAAACAAAAAAAAAGTAGATTTGATAAAGAAATCCAACAGCTAATTTTTTGACAAAACCAATAAGGCTGAGAAGCCTCAAAAACAAAGTGAAGGGGAAAAGTGAGAAACATAAACCAACAAAGAAAGATATAAAAGAACAAAGCAAAGGAGGTGAAGCTGCAGGGCCACATGAAGACATCCCTCCTGCATGGAGATGTCCCCCCTGGGTCAGCAGGAGCCCCTAGGGTTTGGGAAGCTGGGATGGGACATGACAAACACAGATATTTTCAGAGTAACAGGGAAGCAATTTCATCACCTGACATTTCAAGATATGTTTGGTGACTGAATGAAGTGGGGAAGGAAGAGAGGCCGAAGAGAAAGGGGGAAGGGAATTAGGGAAGGCAGACAGGAGAGGGAAGAAGGGAAGGTACAGCCTGTCTTGTCGGGCACACAAGAGAAGACTTTGCTGGTGGGAGAGCAAGCCAGCCAAACGGCACCCATCCTGGGACCCAGCATGGGGAGGACCTGGATATACCTTTGTCAACATCATTAGTTACACCTCTATTCTCTGTGTTGGCTACATTCTTCATAAACCGTAGAAACTGCCTGAAATCACATTATATATTTATTTGTTTACTTATTTACTTTATTAATTTGATAGGCAGAGAGAGAAAGAGAGAGAGAGAGAGAGAGAGACAGAGAGACAGAGAGAGAGAGAGAGAGAGAGAGAGAGATCTTTCATTTGCTGGCTCACTCCCCAAAGGCCCACAACAGCCAAAGCTGAGCCAGGCTGAATCCAGAATCCCAGAACTCAGTCCAGGTCTCCCACATGTGCAGCAGGGCCCCAGGTACTTGGCCATCATCAGATGCCTCCCAGGGTGCCCATCAGCAGAAAGCTGGAATCGGGAGTAGAGCCAGGACTCAAACCCAGGTACTGCCATAGGATATGCGTGTCCCAAGTGTGAGCTTCACCCCTACATCACATGCCTGCCCTGTCCACTTATCTACTGTCCATCTTTCCCCCTAAAGCAGGAGCCTTGAGTACCTTTTCCCCACTCCTCTGGGACGTGCGGCACAGCTGGTCATCAAATACTGTGGAGCGAATGAAGGCAGGCTAAGGGGGAGGAGTGCAGGGGTGTGAATGTCAAGTTCAGCCGAATGGCTTTGGTATTGTTGGAACTGGGCCATCATAGGATAAAGTGATATTTGTAACAGAAAGGTGGCTTGTGGAGCCTGGTTTTCACACCAGGACATAAAACCCAGAGAGGAGTCAGGAAATGGACTGGAACATCCCCCAGCTAGCCAGGGGATGTGGCACTGGATGGAAACCAGCAGGCTCAAGAGGCATGAAGGGGGGACACTCTGGTATCCTAACGTGTTCAGGCAGCATCTGGGGCCCGGCTGATGAGTCCCAGACTCCCGGGATGTGGCAGAGCTCACAGCAGAGCTGGCTTGCAGGCTGCATCCTGGGCAGGGCCTCCCAAAGTGGAGGCGGTAACCTCACGGAGGAAGGCACTGCAATTACACAAAGACAGCCTCTAGAGGGCGCCATCGCCTGCCCTACTTCAGCCTGTACTCGCCCCTCCCCAGCATCCCGGCACCTACTTCACCTCCCCACCCCTGAAAATCAGTCCGAGGAGCCCAAGCCATGGTGGGACAAACTCAACCTGGGCCAGGGATCCACACAGCTCGGTGTGTGCCTGGGACCCACTGCCTTGCTCAAGCTCGTGGGACACTGGAGGCTTGGCTTACATGTCCAGGCCCTGCTGAACCCAGACCTTACCCAGCACATGCTCTCAAAGACACTGTCTGGTCTGTGGGCTAGGGAAGCCTTACTGGGGCCCCTGCCCTGTGCTAGGCACCAGGCAAGGCTCTTGACCTTCATTATCTCACTTAATTCTCTTAATAGCAACATAAAGTGAATATTGTGATCCTCATTTTACAGATTGAGAAATTGGGGTGTGGACAGATAAGGCCACTTTCCCACAGTGGCAGCTGAAGCAAAGCTTCATCCTCAACCCATGGTCCCTCCTCTGTACCTTGCTTCCTCACCACACAGACACAGCTCCTTCGCCTCTCTACTCCTGCCAGGCCGGGCGATTTCAGACTCCCTGACTTTGCCATGGCGTTGTAGGTGAAGGGCATGAGGCCTGAAATTGTGCAAGCCCCTCTTCCCTGCTCTAAGTGGCTGGTTAACTCTTGTTTCGAGCTTCAGCAGAAGAGTCACCTCCTCCACAAAGCCTTCCTGACCCAACACTTCAGTCTGGGAAGACTGCTCCTTTGCACAGGGCCAGGTGGAGCCGCTCGGCTGGACCTCGGACGGTCCTTGCAGGGGGCGGCTGGGAGTCCTTTGTGTCCCTGCACCTAGCAGGGAGTGGCACACCAGGGCTCACAGATTTCAAGCTCAGCTCGCTCCGATTCAAGCTCCTGGACGTCCCTCCCCTGACATCCACATACTTTATCCACTCACAAAACAGAGGCAGGCTTTATCCACCACACAGGTTGTTGCATGTACCGCTCTTTGGACAGCTGCCAACAACTGATATGGGGGGGCAGCAGTTTCTTTTTCTTCTCTGCTGCAGAGGACATGACACCCGAGAAATCCTATTACAACAAAGAGAAAGGATGGAGACAGAGGATGAGCCTAATTGTCCCCAGCCCCAGACCCAGGACAACAGACTCTTGGTATGGACCGGCAGGCAACAGGGAGATCAAGCAAGACACGTGCTGGGCGCAGAGACAGTGCTGGTGGGGTGAATGCGGGAATGGGATGTTGCTTCTCTCCACCTGTGCTCAGTACGTGGTGCCCCCCTTCCTGCATCACAGCATCATCAGAGATACAAACACTTCACGACGAATCCAGGCGCCCGAGGGCTGCTTGAGAGACGGGGCCCAGGCTGGGCTCTTTGCTGGTTGCTTCTTGTGTGCTTTTGTCCCAGGGGAGGAGTGGGAAGAAGGTGGGTTTTTTTGGCCAAGCAGACCTGGCCTTCAATCCTGGTCCAGCCTTCTAGGAGCTCGTGTCCTCCACTGCAAACCAGGACTGTAAACAGCTACCCCAGGGGAGACTGCGGGTGCAAGGCAAGCTTCACGAGGCTTTGTTTCCAGTAAGAGTACTTCACCAGTCCCAGACTGTGCGCACACAGAGCATTCACATCCTGATTTTTAGTTTAGTCTCCTGACAAAGGGTGGCTAATTACTCCCTGCACTTGAGAGAAATGACAAAAGGAAGACAAAGCCACATGGTGAAGGCTGGGTCTCCTGAATGCCACAGCCACTGATTTCTTTCGTGTGGACATCTCAGCTGGAGTCCTTGCGGCTGACCCCACCCGGCCTCAGGGCACTGACAGGAAACAGGGAGGAAGCCGGGAGGAAGCCTGGGGGCAGATCATGCGGCCAGCATGGCCTGAGAGCCTTGGCAAGCGTCCTTCGCAAAGGCTTCTCCCTTGAGGCTCCTCTGCCCCTCTCCCAGGGGCTGTCACTTACACACTCCTGGAAAGCCCCAGGCTCAAGGCAGCCAAACAGGGAAGGCAGCCAAGACCATGGCTAAAGGGAAACAGATGGACGAGAATGCAGCCTTTTCCCATAATGCTTGGGTGAGCGGGAGAGTGGAGACAACCTTGGATGGCATTTGGTCCCCTGGGAGGGGCCCTGGTCCCCTTGGCCTGGCTTCAGGACCAGAGAGGCACTGGCGTGAGCATGGCTCCCAGGCCTGCGTGCTAACTGCCTGGTCTGCCTCAGTGCCATGAGCACCCTCAGCAGCAAGACACAGGAAAACTTCCTCAGGCCCAGGTGCTGGGTCACTGTGACCCCACTGGACGGAGTGAGTCCCATGCCTGCTCTGCTGCTCCTGGCCCTCTAAGTTCCGATTTCCTCAGGTGAACAAGGGGGACAGCAATATTCATTGGCTTCCCGGGGTCACTGTGATGGTTACATGGACTCAGGCTAGTAAGTGGCTTGGTAAACTGGAAAGTACTATTTGTGCCAAATGAGTTGTTCCTGTGGGAAGGAGAAAGCAGGTCACTATGGCATTCCGAGTGTCTGAGCATTTGTGTTCCTCAAAATCGATTCACTGAAATCTGATCCCCAAGGTGATGGCCTTCCAAGGTGGGGCCTTTGGGGGACCATGAGATCATCAGGGCGCCACCCTTCTGAATGGGATTGGTCCCTTCATGAAGAGGCCAGAGAGGGCCCATTGGCCCCTTCTACCCCGTGAAGGAGCCATCTACAGAGATGGGCTCTCACCACACACGGAATCCCACGGGTACCTTGATCTTGGACTTCCCAGCCTGCACACCTGTGAACAGCACATTTCTGTAGCTTATTGAGGACCCAATTTGAGTGGGCTAGTCAGGGCTTTGTTACTTTATCTAAAATACCTACTGAGCTACTGAGGAAGGAAGCAAGCTCATCTCATCTCACAGCATTGGAGCAGCAGAGGGACCATCACAGGTAAGCAAAGGAAGCAGAGACAAAGCAGCACGCTCTGTGCCTACTCTCCACGTGGCCTCTTCTTACCAAGCCATCATGATTCAAGCATGGGACTCTACCCTGGCAACCAAGTCCAACCCAATCACTTCACAAAGGCCCCACAATTGGTTCACGAGCCCACCCTAATCCATCAACCATTAACATTGATCCATTAACTGCCAAGGTGAGACTTTGGGGTTCAGACATCCGAATGAGTTTGAGGAGCCAAAACCTGTTCTGACCATAATACTAAGGCATTTTGTTACAGCATCTTAACGGACTGAGACCCAGACCCCAAATAAGCCAGAACACTAGGACAGGAGCCTTTGTTTAGATTTAATGTGGGGACAAGATGGAAGTACAGGGACAGAATACCCTGCCCAAGGAGGAGCTGAGTGGTCAGGGGCTGCCCACTCCCAACAGGGAGTCACCATGTACAATCCATGCAGCTCCCCCTGCTTGCTTTCATGTCTCCCTCGGCAACTCTAGGAGGTCCTAGCATCATCACATCAGGTGAGGTTGAGAGAGGCAGAGGGACCCGGGTGAGGGCACACAGGCTGAGGGATAGTTCTAGGACTTCTCTTTTCTAGCTGCTCCGGTGAGTCTCATCCCTTTGGATGCCATCTACACATCAAGACTCCCAAGCAGATGTAGCTCCAGCCCCAACACTCATATGTCCAGTGGCATAATGGACTGCTCTCCTCTGGTTCTAGTGGGCACTCAGAGCTGTCTGAGAGTCCCTGTGCTCGCCTCCAAAACCCATGTCTCCCACACTGCACACCACGCCCCACTACACTGAACAACAAAACTCTGGTTTTCCATTGCTCAGGCCTACTGGAAAGAGCAGCCACCCTTGACTCCTTTTCTTCTCACAACTCCTTATCTAATCAACCAATACTCTTCTCTTCCTTCAAAATACATCTCCAGGGCCACCTGCTCTCCCCGCGTCCAGGGGCCCCTCTTCACTCCAGGCCACCATCTTCTGCCAAGTCACTGTGGGAGCCTCCCAGCTCTTCCTGCTTCCACCCCGTGCCCTACATCATCGTTTCCATTCAGGGACTGGATCGGTGGTCGTAGGACATAAACTTGATGGCATTTCCATGCTCAAAGTCTTTCAGCGGCTTCCCTTCACACCTGGAATGAATTATAAACTTTGCTCACCTCTGGTCCTGGCTACATGGCCAGCCTCACCTCCTCCCACTCTCTCCACCGTTGCTTCTCTCCTGCATCACTTCATGCATCCCTGGCCACATTGCTTTTCCCAGGGCCCTTAAGCAGCCCCTGCACTGCTGATTCAAGTCTAGAATACAGTGCCTGTTTCCCAGGTGGCCACATGGATGGCTTTCGCACTTCGCTCAGGTCTCTGCTCAGTGCCACCTTCTTAGAGGACATTTCCCGATCACCTTTCTAAAATAGCTTCCTTTGCCATATATCCCTTTCCTTTACAGCACTTTAGCTACCTATCGTTTTTCAGAGGCTCTTTGACTTATGATAGGCGGCTTATGTCCTGATAAGCCCACCATAAGTTGAAAATATTGTAGGCTGAAAGTGCATCTAATATGCCTATCTTACCCAACACCATAGCTTGGCCTAGCCTACCTTAAACGTGCTCAGAACACTTAATTAGCTTACAGTTGGCAAAATCATTTAACGCAAAGCCTAATCTATAATGAAGTGTTGAATATCTCATGTAATTTATTGTATGCCTGTATCCAAAAAATCCTGGCAAACAGTACATTGTAGCACATTGGCAGTTCCCCCTTGTGATTCGGAGGCTGACTGGGAGCCAGGGCTCACTGCCACTGGCCAGCATCAGGAGAGAGCATCGTACTGTGTATTGCTAGCCTGGGAAAAGATGGAATTTAAAACTGAAAGCACAGTTTCTCCTGGATGGCTATTGCGCTCACACCACTATAAAGTCAAGGAGTTCTAAGTCAAACCAATGCTGATCGGGGCTCTGTGTAGCCATTTGTTCCTTTGGCTTTCTGTCCTCCTCCACTAGATTATAAGATCCATAGGATGACACTCTGGCCCTTATACTCACTGATAAATACCCAACATTTAGAATAGGCCAGGAGCACTGTGGAAATGCCATAAATTCTTGTTTAATAATGAATGCCTCAGTGACTACATGGATGAGTGAATTAATGATGTGATTAGCCACATTCTTTCACCTCTGAGTCCAGAGCTGTTATCGGGATACTGTTCCCCACAGCAGCAGTGAGGAGAGCACTGGGGAAGTGGAACCAAGGTGGCCAGCCTCCAGAGGGTTAGCCCCAGCCATCTGGAACATTCACTCCAGGAGAGCAGTATGAGCCATCTGGTCACGTTCCCAAAGTTGTCTCGAGCGAAGCACCCTGGCCAGGACAGCACGCATCTCCCAGGCTCTCCTTCTTGCCAAGAGCTTGCCTGAGACTTAACTCCTGGCCCAGCACTGGGCAGACATGGGGGACCCGTAGCTCAGAGCCCCAATCAGAACTGGACCAGCACTGGCAGAGGAGGAGGAGAGAGTTTCGGCTGAGACTCTGGCGTGTGCCTGGGAGATCAGCACTTGCCTGGGGCCCCATCTTCAAGCAGGCATCTCCCTGCTATGCTAAATAGCCAACTGCAAGAGGCCGTGACAACTGCCCTCGGTGCTCAGGGTGACCCCACAGGGAAGTCGGGCTTTGCCCAGGCCCTGGCTCTGCATGCTGGGGATTGGGCATTTGCTCGCAGCTGCCCACGGAAACTGCCAACGTGGGGCTCAGGTCCAAAAGTCGATGCGAGAGTCTGGTGAGTCTGAGAAAAGGCCTTGCCCTGCTGTGTGGCAGCTCGTTGTGTCGGTGCCTGACTGGGCACGCTTTCTGCTCTTAGCTTTCAGTCTGTGGCCACTCTTGTTTCCCTTTGTGACTCAGGAGAGGGGCAAGGTGGGGAGGGCCTTTGGCTGGGCACTCCTTGCATGGTGTTTCCTATGTGCTCGCTCATGTAACCCTGTCACGTGGGCAGTTTCGTTGCCACGTTTTAGCTATGGAACATGGGGGCTCAGAGAGCTCTGAAGGGGTTTTCCAAGGTAACACAGGACTTTCCAGGGTCCTCAGATAGAGAGCAACACGTGTGGCTTTTCACAGCTGGATCCAGAATGAAGGTTGCCTCCCATCCACACCTGGCTAACAGAGTCAGCCCCTGCCACGCCTCTCAGCCCAGCTCCTCACAGCCAGGACGGAGAAGGCCATGGGAGCTGCTGCAGGAACCCTGCAGGGGGCTGAGCCCTGGGTGTAAGAGGAGCAGATGTGCCTTGAGGAACCACAGTGATTCTGAGGCAGTGCACGGACAGAGGAAAGCAACTCAGGCAGAGGGCGCCGCATAGGCGAAGGCCCAGAGGGACAGACAGAAGAAGAGGGAGAGCGATGGTTAGGAGGCTGCTGTAGTTTGAGGGTCCCTGGAATTCATGCAAGGCTTTCAACCTTAGAGTCGTGAGTGAAGGGGTGCTAAGGGGATGGAGATTGAATCACTTTGTGGTGTTTAGTGGGAGGTGTTAGGTAACGGGGTGTGCCATCAGAAGGCAGTTCTCATGGGAGCGCTGAATAAAAACCTGAGTTTGGGCCCAACCACTCTCTCTGCCTCCAGGCTTGCCATGGGACCCCCTCCCCTACCCAGATCCTGCCCTTACCACCTGGCTCTCACACAGGCCAAACCAATGAGGCTGCTGCTCTTGGACTTCAATTTCCCAAACCGTCAGCTAAGTAAACCTTTTCTCTTTGTAAACTTAGTTGCCTCTGGCATTTTGTTAAAGCAACAAAGAGCTAATCAGTGCAGAGGGCCTGTGGGGAGGGTCCCAGGAGAAGGTGCCTGTCCTACAAAGGGGACACTTCATTCTGCCTGCGTTGGGGCCGACCGAAATCCACAGGGCAGGGGAGGGCGCACTCACAGTCTTGTTTCCAGGAGCTTGTCTGGACCACTAAAGCGTGGGGCAGACTGGAAGGGCACAGCCTAAAGGCCACTCCCTTCTTTTGGGAGCTATGCCTCCAAAATACCGAGGCCTTGGAGCAGAAGCCTGCCACCACCCAGGCCTTAGGAAATACATGTCTGGGGTACCACTGGCTGCCTCTCTCTGCTTCTCTTGGCCTTCCTGTCTAGGACCCAAATCGAGTAGTTTCCTTTTCAGGAAACTCAGGCCTGGGGGAGTCCGCAAACCCAACAGGACCAGGGCCAGGAGACTGTCCCCTCCCAGACAGTATCTTAGGACTTAAGGAGAGGACTCAGGGAGAGAGGAGGAAAGGAAGGATGACCACGTGTTACCCGAGGCCAAAGGCCCAGGCCTGGTCAGGCTCCCAGCTCCCTCTCACTGGCCAGCCTTGGAGTGCTGCCCTGGAGCCAGCCTGCAGTCGCTATCACTGAACTAGGGGGCTCTTTCTTAGACACGGTTCTGAGCAGTGACAGCTGCTAGGCCCTCGATGGCCCTCTACACCCCAGCCAGAAGCCGCAGCCCCAAGCCTGCCTCACTGCAGTCTCCTGCAAAGATTGAATGAAGTCTGTTCTGCGCTGGGTTCTGAGAGAGGCTGCAGGGCTACAAAGATGGATACAAATACCACCTGCTTCCTAAAGCGTTTGTGTATGCTGAGTGAGAGAAGCTAGCTACAAAAGAGGATGCCATATTTGTGTGTTTGTACTTGTGGATGTGTAGACAATGGATATGCGGCACATCTACACCCTGCATAGAAAACTGGACATGCACACACAAATCTAACAGTTATTTGAGTGACACTGGAATTTTTTTTAACTTTGGGCTTTCTCCCCCCAATATTTTCTGTGTTCATTGCTATTCAAATTACAAAACAATAGCAATCATTAGCCTTTAGTGAGCACTTACTATCTCTGCCAGGCATTCTTCTAAGAGCTCTGTGTAAATTAACCAATTTACTCTTGGCAACAACTCTATGAAATATGCCCTGTGGTATACAGGCCCATTTTATAGACGGGGTCCCAGAGGCACTGAGAGGTTCATTAACTATCCCAAGGTCGCAGGGATCCGAGGCAGTGAATTCAAGTCTCCAACGGCAATGGCCTGACCGGAGAGGCTGCATTTACCCTCTGCCTCTGTTAAGCAGCAGGCGCGACCACAAGGAAAAGTGTCTTCCCTGCCCAGAGCCAGGAGAAGCACTGAGACTTGCTCATGAACACTGGGCAGTGCCCTGCAGTACCCGAGGTGTGGCAGGGTCTGTGTGGGGCTCTGAGTCCCAACGTTCTCCTGGAGGAGGCTTCATACTGCAATTGGCCATGCCATCAAGGGCATGTCCACCAGGCGAGATGGATGCTACCCAACCAAGATCTGAAGATGCAAAGGCCAGAGACAAAGGGATGGGGTGGTGTGTCCAGGGACAGAGGGCCATGAAGAGAAGTGTGGCAGTGATCAGATGTCAGATACCAAGTCCAGCTCAAATTCCAATCTAGGAAACTAGAGGCTGGACTTTGCTGTAGGATGGCAGGCACGATATGGAAGGTTTTCCCACTGGGGAGAGACTGGTCAGCTTGGGTTTAAAGTCTCCTTACGGGGAACTTCCCTTCATTCTCTCTGCTCTCCTCCCCCTTCTCTCTGCCTCCCCTCTTTCAATGTGGGGGGAGGGGAGCCGGCATTGTGGCAAAGTAGGTTAAGCCTCTGCCCACGTGGCAGTGGGTCCTGTCCTGGCTGCTCCTCTTCTGATCCAGCTCTCTGCTAATGGCCTGGGAAGGCAGTGGAAGATGGTCCAAGTGCCTGGGCCCCTACACCCACATGGGAGACCCAGAAGCAGCTCCTGGCTTTGGATTGGCTCAGCTCCAGCCATTATGGCCATTTGGGGAGTAAACCAGTGGATGGAAGACCTTTCTCTCTGTCTGTTCCTCTTTCTGTCTATAACTGTGCCTCTCAAATAAATAAATAAATAAATCTTTAAGAAAAAATGTGGGATGGGGCTGGTGCTGTGGCGAAGTGGGTTAAAGCCCTGGCCTGAAGCACCGGCATTCCATATGGGCGCCGGTTCTAGTCCCAACTGCTCTTCTTCCGATGCAGCTCTCTGCTATGGCCTGAAAAAGCAGTAGAAGATGGCCCAATACCTTGGGCCCCTGTACCCATGTGGGAGACCCGGAAGAAGCTCCTGGTTCCTGGCTTTGGAATGGAGTGGCTCCGCCCATTGCGGCCAACTGAACCAGCGGATGGAAGACCCCTCTCTCTGTCTCTACCTCTCTCTATAACTCTGTATTTCAAATAAATAAAATAAATTTTTAAAAAGAAATGTGGGGACAGAAGCCAGGAGCCTTCCCATTCAACGTGTTTTCTTATATCTCATATACCGTATTCCAGGCCTTGCTCTGGGAAGATCCAAAAATAAGTAAGCCTGTATTCTTTTTGCCCAGTTACTATGGATTTTATAACCAAATATAAAATCAAAATTAGGACACAGGCAGTTGTCTAAAAGATGTTGGAAGTTCACCACTTCCCAGCCCACCCATGGAGTCCCTGCACAAGTTTCAAGATCCAGCACAAATGGCACCTCCTCTGGGAAGGTTCCTGTTACGAACTGAACAGGAATTGGCTCCCCAAACCCATGCAGCTCTTTAAACCCCAAAGTCTTGTTGGTGCTGAACAGACTAAAGCTAATGGTTTCTGGACTGAGTTGGAGGATTGTCTGAAATGTGCAGGGTTTGGGAAGTGATGGGCTGCTGGAGTGGCGCCCCACAATGGAACGGTGATGGCTTTATGAGGAGAGAGCAGGGAGAGGGGAGATGAAGAGCAGGCTCCCCGTGTCTCTCTGCTTCCTGGCTCAGCATGTGATGGTTCTGTACACACGCTGCCACTGCCCGTCTCTCCCAGCAGCCAGGCTGGTGAGGCCCTCCGTTCTTGGATGTGAACCTCCACACAGTCAGCTGAAATAATCTTTCTTTCCCAGGAGGTTCTCTTCAGGCCTTTTTGTAAAAGTAACAGCAGCTTCCCTGATGGACAAGCCCTCACACAGATTCACCCATCTCTCCGCTTAGGGAGATGGCACTGGGCATCCCTGTGTGTCTGTCTGTCTCCTCTACTTCTTCTGCCTGGAGGTCCTCCAGGGCCTGACCGTGGGTGAGCCACTTCCAGGTCCTAGGACCCAGCTCAGGCCTGGCCCACAGCTGCCATCCACAGAATGTGTTGGCTGGACGATGAGAGAGCCTTGGGCCAGGGGGCTCAGCAACTGGGGAGAGCCCTGAGATTCAGAGACACTGGGAAGGAGACTGGCCCAGGTCTTGGGTGATATTCTGCAGACTGGCAGGGCACTTTGGTGGCCTTGGGGAGAGTGTGTGTCAGTTCCCATGCACGTGAGCTTGTGGGTCCCAGTGTCCTTCACCTCTCTCTGGAAGCATCGGCCTTCCAGATTCAACACAAGCACAGACAGCTGCCTGTGTCAGCAAGGGTCTCATTTGACAGCCTGTCTGTTTTCACTAAGTGCCAGGCCCAGGGGGCACAGTGTGGGTTTATCTCAGCAACTGCTCCCCACCCCGCAGGCTGATGCTCAGTGTTCCCTGTCTGGACCCAGTATAGGGCCCACTTCCCAGCTCCCTCAACCCCTCAGCCTTTGCCTGGAACCATACAGTCCCTCCGTCTCTGGCACACACTCTCCTCTGGCCTCCCTCCCTGTCCCCACAGTTTCTCTGACTGTCCTGTTCCCCTCTTGCCTGCACCCCTGAAACAGGTTCTGGCCTACCCTATTCAAGTGTTCCATTCTGAAGCCAGAAGGGCTTTGTAGAATGCGAGGTGGGTTGCATTCTCCTTGCTGGAAGTCTCTCCATGGCTCCTGCCCCAGCTCGTTCTCCAGCCTCATCACCTTCCTCTCCCTGCCGCACTCACAACAGCCACCTCAGGTCTCTTTGCATTTCTTGGAGTCCTACGAGCTCCCATCCAAATCAGGTTCCCCCCTCTCCTCTAGAAACAAGTCCATTCCCTTCCCTGACCTCTGCAGCAAGCTTCAGCTGGCACAAGCTTCCTGTGAGAGCCTGCCCCTCTCCAACTGCAGGCACGGGACCATGCGTACCTCCTGTCCCCTCACTTATAGAAATATGAGGTCTCTATCTCTACCCTGGAGGTTGTTGTGAGTCACCACACCACGCTGTTGATGAGAAACACAGGGCACTACATACAGGCCAGACACTGTGCTAAGTGCTCTGCATGGTTCACCTCCTCTACCCCCATGGCGTGGTCTCCGAAGGTAAGGGTCCTGCTCAGCATCGGACCTGACACTCGTAGGGCACCTGGTCGTTCTTGGCATCACTGAGACGATCATGTCTGGTCCAGCAGAGGTAAATGAGACAGAAATATGCCAAGCACGTCCCAGGGACAACACTCAGACGAGCCTGGCTGGAGCTCAGGGCCGTGTTTAATAAAAGATTAATGAAATTGTCAAATTGACCTTGTCAATGTCTGCTCAATCCAATTATGTGGCTGTGGCCCCTGTGAATGGGGTTAAAACAGGAGTGCACATGAGAAACACCAAGACAGAGCCATGAGGGAGACAGCGGCTGCCCAGGAAACCCTGAAGGGATGTCAGTCCTGTGCCAACGACCCCAGGCTGGTCCTGATGCTGGAGAAGCTGCAGCTGAGCTTCCACACTCCACCAGAGGGCGCTAGCACACTCCCCTGAGGCACACGCCCCACCAGGCTCTGTGCTGGGCCCAGGACTCATGATGAGCAGGGCATAGCCCCTGACCTTGAGGAGCCCTTGATCTGCTGGGTGAGACAGACACAGAAGCAAGTAGAGTTCACCAAAGTGAGCAGTGCCCAATGGACAGCAACCAGAGAAGGCATAGTACACAGGGTGGACCTGGGCCTCGGGGTTTCCTGGTAAGGATGGTTCCTGCATGGAAAGTGAGCCAGGAGCCAACCCAAAGCAGAGGAGGGGAGAGTCATCCTCAAAGACAGCCAGGTTTCAGACAGTTGGACATGGGAGGTTTGCTCTGCAAGCCATGGGAGCTGTGGAGTTCATTCATTTATGGCAGAAAGGGCTAGGGGTAGGGGGTGCCGAGGGGCTCTGGGTTATCATGCAGAGCAGCTCTTCTGCGTGGAGAGCAGAGACCAGTACCCCAGGACAAGGGATACGGTAGGTTCTGGGAGGGCAGCATTTCCAGGGAGCAAGCCCAGTAGTCTTCTGTAGAGGGGCAGCCCAGCCCGCTCTGGAACGAGTCCACAGAGACTGGATCAAGCGGGCACTGGAGGAAGCTGTGCAGCCACTGAAGCCATCTCAAGTTCAAGGCTCCGAGGGAGGACCAGAGGCAGAGGCTGGGTGCAAAGCTGTTCCGTGCTCTGCTCGGCCAGCAGTCCCTGGTTCTGGTGCGGGGGCCTGCCTGCTGCTCTGCGGCCCCTCCGCATGGCTGGGGAGGACAAATGCCCAGTGCCCTTGCAGCCAATGACAGCACTGCCCACTGTCTGAGCTGTGCCAGCAGCAGAGGAGTCGCCACAGCACGTCGTCCTTTTCCTTTGCTATTCTCCACCTCTAATAGGCAAGTCACGTTGGCTTCCTCCCAAATAAATACTTCTATTTTAATCCACCTCTGCCACTCCTTCATTCCCTCACCCATGCCTTTGCTCTGCCCTTCCACATTTCTCACCGGGGCCATTAAACCAGCCTCCCCACTGTTTTCCCCAACTCCAGTCTCACCTCTTCCTGTTCAACTAGGATTCCGCAGTGTGGTTCTGAATCACCAATCTGACCAGGCCATCCCCCAGGGAGCCACCCTTCAGGGACCCCCTGTTGCCACCTCCAAGCAAAGCCAAATTCTTGACTGGCCTGGGCGAGGCCTGCACACCCCTGCTGACTGCCCCTGCAGCCTCCTCTCTCAGCTGATCCCACCCTGCAGACCCCATCCCGTACCTCCTGCAGCACCGAAGGACCACTGAACTTTTCCAACAGTCCAATCATTCATTCACTCATTCATTCATTCAGCCTTGGAGCCAGAAGGATCTGCTAGACGCTCTGCCAGGCATTGCTCTTATAGAACTTATCTTTTAGTTGAGGGCAGGGGATAAAACAATATTCAAATGAATACATCAGGCTGGGAGGGAAGGAACACGGAGGAAGAGGCCTCAAGAGGGTCCTGGGGTGGGAGGGCAGTGCTCCTGCAGACGCAGCACATGGGAGAGCCTCTCTGATGTCGGATGTGGGAGCCGGAGCTGCAGGAGGTCGGGGACAGCCATGACCACACAGACCTTACCCTTGTCTTCCCTCTGTCTGTACCGCCTTTACCCCCCACCCCCACCCCAGCCTGCACCCAGTTCTCACCTGAGGACCAGTGCAGCAGTCACCTCCTGTCGGAGACTCAGGGAGAACCAGCCAATCCTGCTTTCCTGCCCACGGCCCCCACCTGGCTTCGAGTTCAGCCCACGGACACAGGTGCACTAATAGTCTATCTCCACCAACCCCTTCATTCATGCATTCATTTCCTGAACTGCTGCCAGGCCCAGTGCTATGCCTTGGGATGCACCTGTTGCCTCCCCTGTCCCAGGCTCCACAAGGTATCTGTACCATCTCATTATCCTGGTGCTAGCCAGGCGCCTGGCCCAGAATGGCTTTGGGTGAGTATTTGCTGAGTGAATAAACATTTGAGAACATTCTTTGAAATACTTCAGAGTAAATCTGGAGACGGCACTCCTCCACTCAAGAGTAATTTAATAACCACAAATGCCTTTAACACAGTGGGGAGAAGAAAGGAAAAGAAAAGGTGTGTGTTTCCCTTATTGCTGCTGTTAAAATAAATGGCATTTTTAATAAAGTGTCCCCATACAGTATATAGAATATGGCCACATGATGAGATAAATAAATATCTGGTGAAATTATGCATTGCAAAAAAGACTTTTTCTGGTCTTTTGGTTATTAAATTTAATCACATCTGAGCGGGGCCCCTACTCTTTTTCCTAGAGGCAGGTACACTTTTGATTAAAATGTGGGCCCCAGAGCACTTTCACGGGAGAAGCTGAGCTGCGTCCCCGGAGGAGCGGCGGTGGCGCCAGCCAGCGGGATGACGGGGGCCAAGGCAACAGCCACTGTTTGCCTCGCACTTGATGGACGTGTGTCCCCAGACAGCGTGCTTAGCAGTCGCAGGGCGTATGGAAATCTTGCAATTAAGGCAAAGTCAAATTAGAGACTACATAAGCAAAATACAAAGGAGCTCTGAGTGGCAGCACTGTGGTTGGCTCTGGAATGTGATCATCCCTCTCCAGACCCTGCCTTAGCTGCTCACCAACTAGACAGCGAGGAGGGAAGTGTATCTTGTTGTCAGGGGGCAGTTGTGCCTTCCTGGTCTACGGAGACACCTTGGTCCACAATTTTTGGAATCTTTAACAGACTTGGATCCCGCTCTGCTCATTGTCATCCCCTTAGCTTCAGGATCCTCATCTTCATAGCATGGGTGACAACGACCACAGAAGGGTCAAGGTAAGGACTTGTGGGGACTCCAATCGGGAAACTCGTTGATGGGATTAGGGTACTTTCCTTGCATTTCCCCCCAGTCCTGTCGACCCAGGTGAGGAAGCTCAGCCCAGGAGTGTAGCTTGCCTAGGAGCCCAAGGTGAGGCTGGGAGGGAGCAGACCATTCTGCAACGCAGACGCCATGCACTGTGCCTGTGGGGCCCAAGAAACAGGTTTCTTCTCGCCCTTTCTCGCCCAGGTACCTGACTGTACGTGAGCCATTGTGCACTGGGTAGGAACCTGGGATAAGCTGTCACTTGTGGGTTCAAACAGTCCTCAGGGGCAAGACAGTGGGGCAGAGCAGGGGAGCCCATGGCAACTCTCATCAGCTCTGGTTCTTGCTCAGCGCCGGCAATATTTCCTCAGCTCGGGCTGGGGTGTATCAGGAACCTGCCCTCATGGAAGTCACACTCTGGTCAGGAAGAGACCAGAAGAACACAGAACTGTGCAGCACCGAGTCCCACTCCTACGGTCTTCACAGTGTAAACCGTGACTTTGACTTCCCTGAACCGAGTCCCCAGGGAGCCCTTCACCTGACCCCTGTTCGGCCCAGCAGATGGTCACTGTCGCGCCCACTGGGAAGAAGGATGCAGAGGCCGGTGGGGTGGTGATGAGCTCAGCCAGGAGTTCCCCTCCTGGCCATAACCCCGCAGAACCTCCACTTTCTTCAGATCTCGTCTTGGTTTACTTTTGTAAAAAGTTAAAGCATTGACGAAGGCTCTTTTGTTTTCTTCCCCATGGCAGCCCTGATCAGGACTATCCCAAAGTTGGCATCTGGCCTTCATGTCCAAGTTTTCACATGGATATGTCCATCAACAACCTACAGTAAATTCTGTACATTCAAACATTACATATATGACTGGAGCTGTGGCACAGTGGGTTAAGCCACTACCTGGATGCCAGCATCCCATATAGGAGTGCCAGTTTGAGTCCTGGCTGCTTCGCTTCCCATCCAGCTTCCTGTTAATCTGCCTGGGAAAGTTGTGGAAGATGACCCAAAAACTTGGGCCCTTGCCTCCTATGTTGGAGACCAGATGGAGTTCCTGGCTGCTGGCTTCAGCCTGGTGCAGCCCTGACCATTGGAGCCAAAGAGCGGATGCAAGAGCACTCCCTCTCTCTGTCTCTCTCTCTCTCCTTCTCTCTGTAACTATGCTTTTAAAATAAATACAATAAATCTTAAAAAAAATTTTACCTATATAGTCTCAAGCTTTACATTTCACTCCACCGTTGTTTTATTTTACATTATGATTTTGAGGTCTATGTATGCTGATAGATACAGCTCTGGCTTTTTTGCTGCATGGTAATTCACTGTGTGAACAAAATCAGTGTGTGAGTGTATGTGTGTCTGTACACACACATGCACAATGATCCTGTTGTGGGACATTGGCTCACTCTTTGCACCATCCCGCATTGCTTTACAAGGGAAGGTTAGCATCCAGGCAGGGCAGGAAGAACACTTGTTTGACTGTCATACAGCACAGAGCCTGGCATCCAGCTGGCTCCCAGGCCTTGCTGATTATTAGAGGCACTGAAGCTGTGACGTAAGGAACAATGGATTTGATCGCAGAAGGACTTGGATTTGAATCTTGACTCTCTATTATGAACTGTGTGCTCCTGTTGGCTGCTCACTAAAAAAAAAATGGGATGAAAGAAAAGGAAAAATAAAGAAAACAAGCCACCTTATAAACAAAATTTAAAATCCCAGGGAGCCCAACCCACATTCAAATCTGTCCTTGGTTCTATTCCACACTGCTTCTGACTGGCTAACACTGGACCTTTCAGTGGACTCCAATTGGCCTTGGGCCAGGCTCCCTGAAAGTTAGGCCCACTGTGCAGACTCCCACCCCAACTCCGTCCCAATCCACAGTCCTCCGAGAGGACAGCAACAGGCTGGGCTACACAGTGTTAAATTCCTTCCTCTCCAAGACTGGAGCCAACAAAGCTTTCTGCTTAAATGGCCTATAACTATCTCCCAAAGCTCAGAAAAGCGCACAAGTCAGCAAAAGGAAAATAATTTAAAGGCCCCTTGGAAAAAAGAAACCCAGCTTCCTCCTTCCACCAGTTCTTATGGTCTCCCGATAGAGACTCTCATTTTTTGTATCCCAGGCTTCCTGCCACTCAGGGGATCTGCTTCCTGATGGGAGGGAGGGAGGGAATGGGGCAGGAGAACTGTAGGAATCTACCTCCTCAACCAGACTGCTTTGTGGTTTCTAAACCCTGGCCGTGATGAGACTGTCAAGGTCATTTTGCTGTCAGGGTCCATGGGGTAGGGGCAGTCACAGCTGCCTTGTTAACAGGAAACTGAGGCTCTCAGACAGAAGTGAATAGCCCCGTGTCCAGCACAGGTCAAGGGAGACACTCCTGACTAAGTGCTCAGTGTTCTTCTCCCACTCCGAAGGGCAGGCTGCACCTGTTAGCAAGCTCCTACCATGTCCCTGGCGTGTGCTCAGCACTTTATGCAGCACCCTAAAATGTTGACATTGTTATCTTTGCTACTGAAGCTGGAAAATTAGCTCCTCTTTGCAGGTAAATCTCATGATCCGAAAAGTAGAGCAATTTGGCCAAGGTAGACGTACTGAAAAGCAGAGGAGGGAAGATTCAATCCCATAGTCTCCTGGCTCCATGGCCTACATGACTTCCACAGCAACAAGGAAGTGGCCAAGGAAAGAACTGAACAGAGACATATTCAGCAATCCCTCCCTCCCCTCGACATGTTTCTTCTCTGCCCCTCTTGACATAGGGGCGGAGGCTGTCCCTGCTGGCACCCTTCTGTGAGGGCCCAGGGGCTGCATGGACCTGGCAGCCCTCGGTACTTCCCATCTGGCTATTACGCAGCCTGGTCTCCACCTGGCAGTACTCTTAGCACCCTCTTCATCTCTTATCTGAGTTATGCCAGTAGCCCCCTTGGCTCCCCTTCCACCAGCCATGATATCAGCATTGTCTTTCTAAGGCACAAAGCCCCAGGCTCTAGCCACTGTCCATGACCTTCAGAGCCCAGTGTTTCAGCCTGGAACCAAGGCCCTCCATGGTTGGGGCCCTACGCACCTCCCAGCATCACCTCCTAATATCACCTTCACCTCCCCTCCTGGCAACCTTGAGCCTCTCTCTGCAGATAGCCTACCCTCTTCCACATCTAGGTCCTTGCCCACAATAATAACTAAGATTCAGAGTGCTTTCTACGTGTCAGATACAGTTCTACGTGCTTTATAGATATTAACTTAAGGCTCATAGGAATCCTAGGCCTCCATTGTATGCAAGTGGAAACAGAGTCGCAAGCTAAGAAATGTGCTCACTGTCACAGAGCTGGTAAGTGGTGAGTCCAAAGTCACAGCCAAGCTGGGAGAGGTCAGAGATCCCCAGACCTGGCCATGTCAACCCTCTCCTTCTTCACTGACCTGGTCATAGCCTCAGGTCTCATGACACCCTATGCCCCCACGAAGGGCTTTCCTGATCCCTCAAGGCCTTGAATTGGCAGACAGAAAGAATAGCCATGGTCTCTGACTCCTTTGGTCATCAGGGTCCAGGCTTCTTGGGTGAGCTGCACATTACCTGTGCTAGGCTCTGGGCTGGGCCCATGCACTTGGAGACAAACACCCAGTTACCACCTCAAACGGCTTTACGCTGCAGTGAGAAGATGGGTGTACCAGGACAGTGCAGCTTGATAAGACTGACAGTGGTCATCAGAGGGTACTACAGAGCAGGGCAGGGGTTCCCAATCCAGGCCGGGGGAGGCAGGGGTGGGGTGGGGAGCAGCAGAAGGTCACAGAGTAGAGCATGGGGGAAGTTCCAGATGGGAGAATCAGCTGGTACTGCTGTCACAGGTCCAAGAGAGCAGACAGCATGATCTTTAAGATGTCTGGCATTCTATTGCCCAGGTTTGGATTCCAGCTCTGGCTCCTCCAGGTCAAGGCTACGCCCCCTTTGGCAGCTTACTCAACTCTTTCAAGTTAGTTGTTTCCTTATCTGTGAAATGTGGATGGTGTTAGCATCTGCTTCTTGGGGTTGTGCGAGAACAAATAAAAGAATAAAGAGAGTCTGGCATACAGGAAGTACACGCAGGTTGTTAATGAATAAACATTGTCCAAATCTGTGTCTCCCGCACCCAGCACATGATAGAGCCCAGCAAATAGGTATAAAGAAGACTTCACCCAGCCCTGCTCCCAGTTTGCTGACAACCCAACAGATACAGCATCACCACGCTCTGAGTGTTAAGATACAAGAAAGGTGCGGTTGGGAGTGAGGGGTGGAGGATGCACTGGAAAACTCTAGGAGGGGAAGTCCTTTCAGAAAGAGAAGAGACAGGCACTTGGAGGTAACGCGAGCATTTGCAGAGTCTTCAAGCCCGGCAAGGGGAGAGTCTGTTTGTTTTTTGTTTTTCCCCATAGTTAATGATCCAGAAGGAGGACAGCAATGAGCGAAGGCCCCCAACTGGATAGGTGCAAGCTATCTCAACAAGTCACTGATTGCCGGGGCGGGAGCAGTATGAGGGGTGTGTGAGGGGAGCGGGGGCACAGTGAACATCCTGTCACTCCTGTGATAGCTGCAGCTCAGACTCCAGAGCCTCCAGAAATGATGGCAGTGTGGCAATCCCATCTCTGCTGAGGTCTGGGAGGAGCTGCAGGTGGCTATGAGTGAAAATTGTAAGCAGTGACTGGCTGGGAACCGACAACAATGCTACAGGGCAAGCCTCCTTGGTGTTTCCCCCTCTGTGTCCTCTCTGATGGCAGCTGCACCAGGTCCAGTGGATTTCGGTGTGATTGCTGGCATTCTGGGCTCACGAAGGGCTTCTGGGTAAAAGAGAGCTGCCCACTCCAGCTGGCGAAGACAGCCTTTTGCCATGACTCTTCCCACAGAGCATTCTGTTTGGGTGGCTCAGGCCCTGGACATCCATTAGCTTCTTCTTCCCATGATGCCACTAGTCTGATCAGGAGCCCCTCACCCTATCCCTTGGCAGGGGCGCCGAGAACTGAGCTCACTGGGATTGAGTTGTGGCCCCAGGGTTTTTCTCTGCTTCATTCCTCTCCCTCTGTCTATGGGTTCCTGGAATCGGGCCACAGCCTTCTAATGCATCTTTGATTCTTACCATTTATTTTATTCAATGATTTTCAAATGAGTGCCTATGCTCTGTCATGTTCTGGAAATACAACAATGAGTGAAACTGAAACCAAGAAGTTAAAGTGGTTAGTGAATGTCATAATGATACAGTTTGCGACATATTCAGATAATTTAGATAGGGGCAGAAAGGACAAGTAGACAATCCCAGCTGTGCTTTGTTTGGGGTGGGGAGGTCTGGGTGCAGAGGGAGAAGACAGGTGTCTGGGTCCCTCTCTCTTCATCATGTCCTGGACACAAGGTCACGGGCACAGAAAAGTATTGAAATAGGAATGTTTTACTCTACTGATTCTTGAGACTTTTAAATTTACTTGAGAAAATGTACTCTTTCTTCCACAGTCTCATCCAGTCGACCACCATTCCTGGGAAGCAGGCGGAGCCAGGATGACCATGCCATTCACATACGGGAAGATGTGTCCTGAAGTGCCGGGGCCCACCTCTGAAGTGACGTGGCATTTGGTGGGCAGAGCTGCCTTCAAAGCTCAGGCACTCCACCTTGCCTTCTGCCCATCTACCCACAGCTTCTGCTGGTCATGGCCCATTCATTTGAAATCACCAAAATGCAAGTGTGTACCACTTGTCATGGCAACAATATTAGAAAGTGGCATTGTTTAGAGCAGTGATTCCCCAGTTGTAGTCCCTGGCCCAGCAGTGTGAACATCACCTGGGAATTTGTTTAAAATGTGCATTTGTGAGCCTTATGCTGCGTTGGCTGAGTCTGAGGTTCTGGGTGGGATCTGATGATTTGTGTCTTAGCAAGCTCTCCAGGTGGTTCTGCTGCAGGCTGAAGTTTGAGAACTTCTGGGGTGCTGGAAAGAGCACGGCACTCAGAGCCACCCTGGAGGTCTGATGCCCTGGAGCGACCCGAGCAGCAGTGCCTGGCAGGGTGGTGTGCACAGCAAGGACCCGGCACACTTGGGATGCTGCATGGAGGGCTGCACAAAAGACAAATGACCTCACAGCCACCCCCACCCTTCAGGACGAGTTCATATGTCGCCTCTCAGAGCTCTCCCCTGACCACGGCTAGGTGGAGGAGTCCTAACTGCTGAAATCATCCAGCTCAGAGGAAGCTAATGAGCGACAGAAAGAGGGGTCTCTCCCATTCAAGGACCACAGGCTTTTGTCTTTACTTACATAGCATCATTACCAGTAACTTGGACAAAATACGAATGATCCTATCTACAAGCTATAAAACTTGGAGAAAGGCTATGGCATAGAATAAGATTCCAAAGGCACCCCTCAAATGCCCCGATGCGTGGTGAGGAGGAAGCTGAGAGGGCACAGCTGGAACTGGATTGCAGACCTTGTGGGGAACAGGCTCACACAAGTCACAGTGCTGGAGACACGGCTTAACCGTCTGGAAAGCAACACATGGGAGGGACTGGAAAAACGGTCCCGCCCTTTAACCTGCAGAGCCCCTCCTGAGATTTTATTCTACAGAGAAAAAAAAAATCACCGTGAGGAAAACACTCGTAAATGATCACGTCAGGCAGCATTATGGCTAAAGGCAAGAAACGAGAGACACACACAGCTTAGAGATAAGAGGTGAATCGCGGCCCGGCGCTGGGAAGGGTTTTACACTGACCATTAATAAGATCAGGCAGCAGAGGAGGAGATGCGTGCTGTGTGCTGTCGGCTGACACGGGCAGGATGCTGACCGGGACTGCAGCGAGCACAAGGAGCTGCCTGCAGACACGCAGGAGGGACACAGGGGAGTGAACGAGGAGCCAGGCTTGGCTCTCAGGCTTGGGGCTGGATTTTCTCCTTAGATTTTGGATTTCTTTAAATTTTCTCTTGTAACATAAACTAAAATGGAAAAGAAGATCTCAACCAGCTGGAATGTTGGTCTGCAACCAATAAGATGAAATGGAACAGGGATGGACGTGAAGTCCTGCATTTCATTTAAGAAATGTAATTGAAACATTCACACAATTGGGGGGAAAGGGTGAGATTAAACAACTGTGCAGATGAGAAAGGGGAGGAAAAAAAAGGGAAGCAAAAGACCCCACATTTATGGAGGCCAGGCCTGCAGGTATGGCTCAGTGGCAGGCCACTGTGATTACCTTAACAACTGCATAGCAGACAAGTGACAGGGGCGGGGAGACCGTGGGGAACTTGCCCAATTTCCTCTAATCTAACAAAGAGTGAAGTCAGGATTTGAATTCGGTATGAGTTCCTCTTGCTCCCAGATTCTTGCTGTTTTTTCTGACAACACAGTCAACGACAGGCATAAGTATCCTGTTAGCCAAAAAGAGGGAGCAGGGGGGTATCTGGTGACACTCCCCCACCACGCATTTTCAATCTCACCTTACTGAATTTTATTGGTTCTGTCTGAGACAATTCTATTGCTAAAGATGCTAATTCAAAGAGGGAGAGTAGGGACAGGTGTTCGTGGTGCGGTAGATTAAACTGCCGCCTGTGAGGCTGGCATGTGCGATCAGAGCGACAGTTCCAGTCCCCGCTGCTCTGCTTCCAATCTAGCTCCCTGCGAATGCATCTGCGAAAAGTAGCAGAAAAGGACCCAAGTATTTGGGTCCCTTCCAACCATGTGGGAGACCTGGATGGAATTCCAGGTTCCTGACTTTGGCCTGGCGTAGCTCCAGCCATTGTGGCCATTTGGGGAGTTAACCAGTGGATGGAGGATCTCTCTCTCTCTTCTTCTCTCATTTCTGCTTTTCAAAAAAATAAAATAAATCTTTTAAAAATGGAGAGAATAAGAGGTGACACCCTGTGGGTCAGGCTCTTCCTAAAGTAGTGGTCACTGGGCCCTGTCTTTACAGACTGGCCATAGAAAGGCAGGCAGGGTACTCAGTGTTCTGAGCAAGAGATCCTGGATGCCAGGGCCCTTCATCACATTGTCCTAGGAGGCTCTACAATCCCTATTTAAAAAAATATTTATATTTATTTATTTGGAAGTCAGAGTTACACACAGAGAGGGAGAGATACAGAGAGGCAGAGAGAGAGAGAGAGAGAGAGAGAGAGAGAGAGAATTTTCCATTTGCTGGTTCACTCCCCAAATGGCTGTAATGGCCACCACCGGGCTGGGCTGAAGTCAGGAGCCAGGAGCTTCATCTGGGTCTCTCACAAGAGTGCAGGGGCCCAGGGACTTGGGCTATCTTCCAGTGTTTTCCCAGGCACATTAACAGGGAGCTGCTTTGGAAGTGGAGCAGCCAGGACCTGAACAGGAGCCCATATGGGATACCTGTGTCACAGGCAGCAGCTTTACTTAATAAACCTGTTCAAAGTCACATACTAGTAAGTAGCAGAACCAGGATCTGAACACAGAGCTACCTAGACCCAGGTTCCCTGCTGTTTGCCATGGGGCCTCCCCCACAAGAAGTGGTGGAACAGAATTTGAGCTCTTTATCAGCTGAAGAGCAATGCTCGCCACCCTCAACTCCACGAGCAAGTGGTAATGAAAAGTATCCTTTGTGACCCTGGAGGTAGGGAACAGGAACAACTCTAGGAATTCCAGAGAGGCTGAATTTTAGCTCAGCCAAACACTGCAGTGAGGACAAGAAGTGGCTGGGCTCTTGGGCTGAAAGGTGCACACATGGTCTGGAAAGGCGTCTGTAATGGTGGGGAGGGGATCTAAGAGCAGAACCTTTAAGTTCACTGTTGAGTCTCAGGTTCCACGAGCATACGAAACTGCCCGACAGAACCCCATCAATACCAAAGAAGTAACGAGAAGATCTGTTGGTATCTCTGTTTACAGACACAAGAGCAAAACTTAACATGCCCAAGGTCAACACACTGACCCAGGAGAAAACAAAACACAGAAATGCCTTTAGGTTTTGTAGAAATTTCTCCTTTCCGTAGAAGAAACCAAACTCTAGAAGGCTGTGCAGTCCATAATAATTAGAGAGAATATAAGTTTTCACTTATTAAGTTGGCAGAATCAAGCAACAAAGTAGTCACACCCAGTACATTTATAGGCAGTGGTAAAAATGTCATTCCTTCTGCATGAGGTGAACGCACCCTAAGAAAACAATGGCAAATATAAAGGGAAAAAGCTGGGTGACACAAAAGCCCTCATCTGAGTTTCATTTACCAACAATGTGGTCATCTGAGGCGGTACGTGGGCCAACTGTGTGGAGGTGAGTCGGGGAGCATGCACAGGGAAGCCCCAAGTCTGAGACCCAGGGGACAAGCACCAAGATGCTGGAGCCAAGTCAAAGTCAGCAGTGGAGGTAGGACAGGGACACACTCAGGGGAGGGACCAACAGGTCTCGCTGGCAAAGGACAGGAGAGGAGAGAGCTGGCAGTGCTAACTCAGGGCCATTTATCCACTTGTGCTGGACACTGTAATTACCCCCTCCGTTCTCCTAACCACCCGTGAAGCAGACATTATTACCTCCGTTTTCTGGGTGAAGAAGCTAGTGTTAAGATTGACGATGTAACTTGCCTCATGTGAGTTAGTAAGTGCTAGAGCCGGGAGCTGAGGTTGGCTCCATCCACCTCAGAACTCCGGCTCCCTCTACTGCCGTATGTATGGTGTACAGCGAGGCCCAGAGTATACTGGTGGGCCCACGGCTTAGCCCCCAGTGAGGGTCTAGGCAGTGTACCAGATGGCTTATGCTCCTGTAGCTTTATGTCTGTCCACTTTGTGGCTGTTGGAGTTGAAGTTTATGGATTTAATGGAGCAACAAGGAAACACATTAAATACACAGGCGAGGATACAAATCTGATGGCATGCTAGGATCACGGGGATGTAAAATACATATTGACATTTTAGAAAAAAAAAAAAACAAACTAGATGAGATCCATCACGACACTTTCAGCACTGCCGTTAGGAGGGTTTCCCCCATTACTCCAAAAAATTCTATAAAGTATTTTTTAATTTATAATCATTTTTAAAAAGTCATATTTAAGAAATACAGACAAGAGGGGGCTGGCGCTGTGGCTCACTTGGCTAATCCTCTGCTTGCGGCACCGGTACCCCATATGGGCTCCAGGTTCTAGTCCCGGTTGCTCCTCTTCCAGTCCAGCTCTCTGCTGTGGCCCAGGAGGGCAGTGGAGGATGGCCCAAGTGCTTGAGCCCTGCACCCGCATGGGATACCAGGAAGAAGCTCCTGGCTCCTGGCCACCTGGGGAGTGAACCAACGGAAGGAAGACCTTTCTCTCTTTCTCTCTCACTGTGTAACTCTGTCAAATAAAAAAAATAAAATAAAAAAGAAAGAAAGAAAGAAATACAGACAAGAAACTCAGGCCCCTTCTTTCTGTCTCCTGTGGTGACAGAGGACTTCTAAAGATGACACCCAAACCTCATCGATCCAGGTTCTGCCAGTTCAGTATGGACCATCCTGTCTGACAAGACTCACTGACCTGCTATAGGAATCAAAAATATCTACGTGCAACAGTGAGAGAAAAATCATCATGCCTATATAGAAAGACACCTCCTGCGTTGTGCCCCACTAAACAGCTTTCCGTGTGGCAACTCTAACCACAGTTTTAGAGTTTACTATCAATTATTTAGAAGAAATTTATTCTCAATTTCAAATATCCCCAGGCATTGTAGGAGGATTGTTAGTTTTATTTATTTATTTTTTAACTTAGGAAACACTCTTATTCCTTCATTAAAGTAGATATAATGAGTTCTACTAAACTGGTAGTTTTCTTTCTTTCTTTCTTTTTTTTTTATTTTGACAGGCAGAGTTAGTGAGAGAGAGAGACAGAGAGAAAGGTCTTCCTTCCATTGGTTCACCCCCCAAATGGCTGCTACGGCCAGCGCTGTGCCGATCCAAAGCCAGGAGCCAGGTGCTTCTTCCTGGTATCCCATGCGGGTGCAGGGGCCCAAGCACTTGGGCCATCCTCCACTGCCTTCCCGGGCCACAGCAGAGAGCTGGACTGGAAGAAGAGCAACTGGGACTAGAACCGGTGCCCATATGGGATGCTGGCACTTCAGGCGGAGGATTAACCAAGTGAGCCACAGCGCCGGCCCTAAACTGGTATTTTGCACCTCAGCAAATTTTTAAGTTTGGGCAAGTTTGGCAAGTGCTCTGCTACACAGGATATGGCTTTGTTTCTTGGATGTAATAAAAATAAAACTATGAATGCCTATAAACAGCACTACTCTTTCTAATCTCTCCAAATGGCTTGAATTAATGAGACCAATTTTCACTG
The DNA here is from genome assembly GCF_033115175.1 of Lepus europaeus. Taxonomy (NCBI): domain Eukaryota; kingdom Metazoa; phylum Chordata; class Mammalia; order Lagomorpha; family Leporidae; genus Lepus; species Lepus europaeus. The sequence continues at coordinate 40,235,046 of NC_084831.1, forward strand.
GCTAATTACTCAGGTCCAGTTTCCCCTGAACACCCTCTGAAATTACACAGCTAGATTCTCAGCCCTGACCGTAATTTTCCACGCATCTTTCAGGGAGTGCTAAAAAGATCGGTTTTGAACAGACCTGGATTCTGATCCAGCTCCACCACTGTGAGCTCCAGAACCTTGGACAAGAAATTAGCCTTTTCTGGGCCCTTATGTTCATTTGCGTGGGTATGAAGAACGACGGCCTTGTCTTCCTGTCCTAACAGGGGCTCCCCCGACCTCAGTGTAGCTGCTGTGTGAAACCTCCGGATTCCTCAGCAGTTCTTCCCTGGCATATTCATTTCTGACTTCATTTTGCCTTTACACACTAAGGACAATACCTAACACCTGCACAGGTCTTCACCACTTACAAAGCCCTTTTTCCAGCTCTCACCTGTGTTACTCGCCACAACAGCCTGTTACGGATAATTATGTCGACGTGAGAAGCAATAGGCCCAGAGGAGTCAGGTGACCTTCCTGGGCTGGTAAAGCCAGGGCTTGAACCCAGGTCCTACGCTCTTCCACAGCCCTCTGCCTTCCCTCACAGAGGCACCAGGCATTACGCAACACTTTCATATATGTCATGACATCTTTATTGCAGACGTTTCACTGTTTCCCCCGCTAACCTACAAGCTCCTATAAAGCAGGTACCATTTCCTTTGATGGCAAATGCACACAGGCTCTGGGTGTCCACACCTTCACCATGCTTAGGGATGAGATCAGGCATGATGCATAGTTTCCTTTGGTTTCTTATATGAGTACTCCACACTATTCAAGCCCAAGTTGCCCCATGCTATTAAAACACATCTTAAACAAGAATTTACTGACACCTACCAAGTGTCAAGAACTTTACATACCTCACGAAATCAATGAATCTACATTAAGCACTTAGAAAAGTCCTGGCGTGTCTATTATTATTCTTTCATTATTTATACAGCCTGTAGGATAGGCATCATTTTCCTTGTTCTACTGATAAGGACTCTGAGAAATGAAGTGACTGGTCCAAGATCACACTGCTAGTTTGGGGAGGGCTAGGGAAATTCCATAATAGAAAATTCACATGTGAAACCTCATTAGGAGCATATATTTCACATTACAAAGGACTATTTTATGTACTAAAATAAAAGTTCTCAAAGTGGTAATCACCTCCCCTACTTATTCCAATAACCTTGAGTTTTTCACTGTAGACCACCAGTAAATGGATAAACTATCAGCAAAACCAGAGACCAAATGAGTAAAAATTGCCAGCATTCACTGAATCTTATATATATATATATATATGTATGTGTATATATATATGTGTGTGCATATATATATATATATAATATGGTCCCTATAACAACTCTGCAAGGTAGATATTATCTCCTTTTTATGGAATAGAAAATGGAAACTCAGAGAGATTAGGTTAAGACCAAAGCAAGAAGGTTAGTCAGGCCTGAAACCTAGAGGTGTCTCCCCAATGCCCTATATGCCATGCTCACTTCACAGGTATCACAGAAGGAAAATGCACATCAACACAAGCTCCAACGTGGTTAGCCAGAATGTGTGCCGGGTACATTAGGGACTCATTAAGAAAGAACCATATAAAAATTACGGAACTTGAAAGATCACTCAGGATATCAGGTGGGCTGAATGGATACCAGGTGACATTGATATAACCCTACCTCTCCCCCCATCTAAGATTTTTGTCCCCCTACACCTCCTTACAGAGATAGAACCAAACGGTTAGGGAAGCTGAATTTCAGATCACCTTAAGTGAGAAAGGTGATTGTCAGACCTGCTTTGGAGACAGCCCTTCAGATCCACAGACAGCACCCCTGACCCTCAGGAGCTCTCTCTCCTTCAGACTGAAGACTCCTCCCCGAAAAGAGAAGGCATTTCAGGCCGCACACACCTCTGCTGTGTGTCTGTGTTATAAAGAAATGAGGATAACGATGGTCTACATCAAAGAATTAATGAAGCTTTATTATAGAACAAAATAGAGGAACGGGATCGAAGTCCTTGGATGGTAAAAATATCAGTTCCAACCCTGCTCAAGTGACAGGCAGTTCAGAGACACTTTATCCTGCTGCAGAAAGCGTGCCTTCCCCATCCCCATAATGCCACTGGCACCAGGCTGCTGCCTCAGTCTCAGCAAATCCTCTGCCTTCTTTGGAGTAGGAAGTCCAAGTTCAGAACAAGTTGCTGAGCCCAGAATCCTACTGGCTTCCTGTCCACACACCGTCGTGCATGGTGGGGTCTGGTCTGAACAGGGCCATGGACGCAAATCACACGCCACACAATGAAAACACGAAGGCTTTATGAAAAATCCAAAGTTTATTGCAAATTGAATTTTGCTTCCCTTCGTTCTTCATTCTTACAGGATTTATTGATATCCATGATTTTTTCACAGATGTACTTGTTGACTTTGGAGAGTCTCTGTGCAATTTCAGTTTCATCCACAGTTTCTTGTGCTATTCTGTCATACAAACACTCTGGACAGGGAGAACAAACAACAAGACCAAGGATTAATGATGAATCTGAGGATAGAGCTGTAGGGGGAGGGTGGGCCTCCTGATCTACCCAGTCACATATCTGGCACAACCGTATCTTTAAATCTGCACCATGGAATGTAGTTAGAAAAGCATAGGCACACACTGTGAGTCCACAGTTTAGAAATAATGACAAAACACCCGTGCAACCACCTTGTGGATAACGGGACTCTACTGGGCCCATGGAAGACCCTGGATGCCCTCCCTCCCCCACCGGTGGTAACCACTATCCTGGAGTTTTGCTCTTCGTTTCTTCTCGAGTTAACATCTAGGTATATATATATATGTATAACTGACGCCTGGTGTTTCCTTACTGTGTTCAGCCTTTTGATAAATGTGCCAATATCTCTCTGTCTCTGTATCCTTTTGACTTGCTTTCTCTCACTCGCTGTTCCAGCCTGGAGATTTACCCACGAAGAGGAGAGCTGGAGGTCATTCATCTTCACTGAGGAGTAGTGTTCTAGGATGTGACTGTACCACGCGCTTTAAATACATTTTACTATCAGTGGACACCTGGCTTTGCAGTTACCAACACCCTGGCTCACATCTGTGGGGCACCAAGCCGGAACTTCTCCACTCTCAGGCTAGGTATGGAACCGCTGAATGTCACGGTGTGCGCAGGCAGCTTTACTAGGCGATGCCCGGTAAACTGTCCTCCCACAGTGCTTGTGCTGAGTGGCACTCTTAGCATCAGTGTATGCAAGTACTGGATGCTCGCTTCTTCGGCAGCACTTGACACTGTCACATTACTAAGGTTTTGACAACCTGGTGGGTGTGAAGTGGTGTCTCATTGTGGTGACTGCGAATGAGGCTGAGGACAGCCACTCTCTTACCGAGTCTATCATTGCAGAGACAAAGCCAACAGCCAGCCCCACATGAGGCCTGGCAGGAGTCTGATGTCAGGGACTGGTTTCAGAGCCTGGCCTGGGGACATGGTATTAATCAGTGTCCTAGGTTCCTTAGCTCAGAAACAAGGATAATAAGCCATGGATTATCTTTCTAGGGCTGATATGAGGCATGTGGGATAAACATTTTATGAGTCTTCAAGCTGTAAGGAGTATGACAACTCTGTGGGGTGTTATAACTATTTTATGTCTATACAACTACTAACTCTGAGGGCCTCACCCAGTGCTTGGCAAAAGGAAAAGATTAAATCAATATATATTGAGTGAGTGAATGAAATCAATGAATGTTTTTCCAGGGAAACCTGAGAGGCACAAAACTGTGGACATAAGAGGATTAGGGTGTGGGTGGGGTAGGCAATCATGGGCCTAAATGAAGGCTTCTTTGAGCCTGGGCCTCCTCATCTATAAAATAGGGATTTCTATGGAGAATAAGCAAAGTTTTGGCTTTACCAAGCCAGCCCAGAGCAGGTGATGTTCTCAGAGAAGCAGAATGTCAACCCTGGCAGGGATGGTAAAGACTAACTCGTGCTAACCCCTCCACTTCTAGGTGAGAAAACGCAGGCCTGGAGAACGAGCACGTTTGGGGCAGAATCCCCAGGTGCCTCCCACACTCTGGCCTGCGCCTGGGCAGGGAGCCAGCTGCGCTGCAGAGGCACGGGCTGCAGGTGCACATGCTGGAAGCGTTCTTTCCCTGGGGCACCCTTTCTTCCCCGCCAAGAAGGGTTTTCCACAGTGGTGCCTTAAAGGTTTTTACTTGACCTCCACTGCTGCCTGGCCACTCCCCAGCCTGACCAATCCTTACTGCATTTGTCTCCGCCTTTCCAGAGGACTGAGAGAGACAAGAAGGTGGGCAGTTCTGCCTCCCCAGCTCACGTCCGCTACGTCCACGTGCGGCGGCCCCCTCCCCTCCAAGCTGTCTCATGAACCGGTGTCTCTGCTCAGCTCTGTCCAGATACCTGGGCCCTACCCTCCACCTGCCTCCTTCCAGATCCAGCCCTTCTTGGAACCTACCAGAGTGAGTGGGGATTCCCCACTCTACCTACCAGTCGGGTTCCCACACCTGCCTGTTTTTCTCTCTGACCGAACTACACTGTCTCTCAGCACAGATTGGGACTTGGGTGTTCCCTTCCCAACCCTGGACCAGGACAGCAAACGCTCACAGTGGCCTTGCTGGAACTGGAACCATTAAGGGAGACAGTTTGTGATGAGAAATTATGGGGTTTAAATATGGCTTAGACATCAGCAGCCTCCTTGGGGGAAACTCTCTGGATCTCAGTGTCACTATTTGCTAAAGGAGGCTGTCACCCTAGGCAGGGATGGGGAACTCCGGCCCATGGGCCTTTTGTGGCGTGCAAAATCGCTTGGTCTGGCCACACCAAGGTAGGATTCAAAATGCGATAAATGTAGAGCAGGCTAATTTTTGAGCTGATAATTTTTTATGGCCCACAAATGATATTACAAAGATGGCCCTTGGCAGAAAAAAAGGTTTTCCATCCTGCAAAAATCTCAGGAGATTCTTGTGGCGCCAAGTCTCCAGTTGTTTGCAAGGTAGAATGGGCAGGTGAAGAGGCGAGGGAGAAGGAAGGGGGAGGCAGGAGAGTGGGCATGGAGGCCGCTAGAACCCCGAGAGTGAGTGGAGAAGAGGCAAAAAGGTGCAAGCAGAGGCAGGACTTCAGAGGAACCCCCCCCCCCCCATTCCAACCCCTCTCATTCCCTGCGGGAAAAGCACTGAACGGCTCCTCAGGTTGATTAAAAGGCTTCATTAGACTCCCGATATTAATCACCTGCACTTGCCGGCAATGTCTCCCTCTGCGAGGGAGCGTTTGAGATTACTGCTTAATTAACAAGGTTTATAACAGCGCTAATGTGTCCTATTAAAAAAGTTATAAAAATTAACCAGAACGCAGTGCTGTGGCTCATTTAGAAAACTCAGCCACTCTGCGAAAGGTCATTCGCCCTTAGAAGGCTTAACTGTCCTTCTGGAGCTTGTCACTAGAGCAAGACTCTGCTGGAGCCCTCTGGCTTTCATCTCTCCACGCAGGGTCAGTGTTTGCTCCATCCTTCTGCTATCCAGAAAGAGGTGATGTTTAGCATCCAGGGGAAGAGGAACTCCTCACCAACCTTATGAACACAAAGGCTTCTACCCTGTTTACTCAGCAAATGTGAGTAAATGTGATAAAATCAGATACAACACAGGCAAACGATCCCAATCCGGGAGTCAGGATGCCTGGGAAGAATCAGGCAAACTGGAATAGCTCACTAAACAAGGCTGCCATGGTGATTATACGGTGGCGTGGGAGACAGCCACAACACTGCCCTTCAGTAGGACTGGAAACCTTGGTGATCTCCCTCAGCCTGAAATCCCAGGTCAGCTTGGCTCTGGCTCTACTTGGGTCTATGCCCTGGGGCAAGTCAGTTTCCTTCCCATTCATTTACATAGCAAGCATTTGCTGGACAAGGCTTACTAGCAGGCAAAGATACTATTAAGAAGAAATCAGAAATGGAAGCACCCATCCCAAAAGATAAGGGATGGCTTCCCTGAGCATGGTGACAGGCAGCTGGCTGAGCAGGCAGGGCTGCTGGAGGGGGCAGGGGCACTGTGCTCCAGGCACTAGGACAGCATCTGCAAGCTCCAAGGGTAGTGGGAAGAAGGCTTGTTCAGGGAATATAGTAGCTCACTCTGGCAATAATGTAAGAGTTCAAGGGGAATGTTGCTGAAGGTGTAGTCAGCGGCCAGACTACGAAGGTGCTTTTATGAGATGTTCGTAAATTCCGCCTTCAGTAATGAACATGGGGCAGGGGGAGGGGGCAGCTTGTGACCATGGCCGTGGTCACAGGATCAACTCTGGCTTTGGGAAGATCACCCTGGTTACACAACAGTGGGGGGGTCTGGGAGCTGCTGGAGTTAGTGTGAGGATGAAGTGGCATGGCCCAGACTATGAGATGAGCAGTGAGTAGGAGAGAAGTGGCTAGGGCAGACAGCTGGTGAATGAGGCATGTGGAGAAGCCAAGGGCGCAGACTGGGTCCCTGGCTGGTAGTGCCATTCACTAAGACAGGCAAAGAGGAAGAGGCAGAGGGTTCTAGCTGAAGGAGTAGACAGCAGTGAGTAGTGCTGTCCGTCAGTGTTCTGGGGACATCTGTAAGATGACTAGCAGGTGCCAGGACACATGGATGAGGAACCCGGAAGAGGTCAAATACAGATTTGAAGCTTGTCATTCATTGATTCAACAAACATTTATTAAGCACTTAGTATATGTAGGTCCTGAACAAGATGCTTATAAAGTTTATATTCGAATGGGGGTGGCAGAAGAAAGAGAAATTAAATAGATAGTTATCAAGTAAACAAGAAATGCTGAGCAGAGACTGAGTGGATGGTGTGATAGAGCAATGGAGAGACACCCAGGACGGGTGGTGGGCATGGAGAGATCTGCTTAGGGAGGCTTCTTGGAAGAACAAGGAGGCAGAGTGTATGTGTCAGGCGGAGGGACACTGCGGCGGCAGGCACAGAAGGGGTTGGAAGACGGCCTGTGCAGCTACAGCATGGTGGAACTGGGAAGGGTGGTGGTGAAGAGGATATCGCCGACCAGGCGTTGGAGCACCGCATCCCAGGCAGGGTGAGCGTTTCGACCCGGAGCCATGGGCTTGCTGAAGGCAATGGGAACAACGGGGGTGGAGGGGGGGAGGTCAGTCACGGGAAGCTCGGTGGGGTAGGAGAGTGCAGAGGAGATACCCACCAAGGAGACTGAGGGACTGGAGAGGTGGGAGAAACCCTGGGCCTGCAGGATGCACCGCTCAGAAAAGGAGCAGTAGCCGTGACCTGGTGCTGGTGAGGAGGTGAGAACAAGGAAGTCGCTGGAGCCCTCCCAGTGACTGGTGACCGAGGATGAAGCAGAAGCCTGGGAGTGGGAGGCACATGGCAGGGGCAACGCTGTGAACACAGGCAGAAAACACAAGTTTCTCAAGAAGCCGGGACAAGGAAAGGAAGGCAGACGCGACAGCAGCTGGGTGACGGACGTGGCCTCTAAGGAGTGTTCGTACTAAGTGCTCTTGTAGTAAGTGGTGCGGTAAGCAATGCTGGCAGGAGCCAGTCCAGCGGGAATGTAACTGAGGAACAAGGGACTTAGGAAGGCAGGTGAGTGGGGATCCAGAGCCCAGGTGGAAAGAATTGCAGCCCCAAGTAGGACAAGGAAACTTCTGAGACATGCAGCGGAAGAATGGGGGGTTGAGTTAAGTCTGTAGGTGGTTCACGGTTGTGGAAATTCCTTTACTTTTCTCTGAAGAGACAAGAGCACCTTCTGAGAAACAGCCAGGTGTGGACTGTCATGTCCAGAAACACTTGAGGTTCAAAAAGAGATTGGTAAACCCGGGAGTCGATCAGAGAGGGAAACAGCCCCAGCCGGGGCTGAGAACCGTGATTCTGTGCAAGCCCAAGCCGCAGAGCTGAGGGCCACTCTGCTAGGTGCGTTCGTTGCTGCAATCCCGGGCAGCCCTGGCCAGTTAGGAGGTGAGTGTTCAGCTGAGGAGCCGGAGTTGTGGAGCGGTGGTGATTTCTAAGAGCCAACACCAAGGCTCGGGCAGGGCACCGGCTGGTGGGTTTCCTCTGCCCAGCACTCACTGAGCTCCTACCATGTGCCAGGCAATAAGGGGATGGGCCCCGGGCCCAGAGGCAGACTCATGACAGGTGGTTTGTACCACAACAGGACAATGGCAGAGACACTGGATTACGTGAAGGCACCTGGGACCTGCTGAGTCACCTTCAACAATCAGCCAACCACCTGCCAGGTCGGGCAGGGCTACAAACCCCCGCCAGAGGCTTCTTTGTCAGGGCAGCCTTCCAAAGTACGTCTCGTCATTTCAGACAGCAGCCAGGTGAACGTTACCTCTGATTATCTAAGACTACGTGGCTGCCTAAGTGAATTGACCAGGAGGCAGCCAGGCAAGGGAGGCAGCTGCGTTTGACTAGAACAAACCTGACCAGAGTCAGAGGGTATGGGGCCGACTCCAGGTTCTGAAACCTTGTGGCTGGGACCGCAGACTGAGCACTTAGTGTCTGTTTCCCGCCACCCACACCTCCAAAACACACTGTATAGCCGGCCATCCTTCTCTCCCTCCACTGCTGTGCCCTTGGTCTACGGCAGTGTCCTCTCTCCCTGAGAGCACGGCATCAGCGTCTAACTGATCTCCCGAGGCGGCCGGCCGGCCCACGAGCTGAAGACTGCCATCGCCTCCCTGCTGTGAGCAGAGTGGACCTCGCTGCTTATGTGGCCCTAAACCACCCTACAAGACCAGCCGTCACCCACCTCCGGGACCTCGCGCTGGCCTTGGCTCCGTGCTTTGCTCTTCCTGCTTCACCACCCCTCAGGACATCACAGGGCTGCCTCTTCCACACCCAGCTCTCAGCTGGGGTGTCACCTCCCCACTCAGACCCTCGCCAACCGACCCAGCTAACACGGCCCCCTCTGTCCTACCACATGCCAGAACGAGGCTCACTCCACCTGAGATTGTGCCTGGGGCCTCGTTCATAGACGGATGTGCGGTCTGCCCCAGAACCCGGCACGGTGGCCTGCTCAAAACACACCTGTTGGCCGACTGAGTCTTCTTTTCCTCATCAAGCAGGGCCGATGTGGGCACTTAAGAGAACAGGGGTTAAGAGTCCAGACTGCGAAGCCAACGCTGCTGGCTTGGGCTCCCGGCCCTGATTCAACCAGCAAATTACCTGGCATCTCGGCATCTCAGCTACCTCACCCATGAAACGAATAGTAGTAGTAGCTAACAAGCAGGATTGTTAAGAGAACAAGTAAGTTAATATATATTCTGCTTTAAACAGACTCCTTTAAGAAAAAGAGCCTGAGGCGCAGGACGTGCTCAAAATAATGGGCGATCACTGTACTCCCTCTGCTGCCGCCACCTCCCTGCCTCTATGGTTTCTGTTGCCCGCACAGTAACTGGCTGTGCCGTGTTCACTTTTCCTGGAGAACTGTCTCTTGTCCCATTCTGTGTTCTCAAAACCCAGTGGAGGGTCTGGCAAAGAATAAAGAGGATGGAGAGAGGGTAGGGGAGACAGGCTGAAGGAAAGACGAAACACAGGCAGGCAGGGAGGCAGAGCAAGGCGCCCTCATCGAATCTTTGGACAGACAGATGACGGCCTCTTTGGCTGCTCACCCACCCCTTCCACGCCCCAGAAAGAAGCTGAGGCCGGTGACCATCAGCTGGCCTTCCCCTCATGACCTGCTCCAGGCACAGCACTAGAGCCACAAGACCTGCATCCCCTGGCCTCGGCCTGGACTGCTCTCTGCACACATGTGGCCAGGCCTTTGTCCCAGTTTCTTCTGCCCCTGCAGCACCTCTCCATTCACATCTGGCCTCCATGTTGGATATATCCTACGAGGCCGAATTCCCACCCCTGGGGACTTCCTCCCTGGTTTCCCTGCTAAGGTGCCCTTCCCTCCTGAGGACTCCAAGTATGTCATGTGCCCCTCTCGGCTCTCCCATGCTCGTATCCTGGACTGGACTTGTGCACTGGCTCATTTGAATTAAAGGTGAGCTCTTCTAGAACATCTGTTTATCGGCTCTTCTGTCCCCATGCCCAGCCCAGGCCCTGGCCTGCAGGAACCCCGGGAAGTGTTTGCTGAATTGTGCCTGATGCATTCCCGTTGGATGAAGGCCAGGACTTCAGTCCGTGCCGCCTCCCTCTGGGACCCACCTCTGACGATGCTTAGTTTGTGAGGAGACAGGGGCGGCTTAGGGACTGCGTCCTTCTTTTTTTTCGTGGCGACTCCTGTGACGCTTCTGTTCTTCAGAACATCTGTTCCCCAAATCATGACTGCCAGGTTCTTCGTGTACTTGGAGTCTCCTTGGGTTACTTGTAGCTGGTGCCATTTCTCCTCATCAACCCAAATCCCACTTCCCAGATGGACCTGAAAGATACGAACAGCAGCACCTGGTCAGTCCACGAGGCCGGCAGCTGGAGGCTTCTCCTGTCCGTTACGAAGCATGGCTGCCCGGCAGTAAGGGGGGGTCATACCACAGGCGCAAAATGGACTCTCCAGGGGTAAGAAAAACAGCTGCCATTGGCTGAACACCTGTGACATGCCAGCCATTTTCTCAAACCTGGATGGAAGGTCCAGGACACCATTTTCATCTCAGATGCAAAAACCACGTTCAGAAAGGTGAGGAAGGCAAGGTGGGCGGCCGTGGGTCACTCAGTTAGGAAGTGGCAGAGCTGGGATTTGGAACTGTGATCGCAAGGCTGCTGAGAGCCTGGCTGAGCCTCTGGACTCACAGGCCTAACTCCTAAGTCCCACTACAGCCAGACTCATCTCCCTTTAATGTGAATATTCTGGGCCACTGGCCCTCCCAGCACAGTGGTTCTCAGTCTTGGCTGCGTGCAGGGGCCACCTGGGGAGCTGTAAAAATAGCTGGTGCCTTGGCCCCACTCCCAGAGATTATGATCGGCTCAATCTGGGTGTGGCCCAGTCATCGGGCAAGTTTAAAGCTCCCTGGATAATCCCAACATCTGAAAACCCCTGCCAACTGGGAGGAGGAGAGCAGCTGCTGAGGCTTTGCGGCCCATTGGAGCATATGTGCTAAGTGCGTTCCCATCTCCGAGCTTCAGGCCCCTTATCCCTGAAGTGGGAGAGCTGCACTTCATCTCAAGGTTCCTTCTGGCTCAGAACACCTACAATTTTCACAAATTAAAAGCAACCACCATGTACTTGCTTTGATTCTGAGGGTACAGAGAACGGAACCCAATCTTATGTTCCTTCTATCGGAGATGAGTTTCAGTACAGAGCCAGTAAATGCAAAAGACCCAGAATGATCTAGCAGTGAGCTACAGGCTTTAGAATCTGTTCTCTTTTCTGCCTCTTTGGGCAAGTTACAAACCATTTACTAACCTTAATCATTAAAAAAACTAGTTTTGACTTTGACATCCAGCTTCTGCTGAGTCTATGACAGGAGGAAATGGACTCTGTGGAGACAGAGCGGGGGCAGTGGCTATGAGCTAAACTTTGGAAGGAGCAGGAGAAGGCTGTGGCAAAGGTCTGTGTTTCAGAAACAGCTGCACATGGTCTGTCTTGCCTGGGCTGGAGATCCTGGTCCGAGAGGGCACACACATGTCAACTAAGGACAGGTCGGCAAGACTGATTATTCAAAAACCATTGCAGCTCTTTCTTGGAAGGAAGGTGGGCGCACACAAACGGGCAGGCAAGTCAACCAGCTACACTCTTCCTTCACCAATTACTGAGGTTTTCCAACCATCAAAAAACTAACAAAAAAAAAATAGCAACCCAGTCTACCTGCCATCATCAGTGAGTAAACTGTCTACGTGCCATGTCTCACTTCACCTCCCTTTGCTCAAAAGGTCATTGGGACAGTGGCAGGTGATCAGATCACCAGATCCCCCAGGCCTCCCTGTGCGGCATCTTCAGAAATGCAATCACTTCAGTGGGCCTGGGAACGCTAAGCAACCCAGGAGTGAGATGTGCTCCTGGGGGCTGGGTAGGCAACACCAACCCCAAGGTCAAGTCTGGTCTCTTTTTTTTTTTTTTACAGTTGGAAATGTAGGGAGGCAGTCTGTGTGCCAGGGCAGGTGTGCTGGGGACAAGGTCCCTGCTGCTCCCTGCGTCACCTCCCTTGATGACGCTCTGGAGCCACCCACACAAGCTTCCGGAGACAGGGGGGAAATAAGGAACTCTGAAATCAGATTAAATTCTGAATCGGGAAGCCTTATAGATGAAGACAACTTTTCTTTTTCAAAGATCTCTGCCCTTTTGTACTCTGGGCCTTGCCTTTCTAGAAACTTTTACTTTATTCTTCTGTTAAAAGAGATGCTGGTCATTTTGGCCAATGTTCCACAGCAGAAAGGGACTCTACTATTTCTTGAATACCTATAGTTAACCAGGTGTTGTACACTCAATTTAATCCTCACACTGAGCTTCAGAGATGGGAGTAGGTATAAATCTTATCCTTGTTTTACAGGTGTCAACAGAGGGCCTGACAGCTTAATGACTTCTCCCAAGACACACAACCAGTAAATTTCGGAATCAAAGTTCAAACCCGAGTCTGTGCGACCTGGAAGCTCACGCCGTCTGGGTCTTCCTGGCTAGCCAGTGTCAGGGAGGTACAGCTGTCGGTGACATGCTCCATGAAACACCAGTTGTTCAAGTAGTTTTCCTTTTGAGGTTTCTCTGCACCTGCCAGCCACTGCCTGTGCCCATGCCCAGTGCAGTTCACCACTGAGACAGGGGAGCCAGGGACAAAGGGCAGCACTCCTGCTGCAGGCTCTGCTCCCTCTCACCCACCCTGGAATCACTGACAGATCAATTTCCAGGAAGTGCCATTTTCTTTCTTTGATTAGGTGACATCTGCCGTCTTGCAGCTTGAGTTTTTATGCTAATCCTCTGGAATTTTGAATGGCCCCGTATTTCCTGTCACATCAATTCCCACCTCCTTCCTCATCCTGGCTCCCAAGGCTCACCAGGCTCCCATCTCCATTCTACCTACTAACCTCTTGGACATTCTACCTACTAACCTCCTTACTGCACCTGCTGCTCTACAAAGCCCTCCTGAGCGCACCCTGTTCCTTCTCCTTCCAGTGTAATGGACGAGGAAGGACTCCGGGGCCACCAGTCCCGATGTGAACCCTGGTTTTTGCGTCTACTGGCTGAGTAACTTGGGCGTCTCGGAGCCTTATTTTCTCAGTACCATAGACATACTGTCACCTCGTTCGCTGGTGTGAGGATTAAAGGAAGCAAGAAGAGTCAAAGGCCAGGACACAGCACACACTCAGGAACAACACGGTACAACCTCTGCCTTCTTTCCCTGACTCTGCACAGGAATGAACACCTGCTCCCGGTCGTCTTAAGCTTGTTCACCTCAAGCCCCAGTCTAAAGTCCTGGAAACATTCCTTAGCTGCTCCAGGGCTAGGTGCCATCGCTTCGGAATTCCTAGCCCACTCCAGGCTTCGCCTCCTGGGTCGGTCCCTTTCTGTAGAGTGGAGGGACCCAGGCTTTGCCTCCTCTGCCTCTACAAAGGCATCAGTTCCAGTCTGAAGGAACACAATGAAGAAACTGAGGCACACACTTAAGACATCTTAATGGCGTTGGTTTTCGGTCCTAAGGAGCTGCTGTTCCTTGAGAAGTAATTATTTCTGACATTGGGTTGAGCAGAAGGCCAACTTGATAGCCCAGAAAGAAATGCCCCCGGCTAGAGCAATCACAGGGATATTCCGGGACATCTGCGACAAGGATCCCTGAGGTCGGCAAAGCTCAGGGTCACCTGGAGCATACCGTCCAGCTTGCAGGGATGTGGCGGGATAGACCGGAAAGGGCACTGGCCTGGAAACCGGAGCTCTCACTTCCAGTTCCTGCCTGCTGCTCCCCTATTGAGTAAGGGCAGACAAGTCCCTTCTCTGGCTATGTTTCCCCTTCCATCCTCCGCATCAATTAGACTGTTTAAACTTTAATGGTCTTTGAAACTTTATGATGCAGCGAGCTTTTGGAAATAAAGCATCTTGACAAAGAGAAGCAATGGTTTCCCACAAGCAGAGAGTTGCCTGGTGGTGAGCACCATTCATGGAAAGCACAGCGGCCCCCTGACAAAACGCGGGGCTGGGCCTTATGTGTGTCGAGGGCGTTATTGAAAAAGGGCATGCGGCAGGACAGGGCTTGACCAAACCCTCTCCCTGTGAAGTGTGTCACAGGACACAACCAGTCTCCTACCAGGGAACAGATCCCCTTCCAGTGCCTCAGACCTTGTCGGGATGCAGCCTCTGTTCACGCGGAGAGAAGGAAGGGTCAGAGGAGACAGCAGACGCAAGAGCAGTAAGGGCTCCTCTGGCACAGGGAAAACCCTGTTCTTAGAAGCTGCCATCCACTTCCAGTGTCTGTTTCCTACCCCCCACCCCCCCTAAATCTCACTGCCTGACGACAGATTAGTTGCAAACAAAAAACAGGTTATTTTTATAGCCACAAGATGGCAAATAACAATGAAAACTAAAGGCATTTTCAAGATCTGTTGTTCAATGTATGTACAAAAATTAAATGAGGTTTGAGAGACCTATTTTTAGGAGGGAGATGGCTACCTTTGCAAAAGAGGTCCCTGTGATGCTTAGAAACTGTCCATCAGCCTTCAAGGCAGGAGAGAAATAGATTTCTCTTGGATGCTACTTTAAGAAAAACACTCTAATCACTCCACAACGTGGAGCTGTCATGACTAAAAGGAAATCCACAAACATAGAACAGCTGTCCCTTCTTTTGTCTTCAATTGGGCAAGGTTCACCAATCTTCGATACACAGTTTGAGTCAAAGCAGGCCTAGGGAGGGCATCAGTGCAACCCACCCTTCACAGACGAGGCCGCTGGAGCCCAGGGAAGTGCAGGACTCGCCCATGGTCACACAGATAGGACGGAGGCAGTGCTGACCTAAGAACTCAGGCTCTAGGCGGCCTACCCCCTCTCCTCTGCGAAGCTGACTGCTAAAGCCCACTGGATGGAGCAGGCCTGGCCCCTCGGCCCTGTCTTTGCGGGGAAGGCAGCACTCAGTGGGAGATGCAGAGAATACAGCACATCCACGGGAGCCCTGAACGCCAAGCTCAGTTTGACCATGTTTGCTTTGGTCGGGCCGGCCAGTTGAAGGGATGTATCTGGACAAACCCTAATAAGACAACCTTGTCTTTCTCATCAAGTCACCAAGGAAGGATGGCAGGTAAACAGAGACCTTGTGAAGAAGGAGGCAAGAAAAATGAACTGACGCAGATGACTGCCTGGGGAGAAGGAGAGGTGTGTGCCTAACTGTAACATGTGCCGTGGTGGCAGAGGACACGATACTGATACAGCACGGAGACAAAGGGCTCTGATACGCTCTCCTTCACAGACGAATGCACGGAGATGTTAACAAGAACAGTTTCCTGCCTTGCTGCTATATCTGCATGTGACTTTGAGGCTTCTAAAGCTAACCCGTTACTTTCCATCTCTGTATCAATATCATTACGAATCATGCTTAGGTTTTCTTTCATGATTTGTTTTCAAGGGTCATTTAGGAAAGCCTGCAGAGTTACACGTGGCCCTAGGACTTTGGGCCAACCTTCACTGAACACACACCTTAAAGGCAGCTTAGGGTTAGGGTGCATATCTCATTCACCCCCGAATCCCTGGGCCTAGGAAAACATGTGCATACCTTGTAAGTGGTGAACTTGTATACACATATTGAGCTGTTATCTATAAATCAGGCGTTTCATTTCTAGTTCACATTAAAGACATGACGCTATCTGGTTTTGTAGGATGCTACAGTAAGTTTCACTGAACTGCTGTGGGATGTAAAAAATAAAATCTTCCTCACTGATAAGTTATTTTAAAATGTCAAGTTTAATTTTGCAGTTGCTTTGACTAATAAAAAAGAAAAGGAGAGGAAAAAGAAGAAGACAGCAGAAGTCCCAGCAAAGACACAGCTTCTCTAGTTACAATACAGAAATTCTGGAAAGAGTTACTCAGGGCTGGGCCAAGCTCCCACCACACTCTTCATCTTTACTCTGACTAGTAGACACTTGCAGGGAATGGATATTGAGCTTAAAACACTACCTTGCCATTGTCTAGGATATACTTGTCCATGACAGGCGCAGGAGCAGGGTAATAGGACGACGTATTTGCTTCCTCACTGAAAGTGCTCCGTAACTCCGGCTCGGGCTCGAGACATTCTGACTTTACTTTTTCCAAGTCAATGGCGGGACCTAGGCAGTTAAGAAAAGAGATCTGTCTAGAACTCCAAGGAAAATAAAAGGCAAATATTTTTTTAACTATGCATCTATCAGCACATAGTGGCACAAAAAAATTAGGGTAACTTATTTTTGTCCATTGGACTATGCTTAAACCCAGAATTGAAAATAGGAGGTATGACTGTCACCAGGGAAAAGGTAGAAAACTGGGAGACAAGAAGGGATGGGACTCTAAAGTATGAATGAGGAGCACTCTTGTAGTGTGTCGTTGTCTAAATGGAAAAGCAGGGGACTTAACTTCCTGCACAGCAAAGAGCTTCTGTTCAGACTGGGTTGGAGGAAAGAGGTGGCGATCCCTGTAATGCACAAGCTATGTACCTGCCCCATCTCTGCAGCCCACAGTGGAGAAGCCCAGAGTGGAAGAAGGGAGGTTAGGAGAGCCACAGGGAGAGATGTGAAGGCCTCTACCTCCCCAAGACCCAGTATCTAGACAGGAGGATTCCAACCAGGAAATTAAAATACAATACAGAGTAGGCCCCTGATTGCCTGATCCAGCAGCTACTGATTTTTATTTTAATGTAATCAACACAAATTATGTACCCCATTTAAACAGCGAAAGGAAGCCAGATAAATGGTGTTTTCGAAGGGGGATTTTTTTTTTCTCCACTAGCTTTTAAAAATGATAGACTATTTTTTAAAATCACCTATTGTGTCTTGATTATCAAAGGACAGAGAAACAGAATAACAACGGGTAAATAAGGCTGAGGGACTTGATTGACTCCTTCGGGAGAACAACTGCAAGGCCAAGCGAGGTTAGCGCACTGGAGCGTCTCCCTATGCAAACACGTAGGAGCTGACTGGGATCGGAGACTCAGTTACTGCCGCAACAGCTCCCTATGGCTGTGCATTTAACTTTGCTACCTGAGGAACTCACAGCTCAACCATCCTGCCCAATTCATGTGGACAACCGGGTAGACAGCTCTCTGTATAAAGAAGCCCTGTGCAACAAGCTGGTTGCAATTCTATGTTCCCTTGCCGCGTCCTAGACTTTGGGGAAGGTATTAGTGATTTTATGACTAAAATTCCTCAATACTGGGCTTCTCAGAATATCAATTGTGAGTTTCTGGTAGCCACCAATGACAAGACAGAATCAATCTGTGCTGTCTCCAAAGATTTAAGCATAAAACTTGGACAGAGCAGAAGGCAAGGGGACTGAGGAGCCAGAGTGAGGATGAAAGAGTTCGTCCCTTCTTGGAGGAGGGATCTGGAGGCCAATTCCTGGCTCTGCTCTATTTTAATTATGTGACCACAGGCAAGTGAATTGCAGATGCAGAAGGTAGCAGAGCGAACAATGGATGGCATCTCCAATAGTGCATGAACTATTCAAGGGCTGGGCCTACATTTTATTCTTCCCTCCGTCCCCAGCACCTGGCACTGAGTAGGTGCTCTGGAATGTTTACTAGATGAATCCATGGATGACAACAAGGAATGAATATTCCCAAAGTTTCAGAAGCAGATGTCAAAGTTTCTCTTCTCCGTGTGGGAAGTCAAGTTGAAATTCTGAGACACAAACTCAAGTGGGACACTTGCTCTTTTCTTGGATCTGAGAAGAGGGGATCACTAGTTTCCCCTGAAATGCCTGCCTGTGTTAGTGTTTGAAGTCTCTGCCTGCTCAGACACTCGGCAACAGGAAAAAGGAATGGGCGGGAGGAGGAGGTCTAGGCAGCCACTGGCTCACAGGTCTTCTCTGGCAAGCTCATACCCTTCCTTTATGAAAGCTTCCTTTCCCAGAGGCTGCTGGACAAGAGAAAGCATCCAGTCCAGCTATGACTCCAGTCTGATTCTCCCCCATCCACCTCCACAATGGCTGCCACAGAGGTCTTCCACGTGACTGTGACCTTGTTTGCTTCGGTTTCACACTGCACTCTCCTTAAGCCTTCTACCTGTAGAGCTCACATCTGGTCCCCTCAGTATTCACCTCTATGCAGATCTGCAAGCGCTAATTTGCCCCAAGCCTCTGTGCCTGACCGCAGCCTCCCCTGTTTGCCAAGCCCCCATTCAGACTTCGGGACACAGCGCGAGTGTCTCCCTTGTGAGGTCTTGTGCTGATCCTTACCAGGGGTCTGTCTCCTTATTGTAGATACTTGCAGCTAATTATGTTTGCAGTCGTTCACCCACCTGGCTGCTCTCAGTGATACACCATGAAGCCCCTCAAGAGTCAGCTTCCCCCTCTTTGCCACCTTGGTAAATGCCTGGCATGTGGTAGGCTCTTAGTCTATTCTTTAGGCCACAAGCATGTGGGGGGGGGGGGAGGGACTTTATCAGGCTGGGGAAAAGGAAGTAACTCTCAGCTGCTGAGTGGGGATGCTTGGGGGTAGAGTTGTGGGTAGGTGAGAAGCTGTCTCTCGAATGCCTGAGAAGTAGAAGTCAGAAGCCTCTAGCCCGGAGAATGGACAATTCAAATGGCGACAGATGTAGACAAAGGACTGTCTCCACTCCGCCCACAGAGGGACAGCTGAGGGACATGAGCGGCAGGAGTCGAGAGTCACCTCTCTGGTGGTCTCTTCCCCATTCCAATCGAAGTGGCCTGCCTAATCCTCTCTACACATCCATCATTCTTTCCCACCTCCTAGCCTTGCTTATGCCATTCCCTTTGTCTAGAATGTTCTACCCTATGGAAGTCCACCTATCCAAACTCCACCAATGCTTCGAGGCCTGACTCCAATACTACCCCCTTCCATGAGGCCACCTCTCACCTCCAACAGAGTAAGTGGTTCTTTCCACCTTACAGCTTGGGATTTGGAGCCATAGTGACTGAGGTTTAAAGCCTGGGTTTGCTGCTCACTGTTTGGGTGAGCTGTGGTCTTCCTCGGGTAGGAGACGTTCACCCTCCTTCGGAATGCACCCCAGCCCCACCTGTACCAGAATCATCAGAGGCATTCATTCACCAGACAGAAAGGCTTCAGGACAGGCAGGGGCTGGGCAAAAACATCTGAGACGGTGGTCCACCCAGCACTGTGCCTGGTTTAAATTTTAGTCCCAGGAGATACTTTACACATAAATAGTTAACACGTCTGACTTTGATGCCTCACCTGAAAGAAGGAATGACAACAGGGACTTGGCAAGACTGAAAGTTAAATACGTGGCATGATTTCAGAGTCTGGCACAGAGCAGGTGCCTGGTACGCCCCTGTCCTACCCCACCTTGTGAACTTAAGGCTGTCTGCTAGACCACGGATGCTGTGAGCCAGGATTCCACCGGGCTGCAGCACAGAGCCGCCAGCTCCTTGGACCCACAGCCCGGCCCCTCCCTACTGTGCTCATGCTGGTCCCCTGCGGGACTACCCAATCTTATCCCACACCAAGGTCACTGCACGGGTCTCTGGCTCTGGGAATACGACCACCTCCCATTCTCAGCCAGTGCCATCGCACACTGGTGGCTGCTGGCTGCAGCAGTCTCGCCCCTCCAGGGCACTGTGTCCTGAACACCTGCAGCCATAGCCTCTGCAAGCAGGGCGCTGCCACGCGCTAGAAGGGACCTTCCGGGAGACCTGGTTGCGACTCCTGGTTGCATGGGCTTCGGCAAGGCACCAGATGTCTGCACCTCAGCTGTCCCACCTGTAAGATGGGGCTCCAACAGCCACCGGACAGGCTGACAGCTCTGCGAGGCAGCGTGGAGCAGGAGCTCAGAAAACAGCAGGTGAAGGAAGGCATGAGCCGGTCGAGAAAGCCTGGGGTTTGGTGCTACAGAATCTTAAAGAAAGGGAACAAAAAAGCATGTGGTTTCCTTGGGGGAAGGAAGGGAGGGCCTCTAGTGCTTTTAATTTAAAGTGGGGGGGGGGAATCTCTTCATTGCAGATTCAGTGGGCTCCACTCCCAATGTTGGCAATTTACATCTCATTACCACAAATGCTTCAGATTGCTGTTTTGCTTTTAAAAATTTCTGAGGCATTGTTCTCTCTCAAACACATGTGACCAAATTAGCCACAATAATAAGCACTTGTGTTAAGAGACGGCATTGTGCGATCTGGTGCAGATATTTTAGGTAACAAAGGAACTTTTTTCACTTCGTGGGAAGCGTAGGAATAATAATAATAAAAAAGAGGCCTTTTGATCCGCTTGCATTCTGGCATTGACACACACTTGAGGTTTATTTTCGGGAAAATATCCCTTCCACGGAGAGAAACCTCTCAGCTGGGGAAATGAAGCTTTTAGAAAAGTATAAAAGGTAGTACTTGTCTTCATTCAGTCACTCACGAGCCCATTCATCACACAATCCCCGCCTGCACACCGAGATCTGGGCTCTCTAACAGGCACTGGGGACCCAGAGACAAAAAAAAAAAAAAAAAAAAAAGTCTGCCCCAGTTCTGGGAACGCTCGGATTCTAGCACATGAAGCATTGTTACTTGGCCTACAAACAGCTGTGATGTGAGGGGCTGAGCCACGGTTTTAGTGTTAGGAAAACCTGGCACGAATGCTGGTCCCCTTATTTACCTCCTTAAGCCCGAGCGTCCTCTCCCATAAAACGGGACTCATGGCACAGAGGGAGCGGCTTCCGCAGTGTGTGTTACCCCAACAAGTCAATGAAATCCCACAATTCCCTCGTCTCGTTTTGTCTCACTCTGCACTACTGCTGTCCTTTCTTGAAAAAGCTAATGCCTATGTGACTTCCAGGAGCTTCTGAAACCTCCTGCCCCCCACCACATACATATTATTTATGTCTGAACACTAATTAGGTTTCTGATTTCTGCTGAAATACACAGGTTAATATCAAATTTCGCAAATAAGGTTAATCCTATTTACTTCTGTAAGTCAATATCAAGTTTCTCTGTTAAACGTACAATTCTAGTTTCTTCAAAAATGAAAGGGAAAAAAGTTGCTATCCCCCCCTGTATGCAGAACACCTGCTGTGGTACACAAACATTCCAGATCTGGTAGACTGAAGACACTTCGACGCTTCTACTTTGCTAAGAAAGACCTGTGCATGTGGACAGCTCTGTACCAGTGCACGAGGAAAACCAAGGCCTTGGCAGGAGAGAGGGGAGCTGACCCAGAGCTGTGCAGGTGGATCTGCCTTGGCGGACCTGATCATGCCCTTTCAGGAGCCATCAGCCACTCTCAGCTGTGGCTGTGGCTGTGGCTGTGGCTAGGCACCTGCTTTTTAGCCCAGGAGAGGGTAGAGCCAAATCTGGTCTTGTTCCTGTGGTGAGAATCCACTACCTACCTACTAAGTGGCAGCCCTGGGCTAGGTGACCTTCTGCAATTCACAGGCAGCTTTGGGAAGAGACAGGCAATAGATGTTCCTTCCTAGTGTGGCTGACGAGGACGAGCATAAAGACTTCGGAACAGAAGCAAAGGAGGAGGTGCCACCCCGGAGGACAGGGGGAAGAGGCAGTCACAAACCTTACACCGGGGCTCGGAGGGTACACAGGAGCTTGTTGGGTGCGAGGCCCTACAGTGGGGTGCTCCTCTTCTTTTGGTGAAGGTAAAAGGCACAAGCTACAGGGTGGATTCCCTCAAAGCGGGCTGTCTGCTCTCCATACAGGTTTGCAGGTTTGGGGAGGGAGAGATCGCCACTGGCTAGGTGATCCTGGAGGGCTTCATGGAAGAGGTGAGTGCTGAGTGGAGCTTTGATGGGCAGTGAAGTCTGAGGAATGTAGGGGAGCAGTCAAGCAAGGGATGTGTCAGCTCCTCAGCTCCTTCCCCCCTCCTTCTCCATTTTTTGAGTGGCTTCTGTGAGTGGGGTGGGGGCAGAGGCAGGAGAAGCACTTCCGGCACATGTCCCAGATGGCATGGGGCCACAACATCTTTCACAGCTGCCTCCATGGAGGGGCCACCGCCGCGGGGACTCCAAACCACAGAGAGCAAGGCAGGAATGGGCCTGAGACAGCTGCTCTGCACGGGCAGGGGGCCGAGCAAGAGAGAGGAGAAAGATGCAGGCCCAGGTGCCCAGTCCTGGGGGCCCAGGGTCCCCCCCAGTTTGGGGGGTACAGATGCCCATTTCTAATGATGTATCTGAGAAGGAAGGGTGACTGTCACCTGTGGAACGCATCAGGTTATCCTACATCACAGGTGTCTCTGTTTTTCCCTCTTTGTAGCGCCCTCTCCCCCAGCCCACACAGGACGGCCAGGGTCATGTTCACTGCTATATCCCTGGCACCCAGCACAACGTCCCTGGCACATATCAAACACTCACTAAGTAAGTGTTGAGTGGAGGAGATGAGTCTTCCTGGCAGCCCTGCAACACTGACTTTATTATCCTGCAGAGGCCCAGAGAGGGGAAGCAGTTTGCCAGAAGTCACATGGGTGCTGGGAGTTCCAATTCAGGGTGGTCGGACGCCCGAGCCCTGCTCTTTCTCCTGCACCGCCTCAGCTGGGTGCACCGTCCAGAGTGTGCACAGGCTGCTCAGGGCCCACTCCGTGAGACCCTCAGTCCATCTCTGATTTTCCCCGACCTCCCTAGGGGGTCTGTGAGGCGCTCCACTGCATCCGGTGGGAATAAGTGGGAAGGGCAGCACAAGGGCTCCCTTCTGCCTCCGGGGGTGCAGTGAGCATCTGAAGGGGCAGGGAGGCCCTGAGGGTGGGAGCTGGGGCAGGCAGAGTTCGAGCGCATGGCTGACATCTCCTCACCAAAGCAGTCCTTGCTCTGGCTTGGTTGATGCCCTCTTCAGGCCATGAGTCTTCCAGTGCACCTTTGTTGACTGATTTGCTGGGCTCAGAGGAAAACAGCAACTCTGGGGTTGAGGATCTGCACCCCAGGTCACTCTAGCGGGACGCGGCCCCAAGAACTCCCTGCAGTGAGGGGCCAGAGCAACTCCCTCTGCTCTCCCCCACCTCTGCCACCTCGTGTCTCCTTCCTACCCGCCCCTTCCCTGCAGTCCAGCCAGAAACCATCTGCAGTTCCCTCGATCAGCCAGTCTCTCCCACAACCCCTAAGCTGTGTTCAGGCCCTCCTGTTGCCTGCAGCATTGTTCACTTCCTTTTCATTTGGACAGACTGAACTAGTTCCTTCCCTAGCCACTGACGGCACCTGCACATCAGCCGTGCAGGGAGCCCTCTTGTTATCCTCTCTTGGCATCCTGAGGGCCCCAGAGCAAAGCCAGGCTACCCTGCATTCCAGTCATCCGCTGATGCCATGAGGAGTCTTTAAGGCCATGACAAGGCCTTATATGCACAGGGTCTGGAACAGGGGAAGAATGCAGTGAGCGCTTCCTGCATTTCCCTGCAGTCAGAGCTGTCTGACAATGGGACAGGCTGCGCTGGAAGGCAGCCAGTGAGCTTCCCATCCCCAGGCATTGTTACAGGAGCCTGAGCGATCACAGGGAGTCTACAAGGCTTCCTGTCCTGTGCAGGCCAGACTCGGCGAACTCTGGGGTCCTTACAGGTTCAGGCCGAGGGGCCCTAAGCATTACTTCACAGTGCCCCTGGAACAGCAGGGGAGGGTGTGGCCAGCCTTGGCTCTGCCGAGTCCTGGGGGCTGGCCTGACTCCATTCACCCGTCTTGGCTGCAGAGCAAGCTTCCAGGGCTTTCCGACGCGGACTCCCGCGGTGTTCAGATTCCACACGGTTCAGACACCTTCTTTCCCCTGTCTGGGCATCAATTTTCCCATCTAAAAGATGGAGGTGGAGGGTTGGATTGGGTTCTCTCTAAAGGCACATTCCCATGAAAACTCTGGGACTTCTTCTAGTTGTTCTCAGTGGGGCATGTGGCTCGGTGAGGCTGAGACTGAAGAAACAATGGGCTTTTACGTTAAGCAGGAAATGCCCACCTAACAGCTCAAGGGTCCTGGCGTCTCGGAACCCAGGGCACATTTTGCAGGGGTCTAATTGTGAGGATGGCAGAGGAGGGGACGGAGACACCAAAGTGCAGGGGCTGGGTCCTCTGTGACCACCCTGCTGACGCCTGGAGGAGCAAGACAGGCCTCAGGTGGAAACCGGCTCTGCTGCTCACAGGGTGTGTGGCCTCAGAGCCTGCCTCCTCAGCGCCTGATCCCGTCTCCTGCTGGGCTTGCTTGATGGGTGGGGAATGCTTAGTGTCTGGCCCTGAGCAGGAGCTGAGCAAGGCTGGCCCTTGCCTGTATGGAACCCTTTCCTGCCGCCGCGTCCTGACTAGCAGGCCTGGCAGCAAAGCAGCAGGTGGCGAGTGGCTGCGGGGGAAGCAGCTCCCTCCTCCTCTGGCTGTGGGCAAAGCCGGTGACCCCCTCTGGAAGCTGCAGCCCACCTGAGCGGTCAGCACAGGGCAGCCCTCTCCCTGTTCCCTCCAGGAAAATGGACTCTGGGGAGAAAGGGGAAGGGATGTCCTAAAGTGCTGGGCCACTCCGCAATCAATCGCGCTTTAAAATAATCGGGGGTGAATCGCTGGCTAATTGAGATCCCGTCAACAGTGCAAAAAACTGGAACACCACCAGTATCTTTCACATGGAACATTCCAGTTCTCACCACGAGATCTCTTCTTGCTATGAATGTTAAGAAGGTGTAGGGACCGGGAGTTTTGGGCACAGCTCAGCCTTAACTCTGAGGCAGCAGGTAGACTGCGGGCCTCC
The DNA here is from genome assembly GCF_033115175.1 of Lepus europaeus. Taxonomy (NCBI): domain Eukaryota; kingdom Metazoa; phylum Chordata; class Mammalia; order Lagomorpha; family Leporidae; genus Lepus; species Lepus europaeus. Next base: position 40,259,761 of record NC_084831.1, read on the forward strand.
TGGGCCCATCTGGACGGTGGGGATTTAAACAGATCCTCTTCAGCCGTCTCTCAAAGCCCAGCTTTTCAGGGCTGATGCTCATTGGTGACAATGCACTGAAGGCTGGAGGAGATGGAGCAGAGCTCTGAGATAGACGGAAGCCCCGGCAAAGGAGAAACTGAGCCATCACCCAGGACGTCTAAGACAGCCAAAGGGTTCAGGATGGGAAATGGAAAAACAGAATTCTTCCCAGGAAAATGGGGGGAAGAAGGGCCCTACAAACCACAGGGCAGTGAGCCTGAAGGTAAGACATCGCTGTAAGAATGTACTACTCAACTATGGCTTCTGAGGACTTCCCAGGGGAAGCAGACCCCCAGGCGTCACCAGCGGCTGACCAGAATGAACACATGCCAGAGAGCCCAGTGTGTGCTCACTGTAGGACGTCGCATGCCCACGCTGTGCCAGGCACTGCACACACGTGACCTCACCCACATCCTCACACCATGCGATGGCTCACCACAGGACCTCCTGAGCACCTACTACATGCCAGCCTCTCCACAGACGCCTTGACCATGTTTGCTCACTTAATCCTCTTAAGAATCACAGTGGTGGGCACTACCATTGACTCAGTTTTATGGGGGAGGAAACAAAAGCCCAGAAAGTGAAATAACTTGCCAAAGGTAACAAAATTAGGGCCCAAATTCCAAACCACAGTATTTCAGACCTCGGAGACCATGGAGGCTCTTAAGAACTGCGTTGGCTCTTCCCCCATGCATGTTGTGGGCTTTAAGATACCCATTTTACAGAGGAAAAAAATAGAGAATGAAAAGGTTGGACTTGTTTGCTTCAATTCACTACACAGGTAGTGAATTAATAGAACTGATTGAAACTCCAGTGGTTTCTATTGTGAAAGCCCAGGATGCCTTCAGTGCAGGGGAAAACCAGCAGGAAGCATTTGGTTGACATTAGCTGCCTTTTCTAAGGCACCAGCAGAGACCTGAGCTTAAAGAAACCAGTCCAGCCCACAAAAGATTTTAAAGATCAAAGCTGGTATTTTAACGGACCTTGGACAGAACACAAGAAGCAAACCCAGAGGGTTACAGAGGTGTTAGCAATCCAGCTCTCATGCACCAAGACAGATATGCAGGCCACAATGGCCTTCTCCTTCTTCAAAAATTTCAACCAGCTTGTGATCTAGCCAACAGGGGACGTTATCGCTTTTTTTTCCACACGCTCTTCTCTCAAATGGGGATAATAATCCTTACGTGGCCTTGCAATAAGGCTATTGGAATACTCCGATGAGATAAAAATGTCAAGGTGCTTTGAAACCTGTAAAGTGCTGTCCCCATGTAAATTACTGTAATTATTAGTATTATTATCTGTGCCTTTCCTGGTTAGCATCCATCACTTCTGCCTCAATTCCCTGAAAAGGCACACACATAATCCACAGCCATCACCAGCCTCCCTCCTGCAGCCAGCACTGGGGTCAGACTGGGCGCAGGTTCTGTGTCCCCCTTAGGCAGGGGCTCTCCATGCTCCTCTGTGCATTCTTCATGGAGCCCAAGGGCAATGAACACTGTTTTGTGTCACTCCAAAAAGCTTGACACCATCCAAGTGGCACTTACAGTGTCAACAACTGAGCGAGCCATCTTAGCCTTGGTCTTTGCCCTCTAAAACTGGGGAGTCTGGCTGCGGACAACCCAGAGAGGCCCTGGAGTCTGCACCGGAGCTCACTGACTTCCCATGGGGCTCCACTCACTGTTCTGCTTCCCCTCGCCCCCTTGCCAGTCTTGGAGGCTGTCAACCCCCAGTTTAAAAGATACTACTATAGCACACTAGCTTGCGAATGTTTAAAAGAAGGCACTCTGCTTTGTTTATTTCTCTATTCCTAGCAACTAACCTAGTCCTGGCACAGTGCATTCCCTCAACAAATGTTTGTTGAATAGAAGAATAAATTAATGAACAGAACGCACAAAAACAAACCTGCCCCTTAGAAATCAGAACATTTTCATGCTTTGGCATCCTTGGCATTCACTTCTTGGTGGGTGGGAGGTGGGGAGGGGAGGGAAGAAAAGGAGAAAGGGGAGTGCCATTTACCGTGCACTGGTCACCGGGCTGCTGCCTCGCCTCACTGTGACTGTCACAGAGGCCCTGAGAGGAAGGACCCTCAGAAGAGGAGCGGGAGGCTCACTCCCATCAGAAGTGGCTATTTTCCATGCGAGGTTCATAGGAAAGGAAAGTTGTTTACAAGAAGAGAAGATGTCCCCTCCTCCCCTTCTTGGCCTCCAGATTGGTGACAATGAAATCTAAAGCTTGGGTAAAGACAGCATCCACCCTGGGCCAGGATATGCCCCTCAGAGGGCATGAGAGGCTGAGTCAGACAAGGGCTCTCGCTCACTGTCTGCCTCTTGTCCGCCTTGTTTCTTGGTGATGCTGACAGATCAGTAACTGATACAGCAAGGGGACATTTCCTAGGTCTATCCTGACAGGGTTCCACCTTGCAATGCTAGCTCCACTTCCAGAACTGGCTGCAATGCATTTTTAAAAAGATTTATTTATTTATTTATTTATTTATTTATTTATTTATTTGAAAAGCAGAGTTACAGAGAGGAAGAGAGAGAGAGAGAGAGAAAGTGTCTTCCATCTGCTGGTTCACTCCCCAATTGGCCGAAATGGCTGGAGCTGGGCCAATCTAAGAAGCCAGGCGCTTCTTCCGGGTCCCTCACGTGGGTGCAGGGGCCCAAGGACTTGGGTCATCTTCTACTGCTTTCCCAGGCCACAGCAGGGAGGTGGATCAGAAGAGGAGCAGCCAGGACTGGAACCAGTGTCCATATGGGATGCTGGCACGGTGGCTTTACCTGCTATGCCACAGTGCCAGCCCCCTGTAATGCATTTTAATGACCTATTTCCAACCATCACTATCCCCTCCCTGCCTCCTGATGTCATTGACTTACTGTGTCTCCCAACATCCTAGTTTCAGAAAGTATCTGGTCAGGGTTAACTGACTGATGGACTGAAAAAATGAACAAACATATATAACCTCTTTTGTCTTCCATTATGGAAGACCACGACTGGCAAAGAGGTTAGTTAATCTGTCCAAGGTTATGGGAGCCAGAATCAAAAGCCAAAGCAGATCATCTACCTCCTCCAATAAATGATGTGGAAAGAAGCTAAGAGCAATTACGTACCAGCAGAAGGCCAGGCACCATGCTGTGTGCCACAAGCTGTAAGGGGCATCTTCTTTCCCATTTTACAAATGAGAAAACTGAGGCTCAGAGACCAGACTAGTTTGCTCCTCACTCTGCTCACACCCACTCATTCACGCTTACATAAAAAAATTCATTCCTATCTTCAGGTTCAGCTAAGTCTTACTTCCTTTAGGAAGTCTTTCTTCTCCATTTCCCTAGAATCTGTGTCCCACATCACACTCTGGTCCCAGTGGTGGCGTTTATACTCTGTCCTGGCACCGATGTCCTCAACATCCAAGATCTGAAACGTTCTGATGATAGACATGGCACTCAGAGAGCTCTGGATTTTGGGGCATTTCAGATTTCCAATTTTCAGGGTAGAGACACTTGGCCGGGGAAGTCTAAGCAAATATTCCACAACCCCCCAAAATCTTGGCAATCTGAACCATTTCTGGCCCCAGGTGTTTCAGATTAGGTATACTCAACCTGTCCCTGATCCCTGATGTTTCCAGGATGCCTGTGTCCGGAGAGCCCCAGGCACACTTGTGGCCTGCACTGATTTATGTCCAGCCCTCCAGCGTGATGACAATAGATTCTCAGATCTAGGAAGAGCTAGCCCTTGGCCCTCACGATTTCTCAGAGCCTGTGGGATGGGAGAACCTGGAAAGGTCAAGTCAGTGAAACTACAGCTGGGGTCCAGTTTGCCTGGGCATTTCAGCATGAAAAGAGGCATCAGTGGATGCAAAATGCAGTGTCTTAATGCTCCGGAAGCTCAGGGGCATGTTCTGGAGTTCAAATTCTGGTCACGGTCATGCAAAACAGGTAGTTTTCCTGGGAGCTGAAACAGGGGTGTGCAGAGCTTTTGTTGTTCGTGTGCATCCCCGGCTCCCTGCCCAGAAGTTTACAAAAGGCACAGCATATAGAACGCGATAAAAATGAAAATCATTCGCTTGAAGTTTGAGAGGCATTTTCTCACTCTGAAAATTTCAGTTCTCCCTCCATCCTGCCTCTGTTCCAAGGCCAACACAGCTTTCACGGATTTTTACTGCTATAATTTCCCTTTGGGATTCTGTTTTCATAGAGAACTTTGATAACTTTGGAACTGCAAACCACTTGTGACCTTTACTGTCAGTGTGAACCTCTACAGGCTGCAGTTTGGGACAATCAGCAAGGCAAAGGCAGAGCTGGGCAGCGGGCAAGGTCCAGCCCAGGATCAGGTGACTTGGTTTGAGCTGTGCCTCTGCCTCCCCAGGTGACTCTGGTTCAGTCCCAACCCAGCATCTTTCTCTATGACAAGTGCCTGTAAAGGCCTTTCAGGTGACTCCATGCACCATCAAAAGATCTATTGAGACAGCACCTTGGGGATATACCTTAAGAAGCAAAAGACACCCACAAATGTAAGTAAGGTAGGATAGGAACACATTTATCTAACAAATCAAAGAGGAGTCAAGCCTTACCTATAAATATATCACCTAGATTCTGAAAACCTTCCTCAGGACTTCAAAATCATATTTGATGTAAACTTCGGGGGCAGAACCTGTTTCTAGCCCAGATTCCTCCCTCTCCCAAGCAAGGTGCACTGTCCTCGGGGGCTGTGGAGGCTGTGACCTTGCGTTATACTGGTTTCCTCAACACTGGCCTCTATCTTGTGCAATTCTATGTTTGTATGTTCTGAAGAAAGTTTTTGTCTGAGAAGCAGTCATTTGTCCCTGCTATCAAGGCTGTCACCTTTCAAATGTCTCAATTCCTGCTTCTCAACTAGTTTAGAGGAGAAAACCTCAAAATCTAGTTGGAATCAGGTGTGATAGAAGAGCTTATTAAGTTCTTCTAGGAGCAAATCAGAGGAGTCTCCCACCTTTTTATAGCCCTTTCTAAAGTTATGTGCCCCCCTGTTCAAAAGACGTCTAGAGCTTCCCATTCTTCCCAAGTCCGCGCTGGCACAGTCTTCAAGGCCTCCCCTCATCTGCCCTCCAGACATGCTTGCGGGATTCCTCTTTGCTGCTCCCAGTGTTTCCCGGCTGACTGTGGGCCCCGACCTCCTGGTTGAAACACTGCCCACCCTTCTAGGCCCATTCAAGTGCATCGCCTTCCTGAAGCTTCCATGTGACCTTAGTCACAAACACCCTGCCCATCGTCTGCACTTGCCCATGCGCCAGCATCTCTCTTGTGGTGTTTATCACCTGCTGCCTTACAAGGAGCCGCACTTTAGGATCATGTCCCGAGACCCTTTTGGAGAGGCTCCCTATGCCCCCAGTCCGGCCTCCTGCTGAATGCACGTGCAAATGAGTGGGGACAAATATTCTGTTAGTTCCTGCTCCCCAACCCACGCTCCCCCCTGCTCCCACGGCTGAGGCTGCTGCACAAGCGTACACAAGCTCCTGTGACATTCTCTGTGAGGCAGTGACTCTTCCTGGCCCCAACTGCTGAGCCAGTGTCTGTCCCTCCCTAGCCTCAGGGGCGCACGGCCTGCCTCCTCCCCGTGTCTTCCTGGAAGTGGAGCTGCCAGTGTGGGGCGGCAGGTGGCCTGCGGGAACACTCACCGCTGCCGAGCCGCAGGAGCAGCACGTCCTGGAGCCTCCGGTTGAGGTCGCGGAGCTCCTTCATTTCCGACACAAGCGCCCCGTACTCCTTGAGCTTCTTGGCCTGCTGGACCAGCTGCCTCCGAGTCCGCTCCAGCTCCTGCTGGAGGTGCCGCATCTCCTCCTGCTGCTGCTGGTAGTTGCGCAGCAGCTCCTCGTACAGAGCCCGGGGCACGGCGGCGTCCTCCAGACTGTCCATGTCCTCTGTGCCTGGCGAGGCCTCCACGAAGACCTCTTCTGGACACGTGCTGTGGCCCAGGCTCAGGCCGTTCTGCTTCTCGAGCCGGGCCACCACTGCCTCGATGCTCTTGTGCGCCACTTCGCTGGGCTTCCGCCCCTCAGGTCTCTGTGTAGGACAACGAGAATCAGTTCAGGCAAGGGCAGCTGGGACTTTCTTGGACTGCGGCTCAATATTTCCCCAGACAATCCTAGAATCACAGAACCACAGAACATCAGTGCTTGGAGACACCTGTGCAAACAGTCAAAGCCCTCATGTTACAAAATGGGGGAGCGGGGGTCCTGAGGGGCGAGGTGGCTTGTCTGAGGCCACAGAGTCTGCTGGTGGCAGGACCCCAGGCCAAAACGTTTTCCCGTTCACCATTCTCCTTCTTGGATGCACACAGGGCAACTCTGCCCAACTCCCCGGCCCCCCGGACCCTGCCCCCCAGGCCTGGGCAGTGGAGTGCTCAAGGGGGTAGTTCAATAGGCATCAGTGAAGAATCAGGGAGAATCAGGCCAGGCCAGGCCATCCTGGGGGAGAGACACTCAAATCTCTTCAACAACAAAACAACATTAAAGGAAGGAGGCATTCCACCCATGAGAGACAGCCCACCCTTTCCCCAAGGACGCTTCATTGGGAAAGATGTTACTCTAGTCCAGGGGAAGAGCCACGCATGTCTTCCTTTCTTTCTCTTCACTGCCTGCTCACCCAAAACCAGCACTCAGCAGGGATAAATGCTTACTCAACTGAAAAGTTCACAGAATGCTAGTCTGAGTCCCTCATTTTGTCTGTAAGGGAACTGAGGTACAGAGCGCAGAAGGTCCACAGGGTGAGCCACAGACAGCAAGAACCAGAATTGGGAACCTAACTTCCAGCTCCGCCCCCCGTATCTGCCCACCTCTCCCTCAGCAGGACAGTAGGCACAGAGAGGAAAGTTCCTTTGGAAGAGAATTACCCATGACTCTCTGAGGGCTGGGGGTTCAGCTACCTGGGGAAATTCCTGCTCAAGTGGACAAGCAGGGGAGACACAGGACCAGCTGAAATCTTCCCCCGGGGCTGGGATGTTAGGAGGTCTCCTGCTAGGAACGCTTGTGGGAGGCAGAGACAACCGAGGACCCAACATTCCGGGCAACTTAACTGTGTCAGGCCAGGAAATGATAGGAAAACCAAACCAATTCAAGCTGACCCGTGACTCTGAGACTGAGTTACTTGACCAGCTCCTGTGTGGCTTTATCTGCTGGGACAAGATGCTGCTAGTATAGATGGACCAACCAGCTACAATTATAATGGGTACTCCAGACGTCTGTCTTCATCACTAGATGGTGAAATTCCAGAGGACAGGGGCTAGTCTGGCTAAGCTCCACGACCCCAGGGGCCAGCACATGGCCAGGCCTACAGCACAGGTACAGTGAACTCAACCACATCTTCTGGACGCTGCCTTGGGAATGTCCATAGTGTTCAAAATCAGATCCTGGCCAACGCCAGAACGCAAAGCATTCTTCTTCCTTGTCTTCCCCTTTCCTTCCTCTGGGACACCGACTGCACTGGCAAAACAGCTAACTAGCTTGCTGAACAGGATATTATCAGCTTCACCAAGTGAAGGCTGAAGAGGGCCAACTGGGCCACACAAAGTCAATGCAACCTGATATAAAACGTTTGTCCAACTAGGTTCCCAAGAACCTCCTCTGTGAATCCCCCCTACCCCATTCCTCAGTGAGTCTGTCCTTAGCTTTTGGGCAATCTAAACTGCTGCCCGAGAACAGCTGTTTCAAGTTTCTGGGGCTTAGCAGTGGCCTCCCCAGAGCTGGGGGCCAGGGAGAAAGACGGTTTCAAATCCCATGGTGATGCTGCTGCTCTGCCTGTGCAAAGTGCACCATGCTGGATGGCAGGGCACGAGGTAGGCCTCCTTGGAAAACTGGCTGGCACAGCAAACCTGCAGTCGCTCTCCCAGGCCTCCTCCACCCCTGAAGAACCCACAGCCTGTGACACCAGGGGACGTGTGTATGAGGGAGGAGGCCAGACTGAAGTCTTTAGTGTCGAGAATTCTAAAGTAGCTCCCACATACGTCCAAGGAGAGAAAAGATGTTGTTACCTTGATGTGTCTAAGCTGTAAATCTTCTTCCCCGTAATCTTTAGCCTCCCCATCTTCTTCTATGTGATTGAGAGAAAGTTTGGGGATTTTTATTTTCTTCTGCATCACACTGTTTTCAAGGTCAGATTTGTCTTCTAAAACGCACATGAAGAGAACAAGGTTGATTATGCGACAAGATGCTCAAAATGCCCAGACCCTCAAATGCTAGAAAATGACTGAGGCCAGACCAGTGAAAAAGGAAAAGCAAACAAACTGGCTTCCCTCCTGCATGCAGGGATAAGCAGGGGGGCGGGTCCAACTTGAGGACCAAGGGTGTTGGCTGGAAGCATGACCATACAGAGTGTTGAAATGGTATCTGATGCATTTGCTTAGCGGTCTAAGTACATTTTTTTTTAAAAAAGATGTATTTATTTCTTTGAAAGGCAGAGTTACACAGAGAGAGACAGAGAGAAGAGAGAAAGAGAAAGAGAGACAGACAGATCTTCCATCTGCTGGTTCACTCCCCAAATGGCTGCAATGACTGGAGCTGGGACAGGCAAAAATCAGAAGCCAGGAGCTTCATCCAGGTCTCCCATGTAGGCACAGGAGCCCAAGTATGTGGGCCATCTTCTGCTGCTTTCCCAGGTACAATAGCAGGGAGATGAATTGGAGGTGGAGCAGTGGGGACTTGAGCAGGCATTCATATGGAATGCCAGTGCTGCAAGCAGCTGCTTCACCTGCTTTAAGTACATTTTAAAGGGAGACCTTTTACGGAATTCTGGAAGCTTGGAACAGCCCTTAGATTGCTATCTGGCCTACATTTAATGGGCACATGAATCCCTCAACAACCATTGTAAGCCAAGTGTCTCCCCAGGAAATTTTAGTGGGTTTTTGCCAGCTCAGGGACCAACCAGTAGGCATGAAAGGGCTGACAGCTTTTGTGGAGGAAATCCCTGAGCTAGAAGGGCAGGGATGACCCCAGAGCCCTGAAATGAGACAGGCTAGGGTGAGACAGACATGGGAAGAGCAATCAGTAACGTTAATTGCCTTTTTACTGGTATCAAATCACAAAGCAACAGTTTAAGGGATCTCAGTGGCCATCTGGTCCAACTCCCTCATTTTTCAGATGAAGAGACTCAGACCCAGAGGATGGAAGACCCTTTCCCAAAGTGTGAGTGTGTGGAAGAGCCAGTGGTGGGAGATGGCCTCCAGCATCTCCCAGGACTTTAGGTGTGCTCACAGCACTTACTGAGGGTCCCACAAATTGTAAAGTGCTACATAAAGACAAAGGGTTTCCTCTCACTTTCTCAATCTTTAAACTCAACCTCAGATAACTGAGGATTGTGTTTTTTTCCCTACACAGATTTTGAACTGTAGTTCCTAGACCTGTCTCTCACTGGAATGCCAAAAGTGAAAGTTCAAACAGGAGGATCCAGAAGTAGCTCTGAAGCTGGTCTCTAGCGCTACGATACTTTGTGTTTCGGGTTTGAACTGAGACTTCGAGAATTACTGTTTCTTATACTCTGCTGTGGTTCCCACTGCTGGATTCTAAATGCATTTTCTAGCATGTTGGCCAAAGAAGGATGTGGGCAAATGGCCAGGTAGCTGGTTATACCCCATCTCCAAGATCTTCATGTATGTGTACACACATGCATGTGTTAAACATGCACTTACGCTTTTCCTAGGCCAACCTTCTCACCTGACAAATTATAAATAACGCTGTGAAAGATGCGTGTAAGCACATAGCTATCTGAGAATGTACTCAAACGCTGCATTTTCCCAAATGGTCTTAGGGATGGTACTCCAGTTGGTCAGAGGTGGAACTCTAGGATCAGGGAGCTGAGTGTGAACCTCAGCTCTTCCATAATTAGGTAAGGACAGGTAGGCAGGGCCTCAGGGTTTCAGCCCAGCCCTCTTCTCTTTAATAGGAGTGTGGTGGTGACAGCAAGAATAACTCACTGGGCACTCCATGAATAGGAGATTGTAATTGGTATTATGAGTCTTCTCTGAACTATTTTATTCCTATAAGCCTAAGGTGAATAAAGATTTCATTTTAAAAACAAAGGAATGACTTCAGGTGTGGGCTATAAAGAAACTTCCCAGAAAAAAAGAGGTGGTTTTATAAACAACCTTGTAGTGATGAATATGATCTTTCCCATTGAAAAAGAAGCAATTCTTGGGATCTGATTTCATAAGAACAGCCTGTTATTGTTTTCTTGGTGCTTATTCAATACATCCTATGAGTTAGACCTGAACAATATCAGGGACTTCAGTCTTCTATAAATCATTGTTAACTCTAAGCCAAAAAGTGCTAAAATGTACAACTTGAAGAAAGTGCTTTCAATGAAATTATCCTGAAATGGTGTCTATGTGTGCATTCAAGTGAAAGGCGGGGGATGGGGGGAGAAATGCAGTAGAAGAAGGGGCAGTGTTCAAGGTCTTGTAAATGTGAGACCAATGCCCTTGGATTAGTCTTTATCTTGACAAGTTCAAGGGCAAAGGTTTGAGATGTAGATCTTGGCTGGCTATGGGGACACAAACAAATCAGCACCCAGCTGGGGATGCAGGGGAAAAAAAAAAAAAACAAGAAAAGGTAACCCAAGATCCCCTACATTAAATCTGAATAAGGGAGAAATAACTGGATCTCTTTAGTCAGTGTAACCATGGAAGGCTTCTGAGAGGAGTTGGCATTTGAGCCATACTTCTTTCTTGCTGGGTGAGCATGGGTAAATTATTTGCCTATTTCTTCTTCTGTGACTAGAAGTGAACAATCCCTACTCACATTGTCAGACTGCAATGAAGATGATCATCCTTAGCAGAGTGAATGGCACTTGAACTTGAATGGCAGGTGCTCACAAAAGAATGGCCATTTAAGAATAAGTGAAAATCTGGACCACACGAGGAGGAGGTGGGGAGATCAGAAGCCGAAAGAGGAAGGTTGGGAAAATATTTAGAAGAGTGGTTATAGAAAAAGGCTCAGTTACCTGCCAGAGGGAGAGGTGAGAAAGGAAGATAAAGTGGTTGAGGCTACAGGTGTGGAAAGAACTAAAAGTCAGACAGCCTGCATTTCCAAGTCCGGTTCTGCCAGTTCTCAGGAATGAGAAGTCTGGAAAGCCAGATATACAGTGGATGGCAAAGCTGAGCAGGCTCTGCCTGCTGGCTGGGGCCTGGGGCAGGCTTGCTTCAGGGGGAGACCTACCCTGCTGCCTGGCGGCCTGGCTTGGGATGGGCAGGGGTTACCCACACTGTCACCCGCCATCTCTGGACTCTATGCTCTTCCATCTCACTTGAATGCCCCTCCTTCCTCTGCTTGACAAACTGCTCAGCCTCCACATACCTCTTCCCCTCAAAGGTCCCATCACACACTGTACATACCTTCTTTGTGGTCTATTCTTTTTCTATGTTGTAATTACATGCTTATGTCTCCCTTCCCCAACTGGAATATGAGTAACCTCAGGGCAGGGCCCCAGTCAGAAGACTGGCCATGTAATAAGGACTTACCAAACAAAAATGTTTAATGAGAGAATCATAAAAAACAGCTATACCAATAAGCACATGGAAAGATGCTCAACATCATCAGTCATTAGGGAAATGCACATCAAAAGTATTACAGGATACCAAAAACCTTACATTCACTAAGATGGCTGCAATAAAAATAAAAAAGGAAAGAAGCAAATGTTGGGGAGGATGTGGAGAAAGTGGCACTCATACATTCTGGATGGGAACATAAAATGGGGCAGCCACTATGGGAAACAGTTGGGCAATTTCTCAAAAAGTTAAACCTGGAACTACTCTATGACCCAGCAACTCCACTTATAGGTGAATTTCCAAGGGAAATGACAGCACATGTCCATACAAAAACTTGTTCAGGAATGTTCACAGCTATATGCTTTTTAACAAATTCTCCAACCTGACGCCCAAAGTAGAAGCCCACCTGACTCCTGCTCTCCTGCCAGACCACTCTGTCCTCAAGGAGTCTCCAGTGAAAGCAGTGCCCATCACCAGGCACAAGAGGAACCAACTAGAGCCAGGCCTCAGGGCTGGAACTGCTTCTTGACAAAGGCCGGCAGGAGCCAGGAAGCTCTGAAGTAGCCGGAGTGCGCCCAGGAGAGAGACAGAAGCAGCTGGTCCCTGTAGGTACACACCTCCTGACCTGAATCCTGGCTGCCTCCATGCTGGGCCAGGAGGATCTTCAGGCTTCTCTGATGGCTAACTACCTCCTAGTTCCATCCTAATGGTCATCAGTGTCCTCCCTGACCCATGAACCCTGGATTAGGGTGCAGGAAGACCGGAGGTGTCCACTCAGCCATTTCCATAGGCAGTGAACGTTCACTGAGTCCCTGTTTGGGGCTCAGTACTATGCTAAGTGGTCCTTGTGTTGTGGGCCCTAAAACCCAGTATGTGACAAGAACCCCAACCAGGATACAAGGTTTGAGTCCCGGAGGCACTGGTTCCTATGGGGCAAACCTCTGGTCTCTAAGCCCTCCTAACTGTGCTCCTGAGCTAAAGGCGGATGATTCACATTCATATCTAACGCACAGGAGACTACTGAACACCCAGTGCCATCACAAAGAGGGGAAGAACCATTTGGAAGAAGGCCCATTTCCTAATAAAAACAGCCATGTCCTTTGCATCAGCTGGTCCTGGGTTGGAATCCTGGCTCTGCTCCAGTACTAGCTCTGGGAAGGAATCTGGACAAGCTACTTAACCTGCCTGAGGTTCAGTTATCAAAGTGGGGACGGTGAACCCTTTTCCAAAGAGATAATGCGCATAAAGCACCAAGCGAGCACCAGGCCACTCTTGTCAGAGACGCTCAGCAAATATGCTGCGCTTCCCTTGCGGGGTCTGTGTTTGGCTTTTGTCCCATGGCAGGGAGAACCAGCGAAGGTTTGTGACACAGATTGAGACATGATGAAAGAGATGTTTGAGGAAGATTAATGTGCCAGTGGCAAGCAAGATGGATGAGATGTGAGGAGGAGACGGAACACAGGGTGACAAGAAGCTATAACTCTTGGCTGGTCACATTAATGAAGGTGAATGGTGGTGTGGATCACCTGAGACAGCAAATACTTCATGGGGCCCTTTAATGTGACTTTGTAACATGCTTCTGGCTTTGAATTCCAGGAAACCACAGAGAAACTAGCAGGTGACAGGGAAAGATGAAGAAAGCTCTCTAGTCGACCTGCCTTTGCAATTGTTCCAAGCTTGAAACCAAATAATCAGTTTTAGTGTAAATAGAAATAAATGTGTAGCCTCTGAAGAGACAACCTTCACTGATCCTGACTTCCTGACACCCAGGACTTGAGCATCATCTCTCTCCTTCTCCTTTCTGGCTGCGATGATGTCAGATAACTGCATTTATCCATTCAACAAATCCTGATCGAGCACCTACTAAATGCCAGACATCACTATATTTAATCCCCCCAGTAATTCCACTGCAGTAGAAGGTGAGGCTCAAAGAAGTGAGGCGGCTTTCCTAAGGCATAATATGGTTGTCAGTGCCAGAATTTAAAATTAAGTCTGCTGGACTCTCTGATCACCTAATTATCCTATAGGAACAAGAGAAAAATTACTAAGTTGTTATAATGTAATACACTGAACAAAAGGGTACAAAATAGACTAAAAGGTCTAAAATGATGACTGACTGTGCTGATATAACTTTCAGTACAGTAGCCTTTCTCCTGAGACCTTGCCTACACCCCAGGAGAACACTATGATGGGTTCACAACTAGAACTAAACACCATATAAATATGTCTTGGTGCCAAACTCATGTGGTACAAAGCTTATTTAAGTCTCCCTGGTTCTAAATTATCTCAAACGGAGTCTCCATGCAAAGCCATCAAGAGCTGTCTTATGAAAATAGGTAAAAAGCTACTCTTCAGAAATATGGCAGAAACTGGTGTTTGTTATTAATTGGAAGAGAGGAACACCTCATTACACTTACAACTGGGGGCAAGTAAAGAAGTAGCAGGCAGGTGGACAGGCAACTCAGTGCAAATCTGACTTCAAAAGTGAAAATACCTCTGAAGAATTTACACAGTTAAAACAGAGGCTGGATAATTAAAACAACCCAGTAACATAGAGTTTGGCTGGGGGCGGGTCTGTCAGCTAGGATGAAATTCTGAAAGGCTAGGTAAAATGTTTTACAAAGGTTTTATCTTGTTTTATAAATAGCTATACGAAAGTTTAAGGTTTTTCATTTGTACAAAATCCTTGTAAAGTCTTGTTTGCATTAAAAACAGATATGCCACAGAAAAGTCAAGCACATTGCATTCTCTGGCCCATGGTGTTTATTTTTATAAAATCCAAGGCAGACTAAATTCTGCAGTTTCAAGGATTGTATCCAGGCAGGACAATGAGGAGTGCCCTGCTGTGGTGCAGTAGAAAGCAAGCAGGGAAGGGAGGCCTGGTGACCTCACAAGTCGCCGGGTGACCACTCTTCTTGTTGGCTTTCTCTCCTCTAAAACAGAGTCTAGAAAACCTCAACAGGTCCGTCTAGCCATGTGGGAACTGGTCAGCCACTGGGACGTCCAGTCTCTGGACAGTGCAGGGGAAGTGGGGAAGAACTCGAAGATTTCTCCAGGTAGGCCTATTTGAAGAAGTGCCCTACAGAAGTCATCCACACAGGAGAGGAGGGATTGCTTGCCAGCTCTTTTGTGAGTCTCTCTGCTTTCACTCTCACCACCTCACTGCTCCTGGCACAAGGCTGGGGCACAAGCGAAACTACAAACGTCATTCGGCTGGGTTCTTTGTCTAGCTGCCCTCATGTATCCTCCAGGGATGTCACCAGGGTAATAAATGGCAGAAGCATAGGGTCACCAAGGGGAAAACATGAGGGAAAAGGCAAGGCTGTCATTTGAGGTCAAGCTCCAGGAGGACTGAAAAAAATTCACAAGTTAAATTTTAAACGTGTTTGCTTCTTATATGTGCTTGCTCCTCTAAATTGCTCTTTTTCACAAAGGGTGGCGCTCACAACCAAGTAAACTGTCCCCTCAGCAACCATGAGCCCACCATAGTTCCTTGCAACTGACTGCATCTAATGAGTACCTACCATTTACCAGAAACTTCCACATTACCTTGCTAAATGACACAGAGGCCAAGTGTGTGATTATTATCTATATTACAGCTAAGGACCCAGGACTCAAAGAAGTGAAGTGATCTCCCCAGGGTCAAATGGCTTATAAGTAGCAGAGTCACAGCTGGAACCCAGACGATTTGACTTCAAAGTCCATCCTCTTTCATCTGACATTTCCTCCTTGGTACTTAAGGACAGGATCTGGAAGTCATCTAATTAAACTTTCTCACAATGCAGGATTCCCTTGTAAACTATCCCTGATCTGTTTGCCACTGGGAGCGTAGCACCAGGCTAGAAGTCTTTTTCCATTATTACTCATCTTCTCACTCTACTATTATACCGTTTCCATCAATCCCTCTGAATTCTTGTTCTCCTGCCCTCATGTGTACAAAGGTACACGTCTGATCCTTCTTCCATGAAGCAAAACATCGAAATTGGAAACTGCCAAAATATCATCCCCTGCAAATCCTTTTTCTGTTTATATATTTATGATATTTTAAAAATGTATTTGTTTTATTTGAAAGGCAGAGACAGAAAAGAGCTAGAAAGTGAGAGAGAGAGCGAGAGAGGACAAGTGAGCTCCCATCAGCTGTGCCTGCAACACATCTCACATTGCAGTGTCTGGGTTCCATAGCCAGCTCTGGTTCCTGTCTCTAGCCTCCTGCTTACATACTTAGCTCACTTATCCTATTTGTCACTAATGAGCACTGAAGAAAAGGTAGTTGCTGTGTAGTTTAAAAAAAAAAAAAAAACACCTGTTTTTAGGATCCAAAGACTTCTTTCCTGGTTAGGTTTCCAGGACGCATCTCTCCTGGTTACCCCTGGGCTCTTCATCCATCTCACTGCTCTTTCTCACTCACCTCGTTTGGACTCTTCTTTAAATGTGCCCTTGAAAGCTGGTGTTCTGAAGAATTCTTCCCTGCATGCTCTCTACCCACTCTGAACCTCTCCCACTGTGATGTTATCTTTCCCAAGGCTGAGGACTTCCCAATTGGGATCTTCAGCCTGGAGGGCTCTTCTGATCCTTGGACCACACGCCCACTTGCTTTCCTGGTTTCCATCCAGATGGGTCCCTAAGACTCAACATGTCTCAAACTAATCAACTCCTCTTCCAAACAGCTACCCTTTCACTGTGCCTCTGGAGAGAGGGAGGCTCAGACCACCACATCATCACCACTCACAGATTCACAACAGTTACCAAGTCCCATGAATTCTCCTTCTTTAATCCATCTCATATCTACCACCTTGGTTTAGGTGTTAGAACTTTTGACTGAACTCCACAAGCCCAATCTAGATCGGAAAGTATGTACAACAGTACTAAACCACTGTTTGCATAGCTCTCTTCTCCAGGATAAGACAAGAAGCCTTAGCTCACAAGGATGTAGACAGAGTATATGCATTGAACTTGGACCTGGTGGGTACCTGGTGTCTGGTAGGCAAAATACCAACCAACCAAACAAAAAAATGCTGACTCCTCCTCCTGAATTTCCCTCCAATGTTAAGGCTGATGTAGTATCACTCAATACTTGCAGAATTTAAATCAACCAATGAAAACTTGCTGTGGTTATGTTTTCCTGGTAAGAACAATACATATATCTTCTGTTCCTAAGGAGCTTTATAAGAGAAAGCAGTTAGGCATACCAGAAAGAAAACTGGTCTTGGAGTCAAATACCTCAATCTGAATTTCACATTTTTTTTTAAACAAAAACTGTGTGTTCTTGAACAATTAAACACCGCACATAAAAGCCAAGCCTCTACTCCAGACAGTTATTTCAACCTGTGAACCAGAACTCTGAAGCACTCTTCAGCACACACTAACAAATCTGTGGCTCTTAAACACCAGAAATCCTAGCAGAGTGAACCGTCAGTGGTTAACATTCCAGTAGAATCTGCAGCAGATGACAGCAGGCAAGTTCCAGTCTTTGCTCCAACGTATATCAGCAGAACATGTCAAAACCTAAATTAAAAGTTTTCGCTTGCTTTTTTTAAAAAAATAAATCCTTTTGTTGGCAGTCTCCCACTGATGACATGCAACAATCTTTGCATATGAAATCGGCTAGTCCCCTGCTTTGCTGCTAACTTTGTAGAAGTTCCAAGGCATTTCTGGAGCAAGTGATCTATTTGGACTGACAATGCCAAGCTGGGACCTGAGCCCTGAATGAGCTAAAATTACCAAAGCAAGAAGAACGTGGCTTTGGAAGCTATTTCTCCTTAAGTGTGGGGCTTCTTTTAGTCAAGGGAGTGATAAAGAATGTTGACTTTTTCCAGATGAACAAAATTGAATGAAACCCCCAAATCCTGGTGCAGGTTTCTGTTTGGAAAAAACAAGATGCTGCGACAAATGTTCCTGTGTGAGTCTTCTCCTTTGGCATAAAAATGTACCTGCCTTCTGGAAATGCATGAATCAACACGAGCTGACCAGTGTGGTCTATGCTTGGCAAGGCTGATGCAGAGAAATGGGAGGCAGGCCCTGTCCTAGGGGCGTTCACTGCCTGGCAGGAAGAGAGGACACTCAAGAGTAACCAAAATTAAGACAAAAAGTGCTCAGATTGGACGATGGAGGAATAAGCAAGGTATAAAAAGAGCTCCGAGGGGCCGGCACTATGGCGTAGCACGTAAAACTGCCACCTGTAATGCCAGCACCCAATATGGACGCCGATTTGAGCCCCTGCTGCTCCACTTCTGATCCAGCTCTCTGCTATGGCCTGGGAAAGCAGTAGAAGATGGCCCAAGTGCTTGGGCCATTGCACCCACGTGGGAGACCCAGAAGAAGCTCCTGGCTCCTGGTTTCAGATCAGCGCAGCTCCAGCCATCGTAGCCATCTGAGAAGTGAGCCAGCGGAGGGACAAACTCACTCTCTCTCTCTCTCTCTCTCTCTCTCTCTCTCTGCCTCTCTTCTCTATGTAACTCTTTCAAATAAATAAAATAAATCTTAAAAAAAAAGAGCTCTGAGTGGGGGAGTCTCAATTAGAGGCATGCCCCTGGGGTGGGGTATCCCCCTCACACCTTGTCTACAGTTCTATCACAGCCCTCAGCAGCCACGAATGCCTGGCACATGTCTGTCTATTGCACCAGAGGGAGAGCTCCACATGGGCAGAGGCCACATGTCAGACAATGATTAATTCATCTGAGCTGGCTCAAAGAAGTGCCATGGGTATGTATTCACACAGCAGCAAGGCATACCGCAGGCTCTGGGGAAGGGGGAAAAGTAGGTGAGGCTGAAGAAGTAAGGTGCGGCTTGCCCGAGGAGGGCTGTGAATGCCAGATGAAGAAGCTGGAGTTTTATTCAGTAGGCGATAAAGAGAGCAGTCAATTGATTAAGACTGTGGTTTGGAAGATTGTTCTGAAAACAATTTGGAAAACAGTGTGGAGACGGAGTGATCAAGTGGAAGGCTGTTGCACTGGTTTACAATAGCAGGAGCTGCAGCAGGCCTGACTGCAGGCAATGCTAGTGTAGATGAACTACAAAGCCCGTCTAGAACTGTTCCCATCTCTGTGCTCCCCTGGTATCTGGCCTCTTCTTCTCTTTAGGACTTAATGTTGGGGTCTCCAAACTATATACTCCCTAAGGATGGTGCCAACTTCTCCTTCATCAATCTGCCCCCTGCAGAAATCCTACATAGCTGGACCCCATAAGGTAACCCCATCTCTCCTCCATCATGCTGTCATTTCAATCACACCACCTTGGATACACTGACGCATTGATGTATTCACTTGTTTAGCATGGGGCCTGGCAAATCTTTATTGGAAGCAATAAGGGGACGCTTGACCATAAAGGCAGTTTAGTGTACCCAAACAATAATACCAATTTTAGGACATTAAGCTTAGAGAAGGCAATTTTGGCCACCTAAAACACAAAATTCAACCATGAGCCCTCGGAACAGGTTGGGTTGCAAGTAGATAATAGTGAGCCCTCCAAATGGGCAGTTCTGTTTCATGACCTGACTGTTAAATAAACCAGTAAGGAGACCGCAGCTGAAAGGTGAGTCAAGCCTTAAGTTGTGTGGGCCCTCCATGAGAGATGGGAACTCCTTTGAGATTTACTTAAGCGCGTGACATTTGACGGGCCGGGCAGGGAGTGGGGGCAGGTGTGCGTGTGTGCGCTCTGTCAGAGGGAGGTTGGTAATACGGGAAGAGGAAGAACAAAATGGGCTTGAAAACTCAGAAACTAACCTTCTCCTCCGGCTTGAAAACTTGTCTTGAGCTGTAAGCATCCTAGACAGTCCTGCCACTTCCTTACACTCCTTCCCTGCCATGCGGTGTGGCTCATGGGAACACTGGCTACTTCAAGAAAAAGACTGCCAAGCAGGGGTCTGGCATGGGAAGACCTGTGCTTCAATTCTGGCTTTGCCATGTATTAGCTTTGCAGCTTTAGGCAAATCTCTCAGCCTCATGTCCTGACCTATAAATTGGAAATCCCAACCGTACCTAGCAAAGAGGCACACAGAGAGAATGCACAGGCACACAAGACTTATCAATAAAAAAAGGTGGGGTTTTGTTTTTCCTCATACTGCAATTGCAGTTCGTTTAGAAAGGGGCCCAACGCTCACTGAAGCCGTGGTGTGAGTAAAATACAATGTCCTACAGCAGTTGTGTTTGGCATTTCGTGGATATAAGTAGAAGGACACTTCAAGACAGCTTTGTGCAGGCCTGGGGAAAAACCCAGTGAAGTCACGCACATCTCAGTGAAGGCCACAGCGTGGCCCTGACACTACCTCTGAAACCATGCCATTGGTGTCCGAGAGGGATGAGTCAACGAATGGCTCATCTCCAGTGGAAAGCCGCCCCTGCCTCCTCTGGAGAGGTGGCCCCCTGACTTGGTGCTGCAGCACAGCGGTACTTCTCTACAGGACATGCCAGGTGAGCTCCTGAAGATGAAGCTGCTCTAAGCAATTCTCAGAGCCACCCAACTGAAGTCAAGATGGGCGTTCAAGACACAAAGGAGAGTTCTTCTGGGATAAGTGAGTTCCCAAGCTCACCCTGGCCCTTCCAATCAAGTCTGCAACCAGGCCACTGGCTCCAATTTAAAAATTAACCAGCTGTTTGGAATTCAAAATGTGGTCCAGTCAACCTCAAGTTGTCTGTTTTTACCTTTTGCCTACCAAGGAAAAAAACTGAAGAGGGGTGGGGGGAAATAAGTAGTCTTTAGGCTCAAAATGTGTGGTTCTCGGGTCAACGGCGGTATATGTCTTACTTACGAGGACTTGTGTCGATTTTAAGAGCAGAGTTGGTGGGGGCTGCCAGCTGCCTGGGAGACCTCTCTGCAGTGCCTGAGTTTGCTGAATGGATGAACGGGTAGAAGGACGAACAATCTCTGAAGGAGGACAACAGCCATTACACACAGACACTGGTTCCCCCAGACACACCTCACCTGTGCTCTCCTAGGGCCCTTGCAGGTCTAGCATCAAGAAGCATGCTTTCTTTTCTTCTAGCAAAAGGAAAGGTAGGGTTACAGCCCAGGTACAATTCCCGCAGGCCTATCCTCTTGGGGAATAAATTCCTAATCCCTCCCCCCAGGGAACTAAAAGCAAGCAAACAAAATAAAACCTAATCTGCTACAAAGAGTTCCCTTTTCTAACACCTACTTCCCCTCACTCAGTTCTTGTGGATCCTCGGCACTGGGCAGCAGGGCCTGTCAGGGAGAGGGTGAGGACATGGTTTCTAAGAAAGGGTCCCAGGGTGCTGCGGGTCAGTTTCCAGTTCTCCTTCCACTCAGCTCCTGCAAATCCACGTCTCAGAGGCAACCTGAAGTGGGGGAACAGAAGCAGTCGCGCGGATGAGCTCGCATCTACTGCTAACTTGCCACAAGACCCTGGGCAAGTCACCAGGATGGATGCTGGGTTCATCTTTTAGACTAAATAAGAAAAAAAAAAAAAAAAAAGGAAGGGTCTCCATAAAACCATATGCTAATGATGTCTTCATTTCGTTTCCCACCCTCGGGGCTCTCTTCCAGGTAGAGGGCAGGCACATTCTGTGTGCGGTCCAAGGCATGCAGCTCTTACCAGCAGTGCTAAGAGGATGCTCTCGAAATGGAAGGGCTACTTTGCTCTGCGCTGTGTGTCTGAGCCCAAGCCTCTCAGAGCTGGGGAAGAGGGCCAGCTGTCTTCTCTGTTCAAGGGAAGAAGTGCCTCAGCACGGCAGGGAGAACCCTGGTGCAGAGGAGGCTGCAGGGCTGGCCGTGTCCTATCAGCAACTGAACCTGGGTATCCTCACCTGTCCACTGGGAAGGAGATCACCTGTCTTGCCTTGTATCTCAGGGTCCTGGGAGAGCGGGCATGCAAGGTCTGGTCTTAACCTGGCCTGGAAACCCTTTGCTGGTCCCCACCTCACTCAGGGAGCCTTCTGGGAGATTCAGAAAGGGATGTGGAGGCCAAGGGATGCTGAGGGGCCCTGCCTTGCTACCTGTGCCACCTGGCCAGGGAAGGGCAGGAGAGCGGCACCCAGTGCGTTGAGGTTCAAGGCCTCCTCGTCCTGTCCAGTGATAGCAGGGCCCAGACAAGGATGTCTCAGCTGCCCGCTGGGGAGGGAGTACTGCCTAGAAGCCCTAGCCTCCTCACTCCTTGGAGGGACCGAGGGTCTTAAGGGGGAGAGAAACTTGAGACCGAAAGGAATGAACTGGGAAGAGAGGTAAAGAGAAGGTGAGAGAGAAAGAAACGCAGGAGAGAGAAAGGCAAAGTGTAGGAGCCAGGAGAACACAAAGAAACAGAAAGAGGACAGACACAGAGGAAGAGGCGCAGACAGACTGACAGCGCGGGAGTGCCGGGGAAGCGTGCAAGACAAAGGGGACCAGCGGGTCTTTTTAACTGGTCTGGCCTCTTAGAGACACCCGGTCCCCCGCAGCAAAACCCCGAGGCGGGCGGGAGGAGGAGGAGGCTGGAGCGAGCGCTGGCTCCCTCGGCCCCCTCCGTCCCGGCCCCGGTCCCGGCCCCTCCCGACTCCCACGGTCCCTCCCGGCCCGCTCGCTCACCTGCCAGCGCCAGGATCTGGGCCTTGTGGAGCAACAGCGCGCCCCAGTCGCGGGGGGCACGCGGGGGGCTCTCGGGCCCGGCGCCCAGCTCCTCGGGGCCCCGGTACACGGCGTACACCTTCTGGTTGTCAAAATCCAGCCGCGAGCGGGGGCTGAAGTCGCGCACGCACGACACCGGCAGCGCGTAGCAGACGTTGTCCTCCAGGAACCGCACAAAGGCGTACATGGTGGGCGCCGGGGGCGGGCCCCGGTCGGGACGGGCAGCCCGCGGGGCGGGCGCGGAGGTGGGGACCCGGCGGGGGGCGCGAGCGGCGCGGCCCGGCCGGGGGCGCGGGGGCGGCTCCCCGGGACCCGGGCTCCCCCCACTGTTATTGTTCCTGAAAGCACCGCTCTGCCAATCGGCTGCTCTCGCCTGGGCGCGGAAAAGGGAGGGAGGGGAAGGGGGGCGCGGGGCGGATGCGGGGGGTTTGGAAGCCGCCGCCACTCGCCGAGTCAGACCCGAGCAATCACAGCCGGAGCGCGATGCGCCGGGAGGGGAAGGGGCCGGGGAGTCGGGAGCGACGCTGCTGGTAACCACGGTAGCTTTGCGGGAGACGCGCACCGGCCGCAGGTCGCTGCGGGCAGGACTGTGCCGCTTCGACCGACGCGCTGCGCGACAAACGCACGGCAGCAACACTGCATTGCCAAGCGGCGGGGAGTGTGGGCGAGAATGCACGCGGGGTGGGTGGCGGCAGTCTCGTTTGCATCCCAAAGTGTGAACTTGCTGCGGACTGGAAGTTGGGACTGCGGCAACTTCGGCCCCCAGCCTGGGCTCCTTTAGTACCCCGCTCCCTCCACACACACACACACACACACACAAACACACACGCGCGCGCCTTTCTCTTTTATTTCCTTTTTTTTTTTTTTTTTTCCTCTTCCCAAACTGCCAGCTCCCGCCATCTGAAGGGTCAGTCCTCCAGAAACATTCTCCCAGAGCTGCCAAACCAGTTCTGACCACCACCGGGACTTATTTGGGATTTCCAGTTGGACCTGTGGGCCAGGGCTGTGGAGGTTGGTCCAGGGCCACTCCCCTCCCGGGGCGGGGGGAGCAGTGACACCTCTTTGCCCTGCAGTCTTTCTCCACTGAGCTACCCCCTCCACTGCCTGCCCACCCCTGAGCTGGTACCTGTAGGAATAAAGTAACGAGTGGGGGGGACCCTGGCCAGGCACATCCAACAGTAGGCATTCAGGGACACAGAAAGATCCGGCATGCCTTGGAATAACCTTTGCTTGTGCTTTGGAGGGTTTGGAGGGGCTTGAGGCCCCCAGGGCAAGCCACGCTGAAACTGGCCTCTGACCTCTTAGGAGCCCCAACTCACACCAGAAGCTCCATCTCACATCCCTAACAGGGATGCCCCTGAGACTGCGGGCTTTGGATCAAATGTGGCTACCTACATCCCAGATGCTTAGTTCAGACCGGGCACTTGGCAGGGGCTCAGTACATTTGGGGTGAAGAAGAATAACACATAAAAATCTAGACCCATCCATCCATCCATCCATTTATTTTATTCAAGTAACCAATATTTGTTGCATACCCCCTGCATGCCAGATAATGGGCTGGGCCTGGTGGCAAAGAGGTGAAAAGGCAGGACAAGCACCTGCATTCCTGGACCTTGTGTTAGTGTATCAGAGCTTGAGTCTCAGCTTTTGATTCTTGTGTCAAAATTAGTTTACAGTGTGAATTCATACTCCTTCCCCATCCTCGAATCACCTGTGATCCACTATGGGACTATTACAAAGGTATAAGAATAATGACACAGTGAGAAAAGTGTTCTCATACAGGAACGCTTAATGGAGGCAGCGGACCCAATTAAATGTTCTATTTTCTAAAAATTAATTCTAATGAGTTCAAGCTGTACAAATAAATAGAATAAGTACACCAAATGTTAAAAGTGATTCTCTTACCTTTTTAATACTGGTGGGTGATTTTGTTTTCCCTTATATTCTTTATACCTATATTCTTATTTCTATTTCCTATAATAAAGCATTGTTTTATAATAAAAAAATTTAGCTTTATAAAACTGAAGTACTGTGCTTACATTTCAGATCGGCTCCACTAATGAAGCAGATAAGCCACAACCCCAAAATTATTTAACTGTGGTCTGGGGTGTACATTATATAGGTAAGCCCTATCAACCCAGATCTACACATACAGGTCAGATTGAGTTCCCTTAAACCAATCCACTGGCAAACATGCCGTGCCAGCCAGGCATGATCCCAAGTTGTCCTGATGCAGATACGGGTCCTATCTCAACCAACACACTTGTGGGCAAAAGAGGAACCCCTCTGAGTTGTTCCAGCAGATTTACCTTCATGATTATTATTTCATTGGACTGATCTTAAATGAGGTTTCACTTTGAGAATACATTCCTAAGGTAGTCAAAGGGAAGTAATGTGTAGCAGGATTTCTGATAATTTACAAAATAGATAATGCAGAGTTGGCCATATTTAAGAAAGTCCATGAAGTTTCAGAGTATGTTTGCAAAATTATATCAGGTAGCATCACGATCAACCTCCTCTCTGCATCTCAATATAAGAAGGACCTCCACATATATTACCAATCTCATCTCTCATTGGCTTCCTGGACACAGTATATTTCAGACACATAAGCTGTCTGACATTTCCAAGACAACTTGTCTTAGCAGGTCCCAAGCCCTTGTGCTTGCTCTCTCCTCATTCTGGGAGCTTCTCTCTCCCGAAGAGCATAGTGACCCCAACTTACCCTGAAAACCAGCTCACATATCTCCATTGTGAAGCTTTCCCAGTCACCCACAGTCCTCAAGCCCAGGCCAGCTCTTTCTACTATTTGTCCCAACACCTTTTGTCTTTCCTCACTAGAATGAAGGCTTTTTAAGGGGAGACAAAGGCTGAGTAACTTCAGCATCCCAGGTACCTCACCCAGGGCTGGGAAGTAAATGTTTATAGAACAAATCTATTAAAGAAAGACACAAAGAGAGCCTGAATGACTAACCTCTTGCATGATTTTTTCTTAAAAAGCCTATTCCTCCTTTTCAGAGTTGGAGCTGAATCCCAACTCTGTCTTTCCCATTCCCAGTGATCAAAGGGCCAAACACTGAGTCCACTCCTTTTGAGACAGATGCATTCAGGAGTATATTAAAAATCACTGCACCTTCAGGTTCGAACAACTTCACCACCCAAGTCAGTGGTAAATATTCTAAAAGAACCCCAAGAGAAGAAAAGGACAAAGATCAGGCATAGGATGCTCAAAGACAGTCATGTACAGCAACGGAAAGACATCCAGTTTCTGCTTCTTATGTGACTCACACATTCAATCAACTGACGCCTACCTGAAGAACCAATTATGTGCCATGCTCTGCCTCCCCGACCCTAGAGAAAACTGAATCAGAGTATTTTCCTCCTTGACCCACAGACCATAGCCCCAAGCTTTACTTGTACCAGAAACTCCCAATGCAGATGATTCATTGATTGACATGAAAAGATAATCCCAAAACACAGACTTAAGACTTGAAGAAGCAATTAAAAACATCAAGTTCAAGCAAATTATGATTAAATTCCCTCATCAGCATTCCTGCCAAGTGGTCACCAAGGTCGTTTCCACACAGTCAAGAAGTGTACTGTCACCCCTTAACTTTGGGACACTACCATTAGAAAGTTCTTCCCTACCAGCCCACATACAGAATCTTTCATACTGGGTTCACCAAAGTCTCCTACCAGCCCCACAGATATGGGAAAATTTGCGATCTAATCTTCCCAGGTTCTTGTCTGTCTTCTGTCCAGACATCTTCACTTTCTCTCTCTGTCTCTTCTCACATAACCTGGTCTGGGTGATGATAATTGTGGTATCTACCTTTCCTCCAAAGCTCATGATAAGCTATGCATGCTGGGCACTGTGTATAGGTGCTCTCAATTAATGTCACACCAATCTCATGGCAGACTTGAGAAAATTGAGACTTACGGACAAAGCCATTTAGCTCTAGGGAGCCCTGGAAGGCTTTAGTTCATATTTGCATTTTAGTTGAGTTTGGAGAGAAGGCAAGTCTGGGAGGGAAGCCTCTGATGAGGCTGACTGTCCTGTCTCACCCCTCCCCCCACTCCCTCCTTCTGTTGGCCAAATGTACTTTGCCTCTCATCCAAGTCATTTTAATGGAGCAGAAAATGTACACATCTGGGGCAGCTTTGCAACTGTGTCTCTGCTGCGCTGTCCTGTTGAGTTTCCCAGAGCCTTGAGTTCATGTCAAGCTCCTTGCATTTAGCCAGCTGAAGTGTGTTCAGTGGCAGCAGAGGGACTTATGTTTCATATTACGGCATGGAATTCTCAGTGTACTTTGCAAAACTATTTTAAGGAGACCTGGGTTCTGTAAATTTTTAAAGCAACTGGAGCGTGTCTTTTCAACTTCTCTGCTAATGATTGACCACATTTTTTCTTGATTTTGCCTTTTTTCTGTGACGTTTGATTTGCCTTTTCAAGTCTCTGCTTTTTACATTTTTAAAGACTTTGTTTTTGGAGTAGTTTTAGGTTCATAGCAAAATTAAGATGAAATCACAGAGATTTCCTATATACCACTTACCTTTCCCTCCCACCACCCCATGCATAGGTTCCCCATTACCAACACCCCCCACACACCATGCTGGAATGGCACATTAGTTACAACTGATGAACCTACATGTCATAGTCACGTGAAGCACATCTTTGACATTAGGGTTCACTTCTTGGTGTTGTACTTTCTATAGGTTTAGACAATATCCACCGTTATAGTGCCATACATTATGGCATCATAGAATATTTTCACTGACCTAAAATCCTCTATGCTCTCTCTAAACAACCCTCCCCATTAGCCCCAATCCCTGGCAAGCCACTATTGATGTTTGTATGGTAAGCCTCATGTGTGAGGATCTGTATGCATCAGGGCAGTTTTTTTTTTTTTAAACTATCTTCTCTGTCCATCTGGATGAACTGGGGAACTCAAACAATACCCCACTCTTAGGCTCTATCCCCTGAAATCTGGTGGAGCCTAGGCATTCTTTTGTTTTTCATTTTTTTAAAAATTGCCAGATTATTCTAACATCAGACAAAGCTGAGCACCTCTGAGTTTCAATATTTTAAGGTAATGTGCCAGGCACACAGGAAATTCTCAACCAGTTGTAGATATTATTTTCAGGTAAAATATAGAAGACTTTGAAATATATCTATAACTCTGGGCAAGTCATTTAATCTCTCTGGGTTACAGTTTCTTAATCTGAAAACTGACATGCCAGTGTAAAAAGAAGACAGCATATTGTAGTCTTATGCCTTGGATTGAAATCATGGTCTAATAAGAAAGGTCTGCCATTACTATGTGTGTAGCCCTGGACTAGTTTCTTAATCTTTCCCAGTGTCACTTTCTTCATCAGAATATTAATACAACCTCATAGAGTTGATCTAAGTATTAAATGAACAGACCCACATAAAGTGCTTGGTACACTGCTTGACACATGGCAAATCCTCCAAAAATTACAGTTGCTATTAATGTTAATATCATAATTGGTATTATAGTAACTATTACAAGGGCGCTTATCATATATGGACATAGAAGAAGGAGCCTAGTAAGTTTTTACTGAATCAAATTGAATATGATAAGCTGAATAATGCTGATGGTTATCCCAAAAGCACCCCAGGATGCTTTCATCCTAGTACTATCCCCTTTAATACAGAATCAGTGGCCATGGATCATAGTCACCAAAGAAGCTCTCAGATCTCAAATGGTCAAGAGCCTCTGAGGCTGCAGGCCTTGACCAAACCTGCAGTAAACACTTCTAAAATATTGTGTTTGGGGTGATTCATTCTTTCAAAAACTGACTTTGTTGAGTATTTTCTTAGAAGAAATAAAAACTTCCACACATTTTATAAAATGTAAAATGCAGAAGCACTCTCAGCAATCTGAAGTCTTTGTGAATGTGCCTCTTGGCTTGAAGTTCAGATCAAGCAGACCAAAGTGAAGTTCCATCTTATGAGCTCCTGCGAGTCACACATGGGAAATCTGGTCACATGGACGATCTGAATCGGCACTTTACTCTAGCAGTGTATAATCTATATAAGCCACAAACGACAAATGAATTCCCAATGGTTGAAGACACAAAGAAGTTATGAAAAGAAGAGATTGTTACGAGGAAATAGCATTTGACTTGGTTTTGAAAAAGAAACAAAGAAAGTGGGCTACCTTGAAAAAATGCAGATGCCTCAATTATGAATTTCGATGATGGCAACTGGTTTGAAAAGCTGCTGCTAGTTCCTCTAATTAGCTCATCCTGTGACTTTTTAGGTGAAATGTCACTACTTCAGAAATGTCCCCTCTGACTTGCTCTTCCCATCCCCCTTCCACAGCCTTGCTCAGGGCCCTATTACATGCTTCCATGGCTTCTTAGCGTATTCTTCATGGAATTTCTCATAGTATATAATCATATATATATTTCCTGTAACATTGTCTGTCTCTGCCACTAGCTCAAAATCTCCATCAGAGAAGGAATGCTAGCTTTCTTCTCTGTTGGATCCTAGCACCTCACCTGGCACATGGGAGATCCTAAACAAACACTGAATGAATATATGTCTGAAACATCGTCCCTGGAAAAGAGAAAAGTCCCCGGAGTCGAGGACCACCAAGGGCTCTTTTCAGTCCTTCTGAGTCTCGCCGTCCTCTTGTGAGTATCTTTCTGTTTCTGTGCAGTCCACGAGGTCTGACTCTCACCCTCTGGCCCCAAACCAGCAAAAGTCCCTTTCCTTTTTTACCTTTAGCACTACTAAACATTTTTAAAATGTTTTTCTACCTATGAAGAGATAACAAAATGGAAGTAATTATAGAAAAACCTCAAGTTGACAATCATACATACGCTAATACCAAGAGCCACATAATCGTATCAAGAGCTTCACTGACACAGTCCCTGGGTCCTGCAGGAAACAAAATGGTGATTCTGCTCCATCCTTCAAGGCTAGAGTTCTTTCTACCTGCAGTTGGCTGGAAGTCACTGACTCTATAACTCCCTACAGAGGGCAATTTCTGCCTTAATCTCGTGTCTTCTGATGAGTCCAACATTATTTGGGAAATAATGGGGCAACCTTTCTTCAAAGACCACACATTAGTTCTCTGCTCTCTGTGAGCTGATCCTGTGCCTCAAAACGCCTGCCCTTCCCAGGTCCCCAGAGGGCCAGAGTGCGTGCACCCCACATCTGTTCACTCTGAGGCTTTTGTTTGATAACTCTAGGCTGCTGTGCTAGGTGACAAGCACAAAAGGGAACATTCATACAGAGAGTTAAGTCATCTCAGAAGTACACAGTAAACCATGAACTCTGATTTTCTTAAGAATGTCACGACTATGCCATAAATTCAAAATCAGAGGAAAGGAGTGAAAACAGAACTAGCAATTGTTGATTTCCACAATAGGCTGCTTTACCTATTTGTTATTTTAATCTTTTCAAAATACCCCATAAAGCCGGTACTATTATTATCTCCGTTTCTCCGAGGAGGAAACTCAAACTCAGAGAAGCGATAGAAGTTGTTTATAGTCACATGGAGGAGACCTGAACCTGCATGTCTTTAATTCAAAGGCTGGGTTTTGCTGGCTGTCTGAAATAGGCCTTGCCTCAGAGTTTCCTAAGACAACAAGGAGCTGCCCTGACTGTGTAATTTAATCTTAGCTTCCGAAGGCTTGAATCCCTACCTAGAAATCTGAGAACCAGACCTTATAGGAAAGTCTGATATCAATCAGCCCAAGCATTCATACCTTGGGTAAGTAATCATTCTGTAAATGTTGTTGAAGATTTGACCATATTGTCTAGGATTTCTTAAATCATGGCCTCCTTATGCCAAAGACTCTGAATTTTCCGGGCTTTCTGAAGTGGCCAACTGTCCAATACATTTCTACTGCCTTGCAACCTTTGTGGATGGCCAGGGAGTTAGAACCTGTTGGGAATCACCTTTTATTGCAAGATTGAGTGAAGGCTTCACTGAGCCAGAAAAGAGATGATCACAGTTATCTCTGTGAGAAGTGTCAACCTCCCCCAATACCCCAAGGAAGAGTTTTCTTACTCTGCTACTGATTGGAGAAATAAGAATACGCATACTAGCAGTGAACCTTTATGGAATGCTCTCCTTGTCCCAGGCTTTACATACATTTCTCAGTTAATCTTCATAACAATCTGGTTGTGTGGCTGGGCAATTTGCCTAGTAGTTAAGATGCTGAGGCTTGAGACGGCCCGTATTCCTGAGTCCTGCCTCCACTCCTGATTCCAGCTTCCAGCTAGTGCACAACCTGCCAGGCAGCAGGTGATGACTCAAGTAATTAGGACCCTGCCATCCACCTGGAAGATCCAGATTGAATTCCTGGCTCCTGGCTGCTGCCTGCCCAGCCCTCTTATGCCTTTCAAAAAATAAAACTTAAAAAAAAAATCATGAGTGGTAGCTACTATTATTACTAGCCTCATTTTAAAGTCTAGGAAACCAAGGGATAAGGGTGTTAAGTAATTTGCCCGAAGTCACACAGGAGTAAATGGTGAAGCCCGGATTCAAATCCAGGCCATTCAACTCTAGAGTTCCAGTCATGGACTTCTACCACAATGCTTGCTCCCTCAGAGTCTGACTCTTGTCTCATTGAGGGATTTGGATCCTTCTGGATAAAATGGGGGGAAATGGAGCATCCATTCTCAGAGGGTCATAGGCTGATTCTTCAGGGATGTCCAGACCATCCTGATGGATCTAGGGGATATTCAACTTCCCAAAAAGCACCCTGAAGTTCCTTGATGTTTTTTGCCCTGTGGTGGGTGTGTATGAGTACACTAGATGCAATCTTTAGTATAAAGAAGACTTTATTTATTCAGAAGCACTATATCTAGTAGCATAAAAGGGTCCACCTATTAATGTCACCCAAAATTAAAGTGTTCCCTGCTCCCAATTGTTTACATTATGATGAGAAAATGACTCATATACACAACATACAACACATTTTCTTTTTCATTTATTCTTTTAAGTCTTGTGGTGGATGTTCTGGACTGCACCCCTTCTTATTATTGGAAACATATTTATTATAATGGAAAATAAATGGCAAGAATAGAGGACAAAAAATAATCAGTTAATGGTGAAACATTTCTTTCTAATGCATAGGGATGGATAGGAGAAAGGTGTACACATGAGTGTGTCATACTCTGGATAAAGTAGCCATGGAGAAGTTTACCTAAGTTGGTAGGCAGAGCTATGCAAGAGCCCCAGCTCCCACCCTGCTAACATGTCCTGCACATTGCAAGGCTACCACATAGTCTATGATTACTGAGTTCTAGGACCCACTCTGGAGAGAGAGCATGGCATGGGAGAGGTGTAAGGCAATGAGAAAAGTGACAGCTACACAGACTTTGGGTTCTTATTTGGATTCAATTACTGCCCTTTGGCGGATCTCTGATTCCCAGATTTTTTTGAATGTCACAGATCATCTTACAAGATTGTCATAGAATCTTGATGACACAATGCCTCTAAGTGCCTGGCAAACACAGTGTCTTTCCTACAGGTTTCAAAAACTATCAGTTGCCTTTTTTATTTTCTTCTGAGAGGGTCTCTGTTATTCATTCCTTTCAGGAGGAGGTAGGGTACTGACAAGGATAGACCCCTGGCAGCTAGCTAATTTTGGATCAAGTGTGCTTTCCTCTCTCTACCCACTGTCCTTTTGTGGCCAACAGGGGCAGCGTGCCTTGTTTAAGAAGGTTGGGCTTTCGCTAGGATCTGAACTTTTATCTTACAAAGTATTGGAACTTAAGCTAAGTTTGGGTTTTATTGTCTGCTTTTAAAGTCATGTTGCGATTTTGTATATTTAAAACATGCCTTTGTGAAACACAGTGTTCTCAATCATAAAAAAGCATGACTTATGTTATGCCTCTCTGTTTCCATTTCTGGGTTCTCTCATCTCCTTGCACGATTTTTTCTCTGGTGCCCTGCCTTATGTGCTAATTCCTCTGGGACACTGGCTGTGAGAATTTGGGCAAGATTTTTAACTCTGCTAAGACTGATTTTTGCATTCACTCATTTATTTGTTATTGAGCTATTTCTTGGGAGCTTATTCTATGTTAGATTCTCCACTTAATGTGTGGGCTATAGTAGAGAACCAGATGGAGTGACTTTCCTTATCGATAAAATAAGAAAATGAAACTTGTCTGTTATTGAGATGTGTAAATGAAATAATGTCTATAAAAAAGGAAAAGGCAAAGAAGAGGAATATAAAGTACTGAGCCTCTTACTCTGTCGCTGGTAATGCTAGGTACCTGATGTGTGATCTTCGTAGTACCCTTGGGAAGCCATTGCTGTTGATCCTATTTCACATATGCATCCACTGGGGTTCAGGGAAGAAAACAGAGGACCCTTATCATGCACTGGATTCAAACCTGGTGTAAAGTCCATGTGGTTGCCACTTACATTACCTCCATAGATCCCAGGCACAATGCTTGTCATTCAGCAGGTATGTTGATTTCCAACATAGGTTGCATGTAGGATCTGGGAGACTGTACTCCTCTTGCTGAGATATCTGATAGCACCAATTTTGGTTTAGGTAGAGTAAGGGGTACTTGAGTGGAAAATCCAGAATCCTGTTCCCTGATTCCTTAGGGAATAAGATGCCAAGAACATTCATAAAGAGAAAGGGAGGAAACCATATACCTTAAGCTCAATAACTCCAAATCACCCACACATAAAAGACTTTGAGGTCCTCTGGCAGCCAGAGTCACCAGCTCAGGAGACAGCTGGGACATGGACTCTTGGCAAGAGGAACATTCTCTTTCCAAGCCAATCCATCTCTGCTGCTGTGATCTTTAAAGATGAAATATTCAACGTTCTTGCTCCCCTTGACTCTTAGTACTCCCCAGGTGGAGGCAGACCTCAACTGCACAAACTAACAAAGTGTATTTTTCCACTTGAGATGTTCAATGTGTCTATCCAAAGATGAGTCTGCCAGAGAATGTTCGCTTAGGGCCTGCACATTTTCAAGAAGCTGAAAGCAGAGTAAGAAGTGAAATCACTGTGCTTATACTTGGCAAGAGGGCTGCAAAACTGCCCCCAAGTTAAACAGTCTTGATCTATGCACCCTTTTCTTTTCCATCTCTCTGTTTGGACAGGTCACAGCAAGAGCCTATAACAGATTTACCAGCACAGGAGTCAAAGACTCCCCATGGGGTTTTAAGTTTATGAGCAACTCCTTCTTTTTGGTGTCTTGAAAATGAAGGGTCACGCCAGGAAATGCTTGTTGCCACTGAGGAAACTCGTGAGGGCTACCAGATTGAAAAGACAGACATGGAAGGAGCAAAGTACAGCCTTGCATACAAAGAAGGGGAAAAGAGAAAAAAAATCTTTTCCTTGGCATAGAAAAATTTTATCCTGAAGTTCTTTTTTCCTCCATTCTTGGCAATGTAACAAACACCTTAAAATAGTTATAAAACAGAAACAGATTCTATAGAAGCAGGGAACCAAGATGAGTGAGTTCAGAGCTCTTATAGCCTGAACTTCTCATTCCAGAAGTAATGAAATGAAGGCCAGAAGGTCAAGTTATTGCTCGAAGTCAGAATTTGTTATTGACCAGATCAGCACTGGAGCCCAGCTTCTTGTGGGCCTTTTCTCTGTTCCACACTGCATGCTCTCTCTTGGTTACAGAAGAGGCTTCAGTAAAAGGTGATCTCATCTATTCCCAGGGTATTAGCTTACCTAGTCCCAGAAAAACCTACATGTCAGCATTTTGAAGATTTGTCATTGGAAAAAGGTACTCTAAGCTGGAGATGGGGTGATGAGAGGACTACTAATTCTCTTTAAGTGTTACCACCCCTTCAGAGACTATCTCTAATACCACCGCCATCCCCATGCTGCCCCCTCTATACTACCCTCCATGACCCCACCCCATCAAGGGGTGCTGATGAGTCTTTAACACTCTGGCCAAAGCACAAACCTAGCTTGTTTTGGGAGCTTGCCCTAAGCATAGCTGAGGTTGCCTGCAGTTAGGGACTTTGCTGAAGACAAAAGGTAAAAGAAAAGGCAGTAGAATGTAGTAATCAGAGCTTTGAAATCAAACAAACCAGAGTTTAGATGCCAGCTCTGAGGCCTGTTAGCTGTGCAGAGCTGAGAAGTCACTGACGTCTTTAGTTTCCTCATCTGTGGGGTAAGGAGAAACCTCCAAGAGAGCACACAAAGCACAGGTCTTTGCATACAGTGGGCCCTGATGTTCATAAAACACAATCAGGATGGACTTAGAAAGCACAGGCTTTTTGTCAATCATCTGAGAAAACATTTCCTGGGCCACCTTCTCTGTGCCAGATCCTATAGGAGGTGTTAGCTAGAGGCAAACAAGAAATGGTCCTTACCCTGCAGGAAACCATTTGTTTTTGCTGTACTTTGTGGTTGAAATGTGTCCTGTAAAGAGATATGTTGAAGTCCTAACCACCAATATATGTTAATAGGACCTTGCTTAGAAACGGGGTCTTTGCGGACACAGTGAAGTTAAGAGGTCATTAGAGTGGGCTCTAATCCAAAAGGAGTAGTGTCCTTATAAGAAGAGCACCATTCAAGACAGAGACACACAGGGAGAGTGACATACGATGACGGAGGCAGGAGAATGGAGTGTTCAACTGCAAGCAAGCCAAGGAACGCCAAAGTCTCAGTGGCTACCACTAGAAATTCAGAAGAGGTGAGGAAGGGTTTTACTCGGAATCTTAAGGGGAGCAGGACTCTGCTGATACCTCATTTTGGGCTTATATCCTCTAGAATAGTCAGGGTATAATACATTTCTGTTGGTTAAGGCCTCTGGGTTTGTGGCAGCCCCATGAATCCAACACAACTGGAAGACATGCAAGGGAGCAAATGCAACAATTACAACTTTAAAGTGACGCTCAGTTCCTGGGCTGAACCTTTATTAGAGTTAGGGTTGGGGTAGTTAGTTAGGGTAAGCCAAACATTTATTATGTAAACTTGGTTAGACCAGGGAGGCTCCCTGCGAGCCTCGGTGTTAAAGGAGGTGGGCATCAGTAGAAGTAGCTGTCTGGGAAAAGGGCACCCTGCTTGGGGGAGCTTGGAAAGGCTTCCCAGAGAGGAGGGTGAGAGATGACACCTGAAGAATAGGTATAAGCTCAGCAGTTATTGGAGGGGGAGGAGAGGGCAACACCATTTGGGCTACAGAGTCTAGGGTGTGAAAAAGCAGAGGCGTGTAAACGAGTTTTAGAACTCTTAGCACACCACAAATATTTACGCGTTGCAGGAGCTTGGTGCAGATGCTCCTCCTTTTCTCAGCCTTAATGTCCCCTGGACACCTCCTACACAAAATGCCCCAACTGAAAAAGCGCCTTCTTTTGACCCCAGTCCATACTTGCTACCTGTTCTCCTTTTGCCCTCTCCCACTTGGTGGATGGACCACCACCTACCCATCTAGCCTCACTAGAAGTCACAGAGTGCCTGCATGCTCAACTCTTGGAAGTTGACTTCCTTTTCATCCATGATTTACACAATCATTTCTGAGCTTTACTCTCTCTCATACTGATGGATTCTCACTTGGCACGGGCTCCCAGCTCTCCAGCTGTGTCTCGAGGCCATATTCTTTCCAGCCAAGCCTCTCTGCCAGATAATTAATGATCTGTAAACAAATGCTTAATTGCACCAGGGGAGCACATATTTAAAGAAACTTTGTGATAAAGCAAAAGATCCTTTTTATAACATGAGAAACGCCTTTCTCACAAATTCTGCTCCATCTTAATTTAAAACAGAGTTGAGATTTTTGTTTCACAGGTTAAATCTAAAGCTCTTGTGCAGCAGGACCCCCAAAACAGAAGAACAAAAATCGGCCCAAGGGACAGACGGTGTTATCCTGGGGTTTACCCATGTCAAGTGCTTCCTGACATACCTTGTTTTCTAAGTCTAGTTCCTTTGGCTCTCAAACTCAATATGCAGGCACTTGGGGGAGGAAAAAAGTTTTGGCTTCTGGCAAGAAAGGGAAGGGAATATGAATATATGAAGAATCTAATATGTGCCTGGCTTTTTTGTTTATTTTCTCTCATTTTATTCTTTACAACACTCTGAACAGTTTCCCATTGCTAAACAAGTAAGTTGAGTACTTAATCCAAGTTGGTAGTAGTGTGTAAGGAAGGGCAACTGACATTGAAGGGGGTGTCTGAATGAAATACGATGAGATTATTCTTGCTAAGCACTGTTCTTTTGAGCTGTTTAGGGCATCTAGTCATCCTTATTGCTCCTTTAGAATAGATACCAAGTTGTCAGCCTGAGAGTGTGCATTCTGCCTCACCATGCTGATTTCGGGAAAGTGGGCAGGACAACTGGGTTTGGTGGGCAAGCAGCTGCAGTGGAAATTTTTCTATTTGTTGTTACTTTGAGGCAGTACCCTTGTGCTGGAAGTTCGGGTTAGGTGCTGTTGGGGGAGGGACTGCTCCAGCCACATAGGCCCTTCAAAGAGGAAGCACCTTGGCTCTGCTGAAATTGAACCCTCTCTAGGGAGGTTGAAAGGGTGGTTTTTGTGTAGTTCTAAATGGCATAGCTGTTTCAGAAAGGGGAAGCACAGTAACATTTTTAGAATAGCTAGTGAGGTGCGACAGAGCCCACAGGAACGCTCTCCCTGCTTATGTGTCTTAGAAAACGCTCGGTGTTCACAGTGCACCTTTGTCATGCTAGGCCCTGTGCTCTGTGCTAGGTCTTCAACCTTTCTGTCTTGAAGAGTCCCTTCCCGTCTGATCTAACACAGGTTCAAATCTTTCCTGGCCTCGAAAAGCAACAGCAGCCACCTTAATCTCCTCACTCATCCTTGCTTCTCCCTTCATTCATTCGTTCTCTCCTTCTCTTCACAGGCAGAACTTTTGGGAAAAGTGCTGCCCACACTTATTATCAGCATCTGTTAACCTCTCATTTGCTCAGGCCCACGGCAGCACAGCCTCTGCCTCTCCCGAATCTGCTCTGCAACGTCTCCAATGACCCTGCTAATTCAAGGAACTTTCCTTCGCTTGGTCTGCTAGCAGCATTCCGTCGATTCACACTTCCCTTTTCTCAGAAACTTTTTTTTTTTTCTCTTAAGTGTGCTTGATTTTCTTCTTATCTCTTTGATAAGTTTCAATCTCTTTTAAGGCTCTTCTTCATCTATCTCCACTTTAGCTGTCAGCGTTCCTTGGAATTTTGACCTTGATCTTCTGGCCTTCTCATCTTATGTGTTAGTATACCTAGCACAGACTGCCCTCTTGAGCTCCAGATATATTTGCATACTGCAGAACTTTGAGCTCATATGGGTATCTCAAGATATTCTAGAACAGCCTCTTCAAATCTTTATCTCCAAGCCTGCTTCACCTCCAACATTCCTTCCTTCAATAGAGTACTACCATCTATCCAAAGATCAAGTTAGAAAACTCTAAGCCATTCTTCATTCCTCATGTCCTCTCACCACTTACTCATCACTCCCATGAATTCTGTACCATAAATATCTCTTAAGTCCATATATTTATTTTCTTCTCCACTATACCCTGGATCAATTCTTATTGCCCTACACTCTCCCCTTCCCAATACATGCCACATACCAGAGGGGCATGACCTTCCTCAAATGAGGATCTGATCGTGTTACTCATCAATACTTTCTGAAGGCTCTTTATCTATCACCTACATTCAGGCACAGTCCTAGCTGATTTAAGTCCTGCATGCTGTATCCCCTACCAACTATCTGGGCTCAACTAATATTATTCATTCCTTCATTTTCTTTGCTTCAGCCAAGCTGGCTGCTACTTCATTTCTCTTAGTCCTTCTCTTTTTTCTTTTTTTTTTTTTATTAAACTTTTATTTAATGAATATAAATTTCCAAAGTATAGCTTATGGGTTACAATGGCTTCCCCCTCCCAAAACTTTCCTCCCACCCACAACCCTCCCCCCTCCCGCTCCCTCTCCCCTTCCTATCACATCATGATTCATTTTCAATTCTCTTTGTATACAAAAGATCAGTTTAGTATATATTAGGTAACGATTTCAACAGTTTGCCCCCCATATAGTAACACAAAGTGAAAAGAAAAGAAAAAAAATACTGTTGGAGTACTAGTTATAGCATTAAATAACAGTGTACAGCACATTAAAGACAGAGATCCTACATAATATTTTTTTAAAAAATTAATTTTCTATGCCATTTGCAATTTAACACCAGGTTTGTTTTTTTTTTTTCATTTCCAATTATCTTTATATACAGAAGATCGATTCAGTATGTAATTAGTAAAGATCTCATCAGTTTGTACCCACGCAGAAACACAAAGTGTAAAAATACTGTTTCAGTACTAGTTATAGCATCACTGCACATTAGACAATACATTAAGGACAGATCCCACAGGGGATGTAAGTACACAGTGACTCCTGTTGCTGACTTAACAATCTGACACTCCTGTTCATGGCGTCAGTAATCTCCCTAGGCTCTAGTCATGAGTTGCCAGGGCTATGGAAGCCTTTAGAGTTCGCTGACTTTGATCTTGTTCCGATAGGGTCACAGTCAAAGTGGAAGTTCTCTCCTCCCTTCAGAGAAAGGTACCTCCTTCTTTGATGGCCCCGTTCTTTCCACTGGGATCTCACTAACAGAGATCTTTCATTTAGGTCTTCTTCTTTTTTTCTTTTCCATGGTATCTTGGCTTTCCATGCCTACAATACTCTCATGGGCTCTTCAGCCAGATCCGAATGCCTTAAGGGCTGATTCTGAGGCCGGAGTGTTGTTTGGGACATCTGCCATTCTATGAGTCTGCTGTGTATCCCACTTCCCATGTTGGATCTTTCTCTCCTTTTTTGATTCTATCAGTTAGTATTAGCAGACACTTGTCTTGTTTGTGTGATCCCTTTGATTTTTAGACCTGTCTAAGCCATCGAATGTGAACTGAAATTGATCACTTGGACTAGCGAGGTGGCATTGGTACATGCCACCTTGATGGGATTGTATTGGAATCCCCTGGCACATTTCTAACTCCACCATTTGGGGCAAGTCCGATTGAGCATGTCCCAAACTGTGCATCTCCTCCCTCTCTTTTTCCACTCTTAAATTTAGCAGGGATCACTTTTCAGTTAAAATTTAAACACCTAAGAATAATTGTGTGTTATTTACAGAGTTTAACCACTAGTACTAGAACAACTACTACAACAACAAATACTAAAAAGGATAAAGTATTACATTGTACATCTAGAGTCAGGACAAAAGCTGATCAGGTCATTGTTTCTTATAGTGTCCATTTCACTTCAGCAGGTTTCCCCTTTGGTGCTCAGTTAGTTGTCGCCGATCAGGGAAAACAAATGATATTTGTCTCAGTCCTTCTCTTTTTTCTACCACCCCTTCTCTTCTTTGTTTTTTCTAACTTTTTATTTGGAGAAGATTGTAGCTTCACATACACTTTTCATAATAATCCAGAGATTTTATATACTCTTCACCCTGTTTCCCTACAGTGGTAACATCTTGCATGCTATAGTACGATGTTATACCCTGGAAACTGACATTTCTAGAATTAACTGACCTTATTCATATTTCACCAAGTTTACCTGTTCTCATTTTGTATATACAAGTGCTTGCAGTTCTGTGAAATTTGTCACATGTGTAGATTCAAAGACCACCACTACTGACAAGATTAGAACAATTCCATCACAAGGATCAAACTGGCCTTCTTGTGGTTCCTCCTGCCAAGTTCCTTTTACTTCCAGGTCCTCACATAAGTTGTTCCTCCTATTTAAAACTCTTTCCTCCAACGCCATCCATTTGTCCAATTACTATTTATCTTCCAGGCCTCAAATTAAACAACTCCTCAAAAAGACTTCTTCTGATGCTACATTCAGTTAGGACTCTTGCTCTCCATTGCATTAGAATGTATATCATCCTCTGCCTTCAAAACAACTATTTTCTCATCTCTGGACAGGTATTAACCTTCATGAAGGCAGAAGCGGTGTGAGGTTTATTCATATCTATGTCTCCAACACCTATCACAGTAGTTACAATTAGGGAATTCCCCAACAGAAACAGGTAGAAATAATGAATTCACAAAATGGATGAGTCTTAGGCCAGCGTTGTGGTTGAGTAGGTTAAACTGCTGCCTGCAACACTGGCATCCCATAGGGTGCTAGTTTGAGTCCTGGCTACTCCACTTCCAATGCAGCTCCCTGTTAATGTGCCTGGGAAAATAGTGAATGAGGGCCCAAGTACTTGAACCCCTGTCACCCACATAGGTGACTTGGATTGAGTTCCAGGCTCTTGGCTTCATCTTGACCCATTCCAGCTATTGTCATTTGGAGAGGACACCAGCAAACAGAAGATCTCTCATCTCACTGTGTAACTCTCCCTCATAACTAAATAAATACATCTTGTAAAAAAACACCCAATTTGATGTGTCTGTGGAGCTTCCTTAAGGAGCTTCCAGTCACAAAACAGGCAACAGGCAAAAGAGTGAGTTGAATTCGTTCTGTCTTGGAGGAAAGTCCTAGATGCTTTGGGGACTGTACAGAGTTGGGCACAGCCAGGACCAAAAGAATCCTTGAGTACCCATGTTCATGTGCCCAGAATCCTTCAGCAGTTTTCCAGGTTAGACAGATGATGTAGGCAACAGGGTAATGATCCCAAAAACATTACTCCAAAGTTCTAGCTTGAACAGTTTTCTCATCTCTAACACCAAAGACTGAACAGCAATCTTGGTCACAGACTGGGTAGTGACATTAGCCCCACAGTGAGCCCTGATCCTGGGCATGACATGGTTCTGATCCTGGTACAGATACTGACACAAGGAAAACAGGACCCAAAGCATATGTCCTACCACAGAGTCAATGACAAATATCTATCCATTTCATATCCTAAGAAGAGAAATAGAATTATTGAGTCTTGACTAGTTAAAGCTGGAAGGGCCCTTAAAGGTATTATGCCCCTTTCTATCACATTGTATAGTGCAGAGTGGGAACTCAGCTCACCAAGTGCAGGACTGTATGTGTTAATATATTATATATAGCTTTAGATCCCAAATCACTTCTTCCCATTTCTGAATCCAAAAATTAATTCTATCAAACATAGCTGATCTTTATCTTAGAAACATCCAACCAAAGATTTCTCCCAGCCATGAGCTGGTGCTCTCTAATATACTGTCCCTCACCAACCAGAGTGATTTATATAAAGAATAAGATGGGCCACGTTAATCTGTTTAAATACTCTTTACTGGTTTACTATTGACTTCAGGAGGGAGTCCAGGACCCTCAGTCTCCAGATCCAGCAAGCCCTTCTCCTCTCTAGTCTTACCTCTTGCTCCTCCTTGTATTCTTCTTCACTAAGCACATCATACTGTTTTGTGCTTCTGCTGAAGTTGTGTCCATTGCCAGAATGGATTTCTCACTAATCCTTGCCTGAGTAACTCTTCCTTGACCTTTAAGACTCACCTTAGCTACCATCTTTTCCAAGGAGTCTTCCCAGAACTCTCAGCTTAGGTTGGGTTACAGCCTCCTCACCCTGAACCATCCCTATGACTATCCTTAGCATGTCACTGAAACCTTCAATTGGAATGTTTGATTTGTGTGTCTCTGCCTTCACCAGTCTGGGCTTCTGGAGGACAGGAACTGCATCCTAATAATTTCTGCCCTCTCAGCATCCAGCACAAACCTGGTGCTGTGGAAGCTCTTGGTCAATTCTGATGGAAAAAGAAGGCAATTCTATGGTTAACACGCACTGAGAGTTAACTGCATGTAGCAGACATCACATTAGGTGCTTTGCAAGCATTGTGTCATTTCATTCTCTTAATAGCACTGGGTTTCAGCATGCTTAACAAAGACCCCTCACGCAGAGTATCTCGTAGACACTCCAAGCTTGTATTCCCAATAATA
This sequence comes from Lepus europaeus, assembly GCF_033115175.1. Lineage (NCBI taxonomy): Eukaryota > Metazoa > Chordata > Mammalia > Lagomorpha > Leporidae > Lepus > Lepus europaeus. The sequence goes on from NC_084831.1 coordinate 40,301,703, forward strand.
TCCAGAAACTGTCTATAGGCCCTGCCCCTAACCTCACTCTCCATTCCAACTCATGGCCTGTGGAATACTGTCTTGCTTTCCACCCTTGTGCATCACACTTGGATTTGTCGCTCTCTCAGGCCCATTGAAGTGGGAGCCATGACCGCATTCTCAGCCTGTTTTTCTATTTCAATTCTAATCTAGACGCCTGGCTGCCAGCCTCAAAACCGAGCTCTGCAGTCTGCATGCCTAACTTGCTCTACCCCAAGGGACAGCCAAGGCACTGCCCCTTAGTGCCAATCCAGCACTCCAGGTCCTTGAGTATCTGAGAGGAAACAGTCTATTAAAATGGGCCTGATGACACCCATGATCTAGCAAAGACAAAGGAGCTCAATGAAGGTAAGTAGCATTCCCACACTTGGCTTGGCTTCTGCCCATTGTCAAGACCCAGTTGGAGTATGTCTTCTTGAGTGGAAGGCCCATTCTTTCTTCTTTCAGACAGCCCTTGAGGGCCCAACTACTTGTGCAGTTTACACAGCGGTTGAGAGCTCTCCAAGCAGAGGTTATTACCCAGCACCATCCATCAATGTTCAGCTTGGCACAGAGAAGAGACTTAGGGAGGACAAGGTAGGGGGACAGATAAGTATCCAGTGAGCTCAAGCTCCCAGCAATCTCCCTCTGATTATAGTGCATGTTCTGTTCTTCCTCTACCTCTGTTGCCAAAAGTACTTGGAATCCCCTTGCATTTTGTTTTGGCACCAAAGAAGCAAAGCTATCAAGTGCATTTTCTTCTCAATTTTTCTTTGTAATTGATACTAAATCCTCTGTAAAGAAACGCAGTCCCTCAGTATCTTAAGGAAAGCTAGTCATGGTATGTTGGTTTAAACAAAGGCATTGTGAAATCCAGGGGAAAGTACAGATCTCTACCCAGTTCCCAGAGTCCCTAGAACTAGGCTCAAAGGCAAATTTTTCTGAGGCTATGAAATTGAAAGTTTTTTGGTGTTAGGCAAAATTGGGTTAAAAATACTGACTCTACTTCTCTGAAGCTATGGACTTTGCTAAAGAAACCTAAGAGTCATCCCTCCTCCTTGCTCGCCCCAGCCGATCTTTCAACAAGGTCAGCCGATTTCACTATCTGAATGATTCTTCTCCAGTCCTTCATGGTTGTAGCTAGTCTGGTGGTTAAGCCCCTAGGTTCCGGAGTAAGACTGTCTGGCTTTGAATCTCAGTTTTCTGTTTACTGTATCATTTGAGTAGTTTACTGAACCCCTCAATGGCTCAGTTTCCTCATCTGTAAAATAAGGATGAAAAATCTTTGGTTGTTAACAAGATTCAATTAAATATTTCCTATTAAATGCTAGCATAATTCCCAACCCAGACAAAGAGCTCACAAACATTAGCTCTATTTATTATTTCTGATTACCTCCTTTGTTGAGGTCATTACCATGTGTAATTCCAAATTACCACACATATCCTCTCTACCCTGCCAACTCATATGATCATCCCTGCAAGGTCTCTTGCCTGTTTTCTCTCCTTTAATGCCCTTTCTCCAATCTCTTCTTTGTGTCATAATCAAAGCATTCTCTCTCAAAGCAGATGAGAACAGATGATGTGCAGATGGGAAAGACTATAATGATGTTCCGTTGCTGGGTTATCTGTAGAGGAAGCGTGAGCTCCCTGATTTTGCAGAAAGGACCCTTAGTCAGCAGGATCCTGACATACCTTGCGACAATCCTGGGCAATTTCACTGCCTCAGAGGAGACAAGCAAATGTTGCAGTGTTCTACAGGTAGTCACTGGTCAAGCAGGGACTTATACGCAAGTCTATGTGATCCCAGAGCCTGTCCTATGTTCACTAGACTGCACAGCTTCTCCCTCCCTTACCCTGGCCATCCATAAATGGCAACAAGGGCAGCATCTGATAAGCAGGAAAGGAAAGGTGCATCAAGTGACAAAGAGGAGCTGGGAGGGAGGCATCCTGTCAGGGGGAATCTTCCTGGGGAAGCTGCAGTCCTAGGGCCCTGGAGGGACAGGAAATCATGGAAGCTTCTGGAACGAAAGCCTACTTGATTTAGAATTGTCTGGTGAGAGGAAGTGAGGCTCATGTCTCAGTGGCAACATGTGTCCCTGAGCACTGGCAAAGCCACAGGAAGTTCAGAGGTTTTGTTCTAGATTTCAGTTACTGTTACCGAGGTGGTGTAGAGCATGTAGAGCACGTTGGGGTGAACAGCTGTGTGGAAGAATCCCTGATTTGGGAAATCTAAAACGTAGATCCACATCCTCATGGAGATTCCCTCAATGGTAGACCGTCATAACACCACCACTCCTGGAGATTTCATAGCTGGACCATCCAACTGCCTGTGGGCAGCCTGAGAGGAGGACTGTGTTCGCTGGCCCACCGTGGGGTCCCACTGAGGTAGTGCCTGACTTGTGGATAATTCTGCCATTTACCACCGTAGTGCCTTTGGAAAACTCATCTAAACCACACTGAGCCTCAATTGCTTCTTTTATCTAGAGGGGGGCAACAGTACCTTTTCTCCCCACTAAATGGTAGCTACTGTTTTTGGGTCTCCCATCCTCATACTATATGCTCCCTTTTCTTAGCCATCTGTGAACAGGAGAGAATGATAAGAAGCTGTGCAGAGAAAGAATTGAAAGAATATTCTCTGAGGGCTGTTTAGTTTTGACATGCCATGCATAAAACAACAGCCAGATTGGACTGTTGCTTAATTCTATCCAAACTGCCAGATAGGCATTTGAATAAGTAATCTAATATATACATTTTTATTCTATTCAATATTCAGGTCGTCTCCTGGTTGGAATGAGTATTCAGAATGATGATTGCTTAGAAACACACCATTCCAAATACGAATGAGAATATTCTTGCAATCTTCAGTTCAGCAAGGATAGTGCGGTGTGAGATTAGGTTCTGCAAATAATCACATCTGAGACACCTATGCACATACTTACTACACGCCTTTCTTCATAACCTTGGAAATGCAAATCCCTGGAATCTTAGAGGCCTAAACATGCCTCCTCTGCTAAGACAATTCCTATGTGAAGATGGCAGAACAGAGCACAATAATATGACTTCTCCTCTGGTGTTTGAGGCCCTGCTATGGTGTCCTCCCCATTCTGTAAGCAGTGGTCTGGTCCCCTCACACTCCAGCAGGGACAGGCGTTAACTGCTTCTAAAAGCATACTGAGTAGGTCTGACCTGAAGAAATAGCCATTCACATTGTGCAATCTCCCTATTTGTACATTAATCCTTACTCTGCCTTTTGTCTCTTATGCCCTGATATTCCCTTTGCAGGGGATACGATCCCTTTCCTTGAAGTGAATCCCTATTCCTTTCAACCATAAGTTTGCTCTTCCTTTGTCCCAGTGCAGGTATCTGGAGGGATCAGCCTGGGGGACACCAGGTACAGTGGTGAGCTCTGGCTTCCTCTGCCATTTAGTAGGAAGGAAAGATTTCAAGCAACAGAAGAAAAGGAGTTGATGCCGAGGAAGCTTGCCAAGGTTTTTCAGAAAGCAGAATACCACTGGGGAAAGGAAATATTTGGATTGCAGCAGCATGAACAGAGAGGCTTAATATGTGAACTCCTGCCAACATCATTACACCTGCCTCAGAAGGTGCACGTGTGTGTGCACATATATGTGTGTGCAAATGCGTGTAGAAACACAAGTACTTATGAATGGATATTTCCTCTATTCAACAGTGCCTCTGTGGTGCTAGTGCAGCGTAGGTTCCTCACTTGGCCCACTGCCACATGGCTTCAAGATTCACTCAGGTGTAGCCTTCTCTGGGAAGCATTCTTGAAAGTGCTCTCTGCCTTAACTGACCCTGCACCCACAGGAAGCTTTGTGTGCTTTCCTCCGTGTTGTTCATGTCCTTGCTTGTCTGCCCCATTAGACTGCAGCAGCTTCTTGAGGGTCCTGACTCTGATTCGTCTCTGTCACCCTGTCTGGGCAAGTGTGGGTGCTCTGTGTAAATTGGCTATATAAATGCATTTGAAGAAAGGGACAGTCCTGTTTCAGGCTTTCAACATTGTCTCTGCTGCCATGCTTTTCTTTTCTTCCTTGTAAGAGGCTGAGGGGTGCAGATGCAGTAGAGCATAACCCCCATAGGGCCCACAGCGGTGGGAACATTTGTAGGGAGATAACTCGGATGAGCCAGTGGTAGCTGTCTTGCCAGAGATGCACGTGGGGTTGGATGGTGCTGTTTCTCCATTCCAAGTATGCTTTGGACTGACCATTCCCAAGCCATGATCTATTCTCCTCCCTTGCCTGGCCCCTCAGGAGCAGCCATTCCTATAGAGCTGGCACTCACATTTTCCTTCTTTCCAGCCAAGTCACAACTTGTGGATGTTCCTCTCACAGATGTGCAGGATTCTTGCACACATCTGTAAATCAGAAGGGCAGGGGAAGTTGCTTGGCGAGAGGCCCTGGCTCAGCAGGGGTACTCCACTGGCAACCCCTGAGTTGTGAAAGATTTCCCTCTGTACTGTTCTTGGCCAAGGAGCTCATGCAGAGCTGGGGCTGGGGAGGGCTTCTGGGGCAGAGCAAACGGTGACATCTTCATCTCCTCTGTTGGCTGAGAAATTCAGTGGGCAATTCTTGGGATATAGGACTGGTGTCTGCGACAATGACATAAGGGAAGGAAAGGAAAATGCCTTCATTTACCTATTTGAAAGCAGCCCACGGTCCTATTTGTAGAGGAGTCTGCTTTGTTCCAAGCAGCATAAGTGTGTCATCAAATATTAGGGCCTGTTCCACACCTGAGATCCTTCACTCTTGAGGTCTGGGACCTTGGATAAGATTTTTAGCCTATTTCGATATAGTTTTCCACATTTAAAATGGAATGGTAATCGTACCTGCTGCCTGGGGTTAGATTAGATGGGATAAGTCTAATAAAGTACTTAACAGAGTATGTGATAAATGTTGAGTACACATCAGTTCGTTTTGAACACTATGTTTACTGGATACTTACTATGTATCAGGCATCGTTATGAGCACCTTAAATATTTTGTCTTATTTATTTCATACAAAACCTTGAAGATAACTATTATATTTTGCAGTCAACTAGAGTGAGGTGCAGAAATACTAGGATACTTCTCAAGGCCACACAGTATATGAAGGGGCTGGTGAAGGCACCTTCCAAGGCATAGTGAGTCAGATGTCATAAGGCATGGCCATTGTTAGAGAGTGCTATGGGGAAGGAGGTCTACACTTGTATATGGTCTGGGGTAGATGAGATAACCAAATTCTTATCCTGAGAGGCTAAGATCACAGCTGGAAAGATATGCTGGGTTTCTGATCTAACAGGTGAAGCATGAAAGGAAAAGAGTGAGTCGGAAGGCTGGTAAATAGGAAGGCCAAAACCCAGTTAGTGCAGGGTACTGTGGACAGGCCACAGCCACGGAGTCAGGGTGAAGGCTGAGACTCCAGTGGATAGGCAGAGCTGCCTGGCCCTGGTCAGTCACTTTTCCCTGTCTGCATCCACAGAAGAGGGTAAAACAGGGTACTTCAAACAGTTCATGGAGGAGCTGGTGTGTGGTATAGAGGGTCAAGCTGCCTGTGATGCCAGCATCCCATATGGGTGCCATTTTAGACCCAGTCACTCTACTTCTGATACAGCTCCTTGCTAATGCATCTGGGAAAGCAGTTGAAGATAACCCAAGTGCTTGGGCCCCTGTACCAACATGGGAAATCTGGAAGAAGCTCGAGGCTCCTGGCTTTGGCTTGGCCCAGTCCCAGCTGTTGCAGCCATTTGGAGAGTGAACCAGTGGATTGAAGACCTCTCTGTCTCTCCCTCTCTCTCTGTCTGTCTTTCAAATAAAGTTTAAAGAAAATTTTTTAAAAAGTTGATGGGAAATGGAATTAGAACATAAGTTTATTTTGATAAAAAATTAAAATTCATGCATAGTTTTTTCATAATATGCACTTTCTACCAACTTTTGAAGATCCCTCATAATATCTAGATCCTGGGGGTGAGTTGAGAACCAAATGAGGCACTGTACAGAAAGCTCTTTACACAATGCCTGGAGCATGGAAGGCATTCAATAAATACATCTAAAGAAAACTATCCAGACTTGTGTTTTGGGAAGATATGGTTCCAGAAAGAAAAATGATATCATCATATTCATCTTTTATTCTGGACTATAAAGGACTGTTGGGCAGATTCCTTGCAGGAGTTTGTTCACATGAATATCCATTGAGGCTGAAATGAATGTTAAGGGGATGTGCACCAGCCTTATTTTAGGGAAGGAGGAAGGTGACTGTGGAGTGTTTTACCCTGAGATTAGTTTCCTGGGTCAGCCTCATGGACCCGTGTTTGATCCCCAGAGACAGAGAGAATGCAGGTAGAAGCTATTTCCAAAAAGATTCCAGGCCTGTGAATATTAGCAGGGGAGATGGATATCTGTCTCATTTCTAGATAGCAAAGAGTACGGCTTTGGTTGCTAAAGTATTTCTTGTTCTGACAACTTGACATCATAACCAGCAGCACTCTTGGCTGGATCATTCGATTTCTCCTGGTGGGCACTGGGAACCCAAATGATTACTGTAAATGAGTGCCCAGAGGCTGGGGTGATGTGGGGCAACATTAGTTATACATGCCTTGGTTATATCTCAAATCACTCCTGGGGTATCTTTATACTTCTTTTTGCATTTCTTCTCCAACTTATGACATTCTGTTGGTCACTAAGTCCTCTTGCTTTATCTTCTCAAATGTTGTGCAACATCACTTCATTGTTCATCTTTATTCTGGGTACGTGATGGGTAGGGTTCACTTCTTCAGTGATTGACGATAGTAGAGGAGTTAATCTAGGCTTGTTATTATGTAACATGTGGGAAATGTAAGTAGCCTACAAGCATAGATTTGTCCCCTAAACATTTCAGCTGAAGACTCCTGAAAACTGTTAGAGGATGAACGAATTCACTGACTCACTCACGGATTTAACCAGTTAACTAACAAACATCTCCAAAAATTTTGCCACAGTGGATGTTGGCTGCTGGGGACCCAGGGCCTCTGTGCTTGAGATGCTTATGCTCTGGAAAGATAAGTGCGCAGCAGAGGGCTATGCACTGAGTAGCCTCCATTGTTGACAATGAGCAAGCTGAAAGAACAGTGCAGATCATTTGAGTGAAAAGCCATTCCCTAGGCCATTTGTTAGATGATTTCTTTTCCTCAGCTTCTTCTCTGGAAGAGGTGTCTACTTGAGAAGGTGGAGAGAGGGTCGATTCTTCAGGGTTCCCTTTCAGGGAGCAAGGAGAGGGCATGAGCCTTGGGGTTAGGTGGCCTTGGGTTTCAAGCCCAGTTCTACTGCTCATTAATTGTGTGACCTCTATCAAGTCACTTTACCTCACTGAACCTCAAAAATGGGATAATTTATGCAATGCATTTAGAATGGTCCTGGGCACTCAGTAAACGGAAGTGATTTAATTTGAAGCTTCAACTTTGAAGATCTCTGTGAGTGAGATCCCAGTGGAAAGAATGGGGCCATCAAAGAAGGAGGTACCTTTCTCTGAAGGGAGGAGAGAACTTCCATTTGACTATGGCCTTGTCTAAATAAGGTCGGAGTTTGTGAACTCAAGAGGCTTCCATAGCCTTGGCAGCTCATGACAAGAGCCTCGGTGATTACTGACGTCATAAATAAGAACGTCAATTGTTAAATCAACAGCAGGAGTCACTGTGCACTTACTTCCCATGTGGGGTCTCTGTCCTTACTGTGTTGTACTATGAGAATTAATGGTAAAACTATTACTCAAAACTGTTTGTGTGTCTGTGTTTATGTGTCTGTGTGGGTGCAATCTGTGGAAATCTTTACTTAGTATATACTAAGTTGATCTTCTGTATATAAAAATAATTAAAAATAAATCTTAATGAAGAATGGGATGGGAGAGGGAGTAGGAGATGGGATGGTTTGCGGGTTGGAGGGAGGTTATGGGGGATAAAGCTGCTATAATCCAAAAGTTGTACTTTCAAAATTTATATTTATTAAATAAAAGTTTTCTAAAAAAAATTAAAAAAAAACTTCAACTTTGTCAAATTTTGTTACTGTCAACAAATAAATGAACTGTACTGTGATTTTGGAGTTCATCTGTTCCAACAGCCTAGCTGAGACTAGAGATTAATAAAAAGGGTAAGAAATGTGGCATTCTCATGGTTGTTCACCTGAAGCAACCATTTCAGAGCTGATACTTTATTTTATTTCTCTTTAAAATTCCAAGTCTCTAATTTGACCTTTGGAGGATGCTAGTTGGTAAAAGGCCCAGGCTTTACCACATGCTGATTATATGCTATGCTTGGGTCCAGTCCCTACATATGGAAAAGGACAACAATATTTGTAACTGATCCTGCATGAAGGCCTCTCCCTCCTCTCCCCCTAACCCCAGCTCTTTGGCAAGCATCAAGAATAAACAAGAGCACATGTGGCAGGAGCATTCTTCTCTCTGGCTGTTTTGCCAACAGATGGGACACAAAAGGTGATCTTCCCCCATTCTGATCCTCAGCAGACTGAGGGTGGGAGATGGGGGTGGACGCTGGGTGAAGAAAATGCACGTTCTTATGGCCAAACCATGTGTGCCATGGCGTCTGAGAGCACAGAGGCACTTCAAAGACCACCAAACATTGGCACATGATTTTTCTAGGGTGCTTTGGGGAAGAGGATTGCCCAGAGTCAACACAGCTCTCTAGTGATAAAGCCAAGATGTAAGACACAGGCCTCTCAGGTTGCCAGTTTGGTGCCTTCTTCATGTTCCTGGGCATCTTTGTTTAACCATCTAGATTGAGTCTTCAGAGCATCCACGGAGAAGACAGAAGTTGGGCCTAATGCTTGAGATGACAATTGCGATGCTTGTATCCCATTTTGGAATGCTTAAATGCCCGAGTTCAAGTCCCTGGCCCCTGAATTCAGCCTGGACCAGCCCCAGCTATGGTAGGCATTTGAAGAACAGAACTAGCAAATGAAGAACACTGTCTGTGTCTATATGCCACTCTGCCTTTCAAATAAATAAACAAAAAATTATACGTTCATAGAAAATGTATAAGAAAACAATGCATAGATTTCAAAAATTTTTGCACCAAAATAAACTTATTTTTTAAATAAATTTCTCATAAACTTTTAAAAGTGTACCTGTAAAGTGGCTTCCTATTTTGAACTACATCAAATATAAATGTTCTGGATTCAGCATTCAGGGGTTAAGATATCTGATCCTTGCTCTACTTTTCTAGACTTATTTCAGACTAAAAGGATAACTTGAACTGGTACTTTCTGCTCTTGAAAATTTAATCTAGATTTTCCCATTTTTACCTTTGTTTTTGTTTTTATAAATGCCTCCTTTTCTTCTGTTCTGGGATCCTGGTTTGTAGTTAGACACATATATCTTTTTAATTCTGCCATGACCTGGCTGCTCCAGTTTCTGGCCGAGGTTCAGCCTTATCCATTAGAGTGCTTCTCAGGGGCTTATCTAAGTAGGGCACATTGTGTTGTTTCATATGGGACATTATGGGAATGGGTGAGATCTGATTCTAGAGCTTCCTACTGGAGTCTCTGATCACAGCCTAGTAGGCAGGCATCAATAGGGTCTGAGATGAAAGATAGGGACCCCTCCCGAAGCTCTTATACAGATATTGGGTAACTATGGGAGATAAATTGGAAGGTCAGGAAGAAAGGTAAACTCAGGGAGGTCTGTCCAGAAGCCAGGGCAGCACAGCCAAAGAAAGTGATGGGAGGCCATCACCTGACGTTGAGACAGATAATGAGTGTGGGTGCTCTTGCGTGGTTAGGACTTTATAGACAGGGAATTGGCTTAGGGGGTATCAAAATGGACAGAGGTTCTGAGAGGATGAGTCAAATCAGTAGGTATTTCCCAAGGCTGAGAGTTGTCTAAAGGAAGCCACAAAACTGGAGTTAGGAGGGTATTTGGGATCTTAGCAACAGGAATGCATACTGTGCTGTAAGGGAGAAAATGGGTATGATTTTTTTAAAAATGAAGAGCAATTTTGGTGGCTATGGGTCATAAAGAACAGAAGGAAGAAGTAGATCACAAGGTTCATCTTGACTCACAATAGGAACACCGGATCAGACATTTCGCCTTCCTGGATTACACTGCACTGGACTGGACATACTCAGTCATTTATTAATTTTTCAATCATTGAGCTCTCCCCAGAACCTTCTCTGTGCCAGATTCTGGGATAAACACTGGGAAAACAGAGATCAAACAGGTACATCCATGGCTTTTCAAGATTTCAGTGCTTGGGGAGAAACAATCATGTAAACTAAAAAAAATCGACAAAAACAGAAACAACAAAAAACGTGGAGTAGTAAGTGCTGTGAGACATGGATGCCAGTGTGGCTGCGTTAGAAGAGGCACCTAACCCAGGCTACTAGACTGGGGACAGAGTGGCATGGGGACAGGAAGGCATGGATAAGGAAAAGTTTCTAAAGGAAGGTAATGATGTCGGCTGAAAGAGACAAGGAATTCGGTTTGCGATAAAGAGGTGGTGTTGAATTCTTTTAGAAAGACACAGGCAGGCTTGGGCAGACAAACCAAAGCACTTCAGTTCATGAGCAGAGCTCAGCAATGGGACATTCTTGGATGTCTAGTTTAGCAAGCAAGTGCTATCAGAGAAGTCTAGATTTTTGAGGTTTAAGAGAAGAGAGAAGAGACTCTAGGCTCCAAGGAAGAGGCTGACCCTATCTAAAGGGAGCCTAGACTTAACGAGGGAGGCTTCGTGTGCAAGGGTACTGCAAAATGTTTAGGGGATAATGGAAGTAAAAGAAGTTTTTTTTTTTTTTAATTATTTTTAATTGTTAGGGCCTTTCTTTTTATTTTATTTTAAGATTTTATTCACTTATTTGAGAGGTAGAGTTACAGACAGAAAGGGAGAGACAGAGAGAGAGGTCTTCTATCTGCTGGTTTACTCCTCAAACGGCCACAATGGCTGGAGCTGGGCCAATCCGAAGCCAGGAACCAGGAGCTTCTTCCTGGTCTCCCATGCGGGTGCACTTGGGCCATCCTCTACTGCCCTCCTGGGCCACATCAGAGAGCTGGACTGGAAAAGGAGCAGCCGAGACATGAACCCACAACCATATGGGATGCCGGCACCACAGGCGGAGGCCCAGTCTACTACATACACCACAGCACCAGGCCCCAGAGAGGTTTATTTAAGTGTAAATATTTTGAGATTGATGCAGGTTCTTCACAATGTGTTTTCTATGAACTTTTTGAAGACCCCTTACATGATCTCATTTTACCATATCCACAATCTGGCCACCAGGGCTCTCTGCATTAGGGTTTGGACTGAGTGCTCCTAAGAATAAAATTTTGCTTTCTTCTCATGGGTCATGTTTGTATTTCCAGCTCTTGGAGCCTTGATGAAAAGGAAGAACTGGTCATGGAGCAGAATTGGGTATAGCAGATCTGGGTGCTATAGTTACTACCTTCTGTGGACTTCTTTGCTCCTTTTTCTCTGGCTCTGATGAGGATTTGAGGGGCATCTTTTCTCCTAAAATCAAGGAGAGGTTAGGACACTGGGGATAATAGAGAAGGACTTAGGACTTATAACATTTCTAAATCATTTGAGCCTCACTAACTTGGGATATAAGATGTCCATTTCAGTTCAGCTTAGCTCAGCTCAGCTCAGGGGCACCCTGCACTGGGAGTTTGAGCCAAAATCCTAGGTAATAAAGATAACTGACTTATCTTGCAAATATATTTACCTCAGTGAGCTGCCAGGGAGAGTTGGCTAAGATGAAATTTGTGTATTTTTGATTCCAGACTTCCCTGGCTACCACAGATGCATAAGAACTTTCCTTGTGGCTGAGCTTTGTGCATTAACTAATTTTGTTGGGACAACAGGTGCTGGCTATTTTAATTATAATGGTGATTTTTCAAGGTAGAATACTTGACCTCTTGTTCAGTCACATTTTTCTTCTCCCCTTTTCTTCCACTGTTGAACAGAATCATGAGTTGAATCCCAGAGGATCAACCAGGGAGGGTAAGCTACCAGATTAATGGCATTGATGGCCTTTTGTGGAGCATCATGGCGCACTGGTAAGATCATCAGTAGGAGTCGGATGGAAGGAATCTTGACTCTGTGCTTAGGTCACCAGCTGAGAGGCTGTCAACAAACTGGTCACTTCACTCTCAGTTTCCTCATCTCTAAAGATATGCAAAATAATTCCTACCAGGTAAGACCTTTCAGAGAAGTAAATTATGTTGAATTCTTCAAGAGTTGCGCCCGTTTTATATTCCTCCTTGTACTTTCAGCACCTAGGGACTACATGGCACACGGTACTTAGACAGGAAATGGTAGCAGGTAGTTATATTTATTTGAGAAGGAATTTATTCTGAACATTCAGTCAGTTCAAGAAAGGAGAAAAGGGAAAGACCATCTTGTTCTGGATCTGGAATCAGAGGCAGGCAGGTTAAGAGTTCAAGGCAGCTCTCGTTACAACACTAATGTTATTAACTGTTAATCATCTGCCTGTTGCTATCATCTCTGCTCACAGTCAGATATGCTCTCTTTTTGAAAGCAAATCCTGCTCTCTGAAGCATCTTTAATGTAATTAATGTATTTCATTACCTTTGTTCCGGCATTAGCTGCTCAAACTAAATAAAACATGGGCAGATTTTGGCCCTCTATTAAGGAGCTGGTGTGTGTGTGTGCGCATGTTTGTGTGTGTGTGTTTGGGGAGAGAGAGAAATTGAAAGAGACAGAGAAAGGAAAAAGAAACCGAGAGAAATATGGCCAATTCTATTGATTTATAGAATTTGCTATATAGAGTTACAGTTAAACATATATGTCAGGTTGGTAGTGGTTAGATCAAGGGCATGTTGAGCAATGGAAGCAACTTTTGAAATGGTTGCACTGTCTCTTTGGGTTGGGCCTTGATCAAATCTGAGACTGTCCCTTTATGGCTGAATACCCATATTTTGCTCTGCCAAGTCAATTTAAAAAGGAGCTCAAACAGCACTATGGAGGCACGTGGCTTCCATATCCAGCATTTGTAGGAACGAGAGAAGGACTGACTTTCTGTTGTATGCGGCACAATAGAAGCCTGAAGGAACTTTTAACCAGATGGCCTCACAAGCAAGAAACTCATCTTGTTTCTGAAGAGATGAGGGAAATGCACCCTGCCCCCACCCCTGCTTGCCTGAAACCTCAGGGTGTGGGGATCAGAACCCCATTTCCCCAGTGGATTATGAGAGTTGCTCCCTGCTGGCAGTAAGTATGAAACCTGTGTCACTTCTGAACTCTTTCAAGAATCTTGAAAGATGCTTCTTCATGCATACAGGCATTCATTCAACAAATATTTGAGCACCAGCTATGTGCTCAACAGAGATTAGTAAGAGATGGTTCTGTCTATAAAGTACTCACAATCTAATGAAGTAAGAAGACAGTATAACACAGCGTGACACACGCTATGATGGAGATTTGTGCAAGAAGGGGAAGGGCTTCACACTAGCCAGACTAGTGTGAAGAGAGTGATTTAGACTGAGTGACCAACATGGATAAAAGCCAGAAATGAGAGGGATCTTGATCTACTCTACAGATGGAAAATACTTGAGAATAGTTTGTGCACAAAGAAGAGAAGCTGTAGCAGTGGGGAAAAAGTAAGATTGGGGAAACGTTTCTATATGTGTTTTATGGGGGCAAGAGACAGCCCCCTCCCATTCACAATCCACATTTTTGATGTTGCTATTTCCCAGGGATCCCTAATTGTCAGGATAGTGTACTTTAAGTTTGGGCATCAGACAGTCCTCTTAGAAGGACACTCAGTTGATTCCATCAACCTCCAAAATTAAGTGAGACAGTGGCTATAAAAACTTAACATACTCCAATCACTTCATGGAATCAGAAGACTTGGTTTATCACCCAGATAAATCCAATATAAAGTTGGGAAAGTTATTTAACTACCTTGGACTTCAGTTTCTTTGTTTATCAAATGGGTATGATAATGGAGAGCATTAAACACTTTTGTTATTCTATTTATGAACTAAAACATGTCAAAGTGGAAGTGTTTATTAATGCTGCGGATACCTGAATCTATTCCGTTATGTGTGTGTCTGGATCAAGTTGTCCCTCTTCGCACACTGATGAGCTGGAGTACTGCCAACAGCTCTGGTCAGCTAGAATTCCAGTTGACCACATAGGCTGGCTCTCTGCTGCCCCCACCTGTCTGGAGCCAGCTCCCACAGTAGCTAAGAGGACAGGAAGCCCAGGCTGGTGCAACTTTGGCTACTCTCCTGTACTTCCTGACACAGGAGGAACAGGAAAGCATAGCACCGAGGGTCAACCTCTACCCATATCACTTCCTAGTATGTTTATGTGTGCTCATAGAAGCACTGGGGATATGCAGGTCCGTTTTGGGTGAGTGGTAGAGGTTGTGTGGTCAGCAGGCAAAATGCCAAGATATTCCTGTCTATCCAGAGCCTTGGTGACATCCAAAGCCTCTGAGAGTCTGCAGCCACACCAGGAATATTCTCAGGATTAGGCCAAATTCATATCTGAGAGACAGCTTTGGAAAGACCACCCACCATTTTCCTTCTAAAGCAAATGATTTTACCAGCTCCCTCGCTTCCAGCTGTGCAAATTGGTTAATTACAAAGGCTATAATTTTCAATCAATGTTATCTCATTGGCATCTACTTCACTGAAGGCAAATATTTATGGCCGCATATGAAAAGGGGCATACTGTCTTAATTAGGAGCTACGCATAGAACAGTGGGCTAAGTGATTCTTAGGGCACTGATGTCAGATTTTGCTTTTTGGGTCTGTAATATTTGGGAGAGAAAACACAAGCAGATGCTAGATCAAGGCCATGGTTTTTACCGATTCAGTAAAAACAACCACAGGCACCGATCCCAAGAAACAAATCTTAAACAGAGAAATGCTGTATGTGCAAAGATGCCTGTCTTAGAATTGTTTATAATGGTGAAAAAATACTCATGTAAATATTCAGCAGAAAAAAAGGTGAATTAGCTATTATTTACTTGATGGACTATTATCCAGCCAATAGAAATAATGGCTGTGAAAGCTACCTATTAACATGGAAAATTCTTATGTTATACTGTTAAGAGAAAAAAGAATAAAAAACAAAAAAGTAAGTGGTCAAACACTTTCTTTAAAATAGGCACAGAAAAAAATCCTGGAAGGAAATCATCTCTGTGGCAATGGTGGTAGCCTTTGGGCATTTTCATTCTATTTTTATTATATTTTTCTTGGATGAATGTGTGTTCATTTCACAATAAAAAGCAGAGGAAATGGTTGGTTGTACGGGTAACTTCACAAAGTCCCTCAGAGGCAAGTGAGGAAGCCAGCTTGCATAATGACATTACATTCCTTGCAGTCAGGAGGTGGGTGATCTGGCCTGCCCCACTGCCAAATGTCTATCTTTGCCTTCAGGGCTTCATGGACTATTGGGGAGGTTCCTCTGCAGTGTGAAAGAGTATGGGGGGGGGGGAGCATAGAGCAGGCTCCTAAACCAACACGGAGGTAACATTCAAACTGCATTGAGAAGGATGAGGAATCAGTGAGAAGAGAAAACATTCTGGGAAAAGGACACAGGGCAAAACATTTGGAGGATGTGAAATCACCTGTCATGTGTTTAGAGA
The DNA here is from genome assembly GCF_033115175.1 of Lepus europaeus. Lineage (NCBI taxonomy): Eukaryota > Metazoa > Chordata > Mammalia > Lagomorpha > Leporidae > Lepus > Lepus europaeus. The sequence continues at coordinate 40,317,304 of NC_084831.1, forward strand.
AACCGGTAGGTCCTACACTGAGGCTGAAATGTCGGGTGCGTGGAAATGAGTGATGGAAGGGCTCTGAAGGCCAGCTTCTGAAGGGCCCTGTGTGCCGCTCTAAAGCCATGCTCCTGGGATAGAGGCTCGAGGGCTGGGGTTTATTCTGAAACCAATAAGGAGCCACTAGGAATGTTAAGCATGGGTAGGAAATAGAGCCATGTACCCAGAACACTCTCTGGTTGCTGCATGTGAAGTAGGCAGGCATACAGATTAAAATCGATTAGGTTTGTGAGCTGGAAGACCATGCCTTCACCACACCCCTGCGTGACCTCACGCCCGCCCTACCTGATACCTTCACCACGTCCCTGTGTGACCTCATGCTCCTACCTGGCTACACCTGGGTGCCCACCGGCCAATCAGGTTAATTAACCACTCCCCTTTGGAAGTGGGTTAAAAGCCTGGGTGTGTCTGGCCCGGCTCTCTTCCATGGCCTCTTGCCAGGAGGTGGCTTGCTGTAGCCCTGCGCCTTTGGGCCACACACCCTAGGTTTCCTGGCCTAGATGCTCCTCCACATGACTGGTTCCTGGTGCTCGGTATGAACCCCTATTCACCTCTCTCTCTCTTAAATAAAGCTCTCACTCTCCTATACATCTTTCTCACTAAATAAAAGCTTAAAACGTACCATGCTGCCTCATTTATCTGTGCCGGTATTTAGAATTCTTCTCTAAATATTAGGCAAGAACCCTCTTGGGCTTATTAATATTGGGGATTTATTAATAAGCATATGGTAATATCATATGGCACCCCAAATTCCAGTAGCATATGTGGCACCCCAGATGGCACTTCTGGAGAACTTTAAGGGGCCACATTTTCGTATAAATTTTAGGGGGTCATCTCTAATTTCACATGGACTTGGGGATGGATTTGGGGTGGGTTTGTGAGGGACAGAAGCAAAGATTGAAGACAGGCCAATTTGGGGACTACATGTTTTTTCTTATTTGTGGTAGTTAATGTACAGAGAGAGTATTAAAAATTCTACCATTTTACAATTGAAAAAGAAAGGAAGGAAGAAAAAAGGAAGGAAGGAAGAGGGAGGGAAGGAGGAAGGAGGGGAGAGAAGTGCCATTATTTTCTTAGAATTGTATCTGTGAACTACATAAATCTGTTTTCTTTATATTAGCATCACATTGGAAATAAAAGTGCAAAAAATGAACAAACTAAGAACCAAGAATGCCAAGTGTGAACTAAGGAATGCTAGCTTTAGACCAGGAGGAGCAAGCTCCAGAATGGGTAGTGTTTTGATTTCTAGAACTTCAGGATGTTCTAAGTTTCTTGAAAGATTCTTAATAGGCTTTAGTCTATACACCAATGGTGTTTCTGTTCTCTTTAAATTATTCTTGCCAACGGGTTGTCCAGCTTCTTTTTACACATATCCAATGAATGGTAGGGATTTCGCCACCAAAGAAAGCTGGTGGTAATACTATTCTTAAGTCAAGAAGTTCTGCTGTGCCTAAGTATGTCTCCTAATAGCTCTACCCTCTGATCATAGTTCTGCCTCATGAAGCCACACAGAACCATTCTGCTGCCCTATATTGTGTTCTATACTTTTATGGTGATTATCTCATGCAATCTTCCCGCCAACACTTCAAAGCGAGCCCAGTTGTTATCATTTCTTTACTGGTGGAAAAACTGATTCAAGAAGCTATGTGGAGGCAAGGATCAGATCCCTCTCCTAGATTTTATCTTCTCCATCCTCAGGTTCTTCTGACTCCAGTGTGCTGTGGTTCTGAGTACCTTTTGGTCCTGGGCACTTCCTTAGAAAACACTCCAACTTAAAGCTCAGGAATCTGAAATGGACATTGCATTCCCCAGAAACCTGTAATTGTTGCAGAATAGAGAGGGATGGATCATTGTCCTTATCATGGTTAATTAATTAATCAATTAATGAGAAGCTGGGAGAGAGAGAGAGAGAGAGAGTTCCTATCCCTGGTTCACTCTCCAAATGCCAGCAACAGCTGAGGCTGGGCTGAATCAAGGAGATGGGAACTCAATCCAGGTCCTCCATGTGGATGGCAGGGACCAGATTACTAAATACATAATCTGCTGTCTCGAAGGGTCTGCATTGAGGGAAGCTGCAGTCAGGAGCTGGAACTAGAAATTGAATCCAGGAACAATGGTATAAGATATCTTAATCCATTATGTCACATGATCCTATATATACAATGCCTATAAAACTTAAATTGAGCAACAAATATGCCATTTATGGTAACTCTAAAATAAATATCATGCTTTTAGAGTTTGATTCTTTTGAGAAAAGTAACAGATGGATGATAAGTCCAAACGCCTGCCCCTAAGTAAAGCAAATTGTTCTCCCTAATGTATGTGGGCCTTAGCCAATCAGCTGAAGCTTGAATAGAACAAAAACAGCTTAATAATGGAATTATTCCCTGAATATGAGGGAAATCAATGTGCCTGGCTGCCTTTGAACTAGGGCATCACTTTCATCCTGCCTTCAGACTTGAACTGGAACATTAGCTCTCCCTGGGTCTTGGGGCTGTTGATACTGAAATAGTAGCATTGGTTCTCCCAGCTTTCAGGTTAATGCTATACTATTGGCTCTGCTGGACTTCTTGCTGCTGACTGCAGATCTTGGGACTTGTCAGTCTTCCTAAGTGCATAAGCCTTACATGAATATCATTGCACACACATACAACACAACACACATTCCTTGCCAGTTCTGTTTCTCTGGAGAACCCAAGCATTACTCCTCCTTGTTCTCATAGTTAGACTTCTAATAATGCAGTCTGTGGTCACACTGACCTTTCTGAAATCTACACTGCCTTACTGGTATTGGATTCATCCTAATAAGAAGCAAAAGCACGATGAAAGTCTACATCTCAGGGTCCCAGTCCAGGCCCGTTTCACTCTACCATACTGCACCAAAACGTACCAGGCCCATCTGAGGTAAAATTTCCCTTATTGCCTATACCAGTTTTTCTGGCAACAACACTTTCAAGATTCTAGAAGGGCATAGGCTTGGTTTCTTCATGAATACATCTAACTATTTGGTTATCCATTAATAAAGTTTTTCTTCCTTGTAATAGTGTGATTTCAGTAGGCACAGTCTGAAAACAAACTATGTTTCTCATTGCCTCTATCACCTCTGGTTTCCTCTGATGTATCTAACGTGGCTCAATAGACTAAAAGATGGTGCCAAACAGCTAACCCGAATTCCCTGGTAAGTAAGGTAGCCCTACCTGGAGACCAATGCACACTCAAGGCTGCCTAGACTCCAGCACCAGAGCAAGGATCAGGTGGGATGGGCTGGTAACTCAAAGATGCAGGTCCCTATCAATTCCCTTTTCTAATTCTCTCCTTTTCCCAAGGCCTCTGCTTAGAATGCAGCTCCCTTTTCCCAAAACCTAGTTGTGATGCTTCCTGTTCTAAACAGTGCTTCCTACTCTCTCCTTGGTGCTGACACATCACTCTGCTCACATTTCTAACTGACTCTGACTTATTGTAGTACATTTCTTCACTCCTAGTCTCCTTTTGGGCTTCCAAAAGTTATTAATCAAGTCTGATTATTCTATTTCTCAGTCTCCAACACAAAATATGGAACAGAACAGGCACTGAAGTATGAGCACTTGGTAATTTGGAACTCAAGTCTGTTTATTTAATCTCTGAACCAAAACTCCATTGTCAGACCTTAGTTTTGGCATCTATGGATTGGGAATATCTGTTTATTTGAATTATTACTTATTAATATGAAGGTATTTCAAAAAGTTCATGGATAAGTAGAATTAAAGATGTTTATTTTGGTGCAAAGTTTTTTTGAAACACTTGCATGGTTTCTTCATATTACATATTTCCATGCATGTTTTGAAGACTACTACATTATGTGAGAAAGATTGTGGGACTGAGGGTCTGTGTGGGTGACATCAAAGTGGTCAGTTACCTTCTCCCAAATGTGTCAAGACTGTGATCCCTCCACAGGCTGGCCATATGTTTATTTGAGGTCTTCTTCCCTCCCCCCACTTTCTTCTTGCCTCCTTGTTTTCACTGAACCCCTTGGGCATATAATGAAAGGAAGGTCAACCCCTATTCTGTCTTCAAAGAGCTCACAGTAGGGGAGGCAGATATCTAGCATTCCAAGAGCAGGGATCCAGAAAACTTGGGGACTGTGTGAGCATGCAGGAGTAAACTTTACCGAGGCCCACATGGTCAGAGTACACATTCTTTAAACAGAAGTCAGTTAATTTAAGACTGTTCTGGGCGCAGACGTAGATTTGTCAAGATGAGGGAGATGAGGGAGAATGGAGGACATCAAAAAGGTCAGAGTGGGGGCCATCACTGTGGTGCAGTGGGTTAACACCCTGGCCTGAAGCGCCAGCATCCCATATGGGCGTGGGTTCAAGACCCTGCTGCTCCTCTTCTGATCCAGCTCTCTGCTATGGCCTGGGAAAGCAGTAGAAGATGGCCCAAATGCTTGGGCCACTGCACCCATGTGGGAGACCCAGAAGAAGCTCTAGGCTCCTGGCTTTGGATAGGCACAGCTCTGGCCATTATAGCCATTTGGGGAGTGAACCAGCAGATGGAAGACCTCTCTCTCTCTCTCTGCCTCTCTCTCTGTAACTCTGACTTTCAAATAAATAAATCTTTAAGAAAAAAAGTCAGAGTGTAGAATATTGAAGTGAACCATGGTGAAGGAGATGGTGTTTGGTTAAATGTGAAAATATAAGACTGGAAGAGCAGACAAGGGACAGTCACACAGGGCTTTAAAATTAACTATTAGGAGGTATTGGCCTCTACTCTCAATCAACGGGAATTGGGGAAAGGAGTCTTTCTGGGGAAGTAACACACCTAGATGTGCTCCCCAAAGGACTGAACCAAGAGCAATTGGGGAGAACAGGGTTCTGGATCTGCCATCCTTGAGCTTAAAGTTAATAGCTGGAGAGCCTGACCTGGAGAAGCAAAGAGGTGGATGTGGGCCTGGTTGCTCTCTTCAAAGTTGAGGCACTGCCTGGAGGAAAGGAACGCGGCTCTGAATGTTCCAGAGAGCAGTGGTGACATGATGGATGTGATTGGCTGGCCTAGAATCTCGGCTTTGCTGCTTGCTACCTGTATAATCCGGGGAGGTGACTTAGCTTCACGGAGCCTCAGCTTTTCCATTTGTAAACTTAGAACTGTAATACTGACTTCAGCATGTTGCTGTAAGGATTAAATGTAAAGACAGACATCAAATACCAGCACATGTTTGGCACATGGAAGATGCTCATGCTAGCCCTTTATGACTCTAAACATGAATACTGAGATAGAGTGAGAAGCATGTTGGCAGTGGGAATATGGAGGCAGGAGGGAAATGAGAATAATTTCAGCTTCAAACACAAACATAATTCCGTTTGCTTCCTATTTTGGGGATTTCTGCGGAGGCCAGGAGGGAAGGAAGGATTCCCATTTTAGCGCAATCCGCCTTCTCACTGGGGCTGCAACTTCCAGTACTCCAACCAGCCTCTTGAATCAGCTTTAGAGAAGATCAGTCCCTGAACTGATCTTAAGGATATCCGAGTTCTCTTTCAAGGGTCCATTTAAATATCCTACCTTAGGAAAGCTGTCCCTGATGGCCTGGTGCATTTAGGACATTGGAGTGTAATTTCTCATTGCACCATATATTTTTCTTCAAACAAATACAGTTTGTCCTCATGTATTTATGTGAGTTTAATGCTTTTCTTCTTTCCCATGAAGGCAGATTGTTTTTGTGATGTACTGTATTGCCAGTGCCACAGTAGGGACTTTACTCATGGTCTGACTAAATGGAAAACTGCATGAATCCTGAAAAAGTAGGAACCAAGGGGAAAGGGCATTTTCAAAAGAGGAAACAGCATGAGCAGAGGCACAGGGGTGGAAAAATGCAGCATCAATGAGAAGCTCAGAGTGTCTAAGAGATAAGGATGGGAAAGTCTTTGGGGGGCAGTCTGCGGAAGTCCCTCTTCCTGCTAAGGACACTGGGCTGTGTGCTGCGGGCAGTGGTGAAGTGGTGTTTAAGCAGAGAAGACCCAGTGCTGGGAGACTTGGAGGGGAGAAATGGACGGGCTCCCTTCTGCTTCTAGACTCCCTCTCTAGTCCAGGACCTCCATTTTGTATCTCAGAGCCCTTCTTCCTTCTACAACCACAGCCCACAAGTCAACACAACAGAACTTTTTCTTCTAATAAGTGCCTTTGCTGCATTTAAGCCCTAAGCTTCAAGGAACAATTCTTTCCCTAAAACCCCAGGTTATGGTGGTCTCCTTCTTGTTGTCACTTAGGTAGCTCTTCTCTGCACATTCAAGTCCTTAGCTTGTGTCAGAAGATTGGAGTACCGGGTTGGCCGTGGCTGCTATCATATGCCTCATTCTCTCATTCTGTAAAAAATGGGGTTGATAGTAAGTTGCATCTATTCTCTCAGGGATGGTAAGAGAATTAAACAAGAAAAATGGTGGGAAAGAGTTTGCTGAATTGTATGGTACTGTTATAGCCATGTAACATTACCATAAAATATGGAAGCTGATACTTTGGACCAAGGCATTAGCACACATTCATAAAGTGTGTGTGTGTTTCTATGTGTGTCCCAACCCCAGAACACCACTCCAATCCTCTGTACCATAAACCCAACCAATAGCAGATTTGTGGTGGGACACATAAGCTTCATTCAGTGAGACCCCAGGGTCTAAAGATCAGAGGAACTGATTATGAAATTTCTGCAAATAGCCTCGTGGCCTATGAAAGCAGGTATCAAGCGAGAACATATTGGAAACTTGGAGGTTATAAATCTTTCTGGAAAGCAGACTGCATAAATGGTTTAGGCAGGAGAAGAATAATTTACAACTTAAGCTTTGTCATGTTTCTCTGAATTAGGTGTTTCCATGACTTGCTGCCAGCAAATTGCCTCTTTGAGCCCAACCTTTTGAACTCTAGAAAACTGCACAATTGTTGAGGCCTTATGATTAACAGGAGGCTCTCAAGGATTCAGCTTCCGTGTCCTTCCCACCCTCAACCTCCACTGCATCACATCAGACTCTTCCCCTCTTCTTCCTGAGTTCCGCCATATGGGACTACTTCCAATCCCCAACCAAGCTCTGTGCTCACGCCACCGTGCTGTTCCCACTGCCTGAATGCTCTTTCTCCTTCCCTACTAATCAATGTCTTGCTTGTCTTTCAAGAACTTGATCCATTGTTATCTTTTCTTTGAAATTTGCCTTGATTTCTTAAGGCAAAATTAATCTCTCTTCTTTTATTGCCTCCATAAGATATTTCTGTACTGAATTTTTATTAGGTAGAAAGTCTGTTATACATGAATTTTAGTTGGCTTGTTTCCATATTTTTTCCTCCATTATATACTCTTTCCAACCACAGTGTCTAACACAGGTCTTGATATAGTTGATATGCTTAATATATAAATACATATTTATTTACTAAACAAATGAAACAGAGATATTAAGGAAATTAATTTTTACTGCTATTCAAATGGCATGCTAAACACTTTGTAGATACTGACTTACATCCTGGCTCTCCCCAAATTCCAAAGCCATGGGCCTTTGAACACAGTATCCTCTGCTCACGCTATAGACAATCCCTAGAAGCCCACTGGGGTGAAAGAAAGCTCTGTTCTCAGATCTCATACAATCTGCCACTATCCACTCTGTTCTCATTTTCCTGGTTCTCAGATTATCTGGCTTCATGTCCTGGCTCTCAATAACTGATCATGAAATTATCAACTTCAACTCAAGACAAGTTAATTTCTTGAGTAACTGCTATGTGGAGGCATGTGATTTTTGCATAATTACTTGTTTGGAAAACTCCTTCAGGTGTGGCTGTAGACTAAAGCCGCTCTTAACTGAGTTCAATCATGACAGCTAGGAACTTTTCCTCAGGCTAGGGGATGAGACAGATTTCATGTGAGTATGTTAATTTACAAATGAGGCCATAACAGTGCAAAAGCTGGGGCATGAACAAAGAGGTTGTATTGCTATTTCTGCTGAAGGTGGAGTTCAACACCAGGATAGTGATCTCATGCCAAAACATCAGACAGTAGAAGCAAAAAGCCAGAGTATTCTCCATGATGGATACGGAGGTGTCTCGAGCAGTGGCTGAGTCTCATCCATGGCCCCAGCTTCTGCTTTTGTCAGATAACTTGAGCTCCTGGGTCCAATACTACCTGATTTCCCTTTGCCTCTTTAGCTTAGGGTGGCAATGTCTTCCTGCTGCTGCTAACTTTTGGATTTATTCAACATTCCTTCTTTGGCTTCTGAACTGATGCCAATTCCCTGCATCGAATAATCTTTGTTTTAAATATTTGGAATGTTTTTTATTTTTTCTTTGGTTGTACATTAACTGATACATCCACATTTGGATGAAACAAAATTATGGAAATGATGCATGATAACAACTCATAATTAGCCAAACAATTTACTGAAATAATAATGGTTGCTCCCAGCAGGTTGTACCATAGGTGCTTCTACATTGCCAGTTTCAATCCACTCCCTAGTTGTGGCTAAAACTCTAGTGTCCTCTTTCCTCTCATATTTGAATTGTAAGAAAATAAGAGTGATATTATCATAGAAGCAAACCTAAGTCTGCCCCACCTCATGTAAGAAGTAAATAATTTTCAAACCTTAGTATTTTCACCATTGTTACTAGTACTGTGTATGTGTGTGTGTCTGTGTGAGAGAGAGGTCTTATAATCATTATTTTTTAAAAGATTTATTCATTTATTTAAAAGAGTTACAGAGAGGCAGAGGTAGAGAAAAAGAGAGATCTTCCATCCACTGGTTCACTCCTCAGACAGCAGCAACGGCCGGAGCTCTGCCAATCTGAAGCCAGGATCCAGGAGTCTCTTCTGGGTCTCCCATGTGGGTGCAGGGGCTCAAGGACTTGGGCCATCTTCTACTGCTTTCCCAGACCACAGCAGAGAGCTGGATCAGAAGTGGAGCATCTGGGACTCGAACTGGCACCCATATGGGATGCTGGCACTGCAGGCGGCGACTTCACCCACCACTCCACAGTTCCAGCCCTCAATCATTATTCTTTGTTATGATAAGTTCCAAAGTAAGAGTTGCTGGGATAGAATAGCTCTTTAGTGTTGACAATTTTGAGTCTGGAACAAGAATGCCCAATGTGTAAGATGGGTCTAGTGACAGCCAACATCTCTTTTTTTGTGGAGCTTTGAACTGCCACCAATCACCATCATCACTGTCGTCAGTGGAAACAGTCCTGAACACTTGCCATATGCCAGGCTTTATGGTCTTAATGTTGACATATGAGCTTGGTGAACCCCCATAGCTACTTTGTGTGGAAACTGAGTCACAAAGAAATTAAAGTAGTTGCTCAAGATGATGGATAGTTAAGGGGTGACATTGAGTTCAAGTCTGTGCTATTAGCTACAATTTTTAATGCTTCTCTATAGTACGAGTTTGCTTAGTGGCCCACTAGGACCTTCATTCAGTGTCCCATGACTTCTGTCTCTCCTCTCTCAGATGCCTGTTCAAGAGCATCACATTCCCCCCACCCTCCCCTCCGCTCTGAGGACAGGAATGTGCACATTTCATAATCACTCCACTGGAAAAGTACAAGTTCTGCCCTATGGGTGAAGGAGGAGATCAAAAGGGCTCTGCCTCGTGTAATTCCTCCCTGCCCTTGAATAAAACCAGTCAGAGAGAGGCTGGAACATCCCCCAGGGGAAGAGACTGAGGAACAGAAAATAGGGTATTTGGAAGGAGTTGTCTTTCCAGGAGTTAAATCACTTTAGAATGAAAAGCAGAAGAAAAATATAAACACCCACAAAAATGATTTTCTGCTTTTTTTTTAAACGTAAAATTATGGAAATTGTTTCTGACAGCAAATTGCTCCTAATTAATTTTTTGGCTCTGCTGGGAAAATGTACTGTTCCGTTGATTTCTAAATTCTACCAGCTTAATTATCAAAAGACTTTTTTTTTCCCCTAAAACTATTAACATGTGGGTTTGTAGTCGAGGGGGTTGTCAACACAGTGCCAAGAAAAGGAGAGTGAGGGAGGCAAGGGTTGGATGGGCACCCAGAGGCCTACAGACTCAACTCAACCCAACTTAAGGGCTGGAGAAGTAGTGTCCACAGGAAATGGATTCTGAATGGCGTAGGCAGAATCACAACTCAAGAGTGCCTGAGTACCAAGATGGGAGAGTTGGGTTCAAATTCCATCCAAATTACTTACTTCAGACAAACAGTTGGGCTTTTTCTGAACTTCAGTCAATGATCTTTGTAAAATGGGCTAGTAATGGCAAAGTAAGCATCAGTGTGTCATTCTCCACAACCCTGTGAAACAGGTATTGCAAAACTCCATTTTACAGATGAGAAAATCTAAGTTACACTTGTAAGGAATGGCAGAGGCCAGAAAAGAACCAGGTAGCTGGGGCTGGCGCTGTGGCAGAGTAAGTTAAAGCCCTGGCCTGAAGCGCCAGCATCTCATATGGGCGTCAGTTCTAGTCCCGGCTGCTCCTCTTCTGATCCAGCTCTCTGCTATGGCCTGGGAAAGCAGGAGAAGATGGCCCAAGTCCTTGGGCCCTGCACCCATGTGGGAGACCCAGAAGAAGCTCCTGGCTCCTGGCTTTGGATTGGCACAGCTCCAGCTGTTGTGGCCATCTGGGGAGTGAACCAGTGGATGGAAGACTTCTCTTTGTCTCTACCTCTCTCTGTAACTCTGTCTTTCAAATAAATAAAATAAATCTTAAAACAAAAAAGAAGAAGAACCAGGTAGCCAGGCTCACTGTGAGAGAAAAGGAGCCTCCAGGCCAGTTCCCAACTGCTGGTCAACCTCTCCTCTTCATTAGGCTGAGAGCTTCTTGAGGTCAGAGGATGATTTCCCCTGATTTTGTTTCCACAATGGAGTTAGTTCTGATAAGTAAATAAATAAATGAATGCACAAACAGTTTAGATGTTCAATTAAATATTGATAGAATTTAAATTTGGAGTCAGTTAATTTGGTGTGAGAAAAATATTCAATTTCAGTTAGTCAGCAATGTTAATCAAATACCAGCTATATACCAGTTGCTAAGCTAATCGGTGAGTAACCTTGAGTACTTGGCAGTTTTATTCTGATCCTAAGAAAATCACTGGGCAACTGCATAAAGATGGAGGAACAAGGCTATTCATCACAGATTTCATTCATTCATTCATCCAACAAATATCTGCTGAAGGGCTACCATGCACTGTTTTATGCACTCCTATTGACCAAGGCAAACAAAGTCCCTGCCCTCATCCAACTTGCAATGTTGTGTGGAAGAGAGACAAAACCTGAATGTACACACAATGTCAGGTGGCAACAAAAGCTGTGACGTGAAGTGAAGCATGGCAGGGCAAGGGGTGGCCTGGGAAAGGAGTGCCTTTGTTTGGGCTGGGGCTCAGCAGAAGTGGCTCTTGAGCAGATTTCTTAAACATCAGGGGATGAATCCAATGAACATCAAGGAAGGTGAGTGGAGGGCTCAGAAATGTGGGTTAGAAGCTCATTTTCTTTGTGACCTTAAGTAATTCACTTCAGCTTTTTGGCTTCCTGGGCTGTTACTAGGCTGGTCACTCTCCTGCCTCCTTGCATCTGGGGCCCAGAGCAAGGTTGAGTGGTATCTCTTCTTCACCAAAACTCTTCGCAAAATCCCAAGTGCTACACACATGTAAGTTAGATGTAAATTAGTCCCAGTCTTCCAGCCTAAGTCAGCACAACTGTTACTTCCTCTCTGTACTTACTTGGTCAGGGAGGAAGTCTCCGGCTCTGTTTATACTTCCTATGTCCCGCTGTTGGAGAATTAGTTTTTGCAGGGCCTGATTTTTCAACTTCTTCCAGCAAGGACAATGTATCTTGTTTCTTGAATCCTAGTCCCTAACACTGTGCCGGGCACAAAGCAGTGCTTACTATGTGATAGCTGGATTGTCCTGAAAAGGCATTTGGGGATTGAGTAAAATTTTGATCTGAGTTGGATAAGGTTTTCATTTAAATTCAAATCTCTACTCTTTCATCCATAATAAGCACCCAACAAGACCCACTGAATGCACAAACTCCTATTGTGAAAAGCAGTTTCTTTCTGCTGACTGAGGATTACCCCATCTCTGTAGGGAAATCCTTGTTTTGACAGAAACAAGAACTGGCAACACAGGGATGCAGAGTGAAGACAAGCAGAGAGATGTGGAAGAGATTCACCTTTGTTAGAGATTTACCTGTGCGGGCCATGTGTTAGCTAAAGCACTGACTCATTATTCTAGTTGATCCTCAGAATAACCCTGAGGGTAGTATTCATTATCTACATTTCACAAATGAAGAAAAATATATCAGAGAGATGAAGACATTGCCTGCATGTACGAAGTAGAAGAATAAAAGGATGACAATACCTCAAAAAGGTCGTGGAGAAATTGGAATTAAAAGATGAGCTTATTTGGGCACAAAAATTTGAAGTTCATGCACAGTTGTTCTTTCTTTTCAAGACTTATTTATTTTAAAGGCAGAGCAACAGGAAACAGAAAGAGAGTGGGATATAGAGGGAGGGAGGGAGGGAGAGAGGGAGAGAGAGAGAGGGAGAGAAAGAGGTGTGGAGAGAGATATTCCAAACTATGGTTCACTCCCCAAATGGCTACAACAGCCAGGTCTGGGCTAGAAAGAAGCCAAGAGCCAGGAGCTCCATTTATGTCTCCTACATGGGTGACAGAGGCCCAGGACATGAGTGACTGACCTTGGCCATCTTCTGCTGCCTTCCCAGGCACATTAGAAGGAAGTTAGATCACAAGCAAAGTATCTGGGACTTAAATTGGTACTCTGATATGAAGAGCCACATTGGAAGCAGTGGCTTAACCTGTTGTATCACAACACGGGCCCCCATGCTGAGTTTTCTTCTGAATACACATTTTCCATGAGCTTTTTGAAGACCTTTCAAATGCATGGATTTAAAAATGTTTTTATTTTTTGCATCAAATGAGCTTAATTTTTTATTACACTTTCATGGACAGTCTGAAGCACTCTCATAAGACCAAGCAGCCAGGAGAGTCATGACCTAATGTCCTTGCCCCAGATAGCTCTTGGCATGGTAGGTGGTTAAGGACAGGCTGGGGCAGGCTTGGATTTCCTCACCTGAAACTATATGAGCTCACTGGCAGTCAGTGAAGAGATGGCTGCAGTGTTTAGAAGGGACTCACAGATCCGCAGTCACACAGATAAGCATCCTGATACTTTAGCAAGTCAGTGAATTGGGTCTGGATTCTGCGTAGACCAATTTCTATCTCAAGGAAGAACATGGCTTTCCCAGGTCACCATGTTTGATCTACCCTAAAGGCATCGATCACTGCTTCCTCCTGTTATTGCCACCAACTTTCTCCTTTTTGATTGTGAATGTCTTGAGGTCCAGGGCTTGTTATTCCTGACTCTACCGTGTCCTGCCCAGAGCCTAGTGCAAAACAGGCCTCAAATTTTGGAGATAAAAGGAAAGAGGTTGTAATGTTTAATTTTGATTTGGCCCTGGAGTGTCCAGAGAGTTGGTTAAGCATTATTTCTAGGTTGGTCTGTGAAGATGTCTCTGGATGACAGAAAGATTTGCAGCAGTCGACTGAATAAAGATCTGCTTCCATCATTGTGGTTGGGCATCATCCAATCTGTTGAGAGTCTGAACAGAATAATAAGGCAGAGGAAGGGATAAATCATATTCATTCTATCTCTCTTTCTCTCTCCCTCTCCCTCTCCCTCTCCCCCTCTTTCCCTCTCTCCCTCTCTCTCCCCACCTCCCCCCTCTCCTTGAGACTTGGGTCCTTTTTTGTCCTCAGACTGAAATTTACATCATTGACTCTCCTGGTTATCAGGTTTTTGGACTTAGACTATAGTCATCAGTTTTACAAACTCTTAGGCCTTCAAACTGAGACTGGAACTGTACCACCAACTCTCTTGGGTTTCCAGTTTTCCAACTTCAGATCAGGAGAATTCTCACCCTCTAGAATCATGTGAGCCAGTTCCTTATAATAAAAATATCCTCATATATCTCCTCTTGATCTTCTCTAGAGAACTGTAACTAGTACCGGAAGTAGGGTACTACTATAGCAAATATTTAAAAATGTAGAAGTAAAGAGTGAGTGTTTAGTCTAATGGCTAAGATGCTTGCATCTTACATCAGAGTACTTGGGTTTGAATCCTGGCTCCAGCTTCCTGACAAATATTACAGCATTTCCTGGAATTTATCATGCTTCTTTATGTTTCTACATCTGTTTTGCCTCCATATTGTGAATTCTCTGATGGTAGGAACTGTGTTTTATATAACCTGGTATAATAGTTGTTGATTAGAACTGTATGTGTGTATAATATGTAATAATGCATAGTTTTAATTAATTATCTTAATGATAAGGTATAATAGAGGAGGTATTAAATAAAATGCAGTTAGGACTTGGCCTAGTAGCCAAGACACTAGTTAAGACATCTGTATTCCACATTGAGGTACCTGGGTTTGATTCCTGAATCTGGCTCCTGATTCCAGCCTCCTGCTAATGCAGACCCTGGGACACAGAGATGTTGGCTCTAATATTCACGTTCCTCCTGCCTACATGGAATAACTAGATTGATTCCCTGGCTTCCAGCTTTGGCCTCAGCCAAGCTCTGACTGTTGTGGGGGTCTGGGGTGTGAGCCAGTGGAACTCTGTTTCTTTCCTTCTCTCTCTCTCTGGTAATGAGTAGAGGCTGGAATATTTTTGAGCTATTTTCTAGAAATACAAGTATTAATGGCAATTCTTATGTAATCTCAGATGGAAATGTGGAACATGCTACGAGAAACAGAGAAAGGCAATCTTTGCTGCAACCTGTCAAGGAACTTGGCTGAACTATGTTGTAGTGTTTTGTGGAAGTTAGAATTTGTAAGCAATGAAGGTGGATATTTAACTGAAGAGGATTTTAAGCAAAGTGCTGAAGAAGTGGCTTGGTTCCTTCCTGACTGTTTATGATAAAATGCAAGAAGAGATGAATCGAAAAAAGAATTGTTAAACAAAACGAAACCAGAAAATTCTCAGCCTGTATGTATTTCAAGAAATGAGAAAGTCTGTTTGAAAGAGAACAACAAGGTTGTTGGATTATATCGATAAAGAAATTATGGATATTATGAACTTAATCAGCTATCTCAATGGAAACCATGAAGAGATGGGATTATTCAAGGAAGAAATACTGCTAGCTGGGACTAGAGAAGACCGAGAAAGCAGGGTGAAATGAAGGTTGGCTGCTACACTTCTTGGACTTTACATGATGAAAGCAAAGAGTTATGTGGCTACAAATGTGTGCTGCTCCATGATAAAAGAGAAGAATGATGCTGAATGAAGGTGGTCTGGAGATAAATAGGGCTTGCTACTCCCACCACAGGCCCTAGGAACAGGGCTTGCTCCTTCTCAGTTTCAAAGGGTAGGGTCACCTCTTTGGTTCTGGAAGATGAGGATGCCTTTGCCCAGTTTCTCAGGGGCAGTGCACCTGGGGAGAACTGGGGGAGGTTGGCTGGTCTGTGGCTCTCAACATTCTGAGTCATGGGAGTGATGGTGCAGATTCTGGCACTACAGTGAGACTGGAGGGCAGCACATCAAACTAGAGGTTTATTCTGAAGACTTAAAATATAACGGAATTTGCCCTGGTAGGTTTTGGCCTTCTTAGGAGCCTCTGGCCCTTTCTTTCTTCCAAATTCTCCCGTTTGGAATTGTAATGTTCTTTTGCCTGTCCTACCACTGCATTTTGGAAACACATAATTTGTAAGATTTCATAGGTTCACAGCTAGAGAGGAATTTTGCCTCAGTATAAATAAATAGTATCTTGAGTCTCATCCCTATGTGACTTAGATGGTATTTTGGACATTAGAGCTGATGCTATAATGAATAAGACATTGGGGGATGTTGTGATGGAATCAATGCATTTTGCATGAGAGAAGGATATGAATTTTCTGGGGCCAAGGGTGGAAATGTTATGGATTGAATATTTGTGTCCCTCTAAAACTCATATTTGTAAGTCTTCACACTTAATGTGATGGTATTTGGAGGTAAGACCCTTGAAGGAGATTAGGTTTAGATGAGGCCATGGGACTGGGGACACATGGATTAGTGTCCTCATAAGAAATGTGAGAATGTGAGAAAGAAATTTCTGATACTTAAGCCACAAAAAATAGCCTAATATACTTAAAATACCTAATATAGCCTCCGCAGATAGAGACTTAGGAAATTTCTCACTTTCAAGAGGAGTTTGAGCTGAGAACTAAAGTCTATTAGCTTTTGCAATTCTTGCACAGTATCTTCACACAGTATTCAATGCCTCAATTTGTGAGAAATGCTGCACATTTAACATCTGCAATGACCAGCCTTTCTCCAGGATTGGGGTGCTGGTGGTGGATGGCCTTCCTTGCCAGCCTTGTGACTTGTTCTTGTAATCAGGCTTTGCAGTAAAAGAGGTTGGGGTAACACCTGATCTTAATTTAAAAAAAAAAAAAAAACAACTGCCTATTATGGATCCAAGGGTTCCTCTGTAAATAGTGAATCATGAATGGGAGAGGGAGCGGGAGATGGGAGGGGTGCGAGTGGGAGGGAAGTTATGGGGGGGGGGGAGCCATTGTAATCCATAAACTGTACTTTGGAAATTTATATTTACTAAATAAAAGTTAAAAAAAATAGTGAATCATGAATGGATTAAATACTCAGATATTCTGAATTTACAAAGGGTTTCTCATAAACTTAGGGCTAAAAAACACTATTCTACCTTATTAAGTGGACTGGTGGGTTTGACTACTCTGTGAGGTTTTGGACAAAGGAAGTCAATTTGCCCTGCCCAAATGCCTCTTAGAACTCTCTTCAGAGACAGAATGTTTAGATTTATCCACTTATTCAACAGATTAAACAACTTTTAAGTACATGAGGTGATGTCAAATACTGAGAGCTAGTGGTGAACAAGAGCATACATGAGCTCTGCCCTATTGAAATTCATAGGCTAGTAGCAGAGATAGATGTTACTTAAGTAATCACACAAATGACATCAAAACACTCTAAGATAAGTGCTATGAAAGAAAGTACAGTGTTCTCTGAGTACATATAGTAAAGGAATCTGATTATTGTTTCAAAGAAGGTTTTCTTGAGAGTAAACTTGAGCTGGAGGTATGAGTAACATGTAAGTGATACTAGGTAAAGGAAGTATCAGGAACATCATACAGAAGTAGAAATATCAAGGAGGTAGCTAAGGTCTGTAATCTTAATTGTCCCCCTCAATTCTAAACCTAAAATACAGGGGATGGCGCTGTGGCATAGTGTGTAAAGCTGCTGCCTGCAGTGCCAGCATCCCAAATGGGTGCCAGTTCGAGTCTCAGCTGCTCCACCTCCTATCCAGCTCTCTGCTATGGCCTGGTAAAACAGTAGAAGATGGCCCAAGACCTTGGGCCCCTGCACCCATGTGGGAGACCTGGAAGAAGTTCCTGGCTCCTGGCTTTGGAATGGCGTGGCTCTGGCCATTGCGCCCAACTGAACCAGTGGATGGAAGACCTCTCTCTGTCTCTCTGTGTAACTCTAACTTTCAAATAAATAAATAAATTTTAAAAACACACTAAAATGTAAGTAAAAATTATCGGATTGCTTTATAAAAGCCGTTTTAAGACTCCAGAACCTTCCAACAAAGATACTACTTTTAAGTTCCTCCAATAAAGAAATTTGGGAGCCAACACTGATCAAAGCAGAGAAAGAATATTTCCAGAGATCTGTGGTCAGAGGGAACATGTAGGTCTTAGAAATTGCTGAAGCCCATATCAAAAGAACATTGGAGCAGAGGAAGGATATGAGGCTGGGCTAGAGCCAATGAAAAGTTTTAAGCCAGTTTGGATTGAATAGAGAGGCACAAAAATGAACATGTGTGCCATTTGACAAGAGGCTGTATGGGTACCAGTTGGAGGCTGTTGTGGTAATTCAAATTCAAGAGGGTTGTGGCAGTGGAAATGGAGCAAAGTGGCTAGATTTAGATATTTAGGCAAAGCACAGAAAGGGCAAGATTAGAGGACTGGCCACCCAGACACCTAGCCTACATTTGTTACACATTTCTCCATAATTCTTTACAAATTCCTTCCTCGGGACTCAGAATACCACTCGTCCACTTGAGAAGCCCCCAAAGTTCTCCAAAAAACAGTGGGAATCTATAAAACCATAGGATTAGGTGATTTTTCAGAGGGGGGATATCAGTGCCGACATTCTGTGGTTCCAGAATTTTGTAATTCTAGTCCCTTCTCCTCTCTCTTCCAAATGCCTAAAACTATCTTTCCTAAAATCATATTTGCTGGACTGATACTCAGGCCTGCAGCTTGATGATAAACAGTTGTGACACCCTGAATCACACTATGGACCAGACATTTCCACATGTCTGCTGCACAAAAGAAAAGGAAAATAAGAATCTTTCTCTGAATATTTCCCCTAGAGACCACAAACCCAATAAGAAAAAAGATCAGTGTCAGATGGGAAAATGCCTTGGATGGTGATAATGATGATGATACTTAGAATAATTCCTTTACTTCATTTATTATCTTAATGTGCCTTGTCTCATTCGACATAACAACCTTGTGAGGTATGCCAGTTCAAAAGAAATGAGTTAGGAATGAGCCCAGGAGAGAAAGAAAGAAGTGTCAGTGTTGAAATAGACTTAGGTATTCATCTATCCAACAAATATTTATAGAACTCCTATTACGTGCCAGGTTGTAGGGGATAGCAGAAATGTAATGGATAAGGTCTCTATTCTCATGAAGTTCAATTATAATACACTAGATAACAATAAGTAAATATATATGTAATATATAAAACAAGCATTATTTGTAGAAATTTCTATGAAGGAAAATTAATGGTATGGTGAAATAGTGAGTAAAAAGGAAAGGCATTTCAATAGAACCCTCAGAAAACCATTCTCCGAGGTGGCATTACAAATAAAGAGGACCGCTAAGTTCAGGGGCCAGTTATAGGAAAGGACTTGACTTGGTTGAAGAGCAACATGGAGACTAACGTGGCTGGTGCACAATGAATGTGGCAGAGAGTGGCACTGAGAGGAGGTGGGAGAGACTCAGTAATTGAAGCAGAAAAGCTCTGTGGGCTGTTACAGTAAGGGGGTTGAATTTTGTCTTAAATGATGGGAAGCCATTAAAGAGTTTTAATCAGGAAGACAATATGACTTGATTTCAGTTCAAACAGATCACTCTGGCTGATGTGTGGATACGTAACATAGGGTGGCAGGAGTTAAAAGCACAGATCAAGTAGGATGCTGTTAAGGTAAAGTACCTCAGGCCATCGAGGTGTTGGCAACCGACGACAGAAACATGACACTGGAGATGAAATGCAGTGGGTAAATTCAAGACATATTTTGGAAGTAGAACAGACAGGCTATGGGATAAATTTGGAGGTAGATTGAAGGAAATTTTTTTCTTTTCTTTTATTATAAACTTTTACTAATAAATATAAATTTCCAAAGTACAACTTTTGGATAACCACGGCTTTTCTCCCCATAACCTCTCTCCCACCTGCAACCATCCCATCTCCCACTCCCTCTCCAATCTCATTCTTCATCAAGATTCATTTTCAATTATCTGTATACACAGAAGATCAACTTAGTATATACTAAGTAAAGATTTCAACAGACTACACCCACACAGACACACAAAGTATAGAGTACTGTATGAGTAGTAGTTTTACCGTTAATTCACGTTTAACCTCTTCAACTTTGCATATGGTCAAGTTGAGGCACAGGAAAGAACAGACACGGGAAATGACAGAAACAAACTTGAATCCAAGATTTCCAGCTTACTGACTGCTCTTCCCTGCACACCCTCTATGCTCAGAGTAATAGTTTGATGTTTGGTGGACATTCGGATGTGTAACTAACTATCCAGTTGGTGTGTGGAAGGGAGGCCTCTGAGTAGTCTTGTATCGAAATAGGGCTCCCACAATTTGCTTAATTTCCTCCTTGATAATAGCTCCTCCTCTTATCTCAGGGTGGGTCAGCATGGGGAGACGCCTTTCACTCCCATGGAGGGCATCTGCCTGCTCTCTGCTGAACCAGGAGAGAGAAGTGGACAGATGGTGAGTGTGCTTTGTAGCTTCCAGATTCACAGAGGAAGAGATGGCCCTAATGTCAGTTTGAGTCCAGACCCTGCCGCAGGTTCATGTTATCTGTAGTATCTCTTAGCTTTTAAACGTCCACCGAGATCCTCGGGAACCAGGTCCAGCTACAACCCACCTTCACGGCATGCCTCTCACTTCGCACAGAGTATGGCTTTGTTTATATGTGGGTATAGTTTATGCTAAACCATAAAGCTGAAAAAAGCAAAGCCACCTCTGTGTGTCCAGTGTCTGGCAGAGCTACTGGCGTAAAGTCTACACTCTGTATGTGTTAACTGAGAGAACGAGGCAGGTAAACTCTCCAAGCCTCAGTTTCCTCAACTTTTAAAAGGGAACAATTAGTGACTACCTCACAGGTTGTGAAGCTTAAATGACTTAACATGCATGTAAGAAATACCTAATACAGCTTGAAAAATGAATTAATGTGTTACCTGTACATAAAAAGCCTTCCCTTGCCCCACATTACTAGATATTGGGGAAATACAAATTGAAAGTATAATAAGATAGCATAGCAAGCCTATTAGATGGGCTGAAATTAATAACAAAAGTTGCCAGTTCCAAGTGCTAACAAGGATGCAGAGCAACCAGAACTCTCACACACTGATGATGGGAAAACAGACTGGTATGATTCCTAAGAGGTTACACATAGTTTTCATACGACCCAGAAATCTCACTGAGATGAATTTACCTTAGAGAAATGAAAATTTATGTTCACACAAAAATCTGTGCAAGACTGTTCATAGCAGCTTTTACTTTAGTAAAGACTAGAAACAACCCAAATGACCCTCGATGATGAATGGATAAATGAACTGAGGTACATTTATACAATTAAATAGTACTCAGCAATTTAAAGGAAAGGACTATTCATACAACCTGGATGAATCTCAAAAGTATTAAACTCGGTGAAGGAAGACATTCTCAAAGGGTTACATATTGTTGGTTCCATTTTCATGACATTCTTGAAAAGATAAAACGACAGTGAGGGAGAACAGATCAGTGGCTGCGAAGAGCTGGGGAGGACATGACTACAAAGGGCAGGAGAAGCTACCAACTGTGTTTGTACAACTGACGAGCATACTGACTGTGGCGGCAGTTACATAAACTTTACATACCTGTGCTAAAATTCACAAACTATATGTACTTAAAAAAAGTCAAGTCTGCTGTGTGTTAATCTAAGAAATAAGATAAAAAGCTTTCCCACATTCACATCTAGCATTTTAGGCCTCCCAATTTTCTAAGGTGTCTTTTTAACTTACAATTAGTGACTTGGTTATTGATGCCATCTCTTACTGAAAAATGTAAAAAAATGAGAGAGGAGGAGCAAACTGTAGACAGTGTAGAAATGTAGTTGAGACCAGCTTTTCTAGAAGTTTCTAAAGCTAGAGCAGCTATTTCATTTCAATTCAATCCTGAACTTTCAAAGAGGAAACAGTACCTTCCCCCACCCCCTTTCTTTAAAGCTTTGCTAGTAAAACTGTCCTTGCACTGAGCCAGCAATAAATCTACAGAACGCTATGGTAATACCCATGGAGAAGGCAAAAGAGGCCTCCATAAACCATCCGATTTGAACTACTACAGATGTTGCAGTGGGAATTTATGGTTTTCGATGGATCCTTATCTCTTCTTGCCAGTTTCTGCATACTGAATCATGCACTAGCAGAGTCTATTTTAAGAGTCATCATTTTTTTCTTTAAATATTAAAAAAATCTGTGGCAATTAATTTCTTCCATACTGTTCTATCATGACAAATAAATGTGTAACGCATATTTACAGCGCACATGTAATTGCATTTGGGCACATGCAAATGACATGCAAATCTTACATTCTAAATGAGTTTGTTTATCATTCCTGAATTCTAATCCAAGGGCCTTACTTTTAAAATTCAGTTTACATTCTGACATGTATACAAATGAGTTTGACTCTGGAAAATAACTTAATAAACTCAGGGTTAGCTATGCAATTAGAGGAGGCATCTGGGAGCTATAAAATCTGGGAAGCAACATTTACATCTTTTTCTGCATTCAAGGTTTCAATTTCCTAGCTCAAACCCTCTCCCCACCAGCCTGCACTCCTCTCATTCCACCACTCAATTTTCCATCATTCCAGCAAAACCATTACTTTAAATGGCTTCCATGTTTTTTCTCTCTTAGGGGAAGCAGGTGAATTTATTTTACTGAGGATGATCTTACTGAGTCATTGTCCTCAGTGCTCTGTTTTCAAAAAATAAGATCAGAGTGATAAATGAAATGAGAATTAATAGGGTTAACATTGATCAGAACTTCCCATTTGAGGTTCCTATTATTATGGCTGGCCTAGTTCTCCTCTGGGTGCTAAAGTCCTCCTATGGATTATTGACCCTCTAAAGAAAGCTATGAGCAGCCACAAATCTGATTTATCAAAGGGCATAAGACAGGGAAGAGAGAAATGGGACCATACTCTCTTTCAGAGTGCAGGAAACAAGACCATAAAACAAAGTGCAATGGAGGTTCCTCAGAAAATTCAAAACAAAATTTCAAGTAATCTAGCAAATCTACTTCTGGGTATTTAGCCAATCGAATTGAAAGTAAGCCCGTGAAGAGATATTTGCACATCCATGTTCCTGGCAGCATTCTTCACAATAACGGTAATGGTGGAAACAACCCAAATGTCCACTGAGGGATGACTGGATAAACTAAAAGACTATATAGATACAATGGGATATTATTCAGCCTTTAAAAGGAAAGGAATCTTTTACATGGATGATGTTTGAGGATACTATGCTGAGTGAAATAAGCCAGCCACAAATTACAGATACTATATGACTGCACCGATGAGAGGTATCCAAGGTAACCACATTCATAAGCATACAAGGTACAGGGGTGGCCACCAGAGGAACAGGAGAAGGGGAGCTGCTGCTCCATGGGTATAGCATTTCAGTTTTACAAGGTGAAAAATTCTGGAAATCTGTCCCCAGTAACACTTAACACTACTGAACTGCATATTTAAAAATGGTTAAAATGGCAAAAAACTACAGCAGCAAAAAAGCTATAGGTGTAGCAAAATTGCCATATGTTGTGACAACAATGGTTCAATCAGGTTGTAGACTTGATGATTTTAAACATTTTTATGACTTTTGAAAATTTCATAATGAGGTGATATTTTGCTTATAGGAAATACCAATTTCTAAGGATGGTGTTTTAATGTAAAATATTTTGTCAAATGGAGATTTTTAAATTAAGTACAAAAGATCACTTTACTCACAGTAGGAATCATCTGGAAATGATAGTGGGATAGTCTTTTGAGATTCACATTTTTAGGTAAACTCTAGCCCATAAGCAAAATCTGGCCTACCACCAACTGTTTTTGTATAACAGATGAGCTAAAGTGGTTTTTACACTTTAAATGGGTAAAAAATAACCAAAAGAAAAATATTTTGCAGCATGTAAGATTATATAATATCCAAAGTTCATTTCTACAATGAAATCTTATTGCAACACACCTACACACACACACATCAAAACCAAAGCAGAAGCTAAACTTCCATATTCTGGTGAAATTCTTCTAAAAGAGCATGGCTGTCAGAAAGGCCCTCTGAATGATCCAGTACATTTGGCTCATTCTGTAGGTGAGAAGACTGAGACTGAAAGAGGTGGAATGTTTGCCTTGAGTCATGGTGAGTTTAATAGCAGAGCTGGAAATCTCTATGCCTGCCAGGACAGGCAGACCCAATGGGTCTAATTGTGACACAGAATTTTCCTCTGTTTCTTTCTGGTCCCCACTTTTTTGTAACAAATACTGAATATTATCCTGGGTATACGCCATGCACTCCTTACAGTGTTAGTGTATTTAGTCCTCACTACTGTCCTGGGAAGTGGATTATCCCTAAATTATAGAGCTTATTACTCTCCTCCTTCCACCCTTCACACCATCATGCTGGTCTTTAAGAATCAAGGTTCCTGGGGCTGGTGCTATGGTGCAGTGGGTTAAGCCTCTGTCTGCAGTGCTAGCATCCCACATGAGTGCTGGTTCAAGTCCTCGCTGCTACACTTACAATCCAGCTCCCTACTAATACATCTGTAAGCACTCCTCTGAATTTTGCTACAAAAATTTCCTTTTCCTTTCATGAATGCATTTCCAAACAAGATATTGTTAAATTTTCCTGTTACTGATGTGATGTAAATGGAATCATAATACAAATACTGTCTTATTCTATGACTTGTTTCTTTCAATACTATGCTGTGAGTTTCACCCAGAGTTGATATTCCGTAACTGAAGTCTTCCATTGCAGTACAGCTTTGCAATATAGAAATACATACTGATGGGGCTGGCAGGTTAAGCTGCTGCTTGTAACACCAACACCCCATGTGGGTGCTAATTTGAGTCCTGGCTGCTCCATTTCCAGTTCAGCTCCCCATTTATGAGCCTGGGAAAGCAGTAGAAGATGGCCCAAGTCCTTGTGCCCCTGCACCTACGTGGAAGACCCAGAAGAGGTTTCTGACTCCTGGCTTCAGCCTGGCCCAGCCCTGGCAGTTGTGGCCATTCAGGGAGTGAACCAGTGGACGGAAGATACTCTCTGTTTCTCTCTCTGTTATTTTGACTTTCAAATAATTAAATATATAAATCTTTAAAAAAAAAAAAAAGGAATCAAGGTGTCCATTCATCCATGGTGAATGATACACTCTGGCTCCCCCATTTCTAGTCTTGTAGGACCCTAACTCTACCCCCTGCCCTCCCATTGTAGGATCTTCAACTTCTTCCTCTCCATTGCCTCCAGGTTCTACCTCACAACAATTAACATGTTCAGATCCCTTTTGGTTTAAAAACAAAACAAAATCCTGATCTCTCTCCTTCCTTTCTCAGCCAAGCTTATGAAAACATACTCTACATTTACAGTCTCTCTTTCACTATCCACTGACTTCTCATTCCACTAAAGTCTGGTATTACCCAACTACCCCACTCCATAATGACTTCTTTGTCTTTATAGTCAATGGACACTTTTAAAATCTGCTTTCATTTGACACCAATGATCATCCCCTTCTCAAAAACCATGTACTAACTGAGCTCTTGTGTTTAAAGTCAAATGCCCAATATCAGGAAATACAAAGACTGATAATGACCATGTTATGCCATCAGTTTCAGCATTCCTCCATGTCTTTTTGCATATCTCTTGGCTTAGAAAATCTTCCCATCACTGTTGTTGTGAATTACTGGGCACACTTCAAGACTCAAGATCCCCTCCTCTAAGAAGCTTTCTCTGCCTGTCCTTAAAGATTCTTGAATTTATCCCTTGCTTCTTTGTCCCCTTTGTGCCTTATATTTTAGTCAACCACTACCCTTATAACACTACATACTTTTAGTTAGATGTATTCTGTATGGCTTGTATTCTTGAGAGAGGCAGAGATCTGTCTGATTCATGTCTCTGTGGGGGATAAATTGGCAGTTCATTGTCCCTTCCCCCCTTAGTACCTTCCTTGCTCTGCTCCTATTACAGGGAGACTTGGACTAAAACAAACAATCTTAGAGTAAACAAATAAACAATCAAGGCCGGCGCCGCGGCTCACTAGGCTAATCCTCCGCCTTGTGGCGCTGGCACACCGGGTTCTAGTCCCGGTCGGGGCACCGGATTCTGTCCCGGTTGCCCCTCTTCCAGGCCAGCTCTCTGCTGTGGCCCGGGAGTGCAGTGGAGGATGGCCCAAGTGCTTGGGCCCTGCACCCCAGGGGAGACCAGGAGAAGCACCTGGCTCCTGCCATCGGATCAGTGCGGTGTGCCGGCCGCAGCACGCCAACCGCGGCGGCCATTGGAGGGTGAACCAACGGCAAAGGAAGACCTTTCTCTCTGTCTCTCTCTCTCTCTGTCCACTCTGCCTGTCAAAAAAAAAAAAAATAAATAAATAAATAAAAATAAACAATCAAACAAATTCTCAAGAGTTAGGACCCAGGATTCTTGTTTAGTAAAAATGTAACGTTTGACCTTAATATTTATCAGAACAATAATAGGGAGGGTGGTTGATCAGTCCTAAAGGGTCATGCCAAAGCTATGCTGATAAAAGAAATAGCCTCTTCCAGATAGGGGCTAAGCTATGTCATCTCAGAGAACAGTGATTGTCACTCTGGGAGGTACCTGGTTCATAGCTTCCATGACTGTAACTGGAATCGGGGGACTTACATTGACCGTTATCCACTAACTTGGACCCAATCTGCCTCCAGAGCTTGGGAGGACTGAGTAAACACGAACAGCAGTGGCCATCAGCCTGAAGCCTGAGAACTGCACAGGGAATGCAGTGTAAGTCCACATCCACTGGGGCGCAATAGCTTTGTTCCGAGGAATAGAATGTGGTCACCACACTGAGAGATATGAAGAGGCGGCTTACGAACGTGGGTCAGAGAAGGTGATGTTGAGTGAAATCCATGGCAATTAGTTATCCTTCCTGTAAATCTTAAGTAGGGAATTGCCTGCCTCCTGCCCATGAGATACAGAAGAGGTAAGTTAGCTATTCCTCCTGCAATCTTCTGAAATTTTAATTCCTGATTCTTAAGAGTATCGTTATGATAGACAGTAGAGCATAGTGGTTAAGACAGATTCTGGAACCGAACTTCCTGTGTTGAAATCTTTTTTTTGTTACTCACTATGAACCCTTGGACAAGTTACTTGCTCTCTGAGGCTCAGTTTATTTATCTGTTAATTGACACTGATTATGGTATCTACTTATATAGATTTTTTTTTTTTTTTTTTTTTTTTTGGTGACAGGCAGAGTGGACAGTGAGAGAGAGACAGAGAGAAAGGTCTTCCTTTGCCGTTGGTTCACCCTCCAATGGCCGCCGCGGTAGGCGCGCTGCGGCTGGCACACCGCACTGATCCGATGGCAGGAGCCAGGTGCTTCTCCTGGTCTCCCCTGGGGTGCAGGGCCCAAGCACTTGGGCCATCCTCCACTGCACTCCCGGGCCACAGCAGAGAGCTGGCCTGGAAGAGGGGCAACCGGGACAGGATCGGTGCCCCGACCGGGACTAGAACCCGGTGTGCCGGCGCCGCAAGGCGGAGGATTAGCCTAGTGAGCCGCGGCGCCGGCCTCATATAGATTTTTTTTTTAAACTGAGTTAATATATCCCAACAGTAGAAAAGTTACCTGGCACTTAATAGGTGTTGCATATTATTGTTATCCTTTTTTTATATATAACATAGTTGAGAGTATTTGGGCTGATGGAAGCCAATGTGGCAGGATGCCCAGGGTGACACAGGCCCAGTCTGTCCTATTTCCCTGAGAGAACTGGCCTGACAGATATAAATGCCTTTGGTTATCTGCAGTGTGAGAGGCACACATTATTTAGACTAAACTTCTTTACTGTCCCACCAGTAAGTGAAAGATAGGGAACTACTACACCTGGGTTAGTATAAGTCTCCTCAGTGTTAGTATT
This sequence comes from Lepus europaeus, assembly GCF_033115175.1. Taxonomy (NCBI): domain Eukaryota; kingdom Metazoa; phylum Chordata; class Mammalia; order Lagomorpha; family Leporidae; genus Lepus; species Lepus europaeus. Next base: position 40,344,802 of record NC_084831.1, read on the forward strand.
TATGATAAGTGCTCAAAAAACTTTTAAGATGGATGGATGTATATATTGATATATAAATAAATAAAATAGATAGATAGATAGTCAATTAAATGGTGGGTTGCAGGACACAGGAGCATGTAAAGGTCAGAGAAAGCATGGTCCTTTGGGCCCACTTCCCCAGTAAGGCTTAGACCTGACAGAGCCCTCTTATCATTGCTGGGATCTGTATCATTCATTTAACTGCCACTCATTCAATTCATGACCTTTGGCATGTCCTTTCTCCTCTCCAGGCCCAGTTTCTTCATATGCAAAATGAAACAGGGGAGTTCAACTATGGTAAGTAGGTTTTATCTAACAGGTAGATATAAGTATTTTAATAGTGCCTGGCTAGAGTACTAAGAAAAGTTTTGAAAGTGAGTGCAGCTGAGCAAGAAAAAGAGTTTCGTGATGATTCAGTGATGGCACAAGTATAAGGGATAAGCAATTGGCAGTCCATGTGTCATGTATTTTTTACTCCTGAGCTAGATAGCTCTCAGCAACCATTTTCTTTTGAGGACTTCTAAAGAATTACTCAGCCTTAATGAGAACATCAATTATGGTCCTGTGGTTTTCTCATTATAAGATGTAGCTACCCTTTGTACATGTCAAGTTACCCAGTAAAAAGATTTACTCTACCAGAAACTTCTTCACTCCTGTGTGAGTAGATGAAATCAAGATCAAAGAGGATCCTTCTATAAAAGAAAGAGGCAAAAAAGCATGGGCTTTGGAATTCGCCTGCTCAGTCACTCTCAACTGGCACAATCCTTAGTGAATCACACAACTTTTTAAATCTCAGATTCTTCCTCTTCACAATAGGATAACAATATTTACATTATAGAAATGGTAACTAGGACTTAGATAATTATAAACTTTATAGGGGCTGGCACTGTGGCATAGTGGGTTAAAGCCCTGGCCTGAAGCGCCGGCATCCCATATGGGCACCGGTTCTATTTCCAGCTGCTCCTCTGCCAATCCAGCTCTCTGCTATGGCCCGGAAAAGCAGTAGAAGATGGCCCAAGTCCTTGGGCCCCTACACCCGCGTGGGAGACCAGCTCCTGGCTTCGGATTGGTGCAGCTCTGGCTGTTGCAGCCCTTTGGGGAGTGAGCCAGCGGATGGAAGACCGCTCTCTCTGCCTCTCCTCTCTCTATAACTCTGTCTTTCAAATAAATAAAATAAATCTTTAAAAAAAAAAACCAAAAACTTTATAGTGGGCAAAAGTATTGTGGCACAATGGGTTCAGTCATCACTTGGGACACTTACATCGCTTATCAGAGTGCTTGAGATGGAGTCCTGCTTCTGTCTCTGATGCAGCTTCCTGCTAATGAATCTAGGAGGCAGCAGATGATTGCTCAAGTACTTGAGTCCCTGCAACCCCTGTGAGAGAACCTGGATTGAGTTCTAGGCTCCTGGTTTTACCCTGGCCCAGCCCCAGCTATTTTGTGTGTGGGTAGTTGGGAAAATACCTCTCTCTCTCTCTCTCTCGCTGTCACTCTGCCTTTCAAGTAAATTTTAAAAATGAATAAGTGTACATTAAAAATATAGTACCTATCACAGTAAAGTACTTTGTATGGGGATGACCCTCAAAATTAATTTCTTCTCTTATCTTCAAAATGAGTTCCTGCTACCCACATGGGAGACCGATTAGAGTTCCTGGCTCCTGGCTTCAGCTTGGCACAGCCCCGACTGTTGTGGATGTTTGGGGAGTGATCCAGCAGATGGAAGATCTCATTCTGTCTCTGTCACTCTGTCCCCCAAATAAAATAAATAAATCTTTCATTTTTTTAAAGAGTTCAGGGATCCCTGGATTAGAAACACATTGGGGTAGAGACTCTGTCCTAGCCATTTCTTTCTTATATCTAACTTTGAACACAAATGTTTGAGAAATAAATGTTTGAGGAATAAATGTTTGAGGAATATTTATTAGTGAACAGAATTAAATTCAGTTGAAATGAAGTTAAAAACAATCTTTTAGATGCCTCTCAGTACCAGTCATAGAACCTGACACACGGTTTGTGCTTACGGAATAAACTTCTCTGGTGGCCTGATGCCAGGATTGGACAGATTCATGGAAAAGTGGATTAGCATTAGGGAGCCCTGCACCCACTCGCTGTTGGCATTGTCCTTCAGAAGTGCCCCTTGTAGCTGCTTCCCACTCCACAAAAACCTTCTTCCTCAGAGAAGACAGTGGCTGTGATAAATCCACAGCAGTCGCTCCGCATTTACGGGGAAACAAAGATTCTAACTTTGTCAGGGACCCAGGGGACACTCAGAAACCACATCCTTTCCTGCCTGGGCCCAGCCTATGTTGTCCCCGCTGAGAGGCAACTTGGTAGCCTTGCTCTGAGGTCCCCTTTGCTGTCCCAGTGACACTGAATGGGCAGCAACCGTTTCAGACAGCTGAGCTATTATCTCATTGTTTTAGATGACGCATTTTTGCTGCTGGACCTATAACTGCTCTTCTTTAGGTGAGTCCTGTGGAATGCCACAGCCTTAATGAGTACATCAATTACTGTTCATGGAAGCGCAGTGTCTCCTGAAAGGTTATTTGAAGGTTGATTGCTATCTCAGCGCTTATATCTAGCAAATCTATCTCAGCCTTATGAATGTATTTGACCTTTTTATAGGTACAGGGGAAAAATAACAGAACAAAAGTTAATTTAGACCTCTATAATACAACATTTTTTTTTTTTCTGAAAGAAATGAAAGGGCATTGAAATCGATACCTGCACAATAACATGCTGATGAATGTTGGGACCCAATTTTCTCATTTTGCTAACTTGTGATTGGGAATTCTGAGGAGTTTTCAATGCTGCATTCTTTGGACACTGTGAAGTCTGCTGTATTGTGTCCACACAATGCTGCCGCACACTCATTATGGAAGTACCAGTGGTCCTGAAAAGGTCAGTTAGTTAGAAATGTCAGCGTTCAATGGAGCCGCGCAGACCTGCGTGCTCACGGATCCAATTAGAGCGGCCAGGCAACACCGCTGCAACCCAGAATCCTAATGAGCCAGCGGAGGAAAGGTGGAGGTATCCTTTTTCCTCTTTCTTCTTCTTATTCAAAAGAAATGGAGATTGCCTTTCAGCCACCCTACGTGGGGTTGTTTAAACTTTACCAAACACCGCTTAGGTTTCTGCAGGGCTGGGAGGGGAATCCCAGCCCCCGCAAAGGCTGAGCCTGTCTGGAGCAGCCAGATGTGGAGGGGCGAGTAATGAAGGAGGCGGGAGCAGGGCTTCAGACTTCAGGCTGGGGGAGTGGGTCGTCTTTCACAACTTGCTCTGGTGGACAGCCAACTGAGAGGAAAACGGCCGCCTTCAAAGCCATTACTATGCGCTGGGCCTTGCACTAGAAGCGGGCCCATGTCATTCTTTTGATAACGGAAAAGCACAGATGCAAGCATGTGTTAGGACTGCATGAAAGTCGGTGTGTGTGTGTGTGTGTGTGTGTGTTGGTTGATGTTTCCAGGATTCACCTCTACCAGGGCTCCCTGATCTAATTCATTGCTGGCTGATGTTTTGGAAAAGTTCACCGGTGATGAATGTGGATGCTGCACCAATGTCAAAGCGCTGTAAAGCTGCTGAATGCTCTTTCCATTCCTGTGGCAAACAGCGTACGCGGTGGCACCAGTGCATGGAGGATGCTTTGAGCGACACTGCTCCAGCTTCCTCTCCTTTGTTCATTCTTGCCTACTCCTCACTCCTACCTTCTGTGGTCTCCATCACTCATCTGCTGCTTCTGGAATGACGGACATACTGGACTATGTAATTCCTTACTGTCCTTTGGCACCATGGGCCCCACCCAAACAGCAACCTCCTGGTAGGTCTCATTTGAGTTGCAGTAGACTAAGTCCCTGAATGGCAAACAAAAACATGAAGTAACAAGTGACTCAGAGACCAACCTTCGAGAACTAACGAAGTTTAGAGGGAAGCTGTCCCTGGGTTCCTACACTCATCAGGTAGTAATGATCTGCTTGGCCCCAGTTATTCCAGCAACTCCTTCAACTGGGGCCACTTAACCCCCTTGCAGCCTGTCAGATCCCAGGTTCATTCTGGCTTTACGGTCAGGTAGAAGCAGTCCCAGAACACATAAGAAACGTTTGGTTGATAAATTAGCCTTTTCCCACAGTGGGTAAGATTTGGTGTCTGGCTTTGCTCTGACTCTTTCTTTCTTTCTTTCTTTCTTTCTTTCTTTCTTTCTTTCTTTCTTTCTTTCTTTCTTTCTTTCTTATTTTTGACAGGCAGAGTGAACAGTGAGAGAGAGAGAGACAGACAGAAAGGTCTTCCTTTTGCCGTTGGTTCACCCTTCAATGGCCACCACGGCCGGCGCACCGCACTGATCCCAAGGCAGGAGCCAGGTGCTTCTCCTGGTCTCCCATGGGGTGCAGGGCTTTGCTCTGACTTTATCTGTCTATTTTTCTGCATCCAGACCATTATTTGAGGCTCCTTGACTGGTTCTTATCCTATCTGTAGTAAAGACATACTTCTCTCATTTCCTTTAGATATTTCTGCAAACTCTGGATGAACCAGCACCTGAGATTAGTCAGGCAACTGAAACGTCAGGAGTTCACTGGCTGTTGAGTCAGAACATGTGGGTTGCAGCTATGACTTTTCCACCTTCTTTGACTGCAAAAATGGATGTTGCTGTCTATTTCACTAAACAAGTATTGGGTAAAAAAATTACTTGGTATGTTGCAATGTGTTGTATCAAAGTCAGCTGTGTGGTCACTAGTGTTGTTATTGTTATACTCACTCTGCCTGGTGGATAAGTGTTTGGAAGACTTTTCAATAGTTGTCCTGTTGTACCACAGAGACCACTTGTAGTTAAAGCACTGTCCTTGTAGCCCCTCTCTACTGTGGACTAACAGTGGAGGGGAGGTGATCAGTTTGCCCCTCTACAACTTCAGGGAAGTTGGGAAGGAGGAGCCAAGAGATTTGGGACAGAAAAGTAGAGTGAGAACAATGAGTATTTTCTTGAGATAACTCTTGTCAGTTAAACTTAAGAACTAAAACATGGGAAGAGGGGCTGGTGCTATGGCGCAGTAGGTTAACATTCCACCTGTGGTGCTAGCATCTCATGTGGGCGCCTGTTCTAGTCCTGGCTGCTTCTTTTCTGATCCAGCTCTCTGCTGTGGCCTGGGAAAGCAGTAAAAGATGGACCCTTGCACCTGTGTGGGAGACCCAGAAGAAGCTCCCGGCTTTGGATCGGCTCAGCACCAGCCGTTGTGGCCTTTGGGGCGTGAACCAAAGACCTTTCTCTCTGCCTTTCCCTCTCACTGTCTGTAACTCTACCTTTCAAATAAATAAATAAAACCTTAAAAATAAATCGGAAGAGGCCATAGCATGGGAGGTTTCGGTCAGCAGATCCTGGTCTCTAAGACAGGGTTGTTAAGTGATTTGAGATGCTTCCCAATGCACCATCTAAGGCTGCGACTGACCTCACCTCACAAACTAATTTTAATGGCACTTGGTATAGAAAAAGCAAGTCTTATTTTCCCCAAAACAGCTGAAAGTCACCAATTTTCCTTTCAGCAATGCAATTAAAATTATTCATCACTAAGCCAATTTTCTATATAATCTTTACCAGAAGGGAAAACCTTGTGCAGGACACCCAGCCATCCATCTGAGAATGGATCTAGGCTGGGCTGATCCTCCTCACATTGTTTAGTGTACAGAAAGAAGTGCACCAGGTTTATGAGACAATATCCAGCAATCATCTGCAGGGGAGAGAATCGCACTGAAAGTGCCAAATATGGGCCTTATTGGTATTTCAGAGAAGGAACCAGGTCCCTAGGTTGGGGCTAGGTTATGCTATGATTTGAAAAAGATTTGGCTCGCAAACCCATCTGGATGTTGAACTCCCAATGTCATGGTACTAAGAAGTGGAAACATAACCCAGTTATGATGTTTAGGAGGTGAGTCTACTGGTAAGCCCTTAGGTCACTGGGGCACACCCTCACAAGACAACTCTCATGAGCTGACTGGTTATAGATGCTCATTTCAGTCCAGTCACTATCTAGCCACACAATCCCTCCTCTGCACACACTCCATGTTCTACCATTGCTGTCCTCATCAGAGACCAAGTCAGTGGGACTACCAGATCCTTTGCCTTGAACCTCCAAAACCGTGATCCAAAATAACACTCTTCCCCTTGCAAGCAACTTGTCTCAGGTATTCTGTTGTGGTAATGAAAATCTGTGGAGACCATCATCAGAGAAAAATGTCCCAAAACAATGCGAGCATTTTCAATATACAATATGCAAGATACATATTTTAAATCATCTAACACTACAGCTCTATGGAGTTATTATTATTAGCTCAATTTTAGGGGTGAGAGATCAGAAGCTCTGAGAAATTATTTTGCCCCAAATCAGAGTAAGAGTAAATAGCAGAGCCGAGATTTGAACCCTTATCTAGCAAACCACAAAAATTTCCATTACATTCTAGAATTTTCTTTTCTTTCCTGCTGGTCATAGAGATTGTTTATTTTTCTCTCTCAATAGTACCGAGTAAGCACTGGTAATGGCTTAGTTACCGTGCTCTCCAGATGGTTACTGAATCATTATCTTATAAACCTGACATACTTCTCTCTAGAAATTAAGTTCAGGAAGTCTTGCTAGGTGAAAAGTAGTATATTACTGTAGTCCATTCTCATCTCTTTGATGACGTTTTAGACCAGACTTAATTCAGTATGTGTCCAATCCACTATGATATGCCTTTAACTCTTTAGGCTCTAAGAAAAACAAGGACATTTACTTGGATCACATTTTGTCTCAACTGAGTTGCAGTCCCATACACATTTCCCAAGTGTCCAAAGGGCTATGGGATAGATATGAGCTGGAGACTGGAGCACACAACAGTTTTCTTCCTTATGAGAGAATTTTACTTCCCTAGTCTGGTGACACAGAACTAGTTCTCACTTTCATAGTCAAGGCAATGGCCCTTGCAGTTTTAGGTCTATGTTGCATAGAAAGACACAGATGAACAATTCAAAGCAGAGCAGCAGCAGCTAGACAATTCTTGATATCTTTCTCTGAAATCTCCGCCTATGTCACAAAGCTGGTTCATTTCCATATCTCTTTGTAGTAAGGGGAGAATACTTTGAAGAATAGGAAAAGGTAAGTGAGTCTGAAGAAACCAGAAATAACACTGATAACCACAGTGACTAGGACTGACTTACGTAGCTAATAGAGTTTCATAGAAATGACAGGTAATCACTTCCAGGCTGGGTCATAAAAGGCATTGTTTCAGCTCCTACTCTGTTGTCTCTTGGATTAATCTCTCTGAACAGGTCAGCTGCCATGTTGTGACTCAAGCAGCCCTACAGGGAAATAAATCCATGTGGGAAGTAACTGAGGCCTCCTGCCAGAGTCCAGTACCAAGTTTCCATCCACGTGGGTGAGTCATCTTGAAAGATGATCCTTTAGCCCTACTCAGCCTTTCAAATAACTCCAGCCTTGGCTGACATCTTAACCACAGCCTCATGAGATATTCTGAGCCCAAATCATCTAGCTAATCTGCTACCAGATTCCTGACCTATAAGAACAGTGTGAGATAATAAATATTTATTGCTTGACACTGCTACAGTTTGAGATAAGTTGTAATGCAGCAGTACAGTCATAATAACAACTGTTTATTTAAAATCTGCTGGCTGTTTTACATACATCATAAATGATCTTCACAACACTCTAGGAATTATTATTGTCATCTTGCTCTTGCATACATGGCAAATGGAAGTAAGGCACTAAAAAGTTAACAGGATTTCCCAAGGTCAAACCACAAGTGGGAAAGGTGGGATTCAAACACACAAAGTATTATGTACTACAAATACATTTCAATTACAAAATTGATAGTGTTATCCTTTCCCTTCAAGTTCTCACCGAGGTCTCTGTACCTCATGGCTTGGCTGGGATCACTATAATTGCACTGCTTCCATCAGGGCACATCACGTTGGCCTACATGAGCTATACCTTGATGCTCCCCCAAGTGCGTAGATGACTTATACCTCTGAAGACCTTCAGTCTATGGGTTTAAAACTCCAGACCCTGAAGCAATGTCCCTCCAACTAAGGCCAGATGAACTCTTTCTGTCAAACCCATTGTGAAGGAGCATCTGTTCTGGCCTCTAATGTGTATGATATTTTCATGCTAATATTAACAATAGGATATGTCATGATTACCTGAATATGCATTTTATCCCTATGAAATAGGTGTCATTATCCATATTTGACAGAAAACTATGCTGTAAAGCAGTTAATGACTTACGTAAGGACATGGAATCAAGAAGCAGCAGAACGAATACCGAGATGTAGTTCTACTTGGTCCTCAAACTTAGCTGACTCCTAGCTAAGGCTGGCATCCTGCGCTGTATTCTGCTAGATGCTAGATACTGCTCCGCTACCCCCAGGGCTTGGGGCCTGATTTTGATAGTCTTAGCCACTGATGTAGGTCTGGCCCTTCCTTCTGTCCAAGATGTTCCCTCTATTTGATAATAACCCAGAGATTCTGTCTTTCATCCCTCAGGATAATCGAGACGCAGCAGAATAGATCCATGTTTTTTCTCCTCTCAGATCTTATAATTCACATAGTTGGCTTAGCTTGGCCACAGACAGTCATTGAAAAACTTCACATGGTGATTTTTGGCCATTTCTAAGTATTTCCATGCCCCAATTTATCCCACAATTTCAGGAGTCATGCAACTCTCTGCCAATCGTCACAATAAGTTTCCCTAGACACAGATACTTCATCAAAGATGGGTTCATAAAGACTAACTCACTGAAAGAGAAGTCATAGAAATTCTGCTGGGATTTCTGCATGAAAGTCTCTTGCTTTTTTCCTACTGGACTGGATTATGCGAGAAGTTAAAGTCTGCAGCTGATTGTGAGACCACATGTGGCCTGGGAATGGAGTCAATACTGAGAAAGTTAAGAGCAGGAGAGAAACAGATTGGGTCTTTTGAGTTCTACATCAAGATGCACAAAATGTCAGATTTATTTCTAGATTATTCATTTACACGAACCAATGAATTGCCTATTTTTGTTTAAGCTAATTTAGGTTGAGATTGAAGAGTCTTACTTATACAGTCCCAAATATAATATTTGGACTATACTTATATAGTCCAAAGCTAATGTTACTTTAGCTTCTGTGACTTGAATTCCAGTTCTTCTAGACCTGTGGTCTGCATTCAGCCTCATGGCCAAGGTCTTGCCAGCTCCTTCCTAACCTGACTGTCCTCATGTTGATAAGCTATGATGCCTTTGATCTTGACAGGGCTCAGCCCTTTTTTTGGATGTTCTAACATGGAAACCCTGACTCTTCCCACCAACTCTCTCACCTGAGTCATGGGGTATGACATGATATAGATTTCCAGGGATAAATATCCGAGGAACAGACTACTCTGTCTCTCAGAGATCACAAAAACAAACAAGCTGCCCTCTGTCCTTATGTATTTCTCAGATTCTGGAGTTTGTTCAGATTTAATAAGTCTTCTGAACAACACCCAATGATGATGTTTTTCATTGTTGACATAGGAAGTGTAGGTTGGGGGATGGAGGTGGAAGTATAAATTAATACTACCTGGAAATAACACAATGCATGATAGGATTTTTTTTTTTTTTTTGGTAAATCAGGCTCCATATATAAGATGGGGGACACTAAAGCCTCTAAATGAATGCCTCTAAAATGCTCACAAATCTAGTAATTTATCCCTAGAGCTTATACCATGGGACAGTAACTTAAAATGTAGACAAAACCAAAACATGTATAGGAAGGTTTAAAAGTTATTCTTAAGATAGAGAAATTGGAATCAAGCTACATATCCAACTCTATTGGCATGGGAAAACATTCTTGTTATAATATTAAGTGAAAAACCAAGATAAAATTTTTTATTCTATATGATCTAAACTATGTAAAACAAAATTATACAAGCATAAAAAAGGCAAAGAAGTAAATGTAGTAAAATATTAAATACTTATAGCCTCTGGGAGATACATGATATTTTCATCTTTATAATTTCTCTGTGTTTCTCAAAAATTTGAACCACGGACATGTTTAATTTTTTAATAGAAAAAGTGATTATAAAAGATGGTAAATATGTAAACTATATAGCAACATGCAGATTGTTTATGAAATAATGCTAAGTGAAAAAATATGTATATAAAAACGTACTGTGATTGCAATTATGTAAATATGTTTCTGCATATAGGCAAGAACTAAAAGGGAAAAGTTTAAATAGAATTAGGTTTTGTATTGTGCTAAGGCTGTGGGATTAGGAGTAATTTATTTTTCTTCTCTAAGGATGTCTTTAAAGCTGCTTTAATTATGTGTCTGCAGTTTTGAACCACCTGCTCTTGTGCATGGCTACCATGCTGCTAGAATAACTTCCCAGGTTTTGTGTTAGCTCTGAAAATGACCATGAGGCATATGACAGTCACTAGTTCAGTCTCTCTGTTCCTTGAGTCTCCCAGAGGTTTGGTTTACATCCTGGGGGACTTAGATTAAAGACAAATTACAAGTTGCCAGGTAATGGCCAGCAGGCTTAGTCCATCACCATTTAACATAAGGTTAAGAAGGAAGAAATGACTTGGGGAGTAGTCGCTATCAGGAACAAATCTACCTGGGATTATTCTCTGGAGGTTTCTATAATATCTCAGGAAATCAATGGTCTGTTTTGGATGAGCCTAACCCCTATGACTATGATGATCCTGACATTCTAGTCTTTTCATTGTCCTCAGCAAAGTGGGCTGGCTTGAATTCTGAGGGTTAATAACACAAATGAGGCCGGCGCCGTGGCTTAACAGGCTAATCCTCCACCTTGCGGCGCCGGCACACCGGGTTCTAGTCCTGGTCGAGGTGCCTGATTCTGTCCGGGTTGCCCCTCTTCCAGGTCAGCTCTCTGCTATGGCCCAGGAAGGCAGTGGAGGATGGCCCAAGTCCCTGGGCCCTGCACCCACATGGGAGACCAGGAGAAGCACCTGGCTCCTGGCTTCGGATCATCGAGATGCGCCGGCCGCAGCGGCCATTGGAGGGTGAACCAACGGCAAAAAGGAGGACCTTTCTCTCTGTCTCTCTCTCTCACTATCCACTCTGCCTGTCCAAAAAAAAAAAATAAATAAATAAAAAATAAATAAATAACACAAATGAAGTGATACTTATATGTAGCAGTGGAAAAAGTAAAGCATTTAGGATTAGATAGGTCTGGATCCAAACCATGACTTCATTACTAATTAACTGGTTTCATTTGGGCAATTTGTCCACTTTTGCAGCAGCTTGCTTTGCTTATCTGCAAAGCAGTGAAGATGATACTTGCCTTATAACCCTCTAGCGAGGATTATGTGAATACATATAAAGGGTCCAACACAATTCCGAGTCTGAGTAGATACCCTCTGAATGCTGTCCCTTTAGTCTAGCTCATCAAAACTATGATTAGTTGCAAAGGGTGTCAAGGTAATTCACTGGGGGAAAGAATAGTCTCTTCAACAACAGATGGTTCTTGGAAATCCGCACAGCTGCATGTAAAACAGTGGACTCCTACCTTGCATCATGTACAAACATGAACTCATAATGGATGAAGGATAAATGTAAAATGTAAAATCTAAGGCTATAAATTTCTTATAAGAAAACATATCAAGTTATCTTTATGAGTTGGGTTAGGCAAAGGGTTTCTTTGATAAGACAAAAAGGGATAGCAGTTAGGATGCTGCTTGGAACATCTGCATCACACATCAGAGTATCTACACTTGAGTCTTGATGATACTCTTGGTTCCAGCTTCCTGCAATTGCAGATACTGAGGAGGTAGAGCAGGTGATGGCTCAAGTAATTGGACCTCTGCCATCCAAATGGGATAACTGGCTGCAACAGTTGGGGCTCTGTCAGGCTGAAGCCAGGAGCCGGAGCTTCATCTGGGTCTCCTCCACGCATGGTAGGGACCCAAGAACTTGGGCTATCTTCCACTGCCTTCCCAGGCACATTAACAGAGATGGATTGGAAGCAGAGCAGTCAGGAGTTGAACTGGCACTATGATATGAGGTGCTGGCATGGTAAGTGGCAGCTTAACCCTCTGCACCACAATGATGCCCCTCCACCCGATTAAAAATTAGTAAGGGCAAATAATTTGCATAGACATGTCTCTGAAGAAAAAATACAAATTACTCATAAACATGAAACTATGTTCAATATCACTAGAGTTGAGGTAATGCAAATCAAAACCACAATGAGATACCAATTTATTCCTACTAAAATGGCTCTAATAAAAAAAAAGACAAATAATAACAAGTTTTGAGAGGATGAGGAAAAATTAGAAACATCCTACATTGCTGATGAGAATGTAAAGTGCTATAACTATTTTACTTCTTTTCTTTTAAAGATTTATTTATTTTACTTGAAAGTCACAGTTACACAGAGAGAGGAGATGCAGAGAGAGAGAGAGAGAGAGAGAGAGAGAGAGAGAGAGAGAGAGAGGTCTTCCATCTGCTGGTTCACTCCCCAGATGGCCACAATGGCCGGAGGTGTGCTGATCATAAACCAGGAGCCAGGAGCCTCTTCCGTGTCTCCCACGTGGATGCAGGGGCCCACCTTCCACTGCCTTCCCAGGCCAAAGCAGAGAGATGGATCGGAAGTGGAGCTGTCAGGTTCAAACTGGCACCCATATGGGATGCCAGCACTGCAGGCGGTGGCATTACCCCCTATGCCACAGCGCTGGCCCCATGTGCTATAACTATTTTAAAAAACAATTTGCCAGTTTCTCAAAATGTTTGCCATATGACCAGTAATTCCATTCTTGGGTATATATACAATAGAACTGAAAACAGGTCTACACAAAATCTTACATACCAATAGTTGCCCAAATTGAAAACAACTTAAACATCCATCCATTAACAGATGAATAGATGATCAAATTGTGGCATATCCATACAATGGAATATCATTCAGTAATAAAAAGAAATCAAATATGGATACCTGCTATAATATGGGTGAACCTTGAAAACATGCTCAATGAAAAAGCCAGACACAAAAGGCCATATAAATGATATGATTCCATTTGTATTAAATGTCTGGAATACATGGAGACAAAAAATAGATTGGTGGTTTACAGGGCATGGGGATGTGGGGAATGACTACTAATTGACAGAGCTATTTGGAGCGATGCTAATGTTCTAGAACTAGATAGTGGTGATGACCACACAGCTGTGTGAATGCACTGGAAACCACTAAATTGTGCAATTTAAAGGGTGAATTTTTTGGTATATGAATTATATCTCAATGAAGCCATTGTTTATTTAAGGCATTTTAAAAAAGAGATGCATTATACTTATTTCTTTTTATTAACTGTATTGTAGAAGCAGAGAGAGGGGAAAAGATGGGGAGAGAGGGACAGAGTGTCCCTCATCTGCTGCTTTGCTATCCAAATAGCAGAAGAATCTGGGACTGGGCCAGGACAGTGCTAGGAGCCAGGAAGTCAATCTTACTCAGGTAAGTGGCAAAGGTACCCAACTACTTGAGCCATCACCTGCTGCCTCCCAGAATGCACATCAGTAAGAAGCTAAAATTGGGAGCAGAGTTGAAAGTCAAACTCAGGCATGCACTTGATATGGGCTTTGGACATCTAAACCAGTGGCCAAACAGCTAGGTTAAACAGTCCCTAGCTCCCAGCAACTGTTATTTTTAAAAAGCTATGGGATAAGGCCAGCGCCGCGGCTCAATAGGCTAATCCTCCGCCTTGCGGCGCCGGCACACCGGGTTCTAGTCACGGTCGGGGTGCCGGATTCTGTCCCGGTTGCCCCTCTTCCAGGCCAGCTCTCTGCTGTGGCCAGGGAGTGCAGTGGAGGATGGCCCAAGTGCTTGGGCCCTGCACCCCATGGGAGACTAGGAGAAGCACCTGGCTCCTGCCATCGGATCAGCGCGGTGCGCCGGCCTCAGCGTGCCTACCGCGGCAGCCATTGGAGGGTGAACCAACGGCAAAAGGAAGACCTTTCTCTCTGTCTCTCTCTCACTGTCCACTCTGCCTGTCAAAAATAAAAAAAAAAAATTAAAAAAAAAGCTATGGGATAAACAATCAATGTATCCTCCTCCTGCTTCCTGTTAATGCCCACTCTGAGAGGCAATGGCAATGGCTCAAGTACATGAGTCTCTCACCTTTGTAGGAGACCTGGATTGAGTTCTTGGCTCCTGGATTCAGCACGGGCAAGCCAAGGTTATTGCAGGCATTTGGGGAATGAACCAGCAGACAGAAGATCTCTGCCTCTCTCTTTCTCTCCATCTCTCTACCTTTCAAATAAATGTAAAATAAGTAATTTTTGAAAAAGTTGTGACTGGCACTTTTAACTTGATAATGGGAATATAAAAATCCTTCCAGGAATGTGAGAAGGTATATTGTCATTGCCAAATATTCTATTTCTTCTCACTGTGGTGTTCTTCCTGTGGGAAGATGATGTATCTCTACCCTGTTGAAATCAGAAGTGGCCACATGACTTGCTCTGTGCAAGAGAATCTGGGAAGAAATGATACCTTCCAAAAGTTTTTAGAAGCAGACACCTAGTTCACCATCTCCCTCTTTTTCTTCAGCCATGATGGCCACCAGGGCATGTGCTGCCTGTGCCTTCACACAACCCCACATATTCTCTTAGTACGTATCATTTCTGCACATGTTGAATAACTTCCAATTACTGATACCTGCACATCCATCCTGAGGGCTGTCCCCGATCCCTGCAATTTGCTATGTCCATATTTTCAGCAGATGGGAAATGTCAGGGAATCATCTGTCCTACCCTCACACCTGCATTTTTATGCCCCTCAAGGGGGTAACTCTGAGGTTTATTTTACAGACTGGTTTCCAGGGTTCTCCAGAGGGATTCAGTCACTGCTGCCCTCTGCAGTAGCTTGCTCAATAATGAAGCTTTCTTGGTTTTCTTCCTTTTCCCATTTCACTTCCCTACCAAGGCCTCCAGGATCACCTCCCAAATAAAATACTTGCACTAAAAGTTTTGTCTCAAGGTCATTTTCTTGGGGAATCTAAACTAAGATATCCAGCAATGTTATGAATAGAAGATGCTTGGTTAGCCTAGGTGCCAGAGTGAAAGTGATGCAGAGTAGAGTTGACTGCCATCCATGAGGGACATGTGCCAAAGAAATCTTTGTTTCTTAAGCTTTTGAAATTAGAATGTCACTGTAGGGTACTGAGTTGTGGCATATCAAGTTAAGCCGCCACCTCCAACAGTGGCAGCCCATTTGTGTGCCGGCTGAAGTCCCAGATGCTCCACTTCCAATCCAGCTCTCTGCAATGCACCTGGGAAGGTGGTGGAAGATGGCCCAAGTGCTAGAGGCCCTGCACCCATGTGGGAGACCCAGAAGAAGCTCCTGGTTCCTGGCTTTGGACTGGCCCAGCCCTGGCTGTTGTGGCCATTTGGGGAATGAACGTATGTAACTTTTTTTTTTAACTTTTATTTAATGAATATAAATTTCCAGTGTACAGCTTATGGATTACAATGGCTTCCCCCTCCCATAACTTCCTTCCCACCCACAACCCTCCCCTCTCCCGCTCCCTCTCCCCTTCCATTTGCATCAAGATTCATTTTCAATTCTCTTTATATACAGAAGATCAATTTAGTATAAAGATTTCAACAGTTTGCATCTACATAGAAACACAAAGTGAAACATACTGTTTGAGTACTAGTTATAGCATTAAATCAAAATGTACAGCACATTAGGGACTAAGATCCCACATGAGGAGCAAGTGCACAGTGGCTCCTGTTGTTGACCCAACAAATTGACACTCTAGTTTATGGCACCAGTAACCACCCTAGGCTGTCGTCATGAGTTGCCAAGGCTATGGAAGCCTTCCAAGTTTGCCGACTCTGATCGTATTTAGACAAGGTCATAAAAGACAGAGTGAGGACAGTAACCAATGATCCTAAGAGTGGCATTTACCAGGTTTGAACAATTATACAGCATTAAGTGGGGTAGAGGACCATCAGTACACACAGGTTGGGAGTAGAGCCATTGAATGTATGTAACTTTTCCTCTCTCTCTGTAACTCTGCCTTTCAACTAAATAAACCTTAAAAAAAAGAAATTAGAATGTTATGAAGTATACCTTTCCTCAGTAACCTTAACTCTAAGAATTTTCCCTAAAGTTATAATTAGAGATGTATGCAAAAATCTTTATATAACAATGTTCATTGTGGTGTTATTTATAGTTAAATAATTGTGGATATTTTAATATGCTCCAAAGAGGGACCAAACACATAATAGAATGTTTTTCATCTATATAAAGTTCCTTCATAGCATATATTTAATAACATTGGAAGATATGCTATATTCAAATAACCCAGTTTACATAGTATTATTTTAATTTCAATTTTGAAATTACATATGTTTTGTGTATTTATGTGCAAAAAAATAGCAGTGCCTTTTCTCAGTTGGGTCGCAAAGGTTTAACTTGGACAGGAAACAAAGACTTCCATATCCCATCTCCTTTCTAGTGAACAGGTTATAGGAGAATAAACTTTCTAAAAAGTAAAGAAACTATGGTTGCACTTCTGGGTCAAAGAACCCAATAAAGTCATAATTCAATATGCCCATTTATTTCCATCAAATAGCAATATCGGATAATATATTTGTCTCCATTGTGAAAGACATATCACCAAAAAGCTGAAATGTACAGAAACGCGAAATGGTAAGTGGTTCTGAGGCTACTGGCTTGCTGAAATCTGGATGAAGAAGCAGGCAGTAGCAATTGAATGTATGTCTTCTATGGGATAAGAGAAACTCAAGAAGATGAGGATCATAGAGAAGCTTCTGCTTAGAGCAAGAACTTTGGGTGGGCCTCCTCAGTCATGAAGAGATCCCAGGAAAGACAGTGGTTGCACAACTTTGGGGAGACAGCTCCTATGCATCACAGACTGGGAGTGAGGTATAAAGATTCAGGAATTATAAGCAGTGCTAAGCCATTCTGCTAACATTTTGTCATTGGATCTATGGCCATACTCCATCCCCAATATTCATCAGGTTCTAAACAGAAGATGTGGGCAGGGACGATTGCAAAAACCAACACAGAGGGAGAGGGGAGCACAATGGGAGTTTTGAGGCAGTGGAAAGACAACCAGAAAAAACTTCCTTCTCAAAGTGATCCTGAAATTAAAATTTCAAAACACATGAAGAAGTTGAATGCTAAAAATGATCCTAAACAAAACCAACCATTGGAAATTGAATCCCCTCCAGATGAAATTTATTTTATGGAACAAAAATTTTAAAATAAGTATATTGAGGATGTTCAAAGAAACAAATGAAGACATTAAAACAGAACAAGAAATTATGAAACAGAATAGGCAGAAATAAAACAAGAACAGGTGGATATGAACAAAATTAGAACTCTTGGGAATGAAAAACATAGCCATTGAAATATTGAAAAAGAGAAAAAACTTTAGACTAGACAAGGGCAAGAAGCAAATTTGTGAATGCAAGTTACTTGTGAGGAACCAGAATCAGTGCAGTAAGATAAAAATTATGAAAAATAGTTAAGAACCAAGGTGGGCCCCTTGGTAGGACCCAAATTTGTCTATTAGGAATTCTTGTGAGAATCAAAAGAATATGGAAAAGAGATATTTGAAGAGATAATTTACCAATAACTTCCCAGAAATAAAGACAGGCATAGATACTTAGGTGGGAAGTCTATCACAGTACCAAGCACAGTTAAAAAAAAAAAAAGAATTGATACCTGGCCACAGCAAAGTGAAAAGGCAGAAGAGTAATATTTTTTAAAAAATCTTGAAACCTACCCAACAAAAATTAGGTTACCAAAAGCAATTACATAATGGCAGACTTCTATGGATGCCAGGAGACAAAGGAAAAAAAATCTCCAAAGTGCAAGGGAAAGCCCCCCTCAAACTAGAATTCCTACCTAGCCAAACTCATTCTGGAGAAAGTCCAAAATAGACAAAGAGGGTTACCCATGTACTGTCACTAAAATAGCTATTAAAGGATACACTTTAGTAAAGTAAATAGGAAAAGCTGGAGATATGATAAACAACAGAACACAGAAATTCATGATCTATGTTGGAATAATAATACATTGTTCTTCTTCTTTGTAAAGGTTTAACTTAAAGTCCAAATAAAATAAGTAGGCAGTTATGGGCAATGGCTAGGTGTGTAGGTGGCTGAAGCATACTAAGGCTTTTTTTTTTTTTTTTTTTGTAGCTGAAAGTGTTAGGTAGGAAGTCAGTTATGAGCTTATGTGTGTGTGACAGGCCTAAACAGAAGACATCTATATGCATCTGCATCTCAAAGTCATCCTAACAATGTTTCAGGGGAAGCCCAGATTTCGCATCCTGCCTGCCCTGCCCCCTTCTACCTGATAACCTGCCAGGTGGAGGCCCTCACCCCTCCTGCTTCCTGCCTGATAAATCTTCCACAATCTCCCAGGTGCAGCCCAGCATCTGCATCTCAAACACCCTGCTCCCTTCCTCTGGTCTGATAACATTTGCATCCATAAAGTCCTTTGTTTCAGACCTTCAAGAGAAGTTTTTCTATTTACATCCAAAAAGCCCTTTGTTCCAAGAGGAGCAGAGGTGGGGAAGCAAGACCCATCTCCTTAAAACCCCCAGCCTCAACTGGACTGTGCGCTCAGCTCTCTGCATCTTTGCTGAGTTGCCCGCCTGGCCTGGCCTGGCCTGGCCTGGCCAGGTGTACTCTCCACTCACCCATGCAGCCCCCCCCCCCCCCCCAGTCTGAGGGACTGGGCACTCTCTCTCAGGTCCTGTCTGGAGAGGTGCCCATCCGTCCTTACAGATGTTCCTTCTTAATAAACCTTGCTATTTTACCTCCCACTACTCTCTGTCTCACGCCTGAATTCTTTCTTGCGCGAAGACAAGAACCCTGCAATTTCTCCGGTAACAAAAGGATGATAGACATTCGGAATAACTATATAAAACATATAGGCCAGTATAGAGAAATAAAATACATTGCATCTAAATATGCAGAGAGAATAAGAAGTAGATAACATAAGAAAGTTAACCAATACCCAAAAAGTCATGATAAGAGAAAGAAAGAAAATGAATGATAAGCAGAAAGCACAAATATGGTGGTAGAAATATGTTCAAATATATCAGTTATTACACTAAATATGAACAGATTAAATTCACTTGCCACAATATAGAAATTATTAGGCTGTACTTTAAAAATACAATTGTTACTTTTAAAAAATAAGCATAAAAATGAAAGGGGAATGACATCTCCCTATCAAGTACGATGATATTAAAAGTAAGATAAGTAGATTGTGGAATCAATGTAGAGGCATGTAAAAGTGGTAGGCCAATGGAATAGTATAAAGAGAGCTCAGAAATTTCTGTAAATAGGAAATTTGACATGTGTCAGACACGTAATTGCTGATAGATCAGTAGAGGATGGACTAGTGTTATATGGTGCTGAGAAAATGCACTATCCAGCTGTAAACAAATAAACAACAAAAAATTAAATTCCTATCTTACACATAAATATTAGTCCTACATGAGACAAAGGAAAGAGTCAACTGTTACACAAAACTTAACGAATTTTAGAAATAAATACAGTAGAATATGATAGCCAGGTTGGGAGGAAACTCTTAAATAAATCACAAAAGTAAAGCCCATGAAGCAACAGACTGATAACTCAGCTATACCAAATTTTTTTAAATCTTTCATATAGCAAAATTCATCATGAACAAAAAATACATATTGCACTCTTGGAGAAAATATTTGCAATGCATATCAATGACAAATTATTGATATTCAGAATAGCAAGTCAATTTTTAAAATGGGATAAAGGATATGAAAATTCAATTCACAGAGGAAACCAAAGTGCCAATAAACAAACAAAAGAATACTCAACCTCATTAGTAATCAGGGAAACACATATTATAATAACAAAGGAGTATCATTCACATTTACATTCCAACTGGGAAAATTTGTAAGGCTCACAATTCCAAGTATTGAGCATGCACATAAAGGGAAACTCTTATATTCTACTGTCGGAAGTGTAAATTTGCTCAACTACTTTAGAAAACAAGTGACCATTTGAAGATGAATGTAACCAGTAATTCCTCTCCTAGTTCTGGGTCCTAGAAAAATTCTCACGTGCAGAGTTGCTCTTGATAACATTATTTGCAATTGAACACTAGAGATAAGCTAAATTATGACAAATGAACTGGTCAGCTTATAATCCTATCATATATTAAATACTACACAGCAATAAAAAGGAATGAACCAGAGTTTTGTGGCTCGCCATGAATGCACTTTTACAATATAATATTGTTTGGGGAAAAGAGTCACAGAATGGCATTTATAGGAGTAATTTATAGGGATTTGTGAAAAAATACTAGTTATATTTTTGGATACATACATATGGGAAAACATTGAATTTATGACAGTGGTTACCTAAAGAGTGAAGGGAGAGTGATGCAATCACAGAGAACAGAAAAGTCCCAATCTGATCCACATACATATTTTTAAAATAGGAGACTCTGGCACAAATGGTGCGATGCTGATATGATAAAGCCAAGGTGTAAATGGCTACTCACCATCTCTGTACTCCTTTTTTGTATACACAATAAGCAAAGTAAGATTTTAAAGAAGACAGCACATAGATTGTTAAAGATTCCAGATTTCCAGTTGGCATTTCACAGGTGCCTAGGGTATGAGGAGTGGCAGCACCAGGCCACAGTGCTGTCTGTATTGAGCACGGGCTGGTGAGGAGCACAAGCAAGCCAGAGCCCCCTACTGGCAGATGCAGAGAGAAAGTGAGCTTACTGAAGCTGTTGCACCTTCTGGTGATGTGGGAAATGGGGGTGCATTTGATAGACAGAGGCAAGTAGTTGGAAGTGTTCATGACATGGAATAGAGTTATCCACATATTACAGGCTCTAATGGCACTTCCTGAATTTTCCAAGTTATGGTACACATGGATAATATTTGTCTGGCACACTGGAGGGGAGGCTACACACTTAGGGGGCTCCAGCTGCCCCAGGGCCTATCTGTGCCCCAGAGGGCTAAGTGGACGAACAGTTCACACTATCCCACAAGTATAGCCCATCTGTAGTATGCTGGTGTGCCATAACACACCTTTTGGGAAATTCTGACCCAGAATTGGCAAGTAGTCCCTGTAACCCCTCTGCCACACTAGCTGCTCTCTCAGGACCCTTCTCCCCACAGTCTAGTAGCCAAAGTGTTAAGGCCCGGCACAACCAGTGGTCACTAGAGCAGTTAAGTATTGTGAGTATTGCTCATGGATGAAGATGAACCATTCCACCCATTCTCGAATGCTCTCTACCCTACTAGTGCTATCATCATCCCCTTAGTTCTGAAAGAGAACGTAATCTCCTACTGCCTCAAGCTTACAGAACATAGTAAAATACCTCTGACAAAATTAAACCGCTTTACCTCTTACTAGGCTAGATGTCAGGCCTGGTGGAAAGAAAGGATCTTTTAATCCCATGGCCACATGGATTTGTTGGGTGACGACTTGAGGGACAAAAGTCATCTAGACTTCAACACAGCCAACCCAATCTGGTCGCTTTCCCAGACTAGATTCTTCCTCCTGGGCCACCTTCCCTTCATCCCATGGCACCCTCTCACCGGTTTCCTCATTGTTCCCGATTCCAAGAGTGATTTAGGGAGAACTTGCCCCTGAGGTATGGGGCGACATTAGAGTATTAGCCTTGTCATTGGCAGAGTCAAGAGGACACAGCACAGAGCAGAGGGGGAGAAGAGGACGTGCCATGGGGCAGAGGGTAGGGGAGAAGGGTCATTCACGGTTCTGCTCTTCATTCAGGGAGTCAGCGGAGGAGGGCAGGCACTGCATTTGGATGGGCAACAAGGCATGGCTCCAGGGAATCACCGCGAAGCCAAAGCGGATGGCCGCACCTACTCACCGGGGCTGGTTATTGTCAGGAGATCAAGCCGCCGCTGTTGCTGCAAAAGAAAACACATACTTGAGAGTGCTGACTTGAGCTGGAGCAGGTCAGGGAGAGCAAGCAAAATGGATGCTTGGACCCACAGAGCAGGGGAAACTGAACAGAACATGGTGCTCTCATAACTCTGTAGAGGGGACTTGCACCCTACAGACAACGGGGAATGGACAATCCTTTTGTTTGTCTTTGGAAGCTTTGATGGTAAGAGCTGAGAGCCTTGAAGGTCTTCCAGTCAGAACTGTAATATACCAACGGAAAGCGAGGCCTTGAAAGGAATGTGACTTACTGAGAGCCACAGAGAAAGTCCCTTTTCAGCCGCCCTGCCGGAGCGTGGGCCCCTTCTCCTGTACCAGAGTCCCTGAGCTTTGTCTTTGCACTGGGGGAATGTCATATCCTGGCAGCTCTCTGACTTGAGTACATGTGTTACCATC
Organism: Lepus europaeus; assembly: GCF_033115175.1. Taxonomy (NCBI): domain Eukaryota; kingdom Metazoa; phylum Chordata; class Mammalia; order Lagomorpha; family Leporidae; genus Lepus; species Lepus europaeus. The sequence goes on from NC_084831.1 coordinate 40,367,184, forward strand.
ACTGTCTAGGTCTTCCTTCCTAACCTGGATACTTTGGACTGTTTTATTTCTTAAGCCTGCTCAGCAAGGCTATGAAAATCTCAATGAGTGGTGACCAAACCACTCCTTCTCTAACTGAATTCTTATCCCTTTGTATCACAAATCATCCACACATAACAACATTTTTCTAGGCCACTGGGCTATATGGATGAGGCCCTTTGTGTTTGGGAGCAAATGGCCTTGGCTCCCCAAGGGCTGGGATGATCAATAGCTCATCAATGGCTGTCCCCCTGTGGCGGTATACCTCTGGGAAGCTCTGTCCTTCAGTGGATGCCACGGGAACCTGCGTGTACAGAAATGGGTTTAAGAGGCTATGGATGCAGAGTGGTGAAGGGCTCCCTTGAAGATTCTTTAAACTTTTCTTCCTGCTGTTCTCTTTCTTTTCTACATTTGTGTTTCCATAAGTAGTCTAGAGTTCTGTATGATTTTTTTTTCTTAAAAGGAGTACAAAAAACTCCACATTGAGAACCATTTTTCCAGGATACAAAAAGCAGGAGTTTCTCATGGCTTGGTATTTCATCCTGTGAGTCCCTTGGCCATATTCCACCTCACCTGCCTTTACCTCCTTGTCAGTCTCCTCCATTTAACTTTGATGTGCCCCAGTCAAATCTTCTATAAGATCCCTATACCCCTTGCTTTTGTGACTTCTCATGGGCCTAAAAGCAAGTCTGTATCCTTTCAGGGCCCCACCATCACACATCCCTATTTTCCTGCCAGCTTGTAACTCATTCCACTTGACATTTTCAAGCAAACAATGCAACTCCAAGATGTCATTGATCTACATAGGGAGCGCACATTCTTCTGCTGAAATGAAACACAAACTCACGCTGCTGAGAAGGAATGCTGGAACCAGATCCCCTTCCCTCCCAAACACGGAGCTGGGCCAGTAGGAAAATTGGCTCCAGCTGCCTTTGCCAAGGCCAACCTGTGTGGCTTGGCACTTTCCTCATGCATTAGGGAAGAGTCTATTGTGTTCTTATTTTTCCATAACCTTGACTTTGTGATGATCACAGCTGCAGAAGGTGGTCTGTTTTACCTGCAAAGTGTCTGTTTCCAAATTAAGATGTTGGTAACTGGTGACTCTGCGCCCAGGGTCCAGTAGAAAAAAAAAATACAAGAAAACCCCTCAGGAGTCAGACAGGTTTGGGCTTGTGTCTTGGCTCCTCGGTGTGGCTTTGTGTAACCTACTGAATGGCCTCAAACTTCACAACTCTAAAACGAACAAGTGAGGCTGAAATACATCAGGGGCACTGAGCCAAATGCAACAGCTTCTGCCCTTGTGGGCTCTCTCTTCTGGTGTAAGGAGTTCTCTGAGAATCCCTGGAGCCAGGACATGGTGGGAGGTTGGGGGTGAGGAGGGGGTGGGGTCCAATGACAGAGTCAGAATTTAAAAGGGACCATATTTAAGATATCCTCTCAAATTGCAATTTCCTGTGTATGTGTGAGTCTTCCTCGCCAGATAAGAAGCGTCTTAAGATGATTGGAACATCTATTTATTAAGTGCCTAGAATTTTTATTATTCATCTCAGTTGTATCAGTGTGTGGCCTAGAGTAGCCTTGTTGAACCCAGCTGAACTAACCCCAAATCCACGTTATCCTTTCAAACCTCTGCCTTGCTTATGCTGAACTCTCTGCCCATTCTCTTGTCATCTTCCTGGGGAATCCCTCCTCACCTCTCAAGATCTCCATGACAGTTGTTGCACACCATCCCCTTCTCTCCCTTCCTCAGAACAGAAAGAGTATTTCATACTCATTGATCCAGTGCATCCTGTAAAACCTATCTTTTCTATCTTGCATTTTGTCTTGTCTGTTTCCTTGTCCCTCTCACTTGGGGACAAGGCTATGCAATTTCATTTCTGTGCCTCCGGTGTCCTAAGCAAAGATCTGGAAGGGATGTTTGATGTCAACTTGTTCAACTTGCAATGACTTTGTTAATTAGCAATGGATCAGCATGAATAGTGCACTTACTCCTGCCTCATTAAGACATCCTCTGCCACATCTTTAAGGTTTCTTGCCTTTAGGTTTTTTCTCCCACCATATCTGCTGTCAGCAATACCTCTCCTTTACTTTTGCCTCTAGAGTCTCTATGTCACCCAGACTCTTACAGCTCTTTTGTATTACCCTGTGGAGATTAAGTAAATCTAACCTTGTGACAAGTCCATTTAACCTACAGTTCACTAACATATATGTGCACCACCTAGTGGCACAAGCAGATAAGTGAAGGCTATATTGTTTTAACCTGTAGCTCTTAAGATAGGATTGTAAAGTCTACCTGTTCTATATGCAAACTATAGCAAAGGTGTATGCTCCAGAATGCCTCTACAACTTTCCAGATAAGAAACTGGAATATTCAAATAATTTCCTCAAAGTCCTTCAAATTTAAAGGGAATGAAATGAAACTGAAACATTTCATTATTAGTCTACCTTCCATAATTATTTGAGTTTGCAATGGAAACTGGCATTTGTAAAAATACAGCACATGATTAATGGGATTTAAGCAATAATGCACAGTAAGTTCTAAATACTTAGCTACAAAGTAGACATAAAGAATTACTAAATTATGGTAATTAGTTACAAAGTGAGAGGGGCTTGATGGAGTTGATACATGAACTGCCTGGGTGGTGGGATATGTAATATTAGCAGGAGGAAGTAAAGTCAGTGAGGCAGGCAGCAGGTTTGGTAGGCAGGTAGGGGTTGCTGGTCGTTGAACTGACCAAAAGCTACTATGTAAAGAAGGTAGAGTCTTCATATGCGTGGAAATGGTATTTGTGTGTGTGCATGTGTGTGTGTGTGTGTCTGGGGTGGGAGAGAGGATGCCTATCCTCAGGTAAAGGAATTCCACATCTAGACAGAGGGGAATGTGTCCACGTTTGCTTGTGTGGCATTCCTTGGATTCCTGGTGAGGTGTGGGTCATGTTGCCACGTTGGGTCAATCTTACTGCTAGCTGTGTAACAGCCCTGCATCTGGCCTTTCCTGATAAAAGTGGTGCTCCCTGGCCATTCTGAAGGAACCCGTTTTTGTAATTAAATACTGTGTAGGGAATGCTGATCATGAGGCCATAGAAACACAGGATGGCGATTCCAAGGTCAATAGGAGTAACCCCTGAGTTTGTACCATCCCAATTGCCAGGGCATCCAAAGTGAAGCTTAAGGACTTGTCTACCAGCATCACTGCTTCAGGAGTTATCCATTATTCATTCCCCTATGTCTCCAGTGTTGTTTGGTTAATACAATGTCACTTCACCTCTGATTAAAGCTAACTGTCTCAAGGGTAGATGTACTGAAAGTGGGTCTAAATTAGAAACTTTGCCTAGGAATTTGGGACCTTTTATAGGCACTTTTTTTTAAAAAGATTTATTTATTTATTTTACAGTCACAGTTACAGAGAAGGAAAGGGAGAGGGAGAGGGAGAGGGAGAGGGAGAGGGAGAGAGAGAAAGAGATTTTCCAACTAACAATTTACTCCCCAAATGCCTACAACAACTAGGGCTGATTCATGCAGAAGCTTGGAGCCAGGAACTCCCTCCTGCATTCCCATGTGGGTGGCAGGGACCCAAGGACTTGAGCCATCATCTGATGTATTCCAGGATGTACACTAGCAGGAAGCTGATTGGAAAGCCAAGGTGGGACTTGAACCCAGACACTCTGACATGGGATGTGAGTGTCCCAAGCAGTTACTTAACCTGTTGTGCCACAACACTTGTCCCTCGGCTCAGTCTTTATTTTGAAGTATAAGTGTGTAAGTCACATATTTTTAATGTCATAACTAATATCTTTTTACTTCCTTTATTATTTTTTTCTAACCCTTTTCAGGTAAGGTAGCATTAAACAAGAAGACATCAGCCGGCGCCGCGGGCACACCGGGTTCTGGTCCCGGGCGGGGCACCGATTCTGTCCCGGTTGCCCCTCTTCCAGGCCAGCTCTCTGCTGTGGCCAGGGAGTGCAGTGGAGGATGGCCCAAGTGCTTGGGCCCTGCACCCCATGGGAGACCAGGAGAAGCACCTGGCTCCTGGCTTCGGATCAGCGCAGCGGCCATTGGAGGGTGAACCAACGGCAAAAGGAAGACCTTTCTCTCTGTCTCTCTCTCACTGTCCACTCTGCCTGTCAAAAAAAAAAAAAAAAAACCAAGAAGACATCAATAGAATACCACTTAGTTATGTTGTTACTCAAAACAGCTGGAAAAGTCCAGGTACTGTTGCTTACTCATATAGATAAAGACTAAAGACACAGGAGCAATATCCAACCAGGAAGATACTCTTTTTTTTTTTTCCATATCTGAAGCCTCTCTGATTGTAATTACAGGAAGCATTCCAAAGAATGAGCACTGGACTTAAAATCAAGTAAAGGTATGAATCCTGATTTCATAACCTCTGAGCTGTGTTATCCTAATTATGTTGTATAAGCTGGTGGCAGTTAGGTACCTAACCATAAAAACAGTATAAACCAACTCTAGAGGACTAACTGGAAGGAGAGATGCACAGTAACAAAGGGGTAACAGGCAGACTGGTTGAGAACTAGATTTCTGAGGGCGAGCTCTAGTTCTTTGCTAACTCAGGCTGAGACTTTGCGCCTCTTACCATCTGGCACGTAGCCTTATATAACAGCTTCTTAATTGGCTTCCCTGCTTCTAGTCTTGCCTAGTTCATCCCGTTAATCCTCCACACTGCAGTTAAAGTGAATTTTCTAGAATGCACATCTTAAAACTCACCAGGGCTCCTACGGGATAAAGTTTAAACTTTAGCAGTTATTGGAGGTCTTCCATGCCATGGCCGCTGCTTTCCAGGGCCTGTTCTCGCCATTGGATCTCCAGTAGTGATGGACCACTTCAGTCCTCAAATAAGCTGTAATTTCCTCTCCAGGCCTTTGCTTATGTTGCTTCACCTGCTTGGAGAAGCAACCCACATCCAGTCTACTTTGTATAGCTAAGTCCTATTTGTTGTTTGGTCCTTAACTCACATGCCACCTCTTCTGTGGAGTCTTTTTTCTGCCAAGGCTGGGCTGGATCTTGACCTTGGCTTGGTTGGAGAGCCTGTTCTCTCCTGCACCCTCTCTTCTAGTTGAATGGTTCCCTGAGGTCAGGGAGCTGTGACTCCTTAACTTCTCTGCTCCTAGAGGCTAGCTCATCACCTGACCAATAGATGCTGCTCAGGAAAGACTTGCTGTTTTGCCTGTTAGCAAGATGACAACTTGAACTACCACCTACCACCCAGTAGAAGAGGTCTTTGGTGTTAGCCCCTTCTCTTTCAGAGACACACAAGCATATACAACACTCACACGCTGCTCCTATAACTTTTTCCTCAAGACCCTCTCTGTTTCTGTATTGGGAATTCAGGAATTGGGCCACAGAGAAGCTGGCCTGCTTCATCTGGATGGGTAGTGGTGAAGCTAAGGTTAAAAATGGACTTTTTATTTTGGTCACGACTGCATTGCAATCACTTCCTAGAATGAGATGGGACATGGTGTTCTGGGAACTCTGGGCTGCTTGGATGTGTGGGGTTCTGCGTGGTAGAAGAGAATAGTCACTGATTATGTGTTCTGCTTTGCTCTCTGTGTTTTGGAAAAAGTCAGTCTTTCACAGCACAGACTGAAGATGATTTAGACAAGAGCAACAGTAATTCCTGGGCCTTTCCTATCACTTCAGAGGACCGCTATTGTGAGGTGGACCTAGGGATCAGCACCCTCTGGAAGCGTGGTCCACAGGGACAGAGGCACACATTTGGTCTCAGGGTTCAGCCACCTCCTTTTCTTGCAAACCTTCTTCCTCCCCCAGACTCAGTTTCTCCCCTCCACTAGCCATAGACACTCTGAAGACCTCTGGGGGTCCCGTGCCCCCTCTCTATCCTATCTTGAAACATAGCTCACTCCTTAGAAAATATTTTACATGGTGCTGGCCTCTGTCTTAAGGGTACTGCTTCTCATCTCTCCTATTCCAATCTACTCTCCTCAGTGGCTACAGGATTAATCACTCTAAATTAAACTCAATCCCTTATTTCAATAATTTAATGATCCCCATTGCATTTTTGACAAATATTACATGTCTTAGCTTGGCATTCAAGGAGAATATGAAAAATTCCCACAAGTTTTATTGTGTTATTTAATAAAAGCAGATTTTATATTATAAAATAAGCTTTTATTTGGAAAACCAATGAAAAGAACCTATTACTTTTAGGAGGAACTTCAGACAATAAAGCTGGGCTTGACTGTTTTGGTCTCTCACTTGGCAGGTGGCAGGAGAGAGGTAGGACCAGGTACCTCTGTGAAGAGAGGCATTGGAGATCATGGAGGCCTGGGAAGCACTGTTCAGGAACTAAGCTCAGGGCCATCTCCCACTGCAGCGGGATTCTGGTTCTACATCTGCCTGACCATTCTGTACACCATCACTTCCCTGCTCCCCACCTCAGCTCCTGTCCTTGACAAGGCCTTCTTTCCACCTCTGTTCTTGTTGAACAACCCAGCTTTCCTTGTCTCCACTCCATAATTAATTAACACCCATTGACTTATGTGTTAATTCAACAAATATCAATGACATGTTTCCTATACATGTCCTAGGCATTTTGTTGGGGATAGAGTGAGAAAGACAGTCCCTGTACTCAAAGAGCTAACTAATAGTGAGGTGTGGGAAGACTGGAATATAAACAAACCATCATACAATATGAATGGATGCCAATTATGGTAAGTGCCCTCAAGAAAACTGCAGGAGGGGACTGGCACTGTGATGTAGTGGATAAAGCTGCCTCCCACAATGCCAGCATCCCATAAGTGCACTGGTTCCTCTCCTGGATGCTCCACATCTGATCCATCTCCCTGCTAATGGCTTGGGAAAACAGGGGAAGATGGTCCAAGTGTTTGGGTCCCTACCACCCATGTGAAAGAGCAGGATGAAGCTGCTGGCTCCTGGCTTCTACCTGGTCCAGCTCTGGCTATTGTGGTCATCTGGGAAGTCAACCAGTGGATGGAAGATCTCTCTCTGTCTCTCCATCTCTCTTTGTAACTCTTACAAAAAATAAACAAATCTTCAAGAAAACAAAGAAAGAAAGAAAGAAAACTACCAGAGGAAGTATGACGAGGGTTCAAAGCATTTCTCAAACCCCTGCTGATATGAAGATGTTACTCCCAAGAATCCTCTCAATGCTTCTGACCTTCTAGGGGAAGTTGAGCAGTGGCTGAAGCTCACCCTTCTTTTGTGGCAAATGCCCCCATCAGAATAATAAAAAATGCACTAGCCTTTTACTCAGGAAGAGAGTGATCATCAGGCAAGGCTGACACAGAAGCCCACTGCGCGAGTAGTGCTTAAATCCCGTGGGAAGTGGAGTGGGGTAGCAGGCAAAACCTGGGGCTGTGCACGTGGGACTGCTTCAACACATTTTGCAGAGCAGTTTCTGCTCCTGGAGCTTCCTGTTACTGGGGAAACCAGACACACCTGTGTCTTTCATTCCCAGGACAATTTACAAGAGTGCTGTGGCTCAGCCTCTGGCGGGATGCACCAAAGCAGACCAAGCAGAAATGGAGAGCCACGCCTGACACTGCAACGACACTTGGCAAAGTAGAATAAACAGCAGCAGCCGTGGGAGCAGCTGCCATCTGCTGAGCACTTGGTATGTGCCAGACCTCACAAGAGCCCTCGGAGGCAGGTATTACTGGCCTCTTTTACAATCGGGGAAACTGAGGCTTGAGAGGTCTGGTTCCTTGCCCAAGGTCACGACTGCTCAGTGGAAAAACCTAGATTCAAGCTCACACTGTGTGCCTGTGGAGCCTTTCCTCAGTGGACTGCAAGAGCACGTAGCTGTGCGGGATGAGGAAGGACCTCTGCTGGGTCCCAGGTTTTCAGGCAGAGGAGCAGCGTGAGCCACACACCTGGATCACCCTCCGTGCACCAGACTGGCAGTAGCTGCTACTCAAATGTGATCTTTTGTACTTTTCCTCACAGTGCTCACCGTTGGAAATTCTATATTTGCCCATGTTTTTATTTGATTAATGCCATTCCCATTACATTCTAAGCTGCATGGCAGAAAGGGCAGTGCTCAGGTCCCCTGGCAGAGCGGGCTCTGTCTAAATATGTGCGAAATGATTGAATACAGAAGCCTAGATCAGGTTCCTGAAGAGGGGTGGATAAACTGCTGAAACCTCCCCGCTGTTGGAGAGAAACGCCATATGTCCTGGGGGCTGGCGCTGGACGGCCTTTCCTTCCCTGCTCTGGAGGCAAGTCCCAGGCCAGAAGGGGGAGCGGGAGGAGTTCTGAGTCAGAGACCTGCACACCAGTTTCTTTCCTCCCCTCTGCTCCAGCTGTGTGGGGAGCTGCAAGAACAGATTTGGCACTGAAAGCGACAGGGAGGGAAGCTCAAGGCTGACAAATGCCTGCCCAGAGCACCCACAGGCTTCGCTGCACCCAAGCACCCCATGATGCGGCTAGTCTCATGTTACAGGCCAGGTGCTTACATAGTAGCCTTTTTTTGTTTCTCTTCACCTCTACTTCTCTCTCAGTCTCTCACCCCTGCCTGTTGGAAACTGAGTGTTTTTCATATATCTTTGTTCTCCCTATGGTGATTCCCTGATAGGGCCCTGAGAAATTGTGGCAGATGTGATGTTTGACTTGTTACTAGAGTAAGTTCCAAGACTATAAATTATCTTTATATGTCTTGAATAAGTCCTGCTTCTTTTGTGGAATCAGAGTTTAGAATTAGGGTTGTCAATCCCCAGTGTGTGTGTGTGTGTATGTGTGTGTATGTATGTGTGTGTAAATTCTGTAAAGCCTGCTGGAATGTCAGAACAGGGGACTATGGACATCCACTATCACCACGACTTCTTTTTGAAGAAACAAACAGGCCACAGAGGGGAGGGGACCTGCTCATCTCCCTGCACCTTGCTTTGTGTTTGGAGGCTGTGACTTCCACAGAGATCCCATCACACTCTAGTGAGAGTTCCCGTTCTCCTTGACCTTCAGAAGTGCGCAGAGCTGTTCCCTGCAGCTCCACACAGGCATGTGGTGAGGACTGCATGAAACGATGGAGCAGAAACACACGAGAGCCAGAGCTGCATGTTCTAGTCCCAGTTCTGCCACTTACTTGCTGTAGGAGACAACAATTTCCCTTCTCTCAACCTGTGTCCTCCGCATATTGTCCTAGTGACCATGGGCAAGCCAGTCAAATATTTTGCAATGGGTTTAACCACACCTGCTGGCACAGCAGTCAGTCTTGTGCTTAACACGAAAGCCCTGGGTAAATAGCACAGAGTCTGCTAAGACTTTTATTTTTAACCCCCAGACCTCTTACTTGGAAAGCCTTTCCTTCCTGCTTTCTTCCTATATCTTTTCTTGTCTATGTCCTGACCCCCTGGACATCACGTCTGCTCCCCAGGCTGGGTTAGGTGCCCCCTCAAGGCTCCCCCCGCGCCTCCTTCTTCTACCCTTGGCCACAAACATTATTGACTGTGTGTTGCAATTATCTGTCTGAGTCATCTGAATGTGAGCTCCAAGGATGCTGTGTGATTCAGTTCGGTATCTCCAGCTCCTACCACAGTACTTGGCACAAAACAGGCCCTCCGTCATGTTTGCTGAATTGCACGAAACTGTGGAGTTCCTGTGAAAAATATCATGACATTCAGAATAGAACTCTGGCACTGAATGTGAGGTAACGTTAATCTGTGCTCCTGCCCAGCCAGAGTAATGCCTCTGCCCGATGTCAGAGTTATATATACTGCAGGAAGTAAAAGTGCCAGGCCATAAAAGTCTATTTTCTGCATTTGACTGGCTCTCATGGAAGCTCCATTCCACACTGATCGACCGCGACTTTCCACAAGAAACTGCCAGCTTGATGTGGGGAAGGAATCCAGATCTAATTGTTCTTTGTAAGCCTGGGACAGAAGGTATTGTTGCTTGAAAAATGGAACTGTCTAAATTAATTTTCCTGAAACAAACATCTTTGCCAAATAAAAGCAATGCATAATAACAACCTATAATTAAAAGCAAAATGATACCTATTGTTAAGTGGGGAAAGCAAATTTGTTCACCACAGAAAAGACCAAAATATTATTTTTGTGGAACTCCAGGGACATACCTTAAAGTCTGATAAGAGTGGTGAGTGTGTGTGTGTGTACGTGTGTGTAAAAATAGGATATTTTTTTTGAGATTGAATGAATAGATTTTGAAAAACAAGCACCATTCATCTCTGATTTCCCATCAATGTAGCCAGAATATTCTTAAATCCCATCACAATTTACAGGTAGGAACTGGGAAAGTGAAGGGAATTAACATTTATTGAACTGCCCTTATTTTCCTTTTCCTATCTTTCCTAATCTATTTTGAATTTATTTCAATTGTATCTTTCAACAAACATTTTTCTAGAAAAGAGTTAAGGGGCTGGTGCTGTGGCACAGCAGATTAATGCCCTGGCCTGCAGCACCGGCATCCCATATGGGTGCCGGTTCTAGTCCCGGCTGTTCCTCTTCTGATCTAGCTCTCTGCTATGGCCTGGGAAAGAAGTAGAAGATGGCCCAAGTCCTTGGGCCCCTGCACCCACGTGGGAGACCCGGAAGAAGGTCTTGGCTCCTGGCTTCGGATCGACACAGCTCCAGCCATTGCAGCCAATTGGGGAGTGAACCAGCGGATGGAAGACCTTTCTCTCTGTCTCTACCTCTCTCGGTAACTCTGTCTTTCAAATAAATAAAATAGTAAGTCTTTTAAAAAAAAAGAGTTAATTACAAAGTAAAATGCTTTTATTGAATATCTACTCTGGAACAGGTGCTTTATTTGTTTAATCATTTTTTAAAAGATTTTTACTTATTTATTTGAAAGTCAGAGAGACAGAGAGAGAGAAAGAGAGAGAGGTCTTCCATCCGATGGTTCACTCCCCAGTTGGCCACAACGGCCTGAGGCGTGCTGATCTGAAGTCAGGAGCCAGGAACCAGGAGCCTCCTCTGGGGCCCAAGGACTGCCCATAGCAGAGAGCTGGATTGGAAGTGGAGCAGCCGGGTCTTGAACCAGCACCCAAATGGGATGCCGGCACTTCAGGCCAGGGCGTTAAGCCACTGTGCCACAGCGCCGGCCCCTATTTGTTTAATCATTTTATCTTCACAATATTCTCATACGCAGGTACAAACATTTAACCTCATTTTAGAGATGAGGAAATTGAAGTTCAGAGAAGTTAAGTAAATTGCCTGAAGTCACATAGCTAGGAAGTGATGGAGCTAAGATTTAAATTGTCTATGAACCCCATGCTCTTAAAAACACTATTCCCATAGAATTTATTGTTAAACAATAAAAGAAAAACACATGCAAAATCTCCACTTCCCAGCAGCTAATTTTATTTTTCACATGCCGTTTTCTAGTCCTTATCTAAGTCTCTGTGTTTATAATGCATAGCTGATAATCATGTTTAGAAAAGATGTAATCAGGGCATAAATACGCTGTTACTCTCTATCTTCTATTACTCTGAGGTTATATTATAACATAAGAGTTACCAATTATTATTTTATAATATTATTTTATAATATTTAAAATTATTTTAATGACAATGTTAAATTTAATGAAAGTGCATAGTTTACTTAAATATAAGACATTTTGTCTACTGTTATTTTGGTATTATAAATGGCATTACAATAAACATTTTCCTGAATGCAACTTTTCCCTTTGTTTGGATTAGATTATTTGCCTGGGATGAATACTCAAGAGTGGAATTACTGGGCCAGAAAGTCTGCACCTTTTCATTACTCTTTGTACACTGTGCCAAATTGGTTTCCAGTAGGACAATTCCCAGTTACACTCCCATGAATTATATGTGAGAGAAAGATTTTATTGTAACTTTGCTAGTATGGGGGATTATAATTTGTAAAATATTTTTCTTAATATAATAGATATCATTGGATATCTGGTTAGTATTTTAATTGTCTTTTTATTGAGCAATAATTTAGTGTGTCCGAACTCTTTTTCATTATCTTGTTCATTTATTGTATTTTCTATGTAAGAGTTGACTTTTCACATTGCCTTTCAAGAATTATAGCTTTTGTTTTTCTGTCTGTTTTTGTTTCACTTTTGTTGGCTTCTGAAGCTCCCAGGGGATATTCCCTCTCTTGTTAGCAGTTTTCCATCTTTGGTGGCACTGGAGATACCCACTTGGCATCAGATGACATGCTTTCCCTAAATAATGAGTTTCCCACACTTGGAAACACGTATGAGGGTTTAAGGATGCTCTGATTTCCTCTTCTTTAACCCCCCTTGAGGATTAATGATATCACTTCCCACCAAACATGAGGAGCTGTGCACATCAAGGGCGCTGACTGGGCAGGCCTCTTTTCCATGATCTCCCAGATTTTCACTTCCAAGATGCTGCAGAGGACACAGGGTCCCGGAGCCTCCCCCATTTGAGAAAAGATATTCTTCTTACCCGCAGAGAAAGCTAGGCAGGATCTCCCAAGAGGCCTTGAGAAAGGAAACACTATTGGCTTGTTTCTTTTGGCCGAAAGGATTTCTCTCAGAACACAGTCCATATACTTGGACCCACTAATTACAAGTGCATTCTTTTTTTGTTTTTGTTTTTGGGAGCTTTTGTCCAATACAGATATGTTTCCCTCCAAAAACTTGTGGGAAAGATTGTTGTAGTTCAGATTAAGGTGTACAAGGCACTGCGTAGAACTGTCTACTCCCCATCTAGAATTGTCTTGGGGTAATTTATTCTGATGCTTATAGTGGATAGTAGTCAGTAAATCAGCCAGGGAAATTCATTGCTTAGCACCTATTGTATACGTAGCTCTGTGCTAAGCCCTTGGGTAGAGTGGAAGGTGATCACAGGTAAGCACTTAACCTGGGCTAGACACTTAGCGTGTATTGGCTCACTTAGCCATGTGATATTATGAGGCATGTTTCCCAATTTTATTTTCTAGAGTAAGCAGTCGAGGTTCAGAAATGTAAAGGAATTTATCTGTAATCATACAGCTATAAGGAGGTCTCCCAGACTCTAGTTTCACTTCCCTCAATTCACTCTTGACCCCAAAACCAGTGTGAACTTTCAAAATGCAAATCTGACATTCAGCGCCCATCTCCATTGATAAAATGCCGTCTAAACTATCCAGCTTGGTCCTGCGCTCTGCCTGCCTCGACAGGCTCCACACTCACTCACGCCTCTCTGAGGCCCAGCAGGGCTGTTCTCCTTTGTTTCTGAGTAACCTTGCTCTCCTCAGGCCTCAATGTCTTCTCTTTTAAATTTTGTTCTCTTATTTTTACTGTTAGGATTCTCCCTCAACTTTATTGAGGTATTAATTGAAAAAAATTGTATTTACAGTGTACAACGGGATGTTTCAATGCATCTATCCATGGAGAACTGACTAAATCAAGGCAATTAACACATCTGTCACCTCACATGCTTACATTGTTTGTGATAAAAACATTTAAAACCTATTCTCCTGGCAATGCTCAAGTAAAACTACAGTCACCAAGCTGAACACTAGAGCCCCAGAACTTCTTCCTTCTGTCTCACTGAAACTCGTTGACCACTGTGTCCTCACTGGCCACCCCCTATTGCCTAGCCATTGACAATCACCTTTCTATTCTCTGCTTCGCAGTTCAACTTGTTTAGCTTCCACATGGAAATGAGATCCTGTAGTATTTGCCTTTCTGTGCTTGCCTTATTTCACATAGCATAATGGCTTCCAGGTTCATCATGGTCTCACAAATGGCAGGACTTCCATTAATTTTTTTTTGACAGGCAGATTTAGACAGTGAGAGAGAAAGAGACAGAGAGAAAGGTCTTCCTTCTGTTGGTTCATCCCCCAAATGGCTGCCATGGCCGGCACGCTGTGCCGATCCAAAGCCAGGAGCCAGGTGCTTCCTCCTAGTCTCTCATGAGGGTGCAGGGGCCAAGCACTTGGGCCATCGTCCACTGCCTTCCCAGGCCACAGCAGAGAGCTGTTCTGGAAGAGGAGCAACCGGGACAGAACCGGCACCGCAACCAGGACTAGAACCCAGAGTGCCGGTGCCGCAGGCGGAGGATTAGCCTAGTGAGCCATGGTGCCGGCCAGGACTTCCTTTAATTTTAAGGAAGAATAGTATTTCCTTGTGTATATGTATCACACTCTCTTTATTCATTCACTTATTAACAGACATTTAAGTTGATTCTATATTTTTGCTATTGTGAATAATGCTTTGGCAGACATGGGAGTTCCAATATCTGTTTACCATTTTGGTTTCATTTCTCTTACTTTTTGATTTCAATCTTACCCAGAAGTAAGGTTGCTGAATTATAGTTTTAATTTTTTTGAGGAACCTCAATACTGTTTCCATATTGGCTATACTAATGTATATTTCCACCAATAGTGTACGTGGGATCCTTTATTCCCACATCCTCACCAACACTTGCTATCTTTGGTCGTTTTGCCAAAAGCCCTTCTGACACATATGAGGCAATATCTCATAATGTTCCTTCATGCCTTTTTTAAAAATTTTATTATTTATTTGAAAGGCAGAATGACACAGAGAGGGAGGTAGCTAATGTTAAAAAGGAGAAGAGAGAAGGAGGCAGCTCGTGGAGGGAGGATTGTGATTAGAGGATGTGACAGGCAAAGGAACAGCAGAGGAGACACAGAGGGTGGGTGTTCAGGAACAGCAATAGAGAGGGCCCACAGTAGCCAGGGCTGGGCCAGGCCAAAGCCTAGAGCCAGTAACTGGACCCAAGTCTGTCATTTGGGTGGCAAGAATCCAAGTACTTCAGTCATCATCTGCTGCCTCCCAGGTACATTAGCAGGAGGCTGGATGGGAAGCAGAGGCAGAAGTGGAACTCAATCTCAGGCACTCCAGTATGGGAGGCAAGTGTCCCAACTGGTAGCTTAACTGGTTGCACCACAGCACCTATCCTTTTTGTTTTCGTATGTGCTGTTTCTTTGCCTGCCACATTCTTCTAGCTACCATCCTCTCTTAACTAGTTAGCTCACGCTCTTTTTGCAAATTTTAGCAATGCAAGATTACTTCCATCTGTTGACTGAAGTAATTGTCAAGCACAAAGGTATGAGGTGATGCAAGGTTATTTCATCGATAAGCCTTCTCTGACCTCTGGGATCGACTTAGATGCTCTTCCTCTGTGCTTACATATCACCTGTCATACCACTTTTGCTGCCATCCTATAATTGCCTGCTTATTTTCTCACTCCACACTGTGAGCTCCTTGCAGGTGAGAACTGTGTCCCATTTATCACTGTAGCCTCAGGATCTACTCATAGTGCATGGGACAGAGTAGATGCCCAATAAATACATCTGAATAAATAAATGAGCAGAACCAGAACAGACGACAGAGCTGAAAAACAGCTGATGATCAGGATTTTTTAAATTGTTCTTTTTTTGTAGCTACTTAAAATTGCTGGATATTCTTGTCCAGCATTTGTTGGATGACTGGTGTAATAAACAATAAAAAGAGGGTCTGATTGCCAATAAACTGGGAAGGTACTGTTTGTGGCCAAAGCTTTGTTTTCCTGGCCACAGTCCCCCAGAGGGCCCTTCTGCTCCAGGCCACCTACTTCACCAGCATTCTGCAGAGGACAAAGTATGAGTTTTGCAATCACCTTGGCATCACTCTTGGATCTGCCTTTTTCTAGCCTCAGTTTTCTAGTAGCTACCATTGAATAAATGCCTATTATTTGCCAAGTGCTATACATTGTGCTTCATAACTTTTAGCTTAAAGCTCTAATTCTTGTTAACAAATCTGAATTGTAGGTACTACTCTTTCTATGCTGACTAAGAAACCAAAGCTCTAAGAGTTTCAGTTACTTTTCTCTAGGTAGTATAATGTCTCAGATCCCAAGCATGCTTTAATATATCACACTTCTCTGCTTCTTGTTATGAGCACACAGTAGGTGATCAGGAAAAGATAATGAATTACATTGTTCTAATGACCTACGGCACTTTTCTCTGAGTCAAACCTTCCCTTCCCTGAACTAGCTCCTGTGTGTGGGCAGATGACATATGGTGACAACTGTCCACTGCTTCTCTGAATACTGCATTTGTATCCTATTCAAAAACACATTTACAAAGATGGGTTTGTGGATGTAGGTGGAGCAAAGAACAGAGGATAAGCTTTTCTTCACCTGCCAATTATGTTCCTCAGTGTGTGACTATTATTTCTCTGCAGGTAGAGCACAAGGTTCCCCCAGTTTCTCCTTCAATGGCTTTGTAGTTACCAGGCAAGCAAGAGTGCGGTCAGTGGACCCCTATGGAGAGAAGGAGCATTGGCTCTGGTACTTACTTAGTCTGGTCAGAAGAAAGAGCTCCTTGTGCTGAGATGGATGTATCAACTGCTTCTGAACCCAGATGGATAGCTACGTGTATTTGGGAGAGGGCAATGGAGAAGGAGAGAGAAGACAGGAGAGAGAGGAGAGGAGAGAGAGAAGCAAAAGGAGAAAAGAAACAGAAAAAAGACACAGCTCTCTGGGACTAACCTGGACAAGTACATGAAGGCCTTTAGAGTTCAACTAGTCCAGGATCAGCAAACTCCAGCCCACTGGCCATACCTGGCCTGCTAAATGTAGTTTATATGTGTTTACATTACCAAAAACAAATAAAAAGAAAAATGACATTTTGTGGCATTTGAAAATTGGGAAATTCAAATTTCAGGGCTCGCAGATAATGTTTTACTGGCACCAGCTATGCTCATGAATTTACATATTATCTATACCTACTTTTGTGCTACAAAGGCAGAGATGAATATTTGTGGCTGAGATTGTTTGCGTGATGCGTAAATACACTTACTGTATTGTCCTTCACAGACATTGTTTGCTGACCTACTGATCTAGTCCAAACTCCAGACCTGTATCCACCTTGAATGCAGAGGTGATATGTGTGTTATGCAAATCTACTTCCTTGGCGCCTAGCACAGGGTCTAGCAACAAGACTGGCTACATAATTTGTGCAGCCCTATGCAAAATGAAAATGCAGAGCTCCTTGATCAAAAAGCAGGAAAAAAGTACCATTAAGCAGTAAAATATTTCCTCTCTCCAACTGTTTCTCTTGACCTGCCACGGTGCTTTTATCTCTTATTTAATACTGTACTCCTTTGGGCATATGGGTACATCACGAGTACCCAGAAGCTCCACTAGCAGACACAGGTCCACATGGCCTGCTGGCTGCTGGGTACCTTCTACTCTTTGCCAGCTGCCACCTGGAGGCTTGGCAGCAGAGGAGTTGACACAGTCCCACAGGCAGATTGCCCTAATCTACTGCAAATGGCAACCCCCATGGGTATTGCAACCTTCCCACTGGCATGAACTAAGAACCAAGAAGGGGAATGGCCAGAATCTTTCCCCTCATGAATTTTCTGCTGAACTGCCATATGGGGAGGAGAAGGCCAAGTGAGAGAGAGAGAGTGACCAGAACACTGCCTGGGAAGTGGGGAGCCAGTGGGAAGGGGGACTGTGCGTGAGATGCCGCTCCAAGCCCCTGGTTGATGCCTTGTTGTCCCATCACACTTTGCTTAAAAAAAATTCAAAGATAAGACAGCAAGAGCTTAAGACAGCATCTGCAGAGCATTACATACCAAGGGCAGAGCCCTTCTGAGCCTGGGGCGCTGTGTTACTGCCCTGGTCACACACCCAAGAATCCAGCCATGTTGACACCACACTAGGGGCTGAGAGACTGTTGCCTTAAGACATTTTTGGATGAGACAATGTGCCATGGTGGAAAAGTACCACTTCCTAACTGAGAGCCACTATTTCTTCACTGTCAAATGTGTATTTCTTTAAGGGCTCAAGTGTGGTAACACAGATGACAATGCTCTAAGGCCTGTTAAGAGCTTCACACTTCTCTGGGAACATCTTCAGGCAGCCAAAGAGTCTTACTAGCACCACCACATTAGCTTCCAGTCTCAAGCCTTGGTTCCAGGATGCTCAGAGAGGTTTTGGGAAGGAAATGACAGTCAATCGGTGTGAGATGCCAGGAGAGTGCTGTGGATCCCAGACAAAACCAGTTAAATCCAACATGGAGTCTCTGCTGAGAAGGCCCAAGAGTTTCTGGCACAGTAGGCTGACGACAGCAATGTGAATGCACTGTATACTTCTCTACAAACAAAACCAAACTAGTAGATACGGTTTGGGATGTTTCCCTCATAAGGAACTGTTAAATGCTTGCAGAGACAAGTCTATTTACCTTGACTGGACATTATATAATGTAAATATGCTACAAAACATCACAACAGAAAGTTTTCATATGTCTGTTAAGAGTTTGTTTTAAAAATAAAGAAATTTCATAAAGGCATTCTTTATAGACTTCTCTGTGTGGAGAAGAGGGAAAGGGGGCTTAGGAGATCCAGCAGAGGCTGCTGTGTGAACAAGGGCTCAGAGCTAGGGAGGCTCCTGTTCACCTGGGGAGCGATGCATATCCCAGCACAACCGGGGTGGAGAACAAGGTGACACGTGGGAGCAGTCCTGCTGCTGGTGCGTTTCAGTCTTCTGTGCCCTACTTAGGAGTCACTGAAGGGTTCAATGATGGAGACACCTCGCTAGTGTGTGCCCTTGGCCAGGAAGGAACGTGTTTATAGAGAATGAGAACGGCTCTGTGTAGCCTCTCTCCTTTGAAGGGGTAAACAGGACAGGTGAGAGGGAATTAATGTTTGTGGAGGGTGCACCCCGGCCCTGGTCAGCATTAGCAGCCTGGTGTCCCTTCTCTAACACCATGTGGGAGGCTTTATAAGCTCCCCTTTTGAGGTGGGAACTGAGACTCCGTGAGATGAGGAGTCTTTCTGAAGATCACACAGCCAACAAGCAGGCAGAGGCAGTATCTTACCCTGACTCTGTCCAGCACCTTGGCCCACACTCTGGCCATTACCACTCAGCTTTTCAAGAATTCCAGGCAAGGAAGTCAGAGCCACCTACTTCCCATGGGATGATGAACCATAGCCCTTGACAAAGGACTCCTGAACCACCACGTAGAAGTGAGCACTCTTTTCATTTTGTCCCAGCTGATCCTGGTTACTGTTGCTGAAATTGCCAGAATCTCTAACCATGTACTCCTGGAGGGTATCTCCTCTCTGTGTCTCCAGCGCCTAACATAGGGCAGGTGATTAGTCCCTGTCTGCAGAATGAATGAGCAAATGAGTGAGTAGACTGGGACCTCTCCATCTCCTCTTGGAGTCCATGACCCTTCCAAATGGAAACCAAAGCCCAAAGAAACCCGTGCAGTTTTCTGGAAGAGGCACGCTGAGGGCAAGGCCTGTATGGGTTACACAATTCTAGCATTAGAACCAAACTCACAGCAAATAGTCCCCATAAACAGCACCAGCTACACAGTTAGGCTAATTTATGTTCACACCAGGGCTATCCTGGCTCCCAAAGCCCAGAGCTCTTTACAATTCCAAAATGATTAAAAGCATCACACAAACTCGTATTTTCTGTTTTTATTAAAAGCACTAAAGCGAGCAGTGCTTTCTGCATGTCGATGGGGAGCTACTTCCTGACCCAGAGAGAGAAAAGTCTCTTCCCGTGGCCGAGGCAGACTCCTCCACAGCCCCATCTGGGCATCCTTCCGCCTCTGTGCCCACTCTCCTTCTGTCCTCTGCAGCAGCTCTTCCGTCCATCCCATTTCCCCCACGCCATGGCCTTTGCTCAGACTCTTTTCACTCACAGGCACAAACCTATAGGATCTTTAAAGACTTCACCGTCCAAACTCCTTAGCCTGACATTCAAGGCCTTCCCCTGACGGTGCCAACTGCCCTTTCAGTCATGAGTCCCCCATCTTTCTCACAGAGGGTCTCAGGTTTGCAAAGTGCTAGGACTCTCTTGCCCCACTGGCTTGCTCCATTCTTTGCCATTAGTGTTCTCTGGGTCTGGGATGAATTTTCTTCTCTCCAACTGTCAAATATCTCTTCTTATTATTTAAAATCTCACCCAGTATTTACCTCTCCTATGAGATATTCCTGGACTTTCTTGGGCGGAGTTGCTCCTCTGTCCCCTACATAAGTCTGCTCAAGTGCACATCATCGTGGATTGTGTGATTACCTCTCTTCCGGCGTGAGCATTAAGCATGGAGCCCGGCACAGACTAGGTGCTTAGTGAATTTACGTTAAATGAATGGGTCAATGAACTTCAATTTCCAACAAGTTTTCCCAACAAACTAGCATGTGAATAAGAAACTTACTTATCTGATGTTGCTTATTATTTCACTGAGAGAGTAATCTGGAGAATGCAAGCTCTGAGCCCATACACATGCATGGCATTCACACACACTGCCTTTCCCTTCTCTGCTCCTAAGCCCCTCCCATCCAATGGTCCCCTAGATTCCTTCCCCTCTCACCTAGTTCAGGATATCACTCTTATCATTTTTGCCTATCTTTTATGCATCAAAATTTTTTCACTTTTACTGGATTATTCTTTCCAGTACAAAAAATTGCAACTCCTCCATTAAGAAGCAGTAACAAGCCCTTGATTTCACTTCCTTTTTCTGATCACTACTTCATTTTCCCCTTTTCCTTGAAACATCTTTTTATATTGCTCCTTGCCCCTCCCCTGTGGAACTCCTTCCCACAAGGTCCTTGCCTCTCCCTTGGGCTCCATGATCCCTGTGTTAAATCCAGCAGTCAGTTCTCAATCCTCATCTGTCAAATGCTGACAGAACAGCCACATTTGACCCTTCCTCGCTGCATCACTTTTTAAAAACTCGACTCTCTTACTTCACAGTATTTTTGAAAGTACCTGTAGGATTTTACAAGTATTTAGCCCTTTAGGCTTCTGGGGCTTTCTCATTAAGGTAACTATCATGTCTAGTAACACAAGATCATTAGACTTTTTAATTCTCAAACATTTGTATTAATAGCATTTTCCATTATAGAAACTTAAAGTTTGGTACCACATCACATCTTGACAGTACTTCTACTATAATCCAAATAGCCCGATTAGTTGGTGTCTCTATAAGATGAGAGACATAGGTCCTTCGATTTTTTCAGTTGGGCCCAAACTGGAAAAACCAAAGTCCAAGATTTACTGGAAATTTTAGAGACCAGATTGTTTGAAACTTTGATTTTTTGAATGCCTGTCAAGAATGCCAAGAAGGTCTTTTTTTTTTAATTTTATTTTATTTTATTTTTTATTTTTGACAGGCAGAGTGGACAGTGAGAGAGAGAGAGACAGAGAGAAAGGTCTTCCTTTTTGCCGTTGGTTCACCCTCCAATGGCCGCCGCGGTAGCGTGCTGCGGCCGGCGCACCGCGCTATTCCGATGGCAGGAGCCAGGTGCTTATCCTGGTCTCCCATGGGGTGCAGAGCCCAAACACTTGGGCTATCCTCCACTGCACTCCCTGGCCACAGCAGAGAGCTGGCCTGGAAGAGGGGCAACCGGGACAGGATCGGTGCCCCGACCAGGACTAGAACTCGGTGTGCCGGCGCCACAAGGCGGAGGATTAGCCTGTTGAGCTATGGGCAAAATGTTGAAATCTTTTCCTAATATATACTAAACTGATCTTCTATACAAAGAGAATTGAAAATGAATCTTTACATGAATGGAAGGGGAAAGGGAGCGGGAAAGGGGAGGGTTGCGGGCGGGAGGGAAGTTATGAGAGGGGGGAAGCCATTGTAACCCATAAGCTATACTTTGGAAATTTATATTCATTAAATAAAAGTTTAATAAAAAAAAAAAGAATGCCAAGAAGGCTCAAAATCCAAAATATCTGGTTGAAATAAGATTCCTTAAAATCATGACTTAACATAGACCAAATTTGATCATTGTTACAAGGTGATTATTCAAATCTTTGAAAATAAGCACATATTTAAATAACCCATAGCTCTTAATAAAAATTCAGCTGTTTTTGAACAATTAGAATTTAACAGACATCAAGAGAACATAATAGATTACTTTAACACATTGCTTTAACAGAGCATCAGAGTTTAATTCTATGTCAAAGAGAAATTGAGCTTCCTGTGATCTTTTGCTGTGAGGTTTCCTTCCTTTACCTTCTTTCATAATAGTGACCATGTTTCTGTATTTCTGTGTATAACACATCTTTAAGCATCTTTTGCAGGGCAGGATGAGTGGTAACAAATTCTTCCAGTTTCTGTTTGCTATGAAAAGTAACAAGCACTCCCTTGACTTGCATCCTCTTGTCTGCTTTAACACAAACCAGGAGGAAAAGAAAGCTAGGCATCAGAAGCAATGGGTGGCAGGCCTATTAATGGCTGATCTGTACAGTGATCTGCCCTCAAGGAGACCCAACAGGCCAGTCCACTGCAGTGGCTTGCAATGTGGTAAGCCTGGGCTTCAGCAAAAGTCAGCTTGTGAAGAGCCCTGGCAGCTCTGCCAAGAGTTGGATCACTGGAAATGGACCTGCCCTGGAGTCGAAGGATGCCCAGGTCAGAGCCACAGATCTTATTGGCTCTAAGCTGAAAAGCCCTTCACTCAGCCCAACTTCCAAAGTGACCACTGCAGCTGAGGGTATGGTCAAGTAGGGTCAGCAACATTGCAGGTAGAACTGTACATTTCTTGTTAGAGATGCCCCCTGCCTTTACCTGGCCAGCTCTCCTCCCAGGCCAGCCAAGTAATGAAAGTCAACAGAGTGCCTTCCCCTAGGAGGTTCACACCTCCCTTAGGATATACCCCATGTGAAGAGATAGATAGGTCTGGGCCTCTTAACCTACAAGGCCTAAAGCCCACCAGATTATTATCAAGCCCCTTCTATCAGGTTCTATTTGCCTCTCAATCAGAAAAATTACTTGTAGCTTAGACAGCACCTTTCTTAGCTCCTCTAATAATGACTCTGTCCTTTGTTCTAGACCCTGTCTAGCGTACTTGGGCCTCATTCCTTTGTAATCATAACCTCTACTCTACCACCAATGGCTCTACTCCCAACCTGTGTGTACTGATGGTCCTCTTCCCCACTTAATGCTGTATAATTGTTCAAACCTGGTAAATGCCACTCTTAGGATCATTGGTTACTATCCTCACTCTGTCTTTTATGACCTTGTCTAAATATGATCAAAGTCGGCGAACTTGGAAGGCTTCCATAGCCTTGGCAACTCATGATGAGAGCCTAGGGTGGTTACTGGCGCCATAAACTAGAGTGTCAATTTGTTGGGTCAACAACAGGAGCCACTGTGCACTTGCTCCTCATGTGGGATCTCTGTCCTTAATGTGCTGTACATTGTGATTTAATGCTATAACTAGTACTCAAACAGTATGTTTCACTTTGTGTTTCTATGTGGGTGCAAACTGTTGAAATCTTTATACTAAATTGATCTTCTGTATATAAAGAGAATTGAAAATGAATCTTGATGCAAATGGAAGGGGAGAGGGAGCGGGAGAGGGGAGGGTTGTGGGTGGGAGGGAAGTTATGGGAGGCGGAAGCCATTGTAATCCATAAGCTGTACACTGGAAATTTATATTCATTAAATAAAAGTTAAAAAAAAAAAATCTCGACTCTCAGGATCCACACTCTCCTTGTTTTCATCCTATTTCAGGGGCCACTTTCTTTCTTTTCTTTTATTTATTTATTTATTTATTTATTTATGACAGGCAGAGTGGATAGTGAGAGATAGAGACAGAGAGAAAGGTCTTCATTTTTGCCGTTGGTTCACCCTCCAATAGCTGCCGCGGCCGGCGCACTGCGCTGATCCGAAGCCAGGAGCCAGGTGCTTCTCCTGGTTTCCCATGCGGGTGCAGGGCCCAAGCACTTGGGCCATCCTCCACTGCACTCCCTGGCCACAGCAGAGAGCTGGCCTGGAAGAGGGGCAACCGGGACAGAATCCGGCGCCCCAACCGGGACTAGAACCCGGTATGCCGGCGCTGCAAGGCGGAGGATTAGCCTGTTAAGCCACGGCGCCGGCCTCAGGGGCCACTTTCTACAGCACCCTTGATGTTTCCTCTTCTCTCAGAATGTTTAACCTTGAGATGAGGTCTCAGTGACTGGAACTCTTTTTCTTTCCACTCCTTATGTGATCTTCACCAATATCATGCTTTCCAATATCATTTACATGGTGATAAACATCAAATTTTATATATCCAGAGCCTGGTGTTGGGACACAGTAGGTAAAGCCTGGGACACCAGCATTGCGTATGGACAGAGGTTTGTATTCCAACTGCTCCACTTCTGGTCCAACTCCCTGATAATTGCCTGGGAAAAGCGGCAGAACATGGCCCAAGTGTTTGAGCCCCTGCGGCCCACATGGGAGAACCAGATGGGGCTCCTAGGTCTTCGCTCCTGGCCTTAGCGGGGATAGCCCAGGCCATTGTGGCCATTGGGGGAGTGAACCAGTGGATGAATTATCTCTCTCTTTGTCTCTCCCTCTCTCTCTGTAATTCTTTTTTTTTTTTTAAGATTTATTTATTTTTTTTTTTACTTGAGAGTCAGAGTTACAATGAGGGAGGAGAGGCAGAAAGAGAGAGAGAGAGAGAGAGAGAGCTCTTCCATCTGATGGTTCACTCCCCAATTGGCCGCAATGGCCAGAACTGTGCTGATCTAAAGCCAGGAGCCAGGAGCTTCTTTTGGGCCTCCCATGTGGGTTCAGGGGCCCAAGGATTTGGGCCATCTTCTACTGCTTTCCCAGGCCATAGCAGAGAGCTAGATCGGAAGTGGAGCAGCTGGGACTAGAACTGGTGCCCATATGGGATGCTGGTGCTTCAGACCAGGGTGTTAACACACTGTACCACAGCACCGGCCCCTCTCTGCAATTCTTTCACATAAGTAAACAAATCTTAAAAAATTTATATCTATAGCATTATATATTCTTTAAACTCCAGAATCTTATCTACATATAAATATATTTAATAGACTTCTTAAATTTATCATTCTAAAATCATATTCCTTTTTTTCATTTTCAATTATCTTTATATACAGATCTTTTTTTTTTTTTTTGACAGGCAGAGTGGACAGTGAGAGAGAGAGACAGAGAGAAAGGTCTTCCTTTTTGCCGTTGGTTCACCCTCCAATGGCTGCCGTGGCCGGCGCACTGCAGCCTGCGCACTGCGCTGATCCAAAGGCAGGAGCCAGGTGCTTCTCTTAGTCTCCCATGGGGTGCAGGGTCCAAGGATTTGGGCCATCCTCCACTGCACTCCCTGGCCACAGCAGAGAGCTGGCCTGGAAGAGGGGCAACCGGGACAGAATCCGGCACCCCGACCGGGACTAGAACCCGGTGTGCCGGCGCCGCAAGGCGGAGGATTAGCTTATTGAGCCGCAGCATTGGCAGAAGATCAACTTAGTGTATACTAAGTAAAGATTTCAACAGACTGCACCTACACAGACACACAAAGTATAAAGTACTATTTGAGTACTAGTTATACCGTTAATTCACATATACAACACATTAAGGACAGAGATCCTCCATAGGAAGTAAGTGCACAGTGACTCCTGTTATTGATTTAACAATTGACACTTATTTATGGCGTCAGTAATCACCCAAGGCTCTTGTCATGAGTTGCCAAGGCTATGGAAGCCTCTTGAGTTCACAAACTCTGATCTTATTCAGACAAGGTCATAGTCAAAGTGGAAGTTCTCTCCTCCCTTCAGAGAAAGGTACCTCCTTCTTTGATGGCCCCGTTCTTTCCACTGGGATCTCACTCACAGAGATCTTTCTTTAGGTAATTTTTTTTTTTTTTTTTGCCAGTGTGTCTTGGCTTTCCATGCCTACAAAACTCTCATGGGCTTTTTAGCCAGATCTGAATGCCTTAAGGGCTGATTCTGAGGCCAGAGTGCTGTTTAGGACATCTGCCATTCTATAAAATCATATTCCTAAAACCTTTCTTTAAATCTGTTCTATCCATAGTCTCCCACCTAATTTACAGAAACTCTGGACACTATGAGAAACAATGTCTTTTTTTTTTTATTTTAACAGTCAGAGTGGATAGTGAGAGAAGGAGAGAGAGAGAGAGAGAGAGAGAGAGAAAGGTCTTCCTTTGCCGTTGGTTCACCCTTCAATGGCCGCCATGGCCAGCGCTCTGCGGCCGGCACACCGCGCTGATCCGAAGCTAGGAGCCAGGTGCTACTCCTGGTCTCCCAGGCGGGTGCAGGGCCCAAGGACTTAGGCCATCCTCCACTGCCTTCCCGGGCCATAGCAGAGAGCTGGCCTAGAAGAGGGGCAACCGGGACAGAATCCGGTGCCCTGACCGGGAATAGAACCCGGTGTGCCAGCGCCACAAGGCGGAGGATTAGCCTGTTGAGCCATGGCGCCGGCCGAGAAACAATGTCTTGATCAGCCCTTGTCCTGACTGTCAAGGAACAACTTACTATTTTATTCCTTTTAGTATTTTTTTGTTGTACTTAATGCTATTGGTTGAACTCTTTAATTAACACACAATTATTCTTAGTTGTTAAAATTTAACTGAAAAGTGATCCGTGTTAAATATAAGAGTGGGAATAAGAGGGGGAGGAGATATACAGTTTGGCTCCTGCTCACTCGGACTTACCCCTAATGGTTGAGCTAGAAATGTTCCGGCGATTCCAATTCAATCCCATCAAGGTGGCATGTACCAATGCCATCTCACTAGTCAAAGTAATCAGTTTCAGTTCATAATTGATCATAATGATAGGCGTGTCAAAGGGATCACATGAACAAGGCTATTGTCTGCTAATAATAACTGATAGAATTAAAAAGGAGAGAACGATCCAACATGGGAAGCAGGATACACAGCAGATTCATAGAATGGCAGATGTCCTAACAGCACTCTGGCCTTAAGGCATTTGGATCTGGCTAAAGAGCCCATGAGAGTCTTGTAGGCATGGAAAGTCAAGACACTGTGGCAAAATAAATGATAAATGACCTAAATGAAAGATCTCTGTGAGTGAGATCCCAGTGGAAAGAACGGGCCATCAAAGATGCAGGTACCTTTCCCTGAAGGGAGGAGAGAACTTCCACTTTGATTATGGCCTTATCTAATTAAGGTCAGAGTTTGTGAACTCAAGAGGCTTCCATAGCCTTGGCAGCTCATGACAAAAGCCTCAGGTGATTACTGACATCATAAATAAGAGTGTCAATTGTTAAATCAATAACAGGAGTCACTGTGCACTTACTTCCTATGGAGGATCTCTGTCCTTAATGTGTTGTATATGTGAATTAACGGTATAACTAGTACTCAAATAGTACTTTATACTTTGTGTGTCTGTGTAGGTGCAGTCTGTTGAAATCTTTACTTAGTATACACTAAGTTGATCTTCTGTATATAAAGATAATTGAAAATGAATCTTGATGAAGAATGGGACAGGAGAGGGAGTGGGAGATGGGATGGCTGGTGGTGGGAGGGAGGTTATGGGGGGTAAAAGCCGCTATAATTCAAAAGTTGTACTTTGGAAATTTGTATTTATTAAATAAAAGTTGAAAAGCAAACAAACAAAAAAGAAAACATTAATTTTCATTTTCAATCAGAAAATTATAGCATGCCAAACATCTCTGGACAAAATGATGAGGCAGCATCAATTTTGATGACATCTTTATTGCCCATACCAAAGTGGTCCTTTTTTGTGGTTGGGAAGGAGATTATGGGGGGAAAAGCTGTTATAATCCAAAAGTTGTACTTTGGAAATTTATATTTATTATATAAAAGTTGAAAAATAAAACAAAACAAAACACAAAAAACCCCAGAAACTCCATAATTCCATTTGTTTCAATGTTCACACTGAAAAACTAGAAGGTATCTTTGACAATATTCTTTCTTTCAAGGCCCATATTTCCAAATATTTCCAATGCAAATCAAAACCAGGATGAGAGGTCACTTCAACCCCATCAGAATAGGTATTATTGAAAAGACAGAGAGTAACAAATGCTGGCAAGGATGTGTAGAAAGGGGAACACTTATACACTGTTGGTGGGGATATAAATTAGTGCAGCCACTGTGGAAAACAGTGTGGAGCTTTCTTAAAAATCTAGAAATAGACTTGCCCTATGATCCAGCAATCTCACTACTGTGTATATACCTAAAAGACATGAACACCTCTATCAAAGTGATACCTGCACAACCATGTTTACAGCAGCACTGTTCACAATAGCCAAAATATGGAATCAACCATGGTGTCCATCATCAGATGAGTGGACACAGAAAGTGTGGTATATACACACAACGGAATACTATTCAGCTATAAAAATTAATGCAAATCCACCATTTGCAACAAAGTGGATATAATCAGAGGACATCATGTTGAGTGAAGTAAGACAGACATAGAAAGAGAAATGCCACATGTTCCCCCCATAAGTGGGAGCTAAAATTTAAAAAGAAAAAAAAAATCAAAAAACAAAAACAAAGAAAGAAATGCCTGTATATTTATTTATGGCTGCAAATAATTTTTTTTTGTCAACCTTTGTTTTCTATCTTTGTCAAACCAATGTTGAAAAATGTTATACTAGGGGCCAGCACTGTGGTGCTGCAGGCTAAGCCTCCACCTGTGGTGCCAGCATCCCACAGGAGTGCCGGTTCGTGTCCCAGCTGCTCCTCTTCTGATCTAGCTCTCTGTCTATGTCCTGGGAAAGCAGTGGAAGATGGCTCAAGTGCTTGGTCCCTGCATCTGTGTGAGAGACACAGAAGAAGCTCCTGGCTCCTGGCTCTGGCTGTAGTGGCCATTTGGGGAGTGAACCAGTGGTTGGAAGACCTTTCTTTCTGTCTCTCCCTCTCTGTCTGTGACTCTGCCTTTCAAATAAATAAAAATAAAAAAAAAATGTTATGCTACTATAGTTTTAATGATCAATGATTATTGTAAAATTTATGGTATATGGGTGAAATGGTCATCTTTCCATTTGATTATTGGGTCCTTGCCTATATTACCACTGAACTAGGATCTATTTACTTGCTGATCTCTTTGTTTAGTGGAACATTAAGCCCTAGATTGTAATGTTAATTAAAATATGTTATCTCAAAAACTAAAAAAAGAAGGAAGGAAGGAAAGAAGGAAAGCAAGAGAGTGGGAGAAAAGGGAAGGGAGAGAGAGGATATCATTATACTCCTAGAATTGTATCTATGAACTGCATTGAATCTGTTCTCTTTGTACTAATACTACATTAACATAAAAAATAAAGTATCAGAAAAAAAATCCATATTCAACCCTTCCTCAAATCATGTTGGCTTTGGCTTCATAATATATCCAAAATGAGTACTTCTCACAACCCCTATTACTGTCACCCTGGTCCCTGCCACCAGCAGTTCTCAACTGAGGTATTGCAATAGCTTTCTATTCGTTGTCTCTGCTTCAATTCTTGGCACACACTGCCCCTTTAAGGTTATTCTCATCTCCATATTGAGTGATTATGGTGGTAAAACATACATAGCTAACCTCAAAATACTCAAATAGCTTCTGCCATGATCTGGGTGCTGTGCTCCGCCAGGAACTCTTCTGTTGAAATACTGACACCCAGGGTGATGGTAGGAGGAGCTGCAGGCATTTGGGACAGCGCTTTCTATGCAGCCCCTTCCTTCGTGTGAGGTTACAATGACAGAATCCTCTCGCCAGGCACTGGATCTGCTGGCCTCTAATCTTGGACTTCCCAGTCTCTGGAACCGTGATAAATAACTTTCTGTTGTTGATAGGCTGTCTAGTCTATGGTGTTTTGTTAAAGCAGCCCAAACAGATCAGGCTATCGCAGGGATTTGAGGAAGGAACTAATGAATGGGATATCTCTCTTTCCCTTTCTTTCTCCACTCTCACGGCTGCTGTCTTGCTGCTCATTTGGTTTAAAGCACTCTCCCCCCACAGAGCCACATCTTGCATCTTTACTTCCTTCACTCTGATGTCTTCCTGACTGTCCTATTTAAAATTCCAACCCACTCCTCTCCACATCCCCTTCCCACATCTTCCCCACATGCCTTATTTCCCGTAATTGCTTTATTGTCTTCCAGAACACTTTAGGTTGAACATTTTCTTGCCTGATTTCTTCCTCTTCACCCATATATTAATTAATAGTCTTTGCTTTCAGCCTCAGAGGTATCCTGGTTTGGATAATAATTACCTTATACTTTGTCCCTACCATACTAAATATTTTGTTTGTTTATTTTGCTTAAATATTATTCCCCCTTTTGGAATGTGTAAGCTCTATGAGGGTAGAGAGTTTTGTATGTTTTACTCCTTACTGTACCCCAGTACATATAGCAGTAGCTGACACATAGTAGGTATTCAATAAATGTTGTGCAGTGATTAGAGGCAGCTGATTTCTGGTTATCTTTTTAAAAAAGATTTACAGAGAGAAAGGGAGAGAAAAAGAGACAAAGAGTTCTGGTTCATTCCCTAAACGTCAACAACAGCTGGGGCTGGGCCAGGCAGAAGTCAGGGGCCTGGAACTCCATTAGTGCCTCCCATATGGGTGGCAGGGGCCCAAGCACTTGGACCATCTTCCACTGCTTTCCTAGGCTCATTAACATGGAGCTGGATTGGAAGAGGAACAGCTAGGACTGGAACCAGTGGTCTGATAGGGGATGCTGGCATTGTAGGCAGTGGCTAAACCTGCTGCTCCACAGTGCTCCCTCCCGATCCACCCCTCTTTTGTTTCCAAAGTGTAGCCAAAAGGCAGCACTGATAACCTAGGCCAGAGGCTTGCTTTATTTCTAGATCCTGTTAACCCATCAGCTTTCAACAAAGGAACCACAGTGAATCACTGAGCCAAAGGGCAGGTTCTGTTTGTGAAATTCATGCCATCAGGAATCTCAGAAATGTGATCCATTAACCTCACGATCAGACCAAGGAGGTAATGCTTGGGACAGGCCCATCACACAAAGAAAGGCATTCTTTAAACCTAAACACTTTTAACATCATTACCCGAAGCCCTGCCCCCTCCGAAGCACAATCACTGTGTTCAGTGTCACGGGAAGGAAAATACACATTAGCCAGACAGCAGGTTTCGGACGCATGCCTGTGACATTATCTCTAATCATACACAGTCTATTTAATATCCGCTTTTTTGTGAGCTTCACAACTTATAATTATTGCCAGCAGGAAAAGAAAAAAAGAACAGGAGGCATACTGGAAGGAAGGGGTGTAGATAGGAGGAAAAATTCTTCCAAATAGCAATAAACTATG
Organism: Lepus europaeus; assembly: GCF_033115175.1. Taxonomy (NCBI): domain Eukaryota; kingdom Metazoa; phylum Chordata; class Mammalia; order Lagomorpha; family Leporidae; genus Lepus; species Lepus europaeus. Next base: position 40,398,157 of record NC_084831.1, read on the forward strand.
TAAGAAAGATAGGCCAGAGCTTATTAGAAAAAAAATAGAAACTATATTTGGATTAAAGCTGAGAGAAATGAATTGCACATAAGCTGAGAGTCTGTGCAGACAAGGAAGATATTGTAACTTTGGGACTGTTTCATTACATTGTATGTCCATGACACTGGAAGGTGGTGGTGACAAGTTAGGAAATGTGTCACCTTAAGGGCTCAGACCATCTATTTTATAAATCCATATAGGACTTTGAAAGGCCTCCCAAGTTCATGGCTGGACCCCTTCAATATGTGAAAGAGGGGGAAAGACCTGCAGACAGGATGGAAATGCAGGCCTTCCGATTCACAACAGCTGAATCCTCTGTGGCCGGCAACTGTAACAGGGAACCTTTACCAGATCATTCATCCTGAGTCTCGGCTGGCAGAAATCTCCTACAGACTTGCAGCTAGGACCAGAGGATGACTGGGAGTTTGGAGACCATCATAAGGCTGAAACAGGAAACTCTTCAAGATCCAGTGATGTCGACATTGTGGGCCTTCCCGTTTGTGTGTGTATGTGTTCATGTGTGTGTGTGTGCGTAAGGTATGCATGTGCAGTGTGCATGACACGCCTACTGACAATGGAACACAAGGCTATGGGGAGAATCAAGACTCATAGAGAGGCAGGTCTCACTCCTGCTTTCCTTCATACCAGGTGCTTCAGTCTCCTTTCCCTAGCTCTCTTACTTAGGTTTACGCATCCTTAGGGGTTACCAAGAAGCTCCTCCTCCTATACCCAGAACACAAGTGGTGGAGATGCATTGGTTAAGCCTCCCCATTTCAATGTCACCCCAACCTGTGTCATCTCCCAGAACTCTCTTTACTACGTGTAAAACCTTATCTGATTCTTGGCTTTTACAAGAGTAAAAACTCCTACCTTTGCAGGATGTGGTGAGGAGTAGAAAATTCATTACCTTAATGGGGATTAGTATAGTTGGATAAATTATTGGACTAAGAATTTGTGTAGATGGTCTTGCATTTTTCCTTTTGCTTCTGCTCAAGCAATAGCTCGACTACTTATCTTTGCATCTCTGAGGGATTTTGAAGAAAGAGAGATCAGAAGCTACTTGGAATTAGTGGTATTACTGTATTTTTGTGAATGCTAACATCTGCTGAACAAACTGTTGATGTCCTTGAGGGGAAAAGGAGGAGATGGGGGTATGGCTTTTGAGTCAACACATAGGGGATTATTTCTCAAACAGGGACAGAGATAGAGACAGCAGTTGGTGAATCATTCACCTGTGCCCCACTCTTTGGCAGCATCCCAGAGTGAGCTCAGGAAGGTGGGTCACGAACTTAGAATCTGGAAGATTCCACAAAGACGGTTGATGTCCTGAGCAGTGCATGGAAGCAGCAGCGCGGGGACATGAGGGCCAGGAACTGGTTGGGTTGCTGGGAATGACAGGGACCAAAAAGCAATACTCAGAGAGTCTACTTCAAATGCTTCTGATACTTTGATGCTGCATGAGGTTCCAGATCATGGTGAAACACAGGGATGGGCAGTTGCAGACATGAGAGACTCAGTTTACTAGCTATTCAAATGTAAATGGCTTTATCATAAAAGATAAATACATTTCTCACACTCTGTATTTGTAGACCAAGATTTATACCTATTATGAGAGCATGGTCCCTGCTATGTTCCATAACAGGTAGACTCTATCAAGTCAGTTACTAAATTTTGATAACTAGAAATCTCAGAGTGAGTCAGGCCACAGGAGTCGGTAAAGTTCTAAGGGCCAGGAGAAGACTAATCAAAAACACAGCAAAGTGTCAGAAGAAAGCTACACTCAAGGAACTGAAATAACGGAGTCAAATGAGAAGCCAGCAGTGTGCAACTGGAAAAAGGGCCCTCACCACAGTCCAACAATACTGGAATTCTGATCTCAGGCTTTTAGCTTCTAGAACTCTGAGAAATATACATCTGTTGTTTATAAGCCATCAAGTCAATGACAATTTATTACAACAGCCTGAACTAAGACTTTCACCTCATTTTCTAATGAGGAAACTGGCAAACAAAAGGGTGAGGAACCTGTCCAAGTTTTCATTATGCACTGGCTGTGAGAGTCCCAGATGTTAGCCAAGATCAGGAGGCTGGTCTGAGAAAGAAATATTCTGTAGCTTCAGAAAAATTTGATTGACTTCAAAAATGTGAAAATTCTACTGTTAGGAAACTAACCTAATGGAATGGTTAAGATTTAGCTATAAGGAGACCGGTGCTAATCCTCCACCTGCGGCGCCGGCACACCGGGTTCTAGTCCTGGTTGGGGCGCTGGATTCTGTCCCGGTTGCCCCTCTTCCAGGCCAGCTCTCTGCTATGGCCCGGGAAGGCAGTGGAGGATGGCCCAGGTCCTTGGGCCCTGCACCCGCCTGGGAGACCAGGAGAAGCACCTGGCTCCTAGCTTCGGATTGGCACGGTGCGCCAGCCGCAGCATACTGGCCGAAGCTGCCATTGGAGGGTGAACCAATGGTAAAGGAAGACCTTTCTCTCTGTCTTTCTTACTGTCCACTCTGCCTGTCAAAAAAAAAAAAAAAGATTTAGCTATAAGGAAAGTTATCAAAGTGCTATTAATAATAATATTGCTACCATAAACTAAAACTTCACTTATTAGATGTGGTCTGGGTTCTTTGTGTATATTCTAATTTGTGTATATTCTAATTTAATCCTCAAGGGGCTGGCACTGTGGCGCAGCAGGTTAATGCCCTGGCCCGAAGCACTGGCATCCCATATAGGCGCCGGTTCTAGTCCTGGCTGTTTCTTCTCCGACCCAGCTCTCTGCTATGGCCTGGGATATCAGTACAAGATGGCTCAAGTCCTTGGGCCCCTGCACCCACGTGGGAGACCCGGAAGAAACTCCTGGCTCCTGGCTTCAGATCAGTGCTGCTTCGGCCGTTGCCACTATCTGGGAAGTGAACCAGCGTATGGAAGACCTCTCTCTGTCTCTACCTCTCTCTGTAACTCTGTCTTTCAAATAAATAAAATAAATATTTAAAAAAATTTAATCCTCAAAACAAGTCTTTTTTTTTTAAAGATTAAAACTGATATTTAGGGGAAGGACTTTAGCCAAGCAGTTAAGGCACTGGTTAAGATGTCTGCATCCCATATCAGAGTACCTGGGCCTGGGTCCTGGATCTGCTCCCTAGTCTAGCTTCCTGTATGCATCCTTGGAATCAGTAGGTGATGGCTTGAGGACGTGGGTCCCTTCTACCCACATGGGAGATCTGGATAGAGTTCACAGCTCTCAAATCCTGGCTCTTGGCTTCAGTCTGGGCCAGGCTGTTGCAGGGATTTGAGGAATGAACTAATGAATGGGATACCTCTCTTTCCCTTTCTTTCCATCTCTAACTCCATCTTACTCTCTATTTTTCTCTCTCTGTCTCTCACAAACAAAGCAAAAACAGTCGGAAACTTACAGGGTTTAATTAACCGTCCAAAGAGTACAGCTAATAATTTGAAGAATTTGGGTTGGATTCCACACCTATTTGATTCCAAGGGCCAGATCCTTAGGTTATAACTCTTGTGTAAAGTCATAAAGTCATCTTCAGGAGCTCCAAATAAAAGTGTCAATGACTGGAATTTGCTAAACACATTAATAGGCATTCATACAATAAAACACAGTAAGAGGTGCTCAATCCTCTGCCTCGCAGCTGAGCTACCCGCCTGGCCTGCCCAGGTGTATGCTCTCCATTCAACCACGTAACCTCGCTCTCCCCTGGTCTGAGGACTCTCTCTGTCCCTTCTGTTCTGACGGATGCCCTATCCCCAATAAAGCCTTATCACTCTAAAAAAAAAACCACACACACACGATAAGCAATGACACAGGACATTGCAGATTAATATCTTGTGATCTGATGTATATCTAAAAAGGCTGACTACAAAACACTACTATATGATTCTGTGGATATGTGTACTGGTTAGAGAGGACAGATAAATATAAAAACAAACACCATTATGTCTTGGTGGTGGAATTATAGGTGAGTATTACTTTTTATTTTCTGTCTTTGTAATTCTTCTACAATGAGAAAAGAGTTAACTTAATAAAAAGAAAAAAAAGAATTTTCTGGGATTTTTTGTTTGTTTTCTGCTAAACAAAGAGGTTTCCAGTATGTCTAGAATGAGGATTTCCTGAAAAGCTATTTTTAGGACAGTATCTTCAGCTTGAACTTGTGCTTCAGCACATTAGCATCTACCTCTTTGACAAAATCTGCCCATCTATATAACAGATGGAAATTGGCACCATCTCCTTAGTAAAGAGGATTGATTCCCTTGGACTTAGCACAAGTACCTGAGCAGTTAAGACTGCTCCAGCTCCTGAGTATCAGAGGGATTTCAGGGCACTTCACTTCTGCCCTGTAGCTAGTGGAATCTAATAATATCCACCATTTCTTTTTCTTCTTTCTCCCAATGATGCAGAAGGTAAAGCTTCTGATTGAATTCCATCTTGATTTCATTAAATATTCATAAAGGCCAATTAGAAGAGGAGAGAAGGAGGCCATGAGGCAGGCCCTTCTATCATCCTGTCAGAGGCTGGCTGGCTGACTGGCATGCAAGGACCTGCCAGTGGTCAATATGGCCATGATCCTTCTGCACTCTCCTCGGGAGTGAGTCACCTCTCACCATCCCAGCAAGGGACCAGGGTCCAGCAGGAAATGAGAGCCGGGAGCCAGGCAAGGAAAGACAGCTCATAATTCTGACGGCAAGGTGCTTAGTATGTAGAATGCAAAATGCAAATGCTGGGAAACATCCTCAATCACTGCTGGAATGGAAATCTTTCCCTAATGAGCGATGACGATGGGAAAGAGCTGATTGCGCTGAAGAGAAACTGCTTAAAATTCATAATCAATCAAGCAAGTTGATTTTAACCTTTTGTAACTAAGCCAGCCCCTTTTACTTCCCTTTATTGGCAAACTGAGCTCATCTCTCCCCACTTTATTCCTCCCACCTATCTTGGACAGCAAGTACCATGAAGATCCCAAGAAAGATTTGCGTAGATGGGAAGATAGGGTGGAAGGACCCAGGGGAGCTGACCTTTCATTGCTACAACTGAACTGATGAAGGTCAGAGGTTGCAAGGGACTTGGCAATGGTTTGTGTGGTCAGTGGCAGGGAAACCAGCTTTTCTGTTGGCAAGGCACAGAGTGATACCATGAAAGAATATGCACTAGTGGTCCAGAGCTCTAGGTTTGGGACCCAGATTTGCTATCTTGAGCTGTGTGAAATTGAAACAAAGTGATTACCCTATTTTAAGCTACAAATTACAAATTCCAAGAGGGCAATAATTGTGCCAGAAATAACGTCTTCTTCCCTGCTCCGCAGGGTTCTTGTGAGACTCGATTAATGAAAAGGACATGAGTGCTTTGAAAATGGTAAAACATCCTGTGATGATTACACATTGCTTTTCCTTTTTCCAGGTCCCTAGGTTCTCCCCCGCCAAACCGTATTCCACACAGGTGTTGGTGAGTTCTTTTAACACCTGGATTTGACCTTGCCATTCCCCTATTTAACTCTTCCAACATTGTCCTCAGGATGAAATCTAAACTCTATGACTGGCACTAAGGAACCTTTACAATTTAGGGAACTTGCCTTCTCTTGTCTGAGTTTCATGTAATGAGAAAAACTCACACTTGTCTTAGAAGGATGCAGTGATCATTAGAATTTAGATCTGTAATGTGATCAGCATGGTTCCTGGAACATCATAGCTGGTCTCCATAGCCTAATTATTATCTTAGTACGTTTCATAACAACTCTGGAAGATTGGTAGGGAAGGGGTCATTTTTAACTTTGATTTTACAAAAGAGATATGAGAGGCCCAGAGAGATGGAAACATTTGATTACACAAATGTCACTAAAATCCAGAGCACTAAACACGTTGCTCTCAATCCCCAATTCTTGACTCCCCATCAGTAAAATGATGTCTAAGTGATTAGAATGTAAATTTCAACTTGATGGTTCCAGAGAGGAAGTTCCTGACATGTATGACCTATATCTTCAGGAGGCAGTTTCGGTAAAGGTTAAGACAAAGTTTCACAGATATTTGCCTGTACTCAAACACCAGCTCAATAAATAACTTTGCCTTTCTGTGCCTTTGTGTCTTCATCTGTAAAATGTGGATATAATAAAAACCTACCTTGGGGAGGGTGTTGTGGCAGTGGGTTAAACCACTGATTGGGATGCCCACATCCCATACTGGAACGAAGGTTACAGTCCCAGCTACACCATGCTTCCAATCAAGCTTCCTGCTAATGCACCTGGGAGTCAGCAGATTATGGCTCAAATTTGGGTTCTTGCTACCCATGTGGGATAGTTTGATGGAATTCCTGGCTGCTGACTTTGGCCTGGTCTAGTTCCAGCTATTGTGGGCATTTAAAGAGTGAACCAGCTAACAGAAGATCTCTTTGTGTGCTCCCTCCCCTCCCCCCCTCCTTTCACTTTCCTCCCCTCCCCTGCCCTCCCCTCCCCTCCCCTTCCCTTCGCTTCTCTCCTCCCTTCCCCTCTCCTCTCCTCTCCTCCCCTCTCCTCTCCTCCCCTCTCCCTCTCTCTCTCGCCCTCCCCCTCCCCCCTCCTTCTCCCTCTTAGACACATTGCCTTTCAAATAAATAAGTAAATCTTAAAAAAAACTTATGTCATAGGCTAATAGTGAGGATCAAGTAGGTCAATAAATATTAGTATAAGAACTCAATGAGGCCGGCGCCGCGGCTCACTAGGCTAATCCTCCGCCTTGCGGTGCCGGCACACCGGGTTCTAGTCCCGGTCGGGGAACCGATCCTGTCCCAGTTGCCCCTCTTCCAGGCCAGCTCTCTGCTGTGGCCCGGGAGTGCAGTGGAGGATGGCCCAAGTGCTTGGGCCCTGCACCCCATGGGAGACCAGGAGAAGCACCTGGCTCCTGCCATCGGATCAGCGCGGTGCTCCGGCCTCAGCGCGCCTACCGCGGCGGCCATTGGAAGGTGAACCAATGGCAAAAGGAAGACCTTTCTCTCTGTCTCTCTCTCTGTCCACTCTGCCTGTCAAAAAAAAAAAAAAAAAAAAAAAGAACTCAATGAATACTTTGAATAATAATTATTATGCACAAAGATCTGGGACCAGTTCTGATTTCTCAAAGAAGAAAATGCAGAATTATCAAGATAGAAAAACTTCAGAGTAGGACTTATTCCCAAACATAACATTCACACATTGCTGCCTCCATTGGCTCATACCTCTCCCTACAGTCATAAGGCAGGGGGATGGGGAAGTGGGGGTGGAATTGTATCCAGCCTACAGTTGCAAGACACATGACTCTCTCCAATAATAAATATGATCATATTCCCTGGAGGATTTTCTGTTTCAAAATTATAATTACAATCCAATGGTTTAATTTAATTAGACCCTTAGATCTACCCAGAGGGCTCATGCAGAAAAGAATAAGCAATCATGAGAGGAGGAAACTAAGAAAGAATCTTCAGGAGGTAGAATCATAAATTGTGGGTTGCTCACTTGCTATGAAGCCCTGTCTTTTTCAAGGATCCTCAGGCTTCAGAATCCTTCGTGTTACCAGCCACTCTATCAAAACATTCATAGCAAGAAGCAAGTAAAAATCACAGTTTCTAAGAATTTCATCACTATGCTTACAGGCATTCCATTTTTACCTTTACTACTTACGGTAAAGATTTAGGGACATAAACAAAGCAACAATGTTTAGTAACAAATTTACTGCATTGCTTTTAAAACTCAGCCAACCAAAGTAATGTGAAAATTGAGAATAATAACTAATTTGACTACAACTAAACAACACAGCTATACTAAACTGACAGAGGGGAACAGCGTTATGGTGCAACAGGTTAAACTGCCACCTAAGATGTCGCCATGCCATACGAGCACCAGTTCAAATCCCAGCTTCTTTGCTTCCCATACAGCTCCCTGCTAATGTGCCTGGGAAAGTAGCAGAAGATGGCATGAGTTCTTGGGCACCTGACATCCTTGTATGAGATCTGGATGGAGTTCCAGGCTCCTAGGTTAGGTTTGGCCCAGCCCTGGCCATTGTGGTCATCTGGGGACTGAACCAATGGCTGGAAATCCTCTACTCCTCTCCCTCTCTCTGTTTCTCTCTTTCTCCCTCTGTAAATCTACTTCTCAAATATGAAAAACAAAGAACTAAGAAGACGGAGTTTTGGTATATTTCAAAGAGATGTTTCTGGAATTGAAGAAAATAATAACAGTTATCATTTATTTGAGAACTTCCTGTTCTTAAGTACTTTACACAAATTTGACCCTCTGAATAACTCTTTGAAATAAGTAGGGGTATTATTCACTTTTACAGATGGATAAGTAAAGCATAGAATAATTAAGTAATTTGCACAAGTACTGATTCCAGTGATTATGTTTAAATTTCAGGCCTACCTAGTCTGTCTGTATCCCAGAAATCATGAATGCCCCCTTGGTTGAAACTCATCATTCTAAGTCATATCCAAATAATTTAAAATCTTTCTAAGTCGTATCCAAATCAGATATGGCATTACAACAACAGCAAAAATTAACCAGGCCCTCCAGTTTTCATTTTGTGACAATACCTAGAAGAATCCATTCATTTATTTGAAAAAATACTGGTTGGACACGTACTACATGGGCAATAGGGCTATAACAGTGAATAAAAGTGAAAAAATTTTCTGTGCTCACAGAACTTACTTTTAATTGGGGAAAAATACAAGAAATAAAACAAGTAAAATGTATAGTATTTAAGGTACTGATAAGTGCCACAGAGAAAAATCAGAGAAGGAAGGTATGGTGTTTAGAGGAGACTTTAAAATTTTAGATAGGGTAGCCAGGGGAGGGAGGGCTCATTGAGAATGTGATGTTAGATTATAAACCTAAATGAGAGGAGGGATCCATGATCCATGAAGATATTAGACGTGTTAATATCAAGCAATAATCTATCTGTTCACATATATCACAAATAAAGCATGTTATTTTACCTAGAAAATCAAACTTTGAGCTTGGAAAGAGGGGAATCCTGTGCTGGTCTTGACCATATGCTTGGCACCATGCTAGACACTATGAGGGATTCAGAGATAAAAGTCAGGGTCTCTGCCGCCAGAAAGCTTGCATTGTCGGGGAGACTACGGCTGAATTTTAAGAAAAAGGGCCAAAGGTTTTTAGAGAGGGAACAAACAATTCCACAGAGGAAAGAATTATTCCAAGTGGGAGGAAGAGTCTGAGAGGCAGACTTCGGAGCTGAGGCAGTTACAGGTTGCAGAAATGGCACCGTATATTCAGAGGCACAGATGTGGGAAAGAGAGAGATGTTGACACTGCCAGCAGGTGGGGTGGGGAGCTAGATCAGACTTCTGAGGAAGATAAGGGAAAGTAAACGTTTATCCAATTTTGTTATTTTTGCCATGAAAACAAAGAAATGAAATGATTTGGATTAATTGGCTTATGTGATTAAGTGGCTTAATATAATATAAAATCTTTCTAAATCCGTGGAGGAATAATGTGAGCTAAAAATAAGCGCAGAAGTGCCTTCTATACCACATGATTGAAGAAGACAAGTCTCTTCCTAGGGCCATAAAAATCACCCCATCTGCACATCTGAGCCGAGTCTGTGTCAACTGTGAAAGCCAATCAGGCCTTCAGAGCAAGAGGGTGGTGGTCTTGAGGTCAGATGACCACAACTGGTGACATCTGGGATGCCACTTAACCCTTCTGTCCATCAGTTCCTGAGCTGGATGATGTGGGTGACTCTTAAAATGCCTGCATTTTTCTGCATTTTCTGCGTTTTTCTGCATTTTCTACAATTCAGCACTGTGTGTGGCTTTGACATGGTCTTGGATGTGGAAAGCACTTAGTAAGCCGTGAAGCACTGACTGCTGCTTTACCATCAATACTCTCTATTGACATCCACATGCAACTTTGCCTTTCCTTACTGGGAACAAAATAACTCACATACAGTTACAGATTGTGGGGAATCTTTCTACTTCCTATATTCAGCTATATGGCTCAGGTAAAGTCTTAGAACTTCTGTTTTCTCATCTATAAGATGGAAATTAATAGAACTCACAAGACTGTGATAAGGTTTAAATAAAATAATATAGTTGGCATACTGCTGTGCTCAATAAATTAGCACCTCTGTTTACTATTTTAAAAGATTTATTTATTTATTTGAAAGGCATAGAGAGAAAGAGAGAGAGAGAGAGAGAGAGAGAGAGAGAGAGAGAGAGAGAGGTCTTCCATTCCTGGTTCACTCCCCAGATGGCCGCAACCTTTGGAGCTGTGCTGATCCACAGCCAGGGGTCAGGTGATTCTTCTGGGTCTCCTGCACAGGTGCAGGGACCCAAGGACTTCGGTTATATTCTACTGCTTTCCCAGGCCATAGCAGAGAGCTGGATCAGAAGAGGAGAGCTGGGACATGAACCAGCGCCCATATGGGATGCCAGCACTGAGGGAGTGGCTTTATCTGCTATGCCACAGTGCTGGTCCCTGTTTACTTTTTGATGAATCCACTGAATCATCTATTTCACTTTATCTTGTCTTTAGCTGATGGAAATTTGGGTTGATTCCATATCTTAGCTATTGTGAATTGAGCTGCAATAAACATGGGGGTACAGATAACTCTTTCATATGCTGATTTCATTTACCTTGGGTAATTCCCAGGAGTGGGATGGCTGGGTCATACAGGTCTATACTCAGATTTCTGAGGTATCTCCATACTGTCTTCCACAGTTGCTGAATTAGTTTACATTCCCACCAACAGTGGATTAGAGTACCCTTTTTCCCACATCCTTGCCAGTATTTGTTGATTTCTGGATGAAAGACATTCTAATAGAGTGAGGTAAAACCTCCCTTAACCATTACATAGTGCCCTTCTTTGTCTTTTTTAACAGTTTTTGTTGTTGTTGTTGTTGTTAAAGTTTATTTTGTCTGATATTATGATGGCTACACCAGCTCTTTTTTTGTTGTTGTTGTTTCTGGTTTCTGCTAGCATATCTTTTTCCATCCTTTCACTTTCAGTCTGCCTATATGTTTTTTGGTGAGATTTGTTTCTTGTAGGTAGCAAATAGATGAAAAAGATGGGTTTTGTTTTTAAGTCCATTCAGCCAGTCCATATCTTTTAACTTGAGAGTTGAGGCCATTTACGTTCAAGTTGACTATTGATAACTAATGACTTGGTCCTGCCATTTTTCCATAAATATTCCTATTATTTACTTTGGGTTTCCTTTGTACTTTTACTGGGAGGTTTTTCTTCCTTCACCTTTAATAGTGATGACCATGTTTCTGTGTTTCTGTGTGTAGCACATCTTTAAACACCTTTTGTAAGGCTGTACAAGTAATGACAAATTCTTTCAATTTCTGTGTGCTATGAAAGGTCTTTATTTCACCTTCATTCATAAGTGAGAGCTTTGCAGTGTACAGTATTCTGTGTTGCCAGTTTTTTTCTCTTAAGACTTGGACTATATTTTGCCATTCTCTCCTAGCCTGTAGGGTTTCTGATGAGAAGTCAGCTGTGAGTCTAATTGGAGGTCCTCTGAAAGTAATCTGGCATTTCTCTCATACACATTTTATAATATTTTATGTTTTACTGTGGAGAGTTCAACTACAGTGTGTCGTGATCTTTTCTGGTCATGGCTATTAGGAGTTCTATGTGCTTCCTATAGTTGGATGTCCCTTTCTTTCTCCAAACTAGGAAAGTTTTCTGAAATTATTTCATTAAAAAGGCCTTCTAATTCATTCTCTTCATGCCTTCAGGAACTCCTAAAACCATATGTTGGGTCATTTGGTTATATCACATAAATCTCCAACACTGTTTTTTAGTTTTCTAATTTCTTCTTCTTTTTTTGGGTCTGTCTATAAAATTTCCAGATATTTGTCTTCTAACTCAGATATTTGTTCTTCTGCCTCACTGAGCAAGGCCTTCCACTGTTGTTAAGGCTTTCCACTGCTTTTATTTGATCTATTGAATCATTTTCAATCCATTTTGATTTTACTTTAAAATCTCAATTTCATGGGAAAAATTTTCATTCGTGTCATGTGTGGATTACTTTAATTTGTGGATTTGCTTCTGATTACTTCTATGTAATCCAACAATCAATTTTTTGAATTCTGTTTCTGGCATTTCTTCAATCTCTTCATCTTCACATTCTAGTTTGAAGTGTTGTTGTGTTCCTTTGGGGGCATAATGTTGTCATCCTTATTCTGTTTCTTGAATTGCTGTGTTTATTTTTAGGCATTTGTGGAGACACTTGTTGGTTGTTTTTTTTTTTTTTCCTCTGTGATGGCTTTTATCTTTGTTCTATGTGGCTTAGTGGAGTGTCTGCTCTTTCAGTGAAAAACCCAGAGGCACATGCTGGGTGTGGAGAGGGAGCTCTGTTCAGTGCTCCTTGGTGAGCTAAGTATCCAAGGTAACACCCATGTTGGGTGTCATAAATCTCTTTTTTTTTTCTAATCAGATGTGAGGTTTGATCAGCTCTGTTGAGTAGTCTCATGCTCACCTCCTGACCTCCAAGGAGACCAATGTATCCAGTGGGTACAATATTCATCTGTGCTGCCCAAGAACCATACAAAAGATCCATGCAGTCCCTGGTATGAGCATGGATCCCGCAACAATGACCCCCACCAGGGAATCAGGAAGTCCCAAGCATGTGGTGTCACTCACAATGACTCCCCAAAGACCCAGCCACACCCTTCATCCTTTCCTACAGCCATAATGTTTTCACAGTCCCAGCACACAAGGCTCCAACAGTCATGACCTCCCATCCCCCTATCAATTCTAGCAGCCAGACTCAGGTGTCTTCTCTTGGCTGGTTGCTGGGTGCATGAACATGAATTGGCGTAGCTGCTATGTAAATATTATGTTTATGTCAAAAGTGGCACCTGCCCTCTGTCAGCTAGTTACAGGATGCCAGTGCCAAGTGGTCCGGGAGAGAGAAATATGCCCCCCCCTTTTTTTCTCTAGATTGGCAGGTACACTGTCCTCCACAGTGCTTCAAGCCAGACTCATGCCAGGCTCTTCTGCAGCTTTATTACCAGTGGCTTGGGCTGCTGCAGTCTGGTCTCACTTCATTCTCCAAAACTGGTGCTGAAGCCCTGCCTGCTGGGGTCCTGTTTGTGTGTGTCCACAACCTCCACATAGATCCGCATTGTCCCTCTAATTTGCATTGAGTTTATTCTGCAGTTTTCTCCCTAACTTTCCCTGAGATTGCACTCTCTTCACTTTTTTTTTTTAACTATCTTCCCCTAGACTAGAGCAATAAGCTCCCTCCCTATTCCACCATCTTGGAATCTCTCACAGTGCCAAATCTTAGTCTGAGTTTGCTAGGTCAAGATTAGGAAGGTAAAGAGGAAATTACTTGAACAAAAGTATGGAATGTTAAAAAGAGCTCTCTCGCGCTCCCCCCCCCCCCACTTTGTGTGTGTGTGTGTCTCTGTGTTTAATGAGTAGCAAGCCTTTCAAAAATTTTCTGACACTTCTAAGCTCCTCTTTCCCCTTTCTTAAAACTTTGGGAAGACCCATCTTCTTCTTCTTCTTTTTTTTTTTTTTTTTTGACAGGCAGAGTGGACAGTGAGAGAGAGAGAGACAGAGAGAAAGGTCTTCCTTTGCTGTTGGTTCACCCTCCAATGGCCACCGCGGTCGGTGCGCTGCGGCCGGCACACCACACTGATCTGAAGGCCAGGAGCCAGGTGCTTATCCTGGTCTCCCACGGGGTGCAGGGCCCAAGCACTTGGGCCATCCTCCACTGCAGTCCCAGGACACAGCAGAGAGCTGGCCTGGAAGGGGGGCAACTGGGACAGAATCCGGCGCCCCGACCGGGACTAGAACTTGGTGTGCTGGCGCCGCTAGGCGGAGGATTAGCCTGTTGAGCCATGGCGCAGGCCAAGACCTGTCTTCTAAGAGCCACTCCTCTTAGGACTCTGTTTTTTGGCAGGAAGGCAGTAACTTGGTCCTGACCTTTTAAGACAATAGCTTCAGCCAAATTGCGATGGACTCCACTAGGCCCAAGCTGCCTTTATGTGGTCATGCCAAATCCCAATCACTTTCCAATGGGTCAACCCATTCTCATAGGGTCACCTCAATTTATGAGCTGGAAAACGCCTTGAGGCCAGGCTTTCAAAGTAGTTAACAAAGTTGCCTTTTCCAGAGGTCTGTAAAAATGATTCAACCAATACAGCATTTTCTTATTTTCTTCTTCATGCTACCTAATGCCAAGTTTCTAATTTTATAGGCAAGTTGTGAATCTCCCTGAAAATAAAATGAATTCCCTATAAGGGAGCTTATGGATTTATTGCAATGGCATTTTAAGTACACAAATGTCTTGTTTATTCCAAATTGTCTAAGGGTTTATGGGAATAAGAATATTTTAGTATACTGAGCACCAGCAACATGTCAGGCATTGAGCTAGTGCCTCTATTTATGTTATCTCATTTAATTCTCACATCATGCTATGAATTAGAAATGTTTTTCTATTGTACAGTGGAGAAAACGGAAGCACAAAGAGGTTAATTTTCCTGTCGCACACATAGAAATGGGAAGTGCTGGGAATTAAACCCAGGTCCATTACTCCAGAGACTGTCCAACTTTGGGCCTTTGTCTTCCCACATACACAGCTTCCAAACAATTCAGCAAACTCCAAATGTTTCTTATTACTTTGAAGTATTCTGAATTCAATATTTCTATATCATATTGTATCCTTTCTTATGTTTTCATATGAAAGTGCTTCAAAAAGTTTGTGGAAAATAGAATTAAGAAGTTATTTTTATATAAAAAATGTTTGAAATTCATGCATTTCTTCATAATAAGCATTCTCCATGAACTTTTTGAAGATTTCATATAGGCAAACTGAGCTTACTTTAATTTTGTATTAATTTTCTGGGGGGAGGCAGAATTATTTTTGCAACTGTTCTGCATCCCTTCAATCACTATACCTTTGCCTTATTTGGATAGCTTTCAAGCTACTGTTAGCTTTTCCACACAGTTTCTGCCTCTTTCTAAATTCTCCTGGTTCATTTACATTTGCTGCTTATATATTGTTTTAGACTACTAACTAAAATACCTATATTTATTCAAGCATGTTTAATACAAGATACATAGGGCTAAATGAGTGTTGAAGTACCTGGACTACATGAAGTGTAATTTTCATGGACATGCCTGTGATGCTAGTATAAAGTAGTTAACAGGACATAGGAAGTATCATGGTGGTCATGGTTCTGTCAGCTTTCATTTCAGGGTCCAATAAGGAATGTACTCTTCGTATTGAAAGGATCAACAGAAAACTTTTTGCTCATCTCCACTTCCATAGTTTGTGGGAAAAGGATAAAACCATTAGGTACAACATTCTCAGCTTAAACACAGAGATCCACTAGCCTTATAACCACACAAACTGAGAAACAATTTGCACCAAAATGGTTCATAAGCAGCGGGCACTTTGCAAAGCACACTGAAGGAATGCAACACCTCCTCAGGAACATCAGTGTTGGAGATGACAATTAAAGAGAAATTGGAGCGAGCACATAAGCAGGGTCTAAACGTTTTCCTTGACTGATAACAAGACTCCTATTACTAGGAAGTCTTATCTCAGTACCAATGTGTGCGGGACAAAAATAGCACATGAAAGAGAGGGAAATGGCAAGGCATATGCAGTGCAGGAGGAAGAGAAATGCAGAGCATATGGAATGAATCCCATTCTTTTAGCTACATGTAGCCATGAGTTGCCATCAAGTTCTTACTGGGAAGGAATTGAAAGCATATACCAGAATTCTGCTGAATTCCCTGTGATACATTTATGTTTATGTCCATGTGGTGCACTGCATTCATTCTCATAAGTCCTCTTGCTTTTCTACAAGTCCAGATTTTGGGACTCTATCTCAGCATGTGACAGAGATTTGGAGTTGACAGACTAACTATTGCAGTCAATTTTTTAGTTCCTAGAATGGGCCAAAGAAAGTAAGTAGACCCAATTATAAAGATTTACCTTAATGAGTTTCCCTATGTGTGACACAATAAGCAGGGAACTTGTAAAATTTCCCAAGAGACCTTTAGTTTTCTGGGTTCCAGGTAGATGAGGCTTCCTGAAATCCATTCTGATGATATAAAGCAGATAGTGGGTCCTCAGTAAATACCACTGTTCCCATTTGAAGTGAAATACAACTGAAACATAATGGCCAAGAACAAATTAAGTTTATGGGACATTATTATCGATCAGGGAAATCTCCCTAAAATGATCTTGCTAAAATAGTTAAAACCCATTTTCAGTTGAGATTCAGAATAAAGAGAATTAATTTTCAGCAATAGGAGTCAGGTGTTCCCACTGAAGACTTATGGTGTGGTAGATGGTTTGAGAGACATTTTGAGACACTCCCTGACACCTTGGAAGAAGAAAGTCTTTCCACATCACCCAGATGCAGAAAAATATGAAGACCCCTAAGAGCTTATGAAAAACATTCATTAAGTCAGTCTGTCAAAACAGCCGGCTCATAACCAAATTTAGGAATTTCACAAACAAGTGATGAAGTGACAGAAACAAGAGAAAGAATGACAGTTCTGACAGGTATTTTTTTTTCCTTCAGTAAACTGCTCTTGGGTTTCCTGGCCACTGGCTTCAGTGTTGAGGCATCCTCAAGGGAAAGGCATTCAGGAGAGAAGAGGAGGTGGCCATACTGTTGCTTGTCACTTAAGTATTTCTACTTGTCCATATGGCTGTTCTATTCTGTTGTTGGTTATTTATAACCCGTCTAGTCTTCACCACCAAAACTAATCTATACCACATCAGTGAAAACATTCCTAGGTCGTTGAGCTTCCTTCCTTCATTTCCAGAAGGCAGGGCTGCTGCACAGAGCAGAAGCTGAGTCAGCACAAACGTGCTTGTGGCTTTGTTGGCTAACATCAAACAACATCCTTAGAAGTTTCTAGACAGAACTGGTTTTTGATCAGTTTCGTGAGACCCCTTTAAAAAAGAACATAGCCTGTTTCTGACCTCGTCAAGCTCATTCATCTTGCATTTGAACTTTTAAAAATTCCGTTCTCTGAGTTGTTATTTCATTTGATAACTGTTGATGACTTTCTTCTTTGTGCCAGGGCTTGTGCACTGGGACTAAATAAGGAGTGGGACATAGTTTCTGTTCTCCTCGTAGGTAAATAGGCATGATTGCTTAAGATATTTAACCTCTCTGATCCCTTGTTTATAAGTTAGAAATGATAAAGACTAACTTATAGACTATAAAGGACAAAGAAGATATTGCATGTCTCATATTGAACACAATGTCTAACACAGTATAAGTCCTCATATGTAGTATTTACTATTATCCATAGTATTATAGTTAATATTGTTATTCAGGCCCCAATGCTGTCTCCTTTGAAATATCTTCACCATCTTCCCAGTTGAGTAATTTTTCCTTTTCCTTCTCAGAGTGTCTTATGGCACTTTCCACCTTGAGTTTCTATTTACTCCATTCACTTCCCGTTGTAGATAATAGCATCTATATCTGTCATCTTTAGTAAACTGTGAACTGCTTGAAGGCAGAGACCATTTCTAATTTCTCTCCAGTCATTTAATATTCATTTATTTAACAAGCACAGACTGAGCATCTATTACACAAGGACACTTTAAAAATTCATGGAAAATGGTATAAAAGATAAGTATTTTTCATGCAGAAATTTTTTGAAATTCTTACATAGTTTTTTCATAATACTCATTTCCATGAACTTTTTGAAAACTCTTTATACACCAGGAACTAGTCACTGGAAATATAGCAACAAATAAGAAAATCATGATTCAGTCCATCATGTTTAGTGATGGAGACAGATTAATAGATGGATCAGCTTGTGAAAGAAGTAGGCATAGAGATATGTTAGAATTTAAATGATTGGCTGGTGCCACGGCTCACTAGGCTAATCCTCCACTTGCGGCGCCAGCACACCTGGTTCTAGTCCTAGTTGGGGCACTGGTTCTGTCCTGGTGCTCCTCTTCCAGTCCAGCTCTCTGCTGTGGCCCGGGAAGGCAGTGGAAGATAGCCCAAGTGCTTAGGCCCTGCACTCCCATGGGAGACCAGGAGGAAGCACCTGGGTCCTGGCTTCAGATTGGCACAGCGTGCTGGCCATTGTGGCCATTTGGGGGGTGAACCAACGGAAGGAAGACCTTTCTCTCTCTCTCTCTCTCACTGTCTAACTCTGCTTGTCAATAAATAAATTAATTAATAAATTAATTAATAAATTAATTAATAAATTAATTTAAATGATTGACAACTAGCTCAGACTAAAGGAGTTGGTAAAATCACTCTAGAGGAAGTGTATATAGACTTAACTCTAAATGGCAAGTGCTAGTTAGCTTAGGACAGGGTGAAAGGGGAAAGCGATTGTATTCTTTTTTTAAAAAGATTTATTTATTTAGTTATTTGAGAGGTAGAGTTACAGACAGAAAGGGAGAGACAGAGAGAAAGGTTTTCCATCCACTGGTTCACTGCCCAAATGGCCACAATGGCTAGAGCTGGACCAATCCAAAGCCAGGAGCCAGGAGCTTCTTCTGGATCTCCCATGGGGGTGCAGGGGTCCAAACACTCGGCCCCTTTTCTATTGCTTTACCAGGGCATAGCAGAGAGCTGGATTAGAAAAGGATCAGCTGGGATATGAGCCAGCACCAATATGGGATGCTGGCACTACAGGTGGAATCTTAGCCCACTACACCACAGCACAGGCCCCGGAGTTGTATTCTTAATAAAGAAATATCCAGAGACAAAAGAAAGCAAAGTGCATTCAAGTAATGCACTAGATATAGAACTACTAACTTCTATATGTCTATAGGAGGGCCTGTAAAGAGAAGAGAATGGCCAGATCATTTAGGATCTTGTAGGCCATGCTTTAAAGTCTCTTCTTTAAGAATAAGGAAAATCATCAGAGAGTTTTAATCAGTGGAGTAACATGATGGTCATATAAACTAGGGTGGGGAAGAAGTAAGGGAGGAGAAGGGGACATTTTTGGAAAATCAATATCAATAGCAGTGATAGAGCCCTGTTGCTGTTGAGAATAGGGAAGTAGGAGAGTCATAAATGGCTTCAGGATTTCTGGCTCTGAAACTGGGGTAGATGGTCATAAAATTTTCTTAGATGGAGGAAACAGGAGGAATAATAGTTTTAGAATTTGTGGAAAGATAATGGATTCTATTTAAAATATATTTGAGGCCATTGCAGGAAGCCATTCTGGAGATGTTAAGCGGGAAGTTGGGTAGAAAGATTAGGAGCTTTAGAGAAAGTATGGACTAAGTGTAGATTTGTGTGCTTGCTGCAGAGATAAAAAATGTAATCAGGCTTTGGATAATGAAAAGAGAAGCTAGCTTAAGAGAGTGTCACCCCAGGGCTGGCACTGTGGCACAGTAGGTTAATCCTCCGACTGTAGTGCTGGTATCACATATGAGTGCCGGTTCCAGTCCTGGCTGCTCCTCTTCCAATTCAGCTCTCTGCTGTGGCCTGGGAAAGGAGTGGAAGATGGCCCAAGTCCTCGGGACTCTGCACCCGCATGGGAGACTTGGAAGAAGCTCCTGGCTCTTGGCTTCGGATTGGCGCAGCTCTGGCTGTTGTGGCCATTTGGGGAGTGAACCAGTGAATGGAAGACCTTCCTCTCTGTCTCCCCTCTCACTGCCTGTAACTCTACCTCTCAAATAAATAAATAAATAATCTTAAAAAAAAAGAAAACAAGAGGATGTGGGGAAAAAGGAACACTAATCCACTGCTGGTGGGAATGTAAACTGGTAAAGCCACTATGGAAGACAGTTTGGAGATTCCTCAGAAACCTGAATATAGCCCTAGCACATGACCCAGCCATCCCACTCCTTGGAATTTACCCAAAGGAAATTAAATTGGCAATAAAAGACTGTCTGCACCTCAATGTTTTTTGCAGCTCAATTCACAATAGCTAAGACATGGAATCAACCTGAATGCCCAAGAAGAGAAGACTAGATGAAGAAATTATGAGATATGTACTCTATAGAATACTATACAGCAGTAAAAAAAAATGAAATCTGGTCATTTGCAACAAAATGGAAGAATCTGGAAAACATCATGCTGAGTGAAATAAGCCAGTCCCAAAGGGACAAATATCATATGTTCTCCCTGATCGGTGACAACTAACTGAATACCTAAAAGGAAACCTGTAGAAGTGAAATGGACACTATGAGAAACAATGACTTGATCAGCCCTTGTCCTGACTGTCAAGGAACAACTTACTATTTTATTTCTTTTAGTATTTTTTTTTGTTCTACTTAATACCATTGGTTGAACTCTTTAATTAACACACAGTTATTCTTAGTCATTTAAATTTAACTGAAAAGTGATCTCTGTTAAATATAAGAGTGGGAATAAGATGGGGAGGAGATGTACAGTTAGGCACTTGCTCACACGGACTTACCCTTAATGGTAGAGCTAGAAACGTGCCAGGGGATTCCAATTCAATCCCATCAAGGTGGCATGTATCAATGCCATCTCACTAGTCAAAGTAATCAGTTTCAGTTCATAATTGATCATAATGATAGGAGTAAGTATCAAAGGGATCACATACACAAGACTACTATCTGCTAATAACAACTGATAGAATTAAAAAGGAGAGAACAATCCAACATGAAAAGCAGGATACACAGCAGATTCATAGAATGGCAGATGTCCTAACAGCACTCTGGCCTCAGAATCAGCCCTTAAGGCATTCGGATCTGGCTAAAGAGCCCATGAGAGTTTCACAGGCATGGAAAGCCAAGACACTGTGGCAAAAAAAAATGACCTAAATGAAAGATCTCTGTGAGTGAGATCCCAGTGGAAAGTATGGGCCATCAAAGAAGAAGGTACCTTTCTCTGAAGGGAGGCGAGAACTTCCATTTTGATTATGGCTTTCTCTAAATAAGGTTGGAGTTGGTGAATTCAAGAGGCTTCCATAGCCTTGGCAACTCATGACAACAGCCTCGGGTGATTACTGATGCCATAAATAAGAGTGTCAATTGTTAAATCAACAATGGGAGTCACTGTGCACTTACTCCCCATGTGGGATCTCTGTCCTTAATGTGTTGTACTATGCGAATTAATGGTAAAACTACTACTCAAACAGTACTCTATACTTTGTGTATCTGTGTGAGTGCAAACTGTTGAAATCTTTACTTAGTATATACTAAGTTGATCTGCTGTATGTAAAGATAGTTGAAAATGAATCTTAATGAAGAATGTAATGGGAGAGGGAGTGGGAGACGGGATGTTTGTGGGTGGGAGGGAGGTTATGTGGGGAAAAGCCGCTATAATCCAAAATTTGTACTTATGAAATTTATATTTATTAAATAAAAGATGAAAAAAAAAAAAACGAGGGAACCCCAAAGTATTCCAAAGTTTGAATAGAAAAGAGTTGTCAACAGATTGGAAAGGCAAGGCTGAGGAGTGAGAATGGCACCCACATTAATTCTATGTCACAGAAGCATATGGGAAATGTGGGTGACCCTATGTCTAGCTGGAAGACTGCCTGCCTATTCTTTGCAGGAGGTCAAGAGGGCATGGCATGGCACACCACGCCCCCAGGGAAAAATCCTGGTTGAGGATTCAGCACACTGAGACCCAAATATGACCTGACTGCTGGCAGGTGGCAGGGGCCCCAGGCACATTTCCCTAACCCCTGATTCCTGCTGAGGGACCTTAAAACTGTTATTTAGATAAACAGCTCCCGGATGTGGTCCAGACCCATAAGATCACTTTGAAGGCTACATGGGCTCTGGACCTTCAAGATGATTGGAGAAGACTAGAGGCTCCAGTATCTGCTTTATCCTATAGAATTAGTGTTGCCACCCTGAGCTTGCTACTCCCCTTTTCCTGCCCTATAAAAGCTTGTGCCTAACTGCTAGTAGATGGACAAGTTCATCGAAACTGTCTCCAGTGCTTCTTGGTGAAGAACGCCGCTGCCCCACCATCCAGACAATGTGGGCCTCTCAGGACAAACCCACAGGGAGACAGTTTTTCCAGAAGAATAGAATGGTCAGCAGTGACCTAACAAAAAGCAGATAGCATTTGCTGACCTTGGCCAGAACCCAGTGAAGTTGAGGGGTACAGGAATCAGCCTGCGAAGTGTTGAGGAATGAGTGGGATATGAGGAAGTGGAGACAGGAAGTATATTAGATACTTTTAAAGAACTTTGGCTATGAAAGAATAGAGAGTGAATCCAGAGGCGACATGAGGTTGATGAAATTAGTTTTGTTTTATTTTGTTTTAAGATGAAAGAGACTTTACCATGTTTAAATGTTGATGTAAACACAGTAGTTCTCCCTCATAGAACATGCAGGTAAATAATATGTCTATCATATATTCTTTTACTCATTCTCTCACATCCTGAAAGTCTGGTGAGGTGGGTGGAAGAGGAGCTGTGAATCACTTTTTGAGAGGCTGATATCATTTAGTATATGAGGAAAGTCAAGAACTAAAGAGAGACAGAGACTTTACCTATGGCCACCCTTTAAGTTAGTTTAGAGTCATACTGGAACCCAGATCATATGACCAGGTGTAAATGTGAGCACCTATGTCCTATGATAGGGCACCACATGTCCTAGATTCTCTGAGGTAGTCAATCATTTCTGAAGCATGACTTTTCTTCTTTACCAAAATCTCTTTTATTGCTTCTATCACATTGCCATGATTTCTTCCCTTATCTATCTTCCCCCGTGAACGTGGGAGCATCTTGAAGACAGGGACATGCCTAATTTTTGTATTCCCAGTCCCCAAAAGCATTTGGCAGAGAGGGGAAAGTCGGAGATCAGGGTTACTCAGAAAATGTTAAGCTATGATCCAGGGATATTCAAAAAGTAGGGGAAATGCATATTATTAAAAATTATGCGTGGATTTCACTTTCCTAACTAAAATACACTTATCTAATTCCATTTTTCTATGAACTTTTAAACCTTGTATATCTCAGTGCTTCTCTATGCAAAACATCACAATTTTAAAATATGAAAGCTCCAATCCCACCCCAAAACAATTAAATTAGACTCTAAGGAACGGATATGTTTTCAAACATTTTCAAGTGATTCTAAGCCACAGCTAGGCTTGAGAACCATTGTTTCTATCATCTGATTTAATCACACCATAGTCATTGGAGGTGTATAATGTTATTCCCTATTAAATGGGCTCAAAGTGAGTAATGATGCAAAGAAACTCTGTAGTAGGGCCAGGATTCAAATGCTGGCCTATATCACCAGTCATCTACTGAACTGACCTGAATGGATTTCAAACTCTTCGTTATAACACTCATTCTGTATACTTGTCTATGTTGAAATATGCCCTGGGTCTCAATTCAGAAAAATAAGTTACTGACATGAGAATTATACCAGAGAAACATGTCTAGGAATTGTGGGAATCAAAGATGTAAAAGGCTAGCATATTATATTCCCACATCAATAGAAATTTGGTGTCCAAAAGATAGCAACTAGTCCAATAACTTCAGTGACAATTTATTCCCAAGTTTCTGGAATGTTTCCAATTCAACATACTCTGGCCTGTAATCTTATTTATGATAGCAAAGTCTTAGAAATTTCAATGTTTTACAAGTAGTAAGTGAATGCATTAAGCCAGTGAGTATTACAATAAAATATACTGCAGTCAGAAAAGATGAGTATAAGCTAGAGTTACGGGCCCAAATGTGGGGAAATTATGCATTAGTTCACAACCATGTACATTAAAAAAAATCTAAGCAATACATTAGACTTTTCTCATATTATTTTGTTTAATTCCCAAGACAGTTCTCTGAAGTACATTTTATATAAATATATGCTTTGCAAATCAAGGAACTGAGTCTTAGCTAGGTTAAGTGACTTTCTCAAGGTCACAAAGACCCAGGTCAGACTGACTCCAAATGCAATTCACTATTGCATATTGCATCTTCTATGTGAAACAAAGGCAAGCAGTGCCTTTCTGGTCTTGACGCCCACACACTGTACAAACACAGAAGCTCACATGGTGGTGGCAATTATTTCATTATACACTTTTAAATGATTTTCCTTTTCATATGGAGAATGTTATATTCTAAACATCAAGAAACTGTGTGGTTTTTCTTTTTCTGTCTTGGTACCAGGGATAAACAATGTTCCAAGGGTCATATTCTCTGATTATCAGTTTCAGGAGATGATAGCATATGGTTGATTATCACCAGAGCTGTCAGACCTCCATCAATAATCCAAATGAATTAATCATAGGTTTTCTAATAACATTTTGATTAACAAAAGAAGAAAGCAAATGCATTAAATATTGAGTGACTGGATTTCTCCAAAGTAGTATAGTTAATGCGTGAGCCTCCATGCCCTTAGGTACCCCTTTCCCTGTGCTCTCTTCTGCACCCCGTTTCTGGCATCCATCTATTTCTCTTGCTGTGTTGCTATTGTCTTTTCTTCACTAAACATGGAAATTTCTTGGGCAGGGACTCTGTCATTTCAGTGCTCCTGGTTACAAGCCTCTGTTTAGTAAATGCATGTAGAATGAGAGAGTGAATATAAATGTATTCTTCTTCTTTAAAAGGGATTTGCTAAATATATAACTAGTGTTGACCTTACTCTTAAATATCTATGAGACCATTCATGCAAATTGCCAGATCAGCAAAATTCCCCTTCAGACTGGTTTGCTCAGGAAATGTGATACCCAAACTTGACACAGGTTCTGATCTTTATTTACCAACTATTTTAAGTAATCATGAGGCAAAATTCTTATGAACCATTTTCATAACTTCTGCACTGGTCCTAATGGGCTTTCCTGGCCCAATGTACACTTTGGACCCCTCTCATGCAAGATGGATTCTATAGGGTATGCTAGGGTTGTCTGCCAGGAATACTCATTTTGGGTCCAGATGGCCAAATTGGGAGGAAAGGCAGACTGAGAGCAAAAGGAAAACATATATTCTTGGACTGGGCAGGAAGTAGCTGGAGAACATGACCCAGTACAGGCAGAATGATGTACCACCTCAAAAGTCCACATATCTTAGGCTGTGGAAATGAGTTTCATGAGTTTTTCAGCCAAATTTGCTCTGCCCTGGTGAGTTGTCTCCAACTCAGTGTACGACACCACATTCCCTGCGGTTATGCAGACCTTGGTGTCATTTCAGACTCTTTGATGAGTGAAAATGAGAAGGTTATATATCCCCTCCTGTAAAATGTAAGCCTCACAAGAGTATGCAATGTGCTTATTGACACATCACAAGTGTCAATACCTGGCACAGAGTAGGTCTCATTAAAATTTATTGAATGAATACAAAGCTCTGTTATTTTTAAGCTCCTTAAAAGATGTCTTTGTTTCCAGCACTTTTTGGATTGCTTTTGCACACACCTTGATTGTGTAAGTTGAACTTTCTTATGTTAAATAAAAGGACTCTGCTCAAACCAAAAGACAAGTTTTATCAAAATGGGTATTATTAATTGGTGAAAGATGGCTTCCAAAAGGAGTTGTATGTTCCATAGCAATAGTAACACATCTACACTCTTAGGCTATCCATGTGCTAAATGAATGAATTTGAAGCTTATTCAACCTGTTATGGTATTTGATCCTCACAACAACTCAATGAGAAAGGTTGATTTGGAGTTATTTCTCCCTCATTTGGTACATGAGGAATCTGAGGCAGTGAGTGGTCAAAGTGAGGGGATTAAGTCCCTTCAGTTAAGTTACTGTGACATAGCAGGGACCTGATTACAGATGCAACAGAGGCAAGACTACCGTCACTGGGAGAAAACAATGTTTGAGACAGAGAAGCACAGGAGATGTGAGTGCCTCCTTAGAGATAAACAGGACCTGGTTATTGGACGCTGGCAAGAAAACAAGCTGGGAGCTCAGAGAAGGAGCAGAAGGCACAGCAATACTGACCTGTTTCTAAAGACCTTCATAATTCTTCAGCAGGGCAGGACTGAGCTGGAGCCCAAGACCCTCTGTCTGTCATGTCCTCTCCACCATTATGACTTCTTACCTAGAAAATTATCAAAGCTCCACTCTGGCCTCACTCCCACAGTCATGCCACTAGTAGTCCAAACTCTACAATGTTTATTATTTTTTCATTATCTGGAGTACGACCAGGAAACATCTTAGCATAGCATCCAAAGCCTTTATGCTGGCCTCTCCAGCTTCATCTCCTATCATTCATCTCCTTCATCTTAACATTCCCTGTGGCACTGCCCATTCTCCCAGGCCCAAGATCCCACAGTCTGAACTTCCTATGGCTTTTCCTATCCCTATGCCTTGGCCCATGACGTTGCCCTTTTCTATTACTCATGTAGTCTTAGCCCTCCTGTAAGGACAGCTCAAATACTACTACATTTGGGAAGTTTTTGTTCTTCCCAACTCCACAGGAATTGTTAATTACATGCTTATTTTGTACTTCTGGAACACCCCCTGAACTCCTCTGGCATAGCAAAGTGTTGCCCTATTTGTTTTTCCCTCCTGTCTCCAGCTCATGCTGGCTGAGTACAGTGATCGTCTTGGTCTCTGTGGTATAACCATTATGTAGTACAGTACACTGTTAGTTAGTAACTGATAACTGCTAAAGAAAGTTGTCTCTTAGTGTGATTCTTGAGTCACCAGAATAAACATCACCAGAGAACTTGCCAGAATAGCAAATTGTTAAGCCAAACCCTACATCTACTAAGTTGGAAATATTGGGAGTGGAGTCCAGCCTTTCAAGTGATTCTGATGCATACTAAAGTTCAAGAAGGGCTGGTGTTGTGGCACAGTGTGTTATATCACTGCTTGTGATGCTGGTATCCCATGTAAGTACCGACTGCCCATTTCCAATGCATCTCCCAGATTATGTGCTTGGGAAGGCAGCAGAAGATGATCCAAATGCGTGGGTCCTTGACTCTCATGGGAGACTGGGATGGAATTTCAGGCTCCTGGCATTGACCTGTCCCAACCCTGGCCATTGGGGCCATTTGGAGAGTGAACCAGTAGGAGAAAAATTCTCTCTCTCTCTCTCTCTCTCTCTATCTCTATCTCTATCTCTATCTCTCTCTCTTTGTAAAATAAATAGAGCTTAACAAAATAAAGTTTGAAAACAGCTGTACTAAAGAATTAAAAGAACCAAGAGGATTTATGTGTTAAGAATCACGAGGCTGGCACCGTGGCTCAATAGGCTAATCCTCCGCCTTGTGGCGCCGGCACACCGCGGGGGCACACCTGGTCGGGGCGCCGGATTCTGTCCTGGTTGCCCCCCTTTCAGGTCAGCTCTCTGCTGTGGCCCGAGAGTGCAGTGGAGGATGGCCCAAGTCCTTGGGCCCTGCACCCCATGGGAGACCAGGAGAAGCACCTGGCTTCTGCCTTCGGATCAGCACAGTGCGCCGGCCACAGCACGCAGGCCGCGCCAGCCATTGGAGGGTGAACCAACGGAAAAAGGAAGACCTTTCTCTCTGTCTCTCTCTCTCACTGTCCACTCTGCCTGTCAAAAAAAGAAAAAGAATCAGGAAAGGCTGCTTGGAATGGGCCTGTGAGGTTAAGATTTAGATACTAAGAGGGAAAAAAAAAAAAAAAAAAAAGCCTTCCCAAGAGAGGGATGCAAGAACAAAGGCAAGCAGATAGAGAAGTACAGCTTATGGTGAGGCTGTGATGTTGAGCACAGTTGCCTGGAGTCATAAAGGGTGAAGGAAGTTAAAGGAGATTGGTTTGCCAATCCAGCAGCCTCTCTCACTGGTCCATAAGCTCCTCCGTGGCAGGGATGCTGTTTAATTCAGTACATGTCCTGATTGCTGGCTCAGGACAAGGGCTTTGTGGATGTTTGATGAATGATTTATTGAGGGCAGCTCCACTGAAGAAGAACCTTTTCTGCAAGATCAGCCATATCATGCAACTCTTGCTGAAAGAGAAAGTGCAGAGAAAATGGTGCAGGGAGAGCCTGAACTTTCCCATCTGGCTCCATCTAGTGTCCTAATGGGCAGATTTCTGGTCCAGGACATCTCTAGCAGCAGAGGAAATATCCTCTGTTTACTCTGATTGTTATGCAGCAGGAATAGGGATGTGAGGGAGGCAGAGCCGCTGGAGGACCCTGGCCCCATGCTTACTCCTGACCTTGGCTCTAAATCGAAAACTTTAGGTCTGAGCTTTGTGGACTTTTTTTTTAATTTTAATTTTCTGTGGCTTTGTTTTGTGTGTGCGTGTACATGTACTCATGTATGACATACATGTACACCACACTGACACCTTTCTTGCATTTCATGTTTTCTTGTCCAAAAACAAATGCAGAGTGATGAGAGACAAATCTTGTAGGTGCTACACCCTGAAGGTTGAGCGCTCAAAATCTTTGAGTTTGCTTATCAGGGAATATGTGACCAGTTTGGCCATGTTCTATAACCTCCACCAGGGGGTATCCCAGTCTCTAGCAAAGTAGCAGAAACCCAGGACTTAGGACGGGTCAGTTTTCCTTAAAGGCAATCAATAAATTATTATCAATGTCTTTATACGGATTGAATGAGTTAGTCTAAGGAAATAACCAGAGAAGCAAATATATGTACAAAAGTCTCTTGAATTATCAAAATATAAATATTGAAAGTTACCTAAATGTTGAATAAAAGGAAATTACTAAAGGATTCACATGCATGCTATAAAAATATGCAATTCTTAAAAACACATTTTTTGAAGATTATTTAATCACGTGGGAAATGATAATGGTAAAAAATACAGTATGACACTCATTTTAAATACCTTAAAAAGGTTGGTAAGAAATACAGAGTGAAATGTTGATTATGAAATTACCAGTAATTAAAATTTTCTACTTTTTTATCTTTTTGGTCATGAGTACATAGTTAAAATATGATATTAAATTAAGAATTCAGTAGAAGCAGAAAAACAAGAGAAATGTTAGAAGATGAAAAGAGGGATATGACTCAATCCGGGAATATATAATCAAATAGAAATTTTGTAGTTCTAGCAGTTTGGAAAAAGGTACTTTGCCAATATTAACAAGTATAACCTATGTCTTGTTATGAAGGCTGACCTAAGGGTCACATGTTTGGTGATTTAACTGTTTCCTATATTTTAAAGAATGAAACAAAACCAATTTGTACTATGTAGGCAATTTAGTTTTCGGGAGTAAAATGCCACCATGAGATAACAGATACTTAATCTTGTTAAAAACTTTAACCAGCTAAGTTCACCGTGGAAAATCATACCTTCTTGACAATGTCCACTCTCAACCAGCCTTGTAGGAACACACTTATATAACAACTGTAGTACGCCAGATATTTTCACATATCTCTCACAAAAATCCCAGACCGAATCTCAGTAGTCATACTAATCCTTCACCCAAAAGAACTGTGCCTCAGAAATGGCAGGTGGAACAAGACTTACTGCAGCTTAACATGTGCCCAGCATTGAACTAGCAGACACTGTGCTTGTCCTGCCTAGGATTTGTCACAGTGAACCTTCACAGTGACGTTCTGATATAGGTTCTATGAGTTTTGTTCTGAAAATAAGGAAATTAGGGCTCAGAAAGAGGAAAAGACCTCTCCAAGGTCATACAGATAGCACTCCAGAAGCAAAGCTTAGTTCAAACTGAAGTTTGTCCATTTGTAAACTCAGGTGCTTGCTACTACATTCTTCATTTCCATGAGTGCCACTCCAGGGCACAATTAAAAGGATGGAGGAGATGCAGCGACTGAAGCTCTCAGACGGCACTGCTGTGACCTAGCTCCTGCTTGCACTCCAGTGACCTTGAGGGTTGAAAGGGACAAAGGAGCAGATTCCCCTGATGCTGCGTGATGAGTCAAGGGGAGAGGCAGCTCTCAAGAAACAGCTGGTCTTTCTCCAGCAGCCGGGCCTGGCAGATAAACAGATCAATGCGGACACTTGCCTCCACCTAATGAGCTAATGGCACAGTCGGGGCACTGCATTATTGGATTGCTGGTCAGGCTGACAGGGCCTTGAGTTAAGCAGGCCTGCTTTGGGGGTGGGGAATTGATTTCCCACCTCCTAGTGAGGTCCAGCCCCTTTGCATGAAAGCTAGGAATGGCTTGTTCCTTTATTTGGCTCTTTGTTCACTTATTTGGGTGTGTTTTTCTCATTCTCCTGTGACAACGTTGAGATTTCATAAAATGATGTCAATGACCTTTCTGCTCTGTGGACACAATACCATAGGTGAAAGAAACACTATTCTCCCAAGAGGCAGCCTATTGTGCCACTGTAGTGGACTGAATATTTGTGTTTCTGCCAAAATTCACATGCTGAGATTTTCAACATGATGGTGTGGAGGGTGTTAAGAGGTAGTTAGGTCATGAGGGGTAGTCACCTTCATGAATGGAATTGGTGCCCTCATAGAAAAGAGACCCAAGAAAGTTAGCTGGCCAGGTGAAGACAGCAGTCTGTGACCCAGAAGTCCTTACCTACAATTCAACCACGCTGGCACTCCCAGCCTCCACATCTCTATTGTTTGTAAGTCACCCAGTCTGTGGCACTTTTATAGCAGACCAAACCAAGACAATTGCTGGGAGTCCTCCCCTGGGCATCAGCACAACTGCTCTGTGATTGGACAGTGACTCATGGACTCAGGGCATGTGTCAGTCTCTCTCTGGATCTGCTTTCCATGTGAACATGTAAGCATGGGAGTGACTGGAATAAAAGAGTTTCTGTGCAGACAGCGGGCCCTAGGTAGAAGTAACTCAACTGACACTGACAGTTATGCTACTGACAAGACCCTGTATCTGCCTCTGCAACCCATACACATTTCTATTAATGACAACACCACTACTAATAAATGTTAGTTGAGCATCTACTTACCAAGAGACAAACACTAGAAAAATAATCTTTAAGTAACATAAAAATAACATCATCGACATTGTTTTGCAGACATGTGAAATGAGACTTAGAAAGGATAAGGGTTGTTCAAGACCACATAGCAAGACAGTAACAGAGCTGCGACAAGAACCTGAGCCTTTCCACCAGTGCTCTGATTTAACTCATCTCCTACTGGAAAGGGTTGCGAAGTGCTTCCTGTTTCCCACAGCAGCTTTCCCTCCTCTTGTCTCCACACAAGAGGTCCACTCCCACTCATCACTGGTAGCCAAGTCTTGCTCTGGCTTCTTGAGCACTCTCTCTCTAATTGCATCTCTGTCTTGTCTCCAATCAGCACCCTCAGCTGCTTTTCTTCAGCTGTCCCCTAGGAGGCTGCTGGATGATCTCACAGTGAGCTCTGAGGAATCTCCTGCTCCTGCTTTGGCTTATTCCAAGCCTACGCAGGCTTAAGCATGGCAAAGGTAGAGGCCTCTTACTGTTGGCACTTGACTTGGGCCATCCTGAATGACCAGAAAAAGTTACCTGGGGTTGGGGACTGGGGCAGGAATCTCCTTTAGCCCTATTCTTCGAGCACTTGGATACCTGAAGACAGACCCAATGCTTGCCACACAGGCATAGAAGATCAAGGAGCTGGTCAGTCCCCACACACTGGTAGGAAACCAGGCAGGCTGCTGTCCTCCCCCAAAGACTGGAGAAAACAAATGAGTCTCAGAGGCATTCTTGAGCCTATTTTAAAATATAAGCTGTATATAAGTCCTTTTTGGAGGAGTCTTCAGAGGGTTTTTGGTCTAAAAGTGCCTTTACAGCTGAACCATCTCAGTGGTTTATAAATTCTTCAAACTGTGGAACCCTTTGTACAGAAGAAATAACATTCAAAGCCCACAGTAGAAAATAGATGCAGGGGGGTGGCATGTTGTTCAGGCTTCATGGACCAAAGTGTGAAAATCACTAATCTAGACCAACTCTTGCATTTGCCCAGCTGGTGGAGAAGTTTTGATCAAACTTGGGTCTCCTGAATCATAGTTTAGTGTTCTCTCCTGTAACACATTGCCTAATTGATATACTCACGAACTCATTTCCCACTCAAGCAATATTTACTGAGATTGGACTACATCGACTCGACTCCACTAAGGGAATCACAAGAAAGACATCATCCTATGAAGCCCACAGAGAGCTCAGGAACCACTGATGCACAGACAAAAGGAAAATGCAGAACCTGGGGACAGGTTAGATCAAGATTTCTGAGCAGCAGCACAACTGACAATTTAGAGCAAGTAATTCTCCATCATGGGAGCTGTCTTAGGCAGTGCAAGATTTTATCAACATACGTGGTCTCTACTTACTTGATGCAAGTAATAACTCTTCTCAAGTCTTGACAATAAAAATGCCTTCAGACATTACCAAATGCCCCTTCTGAGGGAAAGATAGAAGGGAAAAATTATCTCCAGTTGAGAAGCACTGGGTTAGGTGACACAAGAGGACAACACAGAAGGCTGCACAACATTTAAGTTTGGGTAAGTGATGAAGACAAGTTTCATACAAAGTCTGAGAAGAAGGGTATTCCCTGTGCCTATGTGAAGCCAGAGAAACTTCGATCTCCTAGTAGGAGGATGGGATTTGCGGAGGAACCTTTGCCAGTGAGAAGATATGAGCACAGTGCAGGGGGCAGTGGATGGGGCAAGAGCAGATTCTTGGCTGAAGATGGACTGGCCCTGATAGGCAAAGGCCATTGTCCTCTCACCCTATGCTATCCTAAAAATTTCCTGGCCTGGAAACTGCATGCAAAGCCACTGAACCAGGACAAGGCCACTTGTCTCCATTCCTCACTGTGCCACTAAAACACAGTGTGACACTGGTCAATTCCCTCTCCCTCCCTGACCTTGGTTCCCTCATCCATAATAAGGATAGAGAGTGAGAATCGTCGCTTCACCAGTGAGTCATCAATTCTCTACCAGCTCCCCATATTCTATTGTTTCCACAGCCCTAGGAAGAGTTAAGAACAAGTCAGACTGATGACTACTTGACGTTAGGCCTCTCTCACATCTGCAAATTCACTTGCTCAGGCAAATTCCAAAGGACAGTTTAAAGGGAGTTAATGCTCCTATCCACACCTTGGAATAATAATGATCATGATAGTGATTTATCTTCCTAAGTGGTTTCATAGTTTATAAAGCATCTTCACACATATTATTCACATGTATGATCTTCAAAACAACCTGTGAGGAAGGGAATAATTATTGCCAATTCATGTACAAGAAAATCAGTTTTCAGAAAGGTTGAGAATGCTTTGCCTAAGGTCACACTTAGATTTGCCTGACTTCAGATGCCTTGCTGTCTGGGCTGTACCCAGCCACCTATGCTTCACTAAGCAGATCCAAAACCCTGTTCCCCAGACTCCTAAAGACAGAATGGAAAGGCCAAGTGGCTGAGACGTTCAGAATGGATAGGAAGGAAAGAGGTAGCTTGCTAAGGATACCTTGCTGACTGTTGCAATGGCAAGAGAACTGGCTGAACAAGTGCCAAGCCATGAGCTTTGAAAATGATTGAAAAAAAAAGGGGGGGGGAACCAACATCTTCCCACTGTTTTTGCCTGCCAAGGCCCTGCGCTGGGACATGGGTACGGAGCTCTGCTTAAGGCTTAATTCTATTGATTACACATTCCATTTTCCAAAGTGCCATTTGCCTGAAGGAGCAGGTGGTGTTTTCGGCATCCATTTAGCTGATGTATTAGCCATGTGGCTCAGTGCATCAGCAGGCCCGAGTCATCAATTTACGGGGAGATGACAGAAGGAATCACTCACTGCAGAATTGTAATGGGGAGGGGGAGGGGAAATGGAACACACAGAAAGGGACAAAAACATCGGAATAATGGCCCTGACTATAGCACGGGGAAGCGGAGAGCTGGATGGCCCAACATAGGACCTTTGGCTGAAAATAGCAAAGATACTCAGGATAGCTTTGTAGAAGGACCTGGGACACAATAGAGAGTCACAAGAACTCCCACCTTGAGGGATTCAGTTTCATGAAGAAGACAAACATAAACCATGACAGTGACATCAGACACGTGATGCAATAGAGGGATACAGTAGGTAACAGTAAAATGTTTGAAAATTCCACAACTCTGGGTCAAGTTGTTTACTACCTATGCAGCTGTGGGCCAAATCAGACTGGAAGCTCCTGGAGAGCAGACAGGCAGTGTATCATAGATATTTTTTGGACACTTATTGCCCCAGTCCAGATTGTGGTGTTGCCATCCTAATCATTAAATAATAGTAACTGTATATTCATAACAAAAATAGAAGTAGTAACAATGGAATAATAGTTATAGTAGTCCCTTCAAATCTGTGGTTCTTTATAGATTTCAGTCACCAGTAGGCAATCATGTTCCAAAAATATTACATGAAAAATTCCAGAAATAAACAATTTTTAAGTTTTAAATTATATGCTGTTCTGTGTAGTGTGATGAAATCTTGTACTATCCTATTTTGTCCCGTTCAGGGAGTAAACCATTCCTTTGTCCAGTGTACCCATGCTGTATATATTACCTACCTATTAATCATTTAGTAATCATCTTGCTTATCAGACTGATGTTATGGCATCACAATCCTTATGTTCAGATAATCTTTATTCTACTTAATAATAACCAGAAGGGTAGTGATGCTGGAAATTATATCACAGTATATTCTTATAATTGGTCTATACTTTACCAGGTATGTAATATTTGTGGCTTCAGGGACCTATTGGCAGCCTTGGAACATATCCCCCAGGAAAAAGAGGAGGACTACCGTATTGAGCTCTTGCCATGTTCCCCATACTGTCTATGTGACATGTATCATTTTTTAAAAAAATTATTTGACAGATAGAATTAGACACTGAGTGAGAGAGATACAGAGAGAAAGATCTTCCTTCTGTTGGTTCACTCCCCAAATGGCTGCTATGGCCGGAGCTACGCTGATCCAAAGCCAGGAGCCAGGTGCTTCTCCCTGGTCTCCAATGCAGGTGCAGGGGCCCAAGCACTTGGGCCATCCTCCACTGCCTTCCCAGGCCATAGCAGAGAGCTGGACTGGAAGAGGGGCAGCCGGGACTAGAACCCAGCGCGACATTTATCTTTTAAACTTCACCATAAACCTATAAATTAGGTATTATTATTATCTCTTTTATTGACGAGCAGATGTAGCCTCAAGGAGATTAAAAGACTCTTCCATACTCTGACATCTTGTACATGGTAGTAGACCCAAGATTCAAACTCTATCTGGCTCAACAGCAAGATAATCATTCAACAATAGAAGCTCAACTATTATAATTGCTGTATTGAATTTTTGTATGCCAATTGTCATTTAACCTTGCAGAGACAGACTTGATTTCCTTGTAAGTCAAGTAAATGCAATATTATTTTTCTTCATCATAGGTTGTTGGATTAAGTAAAGTAATATATGTGAAACATTCAGTTATACATTCTGCAAAGTTCTACAATTTGTATGTATTATTACCATTATTCCTAATATTATTATGTTCAAGGGAGATCTTTGAGGGGCAGAGTTCACCAGCGTTTAAAGAAGCCTTCTACAGTGTCTATGTGATTATATACCTTTCTCTATTGAAACTAAGTTGACTGCTCTGGCTCTTATCCTTACTAGTGCTCCAGTATGTTTCTTTTAAATTAGATGATAAACTATCTATTATGCCTTTTCTCATTTGACATATTCAGTTAGGCAGGTAATAGTAAAGGTACAACGTGAACAATGTTAAAACTGACTTTGGCAATTGTATTCCAATAAAAAGATGAATTAGGCTCAGAGGTTCACCTAAGAAACTGATCTGATAGAAGTGTAAGAGGTAGATGTGGGAAGCTGATGCTGACCAGTTGCCTTGGAAGAGAATCCCAATACACCCTATATCTCTTGGGTCTGGCTAGAGAATACCCCATCACTCTTCCCTGAAAAAGCAGTGATCTTGAAGAAAAAACAACTCATTGAATTCACTGTCATTCATTTACTCATTTAACACATATTTCTAGAGGAACTGCTTTAGTCCAGGCACTATTCTAATCACTGGACTTAGACACGTGAACAATAATTTGTTATTACTCATGATTTCGAAGGGTGATACTTGTATATTGCATATAAAATAATGTCATCATTCATTCCTGTGTTATTTAATATAATGGTATGTTAGAACCATCTAAACTATAAATAGAAGAATATTTTTAATAATATCAGTGTAATATTCACATCAATTCAGAGAATATTATTCAATCATTTAAAGTATTTATACAATGTTAAGTGATATAAACCTTGATATTGTATCATGGGATAAAGTGTTAAGTTTCTTCCTGTGATGCCAGCATCCTATATGGGTGCCAGTTCATGTGCCAGCTGCTCCACTTTCAAGCCAGTTCCCTGTGAATGTGCCTGGGAAAGCAGTGGAAGATGGACCAAGTCCTGGGGCCCCTCAACCACATGTGAGACTGAGATGAAGCTCTTGGCTCCTGGCTTCAGGCTGGCCCAACCCAAAGCCATTGTGGCACTGGGGGAGTTTATCAGCAGACCGAAGATCTCTAAATCTCCTTATAACTCTGGTCTTCAAATAAATAAAATAAATATTTTACGAGACAGACGCCTTACCACTTGGTGACCACGCCTAAATAAAATAAATATTAAAATAAAACAACTGGATACAGCATGTTCTCAAGTATGTATTCAAATAAACACACACATAAGGATAATTCAAAAAGTTCATTGGAAATTGAATTAAAAGATTCATTTTGAAGCAAAAAGTTGTTAAATTTTTGCATTTTTTTATATAATGCAAGCTTTCCCTAAAGTTTTTGGAGATTCTTATTTATATATATGTAAATAAATTGGAAAAAAGTCAATATATTAATAATAATTATTTTTGAATATAGTGTTAAGGGTGATAACTTTTCTCTGATATATTTTTCTGTGTTTACAGAAGTTTCTGCAGTGAATACATAGCAGAAATTAAAAATTTATATACAAAATGTATAAAATGGTTATTGGATTAGAAGTCTGTATAGAAAAATCCTGGCATAGAAAAAAATTGACTTTCCAACATTTGCATTTTAAAGATGAATAGATTGACCTCTGAGGGATTTAGTAACTTTCCTGAGACTTCCCAGCACAGAAGCACAATTCAAACTCATGTCATCTGATTCTGAACCGAGAAGTTTTTCTGCTGAGCTCCAAGGACTTTCAGATCGCCTGCCTAAAATGGTGAGGCTGGCTTTCTCAGAGATTCAAAAGTTATGGCAGCATTACTGTTCTGATTGTTCTAGAAGAATCCAGAAATCAAAAGGAGAGCCTGGGAATGATCCAGTGATGGATCTCTGGAGTCCAAGCCAGCTGTGGGCCTGGAGGAAGTACATAGCACTGAGAAAATAACTTTGACTATTTGCATTTCAACCCTTCAGGATTTACGGTATTTGACTTGTAAGAATAATATTAGTTTACACATACATTTGATGTTCTCGTTTACATTAGAACATATAGCCCCAGCACTGGACTCATATAAACATTTGAAAATTTTAATATCACTGTATTGTGCGCTCAGCATATGTGATTATATATATATATATATATATATATCTTCAAGTCCAATTTACTTTAAACTTCATTATGGTCTGTTAGAGCTGGTATTAATGAATTCTGCATTTGGCCAGATAGCCCAGCATCAGTGTTTTTGCAGTTGTATATTTGTGTACATACATTTGTAAACATGTAAAACCCACTCTTCCATGCAAAGCCCTCTGTAAACACAAGTATTTGCTGTATTGTGAAGGATCTTTTGTCTTAGTTATCAGCAGATATTAGAGCACAAAAGGACTGAGATACCAATAAATCCGGTTCTGTTCTTAGATCTGGTGCAGAGAAACTCTATATCGGCTCCAGGCATTATTGATGCAAACTATGCCAGCCTGTCTCTCTGCCATGAGAATATCCAGATATGTAGGTAAGAATTAAACTCAGACTTCTTGATATATTGTCAATTTCTAGTCACATAAAAACTACAAGTTTATTAAGTTGCCATTATGTATGGCATATTTGTCAAGGTAGGGAAATAAGTATATATTTTAACAATTTGTCAACTAGACTTTCAGTTTTGGAGTAGATATTTGTCCTAGTGGTTAAGATGCTGCTTAGGACACCTGCGTCCCACATTGGAGTGTTTGGGTTAGGATTCTGTCTCTGCACACTGCTATGCTTCCTGCTGGTACACACCCTTGGAGGTAGCAGGTGACTGCCATCCATGTGGGAGACCTGGACTGAGCCCCAGCCTGGCTTGGCCCTCTCGTTGAGGGCTTTTGGGGGTAAACCAGCAGATGAGAATGCTTTCTCTCTCTCTCTCTCTCTCTCTCTCTCTCTCTCTCTCCCTTTTTCTCTCGCTTCTTCCCTCTGTCTCTCTGCCTCCCAGATAAATAAAAGTAAACTAAATTAAAATTAAATATTAGATTGATGCCTCCATTTGTCCTTTCACCAGAGTCCTACAAATGTTCAAGGTGGGCCTGTAACTTCTCGCAGCTCCCATTTTACTCTCAGGGTCTTATGGGCAAAAGACTTACCCAAGGAACCATGTCTTGCTCATCTCTGTATGCCTTCTGTACATCTCGGAACTTCTCACTTAGAATAACCTCAGTGAATAGAAGCAAACTAATGTCAAGGGCTTTTTCCTCTTTTGTTTTGCATTCTAGACTGGAGATTTTATAAGCACAATAAAAAGAATAAATTCAGGAGACATAAAGCCAATAGAGTTTACTAGACAATTACCTTAGAAATATTTAGTTACCCAAAAAATTACAATTAGTGTAAATATCCACCTGTGATAAGAGCCTGCAGCCTGAGAGGAGGGACTAAGCTAATGAACTGATGTATGAGGAGGTCACAGTTCCCATTCTTGACTCCAGTGGTAGATGTTCCTCTCACCACAGGTTTGGAAGGGATCTTTTAGGAATGATCTATGTGCTGTTATTAGAAGAAGAGGAAATGGACATTGCACAACACAATATTTGATGTTTTTCAAACTGAAATTGTCACATATGTGTGTCTATATACATATTTATATGCCTTTACAGACAGACAGATACATAGATCTTCCAAATTTCTACTCAGTGGTCATCAGGCCATGAGGTGCAATACAGCATGCATCTGTAACTGCAGGCATGTTTTCCCAGGTCCACGGGATTTGCACTACCTCCCTCCACCCCTTTAACTGCATCTCTGCCCCTCCCCCATCCAGAGAGACATTCTCATTACAAGATAATGATAGTGGAATAGAGCTCTGTCACTGGATAATGATCTCCTGTGGTTAGATGAATGAGGACAGCAGACTTGGGCACCTTCAGAAACTGAGCAGCAAGGGGCTGTCAAAATGTTGATTTTCAAAAAGGGAGACTATAGCCATCACAACATTCCCATCAGGCTGAAACATTTTATGATGCAGAAAATGCCCCATTAGGAAGAACAAGGCCCTTCCAAGGATCAGATAAGATAGAGAGAAGGTGGGTGACCACTGTGCATGACCAGGAAGATTTCATATCCTTACTGGGTAGTTTTTTATTTCAGGTAGCTGAATTGCTTTGCTACCTAGAAACAGGAAGCTGATAGCATATATGTTGTCCTGAAGTCCATTTGGGCTCTGAAAGACCAGAGTTTGCTGACAAATGGCTTGAATGGAAAGAGCCCTGGAATGGCATACAGGACAGAGGTACTCTTATCTCTGCTTTCTATGTAACTGCTGGGTCTCAGTGCTCTTATTTATGGAATGGTGCAGATGCTTGGAGATCTCTTACATCCCAGATGGCTCTGATCTTACAACTTCCCTTCAGTAGCAATGTAACCCACTCTGTTTATTTCATAAGATGATCAGACACGATGCATCTAGAATGCAGAGGGAATAGAGTATCCAGCAGCCACCCATATGTCTCAAATAATTACGGTGTCTTAAACATGGAAGAAAAAGTTTTGGAAGTTATTTAGTCAACACCTCTGGGTACCCTAGAGACTCTGCAGGGACGCTTTTGGTGGTGTGGAACTCACCATCTTCCCAGGCATCCCTGTCAGTATTAGTTTGATTGCCCAAAAGCCATTTATTTATTTGTTCCTTTATCATTCATTTATTCATCCAAGATCTAGCAGGTCAAAGATTATATAAAGCATTAGGCTCCAAATGTGACTCAGACATGATCTCTGGTCCATAAAAGCTCAGTGTTGAATTGAGCAGCATGCTTGGGGGAGTTAACAAGGGGATGGTAAGGCAAATTAGGCATATAGTTACATGAAGTGTTTTGGCAGAAATAATTTGTTATGATTTACCCACTGACAAGAAGAAAGTGTTAGACAACATTTTGTGGAAGAAGGTAGAAAATGGGAGAACTCACTTTCAGGAATACAAGCTGGGGTCAAGCCAGCCAGGTGCTTGTTATTTTTAAGATTATATAGTATAGGGTTCAAGAGAAGACTGTGGAGTCAAACTGAGTTTAAATTCAGACTCCATCATTTCTAGCTCTGTGCTTAGTTAAAGTTTCTTAACATCTCTATGCCTCAGTTTCCTCATGTGTAAAATGGAAATAATAACAATTGAATATTATTAATATTATGTGTACATAGAGAGCATTATTATTGAGTAGGGCACATCAGTAAACATTAGCTAACAGTTATTACTGTAGTGGTAGTAAGAGGGCAACAGCAGAATCTT
The DNA here is from genome assembly GCF_033115175.1 of Lepus europaeus. NCBI lineage: Eukaryota > Metazoa > Chordata > Mammalia > Lagomorpha > Leporidae > Lepus > Lepus europaeus. The sequence goes on from NC_084831.1 coordinate 40,438,604, forward strand.
AATGGTATACTGTAGCAGTAGAAGAGGTGATGGTAATAGTACCAGTAGCAACAGCAGTATTAGTGGTCAAAACAGACATGTTAGTAGTAATAGCAGTAGCAGTAGTGCTACTAATAGTAGAGGCAGTTGTAATAGTGGCAGTTGTTGTGGAATTAATATATCAGAGAGGGAGACATACTGGGGATCACGGGCAATGGACCAGCGGTTTTAGATCCTTTGCCTCCGATCTAGTTTGTTCCTTTATAACCCCTGCATTTGCCTGATTCGTCATCTACTTTTCCATCAAAGAACCAGTATGAAATGCACCCTAAAATGGAGGCAGGCCAATGCTTTACATGAAGACACCACAAGGAACTGGGAACCCTGGAGATAGGATTTCCCTTCCCAAATAATGTCTAGGTTTTGGAGTGAAGATGGAATTCCAAGAAAGAGCATGGCTTGCAGGAACATTAAATGAAGGTGGTTAAGGGTCAGTGAGTGAGAACGAGGACATTCTGGGGACAAGCAGAGGGGAAGGAACTGACACTTGGTAAATATGTCAAGAACATGTTTAGTATTTTCCGCAGAACTGACAAAGGGGCAGGGGATCTGACCCAAGTGAGTTGACCCTAGTATCTCAGATCTTCAAGGCTCAGTGCTAAGACCTGTATTCAAGTTGGTTTGCCCAGTGTCCATGGTCTTCTCCTGAAATCCAATATATCTCTCCAGATACCCTGTGTCTGCTTCTTAACCAATAAGAATGCCTAATCTGGAGTTGTTATATGGCTAATGATGTGCTCCATGGCTGAAATCCAGAATTCCATCTTTAGTGGTCAGCCATCAAAATAACTTTTAAATATGTACATTTGTTCATTTGAGAACATTCTAAAAATGCACAGTTCAAGTCTTTTAATACTTGGAAAGCCATGAATCCATCTGGACTAACAACTTTAGGAAGTGAACCAAGAATGCTACCTCCCCTTTTCTCTTCTCCTTTCTTCTTGTCTTCTATGAAATAGCACCCATTAGCTGGAGGGAGGAGTCAGTACAGTAACAGCAGAAAAGTCAGCTCCATTAATGGAGCCCAGGATTAGAACCACATCTTTCCAGCAATTGGAATGAAAGCTTAATAAACATTTGGACTAGTGCATCCCCATTTACAAAGGTTTGAATTCAATTAAAAATTTCAAGTGGAATCTTGGCACAGGTGCCTTGAGATAGAATCTGACTGTTCTGGGCTCTCACTCTAATTTTAATATGTATTCCTGGAAGGAGTTAGTTGGGTCAGATAGACCTGGGGCTCAATTTAGACTCTTGGCATAAAATGTAATAAAATTCTGTTTGGAATTCCACAGCAATTTAGTCAGATTACAGAATCAGCTGCTTCTGTGGATCTCTTTTACCCTCAGGCTTACTATTCTCCTCGAATTTGATGCCATTTTTAAAAGAGTAGTGAAGTGAGGGAGCACTGGATTTGGAATCCAATGGACTTCACACAAATCCTGGCTCCATTTACTAGCTGGCTGCTCTCAGCCAGGAACTTAACCCCTCTGAGCCCTACTTTTCTCTCCTGTAAAATTGGAATAGTAATAGATAGCCCTTCCTGAAATGGTGGCTGTGATAATTTAAATGGAATAGCAGACTATGTTGTCTGGTACATGGAACTGCTGAACTAAATCATTTTTGTTCCTGCAAATCCTCTCATGTCTGACGGTGTTAGTAGGTGATATCGTTTACTTTCAGACCAGCCCTGGCCTTCAACTGCTGCTTTGATGACAAGAGTCCACTACTGAATCCTGGGGCTGTAGATGAATTCTGCTATCTACCTCAGATTCATCAACAACCTTCTGCAGAGCTCAGTCCTTCTCTTGATTCCTTGGCTGGTGTGCCTCTCAGACCACACAGCTGGCACACCTCCAATCCATTCTTGATATAACACAGACATCCTTGTAAATACAAATATGATCCTTAATCACTTCCTCAGTGGCTTCCTGGTGCTCTGAGGTAAATGATTAAAATATACCCCATGGCCTAGAAGGCCCAGCACAATCTGGCCACGCTTATTTCCCAACTTTCATCTTCCACTCAATACCTTTGCTTCAGCCACACTTGAAGCTTCCAGTTCAGGAACATGCCCCATTGTTCTCATTGTCTGGAGCAATTTTCTCTCCTACCTCCCTCTTGCCCCCCTTTTAAAATCAACTTTTCCTTCATATCTAAAGTCACTTCCTTGGGGGAGGGGTCACCCTTGAATTTGGAAATTGTTTCAGGTTTTCCTAGTATATTATTTGATATGATTTTTAATTGGCAGCAACTTTTATGGCTCTGTGATCTTAATTGCAAATGCCATGAAGGCAGAGCTCATGTATGCTTCCTCATCATTGTATCTTCAATATCCAATAAATTGTATAAAATTTTTGATGCTGAAGGGTAACCCTCAAACACTGCCAGTCTTTTATGGGTTGTGCTAGAACCACTTATCTTGAGCTTCTTCTGAATCCTAATTTCCTAGAGATCCTTGAGTTTCTAAACTCAAGACTTATTTCCTTCTTTTATCAGTCAGACGTGCAATCAGCACCACTTACTCTGCCTAGGCTCTTCTCTGATTTTCTTATCATAGATTATATCAAGGAAAGCCAGCAAGTGTGGTCTTGGTCCTCTGGGCCTACACATAGGTTTCCTGGGAAGGGCAACTACATATGCCAAAATTACTGAGCAAGACTTGCTTCCCATCCAATATAAACACACTGAGCTGGGGCCAGCACTGTGGCATAGTGGGTAAAGCCACTGCCTGCAGCACCGGTATCCCATATGTGTACCAGTTCAAGTCCTGGCTGCTCTACTTCCGAACCAGCTCTATGCTATAGCCTGGGAAAGCAGAAGATAACCCAAGTGCTTGGGCCCCTGCACCCATGCGGGAGACCTGGAAGGAGATTCTGGCTTCTGGCTTCAGATCAGCCCAGCGGATGGAAGTCCACCCCACCCTCCCTTTTTTTCCCCTCTCTCTCTGCCTCTGCCTCTCTGTAACTTTGCCTTTCAAATAAATAAATAAATCTTAAAAAAAAATAAACACACTGAGCTGTACGTGGAGATCTGGAACCACCAAGTCCCCATGATACCAGACCTGGATGTCTGGCTGTTTTCCCTGGAGTCCCCCATCAGTCAGGTTTAACCCTTTTTTTCCCCCTTTAACTAATTTGCTGCACTTGGGTCTAACTATGATCACACACAGGAAGGAGCTTTGTAAACTTGAAAAGACTAGACACATGTAAGGGATCAAGGGCTTAGTTCAGGCTCCCTTTCAATTCACATGCCAGGTGTCTGCTTGACATACTCTGCCATCTGGAGAAATTTCTGACTTCTTTCTTCCAAACTTCCTCACTGGTCTCTCTACTTCACTGCCATAGATAAAACAGGATTCATCTTTTTTCTGTTGAATGTACTATCTGTTGCCATTAAACCATTAAGGTCTCCTATTTTTGAGCTTTTTTTTTTGTTGTTGTTAATTTCCAATACTATTCATCACAACAGAGCTGCACAATAGCAACTTAGATAGCCAACACCATTTCAGCAAATTAAATCTTGATATGAGCTAAATAATGCATGCTCACAGTTACTTTAGGATGAAGAATAACAGAATAAGGACTTGCTCTATAACCTTGAGCATATCTTCTTCCATCTCTGAACCTCAAATTCCTCATCTGTGGGGTAAGGAGTTACATGAGTAAATGCCTACATGATAGTCATTCTGATTAAAATGGATCACACATGTAAAAGGTCTGGTGTCATAGGTTGTTTTCTGTTACTGTAACAGAACACCCAAGACTGATAATTTGCAATGAACAAAAGAGCTTATTTTGGCTTATGGGTCTGGAAGCTGGGATGGTGCTAACACCTGCTCAGTTTCTGGTGAGGGTCACAAGCTTTTCCATGCATAGTGGAAAAGTAGAAGAGGAAATGAATGCATGTAGGAGAGAGGAAGAGGACAAAGAAACACCTGCTTTTTAACATCCCCCTTTCATGAGAACTAATCCATGACTGCAAGAACCCCACTAATTAATTCATGAGGGTGGAACCTTCAAATACCGCTTAAAGGCCCCACCACTTCTCAATACTTTTACAGTGGGGCCTAAGCCTCAAAGTGAGTTTTGCTGGGGACAAACCATATTCAAACCCTAGCATTCTTCCCTTCCTCTCCCCAAATTCATGTCCTTCTCATATGCAGAATATATTAATTTGATTCCCATAGTCCTTAGAGTCTTATTCCAACTTCAACTCAAAAGTTTAAAGTTCCATTGGAGACTTGAGGCAAATTTCTTCCAGTTGTGAACTTGTAAAAATAAGAAAGCTATTTATTTTCAAGATACAATAGTGAATCAAGCATAGGGATCAGGCATAGGGTAAACATTCCTATCCTAAACGGGAGAAATAGGTCTAAAGAAAGGGGTAAGGGCCCCAAACAAGTCTGAAACCCAGCAGAGCAGACATTAACTCTTAAGTCTCCAGAGTAATCTTCTACCCTACATGCAATTTCCTTGGTGCACTGGGGGACTTGGGTCCCCAAAATGTCAGGCAGCCCGGATCTTATGCCTTAGGAGGGCTCAGTCCTCATGGTGGCTCTCACAGGTTGGAGTTGCTTACTAGTGCATATAGCTTGTCTAGGTGGACAGTGCATGCTGCTGGTGGCATGGGTATCCTAGGGTCCCAGTGGTGATCCACTCATGTATTCCCACTAGGCATTGTGCTTATGGCTTATGGGCAATCTCTGTGGTGGATCCACCCTTATGTCGTGTCTCTACCTGGGGTTCCTGGCAGTTCAAAGCAAACTTTGAAATATAGGTGGAGGCTGCTATGCGGCTATACCTCTTGCATTGTCCATGTCTACAGAATTAGCCCCACATAAACATAGTCCTTAATACATGTACCCTCTGAAGTGGCAGCAGAGCTGCGCAGGGGCTCATCTGAGCCAAAGTGAGGTGATCCAAGTGTCGCACATGTAGTGAGGAGCAGAGTCCTAAGCTGGCCCTGGGCAGTGGCTTCCTGGTACTGTACCCTGCAGTCGTTCTATCCTCCTAGGCCATTGGGCCTATAATAGGAGAGGCAAATAGCCTGGAAGATCTCATGAATGCTTTTGGAACCTTCTTTGTATTGTCCAAATGCACAGCATCTGGCTCCTTTTTATCTGTGCAAGCAGTTGCTGGGCCACATCCTCAGCATTCTTCAGCAGTCACCTTTTGTCACTCTTTACATGACAAAGCTGCAATTTTCCCAAATTTTTAATGCTCTGCTTCCTTTTTAATTATAAATTCCATCTTTAGGCCATTCCTTTGCTCTTGAATCTCTACATAAGCAGTGAAAAGTAACCATGCAGCAACTTCTATGTGCTCAGACATTTCTTCTGCCAAAAATCCTACTGCATTGCTCTTGAACTCCAACTTCCATAAAGCCACAGGGCTTACATACAATGCAGCCAAGTTCTTTGCTACTTCATAACAAGGATGGACGTTATTCGAATTCCCAATAAGGTAATCTTCATTTCCATCTGAGATATTATCAGATTGGGCGTTACTATCCATATTTCTCTCAGCATTCTGTTCACTACCACTTACTCAATCTAAAAAGTTCAAACCTTCCCTCATCTTATTTTCTGAGCCTTCACCAGAATTGCCCTTAATGCTCCATTTATGGCATTCTAGGCATGTTTCTAGCTTGCTCCTCTAAATTCTTCCAATCTCTGTCCATTACTTGTTCAAAGCTACATCCACATCTTCTGGTATTGTTATGATAATACTCCACTCTAGGTACTGATTTTATGTCTTAGTTAATTTTCCAATGCTAGAGCAGAAAACCTGAGACAGGATAATTTATAAAGAATAAAGGTGTGTGTGTGGGGCAGTGCCTGGTGCAGTAGGTTGATTCTCTGCCTGCAGTGCCGGCATCCCACATGGCCAATGGTTTGAGTCCGAGCTGCTCCTCTTCCGATCCAGCTCTCTGCTATGGCCTGGGAAAGCAGTGGAAAATGACCCAAGTCCTTTGGCCGGTGCACCCACATGGGAGACCAGGACGAAGCTTCTGGCTCCTGGCTTCAGGTCAGGGCAGCTCTGGCCATTGTGGCCATTTGGAGAATGACTCAGTGGAGGGAAGACCTTTCTCTCTGTCTCTCCCTCTCACTGTCTGTAACTCTACCTCTCAAATAAATAAATAAAATCTTAAAAAAAATAAAGAATAAAGGTGGGGCAGGTGTTGTGGCACAGCATTTTGAGCTGGTTAGAGTTCCAGTTTCCCCACTTCCCATCTTACTTCTGGCTAATGCACCTGGGAAAGCAGCAGAAGATGGCCCAAGCTCCTGACTTCAGCCTGGCCCACTCCTGGCTGTTGCAGCCATCTGAGGAGTGAATCAGTGGATGAAAGATCTCTCTATCACTCTATCTTTTGAGCAAATAAATATTCAAAAAAAAGGCATGTGGCATAAAGGAATATGTGGGATAATAATGTTAATAATAAAACCTGGCATGTTGTGAGAATTAAAAAAAGAGTTAAGTCAAAAATATCATTTTAAATTAATAGGGGCTGGCGCCATGGTGCAGCAGGTTAAGATGCCTCTTGCAGCAATGCTGGCATCCATGTGGGGGTTGGTTTGAGTCCCTGCTGCTTTACTTCCAATAAAGTTCTCTGCTAATGCACCTGGGAAAGCAAAGGAAGATAGCCCAAGTGTTTGGGCCCCTGCCACCCCTGTGGGAGACCCAGATGAAGCTCCTGAGTCCTTATTTCAGCCTGGCCTAGTCCAGGCCCCTAAGGCCATTTGGGGAATGAGCCAGTGAATGGTAGATCTCTCTCTCTCTCTCTCTTTCTCCACCCCCTCTGTGATTCTGCCTTTCAAATAAATACATATTTAAATCATTAATAAAGAATAAAGGTTTATTTTGCCTATTGATTCCCTTAAGGCTGGGAAGCTACTGGCATCTGCTCAGCTTCTGGTGATGGTCACGTGCTGTTTCACACATGCAGAAAAGCAAAAAGAAAGTGGATTTATGCAGAATAAAGTGAGGGGAGAAAGGAGCTGGCATTCTTTATAACAATCCTCTCATGAGAATGAATTCATATGCTCATCCATTCACGAGGTTGGATATATAATTTCCCCAGAAACTTCCTTGTCTCTTTTATAATTTTGAAAAGGAAAGCGGGGGCACTCAATATAGTGGTTCATTACCCAAAAGCCCACAATGGCCAGAGAAAAGTAGCAGGACTGCAATCTAGCTCTACAACGTGGGTTGCAGGAAAGCAATCATTTGAGCCATCACTATTACCTCTCACAGTCTGCATTAGCAGGAAGCAGAGTCAGGAATTGGAACTGGGTATTGAATCCAGTTACTTTGATATGGGGTGTGACTTCCTAACCAACATCTTATCCATTAGGCTAAACACCCACCCCACATATACCTGTAAAGGCCCCCTGACCAATCAGCATGGTTACATTGGGGACCAGGTCTCAACATGAGTTTTGATGGGGACAACCCACAGAAAATTGTATGTGGCATGCTGCAAATACTTTGTCATTACCAATTTTTTTTTTTTTTGACAGGCAGAGTGGACAGTGAGAGAGAGACAGAGAGAAAGTTCTTCCTTTGCCGTTGGTTCACCCTCCAATGGCCGCCGCGGTAGCGCACTACGGCCGGCGCACCGCGCTGTTCCGATGGCAGGAGCCAGGTGCTTATCCTGGTCTCCCATGGGGTGCAGGGCCCAAGCACTTGGGCCATCCTCCACTGCACTCCCTGGCCACAGCAGAGAGCTGGCCTGGAAGAGGGGCAACCAGGACAGGATCGGTGCCCCGACCGGGACTAGAACCCGGTGTGCTGGCGCCGCAAGGTGGAGGATTAGCCTAGTGAGCCGCGGCGCCGGCTCATTACCAATTTTGAATCTGACTCCTTCACTCTCAAAAACAAAAGCTGAAGGTCATTCAATCATTTATTCTATAATCATTCATTAAATGCCTTTTATGGGCCAGGTCTATGCCAGAGGTTAAATAACTTACCCAAAGTTAAACAGCAATTTCATGGGAGATCTAGGATCTCAGCAATAGCAACAAGCTTTTATTTGCTAAGAGCTTATAACAAAGCTAGCATCTGTTAAAGGTTTTAAACACAAAGTCTAATCCTCACAGTGACCCTTTGGTAGATATTATTAGCCGGGTTTGCTTTTTTGATGAGGGAGAAATTGACGCTTAGAAAACTTAAATGTTAGCTCAATGACTTTTACTCGGATCTGTCTCTAAATGGTTGCAATGGATACAGAAGATGCTATTGAGATACAGAGGCCAATGTGTGATGAGCTAGGAATTATGTTTATCAGTTTAAAAACATTAAGCAAAAATTCCAAGCAAAGGGTATTAAGTGCCATTTGTAAACATCTAGGAAACTGGTAGAAAACCACATAGCAGCTATGGGAGCCAAACAGAGCCACTCATCCATAAAAATGGTAACAATTATCTCTCCTTTGCAGGGCTATTTTGCAGATAAACCAGATACTAAACAGACACAGCACTCTTCCTCAATTTGTCCTCTGTCAACTTCTCATTTCATTCACGCCTCTGGTAAAGATGTCACGTACCTAGAGAGCTCTCCTTGTCCAACTGAAGCAGTCCTTACTTGACTCTTCCTTACACTGCTGGATTTTTCTAAACAGCCTTTGACATCACATGATGTCCACGTTTATTTTTAGACTTACTGGCTGTTTGAATGACTAAATGACTATAAGCCCCTTTTTCCTCCTTCCACTTGACTCCCATTTTGGTATGCTTCTCCCTGCATATGAAATCAGCTCATTCCTCCAAAGAAGAAAAGTATGAGAGTGAGTCCAGAGGAAATCTAGGTTTCCTAAATAAGTCACTAGGAGGACCCTAGGGTTCTGCAGCATCCACCCTGAGGAGCCTTCCGTTCACCTGAGCAGCACGCCATGGGAGTCTTGCCAGTACAAGCCAGGCTGCCTGCCTCCTTTCTGCCTCCTTGCTTCTTGTTGCCCCAGGACGTAGATGAGAGACAGGTGTGCAGGACGGTATGGTATGTCTTCCTCAAATGACAAGCTTTGCAAGTTCAATTAAACCCTGGTAATTTCACAAACCACAGGGTTGAAGACAAAACAAAAACAACAACTATGTTCTCAGAGCTTTTCTGGCCCTTTTAAAATGCATTTTTCAGTTCAATTTTGATTTTCCATGTAAAAGAGTCGTGAAGTTAATGGAAAAGAAATGTCCAGGAAAGGGAAGGTGTTGGATTTGTAAGAATAGGGATGATATTTCTTCAGCTGTCGAAAGATCACAGATGTTCTTTCAATGTTATGAAGACAAAAAGTTTTTCTTGTTGCATACTGCCCGGAAATGAGACCCGGGAGAAAGGCATTGTTTCCTGCAATTACACAGTTGCCAGGGAAACGGTGCATAGATGTTAGCCTAAGTGCAAGTTAAAAAATGAAGCATCTTCTAAATTGGTATAACATTATTTCAAAAAGTCTGGGCCAATCATGGTGCAGAGTATTCATTGCAGAACTTTAAGGATTTCTTAGCTTGTGGCAGGATATGACACTTAAAGTTTATCTTTCTGCTGATTTTTGTTATACACCTTTTTAATGAGTGTTTTTCTAGGAGTGCAAATCTTTAGGAAATTTTTTAAATCCTTACAACTCCTTTACCAAAAAAGAAGAAAGAAACAAAAAAACCACTAATCAAACTAGAGAAATATATAAACACACACACATTCTCACAGAACTCTGGAAAATGGTATTTGGTCATCTTACATATCAGAGAAAAGACAGCTTTCTCCCCTTTACTATTTTACACAAAGGTTGTTACATGCTATTTCCTTTAAGGAAAGGCCTGAATTAGTATCACATTATGTCAAGTGTATTACCTTCAATGAGTCTCAGTTCTAATTTATCTTATAATACCCTACTGCGCACAATTAATCTATAATACATATATATGTATGTTTATTGATACATATTTATATACTCAATGTGTCTCTCTTTATATATGTAAGTGCATGCATATGTGGGTCTATATACACATACTTGCACATGGCATTTATCATATGGAAAATGTTAAATAAATGTTCAGAAAATGGAAAAATCTTAGAGATCATTTAATTCAACATTCTATTTAGTGCAGTGAATCCCTTTAAAATGTAACCATCCTCCAACTTTTCTTTAAATTCATCCAGAGACCAGGTGTTCATCGTCTTACAAGGCAGCCCATATTACCAGTTGGTGGTTGATTTCCTAAGATCCCTAAAGCTTTTATGCATCAGACTTGGTGTCTGCAGGCTTGTAGACACAGAACAAGTCTACTCCCTTTCCTTCAATGCATCAGAAGAACCTCATTGTTAAAAACAGGCAGCTCTGTGCGAACCAGGTAAGTTGCTTCACATCTCTGACCTTCAGTTTCCAGTAACATGAAATAGGAATAGCAATTCTTTTCCTGTTTTCCTGTCAGGCTTTTGGCTAAAGATCAGAATGAAATGCCAGATAGGAAACTGTCTTGGAGATTGTAAATTATTCACAAACATAAACTATTATTATTTTTTCTAATCACCACCACTTAACCTTGCGCTGGGAGAGCAGTGGGCACTGCTTAGGGGAGCGGGAGGAAGGTGGCCTTTCCTTTGTTAATCTCTGCCCTCGGTAGTTACCAAGGCTGAAAACCTGATTTGCATTTTCTTAGTTTCCCTAGCTGCCTTCTCAGCATGAGCTCATGCCTCTCTCCCCAGGTTCCCTTGTTGATGTTGCTCACCCATTTAGTTAAATGCTGTTTTGACGAGGTAGCCTATTTTGGTAAGTGCCCCTGGGGAGTTGCAGGAAGGCTTAATTCCCTTTCTTTTCCCTAATGTTTATCTAATGGTAAAGGATTGAGAATAGGTTCCGTATCCCTGGAGACCCTAGGCTGAATGATTCAATAATGTATGTGTCTGGGGCCTGGCTGAGAGGTGCAGTTTTCTAAATAGAGGAGAGAGTGGGTTAAAGGCACCGAACCATCATGCCAGGTGGGGTGTCACTCATCAGGAGGTATCCCAGGGGCTTAGCAAGGTGCAGAGACAGAGAATAAGGTGATCAGGACAGCAAGGTGGGGTAACCACATGTCCCAGCGTCTAATACAGTTATTAATAGTACCATGTTCCACTCACAAAAGTGAAATTTGAGGGAGAGATTACATTTTTACTTTAGCAAATACCACACGGGGAGAATTCTTGGCGGGAATCTAGGTCTCTTTTTTCCCTGAGCTTCAGACCACCCCACAATTGCCTATTGGACATCACCACATTGACCTCAAAATCAAAATGCCCTGAAGCAAACTGTTGGCATCTTCCCTCTATATGATATCCCTCCATTATTTCCTATCCCAGGAAAGGGAAATAAAAGGCCATTTACCTGGTTCTTTAAGCCAGAAGCTTGGGAACCCTCTGAGATACTATAATAATTCTCATCTCTGAAACTAGTCTTAAAAGAATCTTTAGATCATTCCTTCCATTTTCACAGCTGCTCTATTGGTTCTGAGTCTCATCTTTTATCCAGGATCCCTAAAACTTTTATGTTGTTCTGTTCATCCCCTGGCTCCAAGTGTTTTGAGATATACTTATATTAGTTATCTCTCCAAGTTCCCCTTCATGCTTCTGCTTCTGCTGTGCTAATCTAAATCACCAAATCCTGCGCCTTGCCTCTAGAACCCAACCTTCCAGTTCATATTTTCAAACATTCATTCATTCATTCAACAAAGATATTGAATATGCTGGGTTTTTTTTAAGACTAAAACATCAGGCAAATGAGTGATTTTTAAGATTTTACTGATTTGAAAGGCGAGTTACAGAAAAAGAGAGGGAGAGACAGAAAAAGAGAGAGACAGAGATATCTTCCATCATTTGATTCACTCTTCAAATGGCTGCAATGGCCAGAGGTTGGTCAGTCCAAAGCCAGGAGCTTCTTCTGGGTCTTCCACATGGGTGCAGGTACCCAAGCATTTGGGGTATCTTTTGCTGCTTTTCCCAGGTGCATTAGCAAGTATCTGGATCAGAAGTGGAACAGCCAGGACTTGAACCAGCACCCATATGGGATGCGGGCACTATAGGAGGTGGCTTAACCCACTATGCCACAATATCATCCCCTGAATATACTAAGTTCTAAGAGTTCAAATGAGTCAATATTATTGAATTAATCAATCAATGTTTGTTACAGCCTGTTGAGCAGTTACAAAAGCATGAATTTATATCAACACCCACTGTACTTTGGATATAAATCCATATTCTACTCATATCCTAGAGTGTTGTTTCCAAAACACAAATTTCACTATGTCATTACCCTGCTTAAAACACTCTAATCTCTCCATTTGCTGTGGATAGATGTCAATATGGAGAAACCTGCACTAGAGCAAAACACCTATCCCCACCACATCCCCTTCCCTTACTCTCTTCTCCTTAGAGAATGGAAGTAACTTACCCAGTGGTGGCAGTGAGAGAATTGAGCACTTATGCTTATGCTCTGTCTGGAATCAGCCTACCTACAGACAGCATGAACTCAGTTCTACACCTGTGCTCTCTGCCTGCTGCCTGTGACTGGGCAGTACAGAAGGTTTCCAGGGTTCAGTATTCGTTGCCCCTTTCATCAGCCATGTTCTCCAATCTAGCTCTGCTAAGTGGAAATTTACTTGACTCCATCTCTCAGATGGGTCTGATCTTGGGTAGTGAGCAGAGGTTTTACCCAGGACCAAAGTCAAGTTCTCTGGTAATTATAAAAAAGCAAGTCTACCTCCTCTGCTCTGTAAAGTGAAACATTTGCCTTTCTGCCTTTGCTCAGTATCTTTCCTCTCTTCAGTCTGCTCTTTTGGGAAGTCACCCTTTATGTTGACAAGCCAGGGAAAGTTTCACAGAGAGCTTTTCTGAGCTCAAAAGAGACAAGAGACAGCTGGAAGCAGGTCTGTTAGGAGACTGCTAAGTGGCAGGCTCAGTGGGCCCTTATATTCTCCATAGCTCCGCACGGCCCAGGAGAGCTGCACTCTGGTGTATGACCCTGAGTCTGACCTGGAAGTACTTTTGAATCCTTGAGCAGGGCTTAAGCATTCTCTGCTATTGAAGTAGCCACTCCCAATCTGGCTATGTGATACCTTCTTGGCTCCATGGGTGAGAACAAAACATCCCAGCGTTATTTGCAAATCATACTGAAAAGGCATTTTACAATTCGTTTGTGAAGTTTCTTCCATTATTCATCTTACATTCTCAAAAAATCATGCTGAAAGGCAAACATTTACTTTTTAGCTGAGAGAACCCAGTCTCATGTTCAGTGACTATCCTAAGGCTCCCCAGCAAGTTCAAGGGAAAGCCGGAGCAACCCTCCCAGGATCAGTCAGAATCAGAAGGGACTCTTCCTTAACGATGACTGCAAAATCAACCATCTTTTACTTACGGGTAGGGTAGAGCTTTGTCCCCCTTGAAAACACAAAATATCACAGTCAGAAGGCTCTTTGTCATGCATATATTACAACCTCCCTCCTTGGCAATGGGCAGAGCAAAACCCAGAGCAAGAATGTGATTTTCCTAAGGCCTTGACATGAATCTAAGCCTGTAATTCTCAATTGTGATTCTTTCTGTTAGAGATGCCTGTGCAAGGCGTAAGCCTAAGCCCACTGTGCAGGTGAGAATATTAAACTCAGAGAGGTAAAACATATTGTTCAAGTTGCCATGAGGAGAAAATGGAGGAGTCAAGATTAGCTTTGGAGTCACATGACATGGTACTTGACTGAATAAGGGGGTTTTTTAATCTATTCCTACTGTAAAGATTATTTATAGCAATTCCATCCTCATGTGATAGCATTAGCTATCCCAACCCAAAGCCTTTGGTGAGTCAGTTTCATTATTACTAAGTCAGTTTTATAGATTTGCTTTCTTTTGTGAATAGTGCTTACATTGTGTGGTATGCCTTCAAAAAAATAAGGTAGTCACAGACCACAGATTCTGATTATGGGATTCAAGTACATTTTGTTTCTCCAATACATTCACTGACTGCTACCCCAGGGCCCAGCATCAGTTGGGTTGCCAGCAAACATTTGACATTTGGAAGTGGTTTTTCCTCTGTCTTCTTTTTTTTCCTTTGGTAATCAATAAATCACTTTTGATGACTTTAATGGAAGTCAAATAAATAAAAAAAAATCAGATCAGTCTTCATCTTATTATTGCCTGATTATGAAATTTACATTTTCAACAGTAAAATTGGAGCTTTTCAGACTCAAAGAGCAGGCAACTATTAAAAAGGTTAACCCACTGTGGCACACTGGGTTGAAGGCCAGGCCTGCAATGCCAACATCCCATATGGGTGTTGGTTCGAGTCCTGGCTGCCCCACTTCCCATCCAGCTCTCTGCTATGGCCTGGGAAAGCAACAGAGGGTGGTCCAAGTCCTTGGGCCCCTGCACCCATGTGGGAGACCCAGAAGAAGCTCCTGGCTCCTGGCTTCGGCCTGGCCCAGCCCTGGCCATTGCAGCCAAGTGGAGAGTGAACCCAGTGATGGAAGACACCTCCCCATCCTCATCTCTACCTCCCGCTGTAATTCTCCCTTTCAAGTAAGTAAAAAAAAAATTTTTTTTAAAGATTTAACCATGTGACTCTGGTGCTGGAACTCAGGTCTCTGGGCAGTCACTGCTAAGGGTTTTCACAGGCAGTATTGCTTTGTGTTCTTAGTCTCTTTGAAACAATTCTAAACCTGGTTTTTCCTGGGCACTGGTATGGTGGCCAGACAAACCTGGGTTTTAACTGTCGTTCTCCTACTAATCAGCAAGGTACTTTTTGTAAGTAATCTAACTTCTCTGAGTCTCAACTTCCTTATCCCTAAAATTGGGACTATATTATCTACCTCCTATGGTTACTGGAAAACTTAGAAACAAAACACTTAAAATACATGGCTCATAATAGGTATTCAACAAGTATTAGCTCCTCTTCCTCTTCTGAGATGATTCATCAATATGTATATGTTATTGACCAAAATGTTTGAGCCTTATGCAAATAAAGCAGTTATGCCTTATCTGCCCATTTTTGGTACCTCAATCATCTGTTCAACAAATAATGCCTATGATACGTAAGGCTCTGTGTTATGCTGGGGATTGACTGTCCAGAGGTGAAAACATAAATATGATCTCCGCCATTATGGAGTTACAGCCTAGTGAGACAGAGATTATATCAGTAAGCAAGTAGATAACACGTTTAATTATACATTGTAGTAAGTAGAGGGAGGAAATAGAGTTCCATCAGAGAACAGGACTGACTCTTTAGAACAGACAGCTGAAGATGACTTCTCCAAGGGGTGACATTTAAGCTGAGAATGAGAGAGAGTCAGCAGGAAGATGAGTGGAAGACCATTTCAGGGGTGGGTCCTAGCAGATACAAATGCCTGAAGTGAGAATGAGATTAGAATATCTTTCAAACCCAGCCCTTCGGCTGTCCCCACATATTTCTACCATCCCACAACAAATTGGCTTGTAACTTTGCATGTCCTCTTTTCTCAGTCTCCTAAAGCTTTTCTATTTCTCCATCTGGAATGCCAAACTCCAAATGTCACATTTCAAATACTCCTTAATCAATCTCCTCAAAGCAGATCTAATCCTTCTTTCCTCCTGTGTTTCCCCAAATGTTTGTGTTTACTGTATGTGTCAGTAAGTACACAATGACTGTTACTGAACATTTACAATGTGGCATGCATTGTGTTGAATACTTTATCTGGATTGTTGTATTTGGTCTTTACAGCAGCCCTGTGAAGTAGGTACTATTACTATCATCCCCATTTTACCAAACAAGTAACTGAAAGTGTAGTCACTGACTGTGACTGTCAGTTGCATGTCTGGATTTGAACCAAAATCTGAGGGTGGAGTTTGGCGTGATTCGCTAATACATCCTAGCACACAGAACAAAATCTGGTACAAAGGAGTTAACTATTTCTAAAAGAATGTCTTGAAAATTACAGATCCTACTGATAAAGACAAAATCACCTAACACGTAAACAGGTCTGTGCCTCCAGCCTTCAGGGGTAGCCTGTACTGTGGCCTCTGCTGATCTGATTTGTGCTGCGATTGACAGCCTGGGTCCCTCTTCTTCAGTCCTGTTAATGGCATTAGCATCTAGTCAATAATGCTCAGCATTTCATTTTACCACTTTAATTAACAAATTCAATTTGTTCAAACTGCTGTGAAAACAAATTAAAAGCTCACGAATGGGGCCTCCAGGAGGGTGGGAGGAAGGCAGGAGCTCTGCAGATTCGGCTGGGTGTTGGTCTACTCTTTGGAGCTTACAGGGAGATGGGTATTGTTTGCCCTTCAATCATCTTCCTATCCTTGACCCAACAGCATGTCTGAGTGATACAGCCAAGATCAGGCAAATCAGCTTCTGTATCTTCTATGTCTGTCCTCCTCCCCCACCCCCATATAGGCAGAAGAGGCCTTACTCTGCCCTCCAACATGGTTCTCATTCCTCAAAGAGCACACTCTGCTTTGAATTCGAATTCAAAATAATGGTATCAACATTCATAATGAATTATCCTGTGTGGTCAGGTTTTCTCAACCAGGAATAATTATAGCCCTGAGGGAAAAGTTGATGCTATCTGGGGCACTGTGGCATAGCAGGTTAAAGCTGCTGCCTGCAGTGCCGGACATCCCATATGGGTGCTGGTTTGAGTCCCGGCTGCTCCAGTTCCAATACAAGCTTCCTGCTAATGTGCCTGGGAAAGCAGCAGAGGATGGCCCAAATCCTCGGGCCCCTGCACCCATGTGGGAGACCCAGAAAAAGCTCCTGTCTCCTGGCTTCGGCCTGGCCCAGCCCTGGCCATTGCAGCCAAGTGGGGAGTGAACCAGTGGGTGGAAGATCTCTCTCTCTTTCTCTCTCTCTCTCTCTCTAACTCTGCCTATCAAATAAATCTTAAAAGAAAACTGATGCTATCTGGAGATATTTGCAGTTGTCACAGCTTGGGGGAGGGCACTACTGGCATCTAGTGAGAGGCCACAATGCTGCTGAACATCCTACAACACACAGGACAGCTCACTTCACCAAAGAATTAACCAGCCCTAATTAGTGACATGCTGAGGTTGTGAAATCCTATTGCAGTCCCTCTACAGTTTTCTAGGCAACTTCCTTCAAAATTACAATGTCCCTGTGAGATGAGCAGTATGGAGACTACTGATCCCTATTTAAGAGTTGAGAAATTTGACAGTCAGCATTCAAGTGATGTGTTTCAAATAGACAGTAGGTAAGTGGTAGTGATGATGCCAGAACAGGTCCTTTCATCATTGCTAGCTGATTTGAAAGAATGGAAACTACCTTTTGGAGAATCCAAGTAGCTTTTAGGGAAATGAGAATAATTTACAGATATTTGCTTGCTGTCTACACAGCTCTCAGGTGGCAAACACTGGTCCACTGGCCATGCTAAGCTTGATGGGAAGTAGGACCTTGAACATCACAGGGCAGTGGTGGCTCCCAGGATAGCCAGTATCAGATACACTGGTAGCCTGGGTATGTGACCTGGATTAAGCTCTACATGTGTGGGTCAAAAGAGATGAATCATTAAATTCTGTAATACTTTGGAGCCCACGATATTTGCTATGGATACCCTGGAAATGAGTATGACAAAGAGGGCACGTCATGGGAGTGCTGTTCTGTGGTGAGTTAATTTCTGGCATCAAGGCACACGTTTGGCATTCCATTTCATTTCCACAGGGCCCAGATTTTCAGCTCTGAAGATAATGGCAATGATGAACACAACATTCACAGGAGTAAGGTTCTGGCCTAGAAGAAGTTACCAGGTAGACTGAAGCTTAGCATTGTGAAGTCTCAGCTAAGCTTGCTAGCAAGTAAGAACCAGGAGGGTTGTACACACACTTGTAACAGTCCTTGGGACCTGTAGAGTTGGAAAGAAGCATTGTAAAACATTGGATTTCCTGCTAGAACAGGTAGGGGTACAGGGATACAAAAATGTAGTTAACGACCTCCACGTGACCTCAGTTATATTAACAGAAGCCCAGGCCATTGGATTTATTTGTATTATCTCATTTCATCTTCATAACAAGGAACTAGATTATTTTTTCTCTGTCCATTTTCAAAACGGAACTCAGAAGTTAAGTGACTTGCCACCCAGGAGGTGGCAGAGACGGGATCTGAAGCAGGATCTCCCCGATTCTACAAGGCAAGCTGTATCTATTGCGCAATCTCAGGGACACTTACAAGGGGACAAGCACGGACATAAGGGCTGACTGTCTGATCTGGGTTCAACTCACTCTCCAAGCCTTTTTCTCTTGATCCTGCAAACCAATGGGGCCTCTGGAGTCAAGAAGTCTTTTACCCCAGTGGGGACTGTTCAATAATACTGAACTGGCTTCCAAACTTAGCAATCATAAACATATTCACATAGGGAAGCTTGACATTTATCATTATAAAATCCAAGGGTGGCACGTTCCTTGCCTTTTTACCAGAAACAAAGTAGATCTTTTATCAAAGGAAAAGATACTAAGGATGCACCTTACAGAAGACTGAAGGGCTCCTGTAGAAACCCCCAGTCCGTTCACAGTATACGTAGTCAGATGTTGAATTAGTTGTGGAGTGGGATGTGGTAGAAGAAAACAGTTTTAGAGCCAGGTGGACATGAATTTGAATTCAGAATTCTTAGCTCAATAGCTGAGTGACCTTAGGCAGAAAATCTTGGCCTCTCAAAACCTCGGCTTCCTCAACTAAGTGGGAAAAGAATAAAACTATTAAAGGACTGTTGTGACAGTTAAACAAGATAATATGGGCAAAGAACCTAGAATAGGGTTTTGTATATGAGTAGATGCTCAAAACCTTTGCACCATTTCCTGCATTCCAGTCTTCCTCTTACACTAGAAGCTGTGTCCCGATTCAATGTTGTACTCCCAGGGTTCAGAACAAAGCCTGTGGCTGGGCAGATACCCTGGTAGATTCCTTCCATATCCACTCGATGCCAGATTCCGTGTCAGGAATTAGGACAAAGAGTTAAAAGATACCCGTTCTCATGCCTGTGACTAAAGACTTATAGTTCAGGCCACCGAAGATTAGAGATGGGATTTGGGCACTCCCTTGACTTGCATCCTCTGGTCTGCTTTAACACAAACCAGGAGGAAAAGAAAGCTCGGCATCAGAAGCAATGGGTGGCAGGCCTATTAATGGCTGATCTGTACAGTGATCTGCCCTCAAGGAGACCCAACAGGCCAGTCCACTGCAGTAGCTTTCAATGTGGTAAGCCTGGGCTTCAGCAGAAGTCAACTTGTGAAGAGCCCTGGCAGCTCTGCCAAGAGTTGGATCACTGGAAATGGACCTGCCCTGGAGTCGAAGGATGCCCAGGTCAGAGCCACAGATCTTATTGGCTCTAAGCTGAAAAGCCCTTCACTCAGCCCAACTTCCAAAGTGACCACTGCAGCTGAGGGGATGGCCAAGTAGGGTCAGCAACATTGCAGGCAGAACTGTAAATTTCTTGTTAGAGATGCCACCTGCCTTGACCTGGCCAGCTCTCCTCCCAGGCCAGCCAAGTAATGAAAGTC
Organism: Lepus europaeus; assembly: GCF_033115175.1. Taxonomy (NCBI): domain Eukaryota; kingdom Metazoa; phylum Chordata; class Mammalia; order Lagomorpha; family Leporidae; genus Lepus; species Lepus europaeus. Next base: position 40,458,142 of record NC_084831.1, read on the forward strand.
AACAGAGTGCCTTCCCCTAGGAGGTTCACACCTCCCTTAGGATGTACCCCATGTGAAGAGATAGACAGGTCTGGGCCTCTTAACTCACAGGGCCTAAAGCCCACCAGATTATTATCAAACCCCTTCTGTCAGGTTCTATTTGCCTCTCAATCAGAAAACTTAATTGTAGCTTAGACAGCACCTTTCTTAGCTCCTCTAATAATGACTCTGTCCTTTGTTCTAGACCCTGTCTAGTGTACTTGGGCCTCATTCTTTTGTAATCATAACCTCTACTCTACCACCAATGGCTTTACTCCCAACCTGTGTGTACTGATGGTCCTCTTCCCCACTTCATGCTGTATAATTGTTCAGACCTGGTTAATGCCACTCTTAGGATCATTGGTTACTATCCTCACCCTGTCTTTTATGACCTTGTCTAAATATGATCAGAGTCGGCAAACTTGGAAGGCTTCCATAGCCTTGGCAACTCATGACGACAGCCTAGGGTGGTTACTGGCGCCATAAACTAGAGTGTCAATTTGTTGGGTCAACAACAGGAGTCACTGTGCACTTGCTCCTCAAGTGGGATCTCTGTCCTTAATGTGCTGTCCATTGTGATTTAATGCTATAACTAGTACTCAAACAGTATGTTTCACTTTGTGTTTCTATGTGGGTGCAAACTGTTGAAATCTTTACTTAATATATACTAAATTGATCTTCTGTATATAAAGAGAATTTAAAATGAATCTTGATGTGACTGGAAGTGGAGAGGGAGTGGGAGGGGGAGGGTTGTGGGTGGGAGGGAAGTTATGGGAGGGGGAAGCCATTGTAATCCATAAGCTGTGCATTGGAAATTTATATTCATTAAATAAAAGGTAAAAAAAAAAAGATACCTGTTCTCCATTCACTAGGACTCCCAGTTGAATGGGTAACACAAACTTTCATAGGGAGAAGAGCAGAGGAAAGCACAGAGGACGGAGGGTTTGAGAGCCCGAGAGAAGTGGAGCTCAGTTAAGGGCGTCGTGGAGGAAGTAAGAGACATGACTTTGTGGAGAAATCTCCACGTGAGCAGGACAGAGGAGCAGGCCACAGGCCACCACTCGGGACCCAGGGCACACTTGAGGTACTTAGCTCCTAGTTGGAGGCTTACGGCTCCCCAGAACACCTTTGCTTCTGGTCTCCACACCTTTTCTCTTTCCTATCAGCACTTCCCCTGTCCACTTCTCCCCACTTCCTTACTCAGCCTTCAGACCCTGCTCAGAAGTTACATCCTCAGAAGAGACTTTCCCGATGGCCCGATGGTCCCGGGGAGGTTTGGCCTCCTTACTGTATGTTTTCATAGCACCTTGTGCTTCTCCTTCATCACGTTTTACAATAATTAACTTAGTGTGCTTAGTGGCTTAATGTTTGTCTACTCTGCTAGAGTGAAGGTCTCACAACGGGTAGGGATTCTTGTTTATCCAATGTTTTATCTCTATCCTTATGCCTTATGGAGTTGGGTCTCAACAGTACACTGAATATAGTGATCCTATTTATAGTAGGGTCTCAATGAATATTTGCAGAATGAATTAGCAAAGGGGCCAATGTATGAGATAGAGAATGCAGGAGAGCAGCATACACCTTTCTTTTTGATCACATCATCAGCCTATTATTCCTTTTTCATTACATTAAAATCCATGAGGTCTCTGAGGCTAGAGCTCTTCAGCTATTCCCTCCTCTCCCATTTTTCTGCACTAACCTCAACTGAACCCTTAGTGCTCCAAGTGCTCCAAAAATACTTGTGAAATGAAAGGATAAATGCATATTGTCCTAAGTTTCTCACTGCATTAACCCATCAAGGCCTTTTCTATTCCTCAAAGCGCAACATACTCCAGTTGTCTTCAGGATACTCACTCTAATCGGACAACCCAGCCCCTCAGTGTTACCCATATGAGGCAAATGGTGATAGGATAGCAATCTGATGGAATACTCTCACACTGTGGTATCAATGACTGATTGCCCTTTAAAGTTCTCTCTCTCTTCCCCTAGCCTTTCTCTCCCTTCCTTCCTCCTTGCCTTGTTAATTTTAAAAACAAACAGTTGCTAAATCCAGGTGACTGGAGTACTCAAAACATGTTGAGGCTAAAAGGGAAAATATCTTTCTTAGCAACATCACACAAAGCAAAATTATGTTTTTTCACAAAGGCTGAAAATCAGATCCTTATAGAATATTTATATTATCTCTTTTCACTTACAGATGTAGAAAGCGATGCTTAGAGAAGGCAAAAGAGAAGGCACAGCAAAGCATCACAGAGGAGAGTAGAATAGAGCCTTCCTAACGCTCTTGCTCTCTGTAGGTCAGCCTGGTGCTTGGTCAGCAGCTGGTAATCGAGCCCTCCTGCCTCCTGTGCTCTCGCCCAGCCCTGCCTTTCTCTCGGAGTCCCAGTGGCAGCCTGCCGGCCACAGCTGCCCTTGCCGAGCACTGCCACTCCGGAGGTGGTTTTGCCGCCTTTCACGGATTCATCCACTCGCCATCTGCTTTCAGTCTGAAAACCCTAGCATTTCTGCTGTTCCCTGTGCTTTGTTGCGTCCTCCTCCCCCTGCTAATAGGCCCAGTAGACAGCTGCTTTAATGTACCCTTCATCCATCTCCAAGCCACCATTTTCTAAAATTTGCGTCATCTATTTTTCATTCCCTCACATATTTGGATTCATCAATTTCAGACAACTCAGTGGGTCTGAAAGAGCAAAGGTGAGGAAATGATGCCTTTACAGAGGACTCCTAATCACGGTATTCACTCTTTTATTCTTGTGCGTCTTAGTTCAATGACCATTTTTTGTGCTAAGTACGGGGGTACTTCAAAAAGTTTATGGAAAATGAAATAAAAGGATAAATTTATTTTGGTGCAAAACATTTTGAAAGCCACGTATGGTTGGTTTTCTCACACTATGCATTTGCATGAACTCTTTGTAGACCCCTTGGATGGCAGAACAAGGCAAGGGAGGATACCTAAAGAAGGGCAAGGCACAATGTCATAGGGAAGAGATACGGCAATACAAGTTTTAAAACAATTAAATGAATGTCTACTTGGGCAACCTGGCACAGTGACATGTAACAAGCATTTGTTCCATGTCAAAGGATACTAAAGTGGATGTTTCATCTGAGGCACCAGGAAATGAAGGCATGCTATATTCTGAAGGAATGTCACAATTTATACAGAATTTCTGAGCAAAAATCTGTAAATTAAGTACAATATTCTTGAAGCCCATTTCCCACTTAAAGGATCTAAAGGAAAAGAGCGTTGGAAATTAAGGAGAATGTTTCATAATGGGGATTCTGGCCCCAGGAGTTCAATGTTCCGCATCCTCAAAGGACAGACTAGGGCATGCTTTTTCCTTGACTATGCTTGGGGAACGGGAGCAGAGTGGACTGGATTCTTACTCCTGTGTGAGAAATCTCATGAGCAGGAGGCTGAGACTGGCTGATGATCCTGCTGCTTGCCAAAGTGACAGATTCAGAGCAGATGTGTGATGCACCGCAGAGAGAATCAGTCTGATACCATTTGGACTCCTGGAGACACTCTACAGGCAGTGGACTGCCAGGAGAGCAGGAAATAAGGGCAGTGGCTGTAGGAGGGGTGGGACACATTGCCAAAGTGATGGCTGCCTTTGAGCAGAGGATCTTCCAGAGAATCCGCCAAAACACTCAAGAGAGACAGAGAAAGATGGGGGGAGGGACAGCTAGAGTGAGAGAGAGGGAGAGAGAGAGAGAGCAAGCGAGCGCAAGCTGTAAACACCTCCCAGGCACAGACAACCTGAAGCCAGCTGAGGAAATCGTGAGGCAAGTGAGGTCCTTCTGTCCCCTTCACTCCAACCTTGGTGAGCCAGTGGGAGGAGATGAGTGAAAGACAGATAGAGAAGCGTGACTACTCCCTCTCCCCAAGCCCTGCAAGCTCCCAACTGGCCAGATGTGGAGGGAAAAGAGGGATTGGAGAAAAAGACAGTCAAGTCAGGTTTAGTCTTGATTATTGTCTGGTATTGGATATTTGTAATTATTGAATTGAGGCTGTTCATTAATTAAAGGAATCTAAGGTCTTTCTGTTGCCTTAAAGTGCATTTTTTTTTTTTGACAGGCAGGATAAGGATTACCCACTCTGAACAGCTCTGGAGTATCAGTAACAGAAAAAAAAGTCAGGTTTCTCTTTATGTGAAGTATTGCATGTTCTGTCAATGAATTATCGTCTACACATATATTGACATACTGACTTTTTGAAACAATCCTGGGGAAAATTAATGATATAGGCCACATTTTAATAAACGAGAAAACTGAGACACAGGGACACCGAGTATCTTGCCCAAGGTCATCAGCTAGCCAAATTTAAGTACTTGTAAGCACCATAGATAGTGGACACCTAGCTGAGCTCCAGAGCTCCTCAGAGTGCCAATAGTTTACGAGGTCTGACAACCATGGTTTGAGGGTCTGATTTCAGATCATTATATTGGAAACATGAGGGAAATTCAGGAAGTTTTTGGAAGAGTAGAGCTAAAAGATAAATTAACCTTAGTTCAAAATAATTTGGAAACTCATGTATAGTTTTTCCATGATATTCAATTTCTGTGAACTTTTTGAAGACCCCATCCTAAGTGCCTTAGAGAAGCTGTAGGCCTTCAAGCCAGCCCAAGCCAAATGAGAACGGTGTGGATTCATCAGGAGCCCTTCAGAAGTCCTCAACTCCCTGTTTTGGTCTCCTGCCCAGGTCATACCAGAAAATGTATCTTTTAGACACAATTTTACAATCTGCCCTACCTTGCTATTGCTTTTATATTGCTATTGCTCTGGTCCTTACTACTCTCCCCTGCCTTATTTCAGTCCTTCTTTTATACTCCGACCCCGATTATTTTAAATTCCTCTATGTTATGTCTCACTGTCTAAGAAGAATACCTTCTCTGGTGACATTCTTATGTCTTTGTGTAAATGTGACCCATGCTAACCACGTGTGAAGCTGCTATATTTTACCCCAGCCATTTTGGAAAGCACACAATAGACCAATGGATAGAATGTTTTTGCCAATCCACATCGAAACCACAACTACTAACGTTATAGTACTAGTAACTGGGAACTTTGGGAGGTAAATAGGCCATGAGGGTGGAACTCTCATTAATGGGATTAGTGCCCTTATAAATGGGACCCATGGATTTCTCTCCCCTTTTTTCCACCAGTTCAGTACATAACAAGAAAATGGCAGTTTGAAACTCAGAAGAGTGTCCTCACCATAACCGGTATGTGATGGCAACCTAATTTCAGACTTCCAGTCACCAGAATCAAGAGGAAAACATTTCTTTTGTTTGTAAGTCACATAGTGCATGGTACTTTGATACAGCAGCCTAATCTACTACCTCAACTCTGATCAGTATTATCAGAATCAATGAAGTAGAAGGTAATATGGAGTATTGATGAGAATCACTTTATTGCATTCATCCCTATAAAGGCCTCATGAGGGGAGCACTTTTATTTCTATCACAATGAGGAAAAAACAAAAGCTAAGAGAGACTAGATAATCTGCCAAGATCACATAATTAATAAATGGAGGAAACCAGACTCGAAGCTAAGTTTTATCCAATTATAAAGCTCCACTCCTTCTGCTGTGGCACTTGCAAATCCACTCAAAAGGTTATTACTAAAGATAACTCTGCCGAATTGAATTCTACTATTTGTGGAATAAGTGTACAACCCCTCTAGGAAACTACTTTGAGTGAACATCGTTTATGTTCATCTACTCACTGGCTCATTTAAAAAAATTTTTATTTTTTATTTTTTATTTTTTTGACAGGCAGAGTTAGACAGTGAGAGAAAGAGACAGAGAGAAAGATCTTCCTTTTTCCGTTGGTTTACTCCCCAAGTGGCCGCTATGGCCGGTGCATTGCGGCCGGCATGCTGCACCGATCCAAAGCCAGGAGCCAGGTGCTTCCTTCTGGTCTCCCATGCGGGTGCAGGGCCCAAGGACCTGGGCCATCCTCCACTGCCTTCCTGGGCCATAGCAGAGAGCTGGACTGGAAGAGGAGCAACCGGGACAGAATCCGGTGCCCTGAATGGGACTAGAACCCGGGGTGCTGGCGCCGCAGGTGGAGGATTAGCCTAGTGAGCTGTGGCGCCGGCCAACACTGGCTCATTTGTTTATTCATTCAACAAATATTTATTGAACAACTACTAACTGCTGGGCACTGTGCACAGCATTGAGGATAAAAAGTTTGGCAAGTAAGATTTTGTTCTTATGGAATTTACATTTGAGTAGAGTTAGTAAAGGACAACAAGGCAATAAAAAAAGAGTGAACAAGATAATCCAAATAATAGTGTTGGATGTGAAGGGAATAAAGTATGGTGATTCAAGACAAAGGAAAGTGATGTGATAGGAAGTGAGAGGAGCAGACGGGGATAATAAATCATGTAATCAGTGAAATTCTCCTGTGCAGGCTGTGGTCAAGGTTCAAGTGTAAGAGGGTGACTGAAGGAAATGGATGTTCATATTATGGGAAAACACAGCGTGTAGATGCAGAGGGAGAGGGAGCACTCTGTTCTCTTCCCTGGGACTTCTTTTCCAACTCCTCAGTGCTGGTCTTCAGGTTTTTGAGTAGAGGAAAAGGAATAAATCTGGCAGACGGCTCCGAGGCAGAGAAGTGTGATGCAGATGGAAGATCGGGGGCTTCGGACTAGACAGAGTTTAATTTGTGGAACTTTGGGTGAGTATTTTAGCCTCTGAGATTGTTTCCATTTAGGGAAAGTAACTCTTCTCTACTAGGGTATGTAAATATGAACTGAGACAATGAATGGAATTTCAGTTCCTAGCTGCTAGCAAAAGAAGCTGACTAGCTCATTAAGCATAAAGGAACCTGCTAAAGGCATCTCAGTAGCTTACATAATGAGTTGGAGGTCCTGAAAACCATACTCCTGGCTAAGCTCCATGCTCAAAGCCATACTGCAGGACTAAGCTTCTGGGAACACTACAGCTGCTATCCCTACCATTAGGTAAAAGATGCTACCATTAACAATAGTACCTCTTTAGTGCCACCAAATACAATTATATGACAACCACTGTGCTGCCAGTTCTGATGGTCTTCCTTGACTAGGAATTCAAGGTTCCGTCTGTCACCCAGGCCTCACAGTTGCTTGCCTCAGAATTGATTGCTTGTGCGGGTGCTTCTGATGCATGGTGCCTAGATCATAAACCTACATCTTAGCTGCAAGAAAGGCTGGGAATTGAGTTTTCGAACTTCCACCTTGAGTGGAAGGACTCATGAAGGAGATTATTCAAAAGGGATTGAGAAATCAGAAACTGACAAATTCGCTCTAGGATGGAAGACACCTAGCACTATCTTCCAGTGCTTGGCATCCTGCAGATGCTCAGTGGAGGTGCGCTGCTTTTCTTCCTTCAAGTGCACAGATTCCATCCATCTGATCCTAAACTCTCAGGAGGTATTAATAATACTGGATGGGTAGATGAAAAGGCCACAATGTACTATTTAAGACTCCCAGAAAGGAATCATAAATTTAGCCTGTTCTGTAGACACCTTCTAGAGAGGCGGGCTGCTGACTGGGACTTGGCTCAGAGCAGGAACAACGTGCTTGGCATTTACCTAAATCCAGCCTAGCTCAGATGCAGAGAAGCCAAATTTAATGAGGTGAGTTGAGAATCAGGCCTCGATATAATTGCTGATTATTGCCTTTGATTGGAGGCAGAGACATAGACAGAGCAAGGATCTTCAGTTGACAAATGATGGGTAGGGCGACAATTGGGCTTGAACCTTAAGTTGAAAATTCAGGGAGCTTGAGACAGGGAAGTACCCTTGGACCACATCCTTCCTTCCCTATCTATACTCAGTCCCATAACCGAGTTTTCTGGTTTTCACCTCAATTCTGTGTCTCCACCACTTCTTCTTTCCTTTGGAACCAGTCCTGAACCCCAAACCACTTAAAAAACCTGTCAACATCTTAGCAAAACTACTTCCTATGCCAGATTTCCTCATCCCAGGCAAGATTCTCCCAGAAATAAACCACATCCTAGGTGGAAGTCAATTTAATACTATAGTTTATGGGTGAAATATAGTTTACAAAGCACTTTCCTATATGTTATCACTAGATTCCAATAGCATCTCTATGGGTTTTAGCTAACTACATCCACCACACATTTATTGAATCCTACTGAGTGTTTCTTATGCCAGGCACTGTGCAGCACAGACAGGGGAAGTTACCTGTCCAAGAGCACAGAGCCACAGTTTGTGTGCCTCCATCTTTCTCCTAAGGTTGCCAAGATCAAATAAAATACCATGGAGGAAAACTGCCACATAAAAGCCTGAGGTTGCTCTATTAGTGTGCTCATAATATGTGACTCTCATTTCTGAGCCCTTGCTGTAAAAATCTTGGTAACATAACAGAAGCCTGGAACTTTGTATCGTGTGAATTTGGCTGTGCTCTTCGATTTCTCCCTGATCACAGCTTTGTTTCTGTCTGACCACTACCTCCTGCCTGCCCCCTCATTCCTCTCTGGTCACATCAGTCCCAGACAGTAGTCAAGCATTGTTGCTGTGGACATTAGTACTACAGATCTGGAAGGAAAGGAATGATAGAGGTTAAAATAGCACTGACCTCATTGAGGGGATCAGTGAGAACTGCATCAGCCAATGTATATATGCATTCAGTAAGTGAGAGCTGCTATTATTCCCTTTATTATAAAGCAAGGAAAACAGTGCTCAGTGTATTTAGGTGGCACGCACAGGGGCACGCAGTGATGAAGAGGGAAGTCAGGGTTCAGAATGAGGCTCGCGTTTCCTCTGCTGTGCTGCCTGCATGTGCAGCTCTTACACACTTCAAGATTATGCCACATCCTTCCTCTTCTTTCAGTCTTCCCAGAGCTCTGCATGCAACACAAATGTCCCTTTCGTGGCTTGCCCCTGCCATAGATGGAAGAACTCCTGAGCTGGGAAGAATTTCAAGGCCACTTGGACATTTTAAAGCACAGCTGTAATATTTTTGCTGGGTGGTCACCCTGTATGGGTAGTGCTGCAGTTCAGCTTTGTACCCAGATCTTCCCTTTTGGGTCTGTTGACTTCATTCTCAGAGTAGCGATGGATGAGGTGAATGTGCTTATAAATGTGAAGGCTGGGGCCTGGCACCCAGTGACGGATTTCCCTTTTCTGCTCCCTTCCTCACTTCAGTTCTTCATCACAGGCTATTAGACAGCTTCATATGCCAGCTTCAAAAAATGGGAGCTAGGCAGTCCTAGATTTAAATTCAAAATGTGGCTTTGCCACTACCTGTGTGACTCTAGAAAAAAGTTTTAACTTCCTGAGTCTGCTTTTTCATTAGTGAGATGGAAATACTATGAGACGTTTGAGCTAACAGGTGTAAAACGCCCAGCCAATCATGAGGCAAACACAGAGGATTTGTACTCAGTAGACAGTAGCTGTGGATCATTAATCACCCACCATTACTATTACCTCACCAGATTGTGCCCTCACAGGTGGATGTCTGCCTTGACCTTGGCTCTTTAATTGGAGCTGACCATCCCTGGTTTCCCAATAGGAAGCAAAAAAAAGGCCAGCCTCTGCCAGCAGCCCTGCCGGATTTGCCTGGATGGCCTTTCTCTCAACAGGCTGTCCCCCGTTCTTGTCTTCCTGCTGAGAACAGGCTTCCTGGACTCCTTCGAAGTTCACAACGTGGACCATGCATAACTATGCTTTCCATTTACTGTTTTTTCAGCACACAGTTGCATCAACTGTTTACTTCCATCTCAAGGTGATCCAACTTCCTTTCTTAGAAAGAAGCAATAAATCCTAATGTATTCAAAACTACAATGCTAATAGCAACAGACAAAATTGCTGTTCTTTAGATAACCATTATATTTCAAAAGTTACATTACAACCAGTTAATGGCTTTTAATCACAAGAACCATTTTCTTATAGCAATACTTACAGGCACCTCATATCTTCTTTAAAATTTTCCCTATTAAAAAATAACTGATGCAGCTTAGGAAAAAGGAAAAGGGAACCTCGGGAAGGGGGACCTCTGTGGATATAGAGAGAATTCAGGGAAAGGCAGGAGAGAGGTTTGCAATCATTTCTAGGAAAATTAGGTTGATTGATTGATCCAATCATTCAACAAACATTTACTAATGCTTACTCAACTAATTCTGATTTAGGTTCTGATTAGGGGCTGCAGATATGTAAACAAGGAAGATATGGTTCTTGGCCTCAAAGAACTCTCCAGACTGGCGTAGCAGGTAGATAAGCAAAGGAACAGTAAGGATCACTATGATAAGTTTACCAGCATGAAACAACAACAATATTCTCACACCATGCTTTGCATTTTAGGACTGAAGCTTTACAGACAAGATGGGTTTTCCTATTTATATCTGTAAATATTTAATCCTTAAATATTTCAAATATATCAAAAAGTACAAAGACTAATATAATGAACATCACTATCAGTTCCTAATATTTTGTCACATCCTTCATGTATTTTATTTTATTTTTTTAACTTTTATTTAATGAATATAAATTTCCAATGTACAGCTTATGGATTACAATGGCTTCCCCCTCCCATAACTTCCCTCCCACCCGCAACCCTCCCATCTCCCGCTCTCTCTCCCCTTCCATTCACATCAAGATTCATTTTCAATTATCTTTATATACAGAAGATCAATTTAGTATATATTAAGTAAAGATTTCAACAGTTTGCACCCACATAGAAACACAAAGTGAAACATACTGTTTGAGTACTAGTTATAGCATTAAATCACAATGGACAGCACATTAAGGACAGAGATAGGAGCAAGTGCACAGTGACTCCTGTTGTTGACCCAACAAATTGACATTCTAGTTTACATCCTTCATGTATTTTAAATAAATGCAACACTATAGATAGGGGCTAAAATGTCCATGTTTTAACCTAACCCTTCCCTTCCATAACAGAGGTGAACACTTCTCTGAAGATTTTGGTTTATTATGATTACTATGTTTTTTTAAGGTATTAGTACATATCTATAAGCAAAACAGGACACTGACACTTTCAGACTGTATGCATGTGGCGTCATGTACAACCAAAGCATCCTTTCCTTCCTTTGTGGTATTTTTGGTCATGTTGACAGCTGTCGTGCTATTTCATTTATTTCAACTTCATGCCATGTGAAAGTCCTAAAAAATCTGTCTATTGTTCATATGTGTGACATCTAGAAATGGGATGGATGGCTAGGAAGGTTTAGGCATCTTTGGCTTTATTATATACTGCCACATTACATAGTGGTTGGGCCAATTTATTCTCCTCTCCAAGAATGGATCATTGCTCTATGTCCTCACTAACACTTGCTTTTCTGTGTGTCCACAAGGCTATCTTATAGCTGCTTCCCTGACTTTGACCCTCCAGGGCCTGCAAAAGTTGTATTTAAAATATCAAGGGCATTTCCTGTTCTGAATTATCCCCAGATGATAGAGCATCTCACATCAGGAACACTTCAACGGTTTCCTAACTAAAGGGTTCCTTTTTTCCCAACTTTTGCCCTCAATTCATCACAGCCAGAGATCTTTCTAAAACACAACTCTCAACTCCATGACTCTGCTCAGAATCCTCAGTTACTCCACTCTTTTCCTCTGGATAAACTACAGTCTTCACAAAATCTTCACAAAATGACAATCTTCACAAAATGACCCCTAATGACCTGTGCGCCCTGTCTGCCACTCTCTTCCTCATTCTGTGTGTTCCAGCAACACCTGTCTTTAGTTCCTTGAAGAAGCCATGTTATCTCCAGCTTAAGAGTCTTGGCTAATGCTGCTCTTTTCCCTGTGAATGCCCTTCTGTTCCCTAATTCTACTGGAGACCAAGGCTAACTTCCCCACAATGTGCTCATTACCTCTTCTGCTGTCACCGAGAAGTACCTTCTTAGCAAGGACTCAGCCCCTATAACAATTAGATGTTATCATCTTAATGAGTTATAACTAATGGGCTATTAGTGAAATTGATGTATATTACTTTCAGGGCTGCCTTTGTTGACCTATCATTAGGGCCTCTTCAGGATTTACTTCACCTTTGAGCTGGATACAAATGTCTCTAAGACCACAGGAAATGGCAAAAGCCCCAAGTGAAAGGAGACTGGGTCCACAAATTCCTGGCATTGATACACAGACATTTCTTTTCTCTCTTTTATCTTTCTTTCTTGCTTGTTTTTTAAATTTTAGCTCTTATATATAAGGGAGAACATGTGATATTTGTCTTTCCGGTACAGCTTATTTCCCTCAACATCATGTTTTCCAATTTTATCCATTTTGCTGCAAGTGGTAGAATTTAATTCTTTTTACAGCTGAACAATATTACAGTGTGTGTGTGTGTGTGTGTCTCACATTTTCTGTATCCACTCATCTGATGATTGACACCTTGGTTTGGTCCAAATTTTGGCTATTGTGAAAAGTGCTGCTATAAACATGGTGGTGCAGGTATCTCTTTTACATATTGTGTTCAAGTCTTTTGGGTTCATTGTGGTCCTGATTTGCATTTTCCTGATCGCTAGTGATGTCGAGCATTTTTTGCATGTATTTGTTGGTCAACTGTATTTCTTCTTTTGAGAACTATCTATAAAGTCCTTTACCCATTTCTCAACTGGATTTTTGTTGTTATTGTTGAGTTTTTTAGCTGCTGATATATCTGGGATATCAGTTCTTTGTCACATAGGTGGTTTGTAAATATTTTTCCCATTATATTGGATGTCTCTTCACTGTATTGATTGTTTCTGATGCTGTGCAAAAGCTTCTGAGTTTGGTATAGTCCCAGGTGCTTACTTTTGCTTTTTGTGCCTGTGCTTTGGGATTCTTGTCCAAGGAGTCATACCCGACACTAGTGTCTTGAAGTGTTTCTCCTACATTTTCTTCCAGCAACTTCATAGTCTCAGATCCTAAATTTAGGGCTTTGATTCACCTTGAGTTGATTTTGTATATGGTGAGAGGTATGGATCTAATTTCATTCTTTTATATGTCCAGTTCTGACAGCACCATTTGTTGAAGAGACAATCCCTACTCTATTGTGTATACTGAGCACTTTTGTCAAAAATCAATTGGCCATATGTATAAGGATTAGTTTCTGGGCTTTCTATTCTTTTTCATTGATCTATGTAGTATGTTTATGCCAGTATCATGCTGTTTTGATTACACTATCTTTGTAGTATGCTTTTAACTCAGGTGTTGTGATGCCTCCAGCTTGGTTTTTCTTGTTCAGGACTGCTTTGGCTATTCTGGGTCTTTTGTGATTCATAGGAATTTTAGGACTGCTTTTTCTAATTCTATAATGAATATTATTGGTATTTTGATAGAGATTTCATGTAATCTGTAGATTTCTTTAGGTAGTATAGATATTTTAATGATATTGATTATTCTGATCCATGAGCAAGGAATAATTTTCCATTTTTTTGTGTCCTTGATGATTTCTATGATTTCTATCATTAGTGCTAAATAATTTTCATTTAGATATCTTGCACTTTTTTGGTTAAATTTATTCCTAAATACTTGATTTTTTTATGGCTATTGAGAATGGGATTTGTTTCTGAATTTCTCTTTCTGTGAGTTCATCATTAGCATGCAAAAAGCTACTGTTTTTTGTATGTTTATTTTGTATCCTGCCACTTGATGGAATTGGTTTATCAATACTAGCAGCTTTTTGGTGGGATATTGATGTTTTTTCCATGTACAACATTGTGTCATCAGCAAACATGGATAATTTAAATTCCTTTATTCCAATTTTGATGCCCTTTATTTTTTTCTCCTCCCTAATTGCTCTTACTAAAACTTCCAGCACTATATTGAATGAGAGTGGTGAAAGTAGACATCCTTGTCTTGTTCCAGATCGAGAGGAAATGCTTTCAGCTTCTCCCCATTCAATACAATATTGGCTGTTGGTTTATGACATATAGCCTTTAAAATTTTAAGGAATGTTCATTTTATAACTAATTTTTGGAGAGTTTTTTTTTTTTTAATCATGAAGTGGTGTTGAATCTTACTAAATGCTTTCTCTGCTTCTATTGAGGTGACCATATGGTTTTTGTTCTTCATTCTACTTATGTGATATATGATGTTTATTGATTTGTGAATGTTGAGTTACCCTTGCATTTCTGGAATAAAGCCTGCTTGATTGTGATTAATGATCTTTTTTATGTGGTTTTGGAGTCAGTTTGCTGGTATTTTTTGAGAGTCTTTGTATCTATGTTCATTAAGGATATAGGTCTGTAGTTTTCTTTTTGTGTCATGTCTTTGATTGGTTTTGGTATCAAAGTAATTCTGACCTCATAAAAAGAGTTTGGCAGAGTTCCGTCTTGCTCAATATTTATCGACTTGTTTATATAGAGAGCAGTCATAAAATATTTGTCTTGGAACCTCAGGTGCCACACATATCACTAAATATAGGAAAGCTGACCAGTGAACAGGAACAACCACATTGCAGGGTTATGTAAATGAGAAATAAACACTTATGGGATAGGGTACTGATATTATATAATTTATCAAGTAACTGTATTACACTAACAACTTTTTCTTCTTTTTTATATCAGTCCTATTCATCCTAAAACATTCTACATACTCTAGATGGTATATGGGAAAAGCCAGAGAAGCAAGGGAAGAATTGGGGCTGCCAGTTAGGAAGCTACCTCAAGAATCCAGGGGAGATAGAAAGGTAGCTTGAAAAAAGGGGAGAGGAGATAAAGGTCTTGAGAATGATTAGGAATTTTGGACATATTTGGAACACAGAATCAATTAGATACAGGTGGATAGGCTGTTGGAAAAAGAACAGAGAAATGGAAGATGATTTCAAAGTTTATGGATGGTGCTGCCACTTTTGGAAATGGGACAGATTATGAGAGAAGTAGCTTTGGAGACTGGAAATTATAAGCTCTGTTTTGGAAGAGTTGTACTCCATATTTCTACTAGATATCCTATTAGATTTGAGTAAGCAATTGGATATACAATTCTGGAGTTCAGGAAAGAGGTATGAACAAATGCATCAGCTGATTATATAAAGTTATATCAGGAGTAATCCATTGAAAAAGGTTATTATAAGCCATGAGACTGAGTGAAATCCTTGGATTTAATACTGATGGAGAAAAGAGGCAATCCAAAGACAATCGCTGAGATTTTTCAATGTCCTGAGATTAAAGGAATGAAAGGAGACAAGCAAAGGATGAGCTAGAAGGAGAAGTAAAAGAAAGTATGCCCTAAAGTCAAAGGAAGAATGAAACTTGAGAAGTTGTGAGAGGTCATCTGCATTATAAAAAACTGCTGGTTTCATTACTTCATCATGGAGAATGCTGACATAAAACACTTACCATGAAATATTTTCTGCTATGGTATCAGTAGATGCAGGCTCAAACCTTTAGGTGCTTTCTCTGTTATATATGGATATGAATTTCTGAACACTATTTTCTCAAATTCTGTGGCTTATATACAAAATAGTAGCTATGGAAAACATTTAGGTGAAATGTGTTATTTTTAACTATGTATTACCTACACTCATTGAAACTAGCTCTATGCCAGGGCCTGTTCTCTATGATGGGAAAAAGCACAACACACTGCTGTTCTTTGCCTGTGTGTGTATGTGTGTGTGCACACGTACATGCGCACTTGCGAGATATGAGCCAATAGATAGAATATGCAGCTCTGGAGGAATGCCTAAAACCTTACAGCAGCACAGAGGAGGGGCAGGGTAGGAGGAATTGGTAGTGAAATGGAAGCCCCAGGAAATCACAAAAATTGGACAGGCAGGACATTTCTTAGGAACTCATTTCTCGAGCATGAAGCACGGAAGTGGCAGAGTCAGCCCCAGAAATGCCAGTCACTTTGATCTCTTTCACCTTCTGACTCACTTAGAGCATCAGCACTGTTAGGTGAATCAATACTTTGTCCTTGACCCAAGTGATTGATTTTCACAAACCAAGAAGTGGAAATGCAGAAAGACTGTTAGACTTTCTGAGATAGAGCAAGGGAAAGCTGCTTGTTGGCAGAACTGGATTTCGGGGTGACAGCGAGATTGGGGCTGTGGGTTCTTGGAGGTAGGAGGGTTAGGGTATGAGAAACTGAGGCAGCCATCCCAGTAGTCTCCTGGTAACTCTGGATGGTGGTGCCATCAGCAAGAGGAATGGAATTCATGCTAGGAAGTCTAGGACAGAGCAGCCTGCTAGGATCAGAATGTGAGGCAAGCAACTCAGCTACAATTTCACTAGGCTGACTAGAGGTCAGAGAAGCAGCAGTCAGAACAGTACAAATATCATCCAGAAGCCAAGAATGATATGTCTCTGCCCCACAGCCCACTCTACCTGATAGCAGGAGCCACTTATAAGCCATTTAAAAAGTCTGCACATCCAGCCCCAAGGAGGAAAATTCCAATCCTCTCAAGACCAATGATCCTCAGCTCTGTTTATATATGAGAATAAATACCAATTTTAAATATTAATTGGTTTTGGTATAGATTCTTACACAATGGAGAAGGCAGCAGGCAGTTGGTATTTTTAGAGGCTCTTTAAGTATTCTAATATATGGCCAGTGTCAAGAGCCAAAGCATCAGACCATCTTGAAAAGCAACCTGGGCCAGCGCCGCGGCTCACTAGGCTAATCCTCCGCCTGTGGTGCCGGCACCCCGAGTTCCAGTCCCGATCGGGGCTCCAGATTCTGTCCCGGTTGCCCCTCTTCCAGTCCAGCTCTCTGCTATGGCCCTGGAGTGTAGTGGAGGATGGCCCAAGTCCTTGGGCCCTGCAGCTGCATGGGAGACCAGGAGAAGCACCTGGCTCCTGGCTTCAGATCAGCACGATGTGCCAGCCACAGCGCGCCGGCCGCAGTGGCCATTGGAGGGTGAACCAACGGCAAAAGGAAAACCTTTCTGTCTGTTTCTCTCACTGTCCACTCTGCCTGTCAAAAGAAAGAAAGAAAGAAAGAAAGAAAGAAAGAAAGAAAGAAGAAAAGAAAGAAAGAAGAAAAGAAAGAAAGAAGAAAAGAAAGAAAGAAAGAAAGAAAGAAAGAAAGAAAGAAAGAAAGAAAGAAAGAAAGAAAGAAAGAAAGAAAGAAAGAAAAGCAACCTGGTATGCTTGAGAGATCCCTTACCTTAGCACTCATTCAACAAGTATTTATTGAGGGTTACCAAATACCATAACCGTGGGTAAAATCACAGCCCATATTCTTAGCAGCCGTGTGATTGGGGAGACATTGAAATTCCAGTTTCTTTAAAATGAGAGTAATGGTGCTAATTATTTCATAGGATTGTTTAGGAGAGCACCAGAAATTGCATTCTAAAAATACTTTCAAATAATAATCACTCAATGGTTGTGCACTGTTCTATCCTTTTTGTTAATGAATTGGGAAAGGGGAGGGCTGGGGTGGGCAGAGGAAGCAGAACGTAAAGCACACTTGTTCAATGAGTCTCAGAGACTCAGGGGAAGCAGGACCAAGTCAGACTGTCGTTGGCCACTGTGTTTCTGTTCACAGAACTACAACCATTAGAACTCTGCCTTGCTCCGATAGCGAAGACCTCACCCAGTATCCTTATCTTTGGCGCCTGGGGTCTTGTCTTTCTCCCAGAAGTCACGCAGGACATGGATTGCTCAGGCCCTGCTCCCTAACTAGGCAGAGACTTGTACTTGGCAGGACTGGAGGAACAGAGGCTAGATTGGGGACAATAGGTTAAAAGTGGTTCAATCATTTATGAGTAAACCCTTTAACACCTGAATTTCTGTTTCTTCATTTTGATGTTGGGGATATGATTATTTATTCAGCTCATACACTCTACAGTGAAGCATCCTAGGTTTGAAACTTGATTATGTCACTGATTCCTTTCGAAAAGTGGTGATAATAACAGTACACACCTTACAAAGCTATTGTGAATTCCAAAGTGACCACTGCAGCTGAGGGGACGGACAAGTAGGGTCAACAACATTCCAGGCAGAACTGTAAATTTCTTGTTAGAGATGCCACCTGCCTTTACCTGGCCAGCTCTCCTCCCAGGCCAGCCAAGTAATGAAAGTCAACAGAGTGCCTTCCCCTAGGAGGTTCACACCTCCCTTAGGATATACCCCATGTGAAGAGATAGATAGGTCTGGGCCTCTGAATTTACAAGGCCTAAAGCCCACCAGATTATTATCAAGCCCCTTCTGTCAGGTTCTATTTGCCTCTCAATCAGAAAACTTAATTGTAGCTTAGACAGCACCTTTCTTAGCTCCTCTAATAATGACTCTGTCCTTTGTTCTAGACCCTGTCTAGCGTACTTGGGCCTCATTCCTTTGTAATCATAACCTCTACTCTACCACCAATGGCTCTACTCCCAACCTGTGTGTACTGATGGTCCTCTTCCCCACTTCATGCTGTATAATTGTTCAGACCTGGTTAATGCCTCTCTTAGGATCATTGGTTACTATCCTCACCCTGTCTTTTATGACCTTGTCTAAATATGATCAGAGTCAGCGAACTTGGAAGGCTTCCATAGCCTTGGCAACTCATGACAAGTGCCTAGGGTTGTTACTGGCGCCATAAACTAGAGTGTCAATTTGTTGGGTCAACAACAGGAGTCACTGTGCACTTGCTCCTCATGTGGGATCTCTGTCCTTAATGTGCTGTCCATTTTGATTTAATGCTATAACTAGTACTCAAACAGTATGTTTCACTTTGTGTTTCTATGTGGGTGCAAACTGTTGAAATCTTTACTTAATATATACTAAATTGATCTTCTGTATATAAAGAGAATTGAAAATGAATCTTGATGTGAATGGAAGGGGAGAGGGAGCGGGAGAGGGGAGGGTTGCGGGTGGGAGGGACGTTATGGGAGGGGGAAGTCATTGTAATCCATAAGCTGTACATTGGAAATTTATATTCATTAAATAAAAGTTAAAAACAAACAAACAAACAAACAAACAAAAAACAGGCGGCAGTTCAAGTCCCAGCTGCTCCACTTCCGATCCAGCTCTCTGCTATGGCCTGGGAAAGCAGTGGAAGATCGCCCAAGTCCTTGGGCCCCTGCACTCACGTGGGAGACCTGGAAGAACCTCCTGACTCCTGGCTTCCGACTGGCGCAGCTACAGCTGTTGTGGTCAATCGGGAGTGAACCAGCAGGTGGAAGACCTCTCTCTGTCTCTGCCTCTCCTTCTCTCTCTGAGTAACTCTTTCAAGTAAATAAATAAATCTTAAAAAAAAAAAAAACAACAAAGCTGTTGTGAAGAAAAATTAATCTATTTAAGAGGCTTAAAATACTTTCTAGTTGTGGTAAGCTATCAATTAATATTGCCTGATATTAGTATTTTTATTATTACCATCTGAATGCCCATGGAAGTAAATCTATGATCAGCCCAGCCGCCGATACAAGCACCAAAACACAAAGAACTAATTAATCCATTAAAGTAGCAGCTTCTGTGACAGCTGTGAACGCGTACAAATCATGTTGTTTTTTTCAAACCTGTCATCTCACATAGGATTATGGCTCCCAAGCGGGCCCCATATTCTGTATGATGTTCCTGAGAACTCTCACAGGGGTTTCAGGTGGCATGAAAGATGAGATTTTTGCCAGAGGTTTTCAGAGAAGGGGAAATAAACGACCTCACAGTGTCCCTTTTGACTCAGCCTGTGCCTCTGTGGCTCACCACATGGCTACTTGGTGCCCAGAATGCCTAACTACTGAAGGCTGAAAAACACACTAAGGTCCAAAGGAGCTTACCAGCTGAATTGGTAATGACCTCTGTTAAAAACATTATGTTACAAGTACTTTCACATATATCACTTCATTGGATTCATTCATTCACTTATTCATTCATTAGTCATTAATTAATTTTTAAAAAGATTTATTTATTTGAAAGGCAGAGTTACTCAGAAAGAGAAGGAGAGGCAGAGAGAAAGAGAGGCAGAGAGAGAGAGATAGCGAGAGAGGTCTTCCATCCACAACAGAAGAGCTGGGCCGATCCGAAGCCTGGAGCCTGGAACTTCTTCCGGGTCTCCCACATGGGTGCCAAGGCCCAAGGACTTGGGCCATCTTCTATTGCTTTCCCAGGCCATAGCAGAGAGCTGGATCAGAAGTGGAGTAGCTGGCACTCAAACCTGTACATATGGGATGCTAGCACTGCAGGCAGCAGCTTTACCTACTATACCACAGCACCGTGTGTACATAATTTTTATCCATTCATCTGATGATGAACACTTCAGTTGGGTCCAAATTTTGGCTATTGTGAATAGTGCTGCTATAAACATGGTGGTATAGGTATCTCTTTTATATATTGTGTTCAAGTCTTTTGGATGTATACCCAGTAGTGGGATTGCTGAATCATTTGGCAAGTCTATTTCTTTTTTTTTTTTTCAAAGAAAAAAAGATCTCTACACTGTATTCCATAATGGTACAGCGATTTACATTCCAGCAACAGCTTATAAGTGTTCCTCTTGTTCCACATTCTCACCAGCATTTGCTACTCTTTGTGTTTTGGATTTTGGCCATTCTGGCAGGGGCAAGGTGATATTTCATTGTGGTCTTGGCTTTGCATTTCCCTGATGGCTAGTGATGCTGAGCATTTTTGCATGTATTTTTTTGCACGTACATTTTTACATGTATTTTTTGGTCAGTTGTATTTCTTCTTTTGAGAATTGTTATTAAAGTCCTTTGCCCATTTATCAACTGGATTGCTTATTTTGTTGTTGAGTTTTTTAAAATTGCTGTATTGACACATTAAGTTGATATATTCAGGATATTATTCCTTTGTCACATAGGTGGTTTGAAAACATTTTTCCTTTTATGTTCGATGTCTTTTCACTGTATTGACTATTTCCTTTGTTGCACAAAAGCTTCTGTGTTTGGTATAGTCCCATTTGTTTAGTTTCACTTTTGTTGCCTGTGCTTTGGGGTTCTTGTCCAAGAAGTTATACCCTACACCAATGACTTGGAGTGTTTCTCCCGTGTTTTCTTCCAGCAACTTCATAGTCTTAGATCTTAAATTTAGGTCTTCGATTCACCTTGAGTTGATTTTTGTATATGGTGAGAGGTATGGATCTAATTACACTTGTCTACGTATATACAACCAGTTTGCCAGCACCATTTGTTGAACAGACTATACTTACTCCACTTTATGGTCTGAGCACTTTTTTCAAAAATCAGTTGGCTTTATGTATGAGGCTGAGACTTGATTTGTGGCCTAATATGTGGTCTATCCTAGAAAATGTTCCACGTTCTGATGAGAAGACTGTATTCTGTAGATGTTGGGCAAAATGTCCTATATATCTGTTGGAGAGAGAAAGAGAGAGAGAGAGAGAGAGAGAGAGAGAGAGAGAGAGAGAAATATCTTCTACCCACTGGTTCATTCCCCAAATGGCAGCAACACCTAGGGCTGGGCCAGGCTGAAACCAGGAGCCAGGAGTTCCTTCTAGGTCTCCCATGTGGGTTCAGGGGCCCAAGTTCATTCCCAGGCACATTAGCAGGAAGCTGGATCAGAAGTGGAGCAGCTGGTACTTGAACCAGTGCTTATATGGGACACCAACACTGCAGGCAGAGGCTTAACCTTCTATACCCCAGCATCATCTTCTGATTGGCTTATTTTAAAATTCTTATCCTTGAGGTCAGAAATTCATTCCTCTGCTTGTTATATTCTGCTATTAAAGCTCTCAATCATATTTTTATTTCAGTGATTGAAGATTTCATTTGCAAAATTTCTATTTGGTTCTTCTTAATGAGTTCTATCTCCTTAGTGATATTTTTATTCATGTCACTCATTGATTTCTTCAGTTTATCTGTATTCTATTGCATCTCAGTTTCCTTACAATCACTATTTTGAATTCCATGTCTGTCATTTCATGGATTTACTTCACTTACTTCAGGGAGTTCTTTTGAAGAGTATATCAGGGTCATTATCCAGATCTCCCAAGGCAGAAGTGGATTTTTTTTTTATGGGCTGCTTCTGGTGTTAGGCCCAGAATCTAAGGTGAACTCCCCTTCCTCAGGTAGAGTGCATGAGCTTCACTTCCAATCCAGCTCTCTGCTGTGGCCTGGGAAAGCAGTAGAAGATGGCCCAAGTCCTTGGGCCCCTGCACCCACATAGGAGACCTGGAAGAAGCTCCTGGATCCTGGCTTTGGATGGGTGCAGCTCTGGCCATTGCAGCCAATTGGGGAGTGAGCCATCGGATGGAAGACCTCACTCTCTCTCTCTCTCTTGGCCTCTCCTCTCTCTGTGTAACTCTGACTTTCAAAGAAATAAAAAAAAATCTTAAAAAAAAGATGTCTGGTTTGAGTCTTTGCTTGTGATACAGCTTCCTGCTAATGTGTACCCTGGAAGGGCAGCAGATGATGGCCCATGTACTTGAGTTCCTGCTAACATAATCCCTGGCTCCTGGCTTTGACATGGCTCAACCCTGGCTGCCTCAGGCACTTTAGGGAGTGAAGAACCAGCAAATAAAGATATATATGGTGCTCTGTCTTTCTCTGTCTCTCTACCTTTCAAATAAAATGAAGACAAATAAATAGAATTTCTTTAAATAGATATTTTAGTAGACCTAGGAATCTGAAATGTTAAAAAGATGGGTTCTACCTCAAGAAAAGGTTTAAAACACATAAATGAACTCAGAGGCTTGCAATTATAAAAGACTTCTGGAGACTGGTGGTTAGTCTGATGTGGTATTGATCTAGGAAGGAGAAGAGGAATGAGAGCGAGATAGGGAGAGAGAGGGGGAGAGGGAGAGAGAAGGGGACAGGATGAAGGGGGAGGGGAGAGAGAGAAAGAGAGGGGCATGGGGAGAGTTGGGGGGAGGGAGAGAGAGAGAGAGAAAGTTTACTTAGATTTCTTGGACCATTTGCTCCTATGTAGCAAGTTTTGCTGCTGATCTTCATAAAGTAACATACAGTTCCTGACAACTTAAGGTTATATAACTAAATCAGGGTGTCTTTATAAAAGTGAGCAAGTAAAGAAATTGGATGGATAATTAATTCACATGCACACACACACACCTTACCTGCATTTTGTTTTACACTGAGAGCTAAAAGATCAAAAGAAAGACATTTGGAAGCATCTCTGAAGATAACTTTGTAAATTGTTTTTCTCACTCATTTTTTAAAACTTTTATTTAATAAATATAAATTTCCAAAGTACAGCTTATGGATTACAATGGCTTTTCCCCCCCATAACTTCCCTCCCACCAGCAACCCTCCCATCTGCTGCTCCCTCTCCATTCCATTCACATCAAGATTCATTTTAAATTTTCTTTATATACAGAAGATCAATTTAGTATATATTAAGTAAAGATTTCAACAGTTTGCACCCACACAGAAACACAAAGTGAAACATACTGTTTGAGTACTAGTTATAGCATTAAATCACAATATACAGCACATTAAGGACAGAGATCCCACATGAGGAGTAAGTGCACAGTGACTCCTGTTGTTAACTTAACAATTGACACTCTTGTTTATGGCATCAGTAATCACCCCATGCTCTTGTCATGAGTTGCCAAGGCTATGGAAGCCTTTTGAGTTCACCAACTCCAATCTTTTTTAGACAAGGTCATAGTTAAAGTGGAAGATTTCTCCTCCCTTCAGAGAAAGGTACCTCCTTCTTTGAAGGCCTGTTCCTTCCACTGGGATCTCACTCGCAGAGATCTTTCATTTAGGTCTCTTTTTTTTTTTTGCCAGATTGATTGTCTTGGCTTTCCATACCTAAAATTCTCTCATGGGATCTTCAGCCAGATCCACATGCCTTAAGGGCTGACTCTGAGGCCAGAGTGCTGTTTAGGACATCTGCCATTCTATGAGTCTGCTGTGTATCCCACTTCCTATGTTGGATCATTCTCTGCCTTTTTAATTCTATCAGTTAGTATTAGCAGAGACTAGATGCAGAGAAAGCATTTGATAAAATACAACACCCTTTCATGATGAAAACTCTAAGCAAATTGGGTATAGAAAAAACATTCCTCAACACAATGAAGGCAATTTATGAAAAACCCCTGGCTGGGGGGTAGAGCCAAGATGGCAGAATAGTAAGGATGCGCACTGATAGTCTGGGAAAAGATAGTTTAATAAAAGTGGAGTTACAGTAGTTTCAGGGAAAGGCTCGGGGAAAAAATTGCAGAGGAAAATCTTCCAGATCTAGTGGATGTGACACGGAAGACCTACGGGGAGAACAAGGATGCCCATGGCTTGGGAGCCCAGCTGCGGAGTCTATACATCTGCGCTGGAAGGGGAGGTGAGGCAAACCCTCAGTAACCCGAGACATTGGTGGGGAAACAGCAGAAGGAGCCTAGAGGGAACGAGGCTTGACCCCGCTGGGGAAAGTTCACCAGGCTAACTAGAGGAGAGAGGGAAAAAAAAAAGGGACTGGTATGGATAGGAGTCTCTCTCTCTCTCTGCTCACCTCTCAAAGGCAAGCAAGACAAAGAGCAGGCGCTATTTTGGACATATGTCAAAGCTGTGTGAACTCAGGGCTGTGCCCACCCTCAACCAAGCAGAAAAACCTGGCTCTGGGGGCGGGGTGAAATAACAGGAGGTTAGGACCTAGTGAATGTGTGGAGCTAATGAACTGAGATAGTGAAAAAAGAGACAGTGGTTGAGAGAACTCATGGAGTTCACATGAGTACTCTCCAGAGACACTAAAATTCAGTAACCTTGGCAACCTGGTGGGAGACTGCAGGAGAATTTGAGCCCACACTGAGGGCAGCACAGATTCTTTGTGTGGTCCTTGGGAAAGAGCAGACAGATGTTATACCCACAGGAGCCAGAGATCAGAAGCTGACTACCTTCAAATCCGCTCAGCTGTGCAGAATTACTTCCCTTCTGAATAAAAAAAAAAAAGAGAGAGAGAGAGAGAGAGAGAGAGAGAGAGAGAGATTTACCATGCCTAAACTGAGTGTGTCACCTTTGGCACACCCTTAAACCTGAATAACTAAACTGAGCTCTCTAGCCACACTCATCTCAAGCCTCTAAGATTCCTTCAAAAGCAGACAGTCCACTTAATACAGTCACAGTATAACAAGAAAAAAAATCACAGTGAGGGAAGAAGAAACCAAAGAATATCTCCACAATGCCAAGCAACAAATGTAGAAACCAAGGAAACAAGAACAAGGAAGACATTATGACGTCCCCAAATGAACAAGACACCCCAAGCCAAGATTATGAGGATGATGAGATAGAAGAAATGCAAGACACATATTTCAAAAAAATTTATGATAAGAACATTTAGTAGTTTTCAAAAGCAAATTCTTGAACTACAGAAATCCTTACTGGACAGGATAGAAAATCTCTCTCATGAAAATGAAATCTTAAGGAGGAATCAAAATGAAACGCAGAAACTAGTAGAACAGGAAAGTGTGATAGTGAAGAGAAATCATAATGAAATGAAGAACTCAATAGATCAAATGACAAACACATTAGAGAACTTTAAAAACAGAGTCAGTGAAGCAGAAGAGAGAATATCAGACTTAGAAGACAGAGCACAGGAAAGTATACAGTCAATCCAAAGAAAAGAAGAGGAAATTAGAAATCTAAAAAATATTGTTGGGAATCTACAGGATACTATTAAAAAACCTAACATTCGGGTTCTAGGAGTTCCTGAAGGCATGGAGAGAGAGAAAGGATTAGAAGGCCTTTTTAGTGAGATACTAGCAGAGAACTTTCTGGGTTTGGAGAAGGACAAAGACATCCTAGTACAGGAAGCTCATAGAACCCCTAGTAAACATGACCAAAAGAGATCCTCACCACAACATGTTGTAATCAAACTCACCACAGTGAAACATAAAGAAATGATTCTAAAATGTGCAATAGAGTAATGTCAGATGACTCTCATAGGATCTCCAATTAGACTCACAGCAGACTTCTCATCAGAAACCCTACAGGCTAGGAGGAAATGGCGAGACATAACCCAGGTACTAAGAGAGAAAAGCTGCCAGCCCAGAATATTATATCCTGCAAAGCTCTCATTTGTGAATGAAGGTGAAATAAAGATAGCAAACAGAAATTCAAAGAATCTGTCACCACTCATCCAGCCCTGCAAAAGATGCTTAAAGATGTGTTATACACAGAAACATGGTCATCAACATGAAAGAAGGTAAAGGAAGGAAACCTCACAGCAAAAGATCACAGGGATCTCAAAGCATATACTAGAAAATATCTTTGGGAAAATGGCAGGGCAAAGTTACTACTTATCAATAGTCACATTGAATGTTAATGGCCTCAACTCTCCAGTTAAAAGACACAGATTGGCTGAATGGGTTAAGGTACACAACCCATCTATTTGCTGCTTACAAGAAACACAGCTTTCCAACAAAGATGCATGCAGACTGAAAGTGAAAGGCTGGAAAAAGATATACCATGCCAACAAAAATGAAAAAAGAGCAGGCGTAGCCATCTTAATATCAGACAACATAAACTTTAACACAAAATCTGTGAAGAGAGACAAAGAAGGGCACTATATAATGAATAAGGGATCCATTCAACAGGAAGATATAATGATTATCAATGTATATGCACCTAATTACAGGGCACCTGTTTATTTAAAAGGCTTGTTAAAGGAATTAAAGGGAGACTTAGACCCCAATACAATAGTACTGGGGGACTTCGATACTCCACTCTCAGAAATAGACAGATCAACAGGACAGAAGATCAACAAGGAGACAGTAGATTTAATCGACACTATAGCCCAAATGAATCTAACAGATATCTACAGAACTTTTCATCGTACACATAAAGAATTTACATTCTTCTCAGCAGTACATGGAACCTACTCTAGGATTGACCACATACTAGGCCATAAAGCAAGTCTCAGCAAATTCAAAAGAATTAGAATCATACCATGCAACTTCTCAGACCACAATGGAATGAAGTTAGAAATTAGCAACTCGGGAATCCCTAGAGCATATGCAGACACATGGAGATTGAACAACATGATCCTGAATGAACAATGGGTCATAGAAGAAATCAAAAGAGAAATCAAAAACGTTCTGGAAGTAAATGAGGATAACAGCACAACATATCAAAACTTATGGGATACAGCAAAAGCAGTGTTAAGAGGAAAGTTTATAGCAAAAGGTGCTTACATCAAGAAATTGGAAAGGCACCAAATAAATGAACTTTCAATGCATCTCAAGGATCTATAAAAACTGCAGCAAACCAGATCCGAATCCAGTAGGAGAAGAGAAATAATTAAAATCAGAGAAGAAATCAATAGGATTGAATCCAAAAAAAGTTACAAAAAATCAGCCTAACGAGGAGCTGTTTTTTTTGAAAAAATAAACAAAATTGACACCCATTGACCTAACTAACTAAAAAAA
This sequence comes from Lepus europaeus, assembly GCF_033115175.1. NCBI lineage: Eukaryota > Metazoa > Chordata > Mammalia > Lagomorpha > Leporidae > Lepus > Lepus europaeus. The sequence continues at coordinate 40,485,384 of NC_084831.1, forward strand.
GAAGAGAAAAGACTCAAAGCAATAAAATCAGAGATGAAAAAGGAAACGTAACAACAGACACCACAGAAATTAAAAGAATCATCAGAAAGTTCTACAAGGACTTGTATGCCAGCAAACAGGGCAATCTATTAGAAATGGATAGATTCCTGGACACATGCAACTTACCTAAATTGAACCAGGAAGACATAGAAAACCTAAACAGACCCATAACTGAGTCAGAAATTGAAACAGTAATAAAGGGCCTCCCAACAAAGAAAAGCCCAGAACCAGATGGATTCACTGCTGAGTTCTACCAGACATTTAAAGAAGAACTAACTCCATTTCTTTTCAAACTATTCAGAACAATTGAAAAAGAGGGAATCCTCCCAAATTCTTTCTATGAAGCCACCATCACCTTAATTCCTAAGCCAGAAAAAGATGCAGCATTGAAAGAAAATTACAGACCAATATCCCTGATGAACATAGATGCAAAAATACTCAATAAATTTCTGGCCAATAGAATGCAACAACACATCAGAAAGATCATCCACCCAGACCAAGTGGGATTTATCCCTGGTATGCAGGGATGGTTCAGTGTTCACAAATCAATCAGTGTGATACACCACATTAACAAACTGCAGAAGAATAACCATATGATTATCTCAATGGATGCAGAGAAAGCATTTGATAAAATACAACACCCTTTCATGATGAAAACCGTAAGCAAACTGGGTATAGAAGGAACATTCCTCAATACAATCAAAGCAATTTATGAAAAACCTATGGCCAGCATCCTATTGAATGGGGAAAAGTTGGAAGCATTTCCACTGAGATCTGGTACCAAACATGGATGCCCACTCTCACCACTGCTATTCAATATAGTTCTTGAAGTTTTAGCCAGAGCTATTAGGTAACAAAAAGAAATTAAAGGGATACAAATTGGGAAGGAAGAACTCAAACTATCTCTCTTTGCAGATGATATGATTTTTTATTTAGGGAATCCAAAGAACTCCACTAAGAGACTATTGGAACTCATAGAATAGTTTGGCAAAGTAGCAGGATATAAAATCAATGCACAAAAATCAACAGCCTTTATATACACAGGCAATGCCACGGCTGAGGAAGAACTTCTAAGATCAATCCCATTCACAATAGCTACAAAAACAAATACCTTGGAATAAACTTAACCAAGGATGTTAAAGAGCTCTATGATGAGAATTACAAAATCTTAAAGAAAGAAATAGAAGAGGATACCAAAAAATGGAAAAATCTTCCATGCTCACAGATTGGAAGAATCAGTATCATCAAAATGTCCATTCTCCCAAAGGCAATTTATAGATTCAATGCGATACCAATCAAAATGCCAAAGACATTCTTCTCAGATCTGGAAAAAATGATGCTGAAATTCATATGGAGGCACAGGAGACCTCGAATAGCTAAAGCAATCTTATACAACAAAAACAAAGTCAGAGGCATCTCAATCCCAGATTTCAGGACATACTACAGGGCAGTTGTCATCAAAACAGCATGGTACAGGTACAGAAACAGATTTTTCAACCTCTCCCTTATCCTCTGCATTTTCTATGATAGTGCCTCAAAAGTGTCATCATTCACATTTTCCCCAAATGGATAGAACATTTTCCCCTTAACTCCACAAAAATTCCTTCACAGAATTATCTATAATTATTGCCTCCATTCTTTAATATAAATGGTTTGCACTTCCACATTACTGAAATCATTCTTTTTTAAAAAATATGTATTTATTTGAGAGAGAGAGAGAGAGAGAGAGGTCTTACATTCACTGTTTCAATCCCCAAATGGTCACAAGGGCTAAAGCTGGGCGATCCGAAGCCAGTAGCCAGCAGCCTTCTCTGGTCTCCCACGTGGGTGCAGAGACCCAAGCACTTGGGCCATCTTGTACTTCTTTCCCAGGCCTTTAGCAGAGAGCAGGATCAGAAGAGAAGCAGCTGGGATATGGACTGGCACCCATATGGGATGACAGGCAAAGGCTTAACCAACTATGCCACAGTACCAACCCCACTGGAATCATTCTTACCAAACCTAGAAATGGCACCATAAATGCTTCAAAAAAGCTTCCCATCTTCATTTTATTTATTTAATACTATATTGGTGTTTGACAGCTTTAAATCCTCCTTCCTTAAAATTACCTCTATATTTGTCTTCAATCATATTGCTGTCTCCTGGTTTCCTTCTGACTCTTCTAACTATTCTTTCAATCTCATTAACTGATTCTCCTTAACTTGGCCATCCCTTAAATTCTAGCATTCTCAAAGTTCCAGTGTCTTAACCTCAAACTGCTACAACCACTCATCCATCCATGCATCCATTCATCCAACATACACCCAACAATGATCTATAGAAGTGAATCAGATTAGATCTCTGCACTCCAAGATTGCATTGTGGTGAAGGCACTGACATGTAAATAGACAACCCCACACTGCTTCAGGCATTGTTTTGCCTTTCCTTTACTGGTGATGATGCATATCCATTTAGAGAGCCCACAAATGCCCTGCTTATCATGTTCCACTTAAGTATTTGAAACAGCAATTACTTATGATATTAAAAAGGCACCTATTGTGATCTCTTAGCCCATTACATTGCATTGTACTGGGAGAGCAACACCCTGTAAAAGAAAGACCACAACTTTTAGGAAAAAAAGAGATGAGTTGTAATTCTGGCTTCATTCTTAACTAGCTGTAGTATCTCAGACAGATTACTAAAATGCTCTGGCCCTCCTTTTCCTCATCTGTAAAATGAGCATGATATTTTTCCTTACAGAGTTATTATAACGCTTTGACACAGAACATATTACTTAGCATTTAGAATGGATATCAACCCATGCTCTCTTCTATATCAAAAGTGAGATTGGCTCAGAAAAAAAGAGTGTGAGCAATCCAGTGTATGTCTCTTTTCAGGGATTGAGACATGATGCATTGGATAACGGGGTTGAAGACAGCATCGTTTTAAATAAAAGTCCTAAATTCTCTTTCAATTTCCTTGTTCAAATCACTTAAGAGGAGCTTTCTGTTGTTCTCCTAATGAAGTCATCCTGAAAATCACTTTCAGACAGACTATTGCTCAATAATAAACTAACTGCATGATAATACACACACCAAGGCCCCCACTTTGGGTAATTTTTTTTAAGATCAGAATCCATACAAACAGTCATTGAGAGTCTTAAGGGGGTCATTTGTGGAGATTGGATTTCTCCAAAAGAAAAGAATATACCCGTTTTATTCTCTTTATTTTGCCAGCTCATCAAGAAGAAAATGATGAAAAAACTCTAACGTCTATAGTACAATTCATCACAGGGAATTTTATAGCAGAAAATGTTTTCAATTTATAATGGCAGGAATCGGTGACATTGGGCAAAGGCTGAAAGAGCCTTTTTTTCTAGTAGGAGTCTGTTAGGAATACAAGAGGAATGTAATCATTATTCATCCTTGGATACTGAATGTTTAAAGGCATCTTACACAGTAGCACTCATTTTATCCTGCTATATATCGGGTAGAAATTTTTTTTTTTTTACCAAAGCTATAATCTGTATGCCCTGCTATTAAAACTAAGTCCAATTCAGGACATATGGTGGATAAAGGGGAGGGTGCTCTCTTGACAGATTACTAAAGCTTACTTTGAGAAGTCCAGCAGAAGATCAGTCTTTAGAAGGGAGCCTTGTTGTAAAGTTTTGTTTGCAAATGTGGTTTGTTAAACGACTGTAGCACCAAGGTGAAACGCACACACACACACAGACACACACATTTCATTGGCAGAGTTTTCTAATAAATGGAATGCAATGGTAGAAAACTCACTGAACACTATTGCCAAAATCCACTGTCTTCTTATACTTCACAGTACTTACTTCTCTTTATTGATGTCACATGGTCAAGGCATGCTTCCCTGTTCTGTTTCACTCTCTGGCCTGGAGATGGGAAGTCAACATGACCTGTGAGTACTTCCGCTCACCATCATTATCACCTTAATTCTTGTGCCCCTCATCTTCATCATTTTCATTTGTCATTCATGATATTCTTAATCAAAAATTCAAATAAATAAATACTTATTATATTACACTCTGTTGAGCATAAAAATAAACCAGTGATTGTTTATGGATCCTCTATTTTCAAGGAAAGGGACTCTTAGTAGTTAGCTGAGCAAACAATTATACCACTGATGACTGCATGATATGTGCTCTGTGAGAGAGAGGGTGGTACTGAGAAAATACCTCCTGGTGAAGATGGCCTTTTAAAAAGTGAGTTGTGATGGATGAGTGAGTATTTTCCAGTAGGGAAGAAAGGGCAGGTAGAAGAAAGAATAGGATGTTCAATGGTGAGATAGTATGGCATGGTGTAGAACAGAAAGAAAACAGTCAAGTGTAGCTGAAAGGCAAAGCCCAGGGACAATGATTAACTTACCATGGGTAAGCTGTTGTTCTATATGCTCTGGGATCATAGATAAAAGAAAAAAAATATACTAATCTCAACGAGCTATTAATTCACACTTAGGGAAAATTTTTTTCTTCATTGACTGAGATCCCTTGTCAGGTAAGGTCAGCATTTGAAACTTATTGTTCTTGTCATTTGTTATTGCTTTGGGAGTTTTGTTTCTCTTCTTACTTACTTTGGTGGTCTTTGCCCTATTTTTTGACAGACCTAAATTAAGACAAAGAGTAAAACATGAAAATCTGAGATCAGATATCTCCCTTTCAGAGGGAACAGAAAAAGGAAAACACGTTGCTCAGGGTAAAGGAATAGCAGGAAGGCCAAGGTGTTGGAGCAGAGTATAGGAACAAAATGGTAGTTCATAGATGAAAAGAGCAACTTGGGATCTGGATTTTGTGAGGTCTCGAGAGAGACTGTGAATTTCCTGTTCATGAATGGTTACCCACTGATGGACTGAGAATAAGAAAACAAAATCATCTGACTTTCATTTTACAAGGAGAAATCTGGTTGCTGTTTGAAGCATAGACTGCAGAGGGACAGATGTGAGGGGTTTGCTAGGAGAAGAGCATCTTATCAGACTGAAGCTTGAGTTAGAGTGGCAATGATGGATGAGATGAGAAATGGAACCAGGACATATTTTATATTACTACATAAGCATCCCTCTTTCATTTTACTTAAGTCTTCAAATGCCTATTCATTCAGTGGATAGAGAAATTGTGGCCTGGGGGGCCCCTTGTAGCACAGTGGTTTAAGCCATGGCCTGCAGCACCGGCCCCGTAGGGTGCCAGTTCAAGTCCTGACTGCTCCATTTCTGATCCAGCTCCCTGCTATGCATGCTATGCACATGGAAGAGCAGTGGAAGATGGCCCAAGTCCCTTGTGAGAGACCCAGAAGAAGCTCCTTGCTTTGGTTTGACCCAGTGCTGGTCATTGTGGCCATTTTGGGAGAGAACTTGTGGATGGAAGATCTCCCTTCCAGTCTCACCTTCTCTTTCTCCATGACTCTGCCTTTTAAATAAGTAATTTTTTTTTTTTGGTAAAGAGACACTGTGTACAGGAGGGGCGGGATTTGTCTAAGGCCACACAATAGGTCCATGGTTGGGATCTGGCACTCAGGTATCTTACCTTTTATTTGGCCCCCAAATTTTCTATCCCCTTCTCCCAGCTCAAGTCAGCCCATTGCTTTTCATAAGCCTGCAACCCATCCTCCTGGTGGCATTTTAAGAAAACCAGACGGCATTTAGCAGAAAGCCTGCCCAGCATCAAGAGAAACTAGGACTTTGATGTGCTCCAATTGGAGCAGAGAAGATGTGTGGAAAATACCAAGCAAATGTTTGGACTCAGAATCCAAAATAACATGTACTTAACTTTGCAATTTAAAAAGCTAAATTCAAACATGTGTCTTGTTGGTTTTCCAGAAAATATAGAACCTTGTAGCATAAAATTAAATAAATACCAGCCCCAACTTGTGGATTCTTTCTCCCTTCCTCTCCCCGCCTCCAGAATTTTTTCTAATCCTTTCAAACTCCCTCTTTCATAAATTTAGGAACTTTACATATGTTTGGTCTGCATGAGGGAACTGGTTCACACTGGCTGATATGGTAACACGTAGTGGAGACTCTTTATTTCCTAAGTACATTATACATGTTTAGCTCCCTGGGCCTTTGCTCTTGCTAGTTCTCTGCCTGATACGCTTCCCAAAGCCCCCCAAAATATACTTGTTAATATCTTCTTCTTCAAGAACTAGTCCATAAGTCTTCTCATTTAACTGGCTACTTTATTCCTCTTAAATCTCATTGCAAAGATAGCTATGAAATTCTGTTTCTTTATCCTTACAATGGAAATGAAATACTTGCCTCACAGAAATTTATAAAAGTTAAATGAATATCCATGAGGTAACTTTGGAAAGACTAAATTGATTAACTGTTAGTATTAATTCTCCTTTTCCTTTCCTCTCTTCCTTTCTTCTTCTCTCTTTCTTCCTCCTATCATTCCTTCCTTCCCTCCTCTCTTCCTTCCTTCCCTCTGCTAAATTCATAGGTAAATCTATTTCTCCTTTGCTGGGGAGGGAAGGCTCCCAAACATATAAATGACACAAACATTTGTCACCAACTGCCTCATGTCCCTAGATAAGCAGCCACTTTCAGCACTGGTTGCCTATTTCCTGGACTGGGTAATCCTGTATCATGCCCAAGTCTTGCTCAGTACACCATTTCATCAAATACCAGCAACCAAAGTAAACAAACTCTTAAAAACAACTCTGGTACTACCTCCATAAAAGATGTCTAGGTCTTCAACCCCCACCTTCGACCTGGATAGCTCTTCTTTCTTTCTTTCTTTTTTTCTTTTTTTTGACAGGCAGAATGGATAGTGAGAGAGAGACAGAGAGAAAGGTCTTCCTTCCGTTGGTTCACACCCCAGATGGCCGCTGTGGCCGGTGCATCTTGCTGATCCGAAGCCAGGAGCCAGGTGCTTCTCCTGGTCTCCCATGCGGGTGCAGGGCCCAAGGATTTGGGTCATCCTCCACTGCCTTCCCAGGCCATAGCAGAGAGCTGGCCTGGAAGAGGGGCAACCGGGATAGAATCCGGCGCCTCGACCAGGACTAGAACCCGGTGTGCTGGCGCCGCAAGGCAGAGGATTAGCCTGTTGAGCCACGATGCCGGCCATATTGTCTTCTTTTATTAGTTGCATATTTTACATGAGATTTTGTTTGAGAAATAGATTCTTCTGCTTGAAAAAAGCTTTAAAATCACTGTTATGGTTCAAAGTCCTCATTTTAGACATGTAGAAACTAAAATTCAGAGAAAGGAAAGGACTATCCTGAGGAACATAAGTATTGTAGATTAGCTTTCCAAAGATAGCTGAAGCAACTTCCAGACCTAGCATAGGCCATTCCCTGGATGCTTCTCTACCCTGTCTGCCTCCTACAGGGTTTTCTTGATATCAAATGAGCTAATGGAATTACTATCTGAAAACATCTTTCTAGAACAAATGGTCGTCATCATGCTCAGTTTGGCTCATTCTCCTGGTCTCACACACCGGGAGCCCTGATAAACAGGTTCCAAATCCATGCCTCATAAAGAAAAAGTTTTGGATTACTGGCTGCAACCAATTCATTAAACTCATATTGGATCATGGTGAATAGATTGCTGCTGGTTGAGAGAATTTATTTTCTCCCAATTCAAGAGAAATCTGCAAAGTCCACAACATTTCAGTAACAAGGCCTGAGACTTCAATACCAGAAAATGATAGCCTCCTTTCTCCTCATTGTGATTGCATCTGAGCTTTAAAGGGTGGGTGGCTTATGAGAACAGAAGAAGGAAATGACCTTGGGACACCGTGCGTGTTTAGGAGAGTGATGATTTTACTTTTTTTTTTTTTTTGATAGGCAGAGTGGATAGTGAGAGAGAGAGACAGAGAGAAAGGTCTTCCTTTTTGCCGTTGGTTCACCCTCCAATGTCCGCTGCGGCCGGCGCACCATGCCAATCCGAAGCCAGGAGCCAGGTGCTTCTCCTGGTCTCCCATGCGGGTGCAGGGCCCAAGCACTTGGGCCATCCTCCACTGCCTTCCCGGGCCATAGCAGAGAGCTGGCCTGGAAGAGGGGCTACTGGGATAGAATCCGGCGCCCCGACCGGGGCTAGAACCCGGTGTGCCAGCGCCACAAGGCGGAGGATTAGCCTGTTAAGCCACGGCGCCGGCCATGATTTTACTTTTGTAGGAAGAAACAGCTGTTGTCTCTGAAGACAGATATCAAAATTTCAGGAATTTGTAGATTCCTCTAAAGGTGGACTTCGAAGACTTTCATGAACTAAACTCTAGACAGCTCTCAAATGAGACCAAATTCATAGTTCACAATCCATTAAAGCTCACCCATTCTAAGGCTGTTTGCTCATCACTAAACTGTCTATCTCATGAGACTGTCATGATGCCTCAACCAAAAGATGTATTTAGAGTTCCTGATGTACTCCTGGCATATGATGATTGATAAAATAACAATAGCTAAACTTCACCAAGAACTTACCATGTAGACAGATTCGAAGCATATAAATAAACACATGTGTTAATTATTTTAATCTTCAAGAAAAGTCCTTGAGGATTATTTTGCCCATTTTAACGATAGAGAAACTGAGACACAGAAAGTTTAAATAACTTACCTAAGATCTCACAGCATGAAGTGATAAGGATGGATTTGAGCCAGGTAGTCTATTTCCTGTGACCTTAACCACTATAGTGAACAACTTCTAACTACACAGTAGACGTAATTGTTTCTATTAATGAGATCAGCACCAGAAAGGAAACAAATATTGTTTCTTGGAAATGCTCACAAAATCCTCCTTAGCATGTCAGTCCTGCCCATGTTAGTCCTGATCCAGAACACAGGAATGACCCAATGGTTCCTTTCAAAATGGCTCCTGTTGACAGAATGCCAGAACCTTATACTTTGCTCTTTGGCATTAATTAAAACAAAGGAGCTAATCAAGATAAACTTCCACACCTGCTTGGCACCAGCCTGGAAGTTTATCATGTCTAAATATGTTTCTCATGCATTTACTGCAAATTAGTTTCTGAAAGTGAATTTCAAGGTCTAGTGACTCTGAGGTTCCCTAACTCCGTTTTCATTAAGTTTTCACAAATGATCTACTGTTGCATTATTCTTTTATAGTGCAGATTTAAGGCCCCACTATGAAAAGCAATTATGCTGTCAGAAAAGTGTATTTTGACTTATTAAAAAATCTGAAAGGTTTCAGAAAACTATTTATTTAGGTTCTCATCGGGAGGGTATTTTGACAGTCCTCAGAAAGCAAGCACTTTTCAGTTGCATGCTATTTGGAGTAGCCTAAGAAAGCCTTTCCTTGACAAATACGTGGAGCAGTGGGACAAGCACAATGCAGGGCATCAAGAAGCCTAGGTGCCAATTTCTTTGGCCTCTCTGTCCTTAACTGAAAAATAAAGGGTTTAAGCACAGAAATCTTGCATTAAGCATACAGAGACATATAATGACAGGTGTTTATACTGACCATTATGTCCCCGGTACAGTGCTAATGGGTGGATAGTCAGCCCTGAGAGGCAGACTTTATTATTCCCATTTTAGAGATGAGGAAACTAAATATTAAAAGGTTAGATGACTTATCTAACATCATTCAGTAGATGCTGGATTGCGGATGTGACCCCTATTGTATAGTCTATGATTTATACACACAATGGAATAGTATCCAGGAACTACACCCAGAACAGACTATTAATACATTTAACAGCATGGATGGTTGAAAGAAATCAGATGCAAAAGACTTCAAGTTCTATGACTTCATTTATATGAAGTTCAAGAACAGACTACTCTTTGGTTACAGAACCATGATTGGTTGCCTATGGGGTGGAGTGGGGTGGGGATAGGGAAGAGTAAGCAGATGGATCAAGAAGACAATCTTCTAAGGTGACTAAAATATTCTAAATCATTATTCAGATGGTTACACAGATGTACATATTATCAACACCTATGGAATCAAATTATTAAGCTCAGGGTATTTCATTATATGTAAACCCCATAAACAGAACATTATGTGGCTAATGGGAAGTTTGCTTTGCTTGCAAATCCCCATAGCAATACCTATTTGCAACGACTTCTAATATAGGTAAGGCAGGCCCAGTATGCCTCTACTATGGGAATCTAAGAGACAGAGACAGCATCCTTTTCTTCTGGGTGTTTCTCCTCCTATGCAAACCTCTGCTGCTGGGGAAGACCTTTGAACCGAGGGAATGATTAAGGTGTGCTTGTGCTTTCCTCCTACATGACCTCGGGTCAGTCAGTCCCCTTCTCAGACACTAATTTCTTCATTTTAAAATAAAGGGTTTGCATGTCTCTGAGCTCCTTTGTAGATCTATTTTCTCATTTTGGACCAACATGATTTTTTTTGGTAGGACCAAAATGTCCCGTTGTTTCAGTTACAGAAAGCTGGGATGAGTGCATGAGAGGCAGGAAAGTTGAAGCAAGATTGTCAGGTGGGCCGGCGCCGTGGCTTAACAGGCTAATCCTCTGCCTTGCAGCGCTGGCACACCGGGTTCTAGTCCCGGTTGGGGCGCCGGATTCTATCCCGGTTGCCCCTCTTCCAGGCCAGCTCTCTGCTATGGCCCGGAAAGGAAGTGGAGGATGGCCCAAGTGCTTGGGCCCTGCACCCGCATGGGAGACCAGGAGAAGCACCTGGCTCCTGGCTTTGGATCAGCGGGATGCGCCGGCCACAGCGGCCATTGGAGGGTGAACCAACGGCAAAAGGAAGACCTTTCTCTCTCTCTCTCACTATCCACTCTGCCTGTCAAAAAAAAAAAAAAAAAAAAAGATTGTCAGGTGGGGGAAATGGATTTAGCCTGTCCATATCTTAAATGATCATTACAGGAAAATAATGGAAGAATGTGAAGTGTGAAATAGTCAACAGAATGAAGCTCAGACATTATCCCAGTTTAGTTCTTAGTCCATGGCCAGAATCAGGACTGAGCTGTGTCTTATTTTTAGCTTATTTTTGTACACCTGTTCTGTCCTACCAAGTATCCCTTAGATGGTCCTTCCCTCTCATTCTCAACAATCCTGTGTGAAGTAGGCATCCTTATCTTTTTTATAGGTGAGGAAAGGTTAAATGATTTGCCTGAGGTTATGTGAATTTCCTACAGCATAGCTGGAATATTATTCATAAATCTCTACTTTGAACCTCTATTTTAATAGGCAGTTTTGGCCTGGAGTTAGCCTATGGGTCTGTCTGAAGCCAAGTTTAAGAGGCTCAGTCTGTGGCCAAGATCAGTGATCAGTATAAGACAGGACTTAGAAAGACATGTTTATTTTTTGGTAGACATTATTTTAGAAACTGAAGCATTGTGAATCAAAAGAAAAATAAATTCTAGATTGTAGGGAGAGGAGAACCAATTGGAAGGGAGGTAGATACCTACTATTTGTTATCCAGTAAGTGTCTACAACAGAAACAACTAGAGTTCTCTTATTTCATGTAGTCCTGCAATATACCATTTGATATGGGTAATACCAGCCCATGGAGTTGAAGTAATTGGTTCAAAATTTCCCAACTTGAAATCTTTTCTTGGGGCCAGCACTGTGGCATAGAGTGTAAAGCTGCCACCTGTGGTGCTGGTATTCCCATATGGGGGCTGGTTTGGGTCCCAGATGCTCCATGTCCAATCTAGCTCCCTGATAATGATCCTGGGAACGCAGAGGGAGATGGCCCAAGTACTGGAGCCCTTGCATCCACATGGGAGACCTGGAAGAAGCTCCTGGCTGCTGGCTTTGGGCTGGCCCAGTCCTGGCTATTGCAGCCATTTGGGGAGTGAATTAGTGATGGAAGATCTCTCTCTCTCTCTTTCTCGTTCTCTCTCCTTCTCTTTTTCTCTCTCTAGCTCCGATTTTCAAATAAACAAATAAATCTTAAAAAAATTTTCATAAAAATATTTTCCTGAGTAGCTAATTTCTTCTCTAGTCAAGAGAGGGAGAGAGAGAGTAGAAGAGAGAGAGAGTGCTGGAGGCAGTTGGGGGTATGTAAAACAGAATAAAAGTTACAGTATGTTGTTTGAGAAATCCTCAAGAAAATTACTTTTCTTTTTTTCTTTATATTTAAACATTTTTAGTTTTATTCCTTTTAGTCTTACTTAAAAGGCAGAGACAGAGATAGAGAAAGAGAAAGAGAGATTTTCCATTTGTTGTCTTACTCTTCAAATGCTTGCATCAGTGAGGGACAGGTCAATGTCAGGAACCCGGGATCCAATCTGGATCTCTCATGTGGGAAGCAGGAACCCAACCCAAGCCATCATCTGCAACCTTCCAAGATGTATTTTAGCAGAAACCTAGATCACAGAGGCAGAACTCAAACACTTACATTGATATGGAATGCACACAATCCAACCTCTGAGCCAAACACTCACTCCTCTCTTTTCCTTTTGTAACTGGTACAGATGGAACCAAAAAATGTAAAAACATGTGGTGATATTTCCATAAGTATTAATGGCTGTAATTTCAAGATGCCAGGCTATGAATTTGAAATATGGCAAAGAAAATAAAATGGGTGAAGTTACCTTTACATTATATTTGGATCTATTTCCTGGCCAATTAATTATAGAAACCTCAGATTTTAGGGGGAATGTCCCAACTTCCCAATAAAATACACAGGGAAGATAAGTAAATAATAATAATTTATAATACCTCCATCTAGAAAGATAATCAATTGCTAGAAACTTGTAGTTACTTCTATGAATTTTAATACCATCAAAGCTGGGTTAATGAAAAGTGTTAGTGGCCTACTTATGCTTTACAACAAGAAATCAGACAGGTACTCCTACCTGAACGAGGGTAAGAAAGAGTCACATCTGGATCACAATCTCTGGCATGCAGGGACTGTAACAGCCAGAAAACTGGCAGCCCTTTCTCTACTTAATGAGCATTGCTGTTAGAAGCTGTCAGATTGCATCTTTCCCCAACCTCTGCCCAATATCTTCTCCCCACAAACACATTTTATTTCACCTATTCAATGACTTCACCACCACCCCCCCAAAAAAATCAAGAGTAATTGGTAATGAAAGTTTGTGTATAGGAACTGTCATCCTCATATGTAAAGTAATGTGGACAGCATGAAAAACAAGAAATCTATAACAGTCTGTTAGAGATAGCAGTTTCGGGTTCTCCTGTACTTGTTTATTCATTTAATGTGCACCAGGGAATAAAGCAATACAAAGAATAGAAGATCCCAGTTGAACACATCACAGACTGGGTCTGTTAATTCAGGCATTCTGAGAGTCTGACATCAAAATAGTGTACGTGTACAATAAATTTACTAAGGGAAATTATTGTGAGAGAAAATAGTGAAGGATGCCAGCGGGAGGCTGGGATTGCTGTCAGACATGATATAATTACTTTAAGGGCAACATTTAAAAGATGGATAAATGGCAAGAAGTAAGGAAGATGTGTTTTAGAGTACAGTGCCATTCTCAGGAAAGATTGGCAAGGTAACAGGGAGTCCTTGAGCCAAATTTGCCTGACAAAGGAGTCCCTCATCACCTAGGAATAAGAAAGCTTTAATATCATATTGAACTCATTCGTTGGTGGGAGCAGCTCATAGAAAGTGTGGTCCCAGTGACAACACAGCAAAGTCTTCAGTACAGCAGCTAGGACTGTCAGTCAACCATAGTTCTCATATAACATAAGGAGCACTTATTAATGGTTGCCATACTGGGAATGGGTCTGGCAGGAGCTCAGAACTTAGTCTTTTAGTATAGATATGAGGAGAAGATATGAACATGGTGATGGGAAATGCCATATCCTACATTTCATCAATAATTCAGCTTGGACAGTACCCCATACATTTTATTTTTAAAAAGTTTCATAGAGGGCCAGCAGTGTTGGCATAGTGGGGTAAGCTGCTACTTACAGTACCGGCATCCCATATGGACATTGACTCAAGTCCCAGCTGCTCTACTTCCCCTGCAGCTCCTTGATGATGTGCCTGGGAAAGCGGTGGGGGATGACCCAAGTGCTTGGGTCCCTGCACCCATGTGGGAGACCTGGATGGAGCTCCTGGCTCCTGGCTTTAGCCTGGCCCAGCCCTGGCTGGTGTGACAATTTGGGGAGTGATCTGGTGCATGGAAGATTTCTCTCTCTGCCTCTCTTCTCTCTGTAAATCTGCCTTTAAAATAAATAAATAAATAAATATTTAAAAATGCTTGATAGCAAGGCTATTTATGAATCAAAATGAAATTGAATCTATAGACATTCTTATCACATTCCCATTTAACTCGCCTTTTGGGCCAGGGGAATAGAATCTTGGAGAATGACTACAAAGTATCATAAATTTCAATATATAGTGACTATAATGACAGTTCTTGTTTCAGATGTGATATATTTATTGGATAATATTAATATAGTTCTTGGCATCTTGCACAAACTATTGATTTGGCAAACACCATTTTCTTTTTCTCTTTTCAAGGACCACCAGAAGCAGCTTTTATCTGACAGGAACAATCACATATTTCCCCACATTTTTGCAAGGCTACTCAGTCTTCCTACTTTTTATCATAATATTGTATTAGAAGGTCTAGACCCAATTGTACATTACTTTGATAACTATGTAATTCAGAGGAGGAGGTTATAAGTACCTTAGGTGCTTTAGAAGACACAGGAAGTGAGAGATACACTTCTCAAAAGTCCAGGATCCTAATATCTCAGTGAAATGTTAAGATGTCCAGGGGTCTTGAGTATTTTGGGATGTCCTCTCCAAAGTGAAAGATAAATTTCCAACATGGCTGAATAGTCAGAAATTGAGCTAACTTCAGTCGTACAAGGACACAAGAAAAACAAAGGAGGGATGAATTTTCCAGGGGACTGGCTGACAGAAGTTTGCAGTGGAGAAGTAAAAGAACAGAACAGAGATTCTCTGGGACATCAAGGAAAGATGAAAGATACCCTGCTTTGGCCAGTGGCATGGTGCAGCCAGCTGCCTGCTGGGAGATGCCATCTTCCCAAATTGCCATGAATCCTGACATTAGCAGCATGAGCTGAGCGAGAATTCCACAGTACCCCACTGACTTTAACTCCACCAAGAGGAGTCTGAGCGACTGTTTGGCTTGAAGAAGAGAAGCCACATTGCTTCCTTCCCCTCCCCAACTCGTACAAAGTCCAGAACTCACTGTGAAGAGTCACACAGCTGATCTCTGTTCTGCTGCCACCAGAAGTGATGGCAGACAGTGACAGCGCAACTTTTGGGGCAGGGGCCAGATCCACCCATCCTAGAACTGTGCTGGTTTTGGGAATAAGCCCTGGAGCTGCACTCTCTCTGTGATCAGCTTCTTGGGGATAGCACCAGCAGTTACCTCCAAAAAACCCAGAGCTGACCTGAGGGACTTTCCTCCATACCTCCTAGTTCATGATGCTGGAAGACCTAGGCACAAATCCTTACATGCCTTTGCATCCTTTGTGAGAACTAGGGGCATTTTCATCTGTGCCTTGTGGAACTGAGACTGCTGATATTGGCATTATAATCTTGGGAGTAAATCGCGCTGATTCATGCTATTTGGAGTGCCCTGTCTGTATCACTGTGCTTCAGAAAGTAGCTATCACTATCCTCAATACCTGACTCCTGCCCTTTGAGATATGGGAATGATCCCACCATACCTTGCAACACTAGGACTGTAACAATCACTAATAATTTTTTCAAACACACTGTAAGCTACTAAGTGCCTGTATTCCACCTCTCTGGACACATAATTGTCAGTGAAAAATCTTCTGTTTCCATGTATCCATCCTATAGGACTAGAGCAACATTCACAACTTCAGTCCTGGCACTAGGGATGTTGGTGCTAGGGATGTTGGTCCCAGTACCAGTTGTATTCTCCTAGTGGGACCTGTAGAAGGGTCCATCCACATAACACAGTACTAAAACCACAGCAGTTGGTGCCACAAGCCCCAGCATCACTCAAACTTACCAATGGGACAAGGGGACAGCCCACTTTGTCTCCTTTGTCACCAAGAATAAGACATTGGCTATCATAATCCCCAGTGTAACTAACAATGAACTATCTGGGGACTGAAGATACATGCCTTTGGAAGCCCACATTCATCTCAAAGTCACACTTCTAGTCTGATAACCTGCAGCAGACTAGACCACTAATTCACTTATAGGCACAGCTGACATTGATTAAAGCAAAATAAATCACTCAGTGGCTACAATTCTGGGCTCACTTAAAATTAAAGCCAAAGCATCAAGTCAAGTGATATCCTTCACTCCATCTAAACCATAAACTCTTTTCCAATAACTCTTTTCTGTGACTATAACACCAAAATGCAGACATCAAAGTAGAGACACAGGAAACACAAAGAAGTAAGATAGCATGATATCTCCTAAAGAACATAGCAGTTTTCTCAAATCAAATCCTAAGCTGAACGAAATCTATGAAATCCAGAAATAGAATTCAAATATTGATTGTAAGTAAACTTAATAGAATGCAAGAGAATATTGATAGAAAGCTTAAAAATGAAGAAATCAATGAGTGACATGAATGAAAAATTCTCTATAGAAATCATTAAGAGTAACCAAATAGAAATTTTGGAGATGAAATCCTCAATCAGTAAAAGAAAGAAATATGATTGAGAGCATAATAGACAAAGTGGAAGAAAGAATATCTGACCGGAAGATAAGACATTTGAAATATTGCAATCAGACAAAAATAAAAGAATTCAAAAGAATGAAGAAAGTCTACATGAAAAAAGGGGTACCATTATATGACCAAATTTCACATTATAGGAAGTCCTGAAGGACAAAAGAAGGACAAATTTGTCCAGAACTTGCAAACTGAAATAGTAACTGAAAAATGTAAAGGTCTTGAAAGACACGTGGACATCTTTTTAAAAAAGATTTATTTATTTATTTGAAAGCCAGAGTTACACACAGAGAGAAGGAGAGGCAGAGAGAAAAAGAGAGAGAGAGAGAGAGAGAGAGAGCGCTCTTCCATTTGCTGGTTCACTCCCCAACTGGCTGCAATGTCAAGAGTGTTGGACCCTCGCAGTCACGACACGGTCACTGTTCATCGGTTCTCCAGGAACTCTCACCCTTTCTCGGTTCTCAAGGAACTTTATATTTGTGGGGAGAGAAGGAAAGTGGGGAGAGGAGAAAAGAGGAGGGGCCGCGGCAGCAGCCGCTGGCAGCAGCAGCCGCGCCGGCCCGCCCAGATCCCAATGTCCCTTTATGCTGATATTGTCCAATCAGATGAAAGGGCGTGTATAGCCTCAGGTCGAAAGTTCATCTGTTTCACCTGGTTCTTCCTAGTTTATGCAGAGTCCATTCTATTTCATCTGTTTCACCTGGCTGTTTTCCTAGGACTTGTGGTCGACCGATTGCTGCAAACCATGTAAAGGAGGTTCCCACAGGTGGCCAGCCTGCGGTTCCCCACAAAGAGCTGCACGATCGGAAGCCAGGAGCCAAGAGCTTCTTCCAGGTCTCCCACAGTGCAGAGCCCAAGGACTTGAGTCATCTTCCACTGCTTTCCCCGGCTATAGCAGAGAGCTGGTTTGGAAGTGGAGCAGCTGGGACTTGAACTGGTACCAATATAGAATGCCAGTATTGCAGCTGGTGGCTTACCTACTACACTACAGCACAGGCCCTGACATAGACATCTTAATACAGGAAAAAGGATCCAAGCAGATTCACTGAAAAAAGATCTTCTCTAAGGCATATTACAATCAAATTGTCAAAAGTTAAGGATAAGGAGAGAATCCTAAAGAAAGGAAGAGAAATGCATCAAGTTGCATAAAAGGAAAAGCAACTAGACTAAGAGCAGACTTCTCAGTAGAAATCCTACAGACCAGAAGCCAGTGGGATGATATATTCAAGATGCTAAATTGAAACAAGAAAAAAACAAAACAACTTCCAACTAAGGATAATGAAACTATCCCTTAGTGGTGAAGGTGCCATAGGTATTTCCAAGATAAGAAAAAACTGAAAGAATTCAACATCATTAGACTAGCATCACATGAAATTCTGAAAGAAGCCCTGATTTAGAAGTAAACATCATGAAAACACATGACAGTATCAAATTCACTAATAGAGCAAGTATAATCAGTAAACAATCCACAAAATGACAGATGTTAGTTCTTATCTATCAATATTAACCTTGAATGTAAATGAATTCCTCAGCAAAAAAATTTAGGTTGTTGAATGGATTAAAATAAAACCCCAAGACGCCACTATATGCTACCTTTAAGAAACTCACTTCACAAGATATACACAGAGAGAAAGTGAAAGACTGCGAAAAAGAAAACAAAAATGAGTAGGAATAGCTATTCTCATATTAGATAAAATAGACTTTAAATAAAAAACTCCAAAAACAAAGAACGACATTGTATATTGATAAAAAGATAAACTCCACAAGAAGATTTGAAAGTCATAAATATATATGCACCCAATACAAGAACACCCAGATATCTGTAGCAAATTGTGTTAGACCTAACAGGGGAGATAAACTCCAATACAGTAATAGAGGGGGGCTTCAAAATCCCATTCTCATAATTGACAGATCATCCAGGCAGAAAATCAACAAAGATACATCAGAGTTAAACCATACTATTAAGCAAATGAACCTAATAGCCATTTACAGGACATTTCATCCAATAGCTACAGAATACACATTACTCTTATCAGCAAATGGAACATTTTCTAGGATAGACCATATATTAGGTCACAAATAAAGTCTCAGTAAATTTAAAAAGATTGAAATCATGCCTTGTATCTGCCCAGACCACAAAGGAATAAAACAGAAATCAAAAGTAAGAACAATAGGACACTCATAAATACTTGGAAATTAAACAACATGCTACTGAATGACTAATGAGTCATTAAAAGAAATTAAAAAGTCAATAACATTCTTGAAATAAATGAAAATGAAAACAGAACAATCAAACCTGTGGGATACAGCAAAAGCAGTACTAAGAGGGAAGTTTATAGCATTGAGTGTTTGCATTAAAAAAGAGAAATGTCTCAAATAAATGATCTAATAATGCATGTCAAAGACAAAGAACAAACTAAATTCCAAATCAGCAGGCAGGAGGAGACAAATAATAAGGGTCAGAGCAGAAATAATTGAAATCAAAACAAAAAATACAAAAGAGCAACACAATAAAATTTGTTTGGGGGAACATAAACAAAATTGACAAATATTTAGACAGACTGACAAAGAAAAAAGATTTAAAAAACCTCAAATAAATAACCCTAGAGATGAAAAAGATGACATTACAAATTACACCACTGAACTACAAGGGGTGATAAGAAACTACTATGAAAAATTTTATGTGAGTAAACTAGAAAATATTTAAGAAGTAGATAAATTCCTGGGTACATATAAACTACAAGGAATAATTCAAGAAGATATAGAAAAACTAAACAGACCCATAACAAGCAAAGAGATTGAAACAGTAATTAAGAATTTTCCATGGAGCAAAATTCCAAGACCTTGATGGTTTTACTATTGAATTCAACAAAACACTTAAAGTAGAACTAACTCCAATATTTTTTAAACTACTGCAAAATATTAAACCGGATGGAACTCTGCCACACTCTTTTTATGAGGCAAGCAATATTGTGATACCAAAACCAAAAAAGGCAAAATATGAAAAAAAAAGTCTATATCCTTGATAAATATAGATGCAAAAATCCTGAACAAATGCTAACAAACTAAGTCCAAAACCACATGAAAATGATCCTATAATTATGATCAGGTGGGATTTATTCTAGACATGTAAGGTTGGTTCAACATTTTCACAACAATAAATGTCATAAATACAACAGAATGAAAAAAACAAACCACATGATCATCTCAATAGATTCAGAGAAAGCACTTAATCAGATTCAACATCCTTTCATAATAAAAACACCCCACAAATTATTTATAGAAGGAACAATACTCAAAATTATAAAGGCTACGGATGACAAACCCATAGTCAATATCATACTGAGTAGAGAAAAGCTGAAAGCATTTCTCCTCAGATCTGGAATAGGACAAGGAGAGCCACTTTCACCAGTCTTATTTAATATGGAACTGGAAGTGCTAGCAACAGCAATTAGGGAGGAGAAAGACATAAAGGGCATCAAAATTTAAAAAGTAGAAGTCAAAATATCTATGTTTGCAAATGACATGATTCTGCACATAGGAAAACTTAAACACTCCACAAAAGAGCAGTCAAAATTGATAAAAGTAAAGTTGCAGGTTATTAAATAAACATACAAGCAGTGCCCAGACTATACATTGGAGAAAGGATAATCTCTTCAATAAATGGTGCTGGCAAAACTGGATGGATATATGTAGACAAATGAAATTAGATCCTTACCTCTCACTGTATACATCAACTCAAAATGAATCAAATACTTAAATTTAAGACCTGAGACTATGAAGTTGCTGGAATAAAATGTGGGGGAACTGTTCAAGAAAATGGTGACAGTGATGACTTCTCAGATAAGACCCCCTCAAAGCACAGGCAACAAAAGCAGAACTACACAGATGGGATTATATCAAACAGCAAAGGAAACAATAAATAGAGTGAAGAAACATCTAACAAAACTGGAAAAAAATATTTGCAAGCTACCTATCCAACAAAGGGTTAATATCTAGAACATATCAGAAACAAACAAACAAAAAATCAACAAAACAAATCAACCCAGTTAAGAAATGGAAGAATAGACAGTTCTCAAAAGAAGAAATACAAATGGGTAGCAAATATCTAAAAAGTGCTCAACATCACCAGTTATCAATAAATGCTAATCAAAACTGCAGTGAGATATCACCTCACCCCTGTCAGAATGGCTATTATCCAAAGGACACAGAATAATAAATGCTGGCAACAATATGGAGAAAGAGGAACTCTTGCAGTTTGTGGGAATGTGAATTAGCGCATCTACTGTTGAAAACAGTATGAAGATCTCTTTTAAAAAATTAGAAATAGACTTGTCATATGATCCAACAATCCTACTACTGGTTATGTACTCAAAGGCACAAGTACATTGTATCAAAGAGCTACCTGCACCACCATATTTATAGAGGCACTATTCACAATAGCCAAAATAACATAATAAGCTAAACCTCTGCCTGTGGCCCCGGCATCCCATATGGGTGCTGGTTCATGTCCCAGCTGCTCCTCTTCTGATTTAGCTCTCAGCTATGGTTGGGAAAGCAGTGGAAGATGGCCCAAATGCGTGGGCTCCTGCAACCATGTGGGAGATCTGGAAAATGCTTCCATTTCCTGGCTTTGGATCAGCTTAGCTCCAGCTGTTGCAGCCATTTGGAGAGTGACTAGTCAATGAAAGACCTCTCTCTGTCTCTTCCTCTCTTTGTCTATAACTCTGCCTCTCAAGTAAATAAATAAAATATTTTTTTAGATTTTATTTATTTATTTATTGAGAGGTAGAGTTACAGACAGTGAGAGGGAGAGACAGAGAGAAAGGTCTTCCTTCCATTGGTTCACCCCCCAAATGGCGGCAACAGTCAGAGCTGCGCCGATCCAAAGCCAGGAGCCAGGAGCTTCTTCTTGTCTCCTATGCGGGTGCAGGGGTCCAAGGACTTGGGCCATCTTCTACTGCTTTCCCAAGTCATAGCAGAGAGCCGGATCAGAAGAGGAGCAGCCGGGACTAGAACTGGCACCCATATGTGATGCCGGCGCCGCAGGCGGAGGATTAACCTTCTGTGCTACGGTTCTGGCCCCAATAAAATCTTTTAAAAATATTATTTCAAACATTTTAAGGAAGAAGAAGGGGGAGGTAAAGAAGGAAGAAAGAAGGGAGCAAGGTAGAATGGGAAGTATTATATTCTTAGAATTTTATCTAGGAACTACACTGAATCTGTACTTTTTATTAATATCACATTACTATGAGAATTGATGAGAATCATGTTATAGTAATTATAATGCATTTGCTGTGACTCTGAGAATTTAATGTGTTAATGAATTCACCTAAAAATAAAAAAAAAACTAATGGCTGCTACTTTAAATATTTTTCTACAATTTATACTAAAAAGGGAGAACAATGATAGGTAGGTACCCTTGGATTGTGGAAGTAACATATACCATATTTGATTGTGTTGTTCTTGTACATTTACTGAATAATCTGTAGTGCTGCCAGTGGTGAGTGGTGCCCATGGAAACAGAAGGCCCTCTAGTTGGTCCATTCTGTACTGAAAGTTGATTTGGCATTTGGATCTTATGATCCAGGAGATCCTAAATGACTGTGGTGAACAGGGATGCTACACAAAGACTATAGCCAGCTCCACTATGAGATCCATAGAGAAAATCCTTATAGATAAGAGAAAATACATTCTTTTGCAAGACAGCACCTAGCTGTGCATGGAATACAATGAAGACTGAACACCGGACTATTGCACATTACTTAATCATGTTGCCTGAGCTGCCCCTCATGAACTTGGTATAATGTGACCCACTAAGCCATAAACTTGATACTACTGTCCACAAACAAATGAAAGTGGTCTGTTAAATCCACATCTGGTGTGGGATCAAATGGTATATAAGGCTCTAGTAGATCCTGAAGGCACAAATAAGTTTCATGAACTTATGGCCTGAATTTCTGCAGCATGGCTTCCTGCAGCATTGCTTGTTCTTCAGTTCACAATATGGTCTCACAGGAAATTCTGTGGAACTGACTGAATATTAAAACATTTAAGTCTGGTTTACAAATGATTCTGCAGGATGTGCTGGCATCAACTAAAAATGGATTACTACAGCTTTATAGGTCCAAGACCAGAGGTGATCCAGAAGCACGACAGTAAGGGGAAGTCTTCCCAGTGGTCAGAACTGCAGACAACGCTTTGGTTGTCCACTTTGTTTGAACAGGCATGGCTAGAATGTTTTCACTGAATTACAGACCAATGGTTTGGCTAGATGATCAGGGACTTGGATTGAACAAAACTGTCAATTTGTTGTTAAAAAGACAGGAGCTGAGGTATGAGGGTGAAATTATTGGGATGGGAAGAATGTGAGCATTTAATTTTTCTATGTGAACGATGACCACAGGGCCCTTGCTATAGATGAGGTTCCCAATAATCATACTGACAAGATAATATATTCATTGGATATCAGTCAGTCTCCTTATCTAGCAATTCAAAGTGACCATGGTAGCAACAATGGAGGCTACACAAAGGTTCTGCAACATGGACTTCTCCTGAATGTCTAATTTTCCAGTAGCATTATGGACTTGGATTTGTCTTCTCTATATCAAGTTTTCTTTCATCCTCATTATCTATGGATTATAGAATGCCTTATTCACCTTATAATTTTTCATGTAGCATTAATTCTGGCAAAGGAAATAATTTTTCCACAAAGATATGGCAGTGGTAGGCTCATAACATACAATGTCCACTTGGCTTGATTCATATCTCACTTCCCAGAGATGTTGAACCTGACATATTTGTGTAATGGTTTAATAAAGGCTCAGTTCTAGTTTCAGAAAGCTTAGGGTTTTCTGTTTCAAGAAATCATACATGATTTCAAATAGTGATGAACATGAGACTAGGGCTATTTCTCACACAGAAAGAACATGTGCATCTGAGTCAAAGGTAGAAATAAGGTTGACTCCCCTCATACTTGACCTAATAGCCCACTCTCAGAAATTCATTTCTCAGTCCAACAACTTTGAGCTCTGCTGGATTAGGAGTTGTTTGTTTCCAAGAAAACACAACAGCGATAACACTGAAATCAAAGCTAGTTCTACTATTTGCCATTTAGTGTTCCTCACAATGCTAAACCCTGAGGCAAAGAATCAGATACTTGTACTGGTTGGGGTGGCTCATTCCAATTACTAAGCTAGATCTGAGTTGCTGTGACATAGGAGTAAGAAGGCCTAATCTAGAACTCAGAGGTTTTGCTTGGGTGCATTTTAGCATTTTTATACACAGAAAATAAACTTAATGGAAAAACTAATAGAATAAATTTTACTGAGAGTACATACTCTTGAAGAATAAAGGTTTGGGTCACCCTACTTGAAAAAGAATATCCAAAAGCACAGATATTTGTTTAGGGAAAAAGGGAAATAGAATGACTAATGGAAAAAGAAGTTTTAACTAACATTATATGCTGTAACCAGTTCAGAAAAAATACTGAAAATACTATAGCAAATATACATCTCTTCTTTGCTTGTTAGGGGTGTGTGTGTGTGTGTGTGTGTGTTTATTCCTTCCTCCCTCCCTCTTCCTATGTCCTTCATATTTTATACACATTTTATCAGTGGTGGTTACCTTTTCAAGTTACTCTTTACATTATCTATCAGTCAGATGGTGACCAAAACATCGCTCAGAGATGGATAACATGATCTTGCCTACAAAAGGATATAGTAACCATTGGAATTTGTATCTTTCCTTTTGAGGAGCTGGTAAAAACGTCTTCAACATATGAGGCTAGTTGTATATTTTAGGGTGAAAACATAATATTGACAAATTTTGTCACAAGGAAGGTCAAATATATACGTAGAAGACTGTGTATAGGTGACAGAGAGAGGGACTGTGTGAATTATTTATTTTTTCTCTGTCCCAAATGCACTCTTTAATATTCTGCTGGATGATCCTGAAAAGTTATATTTTCTATATATCCTTGCTATCTGATTTCCTGTTAGGTTCTGCCAATTTCTTAAGCAAAATTAAAAGGCAGTAG
Organism: Lepus europaeus; assembly: GCF_033115175.1. Lineage (NCBI taxonomy): Eukaryota > Metazoa > Chordata > Mammalia > Lagomorpha > Leporidae > Lepus > Lepus europaeus. The sequence continues at coordinate 40,509,998 of NC_084831.1, forward strand.
GAGGTGAAAGGGACTCCTTTTTGTGTTTGTCAGTGTAACCACAGAAGTACCTGCTGGCTTCAGCTTCTAGATTCTTTTGCATCTCATTGAACCAACCTCTACATAGACCTTCAGAGATGTCAGTCACAGACAGGCAGTGCTCCCTCCCCAGAGGTCTGAATCCCTCTGTAAAGTTTCAAATTCTGATAATTCCAACTAGACCCCTTTGTTTCCTTATCCTACTGGAGATAGAAGCTACCTTAAATTATTGTCTCTGTGTTTTCTTTTTGCACTTTTAGCCGTACAATATGGTAATAATTTCCACATACTAAATAACTTTTGTTGAAATACTTAGTAGTATAGTTGTGTTTTACTAAATCAATGTGACTGACATAGTCACATAGAAATATGTCATTGTAACAGAGTCTCAAAGGACAGGCAGCAGCCAAGTTGTGTTAATTAATAGCTCCAATGTTTTAGTCTTAAAAATTAATCTTTTTTGAGGATAAAGAGTGAAAGAACCAAAGATACCTATCTGTGTGGTCAAGACAAAGATAAATGCTAGTAAAAGACAGCTGACAACAAAGTCATGCCCTTTACAAATGGAGACCTTATATAAAGTCTATTTAGTATATCATCCAATGATTTATTTTCATTTGTCAAATCTGGAAAACATAAATGATTGCTTCTTCCCCCTGACAGCTATGTCCTGATTCCTTCTAAACTCCAATTCTATATTCCAATGGGACCTATAGTGCACCCTCTCTATATGTATATAACTGCACACTTACCTTTCAATTAGTGTCTCTAGTTTCCTCAAGTCTCTAACCTGTATCCTAAAAGTATTATTTTTAAGTCAAAACATAATGCATTAATTCATTTTTTCACTTTTTCAACAAATAAGTAATGTGTGCCTACTATGTTTATGCAACTGTGCTAAGGAGTGGGGATATATAAGGAGAAAAACAAGACATACCCACTGCCCTTAGAAACTTACAGTCTATTTGACAGATAGATATTAATAAAATTCATAAATATTTGAAAAATTCTACAGTGCTATGAGCTAAGTGTACAGTGATAAGGGATAAAACCCACAATATATGAAAAGCTATAACAGAGATTTGTTTAGGGTGGGAAAAGGGAAGCGGGAAAACATACTAAAATCTTTAACCTAAAAAGTTTGGGGAACTATTGGAGTATTTTAATTTTTTAGGTACCTCAGGTGATCAAGTGTACATTTGATTTACTGAAGATGGAAAGTTCTACAAAATTTGTATAGGCAGAAATGCACAATATAGGGAAAGATTAGATAACAAACTACTTGAAGTATTAGATTAATAACAATTGTTTTTTAATTGGTCATAAATATTTGAATGACAATTACAAAGGTTGTTATGGTACTTGTCAATTTTGAATATTACAGAGTACTAATCAATAAGTTTTGTATACAGTAATCTCTGACACATATAATGCAGTACTATTAAATATGTTATGAAGGTGATAAAAATACTACATCTGTTATTTTTCTCATCTTTTCAACAAGGCTGAATTTCACCATGTCTGTCAGACTGTCCCTAGGTAGATTCTAAATATAAGTGCAGGAATGGGCAGCTGCTTCTCTCCAGCCCATCTATTCCTTGCAAAATGCTGAGATAGCACTTTTTTGCTTTCGCTATTGTTTTCCTCTAATTATGTTCAACTTAAATAGCCACAGAGCTAAAAATACACCCAGAGAGAGGAGCTGTGAGAGCATTTAGTAAAGGTTCTGAATGGATGCCTCCCTCAGAAATCACCTTCTAAACTGGCTTGATGCTAAATGTGGAAAAATTCCCAACAGGTTCTAAAACTATTGTCACAAAATGAATAGTCAGATTGCTGCCAAATATAATCCATGGTGCTGTTAATCCAATGGAATTATAGAATCAGAGAGTCATAATTTAAGGAAATACAGAAACTTTTAATTTTAGAGCTATAAAATAAAGCATACTTTAAAAATACAGAAGTTGTTGAATATAATCTTATAGTCCAGCTGCTTCAAATATCCCTTCTATGTTTGAATCTGCTATAATATCTGACCCCTCGGTGGCTGCTAACTTTGAATGCAAAAATTTACGGTAGATCATTACCTCCATGGGAAGCCTGTTTTATATTTAGGCAGCTTGGAATATTACAAGGACTTTGTCAAACTTACGATGAAATTTGACCCTGCACAGTGCCTACACATTGGTGGCACTTCTATTACCAATGTTGTGAGTATTCAAGGAGAAAAAACATAGATAAGTTCACTCAAGTTCCTTTGGATGGGTTTCATTTCCTTTACCCACAGATACAGCAGTACTACAACCCAATCATGAACAACTGTGCAATATGAGACCCAATTCCTAGTTTTCCTCTGATGCTTCTGAATCATCATTTACCAAGTGCAGTCTATGTGCTATATAAATGATTTAAGATCAGTATAACTCACTTATTCTTCATAATAACTCATTGATATAGGTTCTGTCATTATACTCATGTATAGAGGAAAAATTGAGAAATAAAAATATAAGTATTATGTACAGGTTTTTCAACAGTGAAAGGTATAGTTGGAATTCAAATTAATACTTCTGGCTCCAGAGTACATGTTCCTAATCTAGATGAGAATAGAATACAGAAAAGTATTAAAAATTCTTGCAAAAAGGAAAGATGAATTTTTTAATATGACAAAAATAAGGATTTACCTAACAATGGACAAATGTCATCAAATGTACAATGTTTAACTGGGAAAATTATTGCTTTTGTGGGCCTTAGTTTCCTCTGCAGCAAAAGAAACAACTCCTTTGAATGTCCTTCAAGGACCTTCTAGTCCTGAGATGTATGGAGCTCTACTAACATTAATTTGGGTCAGAGTTTAGCTACAAGGATTTCTGATACTCAAAACATGTGTCAGACACCAAGGTTTGTCCTAAGAATACATGAATACAAACAAATGAAGTAGATAAACATAAAATAGTGTGATATATGTAATAATAAAATGAATGCACAGAAAAGAGTCATTGATTTTACCTTAGGGTAACAAAAGGAGCCAAGGAAGACTCTGGAGAAGAGCTGATACCTGATCAAGGTTTTGAAGAATGACAATGAACTCATCAGGTAGAAAAAGTGGTGAAGGACCTTTCATGTAAAAGAGATGACACATTGAGAAAGTAGAAAGGCATGTTTGGGACCAAACAAGCAGTTCCATAGCAATGTATGGGAAAGTATAGTAGGAGAAGGAGTAGAGAATAAAACTGGAAAGCTGGGTAGGGGTCAGTCAGATGACAGGGCTGTGATGCCAACTAAAATTTCAGATAGGGACTTACGGGATGTGACAGGGTAAAAACAAATGAATTTGGTTATTTTTTAAAAATTTTGAAATATAAGCATGATGACTTATACATATATTATTTTTGAACCAAGTAACTCAATAGAAAATGACATTCCTGTAACTTAAATTGCTTTCAATGTAATAGCAAATTCTCTTTTTCTCCATATTCAAATAAAAGCCAAGTACATTCTAATACTATTTTAAAATCTGCAATCCCATATTCATTGTCATCTAGATAAACTGTCCCAATTATGGGTAAAAAATGGTGCAAATAGCAACCACCTAGAGGGCTGAAGAGAGTTTTTTTTTTACTAGGTTTTGAGTTGGAAGCTGTTTCTAGATTTATAGATACCCAAAGGAAAACCAGGACAAGGAAGTTCTGGGGAGATATTCAGCATGAACAGAGATACTGGTAATGGCTTATTGACAGTTAGGCATCCAAGAAAGAATATACAGACCATGCTCATTTTTCAGAGTTAAACAAAATTATTGTGCAATGCAAATAACATACTTGTAGGGGAAATAACATATCATAAGTTCTTATCAAGTAAGGAAATAATAATATAGGGAATTCAAATTAATTTCATAAATACTCCAATCCACTCCTTCATTTACCTATAAACCATTAAAAAATGTTAACTGAGGAAGCAATTTTGTTAAAACTTAAGATTCTCTTCATAATTCAGTCATTTATTAGCTGCAGGTCCCTGTGCCTCAGTTACCTCAACTGCGATAAGAGGAATAATAATAATCCCACTACAAATATTTTAAGGAGCTTGTCTGAAGATACATCCAGGGACTAGAAATAATCAGAATCAAACTTATTAATCATATAAATGGGAAATAGGGATATTAATGGATACATAAAAGCCCTCAGGGTTCTAATAATGCTACAGAATACACATTCTTTTCATCAGTGCATGGAATTTTCACTAGGATAGACCATATGTTAGGCCATAAAGCAAGTCTCAACAAATTCAAAAAAATTGGAAACATACCATGTAGCTTTTCTGACCACAATGGAATGAAGCTGGAAATTAGCAACTTAATAAACTCTAGAAAATATGCAAATACATGGAAACTGAACAACATGTTCCTGAATGAGCAGTGGGTCATAGAAGAAATCAAAAGGAAAATCAAAACATTCCTAGAAATGAAAGAGGATGACAAAACAAAATATCACAGCATCTGGAATACAGGAAAAGCAGTGTTAAGAAGGAAGTTTAGAGCAGTTATTGCCTATATCAAGAAATTAGAAAGGCATCAAATTGAGTATAGAAGGAACATTCTTCAACACTTGAGGCAATACATGACAAACCCACAGGCAGATTCATATTAAATGGGGAAACATTGGAAGCATTTCCTCTAAGGTCTGGAACCAGCAAGTATGCCCACTTTCACCATTGCTATTCAATATAGTTCTGAAAGTTTTAGCCAGAGCCATTAGATTGAAGGGATACAAAGAGAAAGTCAAATTATCCCTGTTTGCAGATGACATGAAGCTACATACAAGGATATGAAAAGTCTCCACTCAGAGACTATTGGAACTCACAAGAGAGTTTGGTAAAGTTGCAGGATACAAAATCTACACACAAAATCAGTAGCCTTTGTACACACAAACAACACCATGGCTGAGAAAGAACTTGTAAGATCAGTACCATTCACAATAAATACAAAAAATTTAAATATCTTGGAATAAATTTAACCAATGATATGAACTAACTCTACAATGAAAATTACAAAACATTAAGGAATGAAATAGAAGACATACATATACACACAAATGGAAAAATCTTCCATGTTTGTGGATTGGAAGACTCAATATCAGCAAAATGTCCATACAACACAAAGCAATTTACAGATTCAATGTAATCCCAATGAAAATACCAAGGGCATCCTTCTCAAATGTTAAAATTCATATGGAAACACAAGAGACTATGAATAGCTAAAGCAATTTTAAACAACAAAAACAAATCCAGAGGTATCACAATACTGGATTTCAAGACATACAACAAGGCAGTAATATTCAAAACTGCCTGATATCGGCACAACATGGGAAGCAGGATACACAGTAGATTCATAGAATGGCAGATGTCCTAAACAGCACTTCGGCCTCAGAATCAGCCCTTAAGACATTCGGATCTGGCTGAAGAGCCCATGAGAGTATTTTAGGCATGGAAAGCCAAGAGATTCTGGCAAAAAAATGATCTAAATGAAAGATCTCTGCGAATGAGATCCCAGTAGAAATAATGGGCCATCAAAGAAGGAGGTACCTTTCTCTGAAGGGAGGAGAGAACTTCTACTTTGACTATGACCTTGTCTAAATAAGATTGGAGTTGGCGAACTCAAAAGGCTTCCATAGCCTTGGCAACTCATGACAAGAGCCTAGGGTGATTACAGATGCCATAAATAAGAATGTCAATTGTTAAGTCAACAACAGGAGTCACTGTGCACTTATTCCCCATGTAGGATCTCTGTCCTTAATGTGAATTAATGCTATAACTAGTACTTAAACAGTACTTTACATTTTGTGTTTCTGTGTGGGTACAAACTATTGAAATGCTTACTTAATATACACTAAATTGATCTTTTGTATATAAAGATAATTGAAAATGAATCTTGATGTGAACAGAATGGGAGAGGGAGCAGAAGATGGTAGGGTTGCAGGTGGAGGGAAGGTATGGGGGGGAAAAAGCCATTTTAATCCATAAGCTGTATTTTGGAAATTTATATTTATTAAATAAAAGTAAAAAAAATCAATTCTAAATGAATCAAGGAGCTAAATCTTTGACCTGATACCATCAAATTACTAGAGGAAAACATCAAGAAAAGTCTGCAAGACATAGGAAATGACTTCTTGTATGAGACCCCAGAAGCACAATCAAAGCAAAAATAGACAAATTGGATTATTTCAAGTTAAGAAGCTTCTGAACTGCAAATTAAACACTCAATAGAGTAGAAGCAACCAAAAGAAAGGGTGAAAATATTTACAAACTGTGCAACTGACAAAGAATTAATAACCAAGTTCTATAAAGAGCTCAAGAAACTCAACAACAAAATAAGCAATCCAGTTAAGAAATGAGCAAAGGACATGAACGGGCACTTTTCAAGGATGAATTTCAAATGGCCAACATACACATGAAAAGATGCTCAGGATCACTAGTCATCAGGGAAATGCAAATCAAAAACACAATCAGGTTTCACTTCACTCCAGTTTTAATGGCTGTCATCGAAAAAAAAAAGTATAAATGCTGTGGAGCTAAGACACCCTAGTCCACTGTTTTTGGGAATGTAAACTAGTACAACCATTATGGAAGACAGTATGGAGATTCCCCAGAAATCTGAAAGCATTTCTACCATATGATCCAGACATCCCACTCCTGGGAATTTACCCAAAGGAAATGAAATCAGTATATGAAACAGTTATCTGTAACCAATCTTTATTACAGCTCAATTCACAGTAGCTAAGATATGGAATCAACCCAGGTGTCCATCAGCTGATGACTGGATTAAAAAAATGTGGTATACATAGAGTATTGGATACTACTCAACCATAAAAAAGAATGAAATCCTGTCTTCTGCAAAAAAAAAAAAAATGGATGCAACTGGAAACCATTATTCTTAGTGAAATAAACAATCTCCAAAAGAAAGATATCATGTAATTTCTCTATTTTGTGACAGTTAATATAGGCTACAAAAAGTATAGGAATTACACAGACATCATGTGATATGATTGCTGTTTTTTAGTCTTTGTTTATATTCCTATGGAACTGTGGTATTCCAACTTTTTACTTGTTAAATATTATAGTTAGCAGTGAATTGGACCTGTGATTATTGATTGGATCGAAGCAATGTCTTTGCAAACATTAAAGAAAAATGGAAAAATTAAGAAAAATGTATTTATTTATTTTCATTTGTTTGGAAGTCAGAGAGAGATAAATACATAGACAGAGACCTTCTGTTGGCTGGTTCACTCCCCCAGTACTTACAAGAAGTGGGTTAAACTAGGCCAAAATCAAGTATTCAGGTGACAGGGACCCAATCACTAGAGGTATCACTGTTGCCTCCCACTGGGAACATGGGCATGAAGCTGGGATGAGAAATGGAGCTGAGACTTTAACCTGGTGGCTCTAATTCTACCACCACATTTAAGATATGGAAACTTATGATTAGAGAGGGAAGTAACTCCCTAAGGTTTCTACATTGAGTTAGAGGCATGCCTTGGACTATTGAACTTCATGCTCCCACTGACACCTGAGCAGAGTAACTGCCTGGCATATTCCAGTTTATCCACTGCACAACAGAGTCTTAGCCAGCACATTTTTACTTTACAAAAATTGTACCTGAATCTCAAGTTTTCAGCTGCCTATCATATCTCTTCTTGGTGATTCACAGTACACGTTTCAAAAAAATATGTAGTAGTAAAAAAAATGTTTAACACTGTCAACCTTGTTATAATCATACTTATTATGAGGTACTTTTGTGCTCCAATGAAACACAATCTGAGACATGCCAAAACAACTGTGATAGAGAGATGCAAAGCTCATATCCTGTCCTAGGGGTAGAAGGCACAACAAGTAGAGGTTTCTGGTACCAGAAGTGTCTGGAAGAATGAGTAGGAGTTAGTTAGAAGAAGGATGTAGTGAACTGAGAGGCCATATGGGCAGAGAGAAGCTAAAAACGTGACACAATATGGTATATGCAGTATTACAGATTGGTAAATGACACGTGAGAGTGGAGGGAGAAAGATAAATCATTGAGTTTCCATCAAGCAGGACTTATGATACCATAGAAAAGAATTTGAGATAATTTCTATTTCTAGTTGAGATAGAATAATAAGGATTGCACTTACTCTCCTATTTGAAGCAACAATAGCAACAAAACCATAAGAAATAGATGAAAAAATTATCAAGACAATGGACATGAGTCAACGAAGGTTGGAGACTACTGTGACAGAGAAACTGACATGCTGAGCCCTAGGATTGGCTCAGCTTATACCTTAAGAGAGTTTTCAGGCCAGAACACAGGGAAGGAAAACGAAGCAGAGGCTGGTGTATTCCCTGAACTGAGGAGACAAAGCTTAGATTCTACAGGGGTCTTCGTCTGCAATTTGCTCTCAAGAAAAGTGGAGATGACAGAGTTAAAAAACGGAAACTGCTCTGGAGAACTGCTGAAGGTTCCCTTCGAGTATTCAGTGGAGCACTGACCATCACATATGTGTGAGGAAGCTACTCTAGGTCGAGGAAAGAGCCTTCTAAAAAGATTAAAGGAAATCTGATCCTCACTCAAGACTAGGAATAGTGCCTACCCCTACGAGCTAAACTGGAAACTTCGTAATTAACAGTATATTCGGTAGAATCACTCAGAAGGCACTTGCCTCACTAGTGGAAAATAATTAGTCCAGGTAAACATTGTTCTTGTTCCATCTAATTGGTTTGAAATAGAAAGGACAAAACTGCTTTGAAGTAATATCAATGTATCTCAAAACAAAAATTTTATTTAAGAATATTTATAAGAAAACAGAAATGTCTATCACCCAACAGGGTAAAATTCAGCCATATAATAAATGTCTGTCATGTAATAAAAAAAAGTATAAAAAGAATCAGGGAAATGCATCCCATAATAATAAGAAAAATCCTATCAAAATGGACCTAGAACTGATACAGATGTTTGCATTAGCAGAAATACATTAAAACAGTTTTATAACTGTATTCTGTTTTCCAAAACTAAGAAAGTAATGTGAAAAATATATAAATGAATCACACTGGAATTCTATATAGAAAACCTCCAAATGTTGATTGGATGGGAATAATGACAAACCAGACATTGCAGATGAGAAGAATAGTGAATTGGAAGAAATACTAACATAGCAATAGAAACTATTCAAACACACACACACACACACACACACAAACCTCTCCTCTAATTAACAAAATATCAGTGCACTGTGGGCTAACTTCAGGCATGCTGATGCATATGGATCTGGAATCCTTTAGGTGGGCAGAACAGAAAAAATATCTGCAGAAAGAATAGGTGGATTTTTTTCAAATTAAATAACTATCAACCTGATGATACGAAAGTCAAGGAGCCCTAAGCACAGGGAACATGAAGAGAAGGCCCATCACATTAAATTGCTTAAAACCAACGATAAAGTAGAAACTTGAAAGCAGCCAGAGGGAATAAGATACATTATATGCTGAGCAAGGAAAGTAAGGATGAAAACAGATTTCTTGGAAATAATACAAGTGAGAAGATGATGAAGTAACATCTTTGAAGTACTTACAGAAAAAAATGTTCAAGCTAGAATCATATACCTCTCAAAATATCAAATTTAAGGCATATTAAGGTTCATCAGACATAAAAAGCCAAAAAAATAATCTCTAGCATATCCACATTTTAAGAAGCATTAAAGGGAGTCTTTCAGGTTAAAATAAAATGATATCAGGCAGAAATATGGATCTTCCACAAAGAACTTAGAGCAATAGAAATTGAGTATCATTTATTATAGATAAATATGAACATGTATAATAAAAACATATCTTGCTATTTAAGTGACTTTAAAAGATAATTCACTGTTCAAACAAAATGATAAAAGTGTACTGTGAGGTTTATATGACATGTAAAGGTAAAATATATGTCAACACAAAAGCACAAAGGCTGAGAAGGGAGAAATGAAAATATACTATCAAAAAGTTGTTGGGGAAGGCACTGTGGCACAGCAGGTGAACCTGATACTTAGGATACCTGCAAACCACATCAGAGTGCCTGGTTTTAATCCCTGCTACTTGGTGCTTGTACTACAGCTCCCTAATAATGTACCTGGGAGGAAGTGGATGGTCCAAGAACTTATTTCCTGTCATTCACACAGGAGACCCTGATGGAACGCCTGACTTCTGGCGTCAGTCTGAATCAGCTCTGGTTTTTGGAGGCATTTGGGGAGTGAACCAGTTCATGGCTCACTCTCTCTCTGTCAGTCTTTCACATAAATAAATATATAGATAGATAAATAGATAAATAAATAAATCTTTTTTAAGAAAGTTGCTATACCACATATAAAACGCTATAATGCCACTTGAAGGCAGATTGTGATAGTCAAAGATATATACCACAAACTCTAAATAAGCTACAAAAATAATACAGCAAATAGTTGGAGTTACTAAATCAACAAAGGAGATAAAGGCGAACCTTAAAAAGCCCAAAAGAAGACAGAAAAGTTTTTTTTAAATAAAAAGAGCAAAGGTAGATAGGACTAATAGAAAACAATCAGTGAAACAAAACAGTCAAACATAACAATATCAATATTCATATATAATCTAGGCAGTCTAACTACTGTAATTTAAAATTTTTATAAAGGATAACACATGAGGAACAAATTATATGTTATCTATTAAAATGTCCTTATGTTTGGTCATTTGATAGTATCACATAAATCTCCAATACTGTCTTTATGTTTTCTATTTTTTTCTTTCTTTTTTTGGTCTGACTGCAAGATTTTCAAAGATTGGTCTTCTAGTTTGGATAGTCTTCCTTCTGCCTTGCCAAGTCCACTATTCAGGTTTTCCACTGCATTTTTTATTTGATCCACTGAATTCTTCATTTCTTTTTTTTTAAACTTTCATTAAATAAATATAAATTTCCAAAGTACAGCTTTTGGGTTACAGTGGTCCCCCCCCCCCACAACTTCCCTCCCAACAACAACCCTCCCATCTCCCGCTCCCTCTCCCATTCAATTCACATCAAGATTCATTTTCAATTATCTATATACAGAAGTACAATTTAGTAGATATTAAGCAAAGATTTCAACAGTTTGTGCCCACACAGAAACACAAAGTATAAAGTACTGTTTGAGTACTAGTTATAGCATTAATTCACATTGGACAACACATTAAGGACAGAAATCCTACATGGGGAGTAAGTGCACAGTGATTCTTGTTGCTGACTTAATAATTGACACTCTTGTTTATGGCGTCAGTAATCACCATAGGCTCTTGTCATGTGTTGCCAAGCCTTTGGAAGCCTTTTGAGTTTGCCAACTCTGATCTTATTTAGATAAGGTCATAGGCAAAGTGGGAGTCTTGTTTATGTGATCCCTTTGACTCTTAATCCTTTCATTATGATCAATTGTGAACTGAAACTGATCACTTGGACTAGTGAGATGGCATTGGTACATGCCACCTTCATGGGATTGAATTGGAACCCCCTGGCACGTTTCTAACTCTATCATTTGGGGCAAGTCCGATTGAGCATGTCCTAAATTGTACATCCCCTCCCTCTCTTATTCCCACTCTTATATTTAACAAGGATCATTTTTCAATTAAATTTAAACACATAAGAATAGTTGTGTGTTAATTAAAGAGTTCAACCAATAGTATTAAGTAGAACAAAAAAAATACTAAAAGGGATAAAGTATTAAGTTGTTCATCGACAGTCAGGACAAGGGCTGATCAAGTTACTGTTTCTCATAATGTCCATTTCACTTCAACAGGTTTCCTTTTTGGTGTTCTGTTAGTTGTCATTGACCAGGGAGAACATATGATATTTGTACCATTGGGACTGGCTTATTTCACTCAGCATGATGTTTTCCAGGTTCCTCCATTTTGCTACAAATGACCGGATTTCATTGTTTTTTACTACTGTATAGTATTCTATAGAGCATATATCCAATAATTTATTTATCCAGTCTACTGTTGATGGGCATTTAAGTTGATTCCAGGTCTTAGCCATCGTGAATTCAGCTGCAATAAACATTAAGGTGCAGACAGCTTTTTTATTTGCCAATTTAATTTCCTTTGGGTAAATTCCAAGGAGTGGGATGGCTGGGTTGTATGGTAGGGTTATATTAGGGTTTCTGAGGAATCTCCAAACTGTATTCCATAGTGGCTTTACCAGTTTGCATTCCCACCAACACTGGGTTAGTGTCCCTTTTTCCCCACATCCTTGTCAGCATCTGCTGTTGGTGGATTTCTTAATGTGAGCCATTCTCACCGGGGTGAGGTGAAACCTCATTGTGGTTTTGATTTGCATTTCCCTGATTGCTAGTGATCCTGAACATTTTTTCATGTGTCTGTTGGCCATTTGGATTTTCTCTTTTGAAAAGTGTCTGTTGAGGTCCTTGGCCCATGTCTTAAGTGGGTTGTTTGTTTTGTTGTTGTGGAGTTTCTTGATCTCTTTGTAGATTCTGGTTATTAATCCTTTATCTGTTGCATAGTTTGCAAATATTTTTTTCCATTCTGTCGGTTGCCTCTTCACTTTTCTGACTGTTTCTTTTGTAGTATAGAAACTTGTCAATTTGATGCAATCCCAATTGTTAATTCTGGCTTTGACTGCCTGTGCCTCCAGGGTCTTTTCCAAGAAGTCTTCGCCTGTGCCTGTATCTTGCAGGGTTTCTCCAATGTTCTCTAATAATTTGATGGTGTTGGGTCCTAGATTTAGATCTTTAATCCATGTTGAGTGGATTTTTTGTGTAAAGTGTAAGGTAGGGGTCTTGCTTCATGCTTCTGCATGTGGAAATCCAGTTTTCCCAGCACCATTTATTGAATAGACTGTCCTTGCTCCAGGAATTGGTTTTATATCCTTGATCAAATATGAGTTGGCTGTAGATGTTTGGATCGATTTCTGGTGTTTCTATTCTGTTCCATTGGTCTATCCACCTGTTTCTGTACCAGTACCATGCTGTTTTGATTACAACTGCCCTGTAGTATGTCCTGAAATGTGGTATTGTGATGCCTCCAGCTTTGTTTTGTTGTACAAGATTGTATTTGTGGAGTTGAATTTTTTCTTTTCCTCTGATGGCGTTTACTTTTGAGCTATGCCCCATGGTTTAGTGGAATGTATGCACTTTCAATGACTATCAAGAGGTGTGTTGTGGGTGTGGCCAGGGAATAAGAGTAGGACTGTGAGAGGGAAGAGGAAGAATGGTGGGAGCATGGGCAGGAGGGACTGTAAGGGGGGAAGTGTCACTATGTTCCTAAATATGTATATATGAAATACAGGAAACTTGTAAAACTTAAATAAAATTTTAAAAGGAAGCCTTTAAATCATACCACAATGAATCCATTCAGAATTCCCTGATGCAAATCTCAAAATATTTCCTAAATAAAAGAGCAAACGTGTATATTAACCAATGCATTTATAGACATGCATATTTTTAAGGGTAATAAATTGTTTCCTTTGTGGGGATGCATACAAAATGCCTGCTTACCGGCCAGCGCCGTAGCTCAATAGGCTAATCCTCCACCTTGTGGCACCAGCACACCGGGTTCTAGTCCCGGTCGGGGTGCCAGATTCTGTCCCGGTTGCCCCTCTTCCTGGCCAGCTCTCTGCTGTGGCCCGGGAGCAGTGGAGGATGGCCCAAGTCCTTGGGCCCTGCACCCCATGGGAGACCAGGAGAAGCACCTGGCTCCTGCCTTCGGATCAGCACGGTGCGCCAGCCGCAGTCCGCCGGCCGCGGCAGCCATTGAAGGGTGAACCAATGGCAAAGGAAGACCTTTTTCTCTGTGTCTCTCTCTCTCACTGTCCACTCTGTCTGTCAAAAAGAAAAAAAAATGCCTGCTTACCGCTCACAAATGTGTGCCTTTTCACAATCCTTTTGATGTCAGGCACTAATGGTCAGAAAAAAGTAAAATTAATCCTTTAAAAAAATGCCCATAAGACATAAAGACACAAATGGATTAAATGAGAAAGTATGGAAAAGATATGCCATCTTAACATTAATTTAAGAAAAGCTGAAGTGGCTACATTAATATCTGACTCAGTAGACTTCAGAGCAAAGAATATTACCATGGATAAAGGGAATAAGTTTATAATAATAAAAGTTTATAATAATAATAAAATAATAATAAATATATATATAATAAAAAATAATAATAAAATAATAAAAGGGCTAATTAATTAAGAAGACATATTAATCTAGATGTTTATGCATCTGATACCAGTTACTTGAAGATGCAGAAAGCACAAACTGAGAGAATTGAGCAAATCTGCAATTATAGTTGAAGATTTTTGTACTCGTCTCTCAATGATTGACAAGATACATATATATATGAAAATGAGAAAGGATATGTAAGATTCAAGCAACATTGTCAACCAATTTAACTTAATTGACACTTATAGAATACACCACAACAATAGCAGAATATATATTTTTCTCAAATATTTGCAGAAGTTTTACTATAATAAACTTATCCTGGACCACAAAACAAGTCATATATGTGGCTAGGGAGTGCAGTGGAGGATGGCCCAAGTGTTTGGGTCCTGCACCCCATGGGAGACCAGGAGAAGCACCTGGCTCCTGCCATCGGAACAGCGCGGTGCGCTGGCCGCAGCACGCTACCGCGGCGGCCATTGGAGGGTGAACCAACGGCAAAAGGAAGACCTTTCTCTCTGTCTCTCTCTCACTGTCCACTCTGCCTGTCAAAAAATTAAAAAAAAAAAAAAAGCAGGTAGAATCCACAGAAAAGCTACTGGAACTATTAAGGGAGTTTAGAAATGTTGTGGGATACAAGATAAAAATACATTCAGTCTCAGGGATCTTAATGTGGGTCCATGAAAACACCAGGCTATGTCATACATCTGAGTTTTCTGCTGTTGGACATTCCTAGGATCCTCACATTCCTTCTCACATTTACCTTTCTTGCCATGTCAAGAGGCCTGCTTATTTTTCAAGTTCTAACAAAAAGAATCTCCTTCGCCATAAAGCCTTTCCTGACCCACCGCCTTATTTTTCTATACTGGGAGATAAAATCTGTACATCTTCTAAATGCTACATACATAAAACCTAAAATGGAGCCTATTTTTTATCATTAAAACAGTTTATGAACTACTTGAGAACAGGGATTTTTCTTATTCATTCCATAATTTTTTAGGGGTAAAGGAGTATCTTTTCACTATAGGAACTAAGAAACAAACTCATACCTAATTCTCTATGTATGTTTCTGACTCCTTCAGCAAAAAGGGGGCTCCTTGTGGGTGGGGAGTGTGTCTGACTTCTCTACCCTGTTCATGACTTAGCACAATGCCTGGCGCACCTAAGACCTTTCACACATATCTGGGACTGTACTAGAGAAATCACGTGAGGAAAGCCTGAGGTTCAGCACATCTGAAGACAGTATTTCAGACTGCAGGATGAGGTCCGCAACAAATGAAAACATGAAAGAAAAACAACTCTCTCCTAAGACAACAACATAGATGGCCTTCAGTAATCTCCTGTGAGAGGCTAATGTTCTACTTTCGCTACTACCAATCTTTTGGTCAATACTAGGGCCCATGGCTAGGATAAATGATAATGCATGATCTTTTCCTGGTAAGCTAAGAAATCTACAGCATCTCAATAAAATGTGATATAAGTAAGAGAAGAGTTCAGTGTAGAGGACTTCTTAACTCTTCACGGAAACACTCCCTGGCACAGGACGGGGCAGGTGGAGAGGAGGTCAGCCAGCATTAATATTGCACTATTGGAGCCAGTGCTGAGGCTTATGCTAAGCCTTTGCCTGGGGCCCCGGCTTCCAATATGGGTGCTGGTTTGTGTCCTGGCTACTCCAATTCCCATCCATTTCTCTGCTTATGGCCTGGGAAAGCAGTAGAAGATGGTCCAAGTGCTTGGACTCCTGTACCCACATGGGAGACCCAGAAGAAGTTCCTGGATTCTGACTTTGGATTGGTCCAGCTCCGGCCATTGTGGCCAACTCGGGAGTGAAGCAGCAGCTGGAAAGCCTCTCTCTGTTTCTCCCTCTCTGTAACTCTGCCTCTCAAATACATAAATAAAATCTTTAAAAAACATTTCATTATTGCTGGCTTGAGAAGTCAACACACAAATGAGTGTAGCAGGGGAAATTTAGCTTGAGGATAGAGATCCTGTCTTTCAGTGCTATTGATGAAGTAACACTGTAACTTTTATGACAAAAAAAAAAAATGGAGCTACTTATTTAGCTTAAGAAGCTGCACAGCTATGGAAGGGGCCTTTTAGAGATCATCTGGTCCAATTCCCAGTTTGGCAGATACAGGGATAGAGGTCCAGAGAGCAACAGCTCACAGGCAGATCCTGGCTGCTGTCCTCTGTTTCATCAGAGCGTCCGTAAATTCTTCAGCTACAATAACTACAGGGTTCTCTTCATGATTGGGAATGACCTTCAAGATGCTTCAATCTTGATCCTAACTTACCTCTTTGCTTATTTCCTGTCTTCCTCACGTGTATCCCATCCATTATAATAACTTGCAGTTACATTACAATAACTTGCAGTTCCTGGAATATCCCATGGACTTTTGTATCTATCTTTGGCTTTATCATCTCCTTTCCCTAACTGGCATTTCCTTTGTTACTGTCTGGAAAATTCCTACTCATCCCTCAAAGCCTACTTCAAATTCTGATTCCTCTGAAAACTTCTTAGATGTTCTAAGGCAATGTTATTCTTTCTCTGCACCTTTTACATAGCAATTTTATATATCCACCTCTTTTATTATTATACTCTATCATAAGTATTTTAGTATTATACTCTATCATAAGTATTTTCTATGACCTTACATGTTAATGCATACATATATGCATGCAGGTTATGTTTTGTGGAGGTGTTATCTACATTTACAACTATCAGTAGAATATGAAAGGTAGATACTTTATCCAAGCAGCTGTTTATGTGGACCCGTATTTGGTCATACAATGAGTACTCAGAATAATATTACTGCCCGAAGAACCAGCATGCCTCACCAAAGCCCAATACAGGGGTCATAGCCGTTTATTTATACTAGAACTATTAGTACATATGGGTATTTATTATGATAAAATATCTTTTATGAAATAAAAATCAAGCTTTACCTATACAATTTATACATTAAGACATTAATGGACACTGACATATTTACTACATGAACTCTCAGTAGATTAGCTCTTTAGTAGACGATAGATTTCACATGCAGGATTAGGTCAGGTACATGTATGCAATTCCAAAATTTGTATAATTCATGTTCTATAGCATCACTATGGGGGAAAATCACATTCCAAAGAGGGATTGTCTTGATATAAAATGTTGAAATGAAATACAAAATTTCAAACATAATTTAAGCCACAAGATTTAAATCAGTTGGCTGCTTCCTTGACTCACCATGCAGAGCTAAATTTCAAAGTCCTGGATCCAACACATAAGTCTTTTTTTAAACTGGTGGCTCTCGGCCAGCGCCGCTGCTCACTAGGCTAATTCTCTGCCTATGGCGCCGGCACCCCAGGTTCTAGTCCCAGTTGGGGCGCCAGTTCTGTCTCGGTTGCTCCTCTTCCAGTCCAGCTCTCTGCTGTGGCCTGGGAGTGCAGTGGAGGATGGCCCAAGTGTTTGGGCCCTGCACCCCATGGGAGACCAGGAGGAACACCTGGCTCCTGGCTTCAGATTGGTGCAGCACACCGGCCACAATGCGCCAGCCATAGCGGCCATTTAGGGGGTGAACCAATAGAAAGGAAGACCTTTCTCTCTGACTCTCTCTCTCTCTCTCTCTCTTGCTGTCTTACTCTGCCTGCAAAAAAAAAAAAAAATTAAAAAAAATTAAACTGGTTTCTGTGCACCTCTTTCTTCTCCTCTGGCCCTGATGCATCACACACTATAGTCTCACTAAACTGCCGTATGGGCTTTTCCTTTTTGCTCTTCACCTGGCTGAAACCAACTTATTCATCCGATCTGATGTCTCAATGGTTAGGGACCCCTTTTAGCTCCTCACAATGCTTGGATGTCCTGTGTCTCAACAAAAATCATACCATGTGGTCACTCCTCACATTTTAGTTCTGCTCATTACACTAAAGATCCTGAGAGCAGGGATCTAATTGGTCAGTCCACAGATATGTATTGAGCACCTACTAAGTACTGGGCATTGTTACAGGTACTGGGGATACAGCAAGTAAGAAAACAAAGGCCATCCTACCCCCACACTTAGGAAAATACAGTTGTAAAGGAATAAAAAAATTAAATAAGATCAGTCTAGCTACTGATCCATTCCATGAAAAAAATTAAATGGTACAATGTGATAGTGATTGCAGCAGTTGTAGCATATTTAAATTAAAACAATCTCTATTTTATTTATCGTAAAGGAAGAGACCCATCTACTTGTTCACTTCTCAAATGCCTGCAACAGTCAGATCTGGGTCAGGCCAAATCCAGGAGCTCTATCTGATCTCCCACAAGGGTGGAAGGAACCCAATTAATTTAGCCATCCCCGGCTGCTTCTGAGGGTACACACTGGCAGGCAGCTAAATTGGGAATGGAGCTGGAACTCAAACCCATACATTCTGATTTAGGAAGAGGCACCTTAACTGTTGCCCCAAATACTTGCTCCAGTAGTGGTGACATCTTTTAACTAGAATGAAAATGAAAATCCTCCTTGAGAAGGAAATCTTAAGTGGGACCTCAATGAGGAAAATTCCCTGTGAAGAGAGCGCCAAGTCAGAGAGAGAATCAGATTGCTATTTTTGGGTGATAGAAAGAAGGTCACAGCAATTAGATCACAGTAACCACTGAAGAGAAAAGACAGGAGAAGCAGGCAGGGCCCAGTTCCTATAGGGTCTTACTGGCCATGGTAGGTACCCTAGATTTCATCTGAGTTAGAATGGAAGCACTTGAAAGGTATTAAGCAGGCAGTTACATGACCTGGGAGGAAGAAACAGGGAGACATTTCAAGGGCTATTTCTGTAGTCAAAGCAAGATGTGACAGTGACTTGAACTAGGGTTATAGCATACAGTATGAGGGAAAGTGATTAAAGTAGAGGTATATACTAGAGATAGAGCTGGCAAGACTCACTAATGGACTAGATGTGAGATTTAAGGGAAAGAGAAATTAATCATAGTCCTCAGGGTTTTTTTTTTTTTTTTTTTTTTAACATGAGGCCCTTTACTACAATGGAAAAGTGCTGAGTTTCTGCTTTGGATGTATTGATACTGACATGCCTATAAGACATCCAGAGGGAGATGCTGTGCATGCAGTTTGATTGTACTAGTCTAGAGTTCAGGAGAGGTCGACAATGTGGATACAGGACTCACTCATGTGTAGTTGACATGATAGTTGGATGAACTGGAGAGTAATTATAGCTGAAGAAGAGAAAGAGAAGAGAAGACAGAATGACTGGGGTACGCCAACATTAAATGTATGGCAGAGAAAGAGCCATCAGGGCATCCTGAGAAGCACTGACCACTGAGGAAAAGGAGAAAGAAGAAGAGGAGGAGAGAGAAGGGGAGGAGGAGAAAGGAAAAGAAGACTGAAAGAGAGGAGGTAGAGGGGGAGAACTACAATGACAAAAAGAGTCTAGTAGACTGAGAGTATGAAGAAGAAAGTACTTTAAGAAGGAGGTTTTGGGGACCAGTGTTGTGGCATAGCAGGGTAAGCTGCCATCTGTTACAATGGCATCCCATATGGGCACCAGTTTGGGTCCTAGCTGTTCCATTTCTGATCCAGCTCCCTGCTAATGTGCCTGGGAAAGTAGCAGAAGATGGCCCAAGTGCTTGGGCCCCTGCCACCTACATGGGAGACCCAGAAAAAGCTCTGGGCTGTCAGCATTGGCCTGGCATAGCCGTAGTCATTGCAGCCACTTAGAACCAGTGGATGGAAGAGCTCTCTCTTTCTTTCACTCTCTCTCTCTCTCTCTGTGTAACTCTGCCTTTCAAATAAATAAATAAATCTTTAAAAATTTAAAAAGTAAGTTTTGATTTAGCTTTGTGAAGTGCTGTTAGGAAATTCAGTAACATGAAAACAGTTAAGTGATCAATATGATTGTCATGATGTTGGTTCATGAAGATCTTGATAAAGGGTGTTTCTGAGGAATGTTAGAATGAAAACTCAACCCGAGAGGACTGAAAACAGTGATGCATGGAGAAGAAGTGGAAAGAACAAGTATAGGTAATTCACTGAAGTTCTGCTATGAAGCAAGGCAGAGACTGGAGTATAACCACAGGAAGATGTGTGAGGTCAAGGAAGGTTCTTTCTCTTTTTCTTTCTCCCCCCTCTTCTTTTTTCTTTAAAGATTTATCTTAAAGACAGAGTGACACAGAGCAATAGAAAGAAATTGAGACAGAGATGAAGAGAGAGAAAGAGAGAGAGAGAGAGAGAAACGATATCTTCCATTTGTTGGTTCGCTTCTCCAAATGCCAGGGCTAGGCCAGACCAAAGCCAGGAGCCAGGAACGCCATCCTGTTCTCTCACATGGATGGCAGGGTCCAGATACTTGGCCATCTTCTTATGCTTTCCTAGGCACATTTGTAGGAAGCTGAATTGCTGAATTGGGAGCTGAGCAGTCAGGACTAGAACTGAACTCCAATATGGGATGTAGGTAATGCAGGCTTGTGGCTTAAGCTGATGTACTGAATGCTGGTCTTGTTTTTTTATTTTTTCTCCATCCCTCTCCTCCCCTCCCCTCCCCTTCTTTTCTTTTGTCCCCTTCTCCTCCTTCTTTCCCTCTTCCTCTCTCATTCCCTCCTCTTATCTAAATATGATAAATATTATGACTTATTTCTAAAAAGGGAAATACAGGAAAAAAATAAAGATGTAGAATAAATAGAGTTAAAATCAGAAGAGGTCTAGAATATAAGTGATTGGACTTAAACAGGATCAAAGGCACGTTTCCATTCTAACAAAAGTAAGGCTGAGTGTATGGATACAGTCCAAGGAGGTTGGTGAATTTTGAGGTAGTTATCATATGACTTATTTTTTTCTTTATTAAGAATTAGTCAAGGTAAACCAGTTAAGATGACTTATTTGGCTCCATTTTCCTAGCTCTTGGCACTTTGTAAATATTTGCTAGTGAGCCAATGATCTGGCTCCATGAATGAAATCTTAAGAGGAACTATGTATACAAAAACTCTTAAACTGAAATCCTGGGTCTGTCCATTACCGCCTGTGAGACCCATACCAAATGACTTAAAGTTTTTGAATGTAAAGTTTATGATCCATAGAACATGGATGAAATGTTTTCCTCATAGGTATATTATAAAAGTCAGCAACTATATATAAAGCACCTAGCATAGATTGTTCCACATAAATTTTCATAAATGGGTCTTGCTACTCGTGAGGAACATTGTTACCATTGCTGCTATTCCTATGAGTAAGGGTCAACATCAAACTCTTCTATTTGTTTCCTCAAATAAATTGTGAATGCTTGTTAAATTAAAGACTCTGCCTTATAAACATTTCACAGTGGGTTTTTTGTCTGAGATGATAATGAATACAATTGATATAGATATTCCAAACTGAGAAATAACCTTTTACCTTTTAGGTTGGGTAGTTAGAGAAAGTTGGAGTCAATAGTTTGAAGACTAAAGCAAAACTATTTCATGTTTACTTGCATTTTAATTAATATAATTGTATCAATTCCTCCTTTCTAGCTTCCCAAGAGTTGGTGGGATGGGCGTTTTTCTTCCAATTTCATTAATGAAGAAACAGACTTACAGCAGTGAAATGAGTTATAAAGTGCTCAGTAAATAAGTATGGGGCTTTGATATCTGCATCCAAATGCTATGTGCTTTCTGCTACACTCATGATTTGAAACATACCACGGGAAGAACCAAATGAAAGAGAATGACAGTAGAAGTGAGAGCCCATTTGAACTGCAGCCTGCCTATCTGACCTCATAGATTATAGTGGAGGCTGGTGGATGGCCCTGAATATCTTTCCCTCTCTTCCTGGGCATGTGACCAGACCACATAGTCTATGAATATTCCCATTGCACTTAAGTATAGCCATTTAAGTTCTGACCATTGGAATGCAAATTAAAGACAAGTGTGTCACCTTGGCCTAAGCTATAAGGCAGTGAGCTTTCTTTCTCTAGCCTCTTTTTCCTCTTCCCACAAGTTAGAACCTGATGGAACTTGAATTGGAATGTGCAAATGACAAAAAAAAAAAGTGCATCAGGGTACCGGGGGCAACATAAGTTCTTGAATAAATATAGAAAATAGAGCTGGCTGGGCAATATGGAACCACTTTGTGAAAGAGGATAAATTTGATTGTTCTTTTTAAAAAAGATTTATTTTATTTATTTGAAAGGCAATTACAGAGAGATGCAGAGAGACACACACAGAGGGAGTCGGAAAAGAGAGAGAGAGAGAGGAAGAGGAAGAAGATGAAAAAGAGAAAAGGAAAGAAAAAAAAAGAGAGAAAGATCTTTCATCTGGTGGGTCCCTCCCCAAATGGCTTCAGTGGCTTATACTAGACCAGGCTAAGCCAGAATCTGGAGATTCAGACTTGGGCCATCTTCCACTGCTTTCCTAGGTCCATTAGGAGAGAGTTGGATTGGAAGTAAAGCCGCTGGGACTCAAACTGGTGCTCATATGGGATGCCAGTGTCTCAGGTGGAAGTGTAACGTGCTACACCACTACACCATCCACAACTTCATTGTTCTTTAAGTCACTGTGTTGTTGGGTCTCCATGAACATTACTAATACACAGGAACACATGCTGTAGGAGAGGAGGATAAGAAGTACACAGCAGCTTCTTGATGATCTTTCTGTGGCTCACCTGAAGGTCAGATAAGTCCAGTCTACCCCCAGCAGCAGAACCAGAACACATTCATAAGTGGGACTCAGAGGCACACTTCCATAAAAGGAGAACTTGCTTTCTGAGTTGTTCATAATAGTGAGGGTATCTTTAAAGATAATGAGTTCCAGCCGGCGCCATGGCTCAACAGGCTAATCCTCCGCCTTGCGGTGCCGGCACACCAGGTTCTAGTCCCGGTTGGGGTGCCGGATTCTATCCCAGTTGCCCCTCTTCCAGGCCAGCTCTCTGCTGTGGCCAGGGAGTGCAGTGGAGGATGGCCCAAGTCCTTGGGCCCTGCACCCGCATGGGAGACCAGGAGAAGCACCTGGCTCCTGGCTTCGGATCAGCGCAATGCGCCGGCCGCGGTGGCCATTGGAGGGTGAACCAACGGCAAAAAGGAAGACCTTTCTCTCTCTCTCTCTCTCTCTCTCACTATCCACTCTGCCTGTCAAAAAAATTAAAAAAAAAAAAAATGAGTTCCTTGTCAGTTCAGGTGTGGCAGCAGGGATTGGATGGCCCACTGATAAAAGTGCTATAGCCAGGGCTCAAGCTTTGTTATAAGCTTGAACTTGACGACCTTTAAGGTCCCCTCCGTTCCTTAGAGTCTAGACTATAGAGGAAAACAAATCTCATCCAATTAAGGACCTCAGAAAAGCAAGCAATGACTCACTGATGTAGAAGCAGGCTGTGCCTGGAGTTCAATTGCCCTAATAATCATCATCATCACAGAAGTTCTATTGGCTTTTTCCCCCTTTGATTAAAGTCCTCAGAAATACCTTTAGGCTCCCTTCCAAACAAATGGCCCATTACAGAAACTCAATTTTAATCTGATCTCTCCTTCGGTAATTACATTCTTGGTCAGGGGAACAGGACATCCACTTAATGAAGGGGATGCAGCTCAAAGGGTAAGCACTGCAAATGTCCAGAAGTGAAGAGAATGCATTTGGCATGACACGCCTCCATCAAAGCACATTAGGAAAATGCTGCACAGCATGGTAAAAGCCCCAGCTTGGAAGGCAGAAGGTCTGGATGCTGTCTTGCCCTTGACCCTGACTCACTTCCTCTCACTAGTCTCTACAATTCATCCCACTTGCATCCAATCCATATTCCACAAAGTGGTCTGAAGGAATTCCAAAAACCCTTACATACAAATAAGACACTGTGTTTTAAATCTTTCCTTGAATATCCACTATTTTTTGGATAAACTCTAGTAACATCCACAAACCCCTCCAATCCCATTATCTAGACTCTGAATGCCTCTTTGCAATCAACAGGGTCCATTCTATTTTAGCCATACTTGGCTTCTTTCAGTTCCTAGAAATAGAACCTCTTGCTTCAGTCTCTGTATTTGGTATTCTCTATCAGAAACATTTCTCTGCCTTGCAGTTTGTCTAGTTAACTTCTCTCCACCCTTTGGATCCCAGACTCTTAATTTTATTTTACGATCCCTTACATAGAAGTATGTGTCAAATCCTATGTTCTTTCTAAGTGTTAACTAGTTTGAAACTAATCAAAACTCTAAAAGTAGGAATCATATTATTCTTACTTTACACCTAGTGGGGACACTAAGACCAAGAGAAATTATGTGTCTTTTCCTCATTTTTCTCTAAAAAGGAGAAGAATAAGGGTTCTAACCCAGACAATCTGGCTGCAGGATTGATGTTGTTACTCCTGTATTAAGCTGAGGCATCACTTCCTCGGGGAGACCTCTCTGACCTGATGCTTTCCGTTTTGGATCTATTCTATTGGAGTACATGTCATTCCAGTGTGATTAATTATGCAAGGCTGTCGAAGCTCTGTGAAGATGTTAATCCCATCTTTCTTTTCCATTGCTGCACCTCCATCTCCCATCATATCCTGGAAACTCAGTAAATGTCTTTTGATTGAATTCATGAATATATGAAAAAGACTCAGTTTTCTAATGTGTAAAATTAGGAAGTTGACCTTGGTCTATACTTTTTTCCTATTGCTTTGAGTAAGAATATCCCAAGTTTATATGTTGGCCTTGATATGTGATTGAAAGCCATCGGAGTGCAAGGCATTTTAACTATTTGGATCTTAGCTGTTTCCACTGCAGAAGATTGGCCTAGATAGCCCTCTCAGATTCTTCCACCTCTAGGACATTACAGGTGTTTAGATGCCATGCATATTGTGGGAAGGAGGGTGCTGTGGAAAGTTTGGGTTGTATCTGCCAAGTTTAACATTGTCTTTTTCTGACCTGGTATAAAGCTATTATTGTACACACCATGAGAGAAGAGAAAAATCTTGAGGCTTGAAAACACAATTCAATTTTTAAGGCCAGGAAGAAATGCAGGAAATTTAGGAGTAATCAAAGATTATTACAGTGAAATGAAAAGAACATAAAACTTAAAGACAAAAGCTAGAGTTTTAACATTGGGTCCTTCTAACTTACCAAACTATATCATCGTGAATAAGTCAGGTGATTGGTAAGGTCAGCCTTTATTTATTTATTTTTTTTTTATCTTTGGGATTCTTTTTTTTTCATTTATTAAACTTTTATTTAATGAATATAAATTTCCAAAGTACAGCTTATGGGTTACAATGGCTTCCCCCCTCCCATAACTTCCCTCCGCCATGAACAGGAGTGTCAAATTGTTAAGTCAGCAACAGGAGTCACTGTATACTTACATCCCATGTGGGATCTGTCCTTAATGTGTTGTCTAATGTGCAGTGATGCTATAACTAGTACTGAAACAGTATTTTTACACTTTGTGTTTCTGTATGGGTACAAACTGATGAGATCTTTACTAATTATATACTGAATCGATCTTCTGTATATAATGATAATTGGAAATGAAAAAAAAAACCTGATGTTAAATTGGAAATGGCATAGAAAATTAATTAATTTTTTAAAAAAAATATTAAGTAGGATCTCTGTCTTTAACGTGCTGTACACTGTTATTTAATGCTATAACTAGTACTCCAACAGTATTTTTTTCACTTTGTGTTGCTATATGGGGGCAAACTGTTGAAATCTTTACCTAATATATACTAAATTGATCTTCTGTATATAAAGAGAATTGAAAATGAATCTTGATGTAAATGGAAGGGGAGAGGGAGCGGGAAAGGGGAGGGTTGCGGGTGGGAAGGTCAGCCTTTAAATTGGACTAAATTAGCATTTTGCCTTTGAATATTGCTTTTGAATTATGATTCATTTTCAAGGATTTTCAGTTCTGCTTTATTTAAGGAATCTTCAGAAGCCTCTGGTAGCTTCTAGTCTTTTGTTCTTTCTGCCCTCCAGAGAGTTCAAAGAGGAACTAAAGTGTAAGGATTAATAAGATCAACCATCAGATAATACCATCTCAAAGAGGCTAATGTTAACTTGAAACCTTCTGTTGACAAGTAGTTATTTAGCCTTTATTATAAGTCAGATGGCATGAAAGAACTTGGATAAATGCTTCAATTCTGTTCTTCAGTGTTCTCACTTATTAACAGGAAGATTTGAGTGCAAATGCTGGAAATTACAAACACTCAGCGAATGGGTAGGAAGATTCTAACCTTATAACTTGTCTGGATTTTTGGTAGAAATATCCTTTCAATAAGCATCTTTAAAATGAGATCTGCTTCCCAGTACTGTGGGTGGCATCTTAACCTACCTAGGCTTCAGAACAACAAAGGATTCTGCTTCAATTCCAATCTTAATCTTCTCTCTGGTCTCCAAATCCTGTCCACTCTAACTTCTGAGTATCTCTTTAACATATCAATTCTTCTGTGATGCTTTCTACATGACTAGCCAAGATTACCAAGATAGTTTCTGATACCATTTTCTCCTGCCACACAGACGGTTCTTAAAATTTGATCATATCGGGCTGGTGCCACGGCTCACTAGGCTAATCCTCCGCCTTGTGGCGCCGGCACACCAGGTTCTAGTCCTGGTCGGGGCACCGGATTCTGTCCTGGTTGCCCCTCTTCCAGGCCAGCTCTCTGCTGTGGCCAGGGAGTGCAGTGGAGGATGGCCCAAGTGCTTGGGCCCTGCACCCGCATGGGAGGCCAGGAGAAGCACCTGGCTCCTGCCATCGGATCAGCGTGGTGTGCCGGCCGCAGCGTGCCAACCGTGGCGGCCATTGGAGGGTGAACCAATGGCAAAAGGAAGACCTTTCTCTCTGTCTCTCTCTCTCTCACTGTCCACTCTGCCTGTCAAAAAAATAAAAATAAAAAATAAATAAAAAAAAATTTGATCATATCACCTATTTGCTTTAAAAGATTCAATGATGTCCATTGTCAGCAGGATAAACTCAAATCTCTGGGGTATGATAATATAACAATATCCACAAGGTATCCCTATGACTGGAACCTGGGGCAATTTAGCTGGCCTCCTTAATTTCCAGTTTTTAATCTATAAATGGGATAATAATCTCTAGAAAGATGTGGTTAGATTACACTAAACATTGCAATTCAGGTGCTTAGTACAGTATATGGACCACAGAGTGCAAAAGTAAACTTCTTTTTATCCCTAAGGAAGTCATGTATAATTGGGGAAGGAAGAGACAGATGTGTTTACAAGTATGGAAAAGATCAAGAAAAACAGATGTGTCAGCAGCATTCTATGCAAGCTCAGAGGCAGGGGATTGTAAATATTCACTGAGAAGTGACAAAAGCCTTTTAAGTGGAGGTAGTATTTGATGTAGGTCTTGAGTGGTCATGTAAGATGACTATTTTGGACAGAGTTTGTTGTCCCACTTTGATGGCTGACCTTCCTGTCTGTCCTTTCTGGGGCCTTACTCACTGAAAGTTGAAATAATTAGTATGGAATTTCTTTTCTCTAGGATATGATGATGTACTTGTTCCTCCTATAAAACTAAAGGCTTATTTTTCCAATATAATTGATCCCTTAAGCTTCAGAGACTCAAACATTCTCTCTACCTTCAAAACAATAGAAAATTAAAAGAACAATTTCTCTTTACCTTCTAAATATTGGCAACTTAAAATAGGAGAATGAGGGAGAGAACATTAAGGTCTCATTGGTTTCAACTCTCAACAATGTAATGTGTAATTTTTCTCATTGGAATTTCAAGAACTCTTATTATTTAATCTGTTATTTATTCTGTTAAAGTACAGTCTTCCTTAAGAGCAAAAGGATTAATGGTTTCAAATTCCAGCACGATGACCTTTATTCTACATTAAAATGCTTATTTGAAACCACTCTTCTAGGGCTCCCATAAGCCATTTGGTATTGAACATCGAAGAAATATAAAGTTTAACTCCCACTCCAGTCAGGAAGCAGGATTTTAGAAATAAAAATAGGCTTTTGTAACGTGCATGCCTAGGTGCATGGAAAATGCTTTGTACAGTTTGTGCACAGACCAAGTAAGTAGGAGCTTTGTTGGATTAGAGCCTATCCCCTCTGTTCAGCCTTGGCTTTGGTTCATCATGAAGTGAAACAAGGTCACTTTCTGTGTATTTCTCTATGGCAAAACACATACCTTAATCTATAACATGAAAGAAAGGGAATATATAAAAAAAAAGTATGAATCAATGAAACATTAAAAATAAAGTTGGAAGATTTAATACAGAGAAAAGAAGAAAATTAAAAATGCACATTTATTGGCTGCCTACTATCCTTTAAGCATTGTACCAAGAGCTTCTATGTGATTTTATCCGCAAACAACCCTTTGGTTCAGATAAGAGTGACTTCCCCCACCATTAGTCCCACAGCACAAACCAATGACTTGTTCACAGCACCCTTCTTGCTTTCATCATAGTTACACATATGTGAGTCTTGCCTCCTATACTAGACCGAGGCTTTCTTTGAGGGCAGGCACAGCTGTTGTCTTAACTATTTCCCTTTACCCTGAGAGCCATGTCTGTATTTACCTACTAGTACTAGTGCATTTTATTGCAATAGTCACTGGGAATCACCTCTTTCCTGCCTGTTCAAAATCTCCTGTCCATCAATTATAACACAGCCCAAACAGAATGCATCACTTGGGTCCCCACAAGGCTCTGGGAGCCAGATACAGCAGACAGCCATCCCCAGTTTACCCTGAGGACTTTGATTTTTCAAGGAGTTTCCTAAAATTCCAGAGTCTCTGAATAGTTCAGAATCCCTCTTGCTGTCATTTAAAATTAGCACTAAGAGGCACTTACCCAAGGGACTAGCATCCTGTTTCCATAGTATCTCAGGTCTAGGCCTCCATTCAATCTCTCTCTCTTACTCAGCATGGAATCCTCTAAATGAAATGATAGGTTTCCTGGCAAAATTCTTATTGTCCAGTGTCTGGGAGTTTTTTCACTTTCAACATGGGCTGAACAAATCCAGCTGGCAGGAGGAGTGCAGTTTGGGCCTTCAATATTTCCAGAGATGGAGCCAGAAAATAGATCATCAAGAGGCAAACTTCTGACTAAAGGAACCATATGACATCAAAGGTATAAGAGGCACATGACAGGGACAATGTTTTGGACAGAGCATAAGACTGAGAAATGAGATGACATATACAAAATACGTCTTAGGGCTAGACCAGAGCAAGGAGTCATAGCCCCTAATATGTTGTTTCACTAACTTTTAGAAAACATCTTAGCTATGGAAACCCCTGAACTGAGAACTGGGGATACAGTGATACATCAGATACAGTCTTTGTCCACAATTAATTCACAATCCACCAAGGAAAGAGAGGGAACAAGGATCATACCGAGCACAGAATGCTGAAGTAGAGGGAAGCACAAAGCACTGAGGGAGTCAAAGAGGAAGGACTAAATCTGCCTGAGCAATTAGTTTAGACTTCAAGTGATAGGAACATTTGGTCTGGATTGTTAGAGCCCTTAGTGTTGCTGGCCTGAGCAAATGAAGGTACAGGGACCACTTGTACACAGCTCTGTACATTTTCCTTTGAGCAGAGAGCAATTTGGGATGGATGAAGCACAGTATACTGGGTGAGGATGGAGGGAAATAACACTGGGAAGATTTTGGAACAAAATGTTTGATAAGCACTGGCTTTCATTTTGTAGTCCAAATTAACTATTACGGTAATATTGGGGAAGATGGAAATTGTATGGGCAGGGCCAATGTTTGAATTCAGATCACATTCTTTGAATACTGCATTTCCTACAATGAGGAGCATTGAAGAAAAGAACCAAGAATATTTCGTCTAAACAATACAACATCGCCAAACTCTTGATAAACACAGGCCATGCATCAAAAACACAATGTAGGAAGTGACATTCAATGCAGGGCTCTGAAATACCACAGAAATTTCTTTTCTTTTCTTTTCTTTTTTTTTCTTTTCTTTTCTTTTCTCTCTTTTTTTTTTTACAGGCAGAGTTAGACAGTGAGAGAGAGAGAGACAGAGAGAAAGGTCTTCCTTCCGCTGGTTCACCCCCTAAATGGCTGTCACAGCTGGCGCGCTGCACCGATCCAAAGCTAGGAGCCAGGTGCTTCTCCTGGTCTCCCATGCGGGTGCAGGGCCCCAGCACTTGGGCCATCCTCCACTGCCTTCCTGGACCACAGCAGAGAGCTGGCCTGGAAGAGGAGCCACTGGGACAGAATCTGGCACCCCAACCGGGACTAGAACCTGGGTGCCGGCACCGCAGCCAGAGGATTAGCCAAGTGAGCTGTGGTGCCAGCCCAGAAATAAAATTTCAAGTTAGAAAAGAGATCAATGATATAAAAATATGCATACTAAAGGGTATCCCAGCCTTTTCTCTGTCTGTCTCTCAAACACACACATGCACACACACACACACGGTATGGAGGTCAATCAGAGTGCAGATTTTTGATTTTTCCCTCTGAACTGTTTAGAAAACTGTAAGAATGACACAGATAACAGTAGGCTGGCTTATTGATTCAACTGCCTGCTCTCTCAAAGAGGTGCTGAGTTCAGGAAAAGAGAGAAAGAGAGAGCCAAAGTACATGAGACTGGCAGAGACAGGGAAAGAGAAGAAAGAGGGAGATAAAGCCCAAAAGACAATACTGGGCAGGCGAGGGGAAGGCATGTGTTAAGGAGAATAAGCAATCATTAAAAGTCTTTTACATCCTAGGCACTATGTTAGGTATGTAATATAAGAGCGTGTCATTGTTATAAGATGGAAAGAGACAGCTGGTGGTTCTACTCACATTTGTAGGATAATACAAACCTACAGTTCTGGAAAATGGGTCTATTTATTTTAAAAAAGGAATCCTCAAAACTGTTGTGATTTCTTGTGCCATTGAGGAAGTGTCATCTTATCCATCAGCAGGAACTATTCTGACTTGTGTCTGAAATTCCACTAGTCCATCTGCTCTTTCGGTTTAAGCAAATTAGTGTTTGAGGATGGCATGCTTGTGATGACATAGCTAGCCTGTGGTGCCATGGAGATGCCCAGGAGATCTCTACAGAATGTGACTGCAACAAGCTTGGTCTTTTCTTAACCCACCACGAGTTCATCACAGAGCACTCAGCAACAGTGAGCAACGGCCAGGAATTCTAATGAGACGCTGGTTGCAGCAGAAGTAAAAGCTTCTGTAAAGGGCACTGAGAATCTTGATGATCCAGAAAATAGTGGAAGAGCAGACACTATTTGGGGAGCTCTTTATTTCGCATAGTTAAAGGAGATTCAGCTTCAAAATGTCCAGGCAGTTTTCCAATTTAAAAAGGTTATAGGTTCCATCTCTCCCATAGAAGAAGGTACTTCTTTGAGTTTCCTCAGCTAACTCTCCATACCATATGCTATGTCCATCCCTGATTCTTTTGCATTATCTTTGATGCTCCCCAATTCCTACCCTTCTGTGAAGTTCTTGCCCTTTCTACCTTCTCTGCATGACCTAACTGCTTACGTCACGAGGGAGCTGGGGCACTCAGCCCTGCCACCTTCCAGCTGGGAGACCCTTCCTCTTTCTGAGCCTCAGTTTCACAGTGTGGAAGCGCATGACTTCCAGGTCCCTGATAACTTAAAATGTTGATTATGCCATCATCCTTTGACATTTAACTAGCAAGCCATCTCTGACTACTTTGTCCACCACCCTCCTTGTTGCCCTCTTCTATATATTATCATCCTTGTTTTGGGGCCCACATATTGGGCAGTGTAAAAAGTATTTAAAGTTTCTCTCTCTCTCTCTCTCTCTCTAAAAGACTTTTGAGGAAATTGTTTTTCTTGTTTTGTACCACTCCATCCATTGTCTCTATTTCCATGTGCACAGCCCAGAGTTGAAATGGGCTGAACAAATATTTTTTAAAAGGGAGTGGGAAGGAATCCTGCCAAGTAAGGATGCTCTATTTCTGGAACACTGACTGGAAATGGCTACTGAACCTTATACTATTAGTTATCTGAGCAGATTGGTAAAAGAGGGCATTCTAGGCAGCAGGAACAGCATGGAATACAAGATACATATTTTTAGACCAAGAGGTAGTATAACGTGATTGAGAGTATAGACTTGGAGACAAACTTCTTTGGCTCCCAGTTCTAGCTCCACTACTTAATAAATAAATTATCCCCCTGTTCCTCAATTTCCTCAACTGAAAAATGTAGGATCTACTAGAAGCACCTATCTCATAGGGTTGTTAGAATTCAGGGATTAGTATATTAGTATAGTAATTGGAATAGTGACTGGGCATCCTTGTAAATGTTCAACAAAGACAAACCATTATTAGTCCTGAATCTTAAAGTTTACCCATAGGGATTCAATCAAAGGTGAAGGTATTAGAGATTGAGGTCACTGACAGAGACCGTATCAAGAAGAACTTTGCATCATCTGTAAAGGAGTTTAGATTTTTATCCTCTAGGATAAATGAACAGTTGGTAATTGAATATCAGATTTGGGCTCTAAAAGATCTCCCTGAAATTTGTGAAAAATAGATTAGAGGGAGGTGAAAGTGGAGGCATAGGGAAGGATTAAAACATTGTGAAAATAATCTGTGAAGAATGTTTGATCACTTGAAACTTCAGATTTCCTTTCAGGGCTAAATGCCTACAAATGTTATTTCTTTTTTTTCTTTTAAAGATTTATTTATTTATTTGAAAGAGTTAGAGTGAGAAAGAGAGAGAGAGAGAGAGAGAGAGAGAGAGAGAGAGAGAGAAAGGTATCTTTCATTCGCTGGTTCACTCTCCAATTGGCCACAACGGCCAGAGCTACGCTGATCCAAAGCCAGGAGCCAGGAGTCAGGAGCTTCTTCCAGGTCTCCCACATGGGTGCAGGGACCCAAGGACTTGGGCCATCTTCTACTGCTTTCCCAGGTCATAGCAGAGAGCTGGTTCGGAAGTGGAGCAGTTGGATCTTGAACTGGCACCCATATGGGATGCCGATGCTTCAGGCCAGGGCATTAACCCGCTGCACCACAGCCAGCCCCCTACAAATGTTATTTCCAAACCTGCCCTACACTGAGGGATGGGAGATGGGCCAGGGTAATTTATCAGCTTACTTTTTCCACCAGAAACACATCCCATGTGCACTCCACAGGTAAGGTCAGCCTCCTCATAGGCTTTTTCCTTCCTACTATTTCCTTCCTACTGATGTTAGGCACAAAATGCCCTCTCATCAATGTCATCTATAAAGCTCTAGGTACCCTGCCATCCCATTTGCAGTCCAACCCTACAGGGAGACCTCTTCGTTGCTTAGTCTGGCATCCTCAGCTTTGTGAGCTATCTAATCATATTTCACTGATATTTCAGGCAGCCATAATACGTATCACCAAAATCAGGGCAATTGTAGAAAAAGAGAATGAATGCTATTATTTACCAGGTATGTCTGTGGTACTAGACATATATAGGGACCACCTTAGGCAAAGTGAAATATACAGGGTTACCACACTCATAGGTGCAGTTGTGGGGAGGCACACTACTTGTTGCAGTCTTTCTGTTGCTAAAATTTCCCTTCATCTGCACAGTACTTTTCAGCTTACAAAATACTTGCTCTCATTAATCCTCACCTCAGTCTTGGGAATACACTGGACAGAAAGAAACTCTTCCATCAAACTGGTTTTCCTTAGGTTTCCCAGTTGCTTAAAACACAAAGGAACGTTTGCTTCACTCTGACTCCTGCTTCAGCTCCTAACCATGTCAGGGCTTTACAGCAATTGATTTTGTTCCCTCAGGTTGGTGGTGGAAGAATCATGTCATATTTCTTCTTTTGCTCTCATCATTCCCCTGTCTAAAGCTGGGAGAATGATAGAGTTTATAAAGTTGCAATGAGAAGCTATCAGAAAGTTTCAAAATATTAATTAATAAATACAAGTAATAGAATAGAATAAATACAAGTAATAAAATAGAAGTATAATATTCATAGCTATCTAGATGGTAGGACTTTAAGTGATTTTTAATTTTTCATTATCCATTTCTGTATCATTTTAATTAGTATGTACCAGTTATAGAATTTTACAAACTGATATTTTTACTTATGATTTCATTTTAAATAAAAAACACTAAGAGTTTTCAGTGAAATGACTAATGTCAGTGGAAACAAACAAAATCCCAAAACATAAGATTTTGAGGTAGCCATGAGTTTCCATTTTAATTATTCTGTAGAATTCAGATATTTTTAAGATTTATTTTATTTATTTGAAAGGCAGAGTGACAGAGATAGAAGGAGGGAGTGAGGGAGGGAACGAGAGAGAGAGAGATCAACTCTATTCACTGGTTCACTCCCCAAATGGCTACAATGGCTGGATCTGGGCTAGGCCTAAGACAGGAACCAGGAACTCCAGCCCAGTCTCCAAGGTGGGTGGCAGTAGCCCAAGCACTTGGGGCATCTTCTGCTTTTCCAGGTACATTAGCAGGATGGATCAGAAGTGCAGTGGCTGGGACTCAAACCGGTGTTCTAATATTGGGTCCTGGCTTTGGAAGCTGTAGCTTAATTTCCTGTGCCACAAGCTGGCATCTAGAATTAGGAATCTCAGAAATTAATACATGCCTTTGAACCTTAGTTTCCTAATGAGTACCACAGATATCACCACCCATCTCACACAGCCGTTAGGAAGATTCCATAAGACTCAACAAGCAAGAAGCCAAGGTGAGGGCCTGGTTTGTGACAGACTCTCAGCCACAGTCATTTCCTTCGTGGGGTATTCTTGAGATGCAGCTCCCAAGGCTCTAAGACGCCTTGCCACCTCCTCTGCCTGCAGCTCTGGAGCTACTGGAGGGATGCCCGTGACAGCTGTGCCCCTCAGCACGCAGCCGGGGCTGTCC
This sequence comes from Lepus europaeus, assembly GCF_033115175.1. NCBI lineage: Eukaryota > Metazoa > Chordata > Mammalia > Lagomorpha > Leporidae > Lepus > Lepus europaeus. The sequence goes on from NC_084831.1 coordinate 40,544,928, forward strand.
AGAGATGCTGAGGCCTAATGCAGAGAGGCAGTCCTGTCCGAACCACTGGGGTTAAACATCCTGCTTTCAGGGTTCCTGACAGGATGTTTTGATAAAATAAATCTATTTTAAGTGACTGTAATGAAATACTAAACCAGTTTCTGAAGGGCTTTTAAGATGTTTTAAGAAGTTTCAGATCAAAGGCCCTGGGAAGGCAGACTCCATGCATTAAATATTTAGCGCTGACTCAGTCACTTGAGAGCTCAGGCATTTTGACATTGCAGGAGGGAGAAAGCACATTCTAGTTGGGACCACACTCGAGTTAAAGACATAGACAAAGGGATTTGGCACCAAGAGGCTTACCTTTGGTCTCCCACTGGCTGGAATGTTGGAGGACATAACCTCAAAAGGAAGTGCACCTGAGGATCTTGGATCTGAGAGAATTATTCACGCCCAATAGCAGTCCGGCACACAGGCCCTCAGTGAGCCCTGACAGCAGGGATCTGCCTTCCCAGCTGCCCACCAGTCTCAGTGCCTGTCATTCTATACACTGCCACTTAGGGCCTCCCAAGCTTCTGATGCCTGCAGAATGGTTCAGCTGCGAGACACTGCCCTTGAGACCACATGTGTATGCACAGACTGCTGGCAGGGGAGGCTCAGTGTAAAGAATAGATCGCCGAAGGCCACAAGGCTAGTTAGTGGCAGGGCTGGGGTAGTGTCAAGAGCTCCTGACAGTTTCAAGGTCTTTCCAATATATTACAGTGACTCTTCAATGGCAAACATCCACCATAGCTATGGACACAGAAGGACAGGAGTTTAGAATCTTTGATCGATACCAAGTCATAACCACCTCTGGAAACTTGGTAGAAGCTATGAAGTTCTCCCCCCCCTCCCCCAAGCACACGTGTACGTTCATATACTACATCTGGTATCTCGGGTTGAAGAATTTGAGCATTCTTTTTTTTAAACTATTCTTTTTTTTTTTTTTTTTTGACAGGCAGAGTGGACAGTGAGAGAGAGAGACAGAGAGAAAGGTCTTCCTTTTGCCGTTGGTTCACCCTCCAATGGCTGCCGCGGTTGGCGCGCTGCGGCCAGCGCACCGCGCTGATCCGATGGCAGGAGCCAGGTGCTTCTCCTGGTCTCCCATGGGGTGCAGGGCCCAAGGACTTGGGCCATCCTCCACTGCACTCCCTGGCCACAGCAGAGAGCTGGCCTGGAAGAGGGGCAACCGGGACAGGATCGGTGCCCTGACCGGGACTAGAACCCGGTGTGCCGGCGCCGCAAGGCGGAGGATTAGCCTATTGAGCCGCGGCACCGGCCAGAATTTGAGCATTCTTAAAAACACATTCTTGAACTTCAGGTTTCAAAACCTTGGTCTAAGGTCACAGTAGGCCAAGTCATCCAAGAATTTATAGCTTTGAGTTTCTTGGCTGATTTTTAGATAAGTACTCTGACAGTAGAAGCATTATAGGGTTTGGTGTTAAAAAACCCTCAGTAACAAGTACTCAGCAACTGCGTAACATCAAGAAATTGCCTAACTTCTATGAACCTAGGTTTCCTACTTGGTTGTAGGAAACTACAAAACTATCACTTCCAGGAGCAGTTGGGAGTTCAAGTGAGATAATACAGATAATTCTGACATACTTTCAATGGATGCAGACTTCCTATCTTCTATGTGCTCCTAGGAAAATTATGATGGATTCCTCCAGCATCCAGTCATTCACACTAGCTTTCTACCTTACAGCTAAGCTTTAGACTCCAGGTGGGCAAAAGCCATGCCTATTTTGCTCACAGTCACTGCCTCTGGGTGTATTGACTGGCCCATATCAGGTGCTCAATACACTGAGTGAATTAATTAAAAGAACAAATGAATAAAATCAGGTGGATACTCCCAGAGAGGGAGTAGAGGCAGAAAGTCGAGCACTAACCTCGGGGAAATTTGAAACCATGCTATAGGCCACAGAAAAAGTAATGGCTTAAGTAATGACTTGGGAACTGGGGATTCTGAGAAGACAATTTAAAGGAAGCTCTGTCTGTTTAGTTCTGCTCATTATGAAGGGACCAAGTGGGATGGTTGGAAGAGGTAAAAGCTATTAGCTCTAGCCTGCTGCAGACCTGATTCTGACTTTGCAGGCATTACTGTCTCTACCTGGAGCATGCTCAGTTTCTGAACCAGTCCTGACAGGTTCAAAAGCAGTTGCAGTTTCTGCTCCATATGAGATTTTGTTATCGTGGGCTAGAACACACAGCCCAGCTCTTCACATATCAATGGAGTCAGAGTTCACCATAGAGTCTTCAGATGGAAAGTCAGTCTCAATCACAAGTTCCACTTCAGCCCCTGGCTATCTCTTCACCTAGACACAGGCCCCAGACAGTGATGACAGAGGGGAGAAGTACCATGTCACCACACAACACACTTTCTACACCAACTATTACCTGGAAATCCTTCCTGACATCCTGAATCCCTTAGAAATACATGCATGAATGCCAGATATTTCTGGACACTGAACATCCTGTCAAAATTTAATACATTCTCCACAATCTTCTTATTTGCCACTTTGGTAGTTCTACCATACATCAGTTCCAACAAGCCAGAAAACCTAGGAGTAATGTTTGATTACTCTCTTTCTCTCAACTACAACAGTCTATTAATCACAGATCCCATAGATCTTAAACCCCATATATTTTCAGATTCCTAGGTTAGGGATATAATATATAGGAATATATATATCACAATCTTGAAATATCTAGGAGCTAAAATTTTCTAGTTGAATTTCTCAACTCTTTCCCATTTTTCTAGCAAAAGATGTGCTAGAATTTTATTGAGAAAAATATAAAACTATTTAAGGACATAAATCTTAAGCATTTTATCATCATTAGAGAACTCTCTAGCAATGTTCTCTGCCCTTTAATCCATCCTCCACATAGCAATCCAAGTACACTTAATATAAAATATGTTTGGCTTTGTTACACCCTTGCTTAAATCCCTACACTGATAACCCTACCACATACAGAACAACTAACGGACAAAAACCCCAGACCTTTTGTTCCATTCCAGCTTCTCTGTATCCTTCCTGGGATCCTTACCTGTGTGTTTCCAAAACCCTGTCAAAGACTCCTTCTCTGGCTCAACAGAAAGAGAAGGGGAAGTATGAGCTATGCTCTGCTGAAATAAGCTACCGCGGGCAGCAGTGAGTTCCTCACACGTGCAGGGGTCCTCAGAATCTGGACAACTGCGGACCGGGATGTCATTGGGAAGTTCCTCTCTTGAACAAGAGATGGGTTATATGCCACGTAAGAGGAAATTCTGACCTGAGGAGACTTCCAGTGGGGTCAAAATAGCACGTTCCCTGGGGACAAAAGCACATCGTCTCACCCCGGCTTCCCTACATGGACATCTGTATGGGGAGGCCTGATCTCAAGGAAAGCTTCTTCTCCTGTGAGACCAGCCTGATCCACAGCCAGCGGCAATGGGAAGCTGTTCTGGCATTTATTTCTTTGGTCAACGTAATCAGTGTAGACATTCCAAGTGAATAATTCAGGCTTCCTAAAATAAATCAACTAAGCTAAGATTGCCAAATGTAGCTGTCTTCCTTGATCAAGGTAACTAGGTAAATACCAAATCTCACTCCTTTTTCCTGTAAACACAGCTTTCTGGGCAATCCTTACTAAATGATGAGAAAGAGACAAAGTCTTAAAGATAACAAAAGCAAATGTTTTGCATTTGTATAGATCTTTAGAAATTTAACATGCAGTTAAAATATGATTACCAATGGAGAACCTAATGTGTGCTAGGCAATATGGCAACATTTTTTGGACATTGTCTTTTAAAATCACAAACTTTTCAGACAAATCATCCTGGTTCAGATCTCAACTCTCAACTCTACTACCTGTGTGCTTTTAGGCAGGTTATTTAATTTCTTTCTGTATCAGTTTCATAATCTTTAAAATGGATAGGGTAACAGAGCAGACCACAAAAGCTTGTTTGTGTAATTATACAAGGTAATGACATTAGCCAGTCCCAAAAAGACAAATACCATGTGTTTTCCATGATTTGTGGTAACTAACAGAGCATCTAAAATGTAATGTACTGAAGGGAAATTCACATTTTGAGATTTGGTGATTGTTTACAGCCTTTGTCTCTGCTGTTGAGGAAAGTTTTTTTTTCCTCATACTATGTTGGTTTCTTATTGTAGTGTTAATCTTGTGAATATAAATGAAACTGAAAATAGTTCTTTTTGAAAATTAAGAGTGGGATTAGGAGGGGGAGGAGAAAGAAGAGTAGGAGTGCAGGCAGGGGGGAAGGTAGGATGGGAAAAATTGCATGTTCCTAAATTTGTATATATGAAATGCATGACATTTGTATACTTTAAATAAATTTTTTAAAAAAGATTTATTTATTTATTTGAAAGTCAGAGTTACACAGAGAGAGGAGAGGCAGAGAGAGAGAGAGATAGAGAGGCCTTCCATCCGATGGTTCACTACCTAGATGGCCGCAAAGGCCGGAGCTGCACTGATCTGAAGCCAGGAGCCAGGAGGTTCCTCCAGGTCTCCCACACAGGTGCAGGGGCCCAAGGACTTGGGCCATCTTCTACTGCTTTCCCAGGCTACAGCAGAGAGTTGGATCAAAAGAGGAGCAGCTGGGACTAGAACTGGCGCCCATATAGGATGCCGGTGCTTCAGGCCAGGGTGTTAACCCGCTGAGCCATACCACCAGCCCCACCTTAAATAAAATTTTAAAAAAGGAGAAAAAAAAAAGATAGCACACATAAGGAGCTTAGCTAGCATCATGTGTGGTTCCATAAATGTTAGCACAGAGTCTATGATGTGGGAGACTGGTATTGATGAAGAGTTCAGAGATGAAAACACACCTATCATTCTTCCCTAAGAAGATTATTCAGCCCTTAGACTACATAGAGGGGGCTACCTGGAGGAGCAGGGCTTCCTAGACCTAAGGGAGGTTGGGCCTGAGGGAACTGCACCCACACAGAAGTCACTGAAGAGTAACAGAGGCACAGAGCAGGAACCAATGCCAAGTGAACCGGAAGAGTTGTTTCCACTTCTCTTGTACCTTTATTGGCTACTTAGCTCTGCATCTGTAGGGCATAAAAGGAAATCCTGGAAAGAGGAGGTTTATGGTCTTGTTCTGTGAGGCAAAGATGTGGAGAAGGAAGCTAGGAAGATTCAATCAGTCTTCTCAACCAAGCTAATGGCACGAAGCCCAGGAGAGGAAGAGTAGGGGGTAGGCTGGGTCCTGAGGCTGGTGAGGGAAAGGTAAACTAGAGCAGCAGAGGCAACAGAGCCTTGCCCTTGAGACTCAAGAATAAAAATACCCCTACTGCAACCCCATCATTGAATGCTTCCACGACCCTATTAGATGCCCACAGCAACACCATTGTAGTCAGTAAAAGGATTCAGGTAGAACAAAGAGCAAACATTTTGAAGTCCGACAAATCTAGATTCCAGTTTTCATTCTACAACTACTCTCAAGCAAGCCAGTGAACCTGAGATCTGATCTCTTCATCTGTGTTAGAGAATAATAAAAGCAGCATATTGAAGTAAAAGCAGAGCCTAGCTCAGAGTGTGCTACAATCTGAATTTTTGGGTCCCTCACCCTCTGATTCTTATGCTGAAGCTTAAATCCCCAGTAGAATGGCTTTTGGATGTAAAGCCTTTGAGGGATAATTGAGTCATGAGCATGGAGACCTCATGAATGACATTTGTGCCCCTGCAGGGGGCTGAAAAGACTGGAGTTCCCTCTTCCTGTTAGGTGAGTATACAAGAGACATTCGGCCATCTGCAACCTGGAAGAGGGCCCTTAATAGAACCAATCAGGTTGGCAACTTGATCTGACTTTCAGCCTCCAGAACTGAGAGAAATAAATAGCTGTGGTTTATAAGCCACTTAGTGCATGGTACTCTGTCACTGCAGCCCAAATTGACTAAGACACAGTCTAAGGGAGAATATGGTAGACAGCATGACTAAAGTGGCTCCTCTTTATTGAAACATAAAGAGCATGAGATTCCCAATCAACCAAGGTCATGTACCTAGGGACCATGGACTTATATAAATTCTGTCCTTGGGCCTTAGTTTTCTCCGCTGGGAAAAGAAGGCGAGAGAAGACTGGTATTTAGGGGGTCTTTCTGGGTCTAAACTTTAATGACTTCCACTGTCTGTAGTACAGACATCATGAATGGGAGAAAAATATGAAAACTCCCAGCCATGTGCCTATGCCCTTGTGAAATGGCAGCTGGGAAAAACAATATCTGGATTGGGTAATATCCTGCTGACCTAGTTAGCAGAGTTAGGATACTTTTAAATATGTATGAATATTATTGAATGAGAAAGAGGAGGCTGATTCAAATTGTTGCAGTGCATATTAATATCTTATTATCCACTTTAATATAGGACAGATACTGGAAACCTCTATTCTCTTCTTAGCAAAACTAATGTCAGGCTATGGTAAATAAGCCAGAAAAATCAAATGATATTGAGAGAAGGAAGTTAAATAATTTAGAAAATAGGATTCCAACATTTAATAAATTAATCTAATCCCAGATGTTATTAAGAACAAAGGATAGGGTTTCTATGTTCCATTTTCTAAAATGATATCTCTCTGGGAAGGGAAACAAGGACTCTAAACATTCTTAGCTGTTTCTCCTTTGAGGAGAGAGATCATCTATATGACAAACAGTATTTGACAGCCTATTATGCACCCAGCAGTTATACCCACCTCTTTGAAGCCACAAAGAGGAAAAAAATCCAGACACTCCTCTTGAGGACCTCACTAGATAATGGGAGGACCCATATCCAGGACTACTATAATCATAGCTTTATTTGGAAAAATGAGGAATTGGTGCTCATGCCTTGATAAATTGTGGAATGCCTCTCTCGTCCTCTCTAACCCTCTCTTCAATTCCCAATAGCATGTGAATTTACTCTTCTTGGTAAAATGAATGAGTCTAGTTGAGAAAATTAATTTATTTAAGATGTATGCCAATGACTTTCAGAGCAATAAACACTAGTAGCATGTATCCTGCCACTCATTTATAAATTTGTGCAGTACCTACTGTGTACCAGGAAATGGTAATCTCTTTTTTAGTCACTAATTTAATTTTTCTAACAATTCCAAAATACAAATAAAACTGGGGATTGAAGAGGTTAACCTGCCCAGTGACACATAGTGAAGACCAACAGCACTAAAATCAAATTCATCTGAAATAAAAGCCTTTGATCTTTCCTTTAGGCCACCTTACTGGCCTATTGATGAGAGCATATGAAAAGGTTATACCACTGGATTGGAGAATCTATGTTGACCACAGAACTGCATCAATGCAGGGGATGGGGGTGGAAGATGTCTGCCTATTTATCTGGGCATCATTGCTCTTTGGATAAACGAAACTTTTCAGGCCATCCTGGGGACAGAAAGGTCTGATCATGTTCTGTTCTGGCTGGAAGTCTGGAGGCCCTGAAGTCAGGATAGACTTTAGGCAACAGAAGCCAAGACTATAGGCCGAAGTTCAGGCCTGGGACAATAATAGCTGGACAGGTCCAGTTACTGTGGGCAGCTTCAGGGTCCCAGAGTCAGAGGGTAATAGAGATCCAACAACTCATTCTGGCTCTACCATCATTCAACTATGAATTGGGCTAAATCCTTTTTTCTGCTAGTTTCATTTTCCCAAATTAAAAAAATAAAGGCTGGGCCAAATCATTACTTCTTCTAATTTCTTCTAGTTCCAAAATACTATGATTTTAAGATTCCAAATGTGATCTCCAGCAACAAGAGTCACACAACTCATTATTTGTTGAGCACTCGGTATATGACAGCACACTATTATATTAACTCTAATTACACTCTTATAACAACATTGCAAAGTTGGTTTAATTGTCCTTCTTTATAAGGTTAGAGGTCCTGGACTCCAAGAGGTCAGCCCCACGTAACTTGGCCATGTTCTATATAACTTGTTACATTTAATTGAATCACAGTCACACAGCTCATAAATGGCAGAACTCTGATCTGTGTCACAGATAAAATCATAATCTTTTTCACCTATGCCTTCTTTCCATTGCTCCCCTGAGTAAACAGTTGAGGATATGACCTCAAGGATATTTTTCAGGCTTTTTTGATAGCTCTAATTCAAAACAAGTACCTAAGTAATGAAGCACTCTCTGTTTGCATGGACTAAGACGAAGCACAAAAATGCTCTCAAGGGTGCATGTGGATTCCAAGATGGCTGAACAATGAAAAGGTGGACTGCTTTAGACAAGGGGAAATAGCAGAAAAAATCAGAGCTACTTCATTCCCAAGGGAGAGTTGGAGAGATGTTTGCGGTGGAAATTCTACATAAGGAAGAGGGACACCGTGGAACAGTGTGGAATGTGCAACTGCACAGCAACAAGCAGAGAAATCACACATGATCATGCTGCCAGGAACTGGGGAAGAGCTTTGGAGAGCAAGGTGAGAGCAGACTGCAGCATCCCATGCTACTGGCGATATTGCCTGGGGAAGAGCCTTGTGGGCCATACTGTCTTTGAATCTGGTCTGGAACCCTAATGGGGGCAGGGTACCCACTTATAATCTATGAAAGAAAAGCACGTTTCTTTCTGCCCATCCCCCCACAAAGGTGCCTGGAAACTGGCAGGGAGAAGGCACTAATTTGACACAGGTAGAGGCTGCAGCACCTCTTGTGTGCATGTGAAACTAGGGGATTTTACCAGAGGGAAAAATCTATATTCCCCACTGACTTTGAGTCTGGATGGGAGGGTTGACAGGGGGGTGGGCACCCACCTAGGACTGTGAGGTGCCCCCAGTCTCTCAATATATCATAGATTCCAGGGTTCAAACTGCCAAGGCAGAGCACCCCTAGGCAGCTGACTCTGGAAACATCTCTGCTCGCTCCATGGATGCATCAGGCCAGCATGGTGGAGTGGATCATCTATATCCCCTGACTGTGGGAGTCTTGCAAGCTGTGACTATGGGAATTCTGTGACTGCGTGATAGGGCACGGTGTCTAGTTGGGTCTCTAGACAATCACCGTGTGAGGCACTACAGGCTCAGAGCTCCCTGATTGCCTGGGGTGCGTCATTGCGAAGGGATCCCTGTTCACAATGAGGACTGCAGAGACCCATTGTGAAGTTTGTGCAGCAGTGGGGGGAGTGTTGCACCCACTGTGGGCTAACACCAGACACCGATCACCTTGGAGTAGAGGAGGTTAGGGTGTGATTATGCCATCAGAGATGATCTGACAATAGACAATAGAGGAGACTGATCCTACCCAATTTTTGTGTCACCCTGGATATACCCTGGAACACGGATAAGAGCTCCCTGGCCACACCCAGCACACACCTCTGGGTATTCACTGCAAGGGCAGACACTCCACTAAGCCACAAAGCCGTTGTTCGAAGATTACATCCATCAGAGGGGAAAACCAATAAATATTTCCACAAATGCCTAAAAACAAATGCATAAATTCAAGAAACAAGAATAAGAAAGTAAAATGGCTCTTCAAAGAAACACAACAACAATTCATTATTTTAATGATAAGATGAAGAGATTGATGAAATGTATGAAAAGTTGTTCAAAAGAATGATCACAGGATTACTCAGAAGCAATGCAAAACAAATTCATGGTAAAATAAGTCCATACATGACATGGAGGAAAAATTTTCCCATGAAATTGAAATTTCAAAGAGAAATCAAACTGAAAATTTTAGAAATAAAGAACTCAATATGTTAAATAAAAATACAGTGGAAACCCTTAACAGCAGGCTTGGTGAGGCAGAAGAAAGAATATATGAGCTAGCAGACAAATCTTTGGAGATATCTCAGTCAGACAAAGAAGAAGAAGGAGGAGAAGGAAAGGAGAAGAGAAAAAAATTAGAAAAAAAATTTAAAAATGTTCGAGATTTATGGGATACTCTCAAATGACTCAACATATAGGTCTTAGGAGTTCCTGAAGGTGTGGAAGGAAAGAACGGATTGGATGCATATTCAGCAAAATACTTACAGAAAATGTCACTAATTTGGAGAAAGAAAGAAACGTCCAAGTATCTGAGGCACATAGAACTACTAATAGAAATGACCAGAGAAGATCTTCACCATGACACATTGTCGTCAAATTTCAACAGTGAAACATCAAGAAAGGATTCATGAGAGAAATGCCAGATTTCTTTCTTCAAATTAGTGACAAATTAGTTTCAGAAATCAACTGGAAAAAAAAACTGAAAATGAGAATACAACATAGCAAAACTTAGTAGATACAGCAAAAGCAGTAGTAATTGGTGACTACATCAAGAGATTGGAAAGGTATCAAATAAATAAGCTATCAATACATTTTAAGGACCTAGAAAAATGACAACCAAAACCACAAATTATTAGGCGGAAAGAAATAATTAAAATTAGAGAAGAAATAAACAAAATTGAAACAAAAAATACAAAAGATCAGTGAAATGTCTGGCTTTTGAAAAAAGAAAGAAAATTGATTGATACACCATTGCCAACTAACCAAAAAAATAGAGAAGACCCAAATTAATAATCACAGATGAAAAAGGAGAGGTGACAAAGGATAACATAGAAGTAAAAAGAAAAATCAGGATTTACTACAAACAGCGTATGCCAACAAATTGGAAACTCTATAAAATATGGATAGATGTCTAGACACATACAACCACCAAAATTGAGTCATGAGCACACAGAAAACCTAAACAGACCAATAACCAAGATGGAGATTCAATGTGTAATGAAGACACTTCCAACAAAGAAAAGCCCAGGACCAGATGGTTACACTGCTGAATTTACCAGAAATTTAAAGAAGAACTAATTCCAATTCTTCTAAAGCTATTCAAAATAATTGAAAGGGAATTCAATAATTTCAAGGAAGCTAGCATCACCTTCATTCTTTAACCAGAAAAAGATACAACACAGAAAAAGAACCACAGACTAATATCTCTGATGAACATAGATGCAAAAATCCTCAACAAAATACTGGCTAACTGAATCCAAGAACACACCAGAAAGGTCATTCACACAGACCAAGTGGAATTCATCCCTGGTATACTGGAATGGTTCAACATACCTAAATCAACAAATATGATATATCAAATTAATATATAGAAGAATAAAATTTTATAATTATTTCAGTAGATGCTGAGAAGTCATTTGATGAAATACAACATCCTTTCATGACAAAGACCTTGAACAAACTGTGTATAGAAGTAACATTCCTCAACACAATCAAAGCATGACCAACCCACGGCAGGCATCATATTGAATAGGAAAAAGCTGGATGCACTTCCACTAAGATATGGGACTAGACAAGGATGCTCACTTTCTTTTTTTTTTCCTACTTCTGAATTTTAATTTGTATAAAATAGTTTTAAAGAAGATATCTGTATGGGAGACCAGGAGAAGCACCAGGCTCTTGGCTTTGTATCAGCACTGTGCACCAGCCGCAGCACACCGGCCGCAGCGCGCTGGCCGCAGCGGCCATTGGAAAGTGAACCAGCAGAAAAAGGAAGACCTTTCTCTCTGTCTTTCTCTCTCACTGTCCACTCTGCCTGTCCAAAAAAAAAAAAAAAGAAGATATCAGGTAAACAAAAATAAATGTGATAAATTTTATAACCAATGACTTTCACCATTGCTATTCAAGATAATCCTGTAAGTTTTAGTCAGAGCCATTAGGCAAGAGAAAGAAATCAAGGGGATACAAACTGGAAAGGAGGAAGTAAAATTATCCCTATTTTCACATGACATGATCCTATATATGGGATCCAAAAGCTTCCACTAAGAGACTATTGAAACCCATAAAATATTTGGTAAAGTTGCAGGATAAAACACACACACACACGTCAACAGCCTTTGTAAAAAAGACAACACCATGCCTGAGAAAGAACTTCTAAGATCAGTCCCATTCACAACAGCTACAAAAAATTAAATACCTTGTAATAAATTTAACCAAAAGGTCAAAGATCTCTACAATGAAAATTTCAAAACATTAAAGAAAGAAATAGAAGACACACAAAAAATGGAAAAAAAGTTCTATGTTTGTGGATTGGAAGAATTAATATAATTAAAATGTCCATATTACTGAAAGGAATTTACAAATTTAGTGTGATCCAAATCAAAAATATCAAGAGCATTCTTCTTCTGAGATCTAGAAAAAAGTAATACTAAAATTCATATGGAAACATAAGAGAACATAAGTAGCATCTTAGTAGCTAAAACAACTTTAAACAACAAATGAAAGCCAGAAACATCACAATACCAGATTTCAAGACATGCTACAGGGCAGTTATAAGCAAAACCACCTTGTACTCACACAGAAATAGACATGTAGACCAATGGAAAAGATAAAAACCCTAGAAATCAACCCACACATCTACAACCAACTAATCTTTGAAAAGTACCTAAAATCCACTCCTGCAGAAAGGAGAGTCTATTCAACAAATGGTGTTGGGAAAATTGGATCTCTACATGCAGAAGTATGAAACAAAACCCCTACCTTATACCTTATGCAAAATCAACTAACAAACTCTAAACAGATCATGAATCTAAAACTACAACCTAATACCTTCACTTTAGTAGAGGAGGAAAATTCTTCAAGACATTGTCATAGAGAAGGATTTCTTGTATTAGACTCCAGAAGCACAGGCAATCAAAATCAAAATTGACAAATGTGATTTTTATCAATCTCAGAAACTTTTGCACTGAAAAGGAAACACTCAGCAAAGTTTGGAGGCAACTAATAGAATGGGAGAAAATATCTGCCAACTGTGGAAACAGATAAAGGATTAATATGAAGATCTATAAAGACTTTAAGAAACTCAACAACAACAAACAAACAATCCCATTAAGAAATGGGCAAAGACTTTAAACAGAGATTTTTCAAAGTATGAAATTCAAATGGCCAAGAAACACAGGAAAAAATGCTCAGGATCATTAGCTATAAGAGAGATGCATATTAAAACCACAATGAGGTTTCACGTCACCCCAACTAGAATGGCCCTCATACAGAAATCAACAATACATGCTGGCAAGGATATGAGGAAAAAAGTACCCTAATCCACTGTTGGTGGGAATGTAAACTAGAATAGCCATGGTGGAAAACAGCATGGAGATACCTCAGAAAGCTGAAAATTAATCAGCCACACGACCCAGCAATCCTACTTCTGGGATTTTACCCAAAGGAAAGAAATCAGCAGATGAATGAGTTATCTGTCCTCTTTGTTCATTGCAGCTCAATTCACAATAGCTAAGATATGGAATCAATCCATATGTCCATCAACTGATGATTGATTGTATAAAGAAATTGTGATACACACACACACACACACATATATATATATATATATATATATATATATATATATACGTACATACATACATACATACATATATAGTATGGTATGCTAATCAGCCATAAAATAGAATGAAATCCCTGTGTTTTGCAAAAAATTGGATGGAACTGGAAACCATTACACTTAGCAAAATAATCTAGTCCCCAAAAGACAACTGCTATATGCTTTAGCATTTTTCTGGAGTACTCTTCCCAGGTTGTTCCATCATCTTCAGATCTTTACTCATGTGTCACCTTTAAAATGATGCCTTTCTTGCCTGCCTTATCCAAAGTTACCAGTCTTCTGTCTCTCTTCTTTATTTTATTTTTTTCATTTTACTTGTTTACTTCACTAGAAAATAAGCTCTATGAGGACAGGAATTTTTTCTTGCCAGTTTTCATATCCGTGCTCAATCCATGGCACTTGGAACAGTGTCTGGCACATGGTAACTGTTTACTAAGTAGTTGAACAAACGAATGAATGGTATAACTAGAAGACATGGTAAAAAGGAGGCTACATTTGAAATCAGATTATCTGGATTCTAGCATGATCTAGTGTAAATTTGTGCTAATAATGCATTAGTTTCCTTTTATGTACATTGGGCATTATAATCCTAAGCCACTGTACTTCACAAGGCCATTGTGAGCACATGAGAAAAGTGTACATTTTTAAGCAGTGTTATTGAGATATAGTTCACCTAACATAAAATTCACAAATTCAAATACATTTAGTGTATTCAAAAAGCTCTGCAAGCATTATAGCAACATAATTTTAAAACTTTCCATAGCTCAAAAGGAAACCCTGTACCCACTAGGAGGCCACTCCCCCTCTCCTACAAATATCATAATTCTAAATAACTACTAATCTATGTTCTTTATATTGTTTGGGATAATATGAATTGAATTATACAATAGGAAGTCTTTTGCAACTTTTTTCCTCACTTAGAATTATAGGTTAACCTTTATTATCCCATATATCAATATTCACTCCTTTTCATGACTGAATAATATTACTGCATGGATATACAGTATCATTTGTTCACTGACTAGTTGATGTACATTTGGTTGTTTCCACTTTTTTGATACCACAGATAATACTGCTGTGAACATTCATGTACGTGTATTTGTTCTCAGTTATTTTGTATATACACCTACCAAGTGGAATAGCAGTGTCACACAGTGACTTCCTACTTAACATTTTAAGTTACTGCCTAATGTTTTACACAGCAGGTACAACATCTTACATTCTTAAAAGCAATGCATCCATGTCGTCCCAAACCATTGTAATTGTCATTTTGGTTGTTGATTACAGTCATTCTAGTGTGTGGGATATTATATCTCACTGTGATTTTTCCTGACAGCTTATGATGTTGAGCATCTTTTTAAGTGCTTATTTTATGTGCATTTTAATATATTCTTCAAAGAAATACTGGGCCGGCGCTGTGGTGCAGCGGGTTAACGCCCTGGCTTGAAGCACTGGCATCCCATATGGGTGCCGGTTCTAGTCCTGGCTGCTCCTCTTTTGATCCAGCTCTCTGCTATGGCATGGGATATCAGTAGAAGATGGCCCAAGTCCTTGTGTCCCTGAATTCATGGGGGAAACCTGGAGGAGCCTCCCGGCTCCTAGTTTCGGGTCAGCGCAGCTCTGGCCGTTGCTGCCATCTGTGGAGTGAACCAGCAGATGGAAGACCTTTCATTCTGTCTCTACCTCTCTCTGTAACTTTGTCTTTCAAATAAATAAAATAAATCTTAAAAAAAAGAAATGCTGATTATATCCTTTGCCCATTCTTATACCATTTTTTGTTAGTTTTTATTTGACTGTAAGAGTTCTTTATATGTTCTTGATGCAAGTCCTTTTTCAAATATATGATCTGAAAATATCTTCTGCCATTTTGTAGCCTATCTTTTTATTTTCTTGGTGGTATCATTTGCAACACAAAGTTTTTAATTTTGATGAAGTCCAATTTGTCTCTTGTTTCTTGTTCTTTTTGTATTGTACCTAAGAAACCAGTGCTTAAACCAAGATCACACGTGTTTGCTTCTATGTTTTCTTCTAAGAATTTATAGTTTGAATTCTTATATATAAATGCACATTTAACAATATTGCTTTGTCAATGAAAAGGAGAACGGAGTATCAGGGAAAAAGAAGAAGCAGAAATTGGCAGTGTTCAGAGAAAAAGAAATAGCATATTCCTTGGCTTATTCTATACAGATATAATAGCAGTATAATCTTGGATAAGTTACTTAACCTCTCATGTCTCACTTTCCTTATTTACAACTTGGGGAAATAATATTATTGATTTTAAAATGTTGTTGAAGGGTTAACAGCGATATAAAGAACTAGAATAGTTTTTGACATGTAGGAAACACATCATAAATGTTACTTTTTATAATTTTTACAAAGACATTTATTTATTGGAAACTCAGAATTAGAGAGAGAGAGAGAGAGAAGGAGAGAGGGAGAGAGATTTTCCATCTGCTGGCTCACTCCCCAAATGACTTCAAAGGCTGAGGCTAGGCCAGGGTGAAGCCAGGAGCCAGGAGCTTCTCCCATGTGGGTGCAGGGGCCCAAGCACTTGGGCCATCCTCTGCTGCTTTCCCAGGGAGCTGTGGATCAGAAGTGGAAGAGCCAGGACTCTAACTGGTGCTCATATGGAACACTGGCACCACAGGCAGTGGCTTAACCTGCTACACCACAACACACACCCCACTTGTTCTCATTTTTATGTGACAAATTGTATGGCTTCAGTCTGATATGGGGGGTATATAATCTAAATGTATTATATTCAAGTCTGTACAGATAATTCAGGCAGGACTTTCACATTTATTATTTAATGTTGACTAGAAGTCATGATAGAAATCTGAAAGCCTATTCACAATGCCCATTTTGCAGATGAGGCTTAGCTTATACTTAGCTTATACTTAACATATAAACTGAAGAGCCAAAATTCAAATCCCAATATGGCTCCAACCTTAATGACTTAAATTTTGACTGAAAAAGGGGTTTCTTGGGATATCTCCTGGGGAGGGTTCTAATGTATAAAGAAAAAGGCATCAGGAGGTTAAATAATTGCCCAAAGTTATACAGTCAATGGGTGGCAGAGTCAGCCTTTTAACTTATGTAGTCCATGCTGTATCAAATTATCCATTTAATTTCCTTCTTACTGCCTTGTAGCTGCTCAGTTAATGTTTTCACAAAGAGCAGATAAATAAGTAAACCTTACAAATGGGTCTGGGGTGACAGGAGTCAGTTACAGTGGATATAGGTTAAGCTAGGCAATTGGGATTCCAGCTAGAGCTGTTTCACTAACTCAGTAGGCATCTCAGAAAAGTCACCTCCCCTTACTAGGCCCCAGTGCCTCCAGCTGCAAAAAAAAAAAAAAATGTTAGCAGTCAAGTCCTTTATTCAAACTAAGCCACGGGTAAGGTCAGCTGGCAGGAGCTGTTCCTGTGTGTGTGTCAGTGAGGACAAGAGAGGTCAGAGCCCTGACTTCTCAGAAGCTTCTTTCTCCCCTTCCTACTTCAGTGGCCCGTAAGGTACTGTTCAGAGCCCAGATTCCACCTTAGGGATATAGGGGGCAGAGTTTTAAAACTCCGAGACTAGGGGACCTTAAGATTCTTCTTGGCTTTGACATCCTATGACTCACATAAAAGAAATGACCTTGTGCCCGAATGTTATGTACCTTCTGATTCAACAAAGTAGAAATGTGGCTTCAGAGGAAATGACAAAGGGTGATCATACCCAAAGGTACCAAGAAGTGATTATGTCTCTAAGAGTATAACTCCTCTACCTGCCCCGTTCATGGACATATACTAAATAAAACTATGTTCCATAAGCCGATGGACATTATATTAATAACAAAAAATCTTTAATGAGAAAAATAATAAGTGGGCCTTAGAGCCTCTGGATTTATAATTTCCTTATTCAACTTTGCTTTCTGCAATTTCTAGATTAATCAAATATTGCTAAATGTGGCTTACATATGGCATTTACTGGGGGGAATTGGATAATTTTCAACTTTATCAAACCATATTTTATATATGGTATAAGTCATATTTCAAATGTAAAATTTAATTTTTTTGGTAAATTTGTCAAGTACGCCACTATCATCACAAATTAGTGATAGAAAATTGTCATTGCTCTAATAAGATCTGCCTTAAGATGGTTTTATGTGTGTGTGTAGTATGTGTACTGCATGTGTGTGTGTGTGTGTGAGAGAGAGGAATAGGGAGTGACTGTTAGACAAATACAGGTTCAAAAGAGGTAGGCTGCATGAGTATCAAGCTACTGAACTCTGATGTATGCAGTCTAACATCCCACCGTCTACTTCCATGCAGTCAATGCCTATTGCCTAAGTAGAACTGTGGTAGAAAATCATCTCAGCTCTTGTGTGTTCTTTCAATGTTTAAGATAATGAACATAAAATGAAATTTATTGAGCTCCTCTACTATTAGATCCAGAAGAAAACTCAAGGGCAAATCAGGACCAATGCCTAAGCTTCAAGAGCAAACAGTTTGGGAAAAAAAGTGGTTCAGAACAGAGTTCTAAACTAGGACAGGAAATACTAGAAGTCTAAAGACGGGAAGAGAAATTGCTGACAAGTTCATTTACAGCTAAGGGGAACCAGGGATAATTTCTGGAAGCAGGGCATAGAACTGGGCCAAATTCCATCTAATTCTCTCACTTACTGATGTAGGAGGTCAGTACCAGTTGAGTATCTCTCAACTGAAATGCCCAGACACATTTCAGATTTGGGAATACTTGCATGAACCAATTGACCATCCCTCATTTGAGCATCTGATATCAAAACGTTTTAAAAATTCCTAGATTTTCCAATTGGGGATGCTCAACTTGTATAGCATCATTGAGCATCCCTTTAAAAGTAGATCTGTGCTTCAACTAGGCATGGTTTTGTCCTAATGATGATGAAATACTGGGTACTTTACCTCTTAATTTCTGGAACAAGGCAATTGAATGTGTTCTTGCCATTTAAATTTAAAATTCAATCAGACTATTCCTAATAATCCAGGACATTACATAAGAAAAGGAACAGAAGAATGAAATAAAAAGAAGTAAAACAATCTATCTTTGCAAATGATATGATCTTATGTATATAAAATCCTTAGAAGTCCACTAAAAACTATTAGAAATAATAAATGGATGGGTTTAGTGACACAGTGGGCTATTGGGCTAAGCTGACATTTGGGACACCTGCATCCCAATCAGAGTGCTGATTTGAGTCCGAGCTTGTCCTCTTTTGTTTCAGTTTCCAGTTAATGAGTCCTGGAAAGCAGCAGCAGGTGGCTTAAAGTGCTTGGGGCTTACTCCCCATGTAGGAGATCAGATGAAGTTCCTGGCTCCTGGCTCTTGGCTCCTGGCTCCTGGCTTTGGAGAGTGAACCAATGAAGGTAAAATCTCTCTCTCTCTCTCTCTCTCTCTCTCTCTCTCTCTCTTTCAAGTACATGAAAAAAATATACAAAAAACTTGGGAAAATAATAAAATAAATGACTTCAGCAAGGTTTGCTGAATGAAGATCAAAATACAAAATACAGTTAGTATTTCAATCTATAAAATAAATTTAAAAAGTCTTACTTATAGTAGCATCTAAAGAATAAAATATATTGGAATGAATTTAATAAAATATGATAAATATTGAAATATTCAAAATAGTATCAAAAGACAGTAAAGAAGATCTAAATAAAAGGAGACATGTTCTATATTCATACATTAAAGGACTTAATGTTATTAATATGGCAATACTCCCAAATTGATCCACAGACTCAGTGCAATAACTATCAAACTCTTGGCTGTATTTTTGTAGAAATTGACAAGGTGGGGGTCTTTGCTGTAGTGCAGCAGGTTAAAGACCCATTTTGCAGCACTGGCGTCCCATATGGGCTCTGGTTCTAGTCTTGGCTGTTCCACTTCTCATCCAGGTCCCTGTTAGTGTGCCTGGGAAAGCACTGGGAAAGCACTGGAAGTTGGCTCAAGTCCATGGGCCACTGCACCCACATGGGAGACCCAGATGAAGCTCCTGGCTCCTGGCTTTGGATCTGCTCAGCTCCAGCCATTGCAGCTATCTGGGGGAGTGAACCAGTGTATGGAAGACCTCCCTCTGTGTCTACCTCTCTCTCTAACTCTGTCTTTCAAATAAATAAAATAAATCTTAGAAAAAGAAAATTGGCAAGGTGACTTTAAAATTCATATAGAAATGCAACTGATCCAGTATAGCCAAAAGAATCTTGAAAAACAGAGAGGAGGAAGAAGGGTAGGGGCATGGGTGGAAAGGAGGATAGGGTGGGAGGTATCACTATGTTCCTGAATCTGTATATAAGAATTACATGAAATTTGTATACCTCTAATAAAATTTTAAAAAGTACACAGTTGGATCACACTTCCTGATTTCTAAACTTAGGCAATACAATAATGAAAACAGTATTGTACTAACATCAGGGCAGACATATAGATCAATAGATTATAATTCAAAGTCCAGAAACCAACTCCTACCTTTATGGTCAATTGATTTTTTTATAATGGTGCTAAAACAATAAAATTGAGGGAAAATAGTCTTTCCAGCAAACAGTGCTACAACATATATAAGTTAGACTTTTCCTCTTACCACTCGCTAAAATTAATACAAAGTGAATCATACAACTTAATGTAATCACTTGAACTGTAAAACATTTAAAGGAAAACACTGGAGTAAATCTTTGTGACCTTGGGTTAGGGAATGGCTTCTTAGATACATTTTATGAACTGAAAGTTTGTGTTCTCCCCAAATTTCTTACGTTGAAATCCTAATCTCCAGGTGAGGCTGTTAGGATTGGGGCCTTTGGGAGGTATTTAGGGCATAAGGGTGGAGGCTCTTAAGAGTGGGATTAGAGTCTTTGCAGAAAATATATGTGAGATCTTGCTGTTTCTCTCTCTGCTCTCTACCACATAAGGAAGCAACAAGGCAGCCACCTGAAAACCAGGAATGAGCCCTCCTCAGTTATTGTACATGCCAGTATCTTGATTTTGGGCTTCCATCCTTCAAAACTGTGACAAATACTTTTCTGTTGTTTAGGCCATCTAGTCTATGGTATTTTGATTGTGTTAGCTTGAACTAACAAAACCAAAACCACAGCAAAAGAGAGATGCAGGGGAGGGAGAGATGGAGAAAGAAAAAGAAAACAGAAGAAAAGAAAAAAATAAATAATTGGACCTCATCAAAATTAAAAACTTTAATGCTATTATGAAGGTTACCATTATAAAAGTGAAAACAGTAGTTACCAGAGGCTGAAGGTACGAGATGTAGATGAGGAAAGGAAAAGTTTTGGTTAAAGGGTACGCAGTTTCAGTTAGATATGAGGAGCAATTTGGGGTGATCTATTGCATAGTATGGTGACTATGGTTAATGATGATGTATTATTTATTTCAAAATTGCTAAGAAACGTGGATTTGAAATGTTGGAATGTCCTTAACCAAAAAAAAAAAAAAAAAGTATGTGAAGTGATGGGTATGTTCATTAGCCTGATTTGTTCATTCTACAGTAAATAAATCTAATAAAACATCACATTGTACTCCATAAATATGGATAATTATTACTTTTTAATATGAAATAAAATTTAAAAAGGAAGGTGAAAAGACAACCTTTTTAATGTGAGAAAATACATGTAAGTCATATATTTGGAAAGAGACTTGTATACAGAATATAAAAGAATTTATATAACTCAAAAACAAAAAGAAAAAACAATGTAAGAATGGGGAGAGAATATAAATATACATTTCTCCTAATAAAGCTATATAGATAACTGATAGCAAACAAGAAGATGTTCAATATCATCAATAATAAGGAAGAAAACAGGAAGTTCACTAGCAGTGGTGTAGAGTTTACATTAGATGAGGAGGTGCTAGAGATAGAGCATCAATTCTTTCAATAAATACTTATGTGCCTGGCATCATATTTGTCCTATAGATGCAGCAGTATGTAAAACAGATATGGTACTTGTCCTCATGGAACTTAAAAGATATCCAAGGATATTAGAAATTGAATGAGTGATCAGAATAACAGTGTCTTAAAGGAGAAATAGAGTATATTATAGAAGTTTGTGACAGAAACTCCTGAACTAGTCTAAAGAAGAGTGGAATTCCATGAAGAAGGGATGTTTAATTTGGACCTTGAAAGTGGATAGAAAGTAGTTGGGCAGGGGATAATAGATTAAGGATATTCCATGTGCCAGTGTATTTACCAGGTAGGAAGAAAATCCACTAAGGAAGACCAGTGTGGGTACAGCATACACAGCAGGGGAAGAGGTATGTGAGAAAGACTAGATCAGTCAGAAGCCAGATTATAAAGGACCTTATAGAGCATGTTAAGAAGTTGTTGTTTTATTTTAAGCTACTGAGAGGCTGTTCAATGGGTCAGTTTCATGGACACTGAAATCATTTAGTATGGTGGCAGCAGCAGAATGGAAAGACAATAATGAGCCCAAGTCCTCCATGATAGAAGGAAGTGTCCAAGAAGTCAGCAGAAGTCAGAAATAAGGAACGGCAAGGGGGCTGTACAGATACAAAGCTCAAAATATGTCTTCTTCTATGATGTAGTTTTATAAAAGGGAGAGGAAAAAATGGTTTCAAGGTAGTAATGAGTCAACTTGGCTGAGGTGGTGTTCAGTGAAGAGGTTGTTCTGTCTTTGGTAAGGCACCACAGAACCAGCAAAGAAATGAGGGGGACAGGAGAACTAGGACTTTATGATATCTACTGTGATGCTGAGGTAGCTGTGCTGTGTGAGCGGGACAGAGAACCTGGACAACTTCTCATCTGACATCTTGTACCCCTTGGCTACCAAAGCTATTGTAATTTCCTGAGATATACTGACAGATGGAAATACAGCTGTGGCAGCAGAGACAAGGAAGAGATGGACTCTAAGGATATTGAGTTGGTAGCCTTTATCATGCTTGATGATAGAATGTGAGTGGGGAATAAAAAGGAACAGCGACATAGGACAGGTTTCTGACATGGGCACCTAGAGTGCTGGTGATGCCCTCAATGAACTAGGAAACCCAGGGTGTGGTAATCTGAGTTGGCCTGTACAGGTAAATCAGACATATGTCTCCTGTGTTTAGCTGGGATAGGGGCATTTGCAGGCAGGGGGGGTGTCATCATTCTCAGTATTTTCTTTGCAAGGTTTTCATTTACCCCAGACTAAGGTTTGGAATGCAGGGGCTACTTGTATCAGCAGTGTAATCTGGAGGCCTCTCAGCAAGACTCTAGGAGAATGTATCTGCCTTCAATTAAATTTGGACTCTTTGGAAGGAAGAGAAAAACTATGCCAGGAGAACCGTGACTTGTGAAGTGGCCTGGTGGGAGAGAGCCAAAAGCACTAAGCTTGTTTAAATTAGAATCTCTGATCAGAAAAAAAATATTTGGTGCAGATGAGGGCCCACCGAACTCTTCTGAGAAGTGGATTAGGAGCTGATAATTGAAATTTCTGACTTCCAATAATTATTCAACTTAAAAACTCTGCCAAAAAGATGTAATTATTTTTTCTTACATTTGCTTGGTCATGTGGCCAGCTATAACTCCATGATGCTTTATTTCAAAGGGGACAAAAGTAGACAGAGGGAAGGAGCAGAAAGAACAGAAGGGGACTTGCTTATTTTGCAGTTGTCCTGCTGGTCAGACTGTGCTGGCCTCTCCGGTCTCTTTTCTGTGGTTCTGCCTTCTGTTCCTTGACTTTCCTGCCCACAAGGTCATCAGTCCCCTTTCAGATCCTTTTTTGAGACACTGGTTTTTCCACACAAGGATTGCCATGGAGTCGGCCAAGCTACATATCTTAAATACTTCCAGATCTCCTTATATTTCTCCATTCAGTTCCTCCTCTTTCTTATTCTGGCTCTCTGGCTTTCTCTAATTAGATTGTATTCTCCATCCTCTCACTTTAGTTTCATAATTCCCTTCCCTTTTTCTTTCTTTTCTTTTCTTTTTTGGCTAACTCTCTAGATTCTTATTTCAGATTTTGTTTTGAAAATCTTTCAAGACAAGGCCTCTGCTACCTAACCAGTCTCTTGCGATTTCATGTAAATGACTCTTAATCCCACTCTGTCCCCTAACTGGAAGCCAAGCTCAGGAGAAGAGTTTGGGTTCCCAGTGTGCCTTCCTATCATATAACACCCTCACTGTAGAGTCCCATCTAACATAACCCTTCCACAGCAAGCATTCCTTTTTCTAAACTTTGCCCTTTGCAATTTGTTTTTTCTCTCACTCATCATGGAATTAAACTAGCCACTAGATAAAACTTTATATATTATCCTAATGGACAAGATGGAAAATACAGAAGTTACTATGTCTTATTTATTTCTAAATTTCTTATTTATTTCTAAAATTCTCATTTCTAAATTTCTACATAATAGATACTAAGATAAGCTGAATTAAACTGATCTGGAAGCAGGTACAATTTTGGCTTCATGTAGGTACCTTATATTACTGTAGGTGGGAGAGGGGAGAGCTGCATTTGGAATAAAGAGAGCACAGGAGGAGGATGTGATCGATGTCTTGGTGTCTGCAGGTCTGTTCAGGTGCTAAAAGAGCAAGTACATGCCAAGTGGGCCCAGACAGTAGAACTAGAGGGAAAGTTTCTGATAGGCAGCACTTTTAGGGATGTTCTTACTTGGAATGTGTCCTTGGCTGCTTTCAACAGCTATGAATAGAGGACAAAAAGTCAAATTTCTGGAATGTTAAGAGAAGATGCTTGTCTTATCCACAGGAGATGACTAATATGTTTTCTAAATTTGGATGAGGCTCCTGTTGTCTTTGACAACTCTAGAGATCTTTGTGAGATGTTAAGACCAGAGAGGCTAGCTTTTCTAAGTGTTTCCATTTCATTCTCATTACTATACTATACTATACTACGATAAACCTTTATTCCTGGTGCTCATGGCTAACAAATATCTTTGTCTGTGGGAAGGAAGGGCGACTGGATTCCCAGGCAGTAGCTAATCTGACTTTAGTCAGGGATATCAGCTGCCACTCACATGGGCAGCCAGGAGCCATTGGGCTCAGTGCCATGGGGACCATTTTTCCTCCTCATTGGTTCCTCAAGGCCCTTAAGATGGAATTCAAATTCTCTATCTTGGCATTCAAGGCACTCTTGGCTTGGCCTCTCCTTAACTCTGCTGTTTCCCATATCACCATCTCTCCAACTCTGAGGTTGAGTTTGTGCCTTTGTCCCATGGAACTATTATCAAGATGGACATAATGTTTTAGCCTTTTCATGCATGTTTGATACTCAATTCAAGAAGCTTTCTTCCTTAAACTTCATCCCTTTGCTTGCACCCCTTCTTTGTCTATACCTTTATTGTACCAGTTCTCTTACTATCATTGCCATTATTACTTTTTAGTCTACGTTGAGCACTATGCAACTATAATGTGTACTTTTCAGGGATTGTTTTAATCTTTCTGTCCCTAGCACCTTACATAGCAGAAGATACTCACCAGGTACGATTAAAGAATGGTTTTGTAAGAAGTCATGAAATGACTATATGCATGAATACAAAATTCTCCTATTCAGAGATGATTTAGAGTCCCCTCTTCAGAGCCCACAAAACCTTGGTTTCAAATACCAATTTGCATGATGTAGAAAATTTACTTAATCTCATTAAATTTTGGTTTCTAAAAATATATGGGAAAAGCTAATACTTACATATATCAGAACTTAAATAGCACCTTCTAAGTGAAACCTTCCCCCCAAAATGGATCCAGCACTGATTTTATTACTCTAATTTTGTATATCTCATGAGGGCAAAGGCCTCTATTTGTTTTCAATGATATATTTCCAGAGTCTAGACAGTGCTAGTAATACGATAGACCTTCAATAATAGAGGTGCTGTGAAGATAAACTAACATAATTTATACAAAGGTCAAAGCATTAGGTCTGGCACATGCTAAGCACTCAATATTTTCTAGCCATTATTATATAGTAAAGGGCACATTAAGAGCTAACATTACAACAAGCTGGTGACTGATACAGACAGAATTGTATAATTGAAGCATCATGAACATCTGAACCAAAATTTACATGGAGCTGGAAGCGATCCTTGAAATCATCTAGTCTGACTTTCCAAGGACCACAGAGGAGAAATGCTTTTACCAAGGTCACAGAGTGAGCTAACCAGAGGCAGGGACTAGACAATATTATTTTCATGTAAATGACTACATATTTCCCTAAATTCCCTTAATGTTCATTTTCTTTTTTTTTTTTGACAGGCAGAGTGGACAGTAAGAGAGAGAGACAGAGAGAAAGGTCTTCCTTTGCCTTTGGTTCACCCTCCAATGGCCGCCGCGGCCGGCACACCACGCTGATCCGAAGGCAGGAGCCAGGTGCTTCTCCTGGTCTCCCATGGAGTGCAGAGCCCAAGCACTTGGGCCATCCTCCACTGCACTCCCGGGCCATAGCAGAGAGCTGGCCTGGAAGAGGGGCAACCAGGACAGAATCCAGCGCCCCGACCAGGACTAGAACCTGGTGTGCCAGCGCCGCTAGGCGGAGGATTAATTGTTCATTTTCTTTATTAAACATTTCTTTTTGTCACATTTTCCCAAGTATGGGAATGGTTTTCTACATCTAATTCTTTTAGCTCATACATACACACAAACCCTCAAACATATGCAGAACTTTGTCTATCAAATCAGTCCAAAAACATATGAAAATAATAGCATATTTTACTCCATCTGACAGTACAAGGGCTAAAATATTTAAAAGTTATTGTTTGTCAGTTGAAATTCACCTCTTGTTATATCAGAATGAAAAAATCTGTAGGTCCTATCACCTGAAGACAAGTATAAAACTGGGCAAAACTGACACAAGCAAACATTTCAACACTTTGGAAACTGACAAAGGCATATACGACATCCTCAAAAGTGTAAGCTTGAAAACCTGGTGAACTTCAAGTGATCAGAATAAGAATCTATGACCTTCTGGCCTGGGCTACACCATCTTGCCGCTGGTTTGATGAATGCAGCGTTTTGTTAGGGCAGGATGAGGGTGAGATACAGCAGCTTCTTTTCCAAAGTGGAAGGGTTTCATTAGATTTGGGCGGTGTCCATAGCCAGCATCAATATCTGTGGAAATGCTCATCACAGAGGTGAGAGAATGAGGTTGCACAGTTGAGACTAGCGTTTTCCTGGCTGAGACTAGGTGTAGGCTCAGCAGGGACCACAGAAGACTCAAGTCAGCTAAATACTCCAGACCAAACTTGAAGCTGCACATATGTATGCAGGTAGGAAAGTAAAAGACAAGGCAGACTTGAAAACTTTGAATGTGCTCTCCTACCCAGACACAGACCCATTGGCACATGGAAGGAAGCCTTACTGGCAGTGCACAACCTCAGCACAATCATAGCTAACCATTAACTTATGCAAACACAGGGCTATATCCTTGAAAAACAGGTTTGAAATAAGAAAGGAAAAACAAAACTGAGTGAAACCAAACAAGACAAAAAACAAACAGCCCGATGTTTAAAATGGGCCAAAGACCTTAACAAAAAGCTCACTGAGAAAAATATACAGATGGTAAATAAGAGTATGTATAGGTGCTCCTCATTAGTTGTCACCAGGTGAATATGAAATGAAGCACCACACTGAGATATCACTATAGACCTCAATAGAATGTCCAGAATCCAGAGCATCGGCGACCACAATACTGATAAGGAAGTAGAACAATAGGAACGCTCAGTTATTCATCTCTACTCGGAATCCAAATTGGTACCACCACTTTGGAAGGTAGTTGGGCTACTTCTTACAAAACCAAGCATATTATTATCATATGATCCAGCAATCATATTCCTTGCTATTTGAACATTTATGTGCATATGAAAATCTGCACACTGATTTTTATTGCAGCTTTATCTAAAACTACCAAAACTCGGCAGCAACTAAGATGTCCTTTAGTAAGCAGATAAATAACATTACCCAGTTCTAGGAAGAAATGAGGTTTTAAGCCATAAATATATTTGGGAGAAACTTAAATACATATCATTAATTGACAGAAGTCAATCTTAGAATCCTATAAAAATTCTAACCATATAACATTCTGGAAAAGGTAAACTATAAAGATACGAAAAATATTAGTGTTGGTGGTAGAGAGAGAGGTATAGGCAAAACACAGAGGATATTTAATGGCAATGGAATTGATCTATATATACTAAAATGGTAGATGCATATATCATTATACATTTTTTTCCAAACCTATAGAGTATATAACACCAATTGTGAAATCTAACATAAATGATGGACTCTAGATAATAATGTGTCAGTGTATTAGAGCAACTGTAAAAATGTACCACTCTAGTGGGCAATGTTGATAATGGGGAAGGCTATGCATGTATGAGGGCAGAGTATATAGGAAATCTCTGCACCTGCCCCTCTGTTTTGCTGTGAACCTAAAACGTCCCTAAAAATAAAATAGTAAAAACAACCCAGAGTCATCGCAGAGTGGTGTCAAGACAAATCATGAGTAAGCACTTTCCAACAAGTGCTATTGGAATGACTGGATAACCATTTGTGAACAAAGGAACTTAGGCCCAAATTTCATGCCATACACAGAAGTTAATTTAAAATGGTCCACAGACTTAAATGTAAGCTAAAACAAATTTTAAGATAAAAACAAGAGAAGAACTTTATGGCTTTCAGCTGTGCAATGTTCTTTGCTCCACAAAAGACATGATTTATGAAAGAATAAACTGATAAATGGAATAGCAAAATTAGAAATTTCTACCCCACAAAGAACATGGTTAAAAAATGAATGTAAAGGCAGGCAGAGATCAGGGAACAATATTCACAAAGCATATAGCTGACAAAAGACTTGCAACTAAAATATATAAAGAATCCTCAAAGCTCAATTACAAGAATGTAAGTCACTTTTTAAAATGGGCAGAGATAGGGGTTTGTTGTGGCAAGGTGGAATGAGGAAGGGAGGTATGGTAGGTTGGGAAGTATTATGCTCTTAAAACTGTGTACCTGAAGTACATGAATTTTTCAAATTTCATAAATAAAACATTTAAAAACACACTGTTTGCAATGCCCACATCCCATATTCAAGTGCCTGGGCTTGGGTGCTGGCTCCACTTCCAATTCTGGCTTTCTAATACTGTGCATCCTGGCAGATACAGCTGATGGATCGAGTGGTTGGAATCCCTTCCACTCATATAGGAGAACAGATTGAGCTTCTGTCTCCTATCTTGGGCTTAACTAAGCCTTGGTGTTTCTCTCTTTCTCCCCCCCCCCCAATAACTAAATAAAAATAAAAAATGGACAAAATATTTGAACTGACAATTTACCAAAGAAGATTTATGAATAGTAAGTGACATTTCGTATGAATGATAGTGTTTTGTATGATGAATTATACATGAGAAGATGACTATCATAATTATTCATTAGGGCAATGCAAATTAAAGCTACAATGAGGTATCACCACATTGTCTAAAATTTATTTATTTATTTTTTAAACTTTTATTTAGTAAATATAAATTTCCAAAGTACAGTTTATGGATTACAATGGCTTCCCCCCCCATAACTTCCCTCCCACTTGCACCCCTTCCATCTCCCACTCCCTCTCCAATTCCATTTACATCAAAATTCATTTTCAATTATCTTTATATACAGAAGATTGATTTAGTATATATTAAGTAAAGATTTCATCAGTTTGCACCCACACAGACACACAAAGTGTAAGATACTGATTCAGTACTAGTTATAGCATTACTTCACATTGGACAACCCATTAAGGACAGATCCCACATGGGGAGTAAGTGCACAGTGATTCCTGTTGTTGACTTAACAATTGACACTCTTGTTTATGGCGTCAGTAATCTCCCTAGGCTCTTGTCATGAGTTGCCAGGGCTATGGAAGCCTTTTGAGTTCGCCGACTTCAATCTTATTCCGACAGGGTCATAGTCAAAGTGGAAGGTCTCTCCTCCCTTCAGAGAAAGGTATCTCCTTCTTTAATGGCCCCGTTCTTTCCACTGGGATCTCATTCACAGAGATCTTTCGTTTAGTTGTTTTTTTTTTTTTTTTTTTTTTTTTTGCCAGAGTGTCTTGGTTTTCCATGCCTAAAATACTGTCATGGGCTCTTCAGCCATATCTGAATGTCTTAAGGGCTGATGCTGAGGCCAGAGTGCTATTTAGGACATCTGCCATTCTATGAGTCTGCTGTGTATCCTGCTTCCCATGTTGGATTGTTCTCTCCCTTTTTGATTCTATCAGTTAGTATTAGCAGACACTAGTCTTGTTTGTGTGATCCCTTTGACTCTTAGACCTATCAGAGTCATCAATTGTGAACTGAAATTGATGGCTTGGACTAGTGAGATGGCATTGGTACATGCGACCTTGACGGGATTATATTGGAATCCCCTGGCATGTTTCTAACTCCATCATTTGGGGCAAGTCCGATTGAGCATGTCCCAAATTGTACATCTCCTCCCTCTCTTATTCCCACTCTTATATTTAAATTTAAACCCCTAAGAATAATTGTATGTTAATTACAGAGTTCAACCAATAGTACTAGAACAAAAAAAAAATACTAAAAGGGATAAAGTATTACAGTGTACATCAACAGTCAGGACAAGGGCTGATCAAGTCACTGTTTCTCATAGTGTCTATTTCACTTCAACAGGTTTCCCCTTTGGTGCTCAGTTAGTTGTCGCCGATCAGGGAGAACATATGATATTTGATAATTCCAAATGTTGGCAAGCACATGACCTGCTTACCTTGCCAATGAGAATATAAAATGGAGGGATGGCACATATTTGGGACACTGCCACATGTATTAGAGATCAGGATATAGGTCCTGGCTCCTAACTTAAGTCCACCCAGACCTGGCTGTTGCAGTCATTTGGGGAGTGAACCAACAGATTAGAATCTCTCTCTCTCTCTCTCTCTCTCTCTCTCTCTTCCTGTTTCTCTATTTTATTTTTTCTTTCACCCTCCCTCTCTGTCACTCGGCTTTCATACACACACACACACACATACACACACACATACATATACATATACATATATATTTTGGAACACGTTTTGATAGTTTTCTTTTTAAAGCTGAACATAAACTTACTATGTGACCCAATGTCCACTCCTGGAAGTCTACGCAAGAGAATGTAATCATGTGTCCACTCAAAGATTGATACACAAATATTCACAGCAGCATTATTCTTGGTAGCCTCAAACTGAAACTCATTCAAATGTCCATGTACTACAGAATAAATAAAATGTGGCATGTCCTTTCAATAGAATACTACTCAGCACTAAAAACGAATCAGTTACTAATATGTGCTACGGTATGGGTAAATTTTGAAAATATGATGCTAACAGAAAGATTAAAGATGCAAAGATGACTTCATATTATAAAATTACACTTGTATGAAATGTTTAGAAATAGAAAATTTATAGTGTCAGAAAGCAGATCAGTAGCTACTTAAATAGGACTTGGGGTGGAAGTGGTTATTAAAAAGAGAACTTTAGGGCATGACAGAAATGCTCTAAAACTGTACTGTAGTGATAGTTGCGCAACTCTCTAAATTTACTGAAAAATCATAGACATGTACGGTAACAATGGGTGAATTATATGCTGTATAAATTACATGTCATTAAAGTTACTAAAATAAGAAAAAATCTTTCCCATGAAATCTTCATCTTAAATATCAGAATATGATTTTATCACAGGTTCAACTGGTGGAGTTAGAAGGGACAATTGGTGAGTAACAACATAAAATTCCACTTGGTATGATATAATTAGTACCATTTATAGCTATGGGCATGGTGATTAATACTTCCAGCACTAAAAATTCAAAATCTTGCTTCTTGCCTGCACTCCCTAAGATCTGGATGTTGGCATGGTTAGCCTTACCACTTGTAATTATCCTCATTCCAAATTAGAAGGATTAACTAATTATAGTGGTTGCTTCAGAAAAAAGCTATATCAAACCCTGTGATAACCAAGCATTGTCCTTTCTGCAAAAGCATGCCAGAACACTTTAAAATCCCTGGTATCTGCAGTGAGGCCCAAAACAGGGACTGAGCCAACCACAGAGCTTTTCCAATCGAGTTGATCCTGTACAGGAACTCTCTGCCTTTCCTTTAGGTTTACTTTCTTAAAAAGCTGCTTTGGATAAGGTGAATCCCTTTCTTAAAAATTTACTCAGCACAATGTGGTGACTATTGGTCTTGATGATGTAAAATATTCTGTATAAGAACGTAAATAAGAAATTGGCAGGTTCCAAACACCTAAAAAACAGACAAGGAAACAGGCTAGTTGCGTGGTATGGTCTAAGATACGTTGATATGTTGAAAGGTTGCACAGCATTCCTTTAAAACTGCGATTATGTTAATTCAAAAAGTAAACAAATTTTAAAAGATACAAACACAGACATGCACAAACAGGCACATATTGTATGTTTTCTCTTACATATGAAAGCTCAATATATGCATATATAATTTATAAATAAATCTTAAACAGGAATGATTAGATGATGGAAGAATGGGGGGACAAGAAGAGATTTGATAGCAGGTATCAACGTACAACCATGTGAAGGTAAAGGCATTTGGTATTACACAGAACAATAGGGCAACTATAATCTGATAAAAGAAATGGAAGGACTAAGTGACTAGGATGATCGGTTTATGCCATATAAATCTGTTGAAATATTACACCATGCCCCATAAGATGTGCAAATCATTCATATTAACTTAGAATATTAAATTAATTTAAACATACATGCATACTTCTGTTTAGGTCTCAGTGTGTCTCTCAAAGGAACAGGTTTAAATCTTGGCCCTCATATGAAGTAATCATGTAAACTTAGTGAATTAACTAGTTTTTTTAGGCCTAGGTAATTTTTCTCTCAAATTGGGAAAATTCTGCCTAGTATATAAAACTATTTTAAGAAATAAATAGGATAGTCTATAAAGTAATGGGCTCAGTGTTTTTGTGTTAAATTTGAATAAAGGATATAGCCAAGAAGATAATCAAACAAAGATGATAATCAAGTTTGGCCCCAATCTTCATGTCTATCTTAGTCTACTAGTATCTCCCAATATGAATTTCCAGACTTCCAATCAACTATCACCATGGAATGACCCAGGCTTCAAGAAAAATCTATCTTTTCCATGATGTTTATTCTGATTGCTAACTCTGTAAATAATTCATGAGACCATTCAATATATACTTTTTAAAAAGATTTATTTATTTATTTGAAAGGCAGAGCTACAGAGAGATAGAATCAGAGAGAGGGAGAGAAAGAGAAAAAAGAGAGAGAGAGAGAGGTCTTCCACGAGCTGGTTCACTCCCTAGATGGCCACAATGACTAGCACTGAGCCAATCCAAAGCTAAGAGTCAGGAGCTTCTTCCAGGTCTTCCACGCAGGTGCATGGGTCCCACTTGGGCCATCTTCTACTGCTTTCCCAGGCCATAGCAGAGAGCTGAATCAGAAGTGGAGCAGCCAGGACTTGAAAAGGCACCCATAAGGGATGCTGGCACTTCAGGTGGCAGCTTTACCCACTATGCCACAGCGCCGGCTCCTCATTGTATACTTTTAGAATTATTATAGCTATTTGAATATGTCTTATTTCCTCTGATACAGAATACATTTCTGGAAGTACAAGAGTTACAAGGGCCAGCACTGTGGCACAATGGGTTAAAGCCTTGTTCTGAAGCACTGGCATCCCATATGGGCGCTGGTTCTAGTTCAGGCTGCTCCTCTTCTGATCCAGCTCTCTGTTATGACCTGGGAAAGCAGTGGAAGGTGGCCCAAGTGCTTGGGCCCCTGTACTCACATGGGAGACTCAGAGAAAGCTCCCGGTTCCTGGCTTCGGATTGGCTCAGCTCCGGCTCTTGCGGCCTTCCGGGGAGTATATGGAAGACCTCTCTCTCGGTCTCTGTCTCTCTCTGTAACTCTTTCTTTCAAATTAAAAAAAAAAATACATAATATTATTATATATCCCCACAGTGCCTTTTACAGGATCTGAAATAGGACAGAAATCTCAAATTACTTTTTTTACCAACAGAATTTGAAATAGTTTACATCCCCAGAAAGGGGATGTAGCATTCAAGGTCATATGAATTGTTTCATGTTCGGGCTGGGAGCAGAATTCAGGATTCCTATAGAAGAGAATGCAGCCTGTCTTTATTATGCATCAATTATCTGCCATAGCTATGGAACCACCAAATTTTAGCTGAGTTGTGGGTGACTCTGAATAAAGACTTCACTTCTTATCATTCCTTTGTTTAAATGAGACGTGAAGTCTATAAAATGACATTATCACATTACTGCTTCTCTTCATTTCTCTTCCTCTTCCTGCATCTTGCTTCCTGAAACAGGGATATGATAGTAGAATTCTATATTAGATAATAAGATTGAGGGCTATGTCCATGGAGAACAGCAGAGAAAGCTGAAAGAACTTGATTCCCTGAGGCTTTCGAGGAGCTGAGCCATAATATCAGTTGTGCATTGCCTGCACCTACATCTTTGCATAGAAAATAAACTTTCTTACTTAAGTTGCTCTTACTTGAAGGCTAACGTATCCTGCAATCCTTCTTATCAGCTTTCTGCTGTTCTCAGTTCTTCACACTTCCTCCAGACATATATCTTCATTATTTCATTCAATCATTTATTTGAAACCCATTCAATGTACACCTGCATTCTGCCTGGAATAAATCTAAGAGGGGACTAGGGTAGACATGGGGGTGAAATACACAGATTCTGTCCTTAAATGTCATGAGTGTTGAATGATCTCAATTCTCTTAAATAATATCACAATATGTCTGGCAAACATTCATCCTTCATCTCAGAATTTCTCTGACAGTGTCACCTGAAATAATCCCACTGTCCCTGGTAATGTATTGTTGATTAGACCATATGGACTTTTTTTTTAATTTGTCCCTCTACACTTACTTTCTGCCCTCTTCTATCCTTTCTTTCCCCTGGGAGGCTTATTTGTATGGGTTATGTCAATGAGTTCCCTTGTTCTCTGGCTTCTGTTTGGGTTGGTCAATAGAGACTCCTAGTATAAGATCAGAGGAAAGAAAAAATGAGGACCAGGAGTTTATTTTTTTCAGCTTCCAATTTTAGTATATGTGCTGCCGAAGCGAGCACTCAGCTTCCTTCCTGTATGGTCATCTCAGGTTATCTGTGCTTCTTAAGTGTAGGTTACTATTTCTTTCAAGTTGGCCCCGAAAATGACTTTCTACTATTTGGTTCTAATAACCATCACCTGCTTCACACCAGTTGAACCATTATTAGCTCCAGGGAACTTTACTCTATCTTGTGGTTTCCCTACACACAACCCATACCTTGTAAATAGCCCATTTATTAAACTCTCCTCAAATTATTCTAATTCGAGACTGCCATCTGTTTCCTGCTAGCATGCTGACTGATACACCATGTGTCCCAATTTTCAGTTCAAGATATATAGGCACTAGATACAAACAACACCCACCAGAAAGCACTGTTGGGAAGAAGACTGGAGTAGAAGAAAGACATTTAGCAAAATTTTTGTGCATAGAGAATCTCTGACTATAAGAATATCATCATGACCAGATTTTATTCTCAGAAACCTGACCCATACACAGGCTCTCTTTCTATATATTTCTTTTTGTGGGACTCACTTAAATATGGAATCCACAACCACTACACGAAGTCCATTTCTCTGCTAACACATATCAGAAACACAGTGTCTTAGGCCAGTTCTACCAGTATCTTCACTGGGAACCTTTAGAGATATGCTCATCATACATATTTTAGGGACACAGCACACCCTTTTTGGAGAGTAAACAAATCAAATTTTGACCTGCTTATTCCTTACTTGTTTCCAATAAAGAGAAAAATATGAGTTCACTGAAAAGAACAACTTCAGGTCCCACTTTGGGCATGAGAAGGATACAGGAAATGAGAGATGTGGTAGGCAAAATGAATCATGGTGTCCTCCCAACATGGCCAAGGCCCAATCCCCAGTCCCTGTGAATACCTTAAATAACAAAAGGGAATCTATAGACATAATTAAAGTTTCTTTTTTAAATAATTTATCTGATTTATTTGAAAGCGAGAGTTACAGAGTGAGAGGGAGATACAGAGAGTGAAAAAGATCTTCCATCCACTGGTTCACTCCTCTAATGGCTGCAACAGCAGCTGGGCCAGGCCAATGCCAGAAGCCCTGGAAGTCTGTCCAGGTCTCCTGTATGGGTGCTGGGGCATAAGCACTTGACTCATCTGTTGCTGCTTTCCCAGGTGCATCAGCAGGGAGCTGGATGGGAAGTGAAGCAGTGGGGACTCTAATTGGTCCCCATGTAGGATGCCAGCATTGCAGGTGGCACCCTAACCTATTGTACCATGGCACCAGCCCCCAAACTAAAGGTTTTGGGATAGGGAGAGTAGTCTAGATTATCTGGTGAACCCAATATAATCAATCACAAGGATCCTAGGAAGTGAAAGAGGGAGGCAGGAGAATCAGGATCAAAGCAATGAAGCATGATCATTAATAGCTTTCAAGATGGAAGGGGTCACAAACCAATGCGTGCAAGCAGCTACTGGAAGCTGGAAGAGGCAGGAAACTGAATTCTCTGCCAAAGCCTCTAGAAGAATTTCATATCTGGTGATATTTTTAGCTCTACCTTCCAGAATTGTAAGACAATAAATTCATGTTACCTTAAGCCACCAAGTGTGGGTAATTTGTCATATGAGTAATAGGAAATCAATAAGGAATCAAATACTGAATTCTCCAAACCCACAGAACGAAAGCTGGAGAAAGGAAAGGAAAGTTTGGAGCTGACGGTGGCAGAGACAAAACGCACTTTGAGTAATAAATCAAACTGCACACCACTCGCCAAACTGTACTGCAGGCAACTTGGTTTCCCTAAGAAACAGATTTCTCCTCTCAGAGGTTCATAGCCATAAAATGCTTCCATATTTTGGGGTTGGCGCTGTGGCTCACTTGGTTAATCGTCCGCCTGCGGCGCTGGCATCCCATATGGGCGCTGGGTTCTAGTCTGGTTGCTCCTCTTCCAGTTCAGCTCTCTGCTATGGCCCGGGAAGGCAGTGGAGGATGGCCCAAGTGCTTGGGCCCTGCACCCACATGGGAGACCAGGAGGAAGCACCTGGCTCCTGGCTTTGGATTGGCGCAGGGCCAGCCTTAGCGACCATTTGGAGAGTGAACCAACAGAAGGAAGCTTTCTCTCTGTCTCTCTCACTGTCTATAACTCTACCTGTCAAATAAATTAAAAAAAAAATGCTTCCATATTTTTTAACACCCAGGAAATTTCCCTCTTAAATTTCCTTCTTTTCTTAGTTTTTGAGATTTACCAGAACTTTTGTATTTTACTAGAAAACTTTATCAGATTCATTCAAAAAGACAACTGTCTGTCTCACATCTTATTCTGTGGCTTTCTGGTATATACAGCAACAATGAATCATACAATAAAAATGATACTTAAAACAACATTAACTAATATTAAGTACTTAACTACACTACTTAATAGTACTAATTATTTAATTATATATTATATAATACGGATTATTTAATTATAATTTAATCCAACTAATAATTATTCAAAGACTAAACAATTTAAAATATTATTTAATATAATTAATAAATTATTAAATCTCTATATAATCTACAAAGCACCAATATTCGTTTTATGCATTCTGTAAACTTATTGTGAAATCCCTATCCCAGGGTTGCCTAGTTCTAATGGACTTCCCAAACCAGGCACAAGTCTTACCACGCTCTGACCCAGCTGCTCTCGAAAGAAGTAATCCATGTTTCTCTTTTGCAGGCTGTCAAGGTAATGCTGAAAGCGGGTGTATGTATAAGGGTAGCAGTAAGCAAACTGGTAAATGTCTTCTTCTCGGTCAAAACAAAATGCAAAAGACATCACGTAATTTTTCCTGTGGTCCGGGCAGCGGTAATAGTAAACATTTTTAGGAGGCAGTCTTTGCCTGAAAGATACAAAGAAATTTGGGCATATCAGACAATTGTTCAAGCTTCAAAAGTCAATAAATTGGACAAAAGTGGCTCACTAGGCTAATCCTCCACCTGCGGCACCGGCACCCCGGGTTCTAGTATTGGTTGGGGCGCCAGATTCTGTCCCGGTTGCTCCTCTTCCAGTCCAGCTCTCTGCTGTGGCCCAGGGAGGCAGTGGAGGATGGCCCAAGTGCTTGGGCCCTGCACCCGCATGGGAGACCAGGAGGAAGCACTGGCTGCTGGCTTCAGATTGGCGCAGTGTGTTGGCCCCAAGGCGCCAGCCGTAGCGGCTACTTGGGAGGGTGAACCAATGGAAAAGGAAGACCTTTCTCTTTGTCTCTCTCTCTCACTGTCTAACTCTGCCTGTCCAAAAAAAAAAAAAAAAAATTGGACAAAGGATTAGGAGAAAAACTGACACCAAGGACCCTGAGTGGTGGGAATGGGAAACAATAACAGACTACACAGAGGGAAAACCAGACCTGACTTTGGCAGTGTTTTGTTCAAAATCCAGAAGCACCTTTTTTGAACTGCTTAGCAAACATAAGGTAAAATGAAAATGAGCAAGTTTCATCTGCATTTTGTTTATCCTTATTTTGAGCACTTAATGTATGCCCAGCTGTTACATTAGTGTCTTAATGGACAATAAGACAGACAAGGTTTCAGTTCTCATGGATTATAAATTTTAGTGGAGACTTATTCAGTAAAATATTAAAAATAAACAGACAATAAAGTTAGAGACTCCAAAAGTTTTTTGAGTGAAAATAAAGAGTGTAATGTTATGGAGACATAAATAGGGGAGGCCCACTTTTCCCAGGGAAGTCAGCTTTTCTTTATTACAGGACTAACTCAGACCTTTTAAAATAAACTAATATCATTGTGAATATTCAAGGAAGGGAAAAGAACATTAAACATTTTTCTAAATTACTACTATTATTTTTCTATAGAGAGTTCCATGAGACTAATTTTCCATAGAAGCATTTTGGGAAATATTGCTTTAAAATATGCTGTGCGAGTGTTTTGCTAAGTCATCATGTTCATTCTTCAGTAAGGAACAGTGATGAATACATAAGAAAAGGAAAATGTTCCAGTCAGAATCATCTTAACTCCTTTTCATTTATGCTCTTCTTTTTTTTTTTTAACTTTTATTTAATGAATATAAATTTCCAAAGTACAGCTTATGGATTACAATGGCTTCTCCCTCCCATAACTTCCCTCCCACCCACAACCCTCCCCTTTCCCGCCCCCTCTCCCCTTCCGTTCACATCAAGATTCATTTTCAATTATCTTTATATACAGAAGATCAGTTTAGTATATATTAAGTAAAGATTTCAACAGTTTGCCCCCACATAGCAACACAAACTGAAACATACTGTTTGAGTACTAGTTATAGCATTAAATCACAATGAACAGCACATTAAGGACAGAGATCCCACATGAGCAGCAAGTGCACAGTGACTCCTGTTGTTGACCCAACAAATTGACACTCTAGTTTATGGCGCCAGTAACCACCCTAGGCTCCCGTCATGAGTTGCCAAGGCTACGGAAGCCTTCCAAGTTCGCCGACTCTGATCATATTTAGACAAGGTCATAAAACACAGAGTGAGGATAGTAACCAATGATCCTAAGAGTGGCATTAACCAGGTCTGAACAATTATACAGCATTAAGTGGGGAAGAGGACCATCAGTACACACAGGTTGGGAGTAGAGCCATTGGTGGTAGAGTAGAGGTTATGATTACAAAGGAATGAGGCCCAAGTGCGCT
The DNA here is from genome assembly GCF_033115175.1 of Lepus europaeus. Lineage (NCBI taxonomy): Eukaryota > Metazoa > Chordata > Mammalia > Lagomorpha > Leporidae > Lepus > Lepus europaeus. The sequence continues at coordinate 40,583,990 of NC_084831.1, forward strand.
AGACAGGGTCTAGAACAAAGGAAAGAATCATTATTAGAGGAGCTAAGAAAGGTGCTGTCTAAGCTACAATTAAGTTTTCTGATTGAGAGGCAAATAGAACCTGACAGAAGGAGCTTGATAATAATCTGTTGGGCTTTAGGCCTTGTAAGTTAAGAGGCCCAGACCTATCTATCTTTTCAAATGGGGTACATCCTGAAGGAGGTGTGAACCTCCTGGGGGAAGGCACCCTGTTGACTTTCATTAGTTAGCTGGCCTGGGAGGAGAGCTGGCCAGGTAAAGGCAGGTGGCATCTCTAACAAGAAATTTAAAGTTCTGCGTGCAATGTTGCTGACCCTACTTGGCCATCCCCTCAGCTGCAGTGGTCACTTTGGAAGCTGGGCTGAGTGAAGGGCTTTTCAGCTTAGAGCCAATAAGATCTGTGGCTTTTTTATTTAAATTTTTTATTTATATAAATGGAACAAATTTCATGTATCTCATACATATAATTTTATGTACATAATGACTTCTAACCCCATCCTCCATCTCTCCCTCACTCCCACACTTTCTTCGGCTTCCTTTCTTATTTTTATTTTAATTTTTTTTTGAGAACAAGATTTATCATTAATCAAAGAAGCACCTAAGGAAACGGGCAATGGGGTTGGGCACTTAGGCTTATCTAAAACTTATGAGACAGGAGATTATACTTTACTTATACACTAATACGAAGTTGATCTTTGAGAACAAGTTTTACTATTAACTCTCATAATACAACTCTTTGAGGACAGAGGTCCTACATGGTAAGTTAGTACATAGTGACTCCTGTTGTTAATTTAACAATTAACACTTTTATGTATGACATCAGTAATCACCTAAGACTCTTGACATTAGCTGCCTAGGCTATGGAAGCCTTTTGAATCTACAAAATACTTCAGTATTCAGACAAGACCATAAGCAAAGTGGGGGCTCTCTCCTCCCTTCAGAGAAAATACATTCTTCTTTGATGATCATTTCTTTATCCTGGAGTCTCACCCACAGAGATCCTTCATGTAGGACATCTTTTGCCACAGTATCTTGGCTTTCCATGACTGAAATGCTCTTGTGGGCTCTTGGGCCAGACCAGAATGCCCCAAGGGCTGATACAGAGTTATTGCACCCTCTCATGCTTTCTGATGTCCAAACACTTCACACTGCTTCCCTACAGAGAATGCTTCTAATTTCTAGCTCCTCAAATTCTCTTAATCCTAAAAAAAAAAAAAAATCCATCTAAAATTGTGCCTTTTCCATGATCCTATGTTGATGATTCCTGGCCAATCAGCTCAAGTATTTTGTAGGCCCTCTTGCTTCCTTATCATCTACTTCACCCCAGGATTGATCTGAAAGATTCTTAAGGGAAAGGATGCTTCTGGGTAGGGCTGGCTCAGTGGGTGGAGGATGTAAGGCTCACCTGTAGCAGCTGGACACTCAATTGAAAGCCAAGGGGGACAAGGACAGAGAGGAAACTATGAGGGAGAAGATAAAAGAGACGTAGTTGAGAAAAATGAGAAAGTGCTGGCTTTAGAAACAGTAGGCTGCAAAGAACCGTTAAGTAATAGATCTAACAGCATTGTACAGATAAGTGCTCATTATGGAGTACCCTGGTGTCTTTCCAAGGCAGCTTAAGTGACCAGGATGGGAGGCAAGGCTTTGAGACTCTTGTAGAACAGCAGAGGTTACCTGGTATTGATGGTATTGAGATTTGTACAAATATTTGATAATATTAGATTGAACTAAAAATCCTGTTGATTGATTTTATTGGAAAGAAGTGATTGAAGTGGCAGGCCATGCCATCTAAAATGCACAGTAGGCTGAAAGTGCTGAGAAGGACAGGATGGTATACAACACAAGTTACAGAGGAAGAGGGCTCTTCACATGAAAGTCAGTGGTAGTATTACAGGCTATAAGAGGTACCTTTAGGTGCCCCAGGGGGGTCCGTTTATCTCCTACTCCCAAAGCCAATGTGAATGAACACATAAGTAACAACAGATTTCTTATAATGCAAGTGCAGCTTTAAGACAAATATCCTAGCGCTCTTTGCTATCCCAAACCTTCCCATATTGAAATTCTGGAGTTCCAACTGATGAGATAGAGAAATAATGGCTCGAAAGATATGTGGGGAGTAAAGGAAAAGTCATCTCCTGATCCTTCTGTATGTGCAGTGTGGGAAAACCCTCCTAAGAGGGCACTGTGGGAAGCAATCCTTTATGGAAGTCAGTATTTAGTTCACTGTTTTATTAGACAAATATCTAAGTATCATGCACCAAGCGAGTCTTGGTGAGAAGTGAAGGAAGAAGTAGATTAAGAGGCTGAAGTTTATTAACCATGGAGCTGAGTTCCAGAGGAAAAGTCTCTATCAGAAAGGGAGGCAGAAAGGAAAGGGAATCAGTGGAGAGCCACGATTAGAGACAGAAGATCAGCCCAGCTAGAGGGATTAGCATACAGAGAGTATATGATGTTCTTCATTTATGATGTGACTGAAGATGCACGAATGTGAAGCTGGTGGAACAAGGTAGTCTCGGGTTCCAAATTCCCAAACAAGGGAGAATTCCAGTGAAAGCGGACGAGATGTCTCCTGCCAATGGTCTGTGATGGTTGCTTCTGGCTGAGTCTGAGTCTCGTGGAGCACTGGGTGAGCGTGTCGTCAGAAGCAAGTGATTCCTACAGTTCTGAGATTCCTGAATTATGACACTATTTTCAACTGTTCATTTCCTAGTGTATCCATTCACGGTCCATGCTTTAAATTCAATCATTCTAGTTCTCTCCACTTCTAGCCACGGTCAGCAACTTGACTCTCAGAGCCTACTGTCTCCACTGAATCTGATTATGTGCTATCATGAGGATTCATCTACTGCCTGCAGCTGTCCTAGCTCCTCTCCCGGGTGGGTCAGGATGCCTAACCTGATTAGCAGAAAGAGTGGAGTTAATGGGCCCTGGTGGAATGATTTAAGGAAGCTAAGATATGACTCAGGGCTTAGGTTTTCCAGATTTTGCCAAGGATACAAACAGAATGCTATTTGAGAAGGGCTCAGCAGGGCAAATTTATTACTTTCAAGTAATACAAAGAATAAAGGCAAAAGAAGGATGGAACTAAACTCCTCAAAGATGTAGCATATAAAGGTTTGAATATTTTAAGAATGAACTAATTAGTCAATTAACAAAAGAATGTGGAAATGAATTCCTATTCTTGACATACCTTTCTGAAGCCATCCCTGACTATTAAGTCTTCATTAATTTTTCTTTATTTTGGAAAATATTAAAAAGGCTTTTATAAAACACAAACAACTTTTTAAAAATATTTGTTTACTTATTTGGAAGTCCAAATTACAGGGGGGGCAGAGAGAGAGAGAGACAGAGATCAATCTTCCATCTGATTGTTCACCCCCCAAATGGCTGCAACAGGGGAACAGGGGGTTGGGCCAGAAGGAAGCCAGGAGCCATGAACTTCATTTGGGGTCTCCATGTGTGTGGCAGGAAACCAAGCACTTGGAGTATCTTCTGTTGCTTTCCAAGGTTCATTAGCAGGGAGGTGGATAGGAAGTATAACAGCTAGGACTCGGGCTGGAGCTCATATGGGATGCTTGCACTCCAAATGGTGGCTTAACCCACTGTGCCACAGTGCCAGTCCCTAAAAAAGTTTTATCACATGGTTTGTCTCAAAACAACGAGCAAGAAAAGTAAATGTACATTTGTATATTTCTTCAAATAGAATGTAGGCTTCTTGAAGATACTGTACCATTTATTTCCTCAGAGAGGTCTCAAACAATACCTGTTTATTATTTTTTTAAAGCAATAAAAATGGAAAAGAAGAGTCATCCCAGAAGATCAGTTTCGGGCATTATAAAGTAGATTTTGGCTCAGTATAAAGTAGAATCTAACATTCAGCTGAAGGGAAAGTAGAAGCCTGCCATGCAGGGGAGGGCAAGTGTGGGGAATGTTAAGGGATACTGTAAAGAAAATTCCTGCACTTGATGTTAATTTAGACAAGGAAGCCTCTGATTCCATTTAACATAGTTGGTCTGAGATATCCATGAGGTCAACATTACAATAAATATAATAGTCATTATAATACTATTTACATATATATATATATATATATATATATATATATATATATAGCACTGACCTTGGCCAGGCCATTCTAAGTGTTTTAAGATATATTAACTCTTTGTTGTTGTTCTTTTTTTAATATTCATTCATTCATTCATTCATTTGAAAGGCAGAGTTTCTCTCACACACACAGAGATACCTTCCATTAGTTAGTTCATTCCCCAAATGACTACAACATCCCAGGCTGGGTCAGGCTGAAGCTAGGAGTCAGAAGTCAAGAGTCAAGAACTCCATCTTAGTCTCTGCTATGGGTGACAGAAGCTCAAGTACTTGAGCCATCATGAATTCCTTCCCAGGTGCATTAGCAGGGAGTTGGATCAGAAACAGAGGTGTCAGGATTCAAACCTGCACTCCAATAAAGGATGCAGGCACCCAAACAGTGGCGAAATTCACTGCACCACAACATTCACCCTGTGTTAACTTTTAATCCTCACAACAATCTCTTTATGTTATTCCCATTATGCCAAAAATATGATGAAAATTAAGGTACATACAAGAACTCCTGTGTATTTTTAAAGATTCATTATTTGAAATTATTACAGAGAGAGGGAGAGAAAGATCTTCCATCTTTTGGTCTCCACACTCCCAAGATGGCCACAACTTCCGAGGATCTGGGGCTAGGCCAGGCCGAAGCCAGTAGACAGGTGCTTCATCTAGGTCTTCCATGTGGATTCAGGAACCTAAGCACTTGGACCATCTTTTGCTGCATTTCCCAGACCATTAGCAGGGAGCTGGATCAGAAAGTGGAGGAACCAGGACTCAAATCAGCACCCACCTGGGATGCCAGCATCGCAGGCTGTGGCCTTTACTGCTAGGCTGCAATGCCAGCCCTCCAAGAACTCTTCTTAATAGAAAGAGATTGCCCATGATTTCCTAGAAAATCCCAGAGGGAGATTGTCCAACAGTTGATTCTTCCATAGACCTTGGAAGATTCAAGGTATATCCTCTCAGGACTCAGAGATGAAAGGCTTATCCAGTTCTTGGAACAAGCCATTGCCTGTGGTCCGTCCTGATAAGTGTGAATAGGACATCTGTATTTGTGAGGGAGGTGTGTAACTCATACCCTCATGTTCCCTCATACGGGCAGAGGTGGATGGGGAAGCATATGCATGCACACATCCCCATGTGTACACATATACATTCACAAACATGCTTCCTACACCTCTCTAGTACAGTCTGTACCTCATTGTGTCTGTATGTTCATCTTACTCCACTATTAGACTGAGACTCTGAGAGGGCAGAGTTAACTGGTACTCCAGGAGCCTTGTTTGACAAAGCCATTCAAAAATGTTCATGAATTGGATAAATTAATATATTTTTGAGTAAATAATCTCAAGTCAAATGAATGTACAAAATGCTTTCTCCATTTGAAACTCTGGGCCATGTTCTAAATACATGTTCTCAAAACCCACCTTGCCTTTCTAAACATGGTTTCTTCTGCCTATAATTGCCTTCCTATTCTTTTCTACATAGTGCATCTTTATGAAAAGAGGTAGCTCAAATAATTTCTTCTTTGAAGTCTTTTTCAGAAACTCCAGATGAATTAATTGCTTTAAATACTAATTGTGACATCCCTGTGTTTCTGATTCATGTGAAAATCCACAGCATTTAGCACAGTGTTTGGTGCTAAACAGGTGCTCAGTTTATGTTTGTTGAATGAATGAGTAAATTTGTGATTTAATTAGTATTTTAATGATTCCTCTCTCACTATCTTATCTGCTTTCTATACAAACCTATTAGCTAAATTCTTAAAATACTTTTTGGAGGTTACCAAAATGAAAGGAAGAAGAGACTACCACCTAACAGAACACAAAAGCTTCTCTAAAACAACATTTATTAGCCTGGCTCAGGAGCCCAGAAAGACTAGAGCCTTGATTTTCCCTCTAATCAAGCAAAAAATATGGTGTGAACACCTGACATCCAACCCAAGTCTTCCTTGATAGCACTCGCTTATCCCTCAAATTAATAGGAAAGGGAAATAGCACATAATCAGACTTTCCAGGTTGTAAGTCCTAAAGGACGAATGAGAAACAAGGGCATCACACTCAGATGCACCTCAAGTGAGTGTTACATATGCATCACTTTCTGTATGCCAGTTGTGTGTTCCTATTCAATGTACACTACTGTCTGACTGGCTACTAAGCACGTATGCTCCCTGCTATACCAAGGCCTTGCTGCCTGAAATTCATCCGCAAACTGTGATTACGGTGTCCTGGTTCCCGGGCTTTATCTACCTAGGGACAGGAAGCAAGCTGTTATCCGCTTTCCCAGGTATATTTGATATTGAGCTGAGATTTCATTCCTCTTCCTTTCATGAGGGATGCTGAATCTCTCTTTTTTTTTTTTTTTTTTTTCATCAATAGGAACACATGGCCTTCAGTTTACTTTTTGCTGGAACAGCCCAGACCATGACCTGGCTTGAGCCAGAAGGCCCCCTCTTTTTCCTTTCTGGCATCAAGCACAGCCAGATGTCTGGCGTGGATGCCCATATTATAAATCTGTCCTTCCTAAGGCAAACAGGACCCACTCCTAATTCCAATCCTCCCTTCCTCCAAATAATTATAATAGCGCTCCTGTCACCAGCACATTTATTCTTATCTCTGTCCACAATTTGTCACATCTCTTGGTGAGTCACTGGGAGGGGGAGAAAGAAAGAGTGGAGGAGTGCTCAGATACAGGCAACACACTTTTTTTTTATACCCAGTGGCTAATCAGATTACCATCTTATCTGGAGCTGATGGGCACAAGGGGTGGGAGGAAAGAGACTTGCAACATGCTGCCAGCCAAGTTTTTGATAACAAAAAGACACTGGTCGATTTTTGAATTAACCTTTTTGTCCTACACACTGTATTGTTTATTTTTTAAAGTTTACATGTAGTTTTTTTTTTTTTTAATCTGTCTGTGCCTTCTGGAGAAGGACACCCACACACTGTGGCAGCAGCTGCTTGTATTAATTCCAAGCCATTAAAAAATTAAAATTATACTCAATTAGTCTGACTGCTTTAGAGCTAGGAAATAGCTGAGACAGGTTATTGTCCCTGATTAGGGACAGAAACAATATCTTAACACATGGTGGCTGCTGGCAGAATGCCAGTATAGCCAGAAACGCCAGTGACAAGGCCCTCTTGCAAGGGGAGGCTCTAAATCATTTGCTCTGTCTTCTCCAATCCAAATTCCTAATGGATGGCAAGAAGAGAACAGTGGAAAAGGAGCTCGAAGTTGGATTATAGTCCAAGTTATTTCTGTACTCTTCCCTTCTCTGTGGCTCTGTGCAAAATGTGGGTACTAAAAAGTATCCTTTGTCCATTTTAGGGTTGTTATGAAATTATAAAAGGAAACAGATTGTTTTCAAAACCGTCACTTTCAGGGGGTATGGGATGATGTATGAGGCAGTATCAGATATCTGGGTGCTTTGGGATGGAATGAAAGGCCATAGTTGCAATGGTTCAGGGTTGTACTGATGTTTGTTATACCCAAGTATTCTGTGGCTGCATCCTGGGTGGAATAGTAATAAAGGTTCAGGTTTTGAAGTCACCAGACTGAAATTTTCTTGTGTTTGGAAGCTACCAAAGCAGGAACTCAAGAAATATTTTGAATCAAACAACAAATAAATTAGCAGAGGTGGGTTTTGATGTATTTAGTTACAGCCTTAAATACCTTTCAGAGACGTAATCATTGTAGAGTAGAAAGAATGTGGGCTTAGAGTATAATTCACTTCCATTGTTCCTAAGTCATGTAACTTGGGTTTCCTTATCTATAGGATGAAAATAGTGTCTGTCCCATGGACTTGCTGTGAAGATTAGAGATTGGTAACTGACAGGATTATCATCATGCTCCATGATAAATGGTTGGCATCATACCACCTCTTGATTCAGAATAGTGAGCATGACATAGGCAGAGTAGATCTGAAGGGGACCGAGGAAAAAGTGACAAGAGATAGGGACAACTTAAACATATAATTTAAAAAAAAAATGATAACCCTGTTTTTTCTTTCTTACCCTTTCCAGACCCAGTGTAACTGATAACCTCCTTTCAAGTGTGTCAAGCTTTCCAATAAAACTGAGTGTGTCTGGATAGTGTACTATCCAGGGTAGTTTACTCCTTTGGGTACTATGGATAGAACTATTCACAGGTGTTGCTCCTGCTGACAATTGTACTAAGGCCTATGTTGAAACCTTCAAGATACATAGATTCCAGGTCACTAGTTGGTGGCAGCAAAAGGAAAAATGGAAAATTCTAGATTAGGTGAAGGTTAGATATGTTTGGGAAATAGACTGCGAAGTACTCATAGAGGATAGTCTGAATGTTTTGACATTTATTTTAAGGTATAAATCTAAAATTGTATGTGTTTTTTAAATTAGGTTACACTTTAAAATGTTTTCTTACTTTTTCACCAACGATGAAGTAAAACATACAAAAGTGGACATTTTAGGAGAGTTAAGTACTAAATTTCCATTTCTTACGAAATGGAATGAGGAATATGAAATGTGTATAAAATGTTTGTTGGTACTTGGAATCAGTAAATAAAACATAGAGTGTATACATTAACACATAAAAAACAGAAGACACTAATGTGCTGAAGAAAAAACACCATCTACTTTATATAGTTAACAGTTACTTTCAAAAACCTATGACCAATACTGCAATTTGATCATGTAAAAGTAGAAGCATAGAGGAAAAATGATTAAAAATTATTTTATAACAGTCATGTACTGTACTCTAAATGAAAAGCAACACTTCAGGAATAACATGTAGTAGGACTTATTATTTAAAACACACGACTGTTCTTTGTTCTAAAATAATTCACATCATTCCTGAGTTTTCTTGAGTATAAAGTGGTAGCTGTCAATGTCTCTTCTCAATTAGCAGTAGAGCTACAACAGTAGTTTTATATCAGCGTCATCAGATATTTCAAATAGAAACTAATTTAACTGACTTTCAATGTAATTCAATTACTTTCAACTATTCATGGAATCAAATTAAAGATTCTGAGAAATTTTTTATTGAAGCTAAAACACTGTCTTAGTGGTAATGATAAGCTAATAAAAGTTCAATAACAAAGATAATTTTTGTGTGTGTGGGGAAAATATGAATACAAATTTCAGTTAAATCCATGTAATGCCAAATCAACCAATCTATGGAGTGTAAATTTATTTTGAATTGATATCAGGTATCTACATAATTTATAATTGTATCCAAGCAAGCTTCAATTTTCTATCTTCTAAATAAAATCATAGTTGTCAAAATGTAAAGAAATCAAACTATACAATTTTTGTGCTAAGCTAATGTTAAGCAACACACACACAAACACATACAAATGTTCCAGTCACGTTTCGGGGAGACAGATATGCTCCTACTGATGGGATTTCAGAAATCTCAAGATCTTAATAATCTACTTTGTTAATCAATTTTGATTTTGCATTTTTCTTGCTGTTAATGAGATCTCTAAATTTTGGTTTTATTTTGTTCAAATAAAGCTTGGGAATACGGAAACATGATATTTGTCAGTACAAAAGCAAAAGAGAAAATACACAAATTAAACAATGATAGAATAATTGGAATATAAGATTCAATTTTTGAAATTCAAAGATTACATTTTAAGGTATCTCAATCTAGGCAGAGAATCTTTTGATGGAGCTCCTATTTCCAATTGGATATTTATATATTGGACTAGAGTAGAATGAAAGTTTTTGCAACAAATTGGATGCAACTGGAAAACATTATGCCTCATGACATAAGCCAGTCCCCAAAAGGCAAATATCATATATTGTCTCTGATATGTTGTAGCTAATATAGAATAAAAAAATTACAGGAATGAAATGGACATCTTGAGATTTGTTTGCTGCTTTTAGCCCAGGTTTATATTCCTGTGGATCTGTGGTCCTCCTATTTCTTACTTATTGAATATTATGGTTAGTGGTGAACTAAGTCTGTGAATATGGAATGGATCCAAATTATGTTTTTGCAGAAATTAAGGAACAAAAAAAAGTGAGGGAAAGAGGGGGATTGAGGGAGGGAAAGAAGGAAGAAAAAATATGATTATATTATTAGAATTGTACATATGAAATACATGAAATCTATTCTCTTTATATTAATACAATTTTAAAATGCAAACAAGAAAAAGTGAGAAAGCCTACATTTTTACAGAATTGGCATTTGGTAAAAATTTAAAAGAATCAAGAAAAGATAACTTTCTTGATAAATTTTATATTATAAAATATTTTTTCTGTGGCACATGTTGTAGTACAACACATTAAGCTGCTGCTTGGGATGCCAGCATCCCATGGTGGAGTGCCTAGTACATGTTCTGGCTACTCCATGCTTCAGATCCAGCTTCCTATTAGTGCAACTGGGAGGCAATGGGTGATGACCAAAATTCTTGGGTTTGTGCCACCCATATAGGAGACCCAGATGGAGTTTCTGGCTCCTAGGTTTGGCCTGGCCTACTCCTGAATAATGCAGGCATTTGGGGAGTGATGGAAGCTCTCTTTCCATCTCTCTCTACTCTGTCACTCTGTCTTTAAAATACATAAATAAATATTTAAAAAAAAAACTATCAAAAAGGAGCTCATGTTGTGGCATAGTAGGTTAAGCCACTGCCTGTAACACTAGCATCCCATATGGGTACCAGTTCAAGTTCTGGCTACTCCACTTCCAATACAGTTGCTGCTAATGCGTCTGGGAAAGCAGTGGAAGATGGCCCAAGTGCTTGGGCCCCTGCACCCATGTGGGAGACTCAGAGGAAGCTGCAGCTCCTGGCCATTGCAGACATCTGGGGAGTGAACCAACTAATGGAAGATTCATTCTCTCTGTCTCTCTCTCTCCCTCTCTGTGTCTCTCTCCCTATGTCTCTGTCTTTCCCTCTCTCTCTGTAACTCTGACTTTCAAAACAAATAAATAAATCTTAAAAAAAGAAAATCTCTGTGGTCTGTGTTGTGGCATAGGTTAGAATGTGGCAAATATTGCAAAATTATTAACCATAAAACATAATTCTAAGATTAAAAACAATGTCATCAGAAACTAAAAATAAATAACACATATTAAAAAAATTACATAAAAATACCAACATTTGGGGCCAATGTTGTGGTGCATTGGGTTAAGCCACTGGCTGCAATGCTGGCATTCCATATGAGCATCGGTTTGAGTCCCAGCTGCTCTACTTCTAATCCAACTTGTTGATGATACTCCTGGTAAAGCAGCAGAAGATGGTGCAAGTTCTTGAGCCCCTGCCACCCATGTGGGAGACCCAGACAGTTTGTCTCCTGCCTTCAGTATGGCCCAGCCCCAGGAACTGTAGCTGTTTGGTGAGTTAACCAGAACATCGAAGATCTCTCTCTTTCTCTCTGCCTCTCCCACTCTCTCTGCAACTTTGCTTTTCAAATAAATCAATCAATCAATAATTAAGACATACCTGCAATTTAGTATTATATATAGGCATAGCAAAGAAATTTATTAAAACATATGAATATATGCCAAAACTAATGACTTTGATTTTAACAAAATAAATTGTTTTTAAAAATTTTGCTTTACTATACATTAAGGTATGTTAATTTAATTTTCAGGATGAATTTTATTTTGAAAATAATTATTTTGTAAGCCCACCAATGAATTCAAATCAATGGTTTAAAAGATTATTTCATAAAACATACAAAAACACCTTTTTTTCCCCTCCAATTCACTTGCAGTTGGGATGATAAATTATATGGTCATCAGGTCCATCTGCCAACCTATTGCTTCTCTTGTATGCCTCAAAATTATATCAAATTTAACCTGATGAAAATTGATCGGCTGAAATCACGAAAACCTAGGCTTCTGAAAATGCTCCCATCTCAGAGAATAACTCCACCATTCTCATCCATCCATTGGATAAGCCAGAACCCTGAGTATACTTTAATGTCTTCCTCACTTTTTTTCCCATGTTCATGTTTGAAGAATTTTTTTTAACTTTTATTTAATAAATACAAATTTCTAAAGTATAACTTTTGTATTATAGTGGCTTTTTCCCCCCAATAACTTCCCTCCCACCCACAAACATCCCATCTCCCACTCCCTCTCCCATCCGATTCTTAATCAATATTCATTTTCAATTATCTTTATATACAGAAGATCTACTTAGTATATACTAAGTAAAGATTTCAACAGACTGCACCCACACAGACACACAAAGTATAGAGTACTGTTTGAGTAGTAGTTTTACCGTTAATTTGCATAGTACAACACATTAAGGACAGAGATCCTACATGGGGAGTTTGTGCACATGACCCCCATTGTTGATTTAATAATTGACACTCTTATTTATGATGTTAGTAATCACCCAAGGCTCTTGTCATGAGCTGCCAAGGTTATGGAAGTCTCTTGAGTTCACAAACTCTGATCTTGTTTAGACAAGGCCATAATCAAAGTGGAAGTTCTCTCCTCCTTTCAGAGAAAGGTACCTCCTTCTTTGATGGCCCGTTCTTTCCACTGGGATCTCACTTGTGGAGATCTTGCATTTAGGTCACTTTTTTTTTGGCCAGAGTGTCTTGGCTTTCCATGCCTAAAATACTCTCATGGGCTTTTTAGCCAGATCCAAATAAATGCCTTAAGGGCTGATTCTGAGTCCAGAGTGCTATTTAGGACATCTGCCATTCTATGAGTCTGCTGTGTATCCCTCTTCCCATGTTGGATCATTCTCTCCTTTTTAATTCTATCAGTTAGTATTAGCAGACACTAGTCTTGTTTATGTGATCCCTTTGACACTTAATCCTATCATTATGATCAATTATGAACTGAAACTGATCACTTGGACTAGTGAGATGGCATTGGTACATGCCACCTTTATGGGACTGTATTGGAATCCCCTGGCACATTTCTAACTCTACCATTAGAGGTAAGTCCGAGTGAGTATATGCGGAACTGTACATCTCCCCCCTCTCTTATTCCCACTCTTATATTTAACAGGTATCACTTTTCAGTTAAATTTAAATGCCTAAGAATAATTGTGTGTTAATTAAAGAGTTCAACGAATCATATATTCTAAACAGCAGTAAAAAACCAAATGAAATCCAGTCATTTGCAACAAAATTGAGAAATCTGGAAAACATCATGCTGAATGAAATAAGCCAGTCCCAAAGGAACAAATATCATTGTTCTCCTTGATCGGTGACAATTCACTGAACACCTAAAAGGAAACCTGTTGAGATGAAATGGACACTATGAGAAACAATGATTTGATCAGCCCTTGTCCTGACTGTCGAGGAATAACTTACTATTTTAATCCTTTTAATATTTTTTATTTTACTTAATGTCTTCCTCTCTTATACCCATTCCTTCCTTCCTTGCTTCAATAAATATTCCCTATTTCATTTGTCAATTAATAAATTAATTCTAAAAATAAAAAAATGTGATCAGAAAGCTTTGTATGTTGGTACTTTTCTAGATGTTGAGGAAGTAGAATTAATCAAAGCAGTTCCATGCTTATGTGGAACTTAAATTTTAATGGAAAAGAGAGATAACTAGTTCATAATGTAGTATAAAGTAATGCTAAGTATAGTGCATGAAAAATCAGGGTAAGTTGTTAGAGAGTCATTCATAAGCTTGTGATTAGAAACTAAATTGAGAGTATGCTATTGCAAAAATTAATGGGAAAAATGAAGAAAGGAAGGATGTAGGATTTAGGGAAGAAGGGAGAAAGGGAAGTAGGTTATCTTCTTAAGAATCATATCTATGAAATACATGAAATATGTTTTCTTTATATTAATAAAAATTAAAAAAATCTAGTTGTGGAGGTCAGAAAAGTGACCATTTAGTAGAAATTGACTCAAGTAAGGAAATAGCCATACCTACAACTAGGAAAGGAGTAAACTAGAGAGAACGGCAAGCACAAAGGTCTGAGGCAGGAATTAACTTGGTGTATCACCAGGAACAGTAAATAAATCAGTGTGACTGAATAAGTGAGGAGTTTAGTGAAAATCAATTACAATATGAGAAAGAGACTAGATTACAGTGCCTTGAAGGCTTTGGTAAGAATTCTTTTTTGTTGTTTTTGTTCCTTATTCTATTTCTTTTCAATTTTTCTTTAATAAATATATAAATTTCCAAAGTGCAACTTTTGGATTATAGTGGCTTTTCCCCTCATAACCTCCCTCCCACCCACAACCATCCCATCTCCCATTCCCTCTCCCATCCCATTCTTCATCAATATTCATTTTCAATTATCTTTATATACAGAAGATCAACTTAGTATATACTAAGTAAAGATTTCAACAGACTGCACCCACACAGACACACAAAGCAGAAAGAATGGGCCATCAAAGAAGGGAGGAGAGAACTTCCACTTTGATTATGGCCTTGTCTAAACAAGATTGGAGTTTGTGAACTCAAGAGGCTTCCATAGCCTTGGCAGCTCATGACAAGAGCCTCGGGTGATTACTGACGTCATAAATAAGAGTGTCAATTGTTTAATCACCAATGGGAGTCACTGTGCACCTACTCCCCATGTAGGATCTCTGTCCTTAATGTGTTGTACTATGCGAATTAATGGTAAAACTACTACTCATACAGTACTCTATACTTTGTGTGTCTGTGTGGGTAAGAGCTTTTGGTATGGAACTGGGGAGTGTTAGCAAGGAGCCCAGCGAGGTAGCTATTGTAGTCCAAGCAAGATACAATGATGGGTTGGGTAAGGACAGAATCTATGGACGCGGCAGGAAGTTGTGGGATTTGGTATCTGATTTGAAGGCAGACTATAGGATTTAATGGATTAGATATGAAATGAGAAAGTAAGAATGAAGTCAACAGTGATACCAAGTTTTTTGGCTTTATGTCATTTACTGAAACTTTCACATCTCTCTTCTCACTAAGGTCTTTATATTCTCTGAAAGATTTAAATTTATCTATCTCCAAAAGATATATGCAATCTGTCTTCTTGTCCATGTTTCCATGTTTTTGCTGTTATACAGAAAAAGTCCCCTACACAGCCAGTTTCCTTTTTTCCCATTCTTTCCTCTCCAATCTCTTCTCCATATAGCCTTATCAAAGTCTAATTGGGTCAGGTCACTCCTGGATAAAATTCTTTCACAATTTTCAATTATGCTGAAATAAAATGCAAGCTCTAAAAAAGAAAAAAAAAGAAGAAGAAGACCTAAATGAAAGATCTCTGCGAGTGAGATCCCAGTGGAAAGAACGGGGCCATCAAAGAAGGAGGTACTTTTCTCTGAAGGGAGGAGAGAACTTCCACTTTGACTATGACCCTGTCAGAATAAGATTGAAGTCGGCGAACCCTAAAGGCTTCCATAGCCTCGGCAGCTCATGACTAGAGCCTAGGGAGATTACTGACGCCATAAACAAGAGTGTCAGTTTGTTAAGTCAACAACAGGAGTCACTATGTACTTACGTTTCATGTGGGATCTGTCCTTAATAGGTTGTCCAATGTGAAGTGATGCTATAACTAGTACTAAAGCAATATTTTTACACTTTGTGTGTCTGTGTGGGTGCAAACGGATGAAATCTTTACTTAGCATATACTGAATCGATCTTCTGTATATAACGATAATTGAAAATGAAAAAAAAACCTGGTGTTAAATTGGAAATTGCATACAAAATTAATCAATTTTTAAAAAAATATTATGTAGGATCTCTGTTTTTAATGTGCTGTACACTGTGATTTAATGCTATAACTAGTACTCCAACAGTATTTTTTCACTTTGTGTTGCTATGTGGGGGCAAACTGTTGAAATCTTTACTTAATATATACTAAACTGATCTTCTGTATATAAAGAGAATTCAAAATGAATCTTGATGTGAATGGAAGGGGAGAGGAAGTGGGAAAGGGGAGGGTTGCAGGTGGGAGGGAAGTTATGGGGGGGAAGCCATTGTAATCCATAAGCTGTACTTTGGAAATTTATATTCATTAAATAAAAGTTTTATCGTTACCTAATATATACTAAACTGATCTTCTGTATATAAAGAGAATTGAAAATGAATCATGATGTGATTGGAAGGGGAGAGGGAGCGGGAAAGGGGAGGGTTGTGGGTGGGAGGGAAGTTTTGGGAGGGGGAAGCCATTGTAACCCATAAGCTGTACTTTGGAAATTTATATTCATTAAATAAATGTTTAATAAAAAAAAACAAAAAATGCAAGCTCTTTTTATGAGTTAATTTTAATAAATGTGTTTCTCAAATTTTTAATTTAAAAATTATCAGATATATAAAATATCTACACATTTATTGGGTACTATGTGATTTTTTTAGATGTGTGCACTGTGAAATGTCTAATTATGAGAAATCTATCCTTTCAAGGATTTAACATTTTCTTACAATTTAACATGACATTTTGACTTCCTCAGAGTACTGAGTTCACAGTTCATATCTCAGAACTTTTGAATCCATTTTCTTCTACTCTTCCTGTTCTCCACACCAAATCCTTCCTTTGCCTAGCTGGCTTCTAGCCCTTTGTTGTTGTAGCTCAAATGTCATCTTCCTATCACCACCTTTATTAAATTGCATTGTCTTCCTCAGAGCTAGTAGGTCCTTTCTCTCAAATCATCCCAACTTACATACGTAATACGCTTGTTTGTTTAGAGTTCACGTATCCAACTATGTTGTAATTTCTATGTAAGGAGAGACAGTATTTGTTTTGCTCACCAGCAAATCACCTAGTATCTGCCATGATTCTTGCACACAGCAAATTCATAGGAGATATTCATTATATGAATACATATCAACCAAGAGATAATGCCAGTGAGGTAGGAAGGCTGATTGCCAGTTGGCTCACTTGGGATAAGGAATTCTGGACCCATAGGCAACTAATGAGCTCCCAAAAGAGCTTGGTATAGGTATGTACTGTAGTGGAGGATCTTCTATGCTATTCCAGGAGTTGGGTTTTGCCTTGGTTTCACAAAGCGCTTCTTTCAGAGAAACAGAAAAAGTATTCCTCATCCAAAGGCTTTATTCCTTCTTTTCTACAGGGACAAGTGACTGTATAATACAAATTCTGGTTTGTTTCGGGATTCTTCCTGCTTCTCCTTCCACTTCCACCTGATAGGAGCTTCTAAATAGAATGGTTATCACTGAGCCCTATCCTGTGAAATACCACTGTGAGAAATTCTGGCCTAAATACACAGAATTTAGCCTGGTTAACCAAAAAGGGGCAGGGCAGAAGTTGAAGTGATTGCCATCTCCTGATAGGGCTCCCAGCACAGAGTTTTTACAGATTATTTCCTCTGCATTCCCTGAGAAGAGCGGTACATGGTAGGTATGACCAAGTTGGTGAGGGGTGCTCAGTAGCAGACAAAGAAATGTAGGGAAAGAGGAACATCTCACACCTCTTCTGATACTGTCTCCTAGGACTCTTGTCCAGCACAGGGAGTACTTGTTCACTGAAATGACTGAGCCTCCAGTGGAAACACTGAGGTATAGATCATGAGAACAAACTCAAGTGACCTGGAGTACAAGTAAGCCAGGAAATGGCCAAAAATCAAAAATGCTTAAGCAAAAAGCAATGTGACAAATGAGTTGGCCCAAGAGTTAAGTTTCTAAGTTCCAAGGGGATAGGAATGAGAGGCAATGAGACTGTATCCAAAACTGAGTCAGGAGCTAAGGAAATACATGGCCAAGGAGAAAAATACGGAGGGAGAAAGGACACTTGCAGCAAGTGACTTTGAGTTCTCTAGGGGGAATGGTGTGATTACAGGCTCAAGTAGATGAAGATATGTTTGGAATTAGTGAGAAGGAGATAAGAAGGATTACTGAACAGAAATGACATCCATACCAGATTCTAAGCCAGGCCATCTGGAAATTATTCTTTCTTTTCAAGATCAAGGGAATCAAGAGTGAGAGCTATCCTATCCAGAATGAACAACTGGCATGGATATACTGGAAACAGGATAGGAATTTTGAGGAGATACTCTGTTGGTTGTCAATCTCTAGACCATGGATAAGAAAATCAAGACCGAGTCATATCTCTGTGTGAAAAGTGATAACAGTTTGATGACTTTTGGATGCATAGGAATGGCAAGCTGTGAGGGATGGGCTTCAGGCTGAGGAAGCAAAGCACTGACTAGATTATAAAGACTGAAATATGGCAGAACCTTGGGAATATCTGATACAAAGAAAGTCTCATCTAATAGTGACAGAAGAATTATTCTAGTAGTGCGACAGCTGCACGACTCCCAAACAGCTTAATTCTGAAACCAGCATAGATTATGAGGGTCAGAACAACTGTGGGATTGGTAATTGAGATTGACACTGGAATTAGAGGTATGGGCAAAGCAAAGATCCATCATGCTAGGAGGAAGCCTAAGTAGGGCAGGGCCTAGCTGTGATTCTGAGAAAACATTGATGATAGGGGAACCTTCATCTTTTTGCCAGAGCCTGGTACTCACTGCCTGAAGGACGAGATTTAGCCTCAGACAGCTAGGAGTGAGTCCCCATGGGAATGGGTTTGTCAAACCACAGTGGGCAATGAACACTTAAACTACCCCCAGAGAATCTCAATACGTCAATAATTACTTATATTTGATCTCACTTCCTCTGAGAAGTCCTCCCTCTTTCTACACTAATTATGCTCCATTCTCATCCCACTCCAGCTCCATGATCCCTATTATATCTATGCATTATCTATTACCTTATGGTAATACACATCATTCTTCATGCTAGCTTAGTATACCTTTTCATTGTTCCATTAGACTGATCCTGTATTTCTAATTTACATCATGAATCCCTACTGATTACCCCAAGTCTGGTACATAAAAATCACAAAATAAACAATTCTGATTATTTGACTGACTAAATGAGTGAGTGAATGAATGAATAAGAGAAGGAATAGCAAAGGGTGTACCAAAAGATAAGGTTGAAAAGGTGGAGGCCAGAGTATTTGGCAAAATGCGTAAGCCAAGGCATAAAAACCCTAAAAGAACTGAAAAACCATTAATGGATTTTAAGTGTATTCTTAGTGACCTTCTAAACAAAAAGGCTATTGGTTCCCAAGGGGCTACCAACTCTATCCCATTAGGCCATTTGCTCACACAGCAACTGGTTAAAGTGCTGATTCAAAGGAGAGTGCTCTAACATTTTGGCCTTCAGCACATGAAAGAATCTCCAAATCAATTTCTCAATGCCCATCATCTGCCTGTGAATGGTCCAGCTTCCTTTCTACACCATTGATCTTCAAACAGTTGAAAATCATGTGAAAAGCTTTCATACTTCAGTGCACTTATTAATCTTGGAAGCTCTGAATTCATGTATTTCACAACCTTCCACTTTTCAGGGTTATTATGTTAATTAAAATAATAAAATGAACTCAGTAAAGAGCTTTTGGTAATTGAAATGAGTAAATGAACTTTGCAAGCCATCTATGAGCTTTCAGAAATTTGGGAATCAGAAGTACAGGAAAAGAGGAAATTTTAATTTTTTCCAACAATAAATTAATTATTCTTTGACAGACTTTCTTTGTAGTATGTTTGGTAATTCTATTAACCCTTTATACTGCCACATATATACACTTTTAGAGATATAGAGCTTTAGGGATCATGTAGTCTAATGTCTTTCAAAAATTTTTTAGCAATAAAATGCTCTTTTCAAAAGAAAGCTGTGAGAAAAACATAATGCGTACAAGCAAACACGTAGCTAAACAGAATTTGGAAGGCAAGCAACAGGGCAAAGGTGAGCTGGGATGATCTGGTTCAACCTTTTCATTTTGGAGCTAAAGCTTAGAAAGGTAAACAACTAGGCCAGTGCCACACTGGGAGTTAAAGGCAGAGCTAAGAACTACTCTTCCGATTGTATTTGCTTTGTTCATTCACCAAGGGAATATTTATCAAGCATTGTTTTGATATTGAAGATAAATTAGTATATAAAACAAAATGGCTTTATGGGAGATAATAAAAAGACATATGCATGTCAGGTGGTGAGAAGTGCTATGAAGAAAAATGACAACATAAGGCATTAGAAAGGAAAGGACATAGTGGTAGGTCTGTTATGCAGGGTTGTCAAGGAAGGTCATTCTAATCTGAAAAAGTGACACAGTAAGCCCAGCAGATTTCTGGGAGAACTGCTGCAGACAGAGAGATTAGTGAGCGCCATGGATGTCTCCCCACCGCCTCTGTTCACGCATGGCAGAGCTCCTGCTCGGTACCAAGAAAGGCATTTGCCCCTTCACAAGCAGAAAGTTCACAGCAGTGGTGGGAACTTAGATTTGAGAGGCAAAAAGATCTGGTTTTGAATCCAGACATTTAATTGTACAACTTTGGGCAAGTGATTTACCCTCTTTTCCCTTTATTTTTTAATTTTACGATTTATAAAATTGAAATCAGAGTATTTTTCCATAGAACTCTTCAAAGTATATAGTAAGAATAAGATATACACACCAGTGGGCTACATTTGAGCTACCCCCTTTATATGAATGAGGCATTCCTGTTGTGGTGGGCACTGGTAAATTTTGGCTGTTCAGCATCTATTTCTTCTTCCCCACCGAAAATTATTTTCTATATTTAAATGACCTTTTTCTTACTGTGTATAGTTTACTTGAGCCTCAAAGAAGGGTATATGTGCTGTGCCTTACTAAAGCATATATTCCTATCCAGGCCAATCAGATATGCACCCTGCCCCATGAAATCTGTATCTTTAGCAGAGAAAATAATGAACAAGTTGGTGTTCCTTTCTGTTCTTGCTAGACTGTTCCACTCCAAGGCCACCTTGATAGCCTCCTCTCCCTGCTGGTAAGATTCTGCTTCCTGCTCACCTTCAAGTCCAGGTCTTCATCCCACACTAATTCTGTCAGTAACCAATGTTCTTCAAAATACATCTTTTGCCTAACTTAGACAAAACAGATTTCTATTCTTAGGAACCAAAGAAAGTGTGTGTCTTATACTCTCATACACAAGTAATTTAATTGGAGACAATGAAAGCATGAGTAAGCCATATTTTCCTTTAAATAATTAGAACAAGAAATAGGATATGGTAAGGAAGATGTGATTTGTCCACTGAAAGGTGTGATTTAAGATCTCATAGTTGGTCAGAAGCAGCTGGTGATGAGCTTCAACTCCAGAGGCCAAAACTTAAACAGAACACTGTCCTGCTTCTATGACATACTAAATAATGTTGATACTCACAGGAGACATGTGGAATGACCAGGAAGGATTCCTAAAGAGGGTGGTTTCAACCTGAATCTTGACAGTGGGGTAAAATATGGTTTTATTCAAACAGATAAAAAGACTTCTCAGACAGAGGGTATAGTATATAGAGAGGAGCAGAACACAAAGTGTACACAGTGTGTTCAAGGCGACTGAGCTCTGTAACTGAAGCAAAGGTTTAATCTGAGAATCACAGGTGAGCAGTCTAGAGAGAAGCCTGAACCAAGGAATACAAAACTGGGTGGGATTCAAGGTTACACTAATGAATATAATCAAGTGAATGTATCACTCATATGCTTTACTTTCACCAAGTTATTTTTTCTGAAGTCCAGATGCTTCCTCTAATTGCCTAAAATAGCACTAAAGGAGGGAGAATATCTAGGTAATGTTACCAGGATCTGTATTTTTGATAATTGTTAATTAACATAGAAGAAAGAGTAAGATTCTTTCAATGGGCATATTGAACAGCATACAGCTTTATATCCACAGTTCCCACCACCACTGAGTTTTTGGGAGAGTTCTAGAGGAATCTTCATTTAGATGTGCAATTTAGGGAGGGTTTGGGGGAAGTGGTGTCAAGTGTGGGAAGAGATCTCTGATAACAGGGCACCTAAGGAGGTCTGGCCTTTCTTCCTCAGCTGGGCTTCTGTATTAAGGAATAAGATGGAGAAAGTGTTCCTCAAGCTGACAGGTTACCACAATAATGGGAAAAAGAAGAGGAGTAAAAATAAATCCCATAGAGTGAAGACAAAGGTGACGAGATCAAGGGGCAATAAAAAGAGAGAAGACTTAATGGGAGATTTATTAGAGAGCATGGCTTGCATCAGTCCCAGAGGAAGCAATGACTGGGAGAATAAATTTAACAGTAGTTAGTGTACTTTTGGGCTAAGACTTTATATAATGTAATATTTCTCCAGAATGAGACTCAGCTGCCACAAGGCCTCTGTCTTTGTTAAGATTGCTTCCCAGATTGCAAATGCATATTTGGAGGGAAGACGTGGAAGGGGTAGAAGTTTTGCTATTTTTGAGCTAAGTTTGGGTGAGAAATCGCATCTTTTAAAAAAAAAATCAATCAGAATACTAGTATCCATGTCAGTGGGAACAACAAAGCCTCAGCTGATCAAGTGTCTAAATACACAGTAGCCTACAGACAGCCTGATGAGAAGACATGTGGCACTGCCTATGAGGACAGTTTGTCCCACATGGCTATCAAAATTTCAAATTTTAGTTAATTTTCAATTCCTGACATAGTCAAAACAATACTTTTTAAAAAGATATATTTATTGGGGCTGACACTGTGGCATAGTAAAGGTAAAAGTAGATAAAGTTGCCACCTGCAGTGCCGGCATCCCTTATGGGTGCCAGTATGAGACCCGGCCTCTCCACTTCTGATACAGCTCTCTGCTATGGCCTTGGAAAGTAGGCCAAGTCCTTTGGCACCTGCACCAATGTAGGAGACCTGGAAGAGGCTCCTGGTTCCTGGCTTCAGATGGGCACAGTTCTGGCTATTGTGGCCATTTGGGTAGTGAACCATTGGATGGACGACTTTCTCTCTCTACATATATATATATACTCTCTTTCTCTCTTCTCTCTCTCTTTCTCACCCTCTGCCTCTTTGTAACTCTGCCTTTGAAGTAAATAAATAAATCTTAAAAAAATTTATTTGAAAGGCAGAATCATAGAGGGAGAGAATGAGGGAGAAGAAGGGAGGGAGAAAGAGAGACAGGCAGACAGACAGAGAGACAGAGAGAGAGACAGAGAATCTTTCATCTTCTGGTTCACTCCACAAATAAATGGCTACAATGGCAAAGTCTGGTCCAGGCCAAAGCCAAGAGCCAGAACTTCGTCTGGGTCTCCTAAATGAGTTGCAAGAGTTCAAGCACTTCGGCTATCTTCCACAGCTTTCCCAGGTGCATTCGCAGGGAGCTGGATTGTAAGTGCAGCAGCCCGTATTGGACTGGTGTTCATATGGTATGCTGTTATTGTAGGCGACAATATGCCACAATGTCAGCCCCCATTAAAAACTCTATATGGATAATGCTAAACTCAAACAATGCATTCAGCATCTTCTCTGTGCAAAGACCTTTCTAAGTAACAGAGATTCAGAGATGAGTGAGATACAATCATGTCCCCAAGCCATACATCTGAGAAATACAGTATTGCAAGAAGCACAGACATTTTGATGACAATAAGAAATATTCTGACTGCTGTGCTAGGAATGTGTATACATATAACTAAAGTACAGAGAAATCATGCACTGGCTGGGAATTGGACATTGATGGATGGATCATTAAGAGCTCACAAAGGATAAATGGGTAATAAAGGAATTTCTCAGCAGAGAGAAAAGCATAGAAACATGGAGCTAGGATTTTGCATATTATCTTTAAGGAAGGAATTTTTTAAATTTAATGTCATATTTTTCACATTCCTGCTTAAAATCTGTCAGTACCTTCCCATTACACTTTTTATTTTTTTAAAAGGGTGGTTATTAGGAGTGGATTAAGATGGCTGAGTAGAGAGGGAGCTTGCTGCTTGAGTCTCGGAGAAGATTTTTTTAAAAAAGTGGAAAGAGTGCAGTCTCAGGGAAGAACTAGGGAGAAAACAGCAGAGGAAACTCTACATAAACTGGACAAACACAGTGGACCTATGCGGAGGGTGAAGACGTGAACAACTTAGGACCTGATCAGCCGAAATCCTCCACACCAGCATTGGAGATCAAGGTGAGAACAGACTGCAGCAGCCTAAGCCACTGACAAAAAGCTGCAGGAAGATCCTAGAGGGAAGCCGGCTTGGAGCCCCGTGGGAGTAGGTACCCACCAAACTAGAGGAGAAAAAACAAAGAGGGGCAAGTTTTCTCTCTCCTCAATCATCCTGCAAAGGCATCCTGTAACAAGTTGACAGACAGCAGATACCATTTTGGACATACGTAACAGCTGTGCTAGCTTGTGTCTGTGCCCAGCAACTGGACAAGTGGAGACTCCCAAGTCTGGTGGGGAGAATAGGCAGAGGGCTGAGTGGTTGTGACTGTGGGAGGCTTGTTTGCCGGAACTATGAAAACACTGAGGCTGTGTGGAGGATTCAGGGTGTGGCTGGGACATTGGACAGTCACTGTAGGAGGCTTCGTATGATCAGGGCTCCCTGGTTGCCTGGTGAGAGACATTGTGGGGGAATCTGAACTTATACTGAGGAGTGCACAGATCTTTGTGTGGTCCTTGTGGCAGAGAGGATGAATAATACACTCACTGTTGCTAGTGCCCAGGCACTGGTTTTATTTGAGGAGAGGAGCTCAGCTGAGTCTATGCCAACAGACAAGAGAAAAACCTCCCTCTGATATATATAAAAGGAGATTTACCATGCCAAACCTGGGTGTGTCACCTCAGACAGGCACTACACACTGGAGAACTGAACAGAGCTCCCTGGCAACTCCCACGACATGCCTGTAGTTATTCCCTGGAAGCAGACACTCCACTAATCCAGTCAGACATAGCCAAAGATAAAAGCTGCCACAGTGAAAAATCAAAGAAACCAGTGAGCATCTCCACAAATGCAGAATAACAAATGCACCAATCCAAGAAACAAGAACAAGGATGATAACATGACACCCCAAAAAGAATAAAACATCTCAATAGTAGATTGTGAAGATGATGAGACTGAAGAAATCCCAGAAATGGAATTCAAAAAAACTGATGATAGGATTACTTAAAAATAATCAAAGCAAATGCATGCACTAATAAAATCCATACATGGCATGAAAGAAAATTTCCCTCATGAAATTGAGATCTTAAAGAAATATCAAAATGAAATCTTGAAAATGAAGAATTCAATAGAACAAATTTCAAAAACAAAAAACAGTGGAGAGCCTTAACAAGAGAATCAGTGAAGCAGAAGAAAGAATATCTGACTTAGAAGACAGAGCCCAGGAAATTATACAGTCAGATCAAACACAAGAAGAATAGGAAACAAAAAAGAACACTGCTGGGAATCTACAGGATACTATCAAATGACCCAACATACAGTTCTAGGAGTTCCTAAGGCATGGAAAGAGAGGAAGGATTAGAGGGCCTTTTTAGTGAAATAATAACAGGAAAGTTCCCCAATTTGTAGAAAGAAAGGGGCATCCAAGTACAAGAAGCACATAGAACTCCTAATAGACATGACCAGAAAAGATCTTCACCATGACACATTGTAGTAAAACTTTCCACAGTAAAAAATAAAGAAAACATTTCTAAAACATGCACTAGAGAAATGTCAGATTACTTTCAGAGGATCTCCAATTAGATTCACAGTGGACTTCTCATAAGAAACCATACAGGCTGGAGAGAATGATGAGATATAGTCCAAGTCCTTTTTTTTTTCAACTTTCATTTTATAAATACAAATTTTCAAAGTACAACTTTTGGTTTATAGTAGTCCAAGTCTTAAGAGAAAAAAAGCAGTCAACCCAGAATGCTATACTTTGCAAAGCTCTCATTTATGAATTAAAGTGAAATAAAGACCCTCCATGATAAACAGAAACTGAAAAAAATTTTCACAACCCATTCAGCCCTTCAGAAGTTACTTAAGGATGTTCTGCTCACAGAAATACAGAAACATGGTCATCACCACAGAAGAAGGTAAAGGAAGGAAAGGAAAACTCCCAGTAAAAATACAAAAGACATCCAAAGTAAAAATTGGAGTATTTATGGAAAAATGGCAGGGTGGGGTTGTTACTTATCAATAGTCACATTGAATGTAAATGGCCTTACCTTTCCAGTTAAAAGACACAGGCTGGCTGAATGGATTAAAAAACAAAACCCTTCTATTTGCCGCTAACAAAAACCACATCTCACCAACAAAGATGCACACAGACTGAAAGTGAAATGATGGAAAAAGATATTCATGCTAACAGAAACCAAAAAAGAAAGCTGTTGTAGCCATCCTAGTATCAGACAAAAAATAGATTTTAACACAAAAACTGTTAAAAGAGACAAAGAAGGACACTATATAATGATTAAGGGATTAATTCAACAGGAAGATGTGACCATTATAAATATATATGCACCTAATTTCAGGGCACCTGGCTATTTAAAAGAAATGTTAAGGGATCTAAATGTTAAGGGAGACATAGACTCAAATACAATAGTAATGGGAGATTCCAATACCACACTTTCAGCAATGGACAGATCAACCAGACAGAAAATCAGCAAAGAAACAGAAGAGTTAATCGACACTATAGACCAAATGGACCTAAACAGATATCTACAGAACTTTTCATCCTACAGTTGCAGAATACTCATTCTTACCTATGCATGGAACCTTCTCTATATTAACTACATGCTAGGCTATAAAACAAGTCTCAGCAAATTCAAAAAAATTGAAATAATACTACGCATCTTCTTGGACTACAGTGGAATGAAGCTGGAAATCAGCAATTCAAGAATCTCAAGAACATATTCAAACAAATGGAGACTGAACAACATGCTCCTGAATGAACAGTAGGTCATAGAATAAATCACATGAGAAACAAATGAAGCTGACAATACAAAATATAAAAACAATACAAAAATACAATATAAAAACTATACAAAATATATAAAATATACAAAATATAAAAACTTATGGGATGTAGCAAAAGCAGTGTTAAGAAGAACATTTATAGCAATTGGTGCCTACATCAAGAAATTGGAAAGGCATCAAATAAATGAGCTATCAATTTATCTCAAGGATCTAGAAAAACAACATCAACCAAACCCAAACTAGTAGGAGAAAAGAAATAATTAAAATTAGAGAAGAAATAAACAAAATTGAAACCAAAAGAAATACAAAAGATCAGCAAAACGAAGAACTGGTTTTCCCAAAAAATAAACAAAATTGACATGCATTGGGCCAACTAACCAAAATAAGGAGAGAGAAGACCCAAATCAATAAAATGAGAGATGGAAAAGGAAATGAAACAGACACCACAGAAATGAAGAGTCATCATAAATTACTACAAAGAGCTGTATGCCAACAAACACAAGAATTATGTTATACGGACAGAAAATAAATCGAGACAGGAATCTTAGGATGAAAGGAATATTATCACTCTTTTTTTAAAAACAAAGAATTTGAGAGAGAGTGAGGAAGCAGTAATGTACTAATATCATAATGCTCCTGAAGAAAATGACTCCAAAACAAAACCTAGCTATTAAATATAGAGGAGAGATTGGCCTATATGCCATCTGATGGATTTTCTGCAAGTACATGATTCTAGGAGAAGGAATGTCTTTCAAGGCACTTTGTGGGAATGGGACAAGTAAACTTAGTGGCAGATCACAAATCTTACTTTCTGGTAGCTAATGATTCTCTCTGTCTCTAAACTCTATATATATTCATCTTGGGCAAAGATTTGATCCAAATATTTCCTCTTTTATACAAAAAATCTAGAAGTATCAGAAAAATTATTGAATTAGATAGAAAGGGACCAATTCTGTTGATTCCCTAGATTTCTGACCTCATGATGGCCAAAACTGATATTGTGTGTGTGTGTGTATACACATGAGTATTTGTAGATCCTTTAGGTTCAAAATGCATTAGAGAAGACTTAGAGAAATGTATATCACACAAGTGTAAATTTAAAAAGTGAAGATAAGAAATCATGGAACAGAGTCTGAAGTAAAGTTAGTAAAATCAGTCTTCATTAGAAGTGGGCTTTAAATTTGTTTCCTACTAGTCAAATCAGTAGGGAATATGAACTGTTACATGATTCTTAGAGTTAACATAATAAAATAAATTAACTGATTTTCATGGGGAAAAATAATTCACTTACAACTCCTGGTCATGGAACCTGACAAATGTTTCTGATGCTTTCATAAATGTTTTGGTATCACCTTTAGAGCAAATTCACTAGGAAATTTCATGGCACTGCTTTTGTGAAGTTTTTCAATGCAGGCCAGGACTGACATACCAAATGCAGTTCTACAAAAGCAACCCTATGAGGCATCGAGATAATGCAATTCCCCTAGGAAGCCTCAGATTATCTAGCTTTGTTCAAGGGCAAGCAAACAAACTGTATATCCTCAAGCAGGGTTCCATTAAAGCTATCTCTTACAAACACTTTAGAATATGATAACAAAGAATTTGAGGTTCTGTATAAATTCCTAGAAACCAAAAATGGATATTCCACTTTGATAACTCAAGGCAATATTTTCTATTCTTATAATCAGCTGAGATCTGATATAGTCTTTTAATAAAAAAAATTGACCTAGTTGCACCTACATAGGTGCTGAAGAAAGGACTTATGGTTAAGGCCAAGATTCTTTATGTAATAATGTACAGAATCTGAGCAAATACCTTGACAATTGGCATAGAGTTATGTACTTTTAGCATTCAATTTTAAGTAAGATAGTATAATTTCTCTATTAATTAGAACTGAATTTCCAATTAAAATGTTAGATATTGTGTTGAACTGGCTGATGGTTTCCTTAGACTTCAAAGAGACAAAATCTTGGGAATAGTATATTTGTATAATCACTAGAGAGTACACTTGACCTGAATTATACAATACCACTTTAAGAAAAGGATGTCTGGAAAAAGCTCCCTGTTCAGTGATTGTGTTTTAATAAATAAAAAGGCAGCTGCAATGAAGAGAAAGCAGCATATGGGATGAAAACCCTACAAGTAAATTGTCTGCAGAATGTTGCAGTAATTCCCATGGCATGTGCTTCCCAGAGAATGATGGGACGTTTGTCAACACACATAGTGCAAATGACGGGAAAAGACTCCCATATATAATTCATCTTTCTATCAAGTTAAATACACAAATACCTCAATTGTGGGTTGGCACAGACTAAATATTTAAAAGCTTCCCACAGTGCTCCAGGTCTTCATTGTTGCTATTTCAGAGTACATCAGAAAACAAGCATTTCTCATTTTCAGAGTCACTGACAAGCACCTATCTTCTCTTGGTCACCAACCACCAGTAATTTTATGTTGACTATCAGTGCTTTCCTTGTCCAGAAAACAATTCCAGAAAGACTTCAATCTAGAGGGAATGTACACAATCATACTCATAGGAGTGCCTTATTTTAAAATTATATAAGATTTCATAGAGGGATTTTCATCATAACATATACATCATTTCAGTGAATTTGTGTATGTGTGTCTGTGTCTTTGTGTACAGGTGTGTATATGTGTGCTGGTGAGTATGTGTGTGTCCCTCTCCTAGATAAGCATCTACTTCTAGATGTAGAAGAATGTAATTAAATCACTATCTCTCACCATACACAAAAATGAACTCAAGATGGATCAAAGATCCAAATGTAAGGCCAGAAACTATGAAAACTCTGGGAGAAAACACAGGGGAAACATTTTAAGACACTGGACATTGAAGTAGGCAATTTTTTTTTTTTTTGCTAAAACCCCAAAAGCACAGACAACAAAACTAGACACATTGGATGATATCAAACTCAGAAACTTCTTCACAGCAAAGGAAACAATCAATAGAGTATAGAGAAATCCAACCGACTGGAAGAAAATAATTGCAGACTACTTATCTGAAGAAAGATTAATACCCAGAATATATTAGGAACTTAAAAAACTCACAGAGTAACCACTCCTGTGAAGAAATGGGCAAAAGACGTGAATAAGCTGTACTTTGGAAATTTATATTCATTAAATAAAAGTTTTAAAAAAAAGACATGAATAAATAATTCTCAAAAAAGAAATATAAATGGCAGGGCCAGCACCGTGGCTTACTTGGTTAATCCTCCGCCTGCAGCACCGGCATCCCATATGGGTGCTGTGTTCTAGTCCCAATTGTTCCTCTTCTAGTCCAGCTCTCTGCTGTGGCCCAGGAGGGCAGTATAGGATGGCCCAAGTGCTTGGGCTCCTGCACCCGCATGGGAGACAGGGAAGAAGCACCTGGTTCCTGGTTTCTGATCAGCGCAGTGTCGGCCGTAGCGACCATTTGGGGAGTGAACCAGCGGAAGGAAGACCTTTCTCTTTCTCTCTCTCTCTCTCACTGTCTATAACTCTACCTGTCGTGCTTTCAAAAATACTGTGAAGTAAGTAAGTACCTCTTGTTGGTTGATGAGTTTATAATTTTAAACATAGCAACTTAAAGTCTTTTGTCATCCACAGATATATGATTTGCTGCTCCTAAAACTAAAGCGTTTTTGGTTCTGTGTTTAGCTGTCCTCCTGTGGGTTCCTATGGACTTTTTTCAGCCACTTCTATTGTATTCAGTACTTTGGGATGGCTCTGTAAACAGATGAAGCCAATAATAATTCCCTCAGTACCAACTGAGGGAAAGTATGGTTAACTGAGGTTACTAAAAACAAAAAGCAATTCAAATCAATTGGCAATCTACAAAAAGAGTTAAAGATTTTAAAAGCTATTATTAAAATTGCTATATTGGTCTATTATGTTATATTATATGTGTGTACATATTGTATGTCCACATGGGAAAAATTTATTAAAATTTTTATTTTAATTGGCTTATAGATAAGATTGTCCATAAATTTAAGCTGCTAAAATTAATCAAAGATACATTTTAATTCATGTGACCTGAATATCTGTATCATATGTTTTATACTTGTTGGTAGAAAGAAACTAAAAACATTTTATATGGTTGTGCTTAAGTTTACTGGTTAAACAAACTACACCATGTTAGATATTTAAGAGGTGTTTTCAAATACATGATTCTTAAAATTTATAGAAGGCATTGAACCTTCTGGTAAATGTTTTCTTAAGTTGTTATCTAATGGTTGAAACTGTTTGCTAAGTATTCATGTGATATTGCTATTGTCAGCAAGCGATCTAGGACTTGTTCCCTCATTTCTCTATTCTAAGCCCAACTTATTCTTTCATTTCTGTATTCTCCTCAAGGTAGGAAACTAATTCTATTATGAAGGAATCTGTAGGACACACAATTTAATCTTTAGACCTTATAAAAGAGATGGCTAACATTTTTCTGTAATAGCATAGCCAAAATAAGAGTTTAAATTATAATCTCATAGCTAGATTTACTTCATCATCAGCGAAGTAAACAGTAAGTTGAAAAAACCTCCCTTTCAGACCAAAGGGAAAGAAAGCTTTAAAGTGAGAATATAATTTTCCTCATGGGCATTGTCTACCTTAAAAAAACTACTACAGAACATGCCTGTGACTAGAGACTTGTAGTTCAGGCCACCGAAGATTAGAGATGGGACATGGGCACTCCCTTGACTTGCATCCTCTGGTCTACTTTAACAAAAACCAGGAGGAAAAGAAAGCTCAGCATCAGAAGCAATGGGTGGCAGGCGTATTATGGCTGATCTGTACAGTGATCTGCCCTCAAGGAGACCCAACAGGCCAGTCCACTGCAGTGGCTTTCAATGTGGTAAGCCTGGGCTTCAGCAGAAGTCAGCTTGTGAAGAGCCCTGGCAGCTCTGCCAAGAGTTGGATCACTGGAAATGGACCTGCCCTGGAGTCGAAGGATGCCCAGGTCAGAGCCACAGATCTTATTGGCTCTAAGCTGAAAAGCCCTTCACTCAGCCCAACTTCCAAAGTGACCACTGCAGCTGAGGGGACGGCCAAGTAGGGTCAGCAACATTGCAGGCAGAACTGTAAATTTCTTGTTAGAGATGCCCCCTGCCTTTACCTGGCCAGCTCTCCTCCCAGGCCAGCTAAGTAATGAAAGTCAACAGAGTGCCTTCCCCTAGGAGGTTCACACCTCCCTTAGGATGTACCCCATGTGAAGAGATAGATAGGTCTGGCCTCTTAACTTACAAGGCCTAAAGCCCACCAGATTATTATCAAGCCCCTTCTATCAGGTTCTTTTTGCCTCTCAATCAGAAAACTTAATTGTAGCTTAGACAGCACCTTTCTTAGCTCCTCTAATAATGACTCTGTCCTTTGTTCTAGACCCTGTCTAGCACACTTGGGCCTCATTCCTTTGTAATCATAACCTCTACTCTACCACCAATGGCTCTACTCCCAACCTGTGTGTACTGATGATCCTCTTCCCCACTTAATGCTGTATAATTGTTCTGACCTGGTTAATGCCACTCTTAGGATCATTGATTACTATCCTCACCCTGTCTTTTATGACCTTGTCTAAATATGATCAGAGTCGGCAAACTTGGAAGGCTTCCATAGCCTTGGCAACTGATGACGGGAGCCTAGGGTGGTTACTGGCGCCATAAACTAGAGTGTCAATTTGTTGGGTCGACAACAGGAGTCACTGTGCAATTGCTCCTCATGTGGAATCTCTGTCCTTAATGTGCTGTACATTGTGATTTAGTGCTATAACTAGTACTCAAACAGTATGTTTCAGTTTGTGTTGCTATGTGGGTGCAAACTGTTGAAATCTTTACTTAATATATACTAAATTGATCCTCTGTGTATAAAGCGAATTGAAAATGAATCTTGATGCAAATGGAAGGGGAGAGGGAGCGGGAGAGGGGAGGGTTGCAGGTGGGAGGGAAGTTATGAGAGGGGGAAGCCATTGTAATTCATAAGCTGTACATTGGAAATTTATATTCATTAAATAAAAGTTAAAAAAATTTACACTAAAAAAAATAACTCTACCTGTCAAATAAAAAAAAAGAATATAATACACTATATACAATGAAGATGTGATCTATGTAAATAAATAGTAAACAAAGATAATATGATATCAAACTAGAATTGCTATCTTCATGGAGTGAGATCTTTTCAAGAGCTATAGAAGCAATATTCTTGTTTCAATATTTATTCATCCCAAAAGATAACCAAAAAAGAGTAAGAAGGAAAAGAGGAGGATGGGGAAAGTAATGTTTCTAATTAAGGATGATCACCTTAATATTAATAGCATTTGTTAAGGGGATACTATGTAATAGGCATTATTACATTCCATTCATTATTATTAACATGTCCTTTTTAAGAATAAAAATAACAGGTTTGAAGAGGTTAACTGATTTTCCCAAGGTCACACACTTGACTAGTGATTGAGTTAGAACCAAAATCCTGATGCATCTGCCTCCAACTCTGGGCAAGTAACCACTAGACTACACTTCTTTCATGCAAATGTTCTGTACTATGTGCTGTAAAACCAGAAAAATATAAATGGACCTGACTCAAAAGGGTCTCGCAGAGAAATAGAGGAGAAAATGCAGACTAGGTGCTCCCAAAAATCCCAGAACGTGTCCATTCCCCTGTTCTATGCTCTAATCCAACCCTGGGGTTTTAAACTCATTCTATGCTGCTAAGTTCTATATTTGTATCTCATGTTCTACCTTTACCCTAAGCTTCAGACATATATTTAATTTTCTACTACACACTTTTACTTGAATGTATACTTGGCATCTCAAGTCTAACATTTCAAGAAATAGAATTCTTTATTTTATTCCTTCATTGACACTAACTAGTCAATTAGCCCCCAAACCTAGAAGTCATCCTTGGTTCACCTCTGTCAAGAGGGTCACTTAATAGAAACTCTGACATTTGATCAAAGGACATGGCTAGCCAGTATGACCCCTCAGTGAGGAAAATGGAGAAATAAGTACCTCAACTTTATTTCTCCCATCCTCTGATCTTTTGGTGATACTACTGACTGGCGGAAATCACAGGTCAAGTTATTCTGTGAATGTGATCCATACAAATCACTCTGGTGGTGGGAGAGAAGAGAGAGCGCACACAAGGTTAGAGAGAGGAATAGGAGAGACAAGCACAATATATCCTACATAGTCAAAGAAGTCATGGAAGTCTTTAAATAAACCTGAATTTGGATTACATTTCTTTGCTTAAATTGTCACATTATGTATTTTAACCTGCCAACTATTGTTTTGTTCACTGTAATGCTTGAAACAAAAGCTTATCTATAAATCATTATTTTATAATTATATCCCAATTTAATGAAAATTATGTGCTTTTTTTATATCAACTTATCTGAAAATTTCTTTTTGTTACTTCCAGAACATCTCATAGTTCTTCCAGAGCACTTATATATAGCCTTTTTAATTGTTTCTCTAAAACAATTATAACTTCATTATTATATTTGAAATTTTAATATAGTCATTATAATGTCAAAGGAAACCTCTTTGAGACACATTCATATTTTCATATTAATGGAAGTGCAGTAATAATGGTAATAGAAAAATGGGTTTAATCAATTATTAAATTCATTCATTAACTACATACTATCTCAAAACTCAGGGGGATATAAAACAAACAACTCATTTAAAACAACAAAAAAGACTGTGCTTTGGAGACATTCAAGGTATATTCAATAACTTTAAATCACTTAAATCTGGAATGACTAATCTCATAAAAATAGAAAGAGCATGCCATGTGTAAAGGACACAGTTCTTGAAGCATAAAACCCAGAAGAAAATCATGATGAAAAGCAGCAGCAAAAAAAGCATTTCAAAATGGAGTCAAAGGCTATCAGGGGATCAAGACTTGTGGACTTCTCCAGCTGCTGCCCAGAATAAGAATTCATGAACTGGGCATATGAATGTGAACTTCTGAATTGGGCCAAGTCTGTAAAAGCCATAAATATCCTCTAATGAATATTACAAGTTTGCAAATGAACTGTTTTACCTTGAGATAGCCCCAGCAATCAATTAGGTATGGTCTAGAGTTAGAAATCCTAATGTTAGAATAACTTGTATATACCAAATACCCTGGCAAACAAGTTGCACAAGCTGGTTGGAATTTCCTTTGTCTTTTATTTCTCCTCTTTAAAAGCCCTGTATAAAATGAGCTTCTTGGGTGCATGCATTTGCTATCAGCTATCTAGGTCTGTTTCCTGGATTGCAATTCGTAACACTTCAAATAATGTCTTTTACTTTGAGAGTTTCTGACCTTGAATTGATCAGCATAGTTAGTTAGACCTGGGGCAAGGTTCCAGCTCTGCAGTTTTCTATCTGTGTTTTAAATTCTCTAAGCTTCAGTTTCTTCATCTGCAAAATGGGTGAATTACTGTATATCTCATAGGGTTGCTTGGTAATTGTGTTAAAGTATGCAAGGATTTCACATTGGTACTTGACACACTGAAGATGCTCAGGCAATAGGAGGTATCACCAGTTAATTTTTATTCTTGAATAGGGCTGCTTTAGATAAGTCCTGCCTCTACTCCCACTTAAAGTCATTTTTCACTTCATCTCTCATTTCTAGAGCCTAAAACTAGACCAAATCAAGAAGTACTTTTCTTCTTCTCTTCTGGGTCTTGCATCCCATCATTCTTTATTCCCCAAGGTAAAGCAAAGCCACTTTTCAAGCTAAAGTACCTTACTGCCCAAACATATTTCTCCAAGTCTAACACAGAAAAGGAAAAGGAGGCCAAAGTTCAAAGTTCTTTATCTATCTATATATATATATATATATATATATATATATACACACACATATATATATATTTCCTTTTTTAACTTTTATTTATCTTTTATCATATTAGAAAATGCATTTAATTCACCTACTCTTCCAAACATCATAGCCTAATCTATATTTTTAACTTTCATTTAATAAATTTAAATTTCCAAAGTACAATTTTTGGATTATAGCAGCTTTTCCCCCCCATAGCCTCCCACCCACCCACAACCATCCCCTCTCCCGCTCCCTCTCCCATCCATTCACATCAAGATTCATTTTCAATTATCTTTATACACAGAAGAACAATTTAGTATATACTAAGTAAAGATTTCAACAGTTCGTACCCACACAGAAACACAAAGTATAAAGTACTATTTGAGTACTAGTTATGCCGTTAATTCACATAGTACAACACATTAAGGACAGAGATCCTACATGGGGAGTAAGTGCACAGTAACTCCTGTTGTTGATTTAACAATTGACACTCTTATTTATGACGTCAGTATCACCCGAGGCTCTTGTCATGAGCTGCCAA
The DNA here is from genome assembly GCF_033115175.1 of Lepus europaeus. Lineage (NCBI taxonomy): Eukaryota > Metazoa > Chordata > Mammalia > Lagomorpha > Leporidae > Lepus > Lepus europaeus. Next base: position 40,620,050 of record NC_084831.1, read on the forward strand.
GGCTATTGAAGCCTCTTGAGTTCACCAACTCTGATCTTATTTAGACATGGTCATAGTCAAAGTGGAAGGTCTCTCCTCCCTTTGGAGAAAGGTACCTCCTTCTTTGATGGCCCGTTCTTTCCGCTGGGATCTCACTCACAGAGATCTTTCATTTAGGTCATTTTTTTTTTTTTTTTTTGGCCAAAGTGTCTTGGCTTTCCATGCCTGAAATACTCTCATGGGCTTTTTATCCAGATCCAAACAAATATCATATGTTCTCCCTGATTGGTGACATCTAACTGAGCACCTCAAAGGAAACTTGTTGAAGTGAAATGGACACTATGAGAAACAAAGACCTGATCAGTCCTTGTCCTGACTATCGAGGGACAACTTACTATTTTATTCCTCTTAGTATTTTTTTATTTTACTTAATACCATTGATTGAACTCTTCAATTAACATACAATTATTCTTAGACGTTTAAATTTAACCGAAAAGCGATCCCTGTTAAATATAAGAGTGGGAATAAGAGAGGGAGGAGATGTACAGTTCGGCACATGTTCAATTGGATTTACCCATAATGGGAGAGTTAGAAACATGCCAGGGGATTCCAATTCAATCCCATCAAGGTGGCATGTACTGATGCCATCTCACTAGTCAAAGTGATCAGTTTCAGTTCATAATTGATCATAATGATAGGATTAAGAGTCAAAGGGATCACATAAACAAGACTAGTGTCTGCTAATACTAACTGATAGAATCAAAAAGGAGAGAACAATCCAACATGGGAAGCGGGATACAGAGCAGACCCATAGAATGGCAGATGTCCTAAACAGCACTCTGGCCTCAAAGTTCTTTTTTACCTCTATTAGTTCATAAATTACTATTCCCCAATTCTGATTTACTTTAAAATCCAATGGGAGCGTAGAAGATCTAAAGATTTACAACTTGAAAACTTCAACCTATGAAGAGCAATGACCTTTTATTTCAGGCCAATATATTCGGCACAGTGCTTCCCAAGGGAATTTGGCAGTACAGGAGGTGGTTAGAGTTAGGTGCAAGTGTAGGTATCACCATTCCAGTTTTAGACATTAACAAAAAGAAAGATAAAAGTCAAACAAGGTTTTGAGTATAAAGAGGAGCAAAGGAGCATCTAGGAATGATGCCAATGTCTAAGATCTATGCAACACAGATGAACGTATAATGAAATAGTGGAAAATGTTTCATGTAACAGAACTATTCAGTGTATGTAGCTGGAAGTAATGTCTTGATAAGCTGTTGAGGTATGTGTGGAGGATACATGTGGAGGATGGAAGACTTCCAAGCCTGAGCTACAACAGATTTTTACTTGTTGCCTAGAGAAGGAAGCCATGCCCTTTTGGATTTTGATTTTGCTCAGAGAGCTTTTATTTATTTTTTTTCAAATTTGGGTTCAGTGCTGAGTTTTTCAAGATAATACAGCAGAGGCTGTGTTTTTCCTCCATGCAGCATTCAGTCTCTCTCAAGAAAACAATAATGAAAACATATAATCAATCTAAGATTAGAAGGTTTCCAAAGCATCGGTTCACTTGAGATATTTCCACATTACCAGCTACTAAGGGGGAGACTTAAGACCACCATTTTGTCCCTTTTTACTCCAAATCCCAAGTTTCTTCTGTCTACCTACCTTTTAATTCACAAGTATGATGATGAATTTTGTCAGTTCGTTTGGGCTAAGACATTCTCAGCTGATAAAACATTTTTCTCTCTGAGTATGAGGGTGTTTCTAGAATAAATCAGCATTTGAGTAAGTAGAATAAGTAAAGGATATCTGTTCTACTCAATGTAGATGGGCATCATTCAACCCTTCAGGGTCTGGACATAGTACAAAAAAAAAAAAAAAGGCAGAGGAAGGACAAATTTGCCCTTTTTGCTGGAGCTGGGATGTCTGTCTTCTCCTGCTGTTGGACATCAGCATTCCTGGTTCTTGGCCTTTGGATTCAGGCTGGAATTTATATCCCCTGGATCTCAGGCCTGTAGGCTGGGATTGATTCACGCCACTAACACTTCTGGGTCTCTAGTTTGCAGATGAAAGATCAGGAGCCTTCCTGCACTCCATAATAGCTAAATTTTGGATTCCCTAAGTAAGTAAATTACTATAACATCTATCTTTATCTCTTGCTTGCTTGCTTGCTATCTTGCTTTCTATCTGTATCTTAACACAAACAAAGTTCACAATCTCAGAGTAAAAAATGTATTAGGGAGGGTATGAACTCAGGAAATGAAGAAAGACTTAGGAAGCAAGTGCAGAACAGGTTCGTTGGGATTTTTCTTTTTCAGTTTACATTGTGGTTTGGGGCCAATAATAGATCCACCCCCTGAACTTCAGTGACTGCAGCAAACTCACTTCTGTCTTTCCAATTTCTTTCTTGAACTTCATTTTCCCTATTTGACAACAGTTATAATACTCAAGTTATTACTGGGGCCAGTGCCATGGTGTATCGAGTTAAGCTGCTGTATGTGCCACTGGCATCCCATATGCACACTGGTTGAGGTCCCAGCTGCTCCACTTCCTATCCAGCTCCCTGCTAATGTGCCTAGGAGAGCAGCAGAGGATGGCTCAAGTGTTTGGGCTCAAGTGTTTCAGTCACCCATGTGGGACACTCAGAAGCTCCTAGATCCTGGTTTCCAATTGGCCCAGCTCTAGTTGTTGTGGCCATTTGGGGAGTGAACCAGCAAAAGGAAGATCTCACTCTCTTTATCTGTAAGGCTGCCTTTCAAATAAATAAACAAATTCTTATTTTAAAAAGCTATTATAAAGATTAGTTAAAACAGGCATAAAACATCTAGATGAGTATCTGTGCTAGTAGCTGTCATTATCAACTTTGCTCTTGCTTCTCTTTCTGGGATCGTCAGACTACCTTGGAATTGTCTGTTTTTACACCTCTCTTTCTCACTGGACTGTGAGCAACCCAATGGAATGGGGCCCATTTCTGCTCACCTCTGCAATCTTAGCGCTCAGCACAGAGGTTAACAGAAAATTTTCAACCATTTACTAAATTCATGAACCTTTTCTGAGCATTGTTCCGTCAGCCCAGTTTGCTTGCAGCCAGCTTACTAACATTTGAAATTTACTCTGCAAAGAACAATGGTAAAGGAGGCCCCTTTGGTAAGATGACATTTAGGTTCTGACCCTATTCATGTAAGTTTTCCTTCTTCTACTCTTATTTCACAGACAGAGAGGCTGGAAGAGACATCAAGGGAAAGGACACCAAATCCTGGAGAGACTAGATCTAATTTGCACCTTCACAAATTGCCCTGGGGACCTTGAATTGCAACTAATTATCACCAATAATTAGACTTCCCTTCACGGAGGCAGAAGTAGTCTCCTGTAGAGAGCACACCTTGTACCTCAAAGAGAAATTCAGATGGGACAAATGTCAGTCTCTTTTAAGCAACTTTCCCTGAGGAGGGGATCCAGTTTTAGTGACTGACACAAAGACTTACTGCTAGGACCACGCAGATAATAATAACAAGAACAACATAAGGCATCTTGAAAACGTCTTGAAATTTAAGAACTTCTTTCATTGCCAGTATCATATTTGATTCTCCCACATTTTTATGACACAAAATAAGATTCATTCATTCATTGTCCACCTACCTAATGTATAATTTGGTCTGCTAAACACTGAAAGCAAGTAGTAAACACAGCATATGAAATTTCTGCCTTTACAGAATTTTAAGATGTGTGCAAGAGACAGTAAGTAAATATGTCATTATAGTACAATGTAAGCAGCACTATAATAAAAGTAAAGGCAACTATGTTTTGAAAATTATTATCTCCATTCTACAAAAAGAATTATGTGACTAAGTGACTTGGAGAAGGTAGCATTTGACCATAATAGTAAATGCTTGTAATTGGTAACATCTCTGACATATACATAATGAAACTGCAACTCAAAGACATTAGATAATGTGCCATGGTTACACAGTAAGAAGAAAGACAAAACCAGAATCTCAGTCCTTCAACTTTAAATCCTTGGGTGGTTATACAAAAGGATTGCTATTTAATATTCAGTTTGTTACTACAGCGTTCTTTCTTTTTTTCTTGGTATCTTCTCATTTATTCAAGTATTCTTCCACAGTCATCAGTAGAGATGTACACATCTTAAATTGATTTCTAGGAAATTGATCTTTACCATTTCATGCATAAATGAGATATGTTCATATCTTAAATTTACATTAACATAGTGTAATTATAGCTGTTTTTGAATTTTTAAAATACTTACATAAGGTGAACAAATTTCAAGTATTTCATAGATAAAGATTTAGAAGCAGAGTGATACTTCCTACTCCACTCTCCTCCTGTCCACACTTCCACCTTTCCTCCTCCTTCCTTTTTCTTTTAATTTTTACAATGACATACTTTCAGTTTATAATCATAAGACTAATCCTCTACTAAGAAAAAGATTCAACACATTTTAAGAAGAAAATTTAAAAAAAACACTGTTCGATAACAGTAGAGACAAGGGCTGTAAACAATAATCATATCTCAAAATGTCAATTTTACTAATATATACTACATTTTCTATACTCTAGTTATTACCATAGATTGGGGAAAACACATGGTATTTGTCTTTTTGGGGCAAGCTTATTTCACTAAGTATAACAGTTTACAATTGCATCCATTTTGTTGTGAAAGACAGGACTTCATTCTTTTATATGGCTGAGTGGTATTCTATAGTGTATATATACTACATTTTCTTCATCCAGTCATTGGTTGTTGAGCATCTGGGTTGTTTCTGTATCTTAGCTCTTGTGAATTGAGCTGCAATAACAGGAGGTACAGATAGCTCTTTCATATGCTGACTTCATTTTTTTGGGGTAAACTTCCAGGAGGGGGATGGCTGGGTCATATGGTAGATCTATATATTCAGCTTTCTAAGGTATCTCCATAGTGCCTTTTACAATAGCTGTACTAATTTTCCTTCCTACAAACAACGGGTTAGGGAATCTTTTACCCCACTTCCTTGCAAGCATTTACTATTTATGATTTTTGTGAGAGCCATTCTAACTGGGAAGAAGTGAATCCTCATTGTGTGTGTGTGGTGTTTGTTTGTTTTTTTTTTTTTTCCCGAGGCAGAGTTAGACAGTGATAGAGAGAGAGACAAGAGAGAAAGGTTTTCCTTCCATTGGTTCACCCGGCAAATGGCCGCTATGGCCGGCATGCTGTGGCCGGCGCACCGCGCCAATCCGAAGCCAGGAGCTAGGTGCTTCCTCTCTGGTCTCCCATGCGGGTGCAGGGCCCACGCACTTGGGCCATCCTCCACTGCCTTCCTGGCCACAGCAGAGAGCTGGACTGGAATAAGAGCAACCGGGACAGAATCCGGCACCCCGACCTATACTAGAACCCCGGGTGCCGGCGCCACAGGCGGAGGATTAGCCTAGTGAGCCACGGTGCTGGCCCTCATTGTGGTTTTGATTTGCATTTCCCTGATGGCTAGTGATATTGAAAATTTTTTCATGTGCCTATTGACCATCTTTTGAAAAATGTCTGCTCAAATCCTTTGTCCATTTCTTGACTGGACTGTTTCACAGTTGTTGAGATTCTTGAGATCTTTATAGGTTCTGGATATTAATCCTTTATCAGTTGCATAGTTTACATTTATTTTCTTCCATTCTGTCAGTTGCTTCTTCTCCTTGTTAAATGTTTCCTTTTCAGTGCAGAAGCTCCTTCACTTGATGTAATTTCATTTGTCTACTTTTGCTTAAATGCCTGTGCTTCTGGGTCTTTTCCAAGAAGTCTTTGTCTTTGAGAATGTCTTGCAGTTTTCCCAATGTTCTCCTCTAGTAATTTGAATGTATCAGGTTATGGGTTTAGATCCTTGATCCACTTTGATTTGATTTTTATATAAGTTTTAAGGTAGGGGTCTTGTTTCATACTTCTGTATATGGAGATTCAATTTTCCCAACGCTATTTGTTTCCTTTCTTCTTTTTTTTTTTTGACAGGCAGAGTTAGACAGTGAGATAGAGAGACAGAGAGAAAGGTCTTCCTTCTGTCTACAGCCATCCAAAGCCTGGAGCCAGGTGCTTTCTCCTGGTCTCCCATGCGGGTGCAGGGCCCAAGCACTTGGGCCATCCTCCACTGCTTTCCCAGGCCACAGCAGAGAGCTGGACTGGAAGAGGAGCAACCAGGACAGAATCTGGCACCCCGACTGGGACTAGAACCCGGGGTGCCGGTGCTGCAGGTGGAGGATTAGCCTAGTGAGCCGCGGCGCTGGCTGTTTTCTTAATGTCTATTCTTTTCTGGAATACCTTTGATGAAGAAAAGCTTACTATTTCACAAGGCAGCCCATTTATTCAAAGAATAGTTAACAAGAATTGCAATGGGGAAGAAATACTGTGCTTAGAGAGAGAAGTATATACTAATTATAGATACAGAAAGTGTGACCTTCTGCCGGCGCCGCGGCTCACTAGGCTAATCCTCCGCCTTGCGGCGCTGGCACACTGGGTTCTAGTCCCGGTCGGGGCACCGATCCTGTCCCGGTTGCCCCTCTTCCAGGCCAGCTCTCTGCTGTGGCCAGGGAGTGCAGTGGAGGATGGCCCAAGTGCTTGGGCCCTGCACCCCATGGGAGACCAGGAGAAGCACCTGGCTCCTGCCATCAGAACAGCGCGGTGCGCCGGCCGCAGCGCGCTACCGCGGCGGCCATTGGAGGGTAAACCAACGGCAAAAGGAAGACCTTTCTCTCTGTCTCTCTCTCTCTCTCACTGTCCACTCTGCCTGTCAAAAAAAAAAAAAAAAGTGTGACCTTCCAGGTAGATTTGTGATCCATATAAAAAATAAGAACTCTGGCTAAAATGAAGGGAATGAATGAAAGTTTATAAGGATGCAGGACAACCAGAATTCTCAAACATTGCTGGGATCCATGTCAACTGGCAGTACTAGGACTATCTATAAACGAACATACTATGCTGTAGACTGAATGAGGGTCCCTCTCTCAATAATATCTATATCCTAATCCTTGGAATATTAGTATGTTACTTCTTATGGCAATACAGACTTTTTAGTCATAATTAAGTTGGTCATCCTGAGATGAGAAGATTATCGAGTTGAACATGATGCAATCATAAGGGTTCATATAAGAGTGAAGATAGAAGTAGAGAGAAATTTGAAGACTATCCTGCTGGCTTTGAAGATGGGGGAAGGGGACAGTAGCCAAAGAATACAAGGAACGCAGTTCTAGTAACTGGAAAAGGCAAGCCAAGATTCTTCCCTAGAGCCTCCAAAAGGAACTGGTCCTGCTGACACCTTGATTTTAGTCCCAGAAGATTCCTTCTGCGCTTCCTATTTTCAGAACTGCATGAGAATAAATTTGTATTGTTTCAAGCCACTATGTCTATAGTAATTTTCATAGCAGCAGTAGGAAACTAATATACCATACAAACTAAAAGACTGAACAACTTCACTCCTAGACATATACCCAACAGAAATACATCATGTGCTTAACAAATTGTACTAAAAACAATATTATTATAACATTATTTATAACATACAAGACTAGAAAGTATTGGACTCTATCAGTATTATAATGTATAAAATAATTATGGGACTGAGCCAATATCAGGGTTATCCTTCGGAGACTCTGAAGATGTTGTTTCTTGATTTAAGTGTTGTTTCCATGTTCAGATGGGATAATTACTCAAACTGGGCATTTATGAATGAATATGTTTGTACAGTGTGATTAAGTTAAAACTGAAGTTCTGACTCACTGATGCATCTGACCCCTCTGGGGAGGTCACCTATGAAAATCACCAGGCTAGTATTTGGGGAATGCACTAGGAAAACTTTTAGCTCTAGGCAGTTATTTAACAAAATTGGCTTCTTTTAGATTTGCAGAAATTTTTTTCGTGCCTGTAACTTAGGCATATTCCTATTATGGACCTCTCGGTTCTGTGGACATAATATTCTACCTGGTTGAAAATGTCAGCAGGTTATGTGCTGTAATGTTATTGCCTCTTCAAGATGCAGGCAGCTTTGCAGCAGAAGAATGAGCATGAAACCGAGAGGCAGAACACGTGGACTTAAGTCTTTCTCTCAGACTTGTTACACTATAAATAATTCCATTCTAAAGTCATCTGTAAAATGAATGGTTATAGGGTAATCTGTAAGATTTAAAATAATATGAGAATACTCCCAGTTCTACTCTATATCTCACCCATACAGATGATCAGAATATATGTGTTGTATCTGAACAAACAGAAAACAGAAAATTTCACTCAGGAATACCATCAGGTGGGAGAAACAGACTTTCTTGCCTGGTCAAACTGGACATGGAAGATGTAAGACCACACTGGGAAAAGTCCCAGAGGCTCAACTAGTTTAGGCCAAGCCTGGAGCAGCCTGAGACATGAGAAGATATGTGATTTGAGGACAGGAAAGTGGCAGAAGATTAACATGAAGTATCATATTTAAGGGGTAAAAGTGTGGTATAGCCATAGAAATAGGTCAGGAAGCAGGGATTCCAAGAAGTATGGAAGGAATCAAGCATTCGATAGGCCACACAAAGGCTTCAGAACACAGTCTGGGAGCAGCTCTCCAGGGTTAGACGTTCACTCCAATCTGGCACTGGTTTAATGACATGAGGGTAGTCAGAGAATTTACAGGGGTGCTGCTGGCCTGGGGAAACTGGGCATTGAGGAGTTTCAGCAGGGAGCCTTCTATTCAACTAAACCCTTCTCAGGTGAGGCTGCGGCTCAGGGCACTCTGCCACTCTCCCACAGATGGCTTTAGGCATTTGCAGATTAACAAAAAGTTCGAAAATCTATTTTGATACCTGGCAATATGCTGCCCGATGGTTTTCTGTTGTGTTCTATGACCTTTCCGCTGCGTGTCTGTTTTGCTATTGATTTTAATTATGGAATATAATTTCCGTCATGAGGACTCAACGCAGCTCCCTCTGGCAGACCAAGCTCTTGCCAGAGCCTCCCAGAGAAAGGCAAATGGGAAAACAGTATGGCTTAGAGCTATGTGCTTTTCCTTACAAAGGACACAAAGGGTTCTTTTCATAAAAAATGTCACTGCTGTGGTCTGATGATTCTTTGCCATCCCACTAAGCATGAAGGGGGAATGTGGATGTGTGAACAGAAACACTGCCCAGTGGCCAGGCTCATTTCAACAAAGAACAAAACAACTTGAAATGCAAAGCCTGAAGCCAGGTATATGGTCTGTCCAAATTGTGAGGGAGGCAGTCAGTTTCCCAAAAGCTCAGATCTGAAATCACACATTCACACACAGATGCATACACATTTTAATACCCTTTCTAGGCAACGGGCTTAATGCAAAAGTCATGGAGTAGAAGTCTAGAGATTTGAGTTCTAATTTCAGCTTTGCCATTAACTATCTATCAGATCTTACACAAGTCATTCAATGTATCAGAGTTGAACCTGAAAAGCAAGGTGGTCAGGTACAAGAACTGCCTCCCCTATGCCTGGTATTGTGCTATGTGGCTTCATTTAATCATGGAAATAATGACCAGGAAAACATAGTCCAAGTTCCTTGGGGATGAAACCATCTTTTTATTGCATACAACCCTCTATCCTCTAATTAATTTGTAAAATGACTGCCTCTAAGTTTATGGCATCTACAGGGAAAACTTGGGTCTGATTTAGGCCCATGTCCCTGAGGTCTAGGACCTGACAGAGTAAGGCACTTGCAAAATGAAAAGGGGCTGCTAGACATTAAAGTCTGGCTGACAGTTGGCTTCATTGAAACACAATCTAGGAGAAAAAAGTCAGGAGACGACCCTGTGACTTTGGCTTTCAAACCAGAGCAGCAAGTTTCTATCTCTTTAACACATACACACACACACATTCTTTCTTTCTAGGCTACAGTCAGGAATAGTCCAGGGTCTGTTAGATAAATTCAATTCAAAAAATGGTGGGCACAATGTAAAACTTGAAGGAAGCTTGTTGCAGGCTAGGTTCTCCACAAAATAGAAACTGAAATAGAGATTAGTGCTTAGAATGGTTAAGGGTTACTTTGGGGATTAATGTCCGGAAAGAAGGGAAAGAAAGTAGGAATGGACAGAAAGAAAAATAAACTGTGATGTAAGCCCAGGGATAAACTCACTGTACTCTTTGGGGAATTCTGGAGTTAGAATTGCAATTCACAGTTGTCTCAAGTTGGGCTGTGATGACCAGACCTTTATAATCCTTCCTGTTATAATCAACTTTTGGGTGAGAAGGCCCCAGAAAGAGGTATACCTTCGGCTGAGTGACTCTCTGTGTAGCTGAAGCAATATCTATAGATGCATATAGCTGCAGGCTGTCTGATGAGTGCACTCTCACGAACTGGGGCCATACACTTTCCTTGAAGGGGAATCTAGGTGGTGCATCAGTGTCTAGCACCGACATCAAGGTCATTAAATCTAGCCTGGCAAGGGGTTAAGAATCATAAAGATCTAGTAATATTGGGCAGCTGGTAGAGAGGAATAGAATAACATATTGCAGGGTAGAATTCAGATGAGGTTGCCTGGGGTCTTAACGGCTACTCATCTAGGCTAGGGATCCTAAGTCTAAGCAATGACTCAAATCCATGGAGTCAGGCAATGTTCAGAGTCAGGAACAGACTGGCAGACACAGCAGACACAATTTCAAAGCCACAGCTAAGAGAACTCCAGAAAGTAACACAAAAGAATTGCGAGGAAAGGAAACTATCATTTATTGAGTTCCTACTCTGTACTAGGCATCTTACATAATTTATCTTGTTTCATTCTAATGACTCCAAGTTGAGATGTTATATTTTATCATGTTACAGATAAGGATGTTCATGTCCTTTGCAACAAAATGGATGCAACTGAAAAGCTATACGTTTAGTGAAATAAGCCAGTAATCGAAAGACAAATATCATGTTTTCTCTGATATGTGGTAATTAACATAGAATGCAAAAAAATGTACAGGAATGAAACAGACATCTTGTGGTTTGATTGTTGTTGTTTTTGGCCCTTGTTTATACTATATTTTACTTGATGAATATTATGGTTAGTGCTGCATTAAAACTGTGATAACAGAGTGGATGAAATTATGTTTTTTAAAAATTAAAGAAAAAAGGAAGGAAGAAGAGAGATTGAAGGAGGGAGGGAAATATTGTTGTTGTTTTTTTCTTAGAATTATACCTATGAAATACACAAAATCTGTTCCCTTTATATTAACAAAAATAAAAAAATAACAAAAATAATATTTCAGTAACATATCTTAATCCGTAAGTGACAGAGCTTATATTCAAATCCAAATAATGTCTAAGAGGAGGGACAGTTCAATAAGACTAGGACCACATATGAGAGAGCTGTCCAGACCTTGCTGAAAGAACACACAGAGACTTGTAACTTCTGTGTGACCCTAGGTAAATTATCCATGTGTGGTTTTGTCATTTTTAAAATGAAGAATTAAATGAATGACTTCTAATTAATTTTTTTTCTAAACATCTATACATGTGAATCTAATAATACCAATACTTGCTTCCAAGTAAGATTACTGTACATAAGAAAATGGTGGCTAAGATTATTAGTTTTGTAGTTAGAGGGACCTGGGTTCAAAGTATAACCTCTTTTTTTTTTTTTTTTTTTTTTTTGGACTGGCAGAGTTAGACAGTGAGAGAGAGAGAGACAGAGAGAAAGGTCTTCCTTCCATTGGTTCACCCCAAAATGGCTGCCACGGCCAGCACGATACACTGATCCGAAGCCAGGAGCCAGGTGCTTCCTCCTGGTCTCCTATGCGGGTGCAGGGCCCAAGGACCTGGGCCATCCTCCACTGTACTCCCAGGCCATAGCAGAGAGCTGGACTGGAAGAGGAGCAACCAGGACAGAATCTGGCACCCCAACTGGGTCTAGAACCAGGGGTGCCGGCGCCGCAGGTAGAGGATTAGCCTAGTGAGCCATGGCTCCGGCCCAAATCATAACCTCTTGACAATGTTTAATTTATTGTGTGATATAAGTGAGCATACATGTATAAGTATATGTGTGTTCCTGTGTACATATGCATGTGTGTTGTATGTGTCAGTATTTGAGGTGTGATATTTTAGATACACGTAGAAAAGTATACAGGAAATAGAGTTTAGAAGGTATTCTGCTCCATTTTCAATGCAAGACTTTTAAAACAAAACACCTCTGGGCTGTCCCCATATCAATGTAGTTTCTGTGGAAGGTGTGGACAAGAATCAGGAATTCCAATGGGAGCCAATGGGAGGGCTCAGAAGTTAGCTCAGAGTCTGGCTGGGAGCTTACTAGTGAATAATCATTGTTTTAAGGCCAGAGTAAATGACACAGAGCATAGATGAAATGCAATATATGACTAGAAAGAACGTCTAGGCCACAATCAATAATATAGAGAGGAGACAGATGGGAGAGAGAGAGAAACAGAGCAGTTCAGGGGCACTAGCTAGAGGGTTTTGCAACAGATGTACTCAGAAGACCAAGGACAGGGCTGATCCAACTCCATGTTCTCTTATGTGAGGAGCAACTCAGATTCAGCATTCAACAGCCAAGATAAATACAATCCAGAGGCTATACTGTGGAATTCTAATGCCCCTTCTTTGTATGGCTATGGCACAGGACTAAGTTTACTGGTTTGGAGTAAATTTATTGTTATTCTTCATTATTTTCATGCTTCCTTGCACATGGGAACTCCTAAGGAGGACCAGAGGTGATGTACAAAAAGGAAGACACTACATTTTGTCTATAGCATCATAAAAATTTCTGGACCCACAGCTCTAATATACAAATCAAAGAAGGAGGTACCTTTCTCTGAAGGGAGGAGAGAACTTCCACTTTGACTACGACCCTATTGGAATAAGATCAAAGTCGGCGAACCCTAAAGGCTTCCATAGCCTCGGCAGCTCATGACTAGAGCCTAGGGAGATTACTGACGCCATAAACAAGAGTGTCAGTTTGTTAAGTCAACAACAGGAGTCACTATGTACTTACGTTTCATGTGGGATCTGTCCTTAATAGGTTGTCCAATGTGAAGTAATGCTATAACTAGTACTGAAACAGTATTTTTACACTTTGTGTTTCTGTATGGGTGCAAACGGATGAAATCTTTACTTAGTATATACTGAATCGATCTTCTGTATATAAAGATAATTGAAAATGAAAAAAAAAACTTGGTGTTAAATTGGATATTGCATAGAAAATTAATCAATTTTTAAAAAATATCATGTAGGATCTCTGTCCTTAATGTGCTGTGCATTGTGATTTAGCGCTATAACTAGTACTCCAACAGTATTTTTCACTTTGTGTTGCTATGTGGGGGCAAACTGTTGAAATCTTTACTTAATATATACTAAACTGATCTTCTGTATATAAAGAGAATTCAAAATGAATCTTGATGTGAATGGAAGGGGAGAGGGAGCAGGAAAGGGGAGGGTTGCAGGTGGGAGGGAAGTTATGGGGGGGGGAAGTCATTGTAATCCATAAGCTGTACTTTGGAAATTTATATTCATTAAATAAAAGTTTAAAAAAAACAAATTAATATTTGATATGTGTGTGACATTTTTACAGTTAGACTTGGTGGCCAAATCACTATTTTATCTCTAATGCCAGCATAGTTATTGATACTGAATAGGAATATATATTTTCTGTCTTACAAATAAATTAATTAATCTGTAAAAAACTGGGGAAATTTGGTATGGTTCATTAATTGTGACAAATATTAATGATGTGAAATGTTATTAATAGGGTATATAGGAATTCATTTACTACTTCACAATTTTTGTTTTGTAAATATAAAACTATTTTAAAGTAAAATTCTTGAAAATAGTACTAGAGCATTTTTAAAATTTAACAAATTTATTTATTTTCATTTTATTTGCAAGTAGATGGAGATCTTCTATCACTGATTTACTCCCCAAATGCTTGCAATGGCAAGGACTGAGACAGGCCAAAACCAGGAACCTGGGATTCAGTCTGGGTCTCCCAAATGAATGCCAGTGACCCAAGTACTTAAGCCATCATCTGCAGCCTACAAGATGCCTATTACCAGGAATAAGGATCAGAAACAAAGCAGCTAGACTCAAACCAAGCATTCCAGTGTGTGATACAGGCATCCCAAGCAGTTTCAGTTCTCACATATTCACATCTGATATAAATTTCTACATGATTCAGTTCAAAAATTCACAAGGCACTTCCTTGCCACTGGCTTCTTGCTCATACAAAGCCAATGTCCCTCAGCATTTTCAGCTCCTTTAAGTGCTTACACACAGTTTATATCTTTAGGGGCCTCTACTGGGAATTCAGGAATGTAGGAGTACACTGTTACAGGATTAGAGTTTTATCTTCCTGTTTATAACAGTGTTCATTCACTGCAGAGCAGAAAGTGGTCTGTTAGCCCTGGCCTCTTTAGTGAGAAGTTTACAGTTCTGCAAACATTTCCAGGTATGTTAAGAGGGTAAAAGGTTGAAGGATTAGATTTTGAATAGAATATCTTTAAGTAAAATCTTGGTAACAAGTTCAAAGATAAAAATATCAAATATTAAAGTTAACAAAGATCTCAAAAGTCACCTGGGCCAGCTGTGCAGTTGAGGAAACTGTACCCCAAAATGCAGAGAAGCCTTGTCCAAGGTCATACAGCCTAAACATCCAAGACATGCAGAATTAGCCTTTCAATAGGCAAGATGCTAACCTCCATTTCCCATTGTCAACTCTTCATCTTTATGTTCATCACATAATAGAAAGCACTACCTCTAGGAGGTTCCCACAAAACCATTGTGGAATTAAGAGGCACTTGTGTTACTTAAAAGATTCTTTACGCCCCATTTCAAAGTGTAGAGAAAATCAGTTACAGAGAGCTTAAGTCACTTGCCAGTTTTCACCCAGCAAAAACACATTACCTTTGACAAATGTCTTGCTGATTTATAATCTGCAGACCCAACAATTTCTGCCATTCACCTAGGGGATGATACATATCAATTGTAATCACCTTGGCAATGGAAATGAAACCATGTATATGTTGTCTTTCTATTGTTTATCGGATAAAGTCTGAATATGATATTCAGATGCCTTAATAATGTGGCTCCAAGCTAATCTGAATCTTCAACCATTCCATTGTTCTGCATTCAGCATATAGGGGCTTCCTCACCATGCCATGAACAGGCCATTATGTGGTACACTTCCATTATGGTGCTTATCCCGAGCCCTCCATGTCTTCTCCCTTATGTACCTTCCTCCTCTTTCTCTACCTACTAAATAATTTTCATTCTTCCAAGCTAAACTCAAATGACTCTTCCTCTGGTAGGCATTTCATGAAAAGAATCTAGTGTTCATTGCTTTGTGTTTCCATACCACCCTGTACCTGGACTATGTTATTTTAACTCATATTTCAATTATTTAGTAATAGATTTAAAACCTACACTTGACTGGATCTCCTTGAGGGAAGAACAAGGTTCATGTTTATAAAAGGAATGAATATCATCATATATTAAGTAGAAAGCAGATATAATTATTTTATTTCATAAACTAGCAAGGTAACGAAAAGCATAGGGATATAGAAGATGTTTAATAAATATTCATTCTTCTTTCCCCTTCAGTTAATATTGACACTAACTCCTTGATTCTTTGCCTCTATAATAGAAGAAGAGCAGGGATCAAGAAATCTAAATAATATGTCCAAGGTTACAGAGCTTAACATTGGTAAAGCTGAGATTCTACCAAGGAGTTTCTGAATTAAAGTTCAAGGCCTCTTTCAGTTGCATTTTCATTGCTTCTCAATTACTCAGTCCCAATCTCCAAGCTACAGGAAGAAAGTCCGGGAAATTTCTAACACTCCCTGCTATGGTAGGCCACTCTGGGTCTGACAGGGCTCCAAAAGATCCTATGAGGATAAGAAAAGTTTTTTTTTTTTTTAAACAGTTTTTGAATGACCAAACATGGCTAGGATTGTTTTTCTTATTGTCTGCATAATAAAAGTCACCACAGACTGTGTTGCTTACCAGTTCTTCTTTTCTTCCATACAAGAATCTTCCTGGAGCCAAAAGACAACATCACATTTCTTACATGGAAAATGGCCAACAATCTGAATTTCAATCTCCCAGCCAGGCCTTCTGCCTCAAATCAGTATTGAATATTTTGCTGATATGGATTTGCTATTTTAAGTGGAATGCGCTTTACCAGACACAGAGAAGACACTATGCATTTATTTATTTAATTTCAGCACATGGAGAGTATAGTTGTGCACTGATTGGCTTGATGTAAGCAAGTGCTGCCAGGTGGCAGAACCAGAGTAGCCTCAGCAAAGATGTTCTGGATGGACAGAGTGTACTGAAACACAATTGCAGAATCGTGTTCCCAAGAACCAGTAACAAAGACTCTCAAATAGAGTATTATAAACAGTAAGAATCCATAGGACACAGGGCTTACTTCAGAGGCCTCTGAGAGCTTGCAGGATCGTGGACACTTGCCAGTGGAAGGGTTCTTACAGTTCTGTCCAGGCCCCACTGATTACAGGTAGGAAAAGGGAGTTGCAGAGGCTAGAAACAGCTCACCTGAGGATACACAGCAAGCTGGTAGAGGGCTGAATTTGGAATCCAGGTATCCTAATATCCTGGTCACATGGATCTCCATCATCTTTGCTCTGTAGTTTGAGGAAAAGGAGGGGAGCATCTAGCATAATGCTAAGTTAAGCTTTTGAGTTAGTGGAATCTGTCTGCATGCTGGCTTTGCCACTCAGTAGCTATGTGACATGAAATGTCTCCCACTATCTCTGAGCTTCAGTCTCCTCATTTGTAAAGTGAAATATTATTAACATCTACTTCTAAAGAATACTTGATTCATAGAATTACTATGAGTTTAAAATGTGTAAATGTATGGAAAACTCTTAGTACAGTGTTTGACTTATTGTACTAACAATAAGTTCTCAATAAGTATTCATTTTTGTGATGATAATCCTATAGCTGTTACATGATTTTTCTTTTCATCTCTTGAATAGCTCCAAGAGCAAGATTAGAAGTACTGGCTAGCTCTCTTTTTTATAGAAAGAACAGGTGAATATGAAAATCCCTTTAAACTGGAAGGAAGACCTAATATTGCTTCTTAAATGAAAAAAGGTTGATAGAACTTAAATTATATTTCTCTCCACCTTATATAGAGGTTTAGTTTATCTTACCACAATAAATTAAAAATATTTCTCTTTAGTGGCTGCCTCCAACTCTTGCTGGCTGCGCTCACATCAATTCTGAACAACTAGATGGCTACACCAAAGTTCCAGAGATACAGATCACAGTGGGTAATAGGTGTTTCTAGTTAATTCTCTGTTGGATAGTTAAAGGGTTTTAGCTTATTACTTATGTCACAAAGACATACCTCACATATGTGCCCTTCTCTAATCCCAGCAGTAATACTAGAATGCAGATTTTTCTTTTTTTTTAAATTTTTATTTTTTGACAGGCAGAGTGAACAGTGAGAGAGAGAGACAGAGAGAAAGGTCTTCCTTTGCCGTTGGTTCACCCCCCAATGGCCGCTGTGATCGGCACGCTGAGGCTGGCGCATCGCGCTGATCCGAAGGCAAGAGCCAGGTGCTTCTCCTGGTCTCCCATGCGGGTACAGGGCCCAAACACTTGGGCCATCCTCCACTGCACTCCCGGGCCATAGCAGAGAGCTGGACTGGAAGAGGGGCAACTGGGACAGAATCCGGTGCCCCAACCAGGACTAGAACCCGGTGTGCCAGCGCCACTAGGCGGAGGATTAGCCTATTGAGCCGCCGCGCCGGCCTAGAAAACAGATTTTTATACCAGTACCTGGGCCTGTTTCTAAGCATGTTCCTAGTGAACATCTCCTGAATGAATGAAGAGTGTTATCACAAAGTTTGACAATAAGAGAAACAGAGTGGAAAAAATCTGTTTGGAGTAGTGAATGAATCCCCATTGATTCTGCATTTCCTGGAGATGGCTAATTTAACCATAGGTTAATACCCAACCTAAGTCAGGACAAACAGAGTCACTCTCTGGGAAATTTAAAATTGGAAATGGAGAAACAAGACTAGTTTTGTTGACACTGAGTCACGTTCATGTTAAAGCCTAGTAGATATCTGATGTATTATTGAAACCCTTTAGGTGGTTTGGGGGGTTTCCCTAAAGCTTGGTTCTTCAACTTTAATTTCTGTGAAAGCCCCCAATATCCTTTCAATGATACATTTTATTTTATTGTTTTCTTTCACAGAACAACTTCATTAGCAAAGGTGTGGTAGGAAATAATCTTTTAATAGTTAGCATCAATTTTTCCTCAGAATTGAACTACTTTACTTTGGAAAAAACTGTGATCAGCTAGTTGGAGAAAGAAAATGAAATATAAGCTTCAATGGAGACAAGGAAACAAAAGCTGAAATTGTTGGAATTCATAAGAAATGAGTAGGAATTTAAGAATGGGGCAAAGAGAAGAAGAAATGAAAGTGAGAGGGATGGGTGATATTATGGTTTGGAAAATAATTTAGGTGTCCCCTAATATCCTTTGTGTTAAAAATATTGATCTCAAGAGTCTTAATGGATTAAGTATGGAATTTCCTCAAATTATAGTGTCTAAGAGTGGGGTCTTGAAAAGTGACTAGATTGGATCTGGTTGCTAGGCTGGAGCCCCTATAACAGAATCATTGTGGCTATACAAAGAGACACATAGGTAAAGAAATTTGTGTTCCTGAATTGCTCTCTGCTTCCTGCATCCACTTTTGACAGTCCCTCCACAAGCACACCCCTTGCCAGCTTCCATCAGATGCCTGATTAATGGAATCACCTGATCTAGCTAAAATAAACCTTCTTCTCTAAGAAGTTTCTTTTAGTCATTTTAACGTAGCAAAAATCTAACACAGGTAAAAATATGTAAAAGGATTAAGATAGGATGAAGTCTAAATTACTAGAAATGGTTAAAGAAGGTTCAAGAACTGGCATGACTGATATTGAAGTTCCTGTAGGAAAGTCTGTTCCACACACCCAGGCTTTATATAGTAAGTTAATCAGTGTGTGTGTGTGTGTGTGTGTGGGTATGTATCTGTGTGTTGTGCATTTAGATAGATCCTGGAGAATAGTTGATTTCCTTGTCAATAAGGACATCATATGCAGGACAGCAAGATGATCCATAAACTGAAATAATACAGGGAGCTTCAAACCAGAAGTAACTCAGTGTATTAAAATTCACCCAACCCCACAAAAAATTCTGGAAGAGGTTAGAAAGGGAAAAGAGCTCCACTGCACATGGAATAGAATATTCAAGCTAATTTCATAAAAAAGGACACTTTAACTAACATCTAATACACACACACACACACACAATTTGGAGCAAGTGACCTTGGCAAGTTACCTCACTTTCTGCTACAAGTACATAGTTAAGCCAGAACTAATACCCAGGACTCTCAACTCTCTGCTGTTTATGCTACGAGAAGTTGGAGCAGATGTCTCATCCCAAAGACACCTCTCTGATATCAGCATTTTGGGATCACTTTATCCAGTTCTTATTAATGCATTCATTTGTTCACCTATCCACTCATTCAAAAAATGCATATTTATTAGACACCTCTTGCATATTAGCCACTATTGCAATTGCCTGAGATGCATCAGTGAACAAAATAGGAAAATCCTTGGCTTTCCATCTGGAAACCGTAAGTTTTTAAGAACAGGGAAGTTTCTGTACAGTTTACACAAGAATGGAAGATAGTATAATACTGAAAAGCAGATACGTGGAATGGAAGGGTGAGGGAGCTCTGCTTAATTGACAGCAGAGTGACTTTTCTGTTGATTGTAAACTGGATGAATAGAGCGCCTTATCTAGAGTCTCCAAGCCATCTAAGAAACTGCTTTCTGCAAGTAGTTCTGGAAGTACAGGGTCCAGTGCCATGCCAGGGTGAGCAAAGCATGCTGCGAGGCCTCATCTCTGCACTGTCAGGAGAGGACACCCACAGGGTTACTGACAAAACAGCGAGTGATTTCCTAATAGAATACACTCAGCAGAGACTAGGGTTATGACATAATTAACATAACATGAATTTTTAAAAACCCAGGTGTGGGCTGCCAGCAGAAGATAGACCAGACTTACAGAAGGGGAGAGAGAGAGAGGCAGATACACTAGATACCCTAGTGTATTTGTTAAGGGCTCTAAAACTGGGTCCAATAGGTGTGGTGAAGACTACTAGTCTGGGAGTTAGGAGAACGAATCTAGAACTAGATTCGTTCTAGTTCTAGTTCTAGTTCTAGAACTCACTGTGTGACCTTCAGCAAGTCCACCCTCCTCTCTGGGCCCTTATTTCAGGTCCTGTCATGTTCAATGGAATATTTTTAAGATTAAACGATCCTCTAATTTAAGGTTTCTTGAACATACAATGTAATTTTAAAATAAAGCCTTTGCTTACAAAAAAAAAAAAACTTACAAGAATGCTATAGATTGATTGGGACTGGGCTCTCCAAAATAATGAAGACATTTAAATCAGCAAGTCTTGTGTTAAGGACTGATGGATTAAGGATAGAGACTTAACCTAATCACAACATCTGGTAGTTAGGCCTGGTGGGAGGTTCTGTGGAAGGTTGTTCTCCTGAGAGGGTTGATGTGTGTGTGTGTATGTGTATGTGTCTGTATGTGTATGTGTCTGTATGTGTGTGTATGTGTCTGTATGTGTGTGTATGTGTATGTGTCTGTATGTGTGTGTGTGAAGCAGGCTTCCTTTAATTCTCTCTGCTTTCTGGATCACTGTGTGATTATTTCTCTGCACCCATCCACCATTGCCAGCCTCCACCAGAAGTCAGAATAAGGGAGCCATCATATTTTGAACTGGAAACCTTCAAACTGTAGGTCAAACTAACTTCTTTCCCAAGGAACTCTTAGAAATTTTAGTTAAAGTAACACAAATATGACTAATACTAGGGACAGATAAGAACTGCTCTTCTCCCCTTGGCACAGGATCTTTTCTTCCCTGGGTGGGAGGAGGAGAGTCTCTGTCATCTTAGCCACATCTTCCTGCTGTCTTGGAATCCATCACTCACCTGGTGAATCCAGCATTATAACTCACTGGCCACTTCAGCTGGAAGGCCTTTAGGGCTCATCTATACCTCACTTATCAATTGTCGTCAGTCTCTGCTAAACGTCTAGATTCCCTCTGGTATCTGTCCTCACCTGAACTTGTCTCTCACTTCTCTGGGGCTACTCTCTAACCCAACCTGATGTCTCATCTTCTCCTCCCTCCCTTCTTCCTCAACACTGTTCACCACGAACAATGGAATAATATGCAGTATCCTCCTGATAGGGTTTTCTGAATGGAATGAATTAATATATGTTAGTATTTAGTACAATGCTCAGCACTTAACAAGCATTAAGTATTTTTACTGCTGTTAATAATATTATGTTGGTGTCAATATTGTTGCTTGCACTTTCGTGAATCACCAGGTTCACTTATATTGATTTATTTATTAAAAGCTTTAATTTTTGCCTCTCTCCCCACCCACTAGACACCTTCTTTTTTACTTATTCCCACTTCCAGGTAGATTATCCATGCAACAGTATGGCTTTTTACTTCAGTGATGTACCTTTAGCAAACAGAACAATGCCTGGCTGGTGGAAGGAAATAGTTGAGAAATACTACCTCTGATACTCTTTTTCTTCACTCCATTTCAGCCTCCCTTCCCCCACCCCCAGCCATATCCTCCTCCCTCTGCTTCTGTTCAACACACACATTCTATCCCATCAACAATTCCTAATTTCCACACTGTATTTTCCAACTACAACTTTCAAATTAATTGAAAACATTTACACTACAATAATTCTTTGAAATCCAATCCATTGATTCCTATAGTCATCAGTCTATTTTTGCCTCCTCTCAAAACCCAACGTCATAATTATCCCCTCATAAACACCTTCAATACCCCTATCTTGACTATTTGTTTCCTAATGTGGCACAACTCAAAGCCAGAGTGTATTCTTCTACTTTCTTCATCTAGATCCCAGATAACTGGAGAAAATCACATATTTAGTTAGAAAGTATTCTCAGGTCATGATCTCAGTCCTTAAGCAGACTGTTATCAGTTATTCTGGTAAGTACACAGTTATTCTGGTAAGCAGGTTTCTCATTTTTTTTTAAAGAAAATGTAGTGCAGACCCTGTTCTATCTCTTAAGCCATTATTCTTTTTCCTTCACCAGTTCCTTAGAGGATAATCTCATCTAATGCTTTCTATTTTAGAATCCATCAGATAGGAGCATCCTCATAGTTCCACAACCAAAATTAGTAACATATCTATGTTTCTTTCTATAACTCTGTGACTGTGGATGAAGGTGTCCTTTTTCCTTTGCAAATTCTTTCATTGTGTCTTCTGGTCTCCTGACTCACTTGTTCATGGACTGCACTCTTATCTCCTGCGTTTCCTTCATCATTCCAGCTCTATTCTTGGGTCATTACCATTATCAAAAGTCCTTTACCCCATGACTTAATAATATCCATCAGGAGCTACTCCCCATTTCTCTGCTCTTCTTGGCCAAACTGAATATGCATTCTGCTTGTGCCTCTTATTCTTTAATGACCATTCAGTTCACTCTAGTCTTAAGTTTTCCTGCTACTTCTGGTCATATATTTTCTTTTTCTTTTTTGTCTAATTTGTAACTATTGAAATTTCTCCAGGCTTGATCTTCTACTATCCATTCTTTTTCACTCCATCCTCCTCATATATATATATATATATATATATATATAGAGAGAGAGAGAGAGAGAGAGAGAGAGAGAGAGAGGCATTAAGTATATCCTATTTACAGACAATCTCAAATTGGTTTATGCTCAAACTTCTTGGGGCTCCACAGGCTTGGATATATAATAGACTACTACATGTCTTCCCATGGAGATATCACAAGTATCTATAATTTGGCATTTTAAAAAATAGAAGCACCCACTCTCCCATTCCACCTTCATTCTTGGTCTTTCAAAATGTCCCAACACAGCTAATGGAAATAATACTCAACCAGTTGCCCAAGCCAGAAATTTGGACTCAACTGAGATTCCTCACTTGTCTTCATTCTCAGATTCAATTAACCTCTCAGTAATCTTATTTCTTTTTTCTATTTATTTATTTATTTTTTACAGGCAGAGTGGATAGTGAGAGAGAGAGAGGGACAGAGAGAAAGGTCTTCCTTTGCCGTTGTTTCACCCTCCAATGGCCGCCACGGCCGGCACACTGTGCTGATCCGAAGCCAGGAGCCAGGTGCTTCTCCTGGTCTCCCATGGGGTGCAGGGCCCACGCACTTGGGCCATCCTCCACTGCCTTCCTGGGCCATAGCAGAGAGCTGGCCTGGAAGAGGGGCAACCGGGACAGAATCTGGCAACCCGACCAGGACTAGAACCCTGTGTGCCGGCGCCGCAAGTCGGAGGATTAGCCTGTTGAGCCACAGCGCTGGCCAGTAATCTTATTTCTGATACACTCTTCAGCCCTTTAAATTGTTTTCATTTCTACTGTAATCCATCCTAATATAAACCAGTTGTCTAACTAGTGCAGTAGCCTTCTTACTAATTCTCTCTCTTTTACAAATTTCCTAGTCTAAGCACAAATTTGATCCTCTATAACTATCTATTAAATAATGTTGAATGAACTCTAGGACTACAAAGACTACATTTTGAAAGATATTTAACTGTGAACTTTCTAAGGACAGCGATTAGTCTTATTTATTTCTGTTTCTCCAGCATTCAACACAGGGAGAGTGGTGGGGTGCACTCTTTTAGTTTAGCATTTCAAATGATATAATGTATCAGTTTCACAATCCTAGAAATTGCTTAGCTCTGCCTGTATTCTACTGGGTTAAAGATATGACTACTGGGGGCCAGTGCTGTGGTGTAGTAGGCTAAGCATCCGTCTGTAGAGTTGGCATCCCATATGGTCACCAGTTTGTGTTCTGGCTGCTCCATTTCTGATCCAGCTCTCTGCTTATAGTAAGGGAAAGCAGTAAAAGATGGCCTTAGTGCTTGGGTTCTGCACCTACATGGGAGATCTGGGGGAAGCTCCTAGCTCCTGGCTTCAGTTAGGCTCAGTTCTGAATGTTGCTGCCAGTTGGAGGAGTGAAAAAGTGGATGGAAGACCTTTCTCTCATCTCTCCCTCTCTCTCTTTCTGTTACTCTGCATCTCAAATAAATAAATAAAATCTTTAAAAAGATGAAAATGATGTGACTATTAAAAGAGGACCTGTAATGCTGGAAGTGTTCAGAGGTCAGACAGGTAGTTTCTGATGTTATAGATGGGGACATGCTTAGGGTCATACAAAAATCAGTGTGGGGCCGGTGCCGCGGCTCAATAGGCTAATCCTCTACTTGTGACGCCGGCACACTGGGTTCTAGTCCCAGTCTGGGCACTGGATTCTGTCCCGGTTGC
Source organism: Lepus europaeus (assembly GCF_033115175.1). Classification (NCBI taxonomy): domain Eukaryota; kingdom Metazoa; phylum Chordata; class Mammalia; order Lagomorpha; family Leporidae; genus Lepus; species Lepus europaeus. The sequence goes on from NC_084831.1 coordinate 40,644,376, forward strand.
CCCTCTTCCAGGCCAGCTCTCTGCTGTGGCCAGGGAGTGCAGTGGAGGATGGCCCAAGTCCTTGGGTCCTGCACCCCATGGGAGACCAGGAGAAGCACCTGGCTCCTGGCTTCGGATCAGCGCAGTTCGCCGGCTGCAGCACGCCGGCCGCAGCGGCCATTGGAAGGTGAACCAACAGCAAAGGAAAACCTTTCTCTCTGTCTCTCTCTCTCTCACTGTCCACTCTGCCTGTCAAAAAAAAAAAAAAATCAGTGTGAAGTCATGTGTTTATTTTCTCTATATTGTTTTACTTTGTATATTTTATGGTACAATATTTAGAAAGAAAAAAGTACTATTATATTATAGTTCACACGCCCGAGAAGATACTCTTGAAAACTTGTGAGTAAGCAAAAAGTTTTAAGGCAGTAGTCCATTTCCCAGAGCTATTATTACTCCAGTTGGTTCACAAATATATACTGGATACTTACCTGTGCTTGGGCTAAGATGAATGAAATGAGACTTCCAATGAAACTCCTAATTGAAATTGTTATAATTTTAAGTCAGGCAGAGCACATGTATTATGTAACACAAAGCTAATTACCAATTTTAAGACACTTGTCTTCCTCCCACGCCATTTAACATCCTTGAAATCCAGATACATTTCATAGTTTCAGTGACAGTCAAATCTCCTTGACTTTGCTCGAGTACACATATCAAAACTTGCTAATGTGTCAGTGAGTTGAGAGAAAATACCAAGACAACAGTAGACACTTTGAACAAAGGCTGCACCACCACATTCTTGAAGGCATAGAAGATGCTACTGTGTGGGAATGTATGTCTACTGACAGCTCTGAGTCAAAAGCCAATTCCATAGAGTTGGATCCTGAATATTTTCAAAATGCCTTAACATTTCAAAAACTCAGGCTGTTATTATGCATAAGAGATTAAAAACATGTGTAAATTTAAAAGAAGTCTCAGAGAGTAAATAAATTTTAAATGCTATCAGCATTTAATTGTCAACATCTTTCTTTCTTAGTAGCACCTAAAGTAATAGTGCATCCAATATTGTTCACTTTTTAAATTTGATGAAATGTGGTAAGTCATACCAAATAAAATATTGCAATCTATATAATACTTTTGAATAAAATATTCCAATCACATTAATATTATACAATTAACAATAGTTTAGGTTGTGGCTTTGTAAATTACTATTAACCCACTTACTTCATTTATCAAATCTGTGACCTTATATAACTTATACTCTCCAATCATCCATCTTATTTTTAAAAATTTTAATTTTTTAAAGTTTTAATTTAGTTTTTAACAGATTCAGTATGGTTTGTAGATACAATTCTAACCATCAGTTTTAGATTTTTCAAAATTGGCACAAAAATAATACTGATCTTTTCAAGATTGTGCTAGGGTTAAATGAGATATGATAATGTAAATAAAGTAAGTAGCAGTACTTGACAATGGAAATGATTTAACATGTTAACCACTATATTATTTTTGCTCATTATTTTTATTACATATTACTTGAACTTTACAATATCCACTTGAAATTTTTATGATTATTATTATCTCTAATTTTGCAGATGAAGATTTGATTCTTAGAAACTCTGTAATGGAACAAAACTACACAGACCACTGAGTATTAGCAAATTTGGTTAGGGGCTGGCACTGTGGCACAGCAGGTTAATCCTCTGCCTGTAGTACTGGCAAACCATATGGGCACCAGTTCTAGGCCTGGCTTCTCCTCTTCTGATCCAGCTTTCTTCTATGGCCTGAGAAAGCAGTGGAAGATGGTCCAAGTGCTTGGGTCCCTGCACCTGTGTGCGAGATCTGGAGGAAGCTCCTGGCTCCTGGCTTCAGATAGGCTCATCGCCAATAGAGAAGGGGAGAGAAGGAGAGGAGAGAGAGAGGGAGAGAGAGATTCTTTTAGCTATTTCACTCCTCCAGTGCCTACAATGCATGGGGACTGGACCAAGCTGAAGCCAGGGCTTGTCAGGAATTCCAGTCAGGTCATCCATATGAGTGACAGGGACCGAAGTACCTGAGTCATCAGCTGTCGCCAGTCAGAGAGCACATTAGTGGAAAGCTGGATTGAAAGCCAGGCTGGACTGGATTCCCTGGCAGAGTGACATTGGATGTGGTGACTCAAGCAGCTGCTTAACTCATCATCCCACAACCCCACCCCACTGCACTCTTTATAACACCCTCTAAAGTTCTCTTATCCCCTTAGGTCTCATAGGCAATACGAGCTACGTTTGTCCTAAGAAACTGAATTGAGTTTTGTAATGGATACTGAGAGTCATGTGTCCGTTCTTTTATCTTTCCTTGCCAGTTGCTAGGACATTCAAAGTCAGTTTTACTACCCAACCTCAACAAGCATGAATACTAATCACCCTCACTCCTGGTTTCTTCTTTTTCCTAATCTCATTTTGCAAAAAGGACATAGTGTAAGATATATAAAATTGAGAAAGATCTTGGTGCTTTCAAGTTATGATGAGGAGATAATATAGTTGGAACATTTTCAGAGTGGTTAGAGATTAAGTTGGAAAGATAGACATGGTCAGCTGGGTTCTTTGGGGCAATGATATGTTACACATATTTTTATAATGTACATCACCTAATGTATTCAAGTTAAATATAATATAAATATAAATAATACATAACATATAACATAAATATAAATATAAATCAGTCAACAAATAAAATGTAAATTAGTATTAAATATGTATCTGGAATCTATTGATTTACTTATAGGAAAAATGAATTAAATGATCTTTCCCCTACCTACCCTGGTTTGCAATGAAGAATCCTATACAATTGACACAGTATAAAATAGATGAGTGAAGGTCAAATGCTGCTAGATAAAGCAAGATTTCTAAAAAGAATGACATACCTCAAAAGCTGAAACTAGATATACCATATGATCCAGCAATCCCACACCTGAGAATTTACCCAAATGAAATGAAAACAACATTATGAAATAGTGATTTGTACCCCCATTTTTATTGAAGCTCAATTCTCAATAGCTAAAATATGGAGTCAACTCAGATGTCAATCAGCTCATGACTGGATAAAGAAATTATGCTATATATACACTATGAAATACTAGTCAGCTGTAAAAAGACTGAAATCTTGTCTACTTCCAACAAAACAGATGCAATTGGAGGCTATTATACTTAGTAAAATAAGCCAGTCCCCAAAAGACAAATACCATATGTTTTCCCTGATCTGTGGTAACTAATAGAGTACCAAAAATGTATATATAGGAGGGAAATGGACATTTGAGCTTCAATGATTGTTTACAACCCTTGTCTCAACTATTGAGGAACAGCATTTTTGTCTTCATACTGTTTGTTGAACTCATTACTTACTGTAGAGTTAATCTTAAGAGTATAAGTAAACTGAAAATAGATCTTTGTAAAAATTAAGTGTGGGAATAAGAGAGGGAGGAGGAAGAAGGTTGGAGCCTGGGCAGGAGGCAGGGCAGGGTGAGAAGTATCACTATGTTCCTGAATCTGCCTATATATTAAATATATGAAATGTGCATACCTTCAACAAAATTCAAAAAATGAAATGATTAAATAAATAAAAAGATTTGAAGATCCCCAGGTAAACTTAACATAACCCTACAATACAAGCCCCAGAATTCCTGACACATACCCTTTGCTATTCTAAAAATAACCAATGCTGCTAAGATAGAGCTTGATTGCACAGTGAAAAACATATTAAGGGGCCAGTGTTGTTGTTCAGCAGGTAAAGCTGCTGCTTGCAATGCCAGCATCCCTTATAGGCTCTGGTTCTAGGCCTAGCTGCTCCACTTTTAATCCAGCTCCCTACTTGAGCCCTTGGAAAAGCAGCAGAAGATGGCTCTAATTTTTGGCCCCTGCCACCCATAAGGGAGACCCAGACGAAACTTCTGGCTCCTGGCTTCTGCCTGGCCTAGCCCTGGCTGTTGCAGCCATCTAAAGAGTGAACCATGTGATGGAAGTTGTCTTTCTCTTTCCTTCTGTCTCTTTCCCTCTATCTCTCTCTGTCCCTCCCTCTCTCTCTTTGTAACTGACTTTAAAATAAATAATTAATTGTTTAAAAATATATTAAGACTATTATTTCTGTGAAGGACTCCCCCCTTCTGGCTCTCAGTACACACACACACACACACTGGAAGTCAGAATCAGTTTCCTGTTGCAGTCAGCTTAGCAATTACAGAAGGAATGATTTTTAAATAACTTGTCCAGGCTGCTGCTCAGAAAATTTAAAAAGCAACCAACCAACCAAACAAAAAAGAACGCCAAGGTTCTCAGAGTTCCAAGGTGATCTGAAGACTTAACAATACTGCTAATCTCATCATCTCTAATCTTTGCAATAGCCTTTCAACTTAAGACAAACATAGGACATTATTCCAAATATATGGGTAAAGAAACTGAGTGATATAGAAGGGAATTAAACTAAAGTGAGCACAGTATAGGACAGGTACTTTATTCATGTACACAGTCCTCACAATCATCCTAACAGTTATTAAAGGTGTAGGTATAATGTTGAAAAAATTTGAGATTAAGCAACTTTATTAATTTGCCTAAGGTTACATGAATATTAAGTGTTATAATCTAATAATAATCTTGGCATATTCTGTACAGTATAATAAAGATCTGTCTTGGGGGACTGATAGTAATGGTGCCTAGCTTACCCTTAATTACAGCACGGTGCCTCTTTTGATAGATGGTAACTGACTTGTTCAAGATCACTTACTCATTTGTCTTTCCTGACTAGACATAGCTCCCTAGTAATGAGATTTTTCTCAATTTTACCTTTATATTTCAGAATTTAGGGTATTAGAAATGATTATCAGTGTTGCACAGACAACTGAAATCTGGTTCTGACTATAGATCTGTCATCAAAGATCTTGGATTTAGAAAACTCTGTCATAGTATAACACATTAAAAACCGCATCAGCTATGATGCAATAACAGAAAACATATTTACTGTTTTAAACAGCTAGAAAACAGAGCAAAATGTATTATTCTCGGATGTTGGAAAATAGACTGTGTAGGTCACTAATCCTTAAATAAGGGGGAAAAATTAGGTGAGCCGTGATTACTTCAAATTTTTGCCTGGAGGTATATTTTGGACAATGGAAAAGGGAGATCCCATACATAGCCAAATTGTTTTGCTTAAATTAAAAAAAAAGGTAAAGATGGAAGTCCAGAGATTCTCAGGTGATGATGAATAGTTCTTCAGAGGATAGAACATTGCAGAAAAACAGCTTCAGAAATTTGCATAGTGGTGCCCTTGACTCTTTGCTGTCTCCAAATGTGCATGTAAGGGCAAAATTCCACAAGGTGAAGCAAAGAGCAATGAGGGAGAACTTTGAGCTAAATAATTCCTAGAGATCACAGTGGGGCTAGAAATTAGTTGTTCAAGTTCCAACAATGAAGAATCCTCAAAAATCCCTTGGATCATTCAATAGACTGCAAAAGGGCCAGGCCTCTTAAACAAGACTAAACTATTCCTAGAGTAAATGATGCTCCAGGTATGCCTAAAATATCTCCAAAACGGACTTCAAAAGAATAAAACTGAACTACAAACAACTCGAGTTTCAGCAAAGATAAAACTCAAGACCCTTTAAAGATAAGAAAATACAAAAACCCAATGCGAAATCCATAAAGTTCATCAATTTAATAAAAAATTAAAAAGAAAATAAACTTATTTTAAAATGGGAAAATAAACTGAATAGACTTTCTCAAAAGAAGACAAACAAATGGCCAAAAGTACATGAAAAACTGCTCAAGATCAATAACCACCAGGGAGAAGCAAATCAAACCACAATAAGATATTATCAAACTAGTTAGAATGGTTATCATTATAAAGACTAAAATACACAAATGCTGGCAAAGATGAGGAGAAAGGATAACTCTTACACACTGTTGGTAGGAATGTAAATTAGTATAGCAATTGTGAAAAACAAAAAACTAAAAATAAAACTAACTTATGACTCAGCAATCCCACAACTGATGGTTATATATCCAGAGGAAAGGAAGTCAGTATGCTGAAGAGATAGCTGCATTTCCATGTTCGTAGTGCCTGTGTTGGTAGTATTTCACTACTCTGTGAGTATTGTTTGCAGCACTGATAACAATGGTCAACATGTAGAATCAACTTAAATATTAATATCTTATACACACACACACAATGGGGAGGCAGAACCAAGATGCTCTGGGGATCACCTTCCTGAAGAGACACCAATGTGAATAGCTATGCACACACCAATTCACATATTGTGATAATCATTTTAAAAAGTCACATTGAAGAAAGCAAGAAGGAAAGAGTTGTCTAAGGTACACCCCTCCTCCAGCTCTAAGAAGCAAAGGCATGGAAAAATGTCTCCTACCTGGGAGAAGGAATGAAAACTGAATCCTAAAACAAGAATGATTGTGAAAATAATTCAGTATTTCTGAGTCCCTGTGTCCTTATCCCTAGGTCCATACCTGTAGAGCTTCTACAGCTGGGCAGAATGACACAACTGCCAGCAGGAAGCAAAACTGCAGGCATGCCAAAAGGCCAGGAAAGGGGACTTAGGACCAAACCTTGGAACTCCAAGCTGGACCTAATGCACCAAGACCTGGTACCTGATAAAGCCCAAAGTCATCTATACCCCGCAAGTATTCACAGACTGAGACTCTAGACTTGCTTGGCATCAAGCAGAAACCTGTGGTTTGTTGGGTCAGACTCATTTTGACATGTGTCACTGTCTGCCTTGGGGGGACTGTGTGGGGCCTGATGACTGTGGAATCCAGGTGTGAACAGACTGGTGCCAATCTGGCAGCAAAGGGTCTGCCTTTGTCATCCAACTCCAAACTTTGGCAGATTTCAAGGGGCTATAGAACTGTAAATTGGAAATCAGTGCTAAGATGGTAAAGCCCAATACTGGGCAGATCCTAATGACTTCCATACCTAGGCCAGCACCTGTGAACATAATTTCTGGATGCCTCCAGTATTGGCTGGAGACCTGCACCCTGGTTATATGGGCATCTTATTGTGTGTATCACCACTAGCCTCTTGCAGGCCTGGTGTACACCCCTAAGATAAAACAGGAACTGCTGACTGAGACCAAGGAGTGAATCACCTAAGAGCTGCTTGAGTAGTTGAGGGATGTCTGTATTATCCATCCTACAACATTGCACAGAGAGCAGTCACAGGGCCATTTTGGTTCTCAGTGCCAGGTTGATAAAACCCAGGGTTGTGCAGATCCTAATGCTTCCTAATCCAGGGCAGTACCTACAGAGTCTCTAGACCTTCTTCAGTGCTAGCAGAGTTCCATGCTTTGGTTTAGCAGTGTAATATTTCAGCCAGTAGCACTAGGGCCCTTAGTACTGGGTACTGAGTCACTTCAGCAGCAGACAGACCATAGTAGCGTTGGTTTCAGTCCTACAACCAGGATGCACTGGTATTTGTGGGAAATGGGCTCTGGATATGATCTAGCATAATCATATACATGAACACAGGACAAGGAGGCTGAACCCACCATAGGCCCAGAGGGTAGTTTGTAGTGACAGACTACTCCTTTTTAGGCATGTTTCCTGTTCATATTGAACAATACATCAATTGCAGATTGGAATAAACTTGAGTTTGAGGAGTATGACAGGAATGAAATAATAAAAACTTATCAACAGTGGCCCAGGACGAATATTAACAGAGGGTGTTATTTAGAGCTGACATGGCAAAGGTCCATAGGCTTGGAGAAAATAAATAGATTAGAATTTCTAGAAGGACAGCCACAGATAAGGCCAGGTTATTAAAACTAATGCCTCAATGGACAGACCATGTCATATATCAACAAGCATCACGGCCGGCGCCGTGGCTCAACAGGCTAATCCTCCGCCTTGCGGCGCCGGCACACTGGGTTCTAGTCCTGGTCGGGGCACCGATCCTGTCCCGGTTGCCCCTCTTCCAGGCCAGCTCTCTGCTGTGGCCAGGGAGTGCAGTGGAGGATGGCCCAAGTGCTTGGGCCCTGCACCCCAGGGGAGACCAGGAGAAGCACCTGGCTCCTGCCATCGGAACAGCGTGGTGCGCCGGCCGCAGCGCGCTACCGCGGCGGCCATTGGAGGGTGAACCAACGGCAAAAGGAAGACCTTTCTCTCTGTCTCTCTCTCTCACTGTCCACTCTGCCTGTCAAAAAAAAAAAAAAAAAAAAAAAACAAGCATCAGGAATTTCCAGGGAAATTCACCTAAAGAGCAAAATAAGCTGCCAGAAACCAACGACCCAGGAATTAAAATTTCCAAATGATCATGTAAAGATTTCAAAATAACTCTTTTTAAGCAAATTCAGTGAAAGTAAAGAAAACAGAGAGAAATACTTCAATATTCAGAGAGATTTGATAGAAACATGGAAATAATTAACAAAATCAAGCAGAAATCCTTGAACTGAAAAGCACACAAAGTGAAATAAAAAATATCTTCAAATGCATCAATAGCAGGATAGAGCAAACAGAAAATATAATCAGTGAGCTAGAAGACAGGCTATTTGAAAAAACAAAGCTGGAGGAGAAGGAAGAAAAAAAAAAGAATGACAAAAGCTTACAGGATATATGGGCTATCATAAAAACAGCAAATACTTGAGTTGTTTGGATACAAAAGGGACTTGAAAATATCATAGGAATAGGAAACATATTCCAAGAAACAGTTGTTAAAAAAAATCTCTCAAACCTAAATAAAGATTTAACTATCCAGATACAAGAAGGTCACAGGCTACCAATGAGATTGAACCCAACCAAGTCTACTCCCCAAGACATTATAATCAAGCAGTCTAAGGTTAAAGATAAAGAATTCTCAAAACTGTAAGAGAAAAAAAGCAAATAATATGTAAAGGGATCTCAATTTACTTGACTACAGACTTCTCAACAGAAATGATACAGGCCAGAAAGATGTGTGGTGGGACTTTTATGGTACTGAAGGAACAAAAAAGATACCAACCAAAAATATATACCCATCAAAACTATTCTTCAGAAATGAGGAAGAGATAAACACATTCCCAAAAAATATCTGAGAGAATTTATCACTAACAGAAATTTCTTACCATAAATGGCAAAACAGAAAAAAAAAGAGATTCTAACAAGAAATAAGAAAACATCAAAAGGTAGAACATTCACTGAGAAGTTATTTTTTTTAAACTTTTATTTAGTAGACATAAATTTCCAAAGTACAGTTTATGGATTAAAATAGCTTTTTCCCCCATAACTTCCCACCCACCCACAACCCTCCCATCTCCCACTCCCTCTCCCATTCCATTCACATCAAGACTCATTTTCAATTATCTTTATATACAGAAGATCAATTTAGTATATATTAAGTAAATATTTCATGAGTTTTTGCCCCCACATGGAACACAAATTGCCAAATACTGTTTGAGCACTAGTCATATCGTTAATTCACATTGAACTACACATTAAAGACAGAGATCCTACGTGGGGAATAAGTGCACAGTGACTCCTGTTGTTGACTTAATAAATTGACACTCTTGTTTAAGGCGTCAGCAACCTCCTCAGGCTCTAGTCATGAGTTGCCAAGGCTATGGAAGCCCCCTGAGCTCGCTGACTTTGATCTTATTTCGACAAGGCCATAGTCAAAGTGGAAGTTCTCTCCTCCCTTCAGAGAAAGGTACCTCCTTCTTTGATGGCCCATTCTTTCCACTGGGATCTCATTTGCAGAGATCTTTCATTTAGGTTTTGTTGTTGTTGTTTTGTTTTGTTTTGCCAGCATGTCTTGGCTTTCCATGCATAAACTACTCTCATGGGCTCTTCAGCCAGATCCGAATGCCTTAAGGGCTGATTCTGAGGCCAGAGTGTTGTTTAGGACAACTGTCATTCTATGAGTCTGCTGTGTATCCCGCTTCCCATGTTGGATCCTTCTCTCCCTTTTTGATTCTATCAGTTAGTATTAGCAGACACTAGTCTTCTTTATGTGATCCCTTTGACTCTTAGACCTATCATTATGGTCTACTGTGACCTGAAACTGATCACTTGGACTAGTGAGATGGCATTGGTACATGACCCTTGATGGGACTGTATTGGAATCTCCTGGCACATTTCTAACTCCACCACTTGAGGCAAGTCAACTTGAGCATGTCCCAAATTGTACATCCCCTCCCTCTCTTATTCCCACTCTTATATTTAACAGAGATCACTTTTCAGTTAACTTTAAACACCTAAGAATAATTGTGTGTTAATTACATATCTCAACCAATGTTATTAAGTAGAACAAACAATAATACTAAAATGGATATAGTATTAAATTGTACATCAACAGTGATGATAAGGGCTGATCAAGTCATTGTTTCTCATAGTGTCCATTTCACTTCATCAGGTTTCCTTTTTGATGCTCAGTTAGTTGTCACCAATCAGGGTGAATATATGATATTTCTCCCTCTGGGACTGGCTTATTTCACTAAGCGTGATGTTTTCCAGGTTCCTCCATTTTGTTGCAAATGACCAGATTTCATTGTTTTTTTTTACTGCTGTATAGTATTCTATAGAGTACATGTCCCATAACTTCTTATCCAGTCTTCTGTTGATGGGCATTTGGGTTGGTTCCAGGTCTTAGCTATTGTGAATTGAGCTGCAATAAACATTAAGGTGCAGACAACATTTTTGTTTGCCAATTTAATTTCCTTTGGGTAAATTCCAAGGAGTGGGTTGGCTGGGTTGTGTGGTAGGGTTATATTAGGGTTTCTGAGGAATCTCTAGACTGACTTCCATAGTGGCTTTACCAGTTTGCATTCCCAACAGTGGGATAGTGTCCCTTTTTCACCACATCCTTGCCAGCATCTGGTATTGGTAGATTTCTGAATGTGAGCCATTCTAACTGGGGTGAGGTGAAACCTCATTGTGGTTTTGATTTGCATTTCCCTGATTACTAGTGATCCTGAACATTTTTTCATGTGTCTGTTGGCCCTTTGGATTTCCTCTTTTGAAAAATGTCTATTGAGGTCCTTGGCCCATCTTTTAAGTGGGTTGTTTGTTTTGATGTTGTGGAGTTTCTTGCTCTCTTTGTAGATGCTGGTTATTAATCCTTTATCTGTTGCATAGTTTGCAAATATTTTTTTCCATTCTGTCGGTTGCCTTTTCACTTTCCTGACTGTTTCTTTTGAAGTACAGAAACTTGTCAATTTGATGCAATCCCAAATGTTGATTTTGGCTTTGACTGCCTGTGCTTCTGGGGTCTTTTCCAAGAAGTCTTTGCCTGTGCCTATATCTTCCAGGGTTTCTTCAATGTTCTCTAATAATTTGATGGTGCTGGGTCATAGATTTAGGTCTTTAATCCATGTTGAGTGGATTTTTGTGTAAGGTGAAAGGTAGGGGTCTTACTTCATGCTTCTGCACATGGAAATCCAATTTTCCCAGCACCATTTATTGAATAGACTGTCCTTACTCCCCAGGGATGGGTTTTGGATCCTTGATCAAATATAAGTTGGCTGTAGATGTTTGGGTTGATTTCTGGTGTTTCTATTCTGTTCCATTGGTCTATCCATCTGTTTCTGTACCAGTACCATGCTGTTTTGATTACAACTGCCCTGTAGTATGTCCTGAAATCTTGTATTGTGATGCCTCTGGCTTTGTTTTTGTAGTACAAGATTGCTTTAGCTATTCGAGGTCTCCTGTGCCTCCATATGAATTTCAACATCATTTTTTCCAGATCTGAGGAGAATGTCTTTGGTATTTTGATTGGTATTGCATTGAATGTTTAAATTGCTTTTGGGAGAATGGACATTTTGATGATATTGATTCTTCCAATCTATGAGCATAGAAGATTTTTCCATTTTTCGGTATCCTCTTCTATTTCTTTCTTTGATTTTCTAATTCTCATCGTAGAGATCTCTAACGTTCCTTGGTTAAGTTTATTCCAAGGTATTTGATTGTTTTTGTGGCTATTGTGAATGGGAATGATCTTAGAAATTCTTTCTCAGCCATGGCATTTCCTGTGTATACAAAGGGTGTTGATTTTTTTTAATTTTTTATTTTTTATTTTTTTTATTTAGTAAATATAAACGTTCAAAGTACAGTTTATGGATTACAATGGCTTCCCCCCCATAATTTCCCTCCCACTTGTCCCCCTCCCATCTCCCACTCCCTCTCCCATTCCATTCACATCAAGATTCATTTTCAATTATCTTTATATACAGAAGATCGATTTAGTATATATGAAGTAAAGAGTGCATCAGTTTACACCCACACAGAAACACAAAGTGTAAAATACTGTTTCAGTACTAGTTATAGCATTACTTCACATTGGACAACACATTAAGGACAGATCCTACCTGAGAAGTAAGTACACAGTGACTCGTGTTGGCTGTTGATTTTTATGCATTGAGTTTATATCCTGCTACTTTGCCAAACTCTTCTTTGAGTTCCAATAGTCTCTTAGTAGAGTTCTTGGATCCCCTAAATAAAGAATCATATCATCCGCAAAGAGGGATAGTTTGAGTTCTTCCTTCCCAATTTGTATCCCTTTAATTTCTTTTTCTTGCCTAATAGCTCTGGCTAAAACTTCCAGAACTGTATTCAATAGCAGTGGTGAGAGTGGGCATCCCTGTCTGGTACCAGATCTCAGTGGAAATGCTTCCAACTTTTCCCCATTCAATAGAATGCTGGCGATAGGTTTTTCATAAATTGCTTTGATTGTATTGAGGAATGTTCCTTCTATACCCAGTTTGCTTACAGTTTTCATCATGAAAGGGTGTTGTATTTTATCAAATGCTTTCTCTGCATCTTTTGAGATAATCATATGGTTTTTCTTCTGCAGTCTATTAATGTGGTGTATAACATTGATTGATTTGCGAACACTGAACCATCCCTGCATACCAAGGATAAATCCCACTTGGTCTGGATGGATGATCTTTCTGATGTGTTGTTGCATTCTATTGGCCAGAATTTTATTGAGTATTTTTGCATCTATGTTCATCAGGGATATTGGTCTGTAATTCTCTTTCAATGCTGCATCTTCTTCTGGCTTAGGAATTAAGGTGATGATGGCTTCATAGAAAGAATTTGGGAGGATTCCCTCTTTTTCAATTGTTCTGAATAGTTTGAAAAGAATTGGAGTTAGTTCTTCTTTAAATCTCTGATAGAATTCAGCAGTGAATCTATCTGGTCCTGTTTTTCTTTGTTGGGAGGGCCTTTATTAATGTTTCAATTTCTGACTCAGTTATGGGTCTGTTTAGGTTTTCTATGTCTTCCTGGTTCAATTTAGGTAGGTTGTATGTGTCCAGGAATCTATCCATTTCTAATAGATTGTCCTGTTTGCTGGCATACAAGTCCTTGTAGTAATTTCTGATGATTCTTTTTATTTCTGTAGTGTCTGTTGTTACATTTTCTTTTTCATCTCTGATTTGATTGATTTGAGTCTTTTCTTTTTTTAGTTAGTTGGGCCAATGGAGTGTCAATTTTGTTTATTTTTTCAAAAAAACAGCTCCCTGTTTGGCTGATTTTTTGTAATTTTTTTTGAATTCAATACTATTGATTTCTTCTCTGATTTAATTATTTCTCTTCTCCTGCTAGATTTGGGTCTGGTTTGCTGCAGTTTTTATAGATCCTTGAGATGCGTTGAAAACTCATTTATTTGGTGCCTTTCCAATTTCTTGATGTAGGCACCTAATGCTATAAATTTTCCTCTTAGCACTGCTTTTGCTGTATCCCATGTTTTGATATGTTGTGCTGTTGACCTCATTTACTTCCAGAAAGTTTTTGATTTCTCTTTTGATTTCTTCTATGACCCATTGTTCATTCAGGAGCATGTTGTTCAATCTCCATGTGTTTGCATATGCTCTAGGCATTCCTGAGTTCCTAATTTCCAACTTCATTCCCCTTTGGTCTGAGAAGCTGCATTGTATGATTCGAATTCCTTTGAATTTGCTGAGATTTGCTTTATGGCCTAGTATGTGGTCAGTCTTAGAGAAGGTTCCATGTACTGCTGAGAAGAATGTAAATTTTTTATGTGTAGGATGAAAAGTTCTGTAGATATCTGTTAGATCCATTTTTGAAATGGTGTCGTTTAAATCTACTGTTTCCTTGTTTATCTTCTGTCTGGAAGATCTGTCTTTTTCTGATAGTGGAGCGTTGAAGTCCCCTAGTACAATTGAATCGGAATTTAAGTCTCCCTTTATGTCCCTTAACATATCTTTGAATAAACCAGTGCCCCTGTAATTAGGTGCATACACATTGATAATCGTTACATCTTCCTGTTGAATTGATCCCTTAATCATTATATAGTGCCCCTCTTTGTCTCTCTTAACAGTTTTTGCATTAAAGTTTATGTTGTCTGATATTAAGATGGCTACACCCGCTCTTTTTTCATTTCTGTTGGCATGGTATATCTTTTTTCCATCCTTTCACTTTCAGTCTGCATGCATCTTTGTTGGAAAGATGTGTTTCTTGTAAGCAGCAAGTAGGTGGGTTGTGTACCTTAACCCATTCAGCCAATCTGTGTCTTTTTAACTGGAGAGTTGAGGCCATTAACATTCAATGTGACTATTGATAAGTAGTAACTTTGCCCTGCCATTTTCCCAAAGATATTTTCTAGTATATGCTTTGAACTTCCTGTGATCTTTTGCTGTGAGGTTTCCTTCCTTTACTTTCTTTTATATTGATGACCATGTTTCTGTGTTTCTGTGTGTAGCACATCTTTAAGCATCTTTTGCATGGCTGGACGAGTGGCAACAAATTCTTTCAATTTCTGTTTGCTATGAAAGGTCTTTATTTCACCTTCATTCACAAATGAGAGCTTTGCAGGATATAATATTCTGGGCTGGCAATTTTTCTCTCTTAGCACCTGGGCTATGTCTCTCCATTCCATCCTAGCCTGTAGGGTTTCTGATGAGAAGTCAGCTGCGAGTCTAATTGGAGATCCTCTGAGAGTCATCTGACATTTCTCTCTTGCACATCTTAGGATCTTTTCTTTATGTTTCACTGTGGTGAGTTTGATTACAACATGTCGTGGTGAGGATCTCTTTTGGTCATGTTTACTAGGGGTTCTATAAGCTTCCTGTACTAGGATGTCTTTGTCCTTCTCCAAATCCTGGAAGGTCTCTGCAAGTATCTCACTAAAAAGGCCTTCTAATCCTTTTTCTCTCTCCATGACTTCAGAAACTCCTAGAACTCGAATGTTGGGTTTTTTAATAGTATCCTGTAGATTCCTGACAGTATTTTTTAGATTTCTGATTTCCTCTTCTTCTCTTTGGTTTGCCTGTTTCCTTTCCTGTTCTCTGTCTTCTAAGTCTGATATTCTCTCTTCTGCTTTACTGACTCTGTTTTTAAGGCTCTCTAATGTGTTTGTCATTTGATCAGTTGAGTTCTTCATTTCATTTTGATTTCTCTTCACTATCACACTTTCCAGTTCTACTAATTTCTGCGTTTCATTTTGATTCCCCTTAAGATTTCATTTTCACGAGAGAGGTTTTCCTGTCCAGTAAGGATTTCTGTAGTTCAAGAATTTGCTTTTGAAAACTTCTAAATGTTCTTATAAACTTTTTGAAATCCGTGTCTTGCATTTCTTCTATCTCATCATCCTCATAATATTGGCTTGGGTTGTCTTGTTCATTTGGGGGTGTCATAATGTCTTCCTTAATCTTCTTCCCTCAGTTTCTGCGTTTGTTGCTTGGCATTGTGGAGATATTCTTTGAATTCTTCTTCCCTTGCTGTTGTGCTTTTTTCTTGTTATACTATGACTGTGTTAAGTGGACCCTCTGCTTTTGGAGGAGCCTTAGAGGCTTGAGGCTTGACATGGGTGTGGCCAGAGAGCTTTGCTTGGTTCTTCAGGGTTAAGGGTGTGCCAAAGGTGACACACCATGGTTAGGCGTGGTAAATCTCTCTCTTTATTTATTTATTTATATATATATTTTTTTGATTCAGGAGGGAGTGATACCACACAGCTGATCGGAATTGAAGTAGTCAGCTTCCGATCTCTGCCTTCTGTGAGTGTATCATTCATCTGCTTTTTCCCCAGGATCACACAAAGAATCTGTGCTGCCCTCAGTATGGGCTCAAATTCTCCTGCAGTCTCCCACCGGGTTGCCAAGGTTACCGAATTGTAATGGCTCTGGAGAGTACTCACGTGAACTCTGTGAGTTCTCTCGCCCACCGTCTCTTTTTTCACAGTCTCAGTTCATTAGCTCCACCCTTTCACTAAGTCCTAACTTCCTGTTATTTCACCCCCTCCAGAGTCAGGTTTTTCTGTTTGACTGGGGGCAGGTGCAGCTGTCAGGTCGCGCACAGCCCTGAGGTCACTCGCGCACCTTTTACGTAATTCCATAATGGCTCCTGCTCTTTGTCTCCTGCTCACCTTTGCGAGGTGGGTGGAGAGAGACAATACTGCCCCCCCCCTTTTTTTCCCCTCTCTTCTGTAGTTAGTTTGGTGAACTTTCCCCAACAGGGCTTCAAGCTAGTTTCCCCGCTGATGTCTCGGGTTACAGAGCTCACCTCCCCTTCCAGCACAGATGCATAGACTCCACTGTTTGGCTTCCATGTGTGTCCTTGCTCTCTCTGCAGGTCATCCACGTCACATCCACTAGATCCGGAATAGTTTCCTCTGCAATTTTTTCCCTGAGCCTTTCCTGAGATTACCGTAATTCCACTTTTATTAACCTATCTTTTCTTGGACTATCAGTGCGTGTCCTCTCTATTCCGCCATCTTGGCTCTGCCCCCTCTAGTTTTCACTGAGAAGTTATACATACAAATTCTGAATATTCAAATGTTATAAACCTGATATGTAAGTCATTTATATCTATGTTTTTAAGAATAAAATATTATAATTATGGCATTAAAACATTAAGAGGAAATATAGAAAGAGGTAAAATGTAACATCAAATATTAAAAATGTGGGGAAGAATGGAGCGCAAATGTAGAGTGCTTTATTAGGATTTCTTATCTCTTTGTGTATTGTTGCTTTCTTTTTCTATATTTATATTCAATGTTATGTTGTCATCATTTCAAGATAGATTGTTAAAGCCAAAGAATTTTTTGTAGATCTCAGGGTACTCATTAAGTACATGAAAAAGAATGCTCAATATCACTAACCATAAGGGAAGTGCAAGTCAAAACCATAATGCAATATCAGTTCACTCCAGTAGGATTGACTTTTATCAAAAAGACAAAATAAAAATACAAAAAGTATTTGCAAGGAAGTGGAGAAAAGGGAACCCTTGCATACTGTTGGTGTGATGGAAATTCATATAGTCATTTTGAAAACAGTATGGAGGTTGCTCAAAAAACTAAAATACAAATAACAAAATCCAGCAATCCTATTTCTGGGTTTATTCTCAAGGGAAAAGAAATCCATTTGTCAAACAGACATTTACACAGCCATGGTCATCAAAGCATTATTCATAATAGCCAAGAAATGGAAACAGACTATCAACTGATGGATAGATAAAGAAATGATGGATAGGCGGCTGGTGCTGTGGCATAGTGGGTAAAGCCGCCACCTGCAGTGCCAGCATCCTATATGGGCACCAGTTCGAGTCCTGGCTACTCCACTTCCGATCCAGCTCTCTGCTATGGCCTAGGAAAGCAGTAGAAGATGGCCCAGGTTCTTGGATGGGACCCATATGGGAGACCTGGAAGAGGTTCCTGGCTTCAGATTGGTTCAGCTCCGGCTGTTGCAGCCATTTGGGGAGTGAACCAGCAGATGAAAGATTCTCTCTCTCTCTCTTTCTCTCTCTCTGCCTCTCCTTCTCTCTCTGTGTAACTCTTTCAAGTAAACAAATAAATCTTTAAAAAGAAAGGTGGATAGATAATGGTAATATCCATAATAGAATATTGCTCAACTATAAAAAGGATGAAACAATGTCAACTGCAACAACATAGATGGAATTGAAAGTCACTGAAAGTGAAACGAGCCAAGAATAGAAAGATAAATATCATGTGATCTCAATCATATGTGGAGTCTAAAACTAGGTGATCTCATAGAAGTTAAAATTTAATGATGGTTATCAGAGGCTGGAGAGGGAAGTACAGAGGAAGGAATGGGGTCGGGTTGATTGACAGGTACTTAGGTATAGCTAGATAGGAATAAGAAAGCCTGGAGTTCTATTGCAAAGTAGGGTGACTATTGGTACCATTAATGATTTGTATATTTCTCTATTTAAAAAAACCCTAGAAGATAGGATTTTTTATGTTTTCACAATAAAGAAATGTGAAATGCTTGAGAGGATAAATATACTTATCTTGATTGGATAATACATGATGTATACATATAAATGAAGCATCATATAGCATACTATAAACAGGCACAATTTTTATATGTCTGTTAAAGTTTTTTTTAAAATAGAAAAATTTCTGGCCGGCGCCGCGGCTCAATAGGCTAATCCTCCACCTGTGGTGTTGGCACCCCAGGTTCTAGTCCCTGTCGGGGTGCCAGATTTTGTCCCGGTTGCTCTTCTTCCAGGCCAACTCTCTGCTGTGGCCCAGGAGTGCAGTGGAGGATGGCCCAGGTCCTTGGCCCCTGCACCCGCATGGGAGACCAGGAAAAGCACCTGGCTCCTGGCTTCGGATCAGTGCAGTGCGCCGACTGCAGTGCACTGGCTGCAGCGCGCCGGTCACAGCGGCCATTGGGGGGTGAACCAACAGTAAAGGAAGACCTTTCTCTCTGTCTCTCTCTCACACTGTCCACTCTGCCTGTCAAAAAAAAATTTAAAAAGAAAAAATTTAACCAAAAGCAGATTTGTGCCCTGTATTCATATCAAACAGTCCTTTCTACCCATCTTCTCTTCCTAACACTAACATGAACTCTTTCCCTTTAGAGAGATCTCAAGTTCATTTGTGTCTCTAGTCAGTAGCAGCATGTGGCAAATAGTCTAAACTGCAAGTTACTTTTGAAAAGAATGCCTAAATGGAAAGAATGAACATTTATGCCTGAAGCTCCTCAATGTCCTCCAGGCTCTCTCTGGAGACATTCATGGGAAGGCTGTTGCTGTTTGCTTCCCAGGCATCATTGCCTCCTCTATAGTAACCATTCCTCCACAGGGCATGGAGTCTAGGAGAGGTCGATCAGGATTGTGAAGCTTTTTCCCTACACAGGCAGGACTAAGTGTGAACTAAGCTAGGTGACACAGGACGATGAATCTAGAACTAAACAGATGACTGTTTTCTATGGAAATTGGCAATTATTTCATACCATTTATTGCCCAAAGTTCATGTTTTATGAAATCTGATTGTTCTACTTTCCATTAAAAATTTTAATCAACTTTATTGAAAAAATTTCCAAGGCCAGCGCTGTGGCACAGTGGGTTAAAGCCCTGGCCTGAAGCGCCGGTATCCCATATGGGCACCGGTTCTAGTCCTGGCTGCTCCACTTCCTATCCAGCTCCCTGCTATGGCCTGGGAGGGCAGTAGAAGATGGCCCAAGTCCTTGGGCCCTGCGCCCACGTGGGAGACCTGGAAGAAGCTCCTGGCTCCTGGCTTCAGATCGGTGCAGCTCCAGCCTTGTGGCCATCTGGAGAATGAACCAGCAATGGAAGACCTCCCTCTCTGTCTCCACCTGTAACTCTGTCTCTGTAACCCTGTCTTTCAAATAAACACTATAATTTACTTTTTTTAAAAAAGATTTATTTCAAATAAATGAAATAAATCTTTTTTTTAAAAAAAGTAAATTATAGTGTGTTCATGGAATACTACTCAGGAATTAAATAAACTGCCAATACTTACAAAGACATGCTGCTTAATGAAGAAACCAGATATAAAAGAGTATATAGTTTACATTTATATTAAATCTAGGAATGACAAGAGACTAAGTTGAAATCTTCCAGTAACCTACAGTTGGAAAAAATGCAAATCAGAATAACTCTCCGGGCCAGCATTATGATGTAGCAGGTAAAAACACCAGCATCCCATGCACTGATTCCAGCACTGGCTGCACCACTTTTGATCCAGCTCCTGCATCCACATGGGAGACCCAGAGCAAGACCCTGGGTTTCCTGGAGGAAGCTCCTGGCTCCTGGCCTCGGCCTGGCTTACCTCTGGCCTTTGTGGCCATTTGGGGAGTGAACCAGTAGATGGAAGATTTCTCTCCCTCTGTCTCTCCCACTTTCTCTGTAACTTTGCCACTCAAGTAAATTGAATAAGAAAGGCAGGAGGAGGGAGAGTAGGGTAGGAAGTATCACTATGTTTCTAAATCTTTATATACAAAATGCATGAAAATAGTTCACCTTATAGAAATAGAGTATAAAATAAATATTTTTTAAAAAACAATAACTCCCTGGTTCTGTCCTGCACAACAAGGTGAGTGATGTAGTATCTTAAAACATATTTTAAGGGCATAGGTTACAGGCAGTGATGGTAAATCTAGTTTTGAATAGGATTTGAGGTGACAATTATAAAATTATGAGATTAAAATATAAACTGTTCTGTATATTGTTTGTATATCATTACATCTTTAGTGAAACTATGGAGAATCATAGTGATTATAAATGATAGTAATGTGATTTGGGTTTGGAAGAGAATCTAAATAGAAACTAAGTTCAAGTCCATTGCAAATCTCTACCTTAAAGCCAGAATACCATGAATGATTTCATATAGCAAATGCTTTTTATCCTGTGTTAGGCATTATCATTAATGTATGAAATGATCTTATAAGTTATTAAGAAAAAATAAACACTTTTTTAAGAAAAATTTGTAAAATATTTCAATAATCAGTTTATTAAATGGATAAAGTAATAATATACAGATGAAAAAGATTAGAGAAGGGACTTGGGCACTCCCTTGACTTGCATCCTCTGGTCTGCTTTAACACAAACCAGGAGGAAAAGAAAGCTAGGCATCAGAAGCAATGGGTGGCAGGCCTATTAATGGCCGATCTGTACAGTGATCTGCCCTCAAGGAGACCCAACAGGCCAGTCCACTGCAGTGGCTTTCAATGTGGTAAGCCTGGGCTTCAGCAGAAGTCAACTTGTGAAGAGCCCTGGCAGCTCTGCCAAGAGTTGGATCACTGGAAATGGACCTGCCCTGGAGTCGAAGGATGCCCAGGTCAGAGCCACAGATCTTATTGGCTCTAAGCTGAAAAGCCCTTCACTCAGCCCAATTTCCAAAGTGAACACTGCAAAGTGAACAGCTGAGGGGATGGCCAAGTAGGGTCAGCAACATTGCAGGCAGAACTGTAAATTTCTTGTTAGAGATGCCACCTGCCTTTACCTGGCCAGCTTTCCTCCCAGGCCAGCCAAGTAATGAAAGTCAACAGAGTGCCTTTCCCTAGGAGGTTCACAACTCCCTTAGGATGTACCCCATGTGAAGAGATAGATAGGTCTGGGCCTCTTAACTTACAAGGCCTAAAGCCCAACAGATTATTATCAAGCCCCTTCTATCAGGTTCTATTTGCCTCTCAATCAGAAAACTTAATTGTAGCTTAGACAGCACCTTTCTTAGCTCCTCTGATAATGACTCTGTCCTTTGTTATAGACCCTGTCTAGCGCACTTGGGCCTCATTCCTTTGTAATTATAACCTCTACTCTACCACCAATGGCTCTACTCCCAACCTGTGTGTACTGATGGTCCTCTTCCCCACTTAATGCTGTATAATTGTTCCGACCTGGTTAATGATCTTAGGATCATTGGTTACTATCCTCACCCTGTCTTTTATGACCTTGTCTAAATATGATCAGAGTCGGCAAACTTGGAAGGCTTCCACAGCCTTGGCAACTCATGACAGGAGCCTAGGGTGGTTATTGGCGCCATAAACTAGAGTGTCAATTTGTTGGGTGAACAACAGGAGTCACTGTGCACTTGCTCCTCATGTGAGATCTCTGTTTTTAATGTGCTGTGCATTATGATTTAATGTTATAACTAGTACTCCAACAGTATGTTTCACTTTGTGTTTCTGTGTGGGTGCAGACTGTTGAAATCTTTACTTAATATATACTAAATTGATCTTCTGTATATAAAGAGAATTGAAAATGAATCTTGATGTGAATAGAAGGGGAGAGGAAGCAGGAGAGGGGAGGGTTGTGGGTGGGAGGGAAGTTATGGGAGGGGGAAGCCATTGTAATCCATAAGCTGTACACTGGAAATTTATATTCATTAAATAAAAGTTAAAAAAAGAAATACTTATAATATTTCAAGTCTCAGCATTCATATTTTCTCTCATTAGGTTGTAGTGATTATTTAAGAACAAGCACATAGAAAATAATAATAATATCAAAAAATCCTTATGTTTTAGCAAGCAAAACAACTCTGTCCCATTGATTAACAAAAGTATAAAGAATTTAAAAAATAATATTGACTAAGGGCCATGTTTAAAGTGTCCCTTCAAACTCATATTGGAATTTAATCGACATTTTTACAGTATCAAGAGGAAAACTTTTTTTTTTTATTTGACAGGTAGAGTTATATACAGTGAGAGAGAGACAGAGAGAAAGGTCTTCCTTCTGTTGGTTCACTCCCCAAATGGCCGCTATGGCCAGTGCTGTGCTGATCCGAAGCCAGGAGCCAGGTGCTTTTCCTGGTCTCCCATGGGGTGCAGGGCCCAGGCACTTGGGCCATCCTCCACTGCCTTCCCGGGCCACAGCAGAGAGCTAGACTGGAAGAGGAATAACCGGGACTAGTAGCTGGCGCCCCAACCTAGACTAGAACCCGGGGTGCTGGCACTTCAGGCAGAGGATTAGCCAAGTGAGCCACAGCACCAGCCAAGAGGTAGAAACTTTAACACCATGTTTGTTAAAATGGGTTCTTGGTGATGAGTTTGGTTTCATAGTCCATGACCATCTCACACACTTGCTTGCCCTTCTCCTTCTGCCGTGGGATAATATAGTATGGAGGCCCTTGCCAGATGTGGGCACCGAGCCTTGATTTCCTAAACTGCAGAACTGTGGACAAAAAGACTTCTGCTGTTCATAATGTACTAAGTATTCGGCATTGTCACAGCAGCAGAAAGTGGACTAAGACACCAGTTGCCAGGCTTTTCACTTGCTTCAAGTCATTTGACAGGATTACCTTGAAAACACACTCTCATTTTCTACCTTTTACAGAAGAAGAATGTGCTCAAAGTGAAGAAGGAACATGTCTAGAGCTGGAATCCCAACACAGCCCTTTCTAACTTCAAGCTACACTTGTCCACTACATGTTGCTATTCACACAGTTGACAGATATTTTGCTACTGTGAAATTTATGAATCCTACCAGAGACCAAGTTGAAATCGCTAAAATAACACAACTGGAAAATAATGCTATAAAAATTATTTCATATTTCTTGCTAGAAAATAGCAAATACGCACTCTTACTAAGAAAATGGTATCAAATTACAGACTCTTTTCAATAAGCCATTCTTCAATATCTGTAACTACTAGACTATTAAATTTGAATTTTATTGTAGGTAACAAATATAATAAATTAACTTGTGGAATTAATCATCTTATTTTTAATGTAAAATATGAATATAGATGCTTTACCATTTCTATACTTATGGCCAGGGATAATGGTTTTTGTTGAAAAATACCACTCCACAGGAATTCCTGCTGATGTTTTACACTGTAATTCAGTTTGGCCTATTTAAATACAAAGATACGCTAGTCTTTCAGATAATCAGTCCATTACTGAGATTCACAGCAGGCTAAACCACAACCTTTTCCACTCAATAAAAATAAAATAAATTATTTAAATTTTGTTCCCCTAATAATTTGTGGCATTAGAAGCAGAAGGAATGCTTTATGATATAAATCAATTCAATGAAATCAAATTGACAAATATTTACTGAGTAACTTACTAGTTTGCCAAGTGTTTCATAGTGTCTATCACATTGTTTCCTAATGAAGTTCACATTTTATAAATCATGAAACTAAGGATCAGAGTCATTTACTGATTTTTGCCAAGGTCACATAACTAAGAAGTAGCAGAAGGGGAATTTGGACCCAGGTATACCTGGATCTAAATTCCATGCTATGAACATAATATTAATGCTTATGTTCACCATATAGTGTAAGATGAATGATACCATATGATAAATGCAATAACAGAAGTTTGAAAAACGGAGGTGGGAAAGGCTGGCATGAGAATACCAGGAAAACTCCCTAGAGGGGATGTCATTTATGTATCCTGTGTATGCTTTGGTTTCAGGATAATTGCATCATAATGTATTACCATGTTCTACAGTGGAAACTATGGTTTTCATTTTGCATGAAGTGATTGATACTCAGATTAACACTCAGGATCCTGATATTTGGATTGGACAATTAATTAAGAACCAGAAACAAGTTTCAGCCTTAGGCTAGTGGATTGTAGAGGGGTTGGGGAAACTGTTTAGGTCACAAAGTAGGTAAATGACATAGTGAGTGAGTGAGTGAGTGAGTGAGTGGATAATGTCAGAACTGGACATCTTTGGCATGATTGATAGTAACAGAATCACACAGAATGTCAATGCTCCAGAAATTACTTAGAACTTCTTTGCTAAGACATCACCCAACATTTTCTGGGATATTTTTATTGACCACTATAAAATCATTTATGTCATTTTTTAAAAAGATTTACTACTTTTATTTAAAAGACAGAGTTAGAGATTTCTGATTCACTCCCCCAAATGGCTGCAATGACCAGGACTGGGCCAGGCTGAAGCCAAGAGCCTGGAGCTCCATCCTGGTCTCTGATGTTGGTGCAGGGGCCCAAGCATTTGGGCCATCTTTGGTTGCTTTCCCACCATTAGCAGGGAGCTGGATCAGAAGTGGAGCAGCTGGGACACAAACTGGTGCCCATATGGGATGCAAGTGTTACAGGCAGCAGATTAATACACTATGTCACAATGCTGGTCCTAATTTATGCCATTTTTGCACAAGCTGTAAGTAATAATCACTACAAGAAAAAGCAGAATATGCAGTAATTACTACAGGTAAGGGAGGGGAACTTGAGGTTGCCTGGAAGAAATGACATTTATGCAGAGTCCTGGACAGGAAGGAAGGATTTACATGAAGAAAGAGAACAGGAGGGGCTTCTAAGCAAAATGAAGAATATGCTTAAAGGTATGGACACATGAAGGCGAAGAGCTCTGGGACTGGAAAAAAAAAATCCAGAGTGGTAAGAGAGTATGGAAGACATTTGTTCTAATACACCAGGGCTAGATATAGTAGAGTCTTGATTGCCATGCTAGGATTTTATGTCTTGTTCCAGGTGGGTGAGTAAAGTTCAGAGAGAAGAATATGGCAGACAGATGTTTTAAAGAACAGACAGGTGAAGAAGAGCCAAAGAAGGAACAGTTGGAGAGAGCTTTTGCAGACTCTAATAGACTAAAGTGTGTTAAAAAGCCTGAAATGCCCAATAGTGCCACAACTTCTGCACTGAAACAGCAACTTTCTGCCCCAGACTACCAAAATACTTTGAGGAGTAATCCACACTTTGATAACTCCTTTGATGTCAATTTACTTCTTTACCCACTATAGTTTATACCCCTACACCCACCATATCACTGAAATGACTCTGAAAATATCACCTATGCTTTCCTTGTTGTCAAAAGCAATGGCTGTTGTCCCCCATTTCAACTTTCTGTGGCCCTGTTGACCAAATTTATATCCCTAGCTCAAACCTCCTATACCACATCTGGACTCATATATCCAACTGCCACCTCAACAATTTCACTCGGAATCTAATAAACACCTCAAATTTAACATGCCCCAAACTGAACATCTGATCTTCACAATCTTACTCTGTTTAGTCTTCCCCATCTCATTTCATGGAAACTCCGTCCTCCTAGTGGTCACAACAATAATGTTAAGTCATCCCTTACTCTTTCCTACATTTCACTCTACACGTGATACTTAAAAATTACCATTGGGTATTCTTTTAAAATATACTCAATACTTAATCCACTACTAAAACACCGGTTCAAGACACCAGATAGAAATAGCACTGCAACTTGTTTCCTTAGCTGTAGATTTATAGGCTATTCTCAATAAATCAGCCAGAGTAATCTGGCCAATAGGAAAGCTTTCTGAAATGTACTCATGTGAGCTAGAGCAGAGCAAGCAGTTTATATGGGGTTCTATGGCTGTCTGCACTGGGTAAGAGGTGGATAGGGCTCTGGTGCAGCCATGTTTATTGGTTTTTCATTTACAGAAGCAACTTTTTAAAGTAATTTTTAAAGTAGATGCAAACTTCATAAACAGTTTGGCATCCAGGAGTCATTTCTATATTATAGGAGAGCAAAGTGAGGCTTAGAGAAGTGAAATGGCATCATTTTTCCACCCACGCACCCATTCCTTCTCATACTATGTATTGAGAATGTGTTATTTGCAAAGTCCAACACATTATCTGAAGTTTCTCAATCAGTCCTGGTAAAGTGGAATTCAAACCCAAGCCTATTCACCTTAATTCACAATGACCTTTTCCTTTCTACACTGCTGTACAGGAAATATCTAGTTAAGATCTTTTTGTATTTTATTTGTAAATGAAAAGCATGTGGGAAATGACACATTTATAGTTTGGCAACAATTACTGTACTTTATGTATAATATTCGGTACTCAATGCATGTATTAAATTAGTAAATGAATGGATGAAAGTGAGGGGAACAGTAATACTGCTTTTCCTACCACACAGGACTATTGTGATTATCAAATGAAATTGGGGTGGAAAACATTTTGATAGGGCCCGTTTTAACACTCTTCTTCATTATTTGTTCTCTCAAATATTGCTTGGAAATATGCAGTGATGCTTTTGGCTATGGTAGATCCATATCTTTACAGAGCAACAGCATTTGATTATAAGTTATGATCCTGTCTGTTTTTACTTGTTGTTTCCAATACAAGATATAATAAGCACCTATATTTTTCACCTTCATACATTACCAAGTCACAAAACAAGGCTTCAATCTCTGTTTCTTGAAGGTACTTGTGAATTCCAATTCTACAAATTCGGAATCTAATGCTCAGAAAGCTAAAAGAATAGCATAAAGTCATCCAGCTATAAGGAGCAGAACTAAAACCTGCACTCAGGCCTTCTGCCTCTAATAATTTTAATGTACTACTTTTTGGCTGAATATTTTCCTTCAATACGATTTAGACAGTAATAAAAAAATGTAAGTTAGGTAGAACATGATCACTTTAGGGGCACTGCCCATATATTGCCCACCCTACTCTCAAAATAACACTGGAAACACAAAATAAAAAGTAACAATAAATTTTCACAAGCTGAAAGGCCATATTCTTCCATGCTAGCTTGTGGGGACCCCATACTAAGAGGATTGTGTAGCTTTCCTGGAGCAGGAAGCCTGACAGAAGAAAGGCCAAGAAATGAAGATAAAGGAACCACATATGCTGAGTCTGGAGAAGAGCCTGGCTTATGGATTCGCTAGCTCCACACCTCTAAGCCATTTCACATCTGGGACACTCTGAGTGTAGATATCCTTATGTATAATTTGTTCTTCCAGTGTTATTTTGAAATAACTCAGTCCCAAAGAGACAAATACCGTATGCTCTCCCTGATTTGGGATAATTAATAGCACTCCAGAATGAAAGCTATAGAAACAATTCATTTTCTTTTTCTTTTTCTTTCCTCTTCTTCATACTATATGTTGAACTCTTTATGTAACATAGAGATAATAATATGTATATTAAGTCAATTGGGAAAAGATCCCAGTAAAAAATAAGAGGCGGGATAAAAGGAGGAGGTAGTCTATAAATGTAAAGTATTATAGTTCTGCATAGAGTCCTACAGACTTACTTCAAAGGATTCAGCCTAAAAACTTATCATGGGACTCTAAACCCATTAAAATCAGTGGTATAAATGTTATCTTAACTGTTAAAACGATCATATTAAATGTTAAAGTCAACATATTGATAGGTCTAAGTGTAAAAGTGATCATATAAATAATATCAAGTGCCTGCTAATAATAATAGAATTAAAAAGGAAGGAAAGTCCAATATGGAAAGTGTCGGACCCTCGCCTGCGAGGGTCCAACGCAGTCACGACACGGTCACTGTTCATCGGTTCTCAAGGAACTTTTACTTGTGGGGGTAAAAGGAAAGTAGGGAGAGGAGAAAAGAGGGGCCGCAGCGGCGGCCGCCAGCAGTGGCAGCCGCGCCCCCGCCCAGATCCCAATGTCCCTTTATGCTGATATGGTCCAATCAGATGAAAGGGCGCGTATAGTCTCAGGTTGAAAGTTCATCTGTTTCACCTGGTTCTTCCTAGTTTATGCAGAGTCCGTCCTGCTTCAACTTCATCTGTTTCACCTGGTTGTTTTCGTAGGACTTGTGGTCGACCGATTGCTGCAAGCTATGCAGATGAGGTGGTTCTCACAGGTGGCCAGCTTGCGGTTCCCCACAAGAAAGCAAGTCCACACAACAGACTTCCAGAATGACATTCACTATAAATAACACTCTGACCTCAGAATCAACCCTTAAGGCTTCCTGGTCTGGCAAAGGCCTGTGAGAGCATTTCAGGCATGGAAAGCCAAGACTCTGTGGCAAAAAATACCCTACACGGAGGATCTCTATGAGACCTCAGTGGAAAGAAAGGGCCATCAAAGAATGATGTACTTTGGGTCAGCACCGTGGCTCACTTTGTTAATCCTCCACCTGTGGTGCTGGCATCCATATGGGCACCAGGTTCTAGTCCCAGTTGCTCCTCTTCCAGTCCAGCTTTCTGCTGTGGCCTGGGAGGGCAGTGGAGGATGCCCCAAGTGTTTGGACTCCTGCACCCACATGGGAGACCAGGAAGAAGCACCTGGCTCCTGGCTTTGGATTGGCACAGTGCCAGCCTTAGCGGTCATTTGGGGAGTGAACCAACAGAAGGAAGACCTTTCTCTCTGTCTCTCTGTACCATTGTCTATAACAATACCTGTCAAATAAAAAAAAAATGTACTTTTCTCTGAAGGGAGGAGAGAACATCCACTTTGCTTATGGCTTCGTCCAAATTTTGATGGAGTCTGTGGTCACAAAAGGCTTCCATAGCCTTGGCAGCCCATGGCAAGAGCCTTGGGTGATCACTGATGTCATAAATAAGAACGTTAATTGTTAAAGGAACAACAGAAGTCACTGTGCACTCACTCCCTATGTAAGACCTCCATCCTTAATGAGTTGTACTATGAGAATCAGCTGCAAATCTTGTTCTCAAACTGTACTCTGTATGTTGTGTGTGTGTGTGGGTTCAAACTGTTGAAATCTGTGCTTAACAAGGAGTTGATCCTCTGTATATAAAATAAAACTAAAAAATAACCATAATGAAAAAGGTGATGGGAGAGGGAGAGGGAGGTGGGATGGGAGTCGGGGTGGGAGGCTATATTCCTAAAGTTGTATCTATGAAAAAATGCATTCATTAAATAAAAACTTTAAAAAAATGAGACAGTTTCTTGAGCTCGAATAGAATTCTCTGGAGATGGCACCCAGTGGTCAAATTCTTGCCTTGCTTTAAAATGAACTGCTATTTCTTTTTAACAAAATGGTATTCATCTACTATTTGCCAGGCCTCTACCAGATGCCAGATATAAAAGAATAAATTATTGTTTATTCTCAAAAATCTTAATAAAATAGGGCTAGCATTGTGGTGCAGTAGGTTAAGCTGCCACTTACAACACTAGCATTACATATCTGAGTACGAGTTTGAGTTCCCGGCTTCTGATCCAGTTCTCTGCTAATATGCCTGGGATGGCAGCAGAAGATGGCTTTAGTTCTTGGGCTTTGGCTACCCATGTGGGAGACTTAGAATTTTTGGCTCCTGATTTCAGCCTGACCCAGATCTGGCTATTGTAGCCATTTGGAACAATCTGTCTTTTTTTTTTTTTTTGGACAGGCAGAGTTAGACAGTGAGAGACAGAGAGAAAGGTCTTCCTTTTCGGTTGGTTCACCCCCCAAATGGCTGCTACGGCCGGCGCGCTGCGCTGATCCGAAGCCAGGAGCCAGATGCTTCTTCCTGGTCTCCCATGCACTCCTGAGCCACAGCAGAAAGCTGGACTGGAAGAGGAGCAACTGGGATAGAATCCAGCGCCCCAGCTGGGACTAGAACCTAGGGTGCTGGTGCCGCAGGCAGAGGATTAGCCTATTGAGCCACGGCGCCGGCCTATTGTAGCCATTTGGGAAGTAGACAGCAGAAGGAAGATTCTCTCTCACTTTGTCTCTCTCTTCCTCCCTGACTGTGTCCCTCTCTTTATGTTACTTTGCCGTTCAAATACATAAATCTTCTTTTTTTTAAAATAAGCTCAATAGAGTAAGATATGGAAACAACTACACAGTTCATATTATGATAATATTTTGACAAAATTAGAGGTTCTTTGAAAAGAAAGAACAATACATAATTTCTTTAATAAAGAATTACTGGGTGTATTGAGTGTTGACTATGAATCAGGCAATATATTAGGTGCATATGATACAGTAGTGAATCCAACAGATATGACTCCTGCCCACATAAAGCTTACATTTTAGTGGGGTGAGACAGAAAATTAAGCTTAATAATAAAAATAAAATATGTAAGTGCAGGTGTGGATAAACACTATCAATAAAATGAGCCACAGAGATTTAATAGTGATGTTGCTGCTGGTGGAGTGGTTGGTGGTGTTATGTTTCTTTTGACTGAGTAGTCAGGGAGACCTCTGTGAAAAGCTAAGGAACAAATGACCAGAAACCCACTTGAAGTTCAGGGCAAGAGTACTCTAGTAGAGAGATTGCTACAAATCTTCTGTTTGCTTCTTCAGATACTACTCTTCACCTTTCTCAATAAAATAGGGCTAACATTGCGGTACAGCAGGTTTCTGCCTCCAAAGGCTGATTTGAATGTACTAACTTGAATCTTACAGAGTTGCTGATTTATTTATTTATTTATTTATTTATTTTTTGACAGGCAGAGTGGACAGTGAGAGAGAGAGACAGAGAGAAAGGTGTTCCTTTTCCGTTAGTTCACCCCCCAAATGACCGCTGCGGCCAGCGCACCGCGCTGATCCAAAGCCAGGAGCCAGGTGCTTCTCCTGGTCTCCCATGCGGGTGCAGGGCCCAAGCACTTGGGCCATCCTCCACTGCACTCCCAGGTCATAGCAGAGAGCTGGACTGGAAGAGGAGCAACCAGGACAGAATCCGGTGCCCCGACCGGGACTAGAACCCGGGGTGCCGGCGCCACAGGCAGAGGATTAGCCTATTGAGCTACGGTGGTGCCAGCCAAGAGTTGCTGATTTTGACAACTGGTTCAAGCTACCAAATATAAAGGGTCTTCTTGCTCTCTACCTTCAGGTTGAGTTTAGTCAATGGGGAGCTTCAGCAGGATATGAGAAGGAAGAGGGCAGGTTTTGTAGTGTTGCATCCCATATCAGAGTACCTGGTTAGAGTCTTAGCTAATCCACACTTCTGATCTAATTCCCTGCCAACATCCTGGGGCAGCATTGGCTGATGGTCCAAGTGCTAGTGTTGCTACCCATCCACACTACATGGAAGATCCAGATGGAGTTCCTGGCTCCTAGCTTCCACCTGCTTTAGCCCTGGCTGCTGCAAGTCCTCCCTCAAGTAAATACTTATTTTTTAAAATGAGGGAGTAGAAAATCCTTTGAGTATGTGCTTTTTTGGTTTCCTTTCCTGTGAAATCACTTTAAACTAGTTGTGTCCTTCAATCCTTTTTCAACTTCTATCAGGTTATCCTTTCAACATAACTATACAGTTTTAGGATGTAATAACCACTTCTGTCTTTTCTTTGCCTCTTCAAGTCTTGTGTGGTAACAGCACCCCAATATTACTACCCCCAGGTATCACATTAATTGCTTTCCATACATCCTGTCGACATTTTATACATTTTCTCCTTATTAAGTTCTCCTCAAATGTGTTCCAGGAAATAAGCTTTAAATATTTGAGATAACCAAGAGGCTAGTGTGGCTAGAGTTTAATCAGAAATGAGAAGGGAAAAATAGATATTAAAAAGATAAGCAGAGATTGAATTATCAGGACCTTAAATATCATGGTAACAAGTTTGATGTTATCTTCAGTGTATGAGAAGCTGAATAAGTCAAAGTGAGAACTTTGTGAAAGAGAAAGCCTAATGATTGCCAGAAAAAGAAGGGAAGAGACTGCAGTGAAGAATCCTGGTCATCCAGCATAGATTTAGGGAAGAGACTGGTAGAAACAAGGCAGCGATTCAGGCTCAAGTTCCTCTCAGAATCTAACATGATGCCAATAAAAGTGTACAGCTTCTAAAGTTCCAGGGCTGTAGAATTCTAAAAGGAGTAAATTTTCTGCCAGCTGTAAGCTCTGGGAATTTGGTGTCTTATAAGATAAAAACATAATAATAAAATGCCTTCTTAGCTATTTTTTAAATCAAACTGAGGAAACACTGAAGTTGTCTAGGTCATTGTTTTTTCTAAAGCATTACTCATTTAACGTAATCTTCCCTGCCAAACAGATTTATTACTCTATTCTCATTGTCCAGTCATTCATGTATATAATTTAAGAACTAAACAAAACTGCAGCATATTATTAAAGACTTAATGGCCAAAAATATCAATGATCCTAAACTCATCTCCTCTTTCCCAAGAGAAGTGTGTCTGTCCCTTACCTCTTCAAACACATGCTGTATTCATTCCCACCTGCAAACATTTCCTGACTCCTCTACTCACTGTCATATTCCTTCCGACAAACTCAATATATAGAAAAGAATGTAGGATTTGGGCTAATACATTTCTGGGTTCTAATTCTGGCTCTGCCACTAACTAGTTGAGTTACTTCAAATAAGTTATTGTAACTCTTTGATCTTTAGAATGAATAATAGCATTTATCTTAATGGGGGTATTGAGAGGATGATTTACATGTAAGCAAAGAACTTGGAATAGCATCCATTACACAAATGCCCAGTAAAAAAAAATACCATTTTCTTCCCCATCTTTCCTCCTATCTAGAGTCCTTCAATAGTATTAGTACCATGAAATTTAGTATAAATGGTATCCCTGTACAGTAATCACAAAACGTTTTATTGCCGATGCTGGTTCTGTTATCCGAGGGAATCGAGATGTCTGTTAAGAATATAAACCTAACAGTATAAAGTTATTATAAATAATTATAGTGACAAAGATTTCATAATTCACAAATTAATTTTATATCCCTTGATTTCCTTCTCAAAATACCCTGTATAGTGGACAGGTAAGATATTACTCCAATTTATAGGTAAAGAAACAGGCTTGGAGTTATTTTAAGATATTCACCCTATCTGTAGGAGATGGAAAAATGAGCAGAACCAGGTCTTCTAGTTCCTTTATAACGGTTTTTCCTGCTCCATTCCTAACAGATAGGGATATCCACTAAATGGGAAATGTCACTCCAGCCTGAGACCCCCCATTGCCCTCAGCACAAGCCATCAAAGAAGTATGTGAAGTAGGCTCACCCTGCCTTCTAATATCTAGCCTTACCATGTCCTATTCATAAGTTGAAAGAGAAGCAACAGTTGCTGTTGCCTGAGTTCCTGAAATACATCAAACTTAGCTCTTGGCACATGCTGCTTGCCTTTGCCTGACATACCCTTCCTACTCTGAACACCCAGGCAACATCTTTTCATGAATACAAGACTCAACTCAAGGGGTTTGCCGGGACCTAGGAGGATTTGCTTAACATTCCACATAAAGTGGCTCCCTCATCTTTGATGTACCTGGGCACAACTTTGTACTAAGCAATCATGTCTTACATTTGGTACACTTTTGTCTGTCTCTCCATCAGTTGTATTTGGGCAACCACGTCTGTCTCTGAGGCTGGTACATGAATTAAGTTTCTTAGGGTTTCTTTGGGTCTGACCCAGGAGCCTCACACCCGCAAGGAAAATAGTTTCCCACATATTTCTTCAGGAAGGTGTCAGTCTAAACTTTATATACACATTAAAGCATGGGGAGCAAAGTGGAAAAACAAAAACAAAAAGGCAGAAGTGAGAAATTACTGGAATTACTGTTCTTTGAGACACAACTTTGAACATGTCATTTTCCCAGCAGCAACTCTCTCACCATTTTATCTCCATATGCCATTTGCCAGTACAGACTGAGCTGATTCTCTGGCACAAAATAGCCTTAATGCTATTGAAAGATGATTCTTCTAGTGAAAAAGCTAGGTTATCCTTGGAGAAATACATTTTACCAGGCCCATGTCCAGATTTGAAATGAGTCTCATAAGTTCGTTGAGTCTGGGTTCTCGTCCTATCTTAACCTCTGCATCAGCAAGACTGACCATGGCACGAGGTGAATAATGTGAAAATGCTCTGAATACCATTAACCTGTCATATCCTAGTACCCACAGGAAAAATACTGGAAACAAGATTTGAGGCAATGTGTAGTTGGCTGATAATGGCTATCAGTGAGCACCACAGAATTCTGCAAAAGATAGAAAGAGACGATGTGAGGGGCTACATTAGAGCACTTGGGAGGAAGAGGGCTTTTGGGTCCTCCAATGAGCCCATTTTTGAGTAATACTCATGAAGGGATAATATGGGATAATAGATCTTCTATGCTGTAGTACCAAACACAAAATAGGTACTTCATCATTTTTATATGACAGGAAGAAAGGAAGGAGAAATGGGAGAAAGCAAGAGAAAGAGGAAACAAGAAATGGATGAAAGGGAGGCCATCAGGTAGATAGGCAGTTTAGGTCCAAATACTTTTGTTTAACAGCAGTTTGAATCGAGTTAGCATGGGTTTAATGGACATTAATCCCTTACTATCTCTCATTTATACCTCATAGTTATGCATAAAGTCCCAGCTCACTTCACTACAATTTCACTCAGTTTACCTAATACACATACTTATATGTGCTTATTCTTTCATCCTGTACTGCATTCTAGGGATCCTGATGGAAAGAGACATAGCCCTTGACCTTAAAGACTAAGCTGAAGCAGACTGGGGAATAGACAGTGAGTACTTGGTGATAAATACTATGAGAAAAGAGCTCACGAGCAAAGGGAACACACAGAGCAGGGAATGACTAACTCTGCTTCTGCAGATTCCAGAAGACATCACAGAGGAGGAGGCACTTAGGTTAGCTCTTGAAGGAAGGTGAAGCGTTTTCCAGGGAGAGTGGCAGAGAAAGAATTCAAGGCTGAGATCATCCTGAGAGCCCAGGCAGTGCGTCTGATGGGGGTGTAGACAGAATAATTATGATCTGGAAGTCCAAGAGAAAGCATCCTATGGATGAATAGTAGGTATGGACATGAAGGTGTCTGGACTAAGGGCATGTAAGACAGGATGGAATCAGTCTAAGCCTATCTAAGAGCAGGCAGAAATTGTGTTCCAGGTAGTGAAAACAATAGCAGCAAATGTGAGAGAAATGTATGGACTATCTAGAGGAAAGACTTTTTTTGAAAGTCATATGTTGTAAAGCATTGTTTAAAATCACAAGTATAGCTAGAAGGTTTGGGCAGGGAAGAATAAATACCAAGCAGGTAGTTTCTTCTGACTTGTTTTTCTTTTAGTTGTCTAATTTCACATCATCCCCTCTCCATAACCCTCACCACTCAACCCCATCCCATACCCTAGAGGCATAAATTAAAGATACTAGATAATGCTGCTTGGTTTTGAATCTCAAATCTAATTTGATTACTTCTTTGAACTTGGAAAACTTCCCAACTTTTCTTAGTTTATATCCACCAATGGGATTAATAATAGTATCTGTAGGATTATGCGCTTTAGCAGTAATATCTAATTTCTATTAAGCATTATCTGTGTGTGAATTCCTGTTCAAAGCAGTTTGTATGTGTCATCTCATTTATACCCTAGACAACTGTTACATTCTGGGTAGTATTTGTGACTCTATTTTATAGATGCAAAAAGCAAAATCCAAAAGGTTAAGAATTGGTCACACAGCTTATGTAGAAGAGTCAGCATTTGAATCCAGATGTTTTGACTTCAGAGCCTGTGCTCCTAACCACAGTGAGAAAGGTCATCTATTTAACATACCTAGCATTGCAAGGGATCACAAGAGCTCTATGTTTGTTATCATTCCAGTAGCTCTGTCAATGAATAAACTGGATGAGTATCTTATTTAATAAATGACTGCATAAGCAGTAAGCAAATGTTGGTAGAAATGGGAGGCATCCAGCTGCGAAGAGAACTGTCTTTCTCCAGCTGGCTGACCAGGAGAGTGAAGCTGGTAGCAGTAATGGGAACAGTAAGAATAAGTGTACGTCTTCATTAGACGTTCTTGGCACATGGGCACCACTGTCCTGAATCTGTGAACAGTGCCTCAGTGCCCCCTCATGTGGGCATGATGAAGCTGGTGCAGGGGTGGGGGGCACTCTTCTGTCATATCCATCATCATTACAGCCAACTTAAAATTCTGATTATGAAGGCATAACATGGGAGTGGTGAGCATCCAGAGAACCCAGCACTTCCAAGCCAGGACGAAAATGACTAGAGTTAGGTGGAGTTATAGATTATCAGCTTCAGTAAGCTCAGAAGACTGATGGCAGCATAAGGCTGATGCTCCTGGACTGAAAGGAGAGCAGCAAAGGCAAGGGATCAGCCTTAATGAGGAAGGGAACACAAAAAGTAGAGAAGGAGGTGTGCTTTTATGTCCACAGATGCCTACAAGAGGAGGAACGTTACAGAAGGGTGACATCTCTAAATGTATGCACTGGACACTCAGCACAGAATATAGTTGCCTGAATTGTCAGAAAGTTTAAGTGTCATACAGATAGAAGTAGAAAACTATGCAAACTGGGGGTTATGTGAGTCCAAAGTCCAAGCACTTTTTCTTATCCTACACTGCCCCATGATCACACAGGAGGGAATTCACAGATACATGTGCACAATTTGATCCTATTGCTACACACCAGTTTGAGAAAGAAAATAGGTTAGCAAATGCCACTGGATATTATCCACTCAAAATTGCCAATTCTTATCTCCATTTCATATAGGTGAAAACTCAGACCCAGAGACATTGATCAGGTCACACAGTACCTAGCATTTGAGTTTCTGAATTCCCACAGCACTTCAAGAGAGAAGTTGTTCTTCTCCAGGTTTCCAAGGAAAACTGTGCTTTCAAAGCCAGAAATAGTTTGAAGGTCATCTAAGAGCCTTCACATGCTTGTTTACTTAAAGAAAGGGAGGATGCCTAATTATAGTCCACCAAGGAATGAAATGCTGATATGCAAATACATTTAGGAAAAGAAACCTGATAGCAAGCTTTGGGAGAGTGGAAAGCTTAAAATCTTAAAGGATGGATAGTGTGCTTCAAGCAAGGAAGGGAAGAGATGAGAACAGGCACTATGGGTAGGTCTTACACCAAGAGAGAGGAGTCTCAGGTCATGAAAATTGCTTCTAGCACCCCCTTGTGCACTGTCCTGAGCCTTAGTCCCAAGCAAGGCTATTTTTTCTTTACCTTTAGAGAGCACTTAGAGACTGTCTTAGAAAAGGCAGTGAGATAAAATGCAGGGGCCTGCTCTGTTAAAGCCTCCGCCTGGGGCACCAGCATCCCATATCGGCACCAGTTCAAGTCTTGACCGCTCCTCTTCTAATCCAGCTCTCTGCTAATGGCCTGGGAAAGCAGTGGAGGACGTCCCAAATGCTTGGGCCCCTGCAACTGTGTGGAAGACCCAGAAGAAGCTCCTGGCTCCTGGCTTCGGATTAGCCCAGCTTTGGCTGTTGCGGCCATTTGGGGAGTGAACCAGTAGATGGAAGACCTTTCTCTCTGTCTCTCCCTCTCTGTCTGTAACTCTACCTCTCATAAATAAATAAAATATTTTTTAAAAGATACAATTCAAGGAACCTGGTTTTTAAAATAGTGTGGGCCTGGCTTTGCCACTCATTAGCTGAATGGCCTTGGATAAATCACCTCATTTTTATGAACCTTGATTTCTTCATATCATCAATGGGGACAATACCTACTTTGTAAGACTATTGTAAGGTTTGGCCGGCGCCATGGCTCAACAGGCTAATCCTCTGCCTAGCGGTGCTGGCACACCAGGTTCTAGTCCCGGTCGGGGCGCCGGATTCTGTCCCGGTTGCCCCTCTTCCAGGCCAGCTCTCTGCTATGGCCCGGGAGTGCAGTGGAGGATGGCCCAAGTGCTTGGGCCCTGCACCCCATGGGAGACCAGGATAAGCACCTGGCTCCTGCCTTTGGATGAGCGCGGTGCGCCGGCCGCAGTGCACTGGCCGCGGTGGCCATTGGAGGGTGAACCAACGGCAAAGGAAGACCTTTCTCTCTGTCTCTCTCTCTCACTGTCCACTCTGCCTGTCAAAAAATAAAATTTAAAAAAAAGACTGTTGTAAGGTTAAAGGTACTACATACATAAAATATCAAGTATGTTCCTCCAACATAGCAGATATTCAACAAACTTTATTACTATTATTTATTTATTATTTATTATGGTCATAACTATTGCTATCACTGCTACTGTCTGTCTCTCATAAATCAAGAAGCATGACACTGGAATGTTTACACAGTGGTTTCTAAGATTTGCCATTTTCTGTTAAAGAGGCATAGCTTTTCTTTCAGAACAGTGAAAACTGCATATGTTTCTCTAATGCATATACATTCAGCTCCCACTTGACACTCTACATGCCTATTATGGATATACTTCTTTTTTCATCTTCTATCTATCTATCTATTTTCATTTCATGAGAGAGAGAGAGGAAGAGAGAGAGTCTTCGATCTGCTAGTTCTCTCCCTAAATGCCTGCAATAGTCAGTGCCAGGTCAGGGTGAACAAAGACAGGAGCCAAGAGATCTGTGTCCTACATGGGTAGTAAAGATCCAATTACTGAAGCCATCATCTGCTGCCTCCCAGAATGCACATTTGCAGGAAGTTAGATTAGAATCAGAGTAGTGGGGACTCAATCCAATCATTCAATATGAGATGCTGGTGTCCTAAGTAGCAACTCAACCACTGAGCCAAACACCTGTCCCTGTGGATATACTTCTGAGGGGGAGCTGGAAATCATTTCTTTGAGCCAGAACTGAAACTTCAGGGCCAGGCCCAGTAATACTTTGTGACTTAGTAAGGTGGGGCCTCTGTCTTTGGTTGCATGATTTGGAGTCTCTTTTTTTTTTATTTTTTTTTATTTTTTATTTTTTTATTTTTGACAGGCAGAGTGGACAGTGAGAGAGAGAGAGAGACAGAGAGAAAGGTCTTCCTTTGCCGTTGGTTCACCCCCTAATGGCCGCCGCGGTAGCGCGCCGCGGCCGGCGCACCGCGCTGTTCCGATGGCAGGAGCCAGGTGCTTATCCTGGTCTCCCATGGGGTGCAGGACCCAAGCACTTGGGCCATCCTCCACTGCACTCCCTGGCCACAGCAGAGAGCTGGCCTGGAAGAGGGGCAACCGGGACAGGATCGGCGCCCCGACCAGGACTAGAACCCGGTGTGCCGGCGCCGCAAGGCGGAGGATTAGCCTGTTGAGCCACGGCGCCGGCCTCTTTTTGAAAAAAGTATAAGTCATTCTTCAGTGCCTTGTCTGGTTGTACAGTCCAAGCAGGATATTCTGAGCCCAGAGCAGGTTGTGGTCTGTAGAAGTGCCTAACGTGAAATTTTCTAAGTCCCTCTTTGGTGCATAAGATCAATCATGGCTGGCTGTGACAATTGGGAAGGGGTACTCCCAGCCCTGTTTTCTTATTTCTAGCATGCTCTCCATCCCTCTCCATCTGCATTCCAGTTGCAGAGAGAACAAAATGCTCTGAGTAGATCACTTCTGTTAGCTGGTATGGTATTTCCTTCATGGGGTCATGCAGGATTGGGCCATCAGAAGAGTCCCAACATACTGATTCTGAGAAACTCTCATGCATGTTGAACACAGAGGTTTAGGGTTCTAGGTCACCATTCACTTCTGAACTTGAGCTGTGTGTGGGCCCAGGCATTGGCTCCTGCCCTTCCATTTTCAAACCATGGTGTTGACTCTAAGTTTATAGCAACTGAAGACAATATGGGTGGCAGCAGGAATCTTTTGCCCTGTGTTCCCTATCCCTAGGCAGTATTCACTCCCTCTTCAGTGCTAAGCAACTTCCAGAAGTGGCTATGCCTATCTCACATTTATCTTCTTTCAAGTCTTTTGAAGTTGTTACTCTGAACCTTAAACACGCCCTTCTGATCATTGCCAATCCATTTGTGAATGTTGTACTCTCCTGGGTCAGCATTAGGGTGGTCATATAAAAACAAACGGGACTGTTCCCCTGGGTATTTGGATCCCTCACCTATGCTTCTTGCTGATGGAAATGCGTGGAAGGTAGTTAATACAGCGCAGTCAACCCTGAAAGACAGCACATTCTAGGGTTGCAGTGCATATGGCCTAAAGCTAAAGAGTTCAAGAGCAAATATTCTTAGAAGATGCACTGGTCTATGTTTAAGCTATAAAACTCAAATGGTACATTTAACATAACCAGAAGATGAATTATCATTCACATTCTCCATTTTCTTGTATATTCAGTATGATCTCTATAGTTGTATTACCAACAAAACATAAAAAAAAAAAAAACCTTTTAGAGAGTCATTAAAAACCAGTATTTGCGAGGCCCCATGAATGATGAAGCACCATAAATAATGATGTTATCAGCGTTAAATAAATGGTATTAGGAAATACAAGATCGAAACTGAGTAATGATGATCTATTTTATTTCAATACAAACAAGCTTTGAAGAGCTATGCATTGCAAGTAACCTTAGTATTGTTTTATTTTCTGTAGATAGGAGATATTAAATTAGTCAGGAACCACATATTTGACAATAAACAACATGAAATGATGGTCCTAAACACTTCATGTGACCTGTATGAGCAACAGATGAGCATGTAAGTATCCCTTCTATACCCACTGTTCTCAAGTTGTCTAAATTCATAGATCTCTCATGAATCCATGGATTTTGTGATATAATTTTAATTAATTGTTTATATAGTTAGGGGCTTCACAAAAAGTATTTGCCTGGGACCCTGCATATATCAAGAGAGCTTTGTTCAATTGATATAAAACATCTCAAGCTACTGACTTAATTATATAATCTCCTCACCAGATAGAGGATAAAGGAAAGTATCGAGGACTGCTTGGAACATTGTAGACCCTCCCTTACACCTGAAGGGTCACTGAGGGTCTCATACAGAGATACAACTTGATAAGCCATTTAAAATGAAGTTTCAAAGCAACATTGTGTTAGATTCAAGGACATATAATGTTAGAACCAAGAAGCAGAAATATACATATGTATGAATGTATTTTCTAAGCTTTTAAAAAAGATTTGTTTATTTGTTTATTTATTTATTTGAAAGGCAGAGTTACAGAGAGGCAGAGGTAGAGAGATACACACACACACACACACACACACAGAGAGAGAGAGGTGTCTTCCATCTGCTTTTTCACTCCTCAGTTGACTACAATGGACGGAGCTGTGCCAATCCAAAGCCAGGAGCCGGGAACTTCTGAGTTTCCCACATGAGTGCAGGGTCCCAAGCACTTGGGCTATTTTTCGACTTGCTTTCCCAGGCTATAGCAGGGAGCTGGATCAGAAGTGGAGCAGCTGGGATTTGTACTGGCGCACATATGTGATCCTGGCACTGTAGACTGGGGCTTTAACCCAGTGTGCCACAGTGCCGGACCCGTATTTTCTAAGCTTTAGTATGTAAAAAGAAAGTGCACAGAAAAGAAGACTAAAATGTAATAGCATAAAATATATATGTGGATGCTAGTTCATGTCCTGGCTGTCCCTCTCTGATCTGGTTCTCTTCCCTGGGCTAGGAAAGCAGTAGAAGATGACCCAACTGCTTGGGTCCCTGTATCCAAAAAGGAGACCCAGAAGAAGCTTCAGATCAGCCCAGCTCCAGCCATTACAGTCATTTTGGGAGTGAACCAGAAATGGAAGATCTTTCTTTCTGTCTCTTCCTCCATCTGTAACTCTGTGTCTCAAATAAAAAAAAAATTAAAAAATACAAAATATGTGTTACCTTCAAGAGAAAAAAAATCTGAAGGGATTTTTCCCCCTACTTTTCACTATTTTCTAAATTTGCTATAATAAATGTGCTATTTTCACTTGAATCTCTCAACTCACTAGTGTCTTTCATGGTGATCATGCTTCTTTCACTTCTGTGCAGGTAATGTTCCCTTTTGCCCAATACTCCTTCTCTCCAACTACTTGCCTTTATTTGGCCTAATCCTATTTATCTTTGAGAGTCCATCAGAAATATCACTTCTTCCAGGCATCTGTCCTGAGTTTGTCAGGCTCTATTAAGTGCTCCTCCAGCAAGTTTCACACTAGTCTATAAATCCTCGTCACTCTCTATATAACTGAAAGTCTGTTTGCCTCTTTCCTACCAATCTTGTACTTGAGCAGTGCCTGCCACTGTGCCTGATAAATGCCAGATTCTCATAAATATTTGTGAAATGAATAGCTAGATCAATATTAAAACACGATTTAAGACTCCCTTTAAATACATATACATATACATATACATATACATATACATATGAAAGACTCACAAAAGCTTTTGTTTTATTTTTTCTTTCTCACTGATAGTTTTAAAAAGTTATTAATGCAGTGAAAAAAACATTAAATCTTTGGGGAAGAGTTAGGCAAATACATTCCTAAGGATGTTAATTCAATAAGATACTCCATAAAATACTCTGGAAAACAGAGGGAGAGAGGATCTATAGTGAGTAACTTCAGGAAATGCTGGATGCACTCATCCCCTTGAAAGCACTGGGCTTTGTATTAACCATGGTTTACTCTTATGAAAATCCCACTGTAAAGAGTCTGTTAGTACTTCTCAAACATATTTAAACACGAATACTTTCTTTTTCTAAAGAAACATCTATTAGCATTTATTTCCCAGAACATTTCAGGTAATGCAGAGTTTTAAAGATAAGGCTTGGGGCCTACACTGTGGCA
Organism: Lepus europaeus; assembly: GCF_033115175.1. NCBI lineage: Eukaryota > Metazoa > Chordata > Mammalia > Lagomorpha > Leporidae > Lepus > Lepus europaeus. The sequence goes on from NC_084831.1 coordinate 40,687,115, forward strand.
CAGCAAATTAATGCCCTAGTCTGTGGCGCCAGTATCCCATACGGGAGGGAGCCAGTTTGAGTCCTGACTGCTCTTTTTCTAATCCAGCTCTCTGCTATGGCCTGGGAAAGCAGTAGAAGATGGCCCAAAAGCTTGGGCCCCTGCACCTGCATGGGAGTACCTGAAGAAGCTCCTGGCTCCTGGCTTCAGATAGGCACAGCTCCAGCCATTGCAGCCATTTGGGGAGTGAACCAACAAGTGGAAGACCTCTGTCTCTCTGTCTTTACCTCTCTATGTAACTCTGACTTTCAAGTAAATAAAATTAATCTTAAAAAAAAAAATTTCTTTCCAGAGAAAGAAATTTTCTGTCTCATGATGAAGGTAAGAACTAGGAATAATACTGGAAGGAAAAATACAATGTTGTTTAAAAAAAAACTAACAAAGTGTATCATTTATTGAGCATTTTCTATGTGGCAGTTAGTTTGTATGCCAAGTATTTTACCCACATTAGCTTCCTGAACTTTTATAATACATTTAAAAAGCAGCAACTATAATGGCCACTAAATGCCCAAAGGCTATGGACAGAATATCTCTTTCCGGGTTACTTTAGATTCTCTCTCTTAACCACTGTGCTCCCACCATAGAATGGTACAAACTTTCCTCTCCCTAGTGCAACAGGAGAAGAAACAGGAGTGCTTGCTTTCTTTATTTCTCTACCCTTGCCCTCCTTTCCTTTCTTCTTTCTCCCTCAAACATCCGGAGTGTCCATTCTGTGTCAGTCGTGTGTGGACCCTGAGGCTTCAAAGATGAGAAATGATTTTCTTTCAAAAACCCTGTGGTCTAGCCTAGCAAGTCAATCAGTTTCAAAGCACTTTGGAGAGAGTAACAGGTAGGTGAAAGGTAAGGGGACCCCACAAACTGTACCCTGAGCATTGGAAAGACTGCTGAAGTAGAGATGAAAGCCCCATCCAGGGCTGCTTCCCACACATCTCTGAGGCTGGATGTTTAGGAGAGGTAGCACAGGAGGAGGGGTGAGGAGTTTCATGAACAAATCACTAACTTAATGCTGTTGTCATTAAGTAGGCTTATTAGTGAAATATTGGGGATAATCACACCTGTCCCCTCTTTCAAATATTCTCTGGAGTTCTGAGAGATAAGCAATATGTCAATCTGTCCATGTGCCAACAGTTATGGGAAACCACAGTAAAATTTCATTCACAAGAGAGTTTCAAAATAAATGTACTTCAGGAAAAAAAAAAGAAACTTGTTCTCTACTTTTAAACTGAAAATAATAAACAGATAAACTCTCTGCACCTTACCTAGGCCATACTTCCAATCCTACTGTCCTGTGAATGTCGGCTTCACTGTTGGAATGAGGAGGACCATAGAGAACTACAGCTTTTCCTTCTTTTCAGCCCCTGTCCCCAGCCTCTGGCACAGTGTTTGGTCTGTTACAGAGGCTGAATGAATGTTTGAGGAAAGAAAGATGGAAGGAGGAGGCAGGGAGAGAGAAGACTTGGGTGAGGCACTGGAGTCATAGGATCTTAAGGGAAGCTCAGGAATTAGATGTATGGATCCTTTGGGACAAAGTTCAGATTTGAAGGATACTCATCACTTACTAACAGCTGCTTCATGGTACCCTCATCCTCAAAAGAGTCTTGGGCTGATCTAAGGCAGCAATTCTGATCTCTCGTGTGGATAAGGAGACTCAGGGCTGCCATCCTTCTTGCTAAAGCCTGTCACTGAGGGGAGGAGAGGTGAAGGTAAGGTTCTGCTTGAAATTCAACTGGGGCTGCATAAAGAACGATGAACATGAAAAATTGATCATCACACTGCACGCAGGCAAATATTATTAATAATGCAATATTTAAACATACAATATATCCCTCTTAATGATGAAAACCAACCCAAGGTCACACTAAATAAAAGTCATCCCAATGATATCAAAAGGAAAATATTTTTTCCATATGTATTACTCCACAATAGCTTCCTTTACACCACCATATAACAAATGAGTAGTCTTTCTTTTAAGAAGCCTTTCTCAGTAGAAATATTTCAACACTAGGGTTCCTGAAAACAGCAGAATCCAGGGCAGGGGATGGGGTATTGGCCTTCTTTTTCTTATCTTCTTATCTATAAAACAGAGACAATAATACCTAAACTCTTTTTATTTTTAAATTAACTAAGGGAATCAATGGCAAACAGATACATTCCATCCCTATTCTTTTTTTTTTCTTTTAGATTTATTTACCCATTTGAAAGGCAGAGTTAAAGAGACAGAAAGCGAGACACAGAGAGATGTTTCATCTGCTAATTCACTCTCCAAATGGTTGCAATGGCCAGAGCTGGACCAGGCCAAATCCAGGATACAGGAGCTTTATCCAGGTCTCCCAAGTGGGTGCAGGGGCCAAAGGATTTGGGCCATCTTCTGCTGCTTTCCCAGGCACATTAGCAGGGAGCTGGATTGGAAGTAGAGCAGCCAAGACTCAAATCAGAGCCCATATGGAATGCTAGCGCTGCAGACCATGGCTTAACCCACTGCAGCACAGCTCCAGCCCCAATACCTAAACTCTTTATGGGATTTGATTTCCCTAGCTAGCAAGTGAGGGAGGTTCTAGAAATCTCCAAGATACCAACTTGCAATCCTGAACATTGAAAATCACATAGATAAAGTCAATTGCTAAGAGCATGGCATTTGGAGTCTTCTGACTGAGCTATGTTCAAACAAAGTTTCTACACATACCTGCAAGCAGGACTTTGATCAAGTTGCTTAACTACTCTATATCTCAGATTCCTGAGTGATAAATAAGATAATAATATACCCTACATTGCAGATTTCTTTTGAGCACTAAGTAATTCAAGATAACACAGTTGGTTTGGGGAAATGTAGAAATCAAACCATGTTAAAAGATTATGCTGTTTCCCCTAAAATAAAGGAGAATACCAACTAAAACAAATGTCTACAAAGCCAGGCAGAATTCAAGAGAAGCACAGGCATTCTGATGTTGAATGCCTAAGGCAACAAGTTGTGAAACTGTGCGAAGAATTCTACAGTCGGAAGCCAAGGGATTCAAAATACTTAACCTCTTTGAGCCTCAGTTTCTTCTCCTGTAAAACATGGACAGTAACAGTACCTGCTTTAAAGTGTTGTTAAAAGTATAGATGATAGGGGCTGGCATTGGGATACAGTGGGTACTGCTTGCAATGTCCACATCCTGTATTGGTGCTGGCTCATGTCCTAGCTGTTCCACTTCTGATCCAGCTCCCTGCTAAGGGCCTGGGAAAGTAGCAGAAGATGACCCAAATACTTGGGCCCCTGTCACTTATGTAAGAGACATGGAAGAAGCTCCTAGCTCCTGGCTTCAGCCTGGGCCAGCCCTGTTCTTTGCAGCCATTTGGGGAGTGAACCAGTGGATGGAAGACCTCTCTCTCTGTCTCTGTATCTGTCTAATTCTAACTCTGCCTTTCAAATAAATCAGTAAGTTTTTAAGAAAAGCTCAACACATGATGAGTACTGCTATCATAGTAAAATTTTAATACATGAAATCAAATAATAGTACACTATTATAAATGGCCAAAACTTATAGAATGATCTCAATAGTCTACCAGGTGATGGCAACCCTAAAAGAATCAGAGTAACATTTTCCCATTGGCCTGCCCACTTCTATACTACAAAACAAAAAGTCAAGAAACCATGTGCTTTGGCCTTAAATGGGGTATTATTCTCAGAGGGATTATTTATGTTTCAGATTTATTATTGTTTTTCATAGTGCTGGCATAAAATAATCCTCCATGCTCTTCCATGTTAAAAGAATACAGTGTCTCTTGACTCTATAAATAATTCAGGCCTGTATTAATATTTTAAGAAGAATAAGCAATATATTTTAGGCCCTAGAAAAACCATGAGGATTGAAATTAGTTATTTGTAGCTGAAAATTTAATTGAGCCAACATATTGATTTTTTTTTTCTTGCAGGTTTTATTGCCCACACAACGAAGAGGAGAACCTAGTTTTATTCCAAATGCTGCATGCTTAATTATATCTGCTAGATTTTATTTTTATGAAAACTCAAAAGCATCCAACCATGAACTTAAATGCTTTAGCCCATCTGATGCTAAATATAGAAACACCACCCTTTTCTTACAACAGCACACTCTCCTTCACATACATTTTTAAGATGATAGATGCTATTTTTAAAAAAATACCTGATTTCTGAGTTAGCACTTATAATATGGCTGAAGAAGAGAATTAAAGCTTACTAAGACTCAGATTTGTGTATGGGTGATATTATTCAATCCTTGAAATAATGTATGGAGTAGGTAATATCTTCCTCTTTTACAGATGAAGAAATTGAAGTTCAGAAAGGCTAAGTAACTTCTTGCAGTTTTCAAGGTCACAGATCCAAACTGTGCTTCCAGCAGGGAAACTCAAGGTTTTTCCTCTATAACAGGCTGCCTGGGAGTACTGATAATGACAGACTGATCAGATCAATTGAGCATTTACTAGGCATCATACAGAGTTTTAAGATATTTACATGTAGGCCGGCGCCGTGGCTCACTAGGCTAATCCTCCGCCTTGCGGCGCTGGCACACTGAGTTCTAGTCCCGGTCGGGGCACCGATCCTGTCCCGGTTGCCCCTCTTCCAGGCCAGCTCTCTGCTGTGGCCAGGGAGTGCAGTGGAGGATGGCCCAAGTGCTTGGGCCCTGTACCCCATGGGAGACCAGGAGAAGCACCTGGCTCCTGCCATCGGATCAGCGCGGTGCGCCGGCCGCAGCGCGCTACCGTGGCAGCCATTAAAGGGTGAACCAATGGCAAAGGAAAACCTTTCTCTCTGTCTCTCTCTCACTGTCCACTCTGCCTGTCAAAAAAAAAAAAAAAGATATTTACATGTATTAATTCATTAAATTATAATAATCCTTTGAGATAGAGGCCATTTTTTTTCCCTTTATAGTTCGAGAAAATAAAGCTTTGAGAATTGAAGTGGCTTCCCCTGATATTAAGTGATGGAACTAGGATTTGAATTCAATCTGGTTCCATGGCCCAGTCTTAACCATTACACAAGTTATATTCCTAGACACAGCAATCTAGAAAATAGAGAGTGGGTTTCTATTGGTAGGTGGGTGATTGAGACAACTAGGGAGACCTATCACCTCCAAATGGGACACTAAACACTTACCTAATGAACAAATGATGACTGTGACAGGCAGCTCACAGATGCTGACTTGACAGTGTTAAGAGAGCCCACTTTGGGAACTGATCTGGGATCATTGTTGCAGACATTATCTCCCTCGCTGATAATTTCAAACTTGGTCTTCCCAGGAAGGGGGAGTCTGTCAGGGACCTTTGTGCTACACTGTGGTTACACCCTAATTTTTCTCAAAGTATAATCCACCATCTGTGATGACAGGGTTCCAGGGGAACAAAAAAATGCCTAGAGTTAACTGAATGGTCTCATTATAAACTGTTCTTTATTGGACAAGGTTGGATGCATTTAAAGGGACAAAAAACAAATAAAACTATTTTGGGTAGATTCGCACATGTAAGCGTACTTTCAAACACCTCTGCTTGCTTGTTCACACATAAACACACACACACACACAAACACATACATACCCCCCACAGTTCCTGGTCTTCTCACACCCAATGGGCACATATAACTACTTGGCAGCATTGCAATCTGGGTCTGGAAACATGCTTTGCAGAGAAGATAAATCCTTCTGCATATGGACAGGTGGACTTAGTTTATGTGTAAATAATATAGTTCAACAGATGTTTATTAAGCTCCTATTAAGTGCCAGACGTATGCCAAGTCTCTGACTCTTGTTTGTACATCAGCAGCTTCAACAATCTGAAATGAGTCTTATGACTTTCAGGCTAGTCATGGGCTTCTGGACTCCACATTTCCTTGTATTCAAATATATCTAGGTCACAGCTCCCTATCCTGACATTCAGGTTCAGTCTGACTATAATCATTCCTAGAGTGGACAATACACGGGGCATTTCCAACCCAAGACGTTAATCAAGAGATGAGTGAAAGCTCTGAGAATTCCTCATACTTGAGTAGCAAAATATTATATTCCTGATATATTGTAACATGACAAACTACTCCAAAACCTAGCAGCTTAAGCCAGCAAACATTTACCATCTCCCACAGTGCCTAGGGGTCAGGAATTTGGGGATTGTTTAGCTGGGCTGTTCTACTTCAGGGTCCCTCATGAGGTTTCAGTTAAGCTGTATATCTAGGCAGTAGTCAATGGAAAACTTTTTTTTTAAAGGTCTATTTTATTTATTTGAAAGACAGAGTTACAGAGAGAGGTAGAGACAGAGAGAGGTCTTCCATCTGCTGGTTCACTCCCCAGAGAGCTGCAATGGCTGGAGCTGCACCAATCCGAAGCCAGGAGCAAGGAGCTTCTCCCGGGTTTCCCATGTGGGTGTAGGGGCCTATGGACTTGGGCCATCTTCTACTGCTTTCCCAGGCCATAACAGAGAGCTGGATCAAAAGTGGAGAAGCTGGGACTAGAACCGGCACCCATATGAGATGCTGGCACTGCAGGCCAGGGCTTTAACCCGCTGCACCACAGTGCTGGCCCCACTAGAAAACTTGACAGAGACTAGAAAAGCTATTCAAGTTCAGGCGCATGGTGATTTGGTAGGCAGGAGGGATTTTTATTTCCCCACCACATGCGTCTCTCAATAGATCTTCTTGTGATATGGTAGCTGGTTTCATCCAGGGAAAATAATTAGAGAAAGAGAGAGAGAATAATCAGAGAAAGAGAGAGAGAGGGAAAGAGCGACAGAGAGGTATAAGATAGAAACCACGGTTCTTTTACAACCTTATCCTAGATGTGACATATCATCATATCATCACTGATGTCTTATTCATCACACCTACTAATTCTGGTATGATATGGGATGGGTCTACACAAGGGTTGAGGTGGGAGATCATTAGTAACTAGCTTGAAGACTAGTTACCATAAATAGCAGACAACATAAATAGAAGAGACCAGCATTGTGGGTTAAGCCCCCACACTCAGCGGAATCCCATGTGGTTGCCAGTTCCAATCCTGGCTGTTCCACTTCTGATCCAGCTACCTGCTAATGTGCTTGGGAAAGCAGAAGAGGAAGGCCCAGGTGCTTGTGCCTCTGCACCCACACGGGAGGCCTGTATGAAACTCTTGCCTTCAGTCTAGCCCAGCCTCTGCTGTTGCAGCTATTTGGGGAGTGAACCAATGGGTGGAAGACCCTTTGCTGTCTCTCCCTTTCCTCTATAATTCCACATTTCTAATAAGTAAAATAAATCTAAAAAAAATAAAGTAATCATGAGAAGGCAGTTTAAAGATATTTCCCAACATTGAGCCAAACATTCTTTGAAATACAGAAACAACTAAAATAATTAAGATTTCTTTTGGGTTAATTGATTGTTGAATGAATCTAGTTCAAGTTAGGGGTAACTATATAAGGGTGCTTCAAAAATTCATGAAAAATGGAATTAAAATATAATTTTATTTTACAGAAAAACTTTTTGAAATCAATGTATGGAGGGACTTTAAATGTTTATGAAAAACATGCATTGTGAAAAAACTATGTATAGATCTCAAAAAATTTTTGCACAAAAATAAACTTGTATTTAAATACAATTTTTCACAAAACTTTTGAAGTATCTCCATACTCGTGATTTTCAAAGGTTTTTGAGAAGATCAGCTTCGGAAGATCAGCCTTCATTTGGAAGACCAGGTCCTCATTATCCTTTAGATAATGTAATTTCGGATATGGAAGCCTCAGTGATTATGACCTGCTTAATCACTTCCTGCTTAGGAAACAAATATGTTTCCTTCTTTATTCCTCCGACCTTGTTCAAGATCCACTCTGCGTCTGGCACTTGGCATATAGTATTTCTTATTGCTATACTACCTGATATTGGGGATTTTAGGGTTTATTTTACAGATGAGGAAACTGAGACTCAGAAAAATAAAGTGCCAGAAAATTTATGGAAGAACAATTTCAAACTCAAATCTGAGGATTTTAAAGAGAGGAGTTGTAAAAAAATTCTTTTTAGAAAATTCCAGGAACCTTGATGGAAATGAAGTAAAAATACTAATATTTAGTTTTCTAGATGGGATAGTAACTCATAGCTTCTGTTTTCTTTCTTCACTTGTTCAACATTATACAGTGCACTGTAATGACAAAGAAATGAGACTTTCAAAGTTACTATCTGTCAAAAAGATGGTTTATGTCCTTGCTGTCGCCAAGCCAGTTTCAACAACTCACAATAAAACTGACAAAACTCTTAAAGACTGTGTTGCCATTTGGGAGGACTATAAGAAGCATCCTGGTTTGAGAATATTGAAATAAGTTTGGCTGTTAACTATTTGAGGCCTAAAGCAGCAAATAAAGCATTCCTGATACAGTGTTGTCCTCCCTTACCTGCATGTGGTACTTGATCTTCTCACAGAGAGATCAGGCTGCATACTTAGCCTCTTCTCCAGCAATAGGCTCTTAAACTGACATCTCTGTTTCTCAGTCACCCACTCCGGTCACTGGCCACCTCTGTAAGAGCTGCCCTCTACCTCACTTTCCTTCTCTTAGGCCCATTACCAGATGATTGCATAACTTAAATCATTTGTCTTCAGCTCTTGACACTAACTTGTTTCAAAGTCACTATTATCTCTCTCCTGAGTTACTAATGATTCTTGGTTACTTTTGATTCTAGTCAAGTATTATGATGTATTATCTAACCAGCAAGCAGAATTACCTTTTATAAATAAGAAAATTTACATAACAGTTATGAGAATGAAAGGATTCTAGAATGGCCAGTCTAAACTGAAATCCTGATACCACTAATGATTAATTTAGGATGCTACTTAACCGATTTTGTACTTAAATTTTCTAGTTTTTAAAAGGAACATTAAGAAAGTATTTACTTAATAGGGTTGTTATAATAATTCCAAGAATTAAGATATATACAGTTCTTTTGAGTTCCTGATATGTAATAAATGCAATATGCTTAAGTTCCTTACTACTCACAGTCTGGTCGTTAAGCCAGTAGTATTGACATCATTTTGGAGCCTACTTGCAACGTAGCATACTGGATCCCACCTACAGACTATTGACTTACAATCTACAGTTCAGTAAGATCTCCAGATGATTAAAGATTGAAAAGTACTGATTTAGCTGACATCAACTACTGTCACTGCCACCACCTCGTAACTTTTTTGATTTCTAACATCAAGTCATAACTGGACACTTCTTCTGTACACAGCCCTGCTTGGCACACTGTGAATGGCAATTCCAATTGGCTTTTTGATGCCGTATCACACCCAAGACTCTGTCTCTTAATATCCCTGTTTAGTTCCCCACACTGCCGTCTGCCTACTGTGCTGCTCCAATCACAGTTCTGAAGACATTGCTCCCTACCCATAGCTTAGCAGTCCCTCCCAGGGTCCTGCTTCTTAGGAAGCAGCCATCTGAGAGTGACTTTGTAATTATGTGGCCCTGAGAAAATCTCAGCTTTATTTTTCTTTTGGCCTCATTTTCCTGTCTTCAAAATAAAGAAACAATTCTTCAGCTGCTTAACAAGCTCAGTCCCTTCCCAGTTTTTTATTTTGGGAAGCTATATAAACTATTTGAGCCTCATTTTTCAAGACAATAGAAATAATGTTACCTTTATCAGAGGGTTGTGAAGATTACAATAATATGGGTTAAGCTCTTACTATTATGGCTAGTACATACTATGCAACCAATAAACATCAGCAACCTGTAAGTACTTGTCTACATAACCTAAGTAAGTAATCTATTTAACCTGTAAGTATTTGTCTATGATATCCCTGAAAAATACTCTGTGCGGCACTTGAAATTCCACTCTCGAACATTTGCCCCACGTTTCTGAAGTTACTTTAAAAGGAACATTATATATTTTCATGTATATATTTCAGAGAATACATAAAAATATGACATTATGGTCACATTCTGTAATGTTTGATAAATGAACAAATGAATAAATGGTGCATATTTGCTATGAATCAAGGTGATGTTTACTTGCTCTTGCCTGTAAGAACAATAATAAATCCTCAACTCAGCATTCATATTTTCATTTCACTGAGCCTCCTTCAAGTTAATCTCCCATGAATTCCCAAAGAAACTGACCATGACAACCAAAACAATGAAATAATCTTATCTTTAGAACTGTAGGAAGAGTTTGGGCTCTGGAATGTTTACTGTAAGTTTTAATGATGAATATTTGTGAGATCTCAGGCAGGTCTCTTAAACTGTTTTGATTTCCACTTCTGCAAAATGAATATAATTGGTCTTCAATATCACTGTAATGTTTTGGTGATATGGTACATACAATAATTGATTGCATGTGAACTGATTCATACTAGAAAATAAATGATGGTGAGCTCTTTTGTAACTGATTTTTTAAAAAAAATTTATATAAGGAAAACAAATTCCATATATTTCATATATGAAGTTTTAAGAGAATAATTTTACTTCCCATCCTACCTACCCTCCCTCTCTCCCACCCACCATCCTTCTTCCTTTCTTATTTTTCTTTTAATTTTTTCAATAAGATACTTTCAATTTACTTTATAATCACAAGTTTCACCCTCCAAGAGCAATTCAGTAATATGTATCAATTCTCAAACTTCTTCTATTTAGTAGTTCTACACATGGGAATTGCTCCTAAGGAGGTGACCAAAATAAACAAATTATATTTATGTATATATCTGCTGTATTTATCATGTCTGAGTTTTTTATACTACTCTTATATATTAACTCTCACTAATAAGAGAAAACGTGTGATCACTGTCTTTCTCAGTTTGGGTTACTTCACTCAGCATAAGAATCTGCAGTACCATTCATTTTGTTGCAAATGTCAGGATTTCATTATTTTTTTATGGCTGAGTTATAGTCAATCATGCTTATATACCTTATCTTCTTTATACAACCATCACTTTATGGACATCAAGGTTGATTCCATTTCTTTGCTACTGTCAACTGAACTGCTATAAACATGGGAATGTAGGTATCTCTTTCATATGCTGATTTCATTTCCTTTGGGTATATTCCCAGGAATGGGATAGTTGGGTTACATGGTAGATTTACTTTTCTGAGGAATTTCCATATACTTTTTCATTATTGTTGTACCAGTTTGCATTTCTACCAACAATATATTCGGGTCCTTTTTTTCTCTACAATATCTCCAGCATTTCTGATTTTTGGGTAATAGCCATTCTAACTGGTGAGAGGTTTTTATTTGCATGTCCCTGATGGATAGTGATCCTGAACATTTTTTCTTATGTCTGCTGCCATTGTATTTCATCTTTTGAAAAAAATCTGTTCACGTCCTTTGCCTATTTCTTAACTGCATCATTTGTTTTGGTGCTATTGAGTCTCTTGAATTTCTTAGATAGTATGAATATTAAATGTTTTCAGATGCATAGTTTGCAAACATTTTCTCCCATTCTGTCAGTTACCTTTTCACTTTGTTGTTTATTTTTTTTTGCTGTGCAGAAGTTTCTTAATCTGATAGAATCCCAGTTATCCATTTATTGCTGTTATTGCTTGTGTTTCTAGTATCTTATTCAAGTAGTCTGTGCCTATATTAATGTCTTGCAGCAATTCTTCTACATTTCCCTCTAATAAGTTGATGGCTTCAGGTGCTGGGTTTAGTTCAACACATTATATTGTTAGTGTATATTTACAAATTTTTTGTCTCCTCCTTGGGATTGTGGCCTGCAGTGTTGTTTAACTTGTAAAGGGACTGGTTAAAGTACAACAGGTACCAAGGAATAGATTTTAGGAGAATAAAAGTTGTACAGGAAAACAGCTCTAGAAATATAACAATTAGACCTAATATAGGGGTATGTGAGAGAAAAATGCAAGTTTGTAGGTAGAGACCAAATAGGAGGCTAGAGGAACGGAATTTAGCTTAGGATAGTGGGGCAAGAGACCTACACACTTACAGGAAAAGACTAGGATTTTAGTGCTGCTGTGATATAAAATGAATGAGGTCCAGGCTCTCCTTTTAAATATATTTTTATCACAGGAGACAAATAGGTACACAAGCATGTAATTATGGATGAGCTATGGTAAATGATAGACTCATACTCAAAGTGTTGGAAGAACTGTGTTCTGGTAACCTAATTTTGTAATCTTATCATCTTAGGACTTTGCTCTGTATTCTTGTCTAAATATGCTACTTAGCAAAGGTATAACTACAGGAAATGTCACTTACGCTTCCCAGGATTCATTTATCATAGGTCATAGGTCAATCAAAACCTCCTGACTTTAATCTTGGAATGTAATCGTCCATGTATTTCTAACCATTTCTGCCCCGCTCACTTCCTCACTCCACAGATTTCACTGTCACTCTGCAGAGTTGATTATTCAACTGGATATGGCCAAGGAGCCTGTACATTTTAACTGGAGATTATTGCAGCATAAGGAGTTTCCTCGGTTTATCTATGGATAAAGGTCTACAGCCAACTCTCTCCTTTCTCTACTGCTCCTGTCTTTCCAGAAAGAACCAATGGTACAATATTCTAAAACAGCCTCCAAGTGAAGCAATATACAACAGCTATGTCTAAAACATCCCAGGCAGTGGCATGTATATCTGCATGATACTAACTGCAGCAGTAACAGAGTTTAATGAGAGTTAGATTAGTGAGGAAGGGAGATAATACTCAAAGGATTTAGACAAGAGAAAAGAAATTCTGAAAGGGCACCAACAAGAACGTAAGCATTTGGGAAGATGCTGATGCAGTGTATGGACAGTGAGGAGATCTAGATTCATAAGGAGGATTGTACTGGAAGAGCAGAGAAAAGAATGTGAGGAGACAGTAATTTACTCAGTGGGGAAGTACAGGAGGTAGATTTGAGTTTACTTTAAGGGAGACCTTTCTTAGAGGTATCTTTGTTCAGAAATGACTTGGGTTCCTTGGAAGGTGGAGGCTATGGATAAAAGGAATATGAGTGGAAATCAAATGTCAGCATCAGGGAACTGTCACAGGGAATATTTCTTCCTCCATTAGAGAACTGGCACCAAATCATGAGTTCCAAAGTTGGAAGGGAATTTGATGAATAGTATAGTCTTGAGAATGTGGTAAAAAAAGAATGGGGAAGTAGCATAGAAGAGAAATAGACAAGAAAATGGATAGAGAGTAAGAGGGAAGGAAAGAGGAAGAAAGAGAAGGAGAAGGAGGCAGACAGGGATTATTGGAGGAAGGAAAGAAGGAATGGGTAGGAAGGAGGGATGAAGGGAGGTATGAAGGGAAGGAAAGAGGAAAGGTGACATGGAGTGGGGAAAGGAAGAAAGGATCATATGACCGAGTTCTGCCTGACACAGATATCACAGAGTGTGAAACCTCTCAAGTTATTATGGTTCATAATAATAAACTTCTGGGGCAACCAACCATGGATGAGATATGGATGGTTCTAATCATAGGATACAAAGGAAGAGAGCCCAGCTTTATTTTCTGAACCCTTTCAAGAAGAGAAAGAATAGCTAGCTAACAAGGCATTCTAATTGACTGTATCGTATGGACCTTAAAGTGTCTAAGCAATTTAGCCTCTAAAGAACTGCCTACAAACATTTCATCACACCACTGCCTTGGTAACTTTAATAAACTATGGTGCCTTCTGGGGCCCAGTTTCATATAAATTAACTGCCTTCAACTTGGAGCATCAGGGTCTTCATCTTTTGTCAGCTTAATTACGTGTTTAATTTTATTTTTAACATTTTTAGAATGACCCACACTAAGAGCAGTCTTGATTGTTTAATTAAGCAAATTAATATTGTTGTAAATAGTATGATCAAAACTCTAATTTGTCATGCTAGTATCTTATAGAAAACAGAATACGCCATGGTAGTACCTAGGTGACTAGCCTACCTTTCCCAAGTAATTTAGTGGCTGAACTTGGCTCTGCAGTACTGTTATTGCTAATTTGTGTCAGAGTCTCCTAGATCCCTAGTATGCTACTAGGTACTTATTTAACTTCTCTTTGCAGAAGCCCTTGCATTGTAGAGGTTACAGACCTGAGGTGGTAAAGCGAACCATTAAGAATAATTTAGACTTCCAACTATTTAATTCTGTAGGTCAAAGATCAGCCCACAGTCATTAGTCCTCTTCACATCATTTTATCTTCCATCAAACCATTGCTTTCACTTCCAAATGGGTCACTCTTGCATAGACTCTGACCTGTCCCTTAAGACCTCTGTTAAGTTTTTACTTTATAATCACAAAAAGCAGAATCTTAAACTTTGTCTTGACCTCTTGCCCTGACTTGTTTGCCATGCTGCATCCTGATGTCATACTCCTCATCCTGGCTTTTCACTTCATGATTCCCTCCCTCCCTCCCTCCCTCCCTTCCTTTTTTTTCTCCATTTTGCACCAAAATCCATTTCATGTTTCAGAAACACAATCACAGCCTTTCTAGTACAGTTTGGTGTCCAAAATAATCTTTTTTTTTCCTAAGTTGTATTCTATTTGTGTGAGAGTGAAGAGGGGAAAGAGACAGTGTTAGTGAGAGAGAGAGAGAGAGAGGGAGAGGAAGCTAGGGAGCTCCTCCATCCTCTGATAGAGCCCATAAATGACCTCCAGGCCTTGGCCAGGCTGAAGCCAGGAGCCAGGAGTTTTGGTTGTTGTTGTGACAGGAGCCCCAAAACCCCAAGTCCTGGCAGAGCCTCGATTCCTCCCTACCGGGTGGAGGACAGTCTCAGAGGATGTAGCTTTGTCGGCTGCCTCTGATTGGGCCTTCCATGTTTGGACTGCATGGACCCCACTACCTTCTGGGCTTCCAGCGTTTCTGCCAAGAAATCTGAGGGTGACTTAGGGGGAAAGGGTGACAAAGCCACCTTCCTCTCAGCTCTGGAGGTGCGAACAGTGTACCTGGCAGTGTCTCGGGCAGCAGAACACTTGTCGAGTTTACCGAGGCCAGAGATGTTGTTCCATCATTCTGAGTCCCATCACTCAGAGAGTAAAGACAAAGGAGAGGATATACTAAGTAGAGACACTAGCAGGTCTTCAAAAGACACAACTGATCATCATATTGAAACTAGGCATGAGAAGGCCACCGAAGCAATCCACAGGTTGGAGTTTCTCAACAATTAAGTATCCAGCCCTATCACCAACCTAGGCCAAAATCTCTTTGGGTATCATTTTAATTTAATTGGAAGATTCTCAAGAAAACCCCTGTGGATGAACTACAGCTCCCATTGGTCCATTTCTTGCTCTGACTTCATAAGGCACCACTGTTAGGAAAGTCATATTATTACACAGTCCCTGGCTGGGCTGTGATTGGTCCATTTCTTGCTCTGATCTCACAAGGCGCCATTCTGTGAGGTGAGCCCCCAAAAAGTATATATAGCCGCTGCAGGGGCCTAGATTTTCGTCCGCCTTACCCAGAGAGCACTCTTTTTGTGATCTGTGTAACTAGGACCGCAACTAGCCCTTTGCGCTCATTGCTGTTGCTTGTGCTTTTTCTTGGTTGTTTGTTTCTGGGTCTATTTGGTTTTTGCTTTCCCCCCATTTTGGTTAGTTTGTTGTTTTCCTCCTCGTTGTTGTTTTGCCCATTTGGCCTTTTTTTGCAGTTTTCTTTATTTTGGCTTCCCCCACTCTAGTCAGCTAGCACACTCAGAAGTATCAGTGTTCGAGGATTTAGTGGCTTTTCCTCTTTGTTGTGTTCTGCTTTATTGAGACAGAATTGCGGCTTTGCCTCTAGAGTAGTGAGAGTAGTTGGTGCTGTGTCTTAGTCAGCTGGGTAGTCAGTCCCCCGTGGTCCCTTTGTGTTGTAGGTAGTGCAGTGAGGGTCCGTGATTAGCTAGTGTGTGTCGAGCGAGTTAGGGAGTCGAGAGAGCGTAGTTAGGTGACGGGCATCATGGAAGGCCCCTTGGACTTCCATCCTCCTCTGGACGGGTTCCGCTTCGTGGACGTGCTCGGCCGGGGCAGCTTCGGCCTGGTGAAGCTGGCCCGGCACCTGGCGTCCGGCAAATACGTGGCCGTAAAGATCCTCCTGCAAGACGCCTCTCCCAGCAGCCCACTGTCCGCGCTGGGGGAAGAGGCCATCCTGAGGAGCCTGCGGCACGACAACATCGTGCGGCTGCTGGCGGAGCGGCACACCAGGACGCACCTGTTCCTGGTCATGGAGCTGGCAACTAAGGGCTCGCTGGAGAGCTACGTGCTTGAGCAGGGCGGCCTGGCCGAGGCCGAGGCCCGGACCCTGTTCGGCCAGGCGCTGGCCGCCGTGAGCTACTGCCATGGCCAGCGCGTGGCGCACCGGGACCTCAAGCTGGGCAACCTGCTGCTGGATGCCCACCTGAACCTCAAGCTGGTGGACTTTGGCCTGAGCCTGCGGCTGGAGCAGGGCACGCTAGTAAGGGGCTTCTGGGGGACCCCCGAGTACTGCGCCCCCGAGCTTTTCCTCGGGGAGGCCTACGACCCCTTTAAGGCCGACCTGTGGAGCCTGGGGGTGGTGCTGTTTGCCATGCTGGCGGCCAAGCTGCCCTTCCGTGGCAAGGACACGGAGGAGCTGCAGGACACGGTGCTGTGTGGCTGCTACGTGCTGCCGCGTGCAGTCAGCCCGGCCCTGCAGGAGCTGCTGGCCTGGCTGCTCACTGTCGACGCCTCGGGGAGGCCCAGTGCGGAGGATGCCAGGACTCACTGGTGGCTCGGCCCCGGCCGAGAAGCCACCCAGGAGGAGGAGGAGGACGCCATCACCCTGCTGCAGCCCCTGGGCGTTCCCCGGGACTCGGAGGCCAAGGAGTACCTTGCGGGCCTCGGCCTGCTGCCAGGCACGGGGGCCGAGGGGACGCCAGGCCCTCAGCCCTGTGGCCCCGAGGCCCTGCCCGAGTCCTCACAGGGCGGGGAGCAGCACCCCATTGAGAAGGACCCCTTGTCTCTGGTGTCAGTGTCCTGTGACAGCATGTCCGTCGACGTTTCCTCCGCACGAAGCGACTCCTCCGAGGCCTCCAGTGAGTCTTGCCCTCCCCCCTGCCTCGGGGCCTCCAGGAGCTGAGCCCAAGGCCCCCTGAGGTGACCCCACACTTGACTCTCTCCTACCAGGCCAGCCACAGCAGCAGTGGAACCCGGCTTCCAGCGCCGCCCCTGACTCCTCCCAGGCCTCCAGTGAGTTGCCCTCTCCCCATATCCCCTGCCACTTTGGGGCCTCCAGGAGCTGAGCCCAAGGCCCCCTGAGGTGACCCACTCTTGACTCTCTCCTACCAGGCCAGCCACAGCAGCAGTGGAGCCCAGCTTCCAGCGCAGCCCCCGACTCCTCCCAGGCCTCCAGTGAGTTGCCCTCTCCCCACATCCCCTGCCACTTTGGGGCCTCCAGGAGCTGAGCCCAAGGCCCCCTGAGGTGACCCACTCTTGACTCTCTCCTACCAGGCCAGCCACAGCAGCAGTGGAGCCCAGCTTCCAGCGCAGCCTCCGACTCCTCCCAGGCCTCCAGTGAGTCTTGCCCGCTCCCCACATCCCCTGCCACTTTGGGGCCTACAGGAGCTGAGCCCAAGGCCCCCTGAGGTGACCCCACACTTGACTCTCTCCTACCAGGCCAGCCACAGCAAGAGTGGAGCCCTGCTCCCAGCGCCGCCCCTCAGCCAGCCTCCAAATCGTCGCCCTCCAGCCCCAGTACCGGGAGCCGCATGGACCTCGCAGAGCCAGAAGCCGCCGCAGCAGCCCATGAGCCCGAGGACTCTGGGACCGCAGCCACCGCTGACAGCACAGACACCAAGGCCAGCACCCAGGGCAAGAGGCAGGGCCGGCGCGGGGTCGGCAGGAGGATCCTCCGGTTCCTGCTGAGGGCGTGCTGCATCCTGCCATCCCGAGGGAGCAGCCATGGCCGCTGCTGCAGAGTGGTCCCCAAGTAGCCTCGCTCAGCCCCAGCCACCAGGAGCAATCCGCGGGCTGAGCAGACTGAACGTTTTTCTATTCTAAGCATTTGCAAATGCTTCCCATGAATAAACTTCACCATGTGTGCATGGCTTTGGTCCCGTGTGATGTTTGGGTCCCTGTGTGCACTTTGGGGAGGTGATGGAGGTGACGGGCGGGTGGCTCTCCCAGAAAGACAAACGCTGGGTGATCTCCCTGTGTGGAGATCACAGAAGGGGTGACATCATAGAAGTAGAGCCTAGAGTGATGGATCCCCGAGCCTGGGCCAGGGGAGGGAGGGAGGGAGAGTCAGAGCTTCCATAGTGGCACAGGCACACGGGGGTCGGGGTCTGATGAAAAGTTGACGAACCAGAAGAAGAAGAAAATGGATCCGAAGCGCTGATGCCTCCTGGACCCTGGGGTGAAGCTGAACTTGATGCCCTATCGTGCCAGGGCTTTCCGGGGACAAGCCCATGAACTCCTTTTCATTCTCTAAACCTGCTTGCGGGGAGCTTGTCTTATTTCCATCCAGAATGCTGAAACTCTTCCTGTCTTTGTAGCTGGGAAGTTTCATTTTTCAGGCCTGCAGTCCCCAAGGGTCATGACCCTTTCATGGCTGCTGCCCAGGAGCCTGAACAAGCACATCACAGAAGAGTAAACAGGAATGAGCTTTACCGAAAAGGGCGTGCATTGGCAAGGGCGTCATATTGGTCATTCCCGGGTTCGTGAGGGAACGCCCGGGCTCTCTGGCATTGTCTACAGGGCCTCCAGGCGCCGACAGGTTTTGAAAGACATGTTGGGGGTTGAGACTTCAGAACTCTGTTGAGCCCTTCCCTCAGAAACGCACGGGAAACCAAAATAATCTTGACACCTACACTCCATGTTCGTGCTATGACAACTTATAAAATAGAGAGGTTCTGAATGTCTCCAAATCAAACTTTTCTTCATATCATTGTAATATAACTTTCCTAAACAGACTTTGCTCATGTCCTTTCTTCTTAAAATCATTCAGTTGTTTCAAGTTGTTACCAGTATAAAGTACAGGTTCTTTAAAAAGATACTCAAACCTTTCAAATATTAGCTCCAGGCCAACATGTGAGGCTTAGTCTCTAGCTTCCCACCACTTTACATACATGTTGACAGACCACACTATTCTGGAATGTATTTTACATTTTTTCTCTTTTATGCCTTTGTTCATAGCTTCTCCACATGCCTGGTTACCATTATTCCACATATCTATCTAGCAGAATGTGTACCCTCTAATAGGAAGCCCCTATAATTTCCATGGTTCTACTCTACTTATCCACGTCATTGAGGGAATCCACTAAACTGAGCTGGTTCAACGATCACATCACCATATCATTACCCACAGAGGGGTGGCCTCATCAGTAGAGAGACTAGGTTCCTGCCTAAGTCTTAGGGCTCTATAAATGCTCCAGTGTACCTTCCCAAAGGCAGGCTATTTATTTAGGTGAAGGCAAGGAGAATGAGACATGGTTATGGAAAGAGCACAGCAGGCCAATGGAACATTATGTACAAACGTGGAAAGAAAATTGCTGTATTCTAGGATTCCAAGTGTTCTATATTGCTATGCAAGTGAGATTTATGATAAGAAGAAATATGTGCTTTTTAAAAGATTTATTTATTTTTTGAAAAGCAGCTACAGAGATGCAGAGGCGGAGAGACACTCAGAGAGAGAAGTCTTCTATCCACTTGCTCACTCCCCAAATGGCCACAACAGCTGGAGCTGAATCAATATGAAGCCAGGAGTTTCTTCCCAATGTCCCTCGTGGGTGCAGAGGCCTAAGGACTTGGACCATTCTCTGCTGCTTTCCCAGGCACATTAACAGGGAGCTGGATTGGAAGTGGATCAGCCAGGACTCAAACAGGTGCCCATATGGTATGTCGACACTGCAGGTGGTGGCTTTACCCACTATGCCACAGCACCGACCCCATAAAAATGTTGTTTTAAAAAAATGTTATATACACAGAATTAGTGATAATCCATGCTCCATAAGACACTGCATAATCTATCTATGTCTGAGCTTATTTTACTTTATTTCATTCTGTTTATTTATTTTTAAAACAAATTCTAGGTTTTTATCATTATGTTTAGGGCTGCTATGATCAATCTCACATTTTGATGCAGGTTTCAAGAGTTTCTTTGGAATACTCACTTAAAAGTATTATTGCTAGGGATTATGTGAATATTCAGTGTTCACAAGTTAATGCCAAATTACTATAATCTGGATTTTACCAATCAGAGAAATAGTCCTGATGAGAATATTTAATCAAGCTAGTCACTTCCCCAGATTTTCTCAGAAATGGTTTCCCCTTGATGCTACCAATGACTACATAGGAAGATCAATTGGCCCTCACCATATTCTTGGAGTTTACAGAAGGAGGAGTTATTCTTCACTGGAGTGAGGTTTATGAAGTTCCTGTATCACTTTAATGGTAGGAGCCAGGCTGTCCTGGTCCTCTGCCTGTTTGGCCAGCTAACTTTACTGAGTTGTAGCTCTAGATATTTGTTTTGGCAGAATTACCCATCAAAGCCTGCCTTCATCTTTAGATTTTTAAGCTGCAGAAATGTGACCCAATATAGCCTGGCTTCATCTCTTGTGTCATTCAACCCATGCCACCTGCATCCAGGACATCCCCGTTGCTGAGATACAAGGAATGTGTATGTTTTGATGGCCACTCACTCACAATGGTTCACCTATCCAAGCCTATGAGGCTGCAGGCTTATAAGTGGGCCAGCATGGAGTGTTGCCAACTTGCACACGACCCACCTACTTGGTGATTCATTCTGTACCCTGTGACTCACTATGCTGATGTCTCTGCTGATGCTGTCCTGGGAATTATTTCCCCAGCAGTCACTGAGGGCTCAGTGCCTCAGCCCAAAGTATGGGAGCAGTTGATGTCTGATAGGACACATTTTCATGAATAGAAAATAAGAAATATGATAAACTAGGTGTACTTGTTGCAAAGCTGCAGCTAACTAATAAAATGCCTATGTGTGTTTACTCTAACTTCTCTCTGTTAATTCCTTTTTTATCTTGTTCTTGGTATTCTGAGCTTTCATCCTGCTCAAAATTAAAAAAAAAAACTATATTAGCATGCAAGATTTTGACTCAGCAAAGTCAGGTAGCATTATAGATCATCAAACCATCAAAGAGAAAACTCTGAAGCAGTGGGCAGCTTCGCATTTGTAGGCTGGAACGGAATTCAGCCCAGTGTGGCAGGGTACCCACCATTTGTTCTAAAGTAATAGACTGACCAGCCAAACAGCTGTTTACAGTCTATTCCTTGATCCATATAAGAATTATTCCTTGCTGAGCTGACTGCATTAGTCCCTTTATATTCCTTATAGAGCCTTGCACTTCTCTCTTTTAAATTTTTATTTAGTTATTTTCATTTTATTTCAATGGCAGAGAGGCAGAGACAGAAACAGAGACAGAGATCTTCATCCATTGGTTTACTCCTCAGATGTTCACAGCAGGCAGGCTGGGCCAGGCTAAAGATACGCACTTTTCATAACTTCACCAATGCAAGCCCAGATCATCCTTATAATATGATCACATCTCTTTTTTTACTGAAGTGAAACTTGCATAACAAAATTAACTACCTTAAAGTGAATAATTAAATGACATTGAACACTTTCACAATATTTGCAACCATCACCTTTAATTACAAAACATTTTTATCATCCAAAAAGGAAACCGTACACAGTAAGCAGTTACTCCTCATCTCATTCTTCTGAACACATGCTTTTAAACAATTCATACCTTTATTCTCTGCACACTCAATGTTTATCTAGTAAACTCAAAAAATAATCTCTCTGTCTCGCTTTCTCTCTCTCTCTGTCTTTCTCTCTCTCTTTCTCTTTCCACTTCTCTCACTCAAGTATCTGCATATGTCCTCTCAAATCCATGGTTGGTGAACAAAAAATATAAAACTTTTAAATAAGTTTAATACAATATATTCTTTTAGTAATATACATATCAAATAAGAAATAAAATTTTGGAAGTAAAATCAACAAGAAAGCAGATTCAATTAAATTCAGCATTTGTTCATAAAGAACCCATTATATATAAGATACCAAGTTGAGGGAGAATAGAGTTTAAATTTGCATTATTGAGTGATTCTATGTGCTAACCACCATGCTCCAAACACCGTGTGATGTACTTACTTTTAGATCATTCAGTTCTGACACTAAGCTTACAAAATTTTCCCTTTTGTTTTGAAGAGGAGAAAACAGGTTTAAAGAAGTTAGGTGAACTATTCAGATCACAAGAACCCAAATTTGCACTAAGACAAACCCTATGTGCTTTCCACTAAACCATATTGCCTACAAATATAAATATTTGTGCAATATTTAATAATTATCTTGGGGTACATAACAGTGTTAAACTTTAAATATTTAATGTTATGGTATGGCAATTATTTATGACTATATAAAAACTATCCCCAAATTTAGTAAGTTAAACCAACAACTATTTATTTGCTCACAATTGTGTCCACTGATAACTTGGGCTAGGCTCGGTGAGGCAATTCTGCCAGTCTCATAGGATTCTTTATACAATTGCAGTTATCTCATGGCCAACCAGGACTGGATTATCTCAGATGTTACCCTCACAGATCTGCAGGTTGATTAGGCTGTCACTGGGGATGCCTCAGTTCTGCTTCATGTGATATCTCATTTTATAGGTTAGATGACTTATTCACATGATGACAGAAGTATTCTAACAGTACCAAGGCAGAAATGGCAAGAGCTTTTAATGCCTATTGTCAGAAGTCACATAGCGTCTCTTCTGCCACACTCTAATATGTCACAGCAGGTTCAGAAAGCCAGTCTAGACATACAGACTAGGAAATAGACTCTAACTCTTCATAAGCAGAGCATCAATGTCATATTGCAAATGAGACTGAAATCAGGGAGTTGTATCTCATTGGTGGCCAGTACTGTAACCATGGTCATACATAGCAATGGGCAGATTTTCTGTCCTTATAAAGCTCCAAGCACAAGGACATTTTCAAGTGTTCTTTAGGGAAAGGGAGCCAAGGCATTGTCCTGAGTCATTTTTCTATTTATAATGGGTAGACAGACAGAAAGTTTGAATACCCCTTTTCCATGTGTGTTTGCTACACTCCAGCTATTTATCAGGGTACTCCAGCACAAGGCTTGATCACAGCCCATATTTCAAGTGATTTTCATATCCAATAAAAACACTCTAGGTCAAAATGGGTTTACAGTGGAAACAGATGAACATTTAAAATATACCTTTTTTTTCTGCAAGAATTAATTTGGAAACAAGAGATGGGGGAGTATACTCAATATGTTTCTAACTAGTAGAAGTGCAGAAACCACAATCTAATAATTATTCCACTAACCACCATCCTTCTTTAGGAGTCTTATTTCTTCCTCGCATGTCAATGCACTAAGTATAATCAATGACTCCAATCTTGTTTGTTCTGGGGCCTTGATCTATCTTTCTCCCGTTTCCGCATATTCTTCATGGAGGTAGTCATTTTATTTTCTCATAACTCCCCTTTAACCTACAACATATATGTGATAGAATATCTTACCTATGTCTTTTTCTGTGGTTTCACAAGAATATGCTTTGTAATCCTCCAACTACAAGAAATGTAATTGACATTGCCCCAGCTGCTATACTCTTAAACCCACTGCTGTATTTGCATCAGGGCCCTGCTTCTTACAGCCAATGATCCAGTAATTGGACACAGCAGGTATACTAAAATATACCCATTCCTGGGAGATAGAAGTCCCCTCTGGCAGATGACTTTGGCTCAAGGATTCTCCCATGAGCTTACTGAAATTTTGATCCAACATTCCTTTTTTTCCTTCTATGCATGAGGTCAGACACACATTGTAGTCTGAAAGGTCTCCAAGCCCGTTGGTTCTCTCCTTGTTTCTCCCTCACAGGCATTTTGGCTAATAAAACTGTTATGCTTTTATCTTGTCTTGCCATCAAGAAAACTGAACTCAACACTTTTCTCTGCCACAAGCCTGTGAACTACTAAAGAGACCAGAATGTATTACATATACATCCACATTCTTATTTATCTTACCCTGCTGGATATAGCGTTAATGCATAGGCATTTTAATATGAAAATTCCAGAAGTATTTACTCATTCCATTTAAAAAAATAACAACTAACATTTGTTAATATTCCATGGGCCAGATACTAGGCTAAGTGCTATATAAGAATTATTTCATTTAACCCTCATAAAAATGTATTATAGTTGGAGAAAGTAAAACACAGAGAGAGTAAATAACTTGCGCAAGTCACAGAACTAACAAATAGCAAGTTTTGGATTTCAGTTCAAAATGTGTAATTCTAGAGACCATAATCTTAGTCGCCCAAATATACTTGTTCCACATGTTTAAGCTGCTATCATAGAGGATGAAAAAATACACAGGGGTGAATAAAAAAGAATTTCAAATTTCCAAAGGCTCATAAACTAATAGGGGAGATAAACATTTCATTTATTCTGTAATACACTGTATACCAACTTCTTCCAGGAATCACACTAACCCTGAAAAATGCCAACTGTAAAGAAGGCACTGTCTTCAGAAAACTATAATCTAGTAGGGAAACAGACAGACACAGAATACCCTTTACTGGAATAATGGCTGGGGCCTTAGCAAGTATGGGGGTAAGAGCCATATTGTGCCTTACTAGAAAATGGAAGGGGCAACAGATAGAGTTGATAACCAGCATCTACAAAGAAATCTAGAAACTCCACAACATCAAAACAAACAACCCACTTAAGAGATGGGCCATGACCTGATCAGCTCTTGTCCTGACTCTAGCTGTACAATGTAATACTTTATCCATTTTAGTATTTGTTGTTGTTGTTGTTGTTGTTGTTCTAGTACTAGTGATTGAACTCTGTAATTAACACAGAATTATTCTTAGGTGTTTAAATTTTAACTGAAAAGTGATCCCTGTTAAATATAAAAGTGGGAAAAAGAGAGGGAGGAGATGTACAATTTGGGACATGCTCAATCGGACTTGCCCCAAATGGTGGAGTTAGAAACGTGCCAGGGGATTCCAATACAATCCCATCAAGGTTGCATGTACCAATGCCATCTCACTAGTTCAAGTGATTAATTTCAGTTCACAACCGATGACTCTGATAGGTCTAAGAGTCAAAGGGATCCCACAAACAAGACAAGTGTCTGCTAATACTAACTGATAGAATCAAAAAGGGAGAGAAGGATCCAACATGGAAAGTGGGATACACAGCAGACTCATAGAATGGCAGATGTCCTAAACAACACTCTGGCCTCAGAATCAGCCCTTAAGGCATTTGGATCTGGCTGAAGAGCCCATGAGAGTATTGTAGGCATGGAAAGCCAAGACACTCTGGAAAAAAAAAAAAAGAAGAAGAAGAAGACCTAAATGAAAGATCTCCACGAGTGAGATCCCAGTGGAAAGAATGGGGCCATCAAAGAAGGAGGTACCTTTCTCGGAAGGGAGGAGAGAACTTCCACTTTGACTATGGCCTTGTCGGAATAAGATCAAAGTCAGAGAACCCTAAAGGCTTCCATAGCCCTGGCAACTCATGACTAGAGCCTAGGGAGATTACTGACGCCATAAACAAGAGTGTCAAATTGTTAAGTCAACAACAGGAGTCACTGTGTACTTACATCTCATGTGGGATCTGTCCTTAATGTGTTGTCCAATGTGAAGTAATGCTATAACTAGTACTGAAACAGTATTTTTACACTTTGTGTTTCTGTGTGGGTAAAAACTGATGAAATCTTTATTTAGTATATACTGAATCGATCTTCTGTATATAAAGATAATTGAAAACGAAAAAAAAAAAACACTTGGTTTTAAATTGGAAATGGCATAGAAAATTAATTTTTAAAAAATATTATGTAGGATCTCTGTCTTCAATGTGCTGTACACTGTTATTTAATGCTATAACTAGTACTCCAACAGTATTTTTCACTTTGTGTTGCTATGTGGGGGCAAACTGTTGAAATCTTTACCTAATATATACTAAACTGATCTTCCGTATATAAAGAGAATTGATAATGAATCTTGATGTGAATGAAAGGGGAGAGGGAGCAGGAAAGGGGAGGTTTGCGGGTGGGAGGGAAGTTATGGGGGGGGAAGCCATTGTAATCCATAAGCTGTACTTTGGAAATTTATATTCATTAAATAAAAGTTTAAAAAAAAATGGAAGGGGCATTTCATGAGGGCATATGGCAAGGAAAGCTTCCATGGGAGAGTAGGCCATTGTTACAGATTCATAGCTATCAGGGAAGAGAAGGAGAATAATTTATGAATGGAAAGAAGGAATGATTAGGAATTTCCTAATCTGACAGGAATTTGAGTGATGAGCAGAATTTGAACAATGGAGTGGATGGGAAAGGATATTATGAACAAAGTCAAGAAATATATGCAAAAGTGTGCAGGCATGACATACCATTTCCTTTTCAAAACAATATATGTAGGGGGCCAGCGCTGTGGCGCACAAGCTTAAAGCCCCAGCCTGCAGCACTGGCATCCCATATGGGCACTAGAGTCCTGGCTGCTCCACTTCTGATGCAGCTCTCTGCTATGGCCTGGGAAAGTACATGCTTGGGAGACCCAGAAGAAGCTCCTGGCTCCTGGGTTTGGATCAGCTCAGCTCTGGCCGTTGAGGTCATCTGGGGAGTGAACCAGTGGATGGATGACCTATCTCTCTCTCTCTCTCTCTCTCTCTCTCTCTCTCTCTCTCTGGCTATTTCTCTCTCTGTAACTGTGTCTTTCAAATAAATAAAATAAATCTTTTAAAAAAGAAATTTTATGTTTAGGTAAAGTCCAGGGTACATGGATAAAGGTAGTAAAAGATAACATATGAAAGACCATGGAAGTTCATTTTTGAAGTGTTTTAAAAACCAATATGAGCAGTTTGGGTGTTATTGCAAAAACATGAGCCATGTGAGGTGTTTAAGCAGGATAAAAGCATCATAGTATTTGGAGAGAATAATATCATATACCAGGCCAAGGGTTTGTATAGGTAGAGAAGCAAAATTTAATCTAAGACATAAAGGAAAAGGAGAACAATCTTTTGTTCAATGCCTATTATGTGTAAGACCTTGGCCAGGTGTTTTGTTGCATTTATTTATTTACTCCAAAAAATCTTGTATAATAGATATTAATGTATTACTTTACTGATTAGAAGACCAATCAAAGAGGATAATTTACTTCCTCAACCAAATAGTTTGTAAGTTAGTAAATATTGCAGTTAGAATTTGAACCAGGTGTATCTGACTTTGGAGCCTACATGCTTTACTTACACTATGTAGTCTCTAATCTGAGAAGGACTAGCAGATAGAAGGTTGGTCTATCCTCTCTCTCTCTCTCTCTCTCTCTCTCTCTCTCTCTCTCTCCCTGATACTCTGCATTTCAAATAAATAAATAAACGTTAAGAAAAGAATACAAGCTTAAAGCAATAGTATGTGGATAGGGAAAAGTGTACAGAATCAAAAGATTTTTAGGAGGCATAATCAACAGGACATGGAGGTGGACATTTGACTTAACAGTTAGGATACCGACATTCTATATCAGTGTCTCTGGGCTCAATTCCCAGCTCTGATTTCCAATCCTGTTTCTTGGTAATGCACACCCTGAGAGGCAACAGGTGATGGTTCAAGTAACTGGGTCTCTATCACTCATGTGGAAGACAGACTGAGTTCCCAGCTCCAATCTTTGACCTGGTCCAGCCCTAGTCATTGTAGGCATTTGGGTAGTGAACCAGTGAAACAACAGATAGGAGTTCTCTGTCTTTGAATCAATCAATCTTCTCTCTCTCTCTCTCTCTCTCTCTCTCTCTCTAAGAAAATAAACCAAGACAAAATACAATTTTTTAAAAACCAACAAGACAAGATATGATAATGGCATATAAATGGGGGGATGGGAAGAGGGGTAAAAGAAACAAGAAGGCGACTGATAACACTAGCATTTCTCTATTTTTGCTGCCTTTCCCTACAGAACTGACTTCCTTAAAAACAGTAGCCCTAACTTGTTTTTATACCCTTAGTGACTCACATTGGACATTGAACTTAGTAGATACTTGGTGACAATTACTTGAAAGAATGAAGAAATAATTTCTCAGCAGGCAGAGAACAAAAGGAACAATATACAGAAATCAATACTATCAGTGAGAGGCTAATGGTCCCCTACTGGGCTTCAGATTATGAATCAGTTTATGGGAATGGCCAGCAGGAACAAGGGAGATAAGAACTAGGCACAGAGACACAGCTTGACTTGGGTATAAGGTGGCATCTCTGTTTTAGGAAGAAGATAGATACAGTATTTGTATGAAGAAACATTTAGGAGTTCAGGCTCTGGACCAGATGTCATGGGTTCTACCCCTAGCTTTGTCTCTTTCAGCCATCTAATCTTCTTTGGACAGTTACTTAATTCTTTCAAATCTCAATTTTCTTACATGCAAACGAGGCTAATAATATGATTAGCGTGATGTTTTATCTATTAACCAATAAATAAGTTCCAAATAAGGAGGAAATTAAGATAATAACTAAAACTATCATTTATTTATCACATGCTATAGAGCAGGCCCTTTACAATAAATGGAGAAACTGATGCTCAGAGAGGTTAGATGATTTACAGTTGGTAAGTAGGAAACTCAAGAATAGATCTGTCTGAACTTCAAGGTGCATTATATACTGCTAACTACTTAATTATTGAATTGGAGGCTCCATTTCTCACCTGGTCAACTATGGCTTGATATATAACCAGTGCTGATGGCACTGATCTGTAAGATGGTATTAAACTGCCCAAGTGAAGGCCGAGAGGTTTGGGAAGAGGAATGGCATAAAGGAGCCAGAGAAGAACTTGGTACTCTGCATAGTAATAGCAGTGCCTTACAACCACATACTCCATAAACCAAGAGCTGTATGAACCACAGACTTGGGACATCCCCTCCATAATTCATTCTGAAAATGGATAATTATAGGAGGTTGTCAAATTCAATAGGCAATTGCTGGGGGAAATAAAAACAACAAATTATGTGAGAGCTAGTATTTGTTCAGGCAGACATCTGTCTTCTGTTAGAGGGTTTAGGGATGTTTTTTCATCATAAGGTTTTAAATACAGCTTGGAAAAACCCCTTCTCAGCATGGTCTGCACAGCAGAGCCAAATTTCTGCTTTCAGTGGGTCTTCTCAACACTCAGAGAGTTGGTCCCCAAGGCCATTGGAGGAGAAGAAGATGAAAGCCATATTTAGGCTGACAGCCCTCTTAGACAAATCAAGCTGTCCTCCTCCTCAGAATTCATTTTCTGTTCCTGCAAGGCCATGATCCACACCGCCTCCAGGTGTCCCCAACTCATTCTCATCCTTGCAGCTTTGCCCACTCTTTTCCTATGGGTGGCCTCTTCCCAAAGAATGACCATATTATTAAGTGAACCCAAATGATAGCAGAAAAGGACATTGAATTGCAGATTTCCAGGCAGAATGAAACGTTTCTTTTCAAGGTTCCCTTAGTACTTTCTTTTTACAATAAAATCATAAACTATAAATCCTACCATGCACAGGCTAGAATTTAGTTCATTTGATTCCATTTTCCTACCACAGTGTGAATGCTTGACCATCTGCCTAAACTGCATCGCTTTATTATTGAACAAGTGATACTCTGGAGCCAGGTTGGCCTGCTCTGCCACTTGATAATAATTTGGTATTGTTTAGCCATGCAATCTCTTTTCATGTTAGTTTCCTCATCTGTTTAATGGGGCTAATAATGTGCCTTACCCTGTTTATTTGAATTGACACTGGGAGTTTGACATGAAAGTGATTTATAAACTGTGAGGCATTAGAAAGATTATTTTTATTCATTGCATCTCATCTTTCTAATGAGGCCATAAATCTCAGTGGGTACATGCTGGTCTTTATTAGCCATTTGATCCTTATCTCCTCGGGGCATAAAGGCAGGGGCCATTATTCTTTGAGCTGTCCTGTGTCAGACACTGTGTTAGGCACCCTAGATGCGCCATATAGTTTTTGTTTAATTCCCATAAAAACTCTGTCCTTCTTATCTATAGACCTGTCTGCCTTCCAAGAAATAACAGATACTCAATAAATACTTCCAGATTCATATATAGTTTCATTTTTCCCACTTTGGGGTTAGTAGTGTAATTAAAGAAGAGAAGTGGTATGACAGGCAAATCCTGCTAATGACTGATAAAATTACAATGGCCACCAAGAAAGCAGAAGATGTATGCTCTATCATGTATTCTACTAAACAGCATCAAACTCCTACCCATAAGCCTGGTCAAATATATAGTGATTGTTCTGTAGCAGGATGTCTATTAACCATGAGGTATTTATTTTTACTAATATTTAAATTCAATACTAAAGATTACACAGACATTTAAGAACAATCTGTATCTCAGAGGGAATTTGGGGGGACATTATTCTTTGCTTAGCACATGTAAAAATGACCTTTATTTGTAGTTTCACACAATCATAATCAGAAAATGTTCTGCCTCCTCCTGGCTCCATTTCAGAATCTAAGATGTAGCATCATAGGCCTGGCCTTTTATTTTTCCCCTCCACCTCAGTACATAATCAGTTACTGCAGTGATTGCCTCTTTACTACCCATAAATACACCATGTCACTGAGACTTCTGCAATTTCTTCCTAACTCGTCTGTCTGCCTCTGTTTGGCCTCTCACAGCCCATAGTCACACAAGTTTTATTCTAAGAATCAAATGTGTTCATTCTCTTTGTCTCCTTCCAAAGCTTCTTCATCCTATGGGATACAGTCCAACTTCCTTTATCTTTAATCTTTCTTTTTGCCTTTCTGCTCTTCCCTCCACTCTAACATACCTACATAACAACATTAAATGTTCCACTTCCACTGATTCATAGTTTTCTGAAACTTTCTTTCCCTCTCACTGTCAGGCTTTACATGAATTGATAAACACACTGTTCCTTTCTGTATCTTGACAGGTCTTATGTTTTTCCAAGAGCCAGGTCAAGAACTAGCATAACAAGGAAGACTTACTTGACCTCCAGTTCTGTAGCCCCAAACCACCTTTTCTAAAGCTAGTTTAGTTCCATCCTCAGAGTTCTCTGAGCTCCCATAACCACAGTAAATGTGGTAGACCTTCAGCTTTTGACAGACACTGGGACCTAAACAAGACCCCAATGTTAAAAATGTGCATTACCTAGATGAACTGCTTCCTTGCAGAAGGAAAAACTGAATCCCAGAAATGTGAAATGAGTTGATCACGTTCTTGGACTACAACTCAAATCTCTCAGCTTTTAGCAATTACTTCTGAAACCAAAGATAAAGAAAAGAAGGAGAAAAAAAAAACAATATTTACAGGGTTCCAGAAATATAACTGCATAGAACTGATTCACACAGACACTGACCCTCTGGTATACTTCTTTTAATCATTTTGCTCTTGTCACCATTCTGCAGAGGAAGCGAGTTCCAGAGTGTCCAACAATCTGAGCTAAGTGAGGGCAAAGTTGGGATTCCATACATATCTCTGCCTCCAAGCAATGAAAGCTTCCCCTTCACACAGCATGTGTTTTGCCTTCACTGGAACCATTCAAAATTATTCTAATTGTTACAGGAAGAAGAATGCGAAAAAGAAGGAAACACAGATTAATACATATATGGCATACATAGGCAAAAGGATTCTATACTCAGCACACTGAATATTCAGCAATAAATGGAGAACTGAGCAAAAAAGTAGAAAAGTGACATTCGCAGATGAAAAATGTATTTGCAAAAGCACTATCACCCTAGTTCCCATAGACATGTATGCAAATGTCATGTACATGGGTTGCTAGGAACCATGACACTAATTAGGGCAAAGATGTCTCTTCCTAGACAAAGTCAGGTGCCACTGCTGTGCCTTTTAAGAATGACTTTTGACCTTCTATGGTAGATTTCTGTAAAATCTTACATTTAAATGTCAGTATTTCAATAAAATTACCTCACATTTGTATAGAACATAGGATAAGAGCATGGATTTTTGCAAAGTTAGACAGAAGAGGCTCTGCCTTTTGTCTTGGCACTTACTAAATATGTGACCTTAGCTTCAATGTCTTCATTTGAAAGATAAGAATAATGTCAATGTCCTTTAAAATTGTCATGAGATTCAAACCTGGTGTTGGAGGTAAAGCACCTCGCGCAGGACATGATATGTGCTGAATCCCTCCCCTTATCTATAATTATAAAGTCCCTCCAAGTGTTTTCATATGTATTTGATCTCACAAGAATCCTGTGGGTTAAACAAGACA
Organism: Lepus europaeus; assembly: GCF_033115175.1. Taxonomy (NCBI): domain Eukaryota; kingdom Metazoa; phylum Chordata; class Mammalia; order Lagomorpha; family Leporidae; genus Lepus; species Lepus europaeus. The sequence goes on from NC_084831.1 coordinate 40,719,259, forward strand.
GATGCTATTTTCCCACATTATGGAGACTAGAGTTCTGTAAGATTTCTTAAAAGCACCTGATAATAATCAAATGATAGAACTGGGGACTAAATCCAGGTTTTCCTAGTTCATGTGGCATCTCATTTGTTTACTCAATAAACACATATCTACATGCTACGTTCTGTGGACATGATAGTAAGACCAGAACTTTGTCCCCATAGAAATTTATTTTGATGTAATAGACTACACACCAGGGTATAAGAAACAGCCATAAAAGGCAGAGATGCTTTGCCACAGAAACTGTAAGTGAGCCAGCTACAAGAAACACATCACAACTCTTGTGTAGGTTCCGTGGTTGCTAAAGAGGGATCCACAAAAGTCTGGCCAGGGTGATGACATGTCCAAAGTAAATGTTATACCAAAGTGCCAGTTAAATGTCACTATAAGAACATAACAAGCCTCCTTCTCCTTCATCTCCTTTGGAATAAGCTGTCTTACTTTAGAAATGTTTCAATGTGTCTATAGAGCTATTTTAGCATTCTCTTAGTTATACCAATCAACACTTCAAAACAAGAGAAACTTGGACATATGTTCTTCCTGATCATGCCTCACGTTGAACTAAAACAGTCTTAACACATTAAAAACACAAAGGAAGTTCTTGCTACTTCCCCCTCACACCTCCCTGCCTCATGACCCAGTTTAGGGACTGATTTTACTTGGCTTATGTAATGCTCTGCTAGTCCCTTCTCCTAACCTTTCTTCCCTCCCTAAAATTGGGGAACCTTGACTATATTCTGTTCTTGCGAGTATTTAAGGGTCCCTTATTGAGTCATTTAGGAAAATCAGCATCAAAAAAGTTTAGCTGGTTCTGTGTCACAAATCCAGGAAATGAACAGGTGACCAATGAACTGCAAGTGAGCTGTAGACTCTCTGTTCATATTCTCTGGTACTTCATTCTACATCATCATGATCCTTTTCCATGTACTCCTATCTACACGGCCAGTGTCTCAGTTTTTCTTTTATCCCTGGCCTAAGGACTAGTATTTCTCTTGTTTCACATCTATAGCCTCTCACATATCCAGGTATAATTTGTCAATCCAGTCTTATGTCATTTCCTCTCCTTCATAAGAAGCTTTCGCAGTATATAACTTAATATGCCAATTCTCTCCACGCAGTGTCTTCCCCATACATGCATATTTCCTCATTCCTACAATCATAATACCCTTGATCTGGGATAATCCCCTCCCAAACTTTGATTTCAGAACCACTAATCCATTCATTCTTCAAGGCTAACCTCAAATATGTCTATGTTACCATTCTCCAATAATGGGAAAATGAAGCAAAAAAAAAAAAATCAATGTGGCTAGAGAGTATGAAATTTCAGTACTAATACTTCCATAATAAAATATAAACTTTGGTAGTCTTGTAGTCATACTTGTCCCTAAAGTTGTGGTCCCTGAGCAGCTCAGGAAGCTTCTCTGGATGACAGTTTCTTCTTCTGCAAAATTGTGGCATTAGCATCAACCTCATATGGTAATATTACCAAGGCTGGCACATGGCAGGTGCTCAATAAAATGACATTTATTCTAATTAGTTATACACAAACAACTTTCAGAAGATTTGGAATGTGATGGATACTGTAGACTCTAGAAGAAAGAAAACACATCTGCTTGAAGGGCTCCTGGAATTCTTAAAGAGTAAAACATCTAAACTCAGACTTGGAAGAAGGTTAAAATGTTCACATGTAAAAACCATAGGAAACCGGCCGGTGCCGTGGCTCAACAGGCTAATCCTCCGCCTTGCGGCGCCGGCACACCGGGTTCTAGTCCCGGTCGGGGCACCGATCCTGTCCCGGTTGCCCCTCTTCCAGGCCAGCTCTCTGCTGTGGCCAGGGAGTGCAGTGGAGGATGGCCCAAGTGTTTGGGCTCTGCACCCCATGGGAGACCAGGATAAGCACCTGGCTCCTGCCATCGGAACAGCGCAGTGCGCCGGCCGCAGCGCGCTACCGTGGTAGCCATTGGAGGGTGAACCAGCGGCAAAAGGAAGACCTTTCTCTCTGTCTCTCTCTCACTGTCCACTCTGCCTGTCAAAAATTAAAAAAAAAAAAACAAAAAAACATAGGAAACCAAGAAGAACTAATAGCACACATAAAGGCATGCAATGAGAAAGTGCACACCTAATTGGATAGTCAAATCACACAGACTGAAAGAAAAGTTACATGACATGATTTTGCTGGAGTTTTAAGCTATTTCATCTATATGTACAAATGTCCATGCAGTGAAGTGAATCATTATATAAATTCTGAATATCATCAGAAAATTTGGAAAACATACCAAGTCCTTTCTGACATGAATCCATGAGATAGTTTTGGTGAGAACAATTTGGATTTTGCCAGCATTCATAGGAGGTATGAATAAGATTCAGGACTTTTAGTGTAAAGGAAAAGCTCAAAGTACCCCCTCCTTTTTTTTTTTTTTTTTTTTTTTTTTCGTTAAGACACCACAGCCTTTTTGGGGCTTTATTAGAAAATTTTTGTGCCAGCTGTCTCTTTTCTCCAACTCACATTCACACAATATGCCTCTCTCTCTTGTTTCTGTTCAGCACTGCACTCAGATACTAATGAGTTTTCGGGAATAGAAAACCCAGTGGAATATTAAAATTGGAAAGAGGAGCTCATTGAGTTAATTTCGCTGAAGTGCATCACAACACACTGAACTGTTATAAGAATGAATATTCAAATAGGAACTCAGTCATGGGAAAATTAATTAAGGAAATGTTATTGCTATTATTGCTTTTTATACATATAAATATGCAGAGACACACACCCATCTATTGGCTCCAGTGTTGACAATAATAAAAATTAAACATTTATGACTCAAATATTCATGATCTCTTGCTAAGTTGTTAAAAGATTTTAAAATTTAAAAGAAATTAATTCTGATTCCAAACAACATTTTCTAAAAGACAAATGTCATCACATCACTCTTTTACTTAAAATTCTACAATGGATTCAAAACATTTTTCAGAATAAAATCAAAAGCTTCAGATAATCCAGGACCCTTCATTATGTGGCTTATATATTCACACTTCTTCTCATTTCCCCTACCTGCATTCTCACAAATAAGTTCACTGTTCCAAATCATCCTGTCTTTGCACATGCTGTGTACCCTGTGTGAAACATTCTCTCACCCCTCTCCTCAACTCATCCTTGCAGATGCAGCTTAGTGTCACATCCTCCACTAGAGAAAGATTCTGTCTTGAGTGTTCCCAGAGCACACTAGGCTCAGTGCTAGTTAGCAAACACTGCACCTACAAAATGCTGGAGGTCATACTAAGCAGCTGCATACTTTATTGACATAGTCTGTTTATTTGGATGCTCATCCACTAGACAGTACATTTACTGACTGATTAAATAACTACTGTATAACAGCACTACGCTCAACACTGGGGTTCAATGATGAACAAAAATGAAGTCAATGCCTCATGTTATCCCTTCCTTCCTTCCTTCCTTCGTTCCTTCCTTCCTTCTTTCCTTCCTTCCTTCCTTCCTTCCTATCTATCTATACATATACAAATGTAGGCATATAGATTATATACATATAATAATTGCATATCCTCAGAGTAATTATTTCTATTTCCCACACCCAGCATCTGAATACTTCTTTAGTGAAGAAATAAGCAAATGAATATGTGGGTGAATATGTTGTTTCTTAATATGGAAGTACAGCAGAGAAGAACACAGATCCTAGGGCTCATAAAAGGTAAAATGTGATGTTTCTGTAAGAAAACCGAATTTGGAACTAAAGTATCGATTTCTAGGCCCTAAACTTGCTAAATTTCTGAATTTGAGAATGTCTTATAACTTCCCCAAGCTTTAACTTCCTAATTCATAAAACAGTAATTCCAGTTGGTTTAAAGTCCAAAGTTTTCACTCTTCATAATACCCAAGGGATAGAATCAAAAATAATACACTGGGAATACCATTCTAGGGGGTCATAGACTTGAGGGCCAATTCAGATCAAGTGGAAGTGCTTTCTGTAAATCTATGTTGGGAAGTTTTCTGATATTGAATCCAGATTTGGCAGAAAGTATAGCTATCATCAAATAGCAGTGTCTGCTCAGGAGGGCAGAGGAGAGTGGCTATGCATGCATTTGTCACCCTATAATACAGTGAGCTTCCACAGAATTATGTTATATAGGAGAGTATGTCCAAAAGTCCATACAAACGTGGAATTAAACTATAAATGCTGGTGAAATTTTTTTAAATTCATACATAGTTTTTATGTATTATACGTATGTCAGAATTTTGTAAAGACACCTCAGAGGTAAGTATCATAAATCTGAGTATGAAATGTAATGAACCAGAATGGAATGCAAAGAAGGGAATATCAGTCTGGTTAACTGGACCATATACAAAGTTTGTGTGAGAAGGGGGATTCTTTTTTTTTTTTTTAAGCTACTTAGAGTGATCTGTTGTTTAGGAATGTTCTGTTTTCTTTCTAGACTATGAATGTCTCATTTCTGGCATATGAGATAAGGTCGATAATGTTTATTGGACAAATAAATAAATGAATGAATGAACAGGTATTCTGCTTCCTCTCTGCATGACCTTGGCCAGGTCCTCAATGTAACAGTCAAATTATACCTTGATATGACATTCAGCAGAATGTCATTATACAGAACACTGATCTCAGTTAGACCTTAACCTTACCACCATCCAGATAAATGGATTGGCATTTGCTAATATGACTATTTTACAAATGAGGAAGCCGAGGCTCAGAGATTAAGTGGCCCCTTTTGTATGAATCTATATTGTCATCAGTTTCATTATCACTGAAAAAAAAAAGAGGAGAATAATTCTTAGTGCTTACCTCTTTAAACTGAGAAGCATTCTTTGCATATAAGGCAAGATCTTGATAATGCTCTACTTTCGGGGAATTTCGAGTTCTTTAGCTCATTTCATTCTCATTTCATTCTCAAAAAACCTGCAGCAGTGAGTTTTTATATCTAAATCTAATTGATATGGGAACTAATGCTCCAGTCCCAATGTCACTAAGCTATAAAGGAGTAAAACCACTGTGTGTCTCTAAAATCCATGTTTTTTCTTTATACATAGACCTTTTCTTCCATAGGAGATTTCTGTTACAATAATGCATGCTTTTTAAAGTTTTTCTCTGAAGATCTGAGGCATTAGATGTGGTGTATGGCATATACAAACACAATTGCTTCAAGGGAGACAGGTTTCTGGTATGCATGTGATTCTTCATAGAATTACACAAACTTGGAGGCAGTGGGTAGGAGGAAGCAAATGGGTGTATGTACTGGGGTCAAGAAGGTGCATTCTTCCAGACCAACATCACTGAGATTAGGAATGTCAAAATCTGAGACTGCACACAGAACTTCTAGGATAACCAAAGATTACCAAAGGCTTGTGAAATACTGTCTATTGAAAAGCAGGTTTCATCAAATCATCCATAGCTCCCTTGATTTCTTGGGCCTGCAGCTCCAGGCTTTGTTCCAGGGGACACAGATGAGCCCTTTATTCTATTGTCTAAACAGGAAAATTATGGTTCCCTGAGGGGAAAAGACTTGGGTCTGAGGCTCAACTTTTTATCAATCATGTTAATTTGGAAATAAGCTATTGGTTTGACTTTGTATTCATCAGAGTCAAAGGTGGATTATGTTCCTTTGGTCCCCTTTGTCCTTAATTAACAGCCATTGAATTCTCATATTAATTAGTGGGGCTGAGAGATATTTTGCCTCACCCTTCACCATGGTAGATAATTAGAAGTCCCATTTAATAAAATAGCTTCATTTATAATTTCTATAAACCTATTATAAAAACAATAAACATGATTATAGGGCAGCTTCCTTTCCTCTCTCAATATCCCATCACAATTCTTGTCCATTTCCATAAAGGACTTAGAATTGCACAGGGAGCACAGACTCACAAAGACTGCATACTAACTTTGGATGTGATCACTCAGAGTGATCACAAAAGTGCTCTTGACAAGAAAGGAAGAGACCTACTTGGACTAGAAATGGGATGTAGTTTCATAGGCCTGGAACTCCTTTTATCTATTTTAATTTCAATAAAAAACTGAAAACTTTGTTTTTAATTGGACTGGAAATATCCATAAAAGGTTTAAAATGGGCTATTCTGACATTTTTGGCTCAACTCAGTTTAGTATTTTGAAGTCTATGCTGCATGTTGAGCAGAAAGCATGAGAGATACAGAGATGAATGAGGAATAATGTCTGCCCTCAAAGCTTTTGCTGTCTAATGGAAGGGGCAGTCCTTAAGCAACCTAGTCAGATCCAAAGAGAGTCTTATAGGTTAAGAGAAGGAAAACATCTCCACTGGCAAAATATTCTCCAAATCAATAACCTGCACTCCCCCCAACAGACCAGACTGTGTTTCTTCTAGGTCCTCCTACTTCACTGTTGACTTCTCAATCATATCACTTAGCAAAAGATGTTTATTTAATCCACAATGAAGGAAAGCTTTATTATGACAGCAACTAACTGTGTCTTAGTTCAGAATTCCGGGAGCTGGCATACTGTGGGCACTTAATACATATCTATTGAGTGAATTCTGAATATTGAATGAACATTTGGGCATTATTAGTCAGACTTCCAATAAGAATAGTGACTTTACCCAGACAAACTCTTGAAATACACAACTTTTAACAAAAATTCTCTTACAATCAATTCCTTGTTCTATTTGTGGAAAATACAGAGATGGAGAAATGAGAAATCGATGAGTTGATACCAACACCAACTGTTTTGATCTTAAATTTACTGCTCTTCCCACTCTAAAATACACCTCTACTCTGTTCTCTCTAAAGTTCATCCTCTCTTCAAAAGTATACTTGGGATCCAGTCATAAAAGATCTTCCTTCCAGAATTTCCACACAAGCTTCAACTTCCAAGGACAGTTGGACAGTTGGTGTTGCCTAGGCTAATAGGGGGCTTTTTTTTTTTTAACTTGGGGGACTTGAATTCTTGAACTCTCTATTTCTTGGCACCCCTTAAAGACAGTTTTCTGCTTCTTTTCTGTACTCCTCAACATTTTTTTTTGCTCTTACTTGATCCAAATAAACCTTCACAATTATTCAATATAAAACTGCTCCCGTATTCTGGGCTGGTTAACTAATTAGGGCTTCAAACGTTGTAACTCTCTTCTCCTCTAAAGGGTGTAACACATAAGTGCTCAAAACTATGGATTAATTTTCATTTTCAGTGTCCTGAAAATAACTGCAAAATCTGCCCTTTCAGAAATCTTACCATGTCAAGAAGTCTACACTTGTCTCTATTTCCTCACCACTCATTTGTTTTTCAACCTCCTGCAGTATGGCTTCTACCACTGAAATTTTCTCATTGATTCTCCACATGGTCCATTCCAATGATTCTTCAATGTCCTTATATACCTAATTTTCTGCATAATTACAAATAGTTGAGGAGTCTGTTTTAAAACACCCTCTTCAAAACTCAATTTGCAGGAGCTGCTTGGTTGTCAGGCTGGGCCAGGACTTGGAGAAAGATTGAGGGCTGGTGGAGAAATAGCTAAGTTAATTGTCAGTTGTGATAATATTTTTAGAGGTGTATGCTTATGTTCATATTTTTAAAATTGAACATTTTAAAAGTGTATAATTTCTGTTGCTGTGGTCTGAATGTTTGTGTCCCCCTAGAATTCACATATAGAAATCCTCACTCCCAAGATGATGCTCTTAGGAAGTATGGCTTTGGAGAGGTGATTAGGTCATAGGATTAGTGTCCTTAATAAAAAGACCTTACAGAAATCACTCATCTCTTTCACCCTGTAAGGACACAGGCAGAAAGAGCCATCCACATATGAGAAAGTTGGTTCTCAACATACAATGAATCTTCTGCATCTTGATTTTGTATCTCCTAGCCCTCCAAAACTGGATGAAAATACATTTCTGTTTATAAGGTACCCAGTTTATAGTATCTAATACAACAAATAGACTAACACAATTGTGTATCAACTAACTGTAGTTTGATTGTTTGTGTCCCTCTAAGAGTCAGGTTGCAACTTAATCCCCAGTTCAATAATCTGAACAGGTAGGACTCTCCAGGGAGGTGCTTAGACCATGAATGGTATTAGTGCATTTACCAAAGGGCTTGAAGGATTTCACTATTTTGCCCTTTTGCTTTTCTGCCCATTCACCATATGAGAACCTGGCCTATGCCCATTCTGCCATGTGAAGATACAGCAACAGGTGCCATTTTTGTAGCAGGAAATGATCCTTTTACCAGACAACAAATTTGTGGGGCTTTCATCTTGAACTTGCCTTTATCTTAGACTACTCAGCCTCCAGACTACAAGAAATGTATTTCTATTATTTATAAATTACATGGTTTAAAATATTTTGTTACAGAAACCCCAAATGACTTGAAACATACCCCAGTAAATGTATTTTTCTTAAAAAATCCTGGTTTTCACTCCAAATATCTGAGCATTTCTTTTTAGTTTCCCCAAGTGAAAAATTTAGCATTAAGCCTTCAGCCTTGACTGCCTGCCTTCACAAATATGAGTTTTGCCTATTTACCTACTTCTGAGATGATAGTCATATAAGTAATCAGCAAATAATTACAACTCATACATAATATATTCCATTATTAGATTTAATAAATAAAAAGGAACATTGCAAAATCTTATTTTTTTTCTTTCCTCTATTGCTGTTTCTATTATTTTTTTTTTACCTTTATAAAATCACTTCTGCTCTAAAGCTGGCCAAGAAAATAGGAAAGAGTATAATTTTATCTCTTTGTCAGATAAATAAAGCTGAAATTAGCAAGTTTAGTATAGATGACAAACCCACAAGGAAGGTCATATAAAGAACACTGCTGAAGGCTTTCCTTTCCAAGTGTTTCTAAGTTAATGGCTCAAGTTTGGGGAGATTTGGATGTTTTGGATGTTTACTTTCATTTATGTGTTAGATATAGATTTTTAAAGCTAATTCAGTTTACACGCACACAGAAGAAAGTTAATGTGTCACTGTCAACGTCACTAACAATATTTTTGTCTTCCACCTCTATATCCTTTTCTTTACCACTATTACCCCATTACTAACATTCATTCAATGCTTTCTATATGCCAAGGCCCATGTTAAATATCTGTCTTCTCATCTGATTTTCACAACTTAAGGTCCAATCAGTTTGCTCATTTCACAGATAAGGAAACTGAAATACAGAGAAGTTAAATAGCTTACAAAAGCTAAATATGACATAAACCAGCACTGATCCAATATTCACTGCTATGTTTCAAACATAATTTTCCAAACATATGCAGACATTTAAACCCAAAGTCTGTGTTAATGATATTAACAGGGCACAAACAGTGTTTGTGGTGATTTGTGGTTTGGCCTAGTGAGAAGTATTCAGGTCATTGAAGATATGTCTTCAAAGGTAGTTCTCACCAGAAAGTTGGTAATAAAAGCCAAGTTAAACCCAGCCAACTCCATCTCTGCCTCTTAATTTGCCAAGTAATGTTCCTTTGCCCATGCTGTACCACTACAACTGTCACCTTAATCAAGGGAAAACAACTGGGGCCACTTGTCTTGAAATTGAGTGTTAAAAATTACGAGCTAAATAAGACTTTTCTCTTTATGAAGTTAGTTTCCTTGGATATTTTACTATAGTGATGGAAAGATGACTAACAGAAAATTGGTACTGAGGAGTGGAGTCATTACTGTATTTATACCTGAAAATGCGGAGGACCACTTGGAATTGGTTTACTGGAGAAGCTTGGAAGAGTTTGTAAAATCAGGATAGCTAAAACCTAGAATGTCCTAAGTAGAGCAATGAGGATGATTCTGGTCTGGGTTCAGAAGGAACATGATATAAAATGTGGACAGTAAAAGCCATGCTGATGAGGTTTCAGACAGAAATGAGGATTCTATTTGGAACTGGGCTACAGGCCACCCATGTTACACGATGGCAAACCACCTGATTCTATTGTGTCCATGTTTTATGGCTCTGTGGAGAGCAGAACTTAAAGCTGATGGATTGATTAATTTATTAGTTAGAGGAGATTTCAAAACAACAGAGCATTCAGGCTATGGCGTGGGTTTTACTTACTGATTTTTGTCATTTTTTACAGTGAGAATTAGAGCAAAGTGGAGTGTACTAGAAAGATTTGGAAAATCTGAAGCTTGGCCAGAGAAGGAACAAGAAAAAGCATGGTTGACACAGGGGAGTCTGGCATATAAGCCACTTGCTAAGGAGATGAGTGCAGGTAAAAGAGAATTCTGCTAACTGACAAGACAATATGAAAAGGACCTCAAGGGCACCTCAGAAATCCTTGAAGAGACTGCCTTTTCCAACATGAGCAGAGGTCTAGAAAGGCAGAATCATTTCACGGAACTCCAGGGTGCTTTCCATGGACTTGTCTAACACCACCTCAGGATGAATTTCCCTGTGTTTAACTGGCAAAACACTTCAGGGGTTTGGTTCAAGCAGGCGCAAGTGTTCCTGGTGCCAGCAGAAGACCTTGGCATTATCTACCTGATCCTGGTTTTGCAGGTGTGTAAAATGCAAGAGTTATAGGATTATGGCAGCTTCCGCCAAGATTTCAAAGGAAAGCCTTGGAGGCCAGGCACCATTGTGCTACTATAGGGTTGCAGTTATTTAATGGAGTCCCTGATGGGGTGATGCATAGTTGAGCTGTGGGAGTCAAGTTATTGTGGAGAACCTAGGAGGTTAAAATGACCAACCACATGCAACACGTGCTGTGGAAAGCCACCGACATCAAAGTATAGCCTCAGATGGCAGAGAGTAACAGCCGTGGAAGTCCAGGCGGAACCTGTTATAGAAGCAGAGCCACTGCAGAGAGCCCCAGATAGGCCAGGAACAAGCAGAAAAATAGCGTCAGAGTTGCCATAGAGACATCCTACCAGGGCAATGCCAAGCGGAGCTGCAGAAATGAATCTCCAAACTGAGAACTGAAGCATGGGCTGTGACATGCAAAGCCATAGGAGTGGGGCTGCCCCTAGCACAATGTCTCCAGTATACCAGATATGGAGGTGCAGGATTTAACGTTCTCCTTATTTCTTTTGTTTTATCGTGGTCCCAGTTAATTGTATCTATTTGTTGCCCTCATTTAAAACATTATTAATTTATTATTTATTTATTTATTTGGAAGGCAGATAGACAAGAGAGACAGAGGCATAAAGAGAGATATTAGCTCTTGGGGTTCATTCCCCAGATACCACAACAGTGGGTGCTGAGCCAGACAAAAGCCAGAAGCCCGAAATTCTACCCAGGCCATCCATATGGGTGGTAGGGACCCACGTACTTCAGCCATCACTGATGCTTCCCAGGATGTGTATTAACAGGAAGCTAGAAGCTAGAGCAGAGCCAAGACAAATCACTAGTCACTGGGGACATGGGCTGATAGTGCTCAGAGTGGCATCTTAACTACTGCCCAAACGCCCACCCTAGTTATTCCTTTTTAAAATAGAAATTTGTATCCTGTTCCTATTCCAGCAGTGTACCCTTGAAGTTTATAACTCTATTTTAATTTTATAGGGGTGCATAGCTGTAGGAGTTTTGCCTTGAGTTTCAAATGAAACTTTAGGGTTGGAATTTTGAACTAACATTGAAGTGAATTGAAACTTCGGAACTTGTGTGAGACAGACATGCCTTCCAGGGAGCCAGGGGCAGAATACTATGGTTTGAAGATGATTTGGTTCCCAAACTCATGTAGATGTTTTAATATCAAATTCATAAGTTAACTTAATGGAAACTTAGTGTGTGTATATGGACTCTTAGTTTTATTATAACAGAGCAATTTGTATGTTTTTTAAATACATATTTATTTAAAAGGCAGAGTGACAGAGAAAGAAGAGACAGAGATCTTCCATCTGCTGGTTCACTCTACAAATGGCTGCAAAGCTGGGACTGGACCAGGCTGGAAACAAAATCCCAGAATTCCATTCAGATCTCCCACATAGATGACAGAAAGTACTTGGGCCAAGTTCTGCTGCCTTCCCAGGTGCATTAGTAGGGAGCTAGATTGGAACCAAGCAGCCAGGACTTTAGCACTTGAATATGGGATGCCAATGCCCTAAGCGTCAACTTAACCAGCCATGCTACAATGCAGGCCCCACTTTATATATACTTTCAGCATTTAAAGCTGGGAATCATCTTTCCTTCCAGTGAAACAAAAAGAAAATTTAAAAATAAATAAGATTACAATAGAGAATGCCAATTCTAAAGATCCTATAGTCTCTTGTGATTCTCACATTAAGTGACAAAGTTTAAGTCATCATTAGGAGAGAATTTTATTTTTAAAAGTGTCATTTAAACTGCAAGTGTGTCCATTAAACATCACAATTAAACATGCAAAGGAGAAGCCATGTTGTCAAAATGCCCACTTAACCCACCCAAACATCTCAAACCCACCCTTTGCTGACCTTCTATAACTCCATTTTTAAGTTTTTCTTTTTTAAACAAGAAAAGTAGACAGATGGATGTTGGTAAATGCTGACTGTCCGTATTCACAAACATAGGGTAATCGCTGAACCCAAAATACAAAGAAATGAGGAAAACAGCTAGAATTCTATGCAGTACAACATAGGACCCTAATACTTTCCAGCTTCCAACAGAGAGAATGTTTCCTTTTTTCCCACAGATCATGGTGGTATTGATTTCATACAATTTTTGTCAAAACAAGAAGGGATACAATGAATTGGAATAGAAAGAAGTATAGATGATTTACCCATTGTATTCTCCTCAAAGAATTTTCCCCCTAGTAAGGTGAGAACCATGGAATAAAGAAGAGACCTCAAAAATAGGGTAACTGAGACAAGAGGAAAAAAATAAAAGTAGAAACACTGCAACTTGTTCCTGTATTTGGGAATACAGGAGAGAGAGAGAGAGAGAGAGAGAGAGAGAGAGAGAGAGAGAGAGAGAGTCTATTAGTCACCTCCTTCATCCTCCTCTCCTTCCCATTCATCATCATTTTCATCTTCATCACTTTCATCCACCCTCATCCCCTCCTTCATCAGTATCTTCCAATCCTTCCTCCTCTTCCTCCTCCTCTTCTTCCTCCTCTTCCTTTCCCTTCCTCATCATCCGTTCAGGAATCAAGCAGTGTTGTAATGGATTTTTGTCAAATATCACCTTTGATGGTCTCTCCTGACACATCTGCATCGGCATCAGAATGATCGCTAATCATGCCAGGTAGAGAAGCTCTTTGGTTCCTCAAGCTGCCTCTTCCTGCTGGCTTTGTTCTGTGTTTGATTTCAACATTCCGTCAAATCTTCTCCAAATTTCCATTTGATTACAGTTGATTTTGAAGATGGATCACCACTCGCATTCAGATGAAATTCTTTGGACAGAACTTATTATCAAATTAGGATTTTCAAATTAGGATTCATAGAAATAAAAATCTATTCTGTAGTATGATGTAATATTTTGAAAATCTGTCTATTCAACAGCTCGAATCATACATCCCCTCTTTATCTCCTCCCCAGGCAGTGAAGATCATTGCAGATGGTTGACAAATGCTGTTACCCAAAATTTGGGGATTTGGTGATTGATCCCTACTTCTTCTTAAGTAAATGGTTGCCAGAGTTTGTTATATTTCTGATCTACTTGCACAGTATCACTGGCTTGCTCATTACGTCTATTTCATCTTGTACCTCATCAATACTTTCAATTGCTTCTTGTTGTTCTTTTTTAATTCCTTTGGCAAATCTACAAAGCCCAATGTGTCTGTTGTCCTCAGGACAGGAGCTTGTCCTGGTTTCTTCATTTGAGGTAACAGTGAGGATACACATTTTTATATTTTTACTTTACTACCTAAGCAAAAAGTCATTCATTGCAGTGTTCTGAAGCTTTTATCCTATATTTTCTTCTAGGAGTTTCATAGCTTCAGTTCTTACCCTTAGACCTTTAAATCATTTTGAGTTATTTTTTGGTGTGAAAGTCCATCTTTGTTCTTGCATGTGTGTATCCAGTTTCCACAATATCAACTGTTGAGCAGACTAGACTCTCTTCATTGCATAGTCTTGGTACCCTTGTCAAAGATCATTTGACTATAAACACAAGTGTCTACTTTTTTGGTGTCTATTCTACTCTCTATCTTAATGCCTGTGCCATACAGTTTTGACAACTGCTAATTTGTAATGTATTTTTTTTAAGATGTATTTATTCATTTGAAAGTCAGAGTTACACAGAGAAGGAGAGGCAAAGAGAGAGAGAGGTCTTCCATCTGCTGGTTCACTCTCGAATTGGCCACAAAGGCCGGAGCTGCGCCAATCCAAAGCCAGGAGCTTCCTCTAGGTCTCCCACATGACTGCAGGGGCCCAAGGAAATTGGGCCATCCTCCACTGCTTTCCTAGGCCATGGCAGAGAGCTGGATCAGAAATGGAGCAGCCAGGACTTGAACCAACGCCCATATGGGATGCCAGCACTGCAGATGGTGGCTTTACCCACTATGCCACAGCACCTGCCCCCTGTAATATATTTTGAACTCAGTTAGTGTGAAGCCTCTAGCTTTGTTCCTTTTCCCTCAACATTGTTTTGGCTATTTAAGGTACTTGGCTTCTAAAATGTTTCTGGAATAATGACTGAATAAGATTATTGTTCCACCCAAATTATTATGTTGCAATTGAACATCTCATCTATCTTTTTTTTTTTTGTAATGAGTCTCTTTAAATACAACTGTCACTTACTGTGCCTCAATTGTGCAAATGTTGCAACAGTCATACCATTCAAACCAAGCCTTTGACTTTAATATTAAGACAACTCCTTGGAGGATAACATTTCCTAGGAGAATTGAGCTATTCCTGTGCCCTTCTCTTTGCTGTCACAAGAATGAGTATTTGCTCACTGTACTTTTTTCTCTCCTTGGTTTTCAGTGTCATGGGATTTTCTGCATCATCAGCCAACATCCCCTCACCTAGGTATCCTCTTTGGCTAAAAACACAGGACAAATTCAGGAATCTGTTATCAAAATTAAATTTACCAAGTCTAACCAGTCCTTTGGGAAGTCAGGAGGGAGCACTAATCCTCAGTGGAAAGTGCTGAAGATTTCTTAATTAAACAGGGTTATAAAATTAGATTTAACTTCATACCTGAAATTTCAAATGAATTTCCTTGGTGAGGAAGCTGTAATGACTTTATGAATGACATTTTATTTTTATTTTGTAAAGACCTGGCATTAAATGTCATTGCATTTTCAATACAACATAAGAATTAATTTCTCATTTGTTTAGAACAGATGTTTTTGCACCTCAGTGCACTCATATACATTCAAATAATTACAGTAAATTTTTTCACTGCTCACTAAAAGAAACTTTGACAAAGTAGAATATGACCAGGATTGTAAAATACTGCAATACTTTTTTTAAAAAAAGATTTATTTATAAATCTGAAAGGCAGAGTGACACAGAGAGGGAGAAATAAAAATGAGGAGAGAGGGAGGGAGGAAGGGGAGGAGGGAGGGAGGGAGGGAGGGAGAGAGAGAGAGAGAGAGAGAGAGAAATCTTCCATTACTTAATCACTTCACAAATGTTCACAACAGCTGGGGTTGGGCCAGGCTGAAGATAGGAGGACTGTATTCTTGGCTACTGGCTCTGACACTAGCCAAGAGGGTATTTCAGAATGAACTGACAGATAGAAGCATTCTCTCTCTTTCTCTTTCTTTCTTTTTCTTTCTCTCCCCTCCCCTTCCTCTCCCTCTCCTTCTCCCTCTGCCTCTCTCTCTCATGCTATGTTTCTCTAACTCTTGAATAAACATTCACTTAAAAAAACATGGGCATAGGTTTTGAATACACATTTATTAGAGGAACTTACAAGTGACTAAAATCATATGCAAAGATGCTCAATATCACTAACCATCAGGGAAGGATATATTGAAATCACAGTGTGATATTACCTCACACTCCTTGGGGTGGCCACTACCAAAAGGAAGGAAGGAAGGAAGGAAGGAAGGAAGGAAGGAAGGAAGGAAGGAAGGAAGGAAGGAAGGGAGGGAGGGAGGGAGGGAGGGAGGGAGGGAGGGAGAGAGGGAGGGAGGGAGGAAGAAGGAAGAACGAAGTCAGGAAATCCAGCACCTAACAAATCCTGGAAAAGATGGAGAGCAATCAGCACCTTTGCATATTGCTGGTGGAATTTTAAAATGGTTTCTATGGAAAACAGCACAGGGTTTCGAAGTTACCTTGTATATCCAAAGGAATTGAAAAAAGAATCTCACACAGAGATATTTCTACACTCACATTAATCGCAGCACTACTTATACTAGCTTTAATGCGATCTTTAAATGTCCATTGATGGGCAAATGAATTTTAAAAATGTGGTAAGTATCAATGGTATTCAAAGAGGTTACAGAAGATACACATAATGAAAAAAATTATGCATGGATTTCAAAATGTTCTAGACAAAAATGAACTTGTATTAACTTATTATAATGTGTCTAAACAGGATCTAGCTTGAACCACTAACGAAGATAAGACATCAGCTTGAACAGAGCCACTATCAAAGCAACATGAATTTTGCTAAAATTGAAGCACAAATACTGTAAAATTTGTGGTACAGTATGAGTGGTAGAATGGTGAAATCATTGATGCTTTCCAAAAAGTTTACAGAGACAATAGAATTTGTCAATTGGAAAACTTGTTTTTAGAAGGGACAAGACAGTGTTGATGATGAAGCCTACGGCACAAATTTGTGAGGAAAAAAATAATCTCATTCATGCCCTGATTGAAGAGGACTGAAGATTAACAACAGAAAGAGTAGCCAATACCACAGACATCTCAATTACACACTGTGAATGGAAAATTAAAATTGAGCAAAATGTCCACTCAATGGCTGCAAAAGAATAGCTGCAAACAAAAGCGGTTTTAAGCAGAAACCTGAAACACCTGGGATGAAGATCCTGACACCGAATACAAAATGTGGCTTTTCCAATATTATCCTAAAGATGAGACACAATCATAACAATGGCTACCAGGAGGTAGAATGGGTCAGTCTAAGCAAAAGCACACCAGTCTAGCCCAAAGGCCATGGCAACAACTTCCTGAGATGCTCCAGGCATTTTGCTTTTTGGCTTTCTGGAGGGCCAAAGAACAATAACACCTGTTATTTTGAGAGTGTTTTAATAATATTACTCAAAGATTTACTGAAAAACCATGGAAAGTTTCACCAAACAGTCCTTCTCCACCATCACATTGCTCCTGTTCACTCCACTTGTCAAACATGGGCGATTATGTTAGAGTTTTCGTGGGAAATCATTCAGCATTCACCTTCCAGTCCTGACTTAGCTCTTTCCAGCTTCGCTTTGTTTCTCAATCTTCAACAAACTTTAAGAGGCACCCGGTTTTCTTCAGACAGTAATGTAAAGAATCTGTATTGACATGATTAAATTCTTAGGAACCCCAGTTCTTTAGAGACAGACTAAATGGCTATTATATTATCTTCAAGATGTGTCTTGAGGGGTTGGTGTTGTTGTGTAGCAGGTAAAGATGACACCTACAATATTGGCATCCCATATGGGTGCCAGTTCTGTCCCAGCTGCTCGGCTTCTGATCCAGCTCCCTGCTGATGGCCTGGATAAAGCAATGTAACATGGCCCAAGTGTTTCAGCCTCTGCCACCCATGTGGGAGACTTAGATGAAACTCCTGGCTCCTGGCTCTGTCCTAGCCCAGCCCTGGCCATTGTGGCCATCTAGGGAGTGAACCAGCAGATGGACTATCTCTCTCTCTCTCTCTCTTTCTCTCTAACTCTTTCAAATAAATAAATAAATCTTTTAAAAAATTTTAAAAAATAAAGTGTCTTGACAGTGTTCATGTTGAAAAATAACGCTTTCATTTATTACTTTTATCTTTTAATTACATTTCCCATGAACTTTATGAAGCCCATATATACATATAGGGAATTATATATATATATGGACATACATATTTTTATATGTATATATAAAAACATGGGATATTATTTAGCCTTACAAATAAAGGGAATTCTGTCAAATGCTGCTAATGTTGGATGAACTTTGTAGGACATTAGGTTAAGTGAAACAAGTCAATCACTAAAGAAAAAATACTGAAACATTTCACTTACATAGTAATCTAAAATAATCAAATAATGAAAACTAAAAATAGAATGGTAGTTGCCAGGAGTCTTGGAGAGGAATAAATAAGAAGCTATTGTTCAGTAGGCAAAGAGTTTCAGCTTCCCAAGATGATAAACTTCCCAGAGATCTGTTGTACAACAATGTGCCTATAACAATACTGTGGGAAGTGTCACTATACTCTAAAATCTGTATATACAAAATCATGAAATTGAAATTTGTTCACCTTATATAAATTAAAAATTGCTAAAATTTTTTTAAGAATCCAAAAAATTAAGAGGGTAACTTTATCTTATGTGCTTTTTGCGATAATAAATATACAAAAAAATACACCATGTCAGCCCTGGGGACTCACCTATGAATGACATGGATGAGGGATCCCAGGGGAGACTAGGGAGGGTAGGAGCATGGGGTAAGAAAATATTAGCATAGGAGACTACAGAAGCATTGCAAATAAAGAGAATAACCTGAACTAAAGGGTAGGTTAGAGACTGGTATATTGGGAGTACTGTATACAGTTTATTGTATACAGTTTATTGTTCATGGAACATAAAATAAAGAGTTTTACATATGAGCTTAAAAGGTTGCATAGGCCTTGTTAAGGACTATGGTCTTCATTCTATAGATACTTGGGAATCATACATCTGTTTGAAGTAGGGAAATACCACACTAAGATTTATATTTCAGAGAGAACATGTAGGGAATGGATGTGAGCAAGATAAGGCTAAAACCAGGGAGGCCAGACTACATTCAAATGAGAGATAGTAACAGACCTGGTATAGAGTCAGTATGGATAGACAGTATGGTTTAGATTAAGAAATACTTAAGAGACAAATTCAGCACACTTTATAATAGTACAAGTATGGGGCTTAAAAAAAGTTGAAGGCATTTTTTTCTTTAGCACACAAAGGCATAAGAATACCAAAAAAAGGGGAAGTTGAAAGATGAGGTACATATTTGCAGTAAAAATATTGTTGTCTTTTGGATATGTTGAAGGTACTATGGATACATGTGTTGATATCTAACAAGAATTTTGATATATGGAATTAAAGAATAAATAAAAATTTGGTTAGAGGAGCATCAGGGGCTGGCACTGTGGTATAGCAGGTAAAGCTGCTGCCTGCAGTGCCAGCATCTCATATGGGCGCTGGTTCGAGTCCTGGCTGCTCCACTTCTGATCCAGCTCTCTGTTATGGCCTGGGAAACAGTATAAGATGGCTCAAGTCCTTGGGTCCCTGCATCCACATGGGAGACCCGGAAGAAGCTCCTGGCTCCTGGCTTTGGATCAGCACAGCTCCAGTCATTGTGGCCCATTGGGGAGTGAATCAGCAGATGGAGGACCTCTCTCTCTCTCTGCCTCTCTTTCTCTCTCTCTGTAACTCGGACTCTGAAATAAATAATTTTTTTTTAAAAAAGAAGAGCATCGATTTTAGTATCAGCCACATATAAATGGCATCTACAATTATGAAAGATAATAAAATTTAAGGAGAAGCTTAAATCAAAAACAATAATGAGTGAGTGACAAAAATCCAAGGAACATTTTTTTGAAAGATTTATTTTATTTACTTGAGAGACAAGTTATAGAGAGAGGTAGAGACAGAGAGTGAGGTCTTCCATCTGCTGGTTCAATCCCCCAACGGCCGGAGTTGCGCCAATCTGAGGCCAGGAGCCAGGAGCTTCTTCCAGGTCTCCCACGTGGGTGCAGGGGCCCAAGGAGTTGGGCCATCTTCTACTGCTATCCCAGGCCATAGCAGAGAGCTGGAATGGAAGAGGAGCAGACGGGTCTAGAACCAGTGCCCGTATGGGATGCTGGCGCTTCAGGCCAGGGCGTTAGCCAGCTGCGCCATAGCGCTGGCCCCAGGAACATCATTTTTAAGGAGAAAAGTGAGAAAGAGAACTTATAATGGAGAGTTATAGATAGGAGAGCAATAGAGAAAGGATGGATGTATTGGAGGGAAGACAGGAGAATTTTTGTCATGAAGTCAAACAATAAAAATTGTGAGAGGGAAAAAATGAAAAGTGTGCAATTCCAGAGTCATTATCACAAGATAATGACTGAAAATGTCCCTATATTTGGTAATCTGGAATGTAAAAAAGTTTTGGTCACCTTAATGAGAGCAAATTCAGTAAAGGTAAGGATGTCAGCCGAGGACTAAATGAAAATTGCACCAAGATCCATATACTGGTGTATGGGAGACCTAGAAGAAGCTCCTGGCTCCTGGCTTCAACCTGGCTCAGCACTGGCTGTGGTGGCCATTTGGGAAGTGAACCAGTGGATGGAAGACTTCTCTCTCTCTCCTCTTTCTGTAACTCTGCCTTTCAAAATAATAATAATAATAATAATAATAATAATAATAATAATAAAAAGACTTGGGGGGTTTCAGATATCATATGATATTTTGTCTTAGAGGTTACAACCTAACAGCCTCTGGCAATGTCCATTCTCTACTCCCAACTCCACTGCCCTGGTGAGCCTCTAAACTGTTACCATGGTCCTCCAAGACAGCACAGAAAATCTCTGGTAAATCAAGATCTTAACTTATTTCAGATCACATATCCCTTGAAACTGTTAGTGCTATACTCAAGGCTTTAGAACAAGGTCTTCCTCATACTCTGCCAAGAGATTCTTCTCTTGATACAGTTATTCTAAGGTAAGGCAAATTATAATAGCTTTTAAGAGTACACTAAATATTTATGTTTGATATATTATAATCTACAACACTCTTTTACAATTTTTTCTCTTATTTTATCCTTCTTAAACAACACACCTTATAAAAACAGTAATGTTACTCACTTAAAACCCAGTGACAACACAGAATGTGTCCCCTGGCCCCCTAATTCAAAATCTCCTGCACAGACACTTCAGAATACATCGCAGTGCTTGGTGAACTCTGAGTGTTATACATATGTGAGCACTCATTACATTGAGACTCATATTTGTACATCTTCTCTAGTGGCATTATTGACTCAGAAAGGTGAAATGATTGTCCAGGATCACATGGCTATTGAATGGCAGAGTTTTTGTCTCCTAATACTTTATTGTGTGATCTTTGCCTTATTCTTGGGTACAACTGCTAACAGCGCAGCATTTTACAATGGCTTTGTGTTGGCTAGTTCTCTTGTGCTATGAATATCATGACGTTGGCATATAAACAATAGTCCAGAACCAGAATTAGGGATTGTCCAATAAGGCCTGTGAAATCATTTGGTCTGGCCCAGCCAAGGCAACACAGGTGGGATTTAAACATCATGAGATCTATAGCAGGCTAATTTTTAGGTTGATAATTTTGTATAGCCCATGAGTGATGTCATACATATTCAGAGTAGCTCTTGGCAGAAAAAAAGGTTCTCCATCCCACATCTAGACCAATTCCATCTTTCCCATTCTTCTTATCTCCTCATTAAACTATGGTTTTGACCGAACAGCTTCTCTAAATTCATTTCTTCTTTCTTCTCCACATGGCTTTAACTTATTACTAAAGTGACTCCTTGAAAGCCCCTTATTTTCCCTTTCAAGGACACAGAGGAGGGAAGCATAGAATTTTTTCTTTATAAATAAGGTTGACCCTCTTCCTCATTGTTCCTCATGTCCCTTAAACAACCTCCATCCATCTATATTTAGCACCTATCAATTCTCACTTAACTGTCTTATTCCAACATTATTCTGGAAACATTTCAACTCCACAGAAACTGAGCAAATGTCTGCTTCCTCTGAATGTGTTAAATAAACTATAGGTTATGTAGTATAAATACTAGATCCTACCCCTGGCCCCAAGGTCAGTCTCACTAGAAAAGTAGTGAAGGATTGGGAGTAGGGAGATAGGATTTAGAAAGGTATTTTACTGGGAGCCAACAGAACCTGGCACAGGTCCCATTTCCAGCATGCCCTATTAAAATGATCATAGATCGGTCACAGCTCCTCTGTGAATCAAGTTCACCTTAACTGATGACAAAAGGAACTGTACCAGGTGTTCTGAAAATGTCCTTTATGTATCCTTTTTCAAGTTAGATTTTATGTTGTCTATATTTGTTGCATATTAATAACTACAAAAGTGTAAATAAATGAAATTTTAGAAAAGTAGCTTATAAATGAAAAGGCTTTTCATGGATGCACTCATTGTTCTGAAAACATTACGATTGCATTTCTGGGTCCCTACAAACCTGCAGGAACCCTGTGCCTTCACATTAGGAGAGAACCCCAGGTTTATTCCAATATTTTCTCTGATTTAGCAATGGAGCAAATTCTTCTAGGAAAACAAAGTCAATCTGGCAGAATGAGATTATGTCAGAAAGGACAGGTGAGTGTTAAGGAAGACTTAAGAGAGTAATCCCTGGCATTGGCTAAGTGAAGGAGAAAATTGGCTCACCTCGGTAAAGTGTTGAAAGTCACTTCAGTACTGGGTTGAGAGAAGTCAACAAAGAAAGGTTGAATGGAAGAAGGCTACATGTATTCTTTGGGAGGAGAAAGCTTTTATGTTCATAATCAGTTTTTATTTTCTTTGTCTTCAGGGCTGGCTCCATTAAGGAAGAACAAGATAATTTCACTGAATTATAAATGAGTGGTTCCAAAAAACAAAAAATAACAATACTTCTGACCACTGGGATGACCATATGAAAAGTCTACTTTGATGTCTTTCATTGTTATTATTACTTCCTGCATTGTCAATTCTCTTGTTTTTTTTTTTTTTCTCCATTTCCGTTTTCTATCTGCAGTTAAAACATGTCTACTTAGACTCTTTCAGAAAACAACTCCCTTCTCTGACACTTTCCTGGTACCTATTCTTTTTTGCTGAATTAATAGAAATAGAACATCTTGAATGACATTTTCTGCCTCACCTTTCCTTCTAGAATAGGCTGAAGGACAGTTGTGTCTGCATCTGGGCCCTTTCCTGTAACCTTGTCACTGACAAGAAGTCCAGCAGAAAACCAGGTTAGGTATGGGACTGTAGGACAGCACATTCTGGAAATAGTAAACAAAGAATTGGAAAAGCAATAGAGGAGATCACAAAGGGATAAATAGGATCAATGGGAAAAAAATTTTATGAAGAACATTATAATCATCAGAGTTTGGATTTTAAGGAAAGGGAGGAAACGCAGGATGAACAGGAATAGGAGAAAAAATACAGCTGATAAATCACTTCCTCCTCTCCTCCCCGCCCCGAGAACTGATGACCTCAGGGTGAATGTGCTGTTCCTAGCAGCAAAGAGAACCCTGGTATGATTGCTGCAGATATTCTTATGTGAGGAAGCTCAACTGGTAAATTAAAAACAAAGAAAACTACTTAGCAATGGTCTCAAGATTCTGGGAAGAGGTGAATTATACGAGTTCAGGTGAAGACCCTTTCATTGGGCCATTCTAGTTGGACCTACTAACTAATCAATGGCAGTATCAAAATTATCTCATCTCATTCTGTGCAACTGCCTGGTTTTATGCTCTTATGTGGGAGATAAAAAGCCAGGATAGTGTTCCATGGAGTCCATGCCCCATTCCAAAGCAAAGCCATCAGCCACAGCAAAGATACATCTGCCTCCAGTGAGTATTTCCTTGCCCTTTCCAGGCATCCGCTTCACGTTTCTTTTTCTATATGCTATCCTTTACCTCTCTATTACTTCTCATTATACTACTGTTATAATTAAATATAATAGCAACTATCATTTTTAGGTAGCCTGTTATGTCCCCCAACTTCTTCTAAAGAATCATACAATCTAATTTCGTTTAATTTTTATGACTATAATATGCCTGTGAGTTAATTCTGTTTTGCAGATGAGGAAACTGAGGCTTGGAGAAATCTGATACCTTGCCCAAAATCATACAAGTAGAAAGTGATAAGGGCTGGCACTGTGGCATAGTGGGTAAAGCTGCCACCTGCAGTACCAGCATCCCATATGGGTGCCAGCTCAAGTCCCGGCTGCTCCACTTCCAATCCAGTTCCCTGGGAAAGCAGTTGAAGATGGCCCAAGTCCTTGGGCCCCTGAACCTCTGTAGGAGACCCAGAAGAAGCTCCTGGCTTTGGATCAGCGCGGCTCTGGCCACTGCAGCCATCTGAGAAGTGAGCCAGCAGATAGAAGACCTCTTTCTCTCTGTAACTCTGCCTTTCAAATAAATAAGTAAGTAAGTAAGTAAATACTAAAAAAAAAAAAAAAAAAAAAAAAAAGAGAGAGAGAGAGCGCGCGCGCCAGGTTTTAAAACAGATCATTTCTCTGACTTGAAAATCCACGCTTTTTCCTCTGGCTATACTATCTTACTAATATTTGTTTCTCTTCATTCATAATTCTGATGATTCTGATTCTCCTTGTCAGTGACATGGCATACGCAGTCTGCTAGATGACATCATAGGTCCTACCTTATCAGCAATATTCCCTACCCTTACATCCCCACCCCCATCTAGTTTATCTGGGTTTGCAGACAGTTCTCAGACAGTAGGAACAGAAGACCTAGAAATTAGAGGAAGGAAGAAAAAAAATTAAGACAATGAGTTTATCACAGCTGCCTCATTTGTGTATATATGACACCTGTCTCAGATAAGATCCATTGTTGGGTATTGCCTAACATGGGAAGGATCCTAGAATTTGACATCACCCCAGGAGATCTTTCTCATATTATCACAGCTTTTGTCCTACAGGAATGCTGGTGGCTTTTTTTTTTTTATGAGTAATGAACAAATTTAAGGAAAGCTATAAAAACAAAATTAATGCAAATCATTGTTCCAAAGAACCCCAGAATAGGGCCATTCCTTATTTGGTTTCTAAGGAGATAAACATATTCGTGATATGTCAAGACCCAGCTCTTGTTGAACCCACACATGAGTGCAGGCATGCGCATGTGCAGACACACACACTCACACGTCTCCACCCAACTCTGAAGCTATTTTCCAAGAACAGCAGATGAAGATCGTTTTTATTACCAGAAGCAGGGAATGAGTCAGTTCAGAGTAAAACAACTAAACAGACAGTCCTATTAGGAGGAGTGCTAGAGCAAGGGAAAACAGAAGCAGTGACTTTAGACACAGGTGCCACAGGGAGATGCCTGGATTCCTGAAAACGAATCTAGCACTACTACATATATTCCAATAATTAAAAACTTTCCATCAATTAAAAGAAAACAATAATAACAAATGCTGGCAAGGATGTGGAGGAAGGGGTACCTTAGTACACTGATGATAGAAATGTATACTAGTACAACTATTATGAAGACACTGAATAGATTCTTCAGAAATATGAAAATAGATCTACCATATGATCTAGACATTCCACTTCTGGGAATTTACCCAAAGGAAAAAAAATCAGCATACAAAAGAGTGATCTGTACGCCCATGTTTATAGCAGCTCAATTCACAATAGCTAAGGTATAGAATCTACTCAGATGTCCATCAACTGATGATAGGATAAAAACACTGTGGTATGTGTACCATATAGAATACTACTCAGCTGTAAAAAAAAGAACGGAATCCTGTCCTTTACAACAAAGTGGATGCAATTGCAGACCATTACACTTAGTGAAATAAGTCAGCTTCAAAAAGACAAGTATCATATATTTTTCCTGATTTGTGGGAACGAATATATAGAGTACAAAAATGTAATGTATAAGAGTGAAATTGACATTTTAAAAATTTACTTTTTAAAGAATACAAATTTCACAAGTATAACATTAGGAACATAGTCTTCCCACCATATCAGCTCGCCCACTCACACTCCCATTCCTCCTCCTCCTCACTCTCCCCTTGACATTCCCATTCTCCATTAAGATTCATTTTCAATTAATCTTGTACAAAATAGATCAACTGTATACTAAGTAAAGATTTCAACAATTTGCACACACACAGATACAACTGTTTGAGAACTGGTTTTATAGTTAACTCTCAATACAACTCACGGAGGACAGAGGTCCTACATGGGAAGTTAGTGCTCAGTGACTCTGGTTGTTAACTTTGATTATTGTTTATAGCTTTTGTCTATGCCCCTAAGAAGCAGTGGTTTTTCTACTTGTTGAATACATTATTTACTAGAGGGTTAAGCTTATGATTATAAAGTAAATTTAAAGCATGCCATAGTAAAAAACAAAAAAGAACACTAAGAAAGGAAGGGAGAAGCAGGGTAAGAGCAAGGGAGGGTAGAGTGCAAAGTATCATTATGTTCTTAAACTGTATATATGAAATACATGAAATTTGTTTCCTTTACATAAATAAAAATTAAAAATCATATTTCAAAATAACTCAAATAATGATTTATATCTGGCCTAGTCAAGAAATGAAATATTAATTCATCTCATTATAGGTAATTTTACATTATATATGTATCATATTATATATATATTAAATATAAATAATAAAATTTAATTTTGTTTTTACTATAATTTTTAAATAATTATTTATTTATTTTAAAGGCAGAATGACAGAGAGATAGAGATGACAGAGTGAAAAGAGAGAGAGAGAGAGAGAGAGAGAGAGAGAATCTTTCTCCCCAAATGGCTATAAAGGCTGGAGATGATTCATACCAAAGGCAGGAGCCCAAAGCTCCACATGAGTGGTGGGGGGAAACACTTGCATCATGTGCTGCATTCCCAAGCAAATCAGCAGGGAGCTGGGCTGGAAACAGAGCAACTGGGACTCAAACGAATGCTCTGATGTGTGATACTGGCAATAGAGGCAGCAGCTCAGCTTACTGTACCACAACACTGGTCCTCAAATTTATTTTTAAAAGAAAAGATAAAATGTAAAAAAATAAATAAATGAAATGCATAACATCTCGAAGTTATATCATTTCATGTAAATGAGTATGAAATGAAAATTAGATCATGTTTTGAAGTTAAGGAGTAAACCATGAAGTTGTCAAGGAATTACAGATGAAGTAGCAACTTTCTAACTTCCAATTTCAGTTGCTTTCTTAAAGTACATTTTGGTTAAAAGGAATAATTTCTATTTCTAATTCTTGTCACTCTTTGCTGGGCCTCTGTCAACATGAAGTCTATAGGGAACAGAGCCAGCATTGTGGTATAGCAAGTGAAGCTGCCTCCTGCAATGCTGGCATCCCATATGGGTGCTGCTTCAAGTCCTGGCTGCTCCACTTCCAGTCCAGCTCCATGCCAATGCACCTAGGAAGGCAGCAGAAGATGTACCAAGTGTTTAGGTCCCTACACTCACTTGGGAAATTGGAGGGGGCTCCTGGCTACTGGCTATTGATCCAGCCCCAGCAATTGTGGCCATTTGGAAATGAACCAGAAGTTGGAAGGCCTCTCTTCTGTCTCTCCCTGTCCCTCAGTGTAACTCTGCCTTTCAAATAAATAAAATAAATATTTTTAAAAAATAGTCCACAGTGAAGGACCCTGAAGAGGATACCATAGTATAGTGGGGAATGAGTACAGAAGGATTCTTTTTTTAAACTTTTATTTAATAAATATAAATTTTGAAAGTATAACTTCTGGATTATAGCAGCTTTTCCCCCCATAACCTCCCTCCCACCTGCAACCATCCCATCTCCCACTCCCTCTTCCATCCCATTCTTCATCAAGATTTATTTTCAATTATCTTTATATACAGAAGATCAACTTAGCAAAGATTTCAACAGTTTGCACCCACACAGATGCACAAAGTATAAAGTACTCTTTGAGTATTAGTTTTACCATTAATTTGCATAGTACAACATATTAAGGACAGAGATCCTACATGGGGAGTAAGTGCACACTGACTCCCATTGTTGATTTAACAATAAGTAATCATCTGAGGCTCTTGTCATGAGCTGCCAAGGCTATGAAAGCCTCTTGAATTCACAAACTCCGATCTTGTTTAGACAAGGCTATAATCAAAGTGGAAGTTCTCTCCTCCCTCCAGAGAAAAGTACCTCCTCCTTAGATGGCCCATTCTTTCTGTTGGGATCTCACTCACAGAGAACTTTCATTTAGGTAATTTTTTTTTTCCAGAGTGTCTTGGCTTTCCATGCCTGAAAAACTCTCAATGGCTTTTTAGCCGGATCCATATGCCTTCAGGGCTGATTCTGAGGCCAGAGTGCTGTTTAGGCCATTTGCCATTCTATGAGTCTGCTGTGTATCCCACTTCCCATGTTGGATAGTTCTCTCCTTTTTAATTCTATCAATTATTATTAGCAGACACTGGTCTTTTTTATGTGATCCCTTTGACACTTAATCCTATCTTTATGATCAATTATGAACATAAACTGATCACTTTGACTAGCGAGATGGCATTGGTACATGCCTCCTTGATGGGATTGATTTGGACTCCCCTGGCACGTTTCTAGCTCTATCATTAGGTGTAAGTCCAAGTGAGCATGTGCCGAACTGTACATCTCCTCCTTCTCTTATTCCCACTCTTATATTTAACAGGTATCACTTTTCAGTTAAATTTAAACACCTAAGAATAATTGTGTGTTAATTAAATAGTTCATATTCTGTCTCTTTATTGATGCTATATTTCTATTAGTACTGCAAAGATGGAAACACTAGTAAAGAGCACTGTGTTAAACAAAGAGCGAAGCTTAGCCCAGTCTGGTGATGAGTAGTTATCAAAGGTAAGACAATCAATAGCTCAGGGCATGATCAGAGGAGAGCAGGCTGTCCATTGAGTTTTGGGACATCAGAACTTATTAGAAATGAATAAGAAAATTATCATTTCAGTTTATGAAAACCTTGACTGCCGTGTGCATAAACAGGAAATTTGATCCCACAACTTAAAAAAAACCCTGCCTGGGCTTACAGAACCACGATTTGATTTATGTTTTTGATAGCTCATACTAACAGTAAATGAATAGATATGGAAGGGGGCAAATGAAGGTAGCAACACAAATCAGAAGGCTGGTACAGTAATTTACGCTGGAGGATAAACTTTATGAGAATTGACATCATCCATGTATCAATGTTATATGTATCCTCAGGACCCAAAACTTAAGATGTATTCAATAAACAGCTGCTAAGCCAAAAGTGACCTCCAATTATGTTCAGGAGGGAAGCATAAGAGGGAGAGATTTCTGGCATTCATCCATAGTTTTCCAAGTAACTCCCCTTTCAGGTCATTATCTAGACTGTACTGGTTAGCTGCCTAGGTTAAGCTAGCTTTCATCGAGCATCATGAATGGACCCTACTCTTAGCATCATTGTTCAAATACAATCTCATTTAACCTCTTAAAAAAGACCTTAAGAATTAGGTATCATTATTCCTCAGTTTATATGTGAACGTATTGAAGTATCTGCCTCAGGTCATAGACCTACTAAGTTGCACCAGGTCTCAATCTTAACACTAATTCCAAAGACTCTGATTGCTCCACTATATTCAGAGGAGCATGCAGCACTTGTCTTATTAAATGGAATTCTATGTATCTCATTTCCATACACATGCCAAAGACATGTGTATCTCACAGCTTCCAAAAATAATAAAACACACTACATATAAGTTTCTGTAAATGTGTTTTTAATAAACTGCCTCAAAATTTGCTGTATGCCTTAATAAGCTTTTATACTCTCAGGAGGCCTTATTAGATGGAAAATGTTTTTAGAAACTCCTTATCCTTAATTATTTTAAGATGCATTAATCTTTTAAACTCCCTTCCCCCCCAAATTGTGGGCAAAAAAATCGTATTGTTGACTGGTTTAATGAATATAAATATTGTCCCTTCCCTCTTGAAATATCTTTGGATAAACTTCCACAAATACTATACACAGGAGGGTCCCAAACATTCTCTAAATAAATAACAGCCCCTACTTACCCCTGCTGCCAGTCCAATGTGTTATAATTCTACCCTTTCCTTTGTTATAGCTTGAAAGTATATTCTGCTTCCACCCTAGAAATGCTATTTTACACGCCTTTGGTTTTTTTTTAAGATTTATTTATCTATTTATTTGAAAGTCAAGAATTACACAGAGAGAAGAGAGGCAAAAAGAGAGAGAGAGAGAGAGAGAGAGAGAGAGAGAGAGCTCTTCCATGTGATGGGTTCACTCCCCATCTGGCCGCAACCGCCAGAGCTGCACTGATCTGAAGCCAGGAGCCAGGAGCTTCCTCTGGGTCTCCCACGTGAGTGCAGGGGCCCAAGGACTTGGGCCATCTTCTACTGCTATCCGAGACCATACCAGAGAGCTGGATTGGAAGAGGAGCAGCTGGGACTACAACTGGCACCCATATGGGATGCCGGTGCCTCATGTCAGGGCTTTAACCCACTGTGCTGCAGCACAGGCCCCTACACTCCTTTGTTTGTAATAGGTCCCTAAAAGTAACAACCTAATATTATTTTTCTTCCAAATGTTCTTTCCTTTTTAGATAGGCAATTTTCCACCTATCATTTCAAAGAACACTGCCAAAACAATGTTGTGCTTAAAGTCCAACAGCATCCCCAGCACACAGACAAGAATATCTTGGGGACATAAAACAACAACATTCCACCAAATCCATATGATTGTTTATAAAATGCCCACTATTTTTGTTAGTAAGTTTCCATTGCTGTCATAGAATGGCAATACTCTCTTTGAAATGTCTCTTATTTTTCATTTATATGTTGAGAAAATGTTTTGATTACAGAATTATGCAGTTGAGTTAGAATTACATTCTCACTTATCCCTAACCAACCCACAATTTCCAAATTTTTCATAATTGAGAGAAATAATAGACTAAAATTAGTTTATGACAAAACCATAAGAATCAAAATTGTGTGTCACCAGTTTTATCAAGCGAATTAAATATCTGCATTTATGTTATTTATATGTAAAATAGGGATAATAATTCTTCAAGGATTTTATTATCATTAAACTTGAAAATGGCACAGTTTTTGATCAATAGAAGAAACTCAACAAATAGTGGCAATAATGGCAGTAATGGTTGTTATTGTTTCATGCTTTATTTATCAATCACTGATCATGTACAACACAGTTCCCAATAGAAGAAGCTCTCAGTGTAGTGGGCAAGGCAGACAAGTAAATGATTAACTACTATGCAAAGTGATAACCCTGATACTAGAGGTATGCAAGAATTGCTCTATAAAGAAAGACACAAACACTTAATATCTTATAGGAGTATTTGCAAAACATTTTTTAGTTTTCAAAACTCACTACAACCATTTGAAGTAATTTGAACTACCATCTTTACAGATACTCATCATCATCATCGCCCTGGCAGTTACCTCTTGCTACATGACTGTTACACCAGATCATGGACTAGGAGTTTTGCATGTGCTGTGTTACTCAATCATCACAAAGAACCCTGCAAAGTAAATGCTTTGATGTCTACTTTATAGATTATGAAACTAAGATTCAGTGAGTTTTACTGATTTTTCCCTCATGACTCAACTAGTAACTGATATAGTCTGAACGTGAACGGAAATGTGTCACCATGTCACTGTTGAGAATGCAGTTCACAGAAAAATACATCGTAGACTAGGAGGAAGAGAAAACTTGTCTGTCACTGTGATCTCATATGTGCATCTTGAATAAAAATGCAAATGAGGGGCTGACAATTAGTACACTGATCTCTAGTTATAAAAGTTACCCTTCTGAGTTGTCATTTCAGCTGCCATTCAATAAAACTAGAGCATATCACAGATAAGTATCACAAATAAATGGCATTGGAGAAGCCATCACACAAGTACAGAGAGACTTTGAATTTTAACATTGTTATTGCCAGTTTTTACATCTAAACTTCCAGAAATCATATTGCTATCCAGATTTCAGAAGAGGTAACCTTCAGATGCTGTCCAATGAAAACTAAATGTTTAAACAAGCTCTTATCTCTTATACAAGAAAGCTAAAGTTAAGTAAAATCTTTAGTTATATTACTGCAACCCAAGTTACAACTAAGAGAACAAATACTAATTATAGGAACCTGATAATTCAAAGATGGTCTGCAGTATTCTCTCAGATCATTGATGACCGTTTAACTTTGCTTCTGCCAGAAGTTGTACTCCTGACATAACCACTGCACTATTTAATCTGGCCCTGTGTAAAGTCCTGAATGAGAAATTACTCGCTCAGCAAAAACTTACTCCCTAAGCATTCCGCATGCTTCTTCCTTTCTGACAACAAAAACTAAGTAACCTATCATACCGCCTTAGTCCTTTATAGCTATGAAACTTAGATTTGAGTTTTCTATTAATTCACACTAAGTTAATTGTAAGGTTAGTATACATACTTTTTTATTTCTTTACTCATTTTAATAGGGCTCTGTTTTAAAAATAATTTATAATAATAGCACTTATTTTAGTTATCATTCTATCATTTCATAATATAAAGAACACAGACTCATTTTTCCAGATACTAAATTTATTATCACTATGTGAACTTCATTATTTCTTTTTTTTTCTAATTTTTAAAAAAATTTATTTGAGAGGTAGAGTTATAGAAAGTGAGAGACAGATACAGAGAGAAAGGTCTTCCTCCGTTGGTTCACTTCCCAAATGCCACCACGGCTGGTGCTGCGCCAATCTGAAGCCAGGAGCCAGGTGCTTCTTCCTGGTCTCCCATGCGGGTGCAGGGGCCCAAGCACTTGGGCCATCCTCCACTGCCCTCCTGGGCCACAGCAGAGAGCTGGACTGGAAGAGGAGCAACTGGGACAGAATACGGTGCCCATATGGGATGCCAGCGCCGCAGACAGAGGATTAACCAAGTGAGCCATGGCACTGGCCCCGTGAACTTCATTATTTCAAACAAAATCTACTATATATTTATAAAATGCTAAACTTTACCTATGATTAACTCTTATCCTGCCTCTGATAATGGAGAAGAGTAAACATAAAACACCATGTGACAAATGCTAATAATACTACAATGTACTATCTACCGAAACTACTTGCAAGTTGTACATAGTGGGTATTAAATATATCCTTCCACACACACACACACACATATCTACCTTATGTTTTCTTAATAGGCAGAAAGATGCTGATTGCTTAATGTGGCTTTTTGAAATGGATCTCTGAAACTCAAGCACCTTAGAGCTTTGAGTGAAGGGACAGATTTTATTTCCGGACGGAAGAGTTTACACACTCCTTCAGAAGGCTCCTCTGTGCTCTGCAATAACAAGTATCTTTCTAGCTCTGTATCCTAATGTATTCCCTCCAGATCAGATACAAAAAGCTCCGATCATCTGACGCAGCCAACCATAGCAGACAAGTCCAGTATCACTATCCTGGATGGGAACTCTCAAGAGTTTAGGTCTCACTTAATTTGTATGCCAACAACCTTTCATCAAGCTTCAAAGTTCAACTCAGCTTAACAGTCATTTATTAAGATCCTATTTTTTTCCTGGAGGCACATGAATAAATAAGACTCCCTATTCATAGTTCAAGGTTAGTAGGGGTGATAGACACAAAAAAAAAGGTTTAATAAAATATATAAAATTACCGTCATAGGGCTATGTCCAGGGTATCTGGACTACATAGGGCTAATAATTTGTTTGGGAGAGAATTTCATTGATGCTGATCACTGGAAAGCAGGGGATACGGATAGAGACAAGGACCAGGAGGAAAAGAGGCTGGGAAATACCTCTGCTATTGCTTGAATAGGATTTCACTCTCCAGCTCATGCAGACATTTAAATCTCCACAGTTTATGTTATGGTTAATGGATTAATGTCAATGATTGATGCATTAAGGACAGAGGCTTATTTTAGCAATAGTGTCTGAGAAGTGGACCTAATGAGAGGTCTTTAGGTCACTTAGGGCTTGCCCTTGGGAGGCAGTTTTTGAAAGAGGGTTGGTTATATGAGCCGAATTCAGTCCGCCTGTCTCTCTTTACTTCCTAGTCACCAGGTGATCATTCATCCGCACATACTCCACCACTAACAGCGTCTGCTCTGATGAAAGACCAAACCAGTGTTGCTGCCAATCTTAGAATGTGAATCTCTAAAGCTGAAATAAACCTTCTTCTTGATAATATCTTCTCTCAGGCATTTTAGTCTTAGGCTAAATAATATACCATCCATTGCCCAATGCTCAAAAGTGAGGTGAGGGTCATTAGAATTAGAATTTTGTCCCATCAAGTGGTATGGATATGGAATGTAAGAAGAGGCAGAATGTAAAATCAGGAAGGTAGGAGACATTCTAGAAGAGCAGTTCATTCAGGAAAGTACAGGGAAAGAATTCTGCTTCTCCTGGGGTTAGAACTCACTTGAGGTAGGTGTCAGTACTCTACACAGGCAAGTTGAGATTTAGAGAAGAGCAATAGTTTTCTCTAGTTCTAGTGGGAAACTGGAATGCTAGACAATGAAATTGAAGAAGAAGTCCAATTGCTTGTGGAAGTGAAAAACTCTCTATGACTATGCAAATTGCTCAGGTTCCCCACCTACCATCATACTCAGACACATTGCCTCCAATGTGTTTGGAGAACACTAATTTTAGTGTTCTTAGGCCAGCAATAAGCCTCCTTTTCTAAAGATTGGTTGGGGGTCTTGGCCAGACAGCCTTGAGAATGAGGAGTTGGGGAGGGGATAAAGGCAGTATCAAAAATGTTTGTTGTTGAAACATTTTTGAAGGTTAGTAAAAACAATTCTCAGCCTCTTTCCCATCAAGATAGACGAAAGTCATTTGTTCTCATTTGTATGAAGTTATCAGCAAGAGGAACCCTCATTCACTGCCATTTCACAAGTTTTGTGGCACACAACTATTGTAATAGAAACCTGAGAAAGTAAAGGACCTCTCCATTTTTCTCCACTGAACTTCTCTCAGCTACCACTTACATGTAGATTCATGAGTTTGTGAGTATATGTCTTAGGAGAGCCACAGGAACTTGTCAGAAACATTCTAGCTTATGCAAATCCTAACTAGACAGACAAAAATAATCTTTGTTCTATTCCCTTTGTGCTCTGTGGGAGTTTAGCCTTGTTTGCATGATTGATCAGTTTGCATGTTACTTTTCAAAGTCATTCCCATGTGAAGACAAAAAGCTAAAGAAAAATAGTAATAGTATTTTGAGTTGGACTGAATGAAAGAGCATCAAATTCAGAATAAACTCCTTCAGTTGCATGTTATTACTCCTCTACATTTCAGGTGATTACTACCAGGGACAGTGTCTACAGCCTCCATTATGTGAGTAGCAGGTGATGACCTGTCCTAAAGAGGAAATAATGGATTACAGAGTGATCTCTCTCTCTCTCTCTCTCTCTTTCTCTCTCTCTTTCTCTTTCTCTCTCTCCTCTCTCTCTCTCTCTCTCTCTCTCTCTCTCTCTCAATTTATTATTACTAAATATATTGGATGATTTGTAAACTTCCATGGTCCTTCCAGGATCCCTAGACCCTCTCAGGACTTATTTATCTTTGTTGCCAAGAGTTCTAACCACTCAAGAATCTCCATCATTTAATTCACCAGAGAGTTCCCGTCTTGTACAGCTCTAGACACAATGTGTTCCTTGTCTGTAGACCACAGGGGAAATCTTCCATTGCTATCAGGCATTGTTCTCAGAAATAATAACCCCGGGATATCTCCTCTGGTTTCATCTCTATCTTCACCTCCACTGCCTTCGTTCAAGGTTCATTATATCTACTTTTATTGCTAAAGTAGTCCTCTAACTTGACTTCTCGTGGTTATTGTCTATTTTACTAGCTTTCTCAAACTCCTCCAATTCCTATGAAAAATTTATTCACTACTTAATAGTTATTTAAATTGTAAATATGAACATATATTTGACTGACAATTAAAAAATCATGACCACTCTTAATCAAATGCTAATAAGGGGAGGATAAAGAGAAAAATCAGCAATAATTTTGAGTAACTACAATTTTCCTAGCTCTGAGCTAGATCCTGTTATATACATTACTGCTCCCATGTTCACACAAAAATGCTTCAACGTAATATATTATTACTCCTATTTAGCATGAAAAAAATCAAAGTTCAAGGTGCCGTCTAATTTGTTCAAAGTCATAAGGCTAGTAGGAGCAATGCAAAGCATCTGAGATCTATAAGCATATGAGTATATTGACTTATTTTACTTTGGCAGTACCAATTCTAGGTTCTGGAGGCATAAAGATGAGGAAGATGTCTGATCACTTTTGACATCAAAATGGAGGAAACATTCATAGGAATTGTGAATAACAATACATAGTTCAGTATATTTTATCTCTGTCCCCTGCAATCCATGGGGATCTCTCTTGCACTGCATGCTGAAGTTCTCCCTTCAGATAAGATACAAAAGACTGATCATCTGACGCTTGGCTCATTTAAAGATCCTGTGAAAGTGAAAGGTTAACTGCCAAAGTCAGGGTTTAAATTTAGGATAGACTACTGGCTGCCAAAGACAAAAACATTTTAAGTGTTAAAACTTTGTAGGATATACTATCAGTTCTGTGCTCCACGAAGGCACAGCCATGTCTGAATTTGGTACTTCCTTATAATGACATTGTGGCTCCTCCTGGGTCTTTAGCTCAATCATTAAGAATGAGTGTGTCAGCCTTGAAACCTCTTCTAACACAATATCCTCCTAAGAAGATTCTGCACTGTTGACAGCTAGAGAATCAGAATTACACATGCTTATACGGTGAGCCTTGGTCAGACCTTGGGGAGTGATGAGAAGCAGAATTTAGTCTCTTCTTTAACCCATATAGACACCCAAACACAGGGGTGGAAGAAGTAGAGAGAAAGGAAACTACTGTTTCTGAGGGCCTGCTATGTGCTGCCTACGTAATCCACAATCTAAAAGTTACGTTGAGTCTACTGGTTAAAGCCTTTCCGCAAAACCTTCCTGTTTCCCTGCCCTGGCCTTTTAGCCTAAGTTCCTGCTTTGTCCTTCCTCCAGCTTGTTTACCTCTTATTTTTCTCAAACATACCATTGCCTTTTTATATTCCAATGCCTTTGCTAAATCTTGGAAAATGTATGGCATGTCCCCCTTTTTTATCCTGCTTAAGTCTTAACACTTCAAAATCCAACTTCTCTCTCAAGTTGTTGCCCACCAACAAAATAGGTTGCTCTCTCTGCTCTGTTCTTTCTTGGTCACACTTGGTCTTCCCTTCCTTTACTCCACTAAGAACATTATATTCATTTGTCTTCATCATGAAACTATTCTCTTTTCATGGTTTTGATAATGTTTTATTTTTCTTAAATACTCAATGTGTACAGTATTGTATTGTGCATGGAATATAATCTGTACTCAATAAACAGTTGAATGCATTAATAAACAAATGTTTTAATAATCTTTGGCTGTGTATATTAACATTGAAAGGCTCTTTTCTAAAATCATCTGCTTCTAGTTTGGCAAACAAATTACAGATTTTGTCCTGTCATTTGTCACTTTCTAACCTCATCTGTTGAGATAATCATAAAAGACTAGGATAATGGTGCTGGAAGAAATCTTAAAGGCCATGTAATCCATTCTTTCCTCTAGAGCAAAAATCATCTTCCTGTGATCAGGAGTCATTCATTCTCTGATTGAGTATCTCTAGTGATAGAGACTTCATTACCTTACAAGGGAATTCAATCATTCTTTAATGACATTAATTATTAGAAATGTCAAACTATACATTTCCATCAGTCTCTCCCTACTGATTCTATTTCTGCCATCTGAAATTATACTATTTACATGTACTTTTCTCCTTTATGAAATTCTTTCCATTATCTAGTGAGAGATTAAGAAATGAAGTAGTCACTTGCACATAGCATTCTGGTACCTGAGATATCCACTGGTTTTGGGGATCAAACTAAAGAAGCAGCTTGTCAAGAAAGCTCACAGGACAGTCAGGTTCAAAGATCAAGAGACTAGGGAATGCAGGCTTAACCTTGAAGGCACCAGGAATCCAGATGACGGAAAACGAAAGAGGTAGTCTAGGTAACACTGCTAAACTGAGGGCAAGGCAGAGAGCCTTGGCATTGGCAAAAACATGATATTAACAAAAGCAATCCAGCAATGCAGAGGGCTAAAGTATCAAAGGGCACATTGAAGTGTGAATGTGAGACTGGACAAGTAGTTAGAAAACTGAGTGTCAGAGAGAGGATGTGACCGGCCCAAAGTTATATAGCTAGGTAGGGCAGGAGCTGATTTTAGTAAAAGTTCAAGTCATTTTTCCTAGTCAAACAGTCTTAACGTTATCTCACAACATCACCCCACAGTAGCAGTTAGTCACAAAGTGATAACTGAAAATTACTTGCTGGGTTGAGTTTAACTTCCTCACTGAAGTCTTTGAAATGCTCCCCATGACTGATTCCTAAAACAGATTTATACCACAAGACACTCAAATCAGGGCTTCCAAGTGAGACACCCGGCCAGTGTTACTGTACATTCCCTTTTCTACGACACAGAATTAGCATCCACAATGGGACAGCACAATCTTCTTTAAATATGTCATTAACCAGTCTGTCTTGAGGATCTAGAAGCATTTCTTAGAGATGGTTTTGCATATCTTGATCCATCTGCAAGGCCTTAGATAGTCAAAGTTTCTCCAAAATAACGTATGTCAAAGTTGGTAGTTGAGATAGCCGTGACTTTGCCAAGTTCACACAGAAAATTAGCATCAGGAAAGGGATTAGAACCTCTGGACTTTGCTGGGTTTGAAACTAAGCCATGCACTCATGAGCACATCTAAGAAAGAGATGAAGAAAAAATACACTGAATAGTGCAACCTATTTAAGAAAATGTATAGTGTGTGTGAGGCTTACATAGATAAATGATTCCTACATTGTTTATTTAGGCAAAGGATGCAATGCAGACATAAAAAAAAAAAAAACCCTCCTACCATACACCCAGAGTCTTCAAATAAATGGAATATTTGTCTCCAGCAGAACTGGTAGAAGAGACTGCATGGAAAGAGCAGTTAATTTGAGCAATGTTTAACTCCCTCCTTGTTGATCCCTTTTTTGGGGGTCATTTAAATATCAGGAAAGCTTAGTTCAGAAATGCTCCTCTGACAGAGTGTTAAACAACACATTTGGCTTGCCTCCCACTAGCCAATCTAGCAACAATTCCTCACTTTTCTTTGAAATCCTATGCAAGTATTTATTTCTGTAGGTAAGAAAAAAAGGCATCTTGTCTCATAATCTAAGAATAGCTTCAAAACATTTCAGTGTTTTTTTCCTCCTTCCCCCTCCCCCTGTTCTGACACACAAAGAATTCTTAACTAGACCAGCGTGAAGCACGGCTGGGTAATAAATATCTGGCCCACAGATAGCTATTAAAGTTCATTGGTTCTATTTTAAAATAAACTGCAGGAAGGTCACCTTGATTACAACATCTCAGACACATTCTCAAATAGCTACAGTCTTTTATTTTAATGTCCAGAACCTATTGTTCTTAGGGTTGAAATGAAGTGGAACTTGGAAAACAAAAAGATGAATCTCTCAAGAATTGAATTATACTTCCTTTCTCCCTATTGCTTGTTGGTCATTCTTTCCTCTGTGAAATGTTCTGTGTGAAACTGTTCCCATTTCTTCAGTTTCTTTCCAGCATAATATGGTAGGATAAGCATAGACTTTATCACCATGAACACTTGGTTTGAAGGCTAGCTATGCTACCTACCAATTACCTTGATTTGGGTAAGCTCTTTAACTAAATCTTTGAGATTCAAATTCTTCTGTGGTAAACGGAATAGAAATAGTTATCTCTGAGGATTATAGAAAAGATTAAATCATAAAGTATTTGTGACAGAAGTAGCATAATTCTTAGCATGCAGTATATGCTCCATTAATATTACTTTTCTTTCCTTTTACACCACTCAATTGCATACTACAACATCCAGTATTTCCTTTCTAGGTAGAGGCAACATCTTTTCAGCAGATCTGGTGCCCTGGCGACCAAAGAGATCTTTTCCTCCTACTCTGCGGTTTTCTTCAGGGGGCCAGCTTTTGGAGCTACAAAGAAGTAGGTTTGCATCCCAGTTCCCTCACTTCCAAGCTGAGTGTGAATTCAGGCAAATCACTCCAACTTTCAGAGGCTCTGTTTATTCAACTTTAGATAAAAGTTATCTAGGGCATCAGCTCCCATCCGTTTAATCTTACGAATGAGAAGCAGGTTGTGAAGATCCTAACTTATCAGAGTTAAACTGTAGCTTTTTCAAGTAACTACCAGGAATTCATTAGGATTCCTTTGTCTGCCCAGTCTAAGCTAAATATAAGCAGCAGAAATTAAATCAACCAACCCATCTCTTCCCTGTTCTGCAGCAGTTCATCCAAAGGAATGAGATGTCCTCTTAATTAAGTGCTAACTCATTTTCAAGGAAGGGTACAAAGTTCTAAAGAGATTTCATTGTGCCACAAACCATGAAGGACAACCATCCTGTCTTCATAAAAGATTTTTGTCTCATAAAAATAATATTTAAATCTGAATATTATAACTGAGTGTAAAGGTCACTTCCAACTCTGAGCTGCT
Source organism: Lepus europaeus (assembly GCF_033115175.1). Taxonomy (NCBI): domain Eukaryota; kingdom Metazoa; phylum Chordata; class Mammalia; order Lagomorpha; family Leporidae; genus Lepus; species Lepus europaeus. The sequence goes on from NC_084831.1 coordinate 40,759,612, forward strand.
GGGTCCTTTCTTAAATATCCTCAAGAAGTAACAGAATGTCCAGTGCCTACAGAATCACCCACGTCCTCATTGACTACTTACTGACTACTGAAAAGTACAAGCAGGGAAAATACAGCACAGAGAGGACATAAGGTTTCATAGCTATTGTTAAGTTATAAACTTTACCTTGAGTTTTGTGACAGCATATAAAACTTACCTAAATTCATTTAATGAAGCAAAACAAATTCCTTACAATGAGTTCATGTGTAGCTCTATATAGGGAAATTTAGTAGCTTTGGTCAGTGACCTCAGTAAAATTCTCAAGAAGAAATATATGAACACTCTTTGTAAGGCTTTTATGGTATCCCTTGATAAAATGCTAATACAGGTATCAGTGAAAGCCAAATGTATATCAGACAAATAATTCAAAGCAGACTTGTCCAAGGTAATGATTTTCTTAGAATAAATTTTGTTTCAGTAATAATTCCTACAATTTATAAAGGAATGGATCAACTATACTTTTCAAAATAACTGTCAAAAAGAAACACTTAACAAAATAGCTCATTTTTTTAACTTTTTTTTAATGAATATAAGTTTCAAGTGTACAGCTTATGGATTACAATGGCTTCCCCCTCCCATAACTTCCCTCCCACCCGCAACCCTCCCCTCTCCCGCTCCCTCTCCCCTTCCATTTGCATCAAGATTCATTTTCAATTCTCTTTATATACAGAAGATCGATTTAGTATAAAGATTTCAACAGTTTGCACCCACATAGAAACACAAAGTGAAACATACTAATTGAGTACTAGTTATAGCATTAAATCACAATGTACAGCACATTAAGGACAGAGATCCCACATGAGGAGCAAGTGCACAGTGGCTCCTGTTGTTGACCCAACAAATTGACACTCTAGTTTATGGCGCCAGTAACCACCCTAGGCTCTCGTCATGAGTTGCCAAGGCTATGGAAGCCTTCCAAGTTTGCCGACTCTGATCATATTAGAAAAGGTCATAAAAGACAGAGTGAGGATAGTAACCAATGATCCTAAGAGTGGCATTTACCAGGTTTGAACAATTATACAGCATTAAGTGGGGAAGAGGACCATCAGTACACACAGGTTGGGAGTAGAGCCATTGGTGGTAGAGTAGAGGTTATGATTACAAAGGAATGGGGCCCAAATACGCTAGACAGGGTCTAGAACAAAGGACAGAGTCATTATTAGAGGAGCTAAGAAAGGTGCTGTCTAAGCTACAATTAAGTTTTCTGATTGAGAGGCAAATAGAACCTGATAGAAGGGGCTTGATAATAATCTGGTGGGCTTTAGGCCTTGTAAGTTAAGAGGCCCAGACCTACCTATCTCTTCACATGGGGTATATCCTAAGGGAGGTGTGAACCTCCTGGGGGAAGGCACTCTGTTGACTTTCATTACTTGGCTGGCCTGGGAGGAGAGCTGGCCAGGTAAAGGCAGGGGGCATCTCTAACAAGAAATGTACAGTTCTGCCTGCAATGTTGCTGACCCTACTTGACCATAACCTCAGCTGCAGTGGTCACTTTGGAAGCTGGGCTGAGTGAAGAGCTTTTCAGCTTAGAGCCAATAAGATCTGTGGCTCTGACCTGGGCATCCTTCGACTCCAGGGCAGGTCCATTTCCAGTGATCCAACTCTTGGCAGAGCTGCCAGGGCTCTTCACAAGCTGACTTCTGCTGAAGCCCAGGCTTACCACATTGAAAGCCACTGCAGTGGACCGGCCTGTTGGGTCTCCTTGAGGACAGATCACAGTACAGATCAGCCATTAATAGGCCTGCCACCCATTGCTTCTGATGCCTAGCTTTCTTTTCCTCCTGGTTTGTGTTAAAGCAGACCAGAGGATGCAAGTCAAGGGAGTGCCCATGTCCCATCTCTAATCTTCGGTGGCCTGAACTACAAGTCTATAGTCACAGGCATGTTCTGTAGTAGTTTTTCTAAGGTAGACAATGCCCATGAGGAAAATTATATTCTCGCTTAAAAACTTTCTTTCCCTTTGGTCTGAAAGGGAGGTTTTTTCTACTTACTGCTTATTTCGCTGATGGCGAAGAGAATCTGGCTATGAGATTATTATTTAAGTTCTTATTTTGTCTATGCTATTACAGAAAAATGTTAGTCATCTCTTTTATGAGGTCTAAAGATTAAATTGTGCATCCTACAGATTCCTTCATAATAGAATTAGTTTCCTACCTTGAAGAGAATAGAGAAATGAAAGAACAAGTTGGGCTTAGAATAGAGAAATGAGGGAGCAAGTCCTAGATCACTTGCTGACAATAGCAATATCACATGAATACTTAGCAAACAGTTTCAACCATTAGAAAACAACTTACGAAAACATTTACCAGAAGGTCCAATGCCTTCTATAAATTTTAAGAATCATGTATTTGAAAACACCTCTTAAATATCTAACATGGTGTAGTTTGTTTAACCAGTAAACTTAAGCACAACCATATAAAATGTTTTTAGTTTCTTTCTATCAACAAGTTTAAAACATATGATACACAGATTCAGGTCACACAAATTAAAATGTATCTTTGATTGATTTTAGCAGCTTAAATTTATGGACAATCTTATCTATAAGCCATTTAAAATAAAACTCTTAATAAAATTTCCCCATGTGGACATACAATATGTACACACATATAACATAGCATAATAGACCAATATAGCAATTTTAATAATAGCTTTTAAAATCTTTAACTCTTTTTGTAGATTGCCAATTGATTTGAATTGCTTTTTGTTTTTAGTAACCTCAGTTAACCATACTTTCTCTCAGTTGGTACTGTTAATGCATTATTGGCTTCATCTGTTTACAGAGCCATCCGAAAGTACTGAATACAATAGAAGTGGCTGGAAAAAGTCCATAGGAACCTATAGGAGGACAGCTAAACATAGAACCAACAACGCTTTAGTTTTATGAGCAGCAAATCATATATAACTGTGGATGACAAAAGACTTTAAGTCGCCATGTTTAAAATTATAAACTCATCAACCAACAAGAGGCACTTGCTTACTTCACAGTATTTTTGAAAGCACATGTAGGATTTTACAAGTATTTAACCCTTTAGGCCTCTGGGGCTTTCTCATTAAGATAACTATCATGTCTAGTAACACAAGATCATTAGACTTTTTAATTCTCAAACATTTGTATTAATAGCATTTTCCATTATAGAAACTTAAAGTTTGGTACCACATCACATCTTGATAGTACTTCTAATCTAATTCAAATAGCCTGATTGGTTGATGTCTCTATAAGATGAGAGACATAGGTCCTTCGATTTTTTTCAGTTGGGCCCAAATTGGAAAAACCAACGTCCAAGATTTACTGGAAATTTTAGAGTCCAGATTGTTTGAAACTTTGATTTTTTTAATGCCTGTCAAGAATGCCAAGAATGCTCAAAATCCAAAGTATCTGGTTGAAATAAGATTCCTTAAAATCATGACATAACATAGACCCAATTTGATCATTGTTACAAGGTGATTATTCAAATCTTTGAAAATAAGCACATATTTAAATAACCCATAGCTCTTACTAAAAATTCAGCTGTTTTTGAACAATTAGAATTTAACAGACATCAAGAGAACATAATAGATTACTTTAACACATTGCTTTAACAGAGCATCAGAGTTTAATTCTATGTCAAAGAGAAATTGAGCTTCCTATGATCTTTTGCTGTGAGGTTTCCTTCCTTTACCTTCTTTCATATTGGTGACCATGTTTCTGTGTTTCTGTGTGTAACACATCTTTAAGCATCTTTTGCAGGGCAGGATGAGTGGCAACAAATTCTTTCAGTTTCTGTTTGCTATGAAAAGTCTTAATTTCACCTTCATTCACAAATGAGAGCTTTGCAGGATATAATATTCTGGGCTGGCATTTTTTCTCTCTTAGTACCTGGGCTATGTCTCGCCATTCCCTTCTAGCTTGTAGGGTTTCTGATGAGAAGTCAGCTGTGAGTCTAATTGGAGATCCTCTGAGAGTAATCTGACGTTTCTCTCTTGCACATTTTAGGATCTTTTCTTTATGTTTCACTGTGGTGAGTTTGATTACAACATGTCGTGGTGAGGATCTCTTTTGGTCATGTTTATTAGGGGTTCTATAAGCTTCCTGTACTAAGATGCCTCTGTCCTTCTCCAAACCTGGGAAATTTTCTGCTAGTATCTCACTGAAAATGCCTTCTAATCCTTTCTCCCTCTCCATGCCTTCAGGAACTCCTAGAAACCGATTGTTGGGTTTTTTAATAGTATCCTGTAGATTCCCAACAATAGTTTTTAGATTTCTAATTTCTTCTTCTTTTCTTTGGTTTGCCTGTTTCCTTTCCTGTTCTCTGTCTTCTAAGTCTGATATTCTCTCTTCTGCTTCGCCCATTCTGTTTTTAAGGCTCTCTAATGTGTTTGTCATTTGATCTATTGAGTTCTTCATTTCATTCTCTTCACTATCACAGTTTCTTGTTCCACTAGTTGTTTCATTTCATTTTGATTCCTCCTTAATATTTCATTTTTGCGAGACAGATTTTCTATCTTGTCCATTAAGGATTTCTGTAGTTCAAGAATTTGTTTTTGAGAGCTTCTTAATGTTCTTATCAATTTTTTGAGATCCGCTTCTTGCATTTCTTTGATCTCATCATCTTCATAATCTTGAATTGGGGTGTCTTTTTCATTTGTGGGGCGTCATAGTGTCTTCCTTGTTCTTGTTAGCTTGGTTTTTGCGTTTGTTGTTTGGCATGTTGGAGATATTTGGTTTCTTCACTGTGGTGTTTTTTCTTGTTACACTATGGCTCTATATTAAGTGGACTGTCTGCTTTCAGTGGAGCCTTAGAGGCTTGAGATGAGTGTGGACTGAGAGCTGTGTTTGGTTCCTCATGGTTGAGGGTGTGTCAAAGATGACACTCCCAGGTTAGGTGTGGTAAATCTCTTTCTTTCTTTTTTTGATTCAAAAGGGAAGTAATTCCGCACAGCTGAACGTAATTGCAGGTAGTTAGCAGGCAAATGATATACCCACAGGAGCCAGAGATTGGAAGCTCTTTCCCAAGGACCACACAGGGAATCTGTGCTGCCCTCAGTGTGGGCTCCAATTCTCCTGCAGTCTCCCAGTGGGTTGCCAAGTTAGATGCTAATCTCCTGTTATTTCACCCCTCCCCCCAGAGTCAGGTTTTTCTGCTAGGCTCAGGGCTGGTGCAGACCTGAGGTCGCCCTGCTTATGACGTATGTCCAAAATGGTGCCTGCTCTTTGTCTTGCTCACCTTTGAGGGGTGAGCAGAGAGAGAGAAACTCATGTCCATTTTGGTCACTTTTTTCTCTCTCCCTCTCTCTTCTAGTTAGCCTGGTGAACTTTTCCCCACGGAGTTTCAAGCCTCGTTCCCTCTAGTCTCCTCTTTCCACTTGCCCGCTGGTGTCTCAGGCTATTGAGGTTCGGCTCACCTCGCGTTCCAGCGCTGGTGTGTTGATTCTGCCGCTGGTGTCCCGAACTTGGGCTCCCACGCTCTCCATGCAGGTCCACTGTGAATCACTAGTTCCAGAAGAGTTTCCTCTGCTGTTTCTTCCTCTACTCTTCCTTGACCCTGCAGTATCTCCACCGTTATTAACTTGTCTCTCCCCCAGACTAATAGTGTGCTCCCTTCCTATTCTGCCATCTTGCCGCTCTCCAAAATAGCTCATTTTGTTAACAACCAGAAATACCCGGACTCATTATTAAACAACCAGATAATAATGAGTCCGGGTATAGTTTTTACAAAGGTTTACGGTACAGATACTCTGCTCTTGTTTGAGGAAATACCCATATCCTCAAACAAATGCAGGCTCCACAGGTTCTGAAAAGTCCAAACATTTACCCCATCAGTGGGCATCTCACATCCATATGGAGAACCTTTAAAAGATAAAGGTTTATGGTAGGATCTTCACATTAGACCATAGATGATTTCTAATATATTAGGAGCCAGTTTTTAAGCTTAACTAGTTCAGGTCTGAGTCCTGAAATCCAAGAACACAAAAAACAAATTTTTATAAAATAGTGAAAATAGTCTACGAAGACCTAAGTATTAGGACCTTAAAGTTTGGGATGGAGGGTTGGCTACTGGGAATTATCAAGATAATGAAAGAAAGGAAAACAGTGAAGAGAAAGAGAGTGTCACAACAAAGGGAGAGAAGGCAGGTCTTGGTGGAACAATGGGAAGAAAGCGGCTATAATGGTGCACATAGAAGTAATGATCTTGCTCCCATCTTTACTGGCTATTTTAAGTCTTCCATATAGGTATGTGCATGTGAAAACCTTCTGACAAGTATAAAGCTTATATAGGTCAGCAATTCTTTAATTCAGGCTTCTTCTCAGCTGTTTGGTTTGTTTCCTTGATGCTCTATTTTGTCTTTGAAATGACTTCTTCCAAGGCTCAGCACATAATTTGTGTGGCCCAGTGAAAAATGAAAATGTAGGTTTCTTGTTAAAAATTATCAAGAATTTCAATGAGATGGTAGCAGCGCATTAAACAAGGCTTCAGGTCTTTCCAATGGCAGGGTTCTTTGCAACTGCTCATGTTGTACATCCATGAAACCAGCCCTGGATTCTTGCTGTTCCCTGAATTTAAGAAGCTATTCATTGAATACTCCTGAAATAGGTCATTAATATTATTTAAGTACTGCAGAAAATAATTTGGGGAAGTATTACACCATTATTGACCAGTCCTTCCCATTTCCCTTGATACCTGCTATCAATTCTCATAGTGTGCTAGTGAAGAAAACAATTGCAGAGGGTAAGAATTAGAATTATAATAGGAGGAGGCTAATATATTCTTTTTTAAAAAAATATTTATTTATTTGAGAGGCAGAGCAACAGATAGAGACAGGGAGATAGAGATAGAGAAAGGTCTTCCATCTGCTGGTTCACTCCCCAAGTGGCTGCAACAGTCAGAGCTGGCAGATTTGAAGATGCTTCCAAGTTTCTCATGAGGTTGCAGGGGCCCAAGAACCTAGGGCATGTTCCACTGCTTTTCCAAGATGTTAGCAGGGAGCTGGATCAGAAGTGGAGCAGCTGGGACTTAAACCAACATTCATAGGGGATACCAGCACAGCACGTGGAGGCTCTTACACAAGCTCTGCCATTAAATGATTGTGCGGACCTGAATGTCATTTAACTTTAGTGAATATTAATTTTTACATCTACAAAATGGGAATAATACTTACATTACTACCCAAGGACAACTGTGAGGATCAAATATGTACATTATATGTATGTTTGTACATTATATGTATTCAGAAAATATTGATTGAACCAACATAAATCTGCATCATTGACACTTTCAATGAAATAAGAAATATATGCCTTTTTCTCATTTGGAATTCTGTTTTTAAAAGGTAGTCATGTATTCATTTAAGGGATTTCAGCCATCAACTAGCAAGTAGAAGAAAATTAGGATGAGGCCGGCACTGTAGTGTAGCAGGTAAAGCCATCGCCTGCAATGCTGGCATCCAATATGGGCGCTGGTTTGAGTCCTGGCTGCTTTACTTCTGATCCAGCTCTCTGCTATGGCCTGGGAAAGCAGTAGAAGATGGCCCAAGTCCTTGGGCCCCTGCACCCGCATGGGAGACCGGAAGAAGCCTCTCACTCCTGGCTTGGGATTGGCACAGCTCCAGCCATTGCGGCCATCTTGGGAGTGAACCATTCTCTGTCTATCCCTGCCTCTCTGTAACTCTGCCTTTCAAAAAAATTAAATAATTTTTAAAAATGAGGGTAAAGAGAGATCTTGAGAAGGAACTCAGAAACTCAAACATCCGGCCCAGGTACATCAAGTCCTACATATATGGAATCTGACAGTATAAAAATCTCAGATTCATTCTCATATGCAAAAGAAAAAAAAAAAAAACGCAGGGCTAGCTCTGTAGAAGACCCTGCTCTGTGCTGGACATTGGAGGTACAGAGATGAGTCAGACATAGTCTTTATTCTCTTAGAGTTCACAGTCTGAAAGGGACTCACCTAGCAAAAGCAGTAGAAGCAGGATGCCAGGTTGGAGTGGGACAGCAGGGAAGAGTACCACTGAAGCTCCTCTGTGAGATCTGAGCATCTGAAGAGCGTACGTGCATGTATGTGAGCTTGTGTGCCCATTTACAAATGGAAAAATTGTGTAAGTGGCCTTCAGAAAGCCCATGGAAAATGTATAGTATGAACAATATGTATTGATCTAAAAATCTTTATACCAAAATAAATTTCTTTTAATTCTCCATTTCCCACAAACTTTATGAAGCACACTCAGATGAGACTCCACACCTGTATGTGTGATCTCTAAGAAAAGACAAAATAAAGACAAGAAAAGCAAAAACAGTAAGACAATGACAAGTATGATAAACACAGAAAATAATGAAGGCCCTAAAGCCAATTATTGACTCCTTTTATTCACTCATCATTCATTCAAAAAAACAGAATTTATTATGTATCAGCTACATGAAAGTCACTGGGTGTCAAGAGGCATGCAAAGATAAAGAATTAGACAAATACTTGCCTTCAGTATTGTAATCATTTAAGTTTCTTTCTGGTACACTGTATTCTAACTCCTAAAAATCACAGACTCTAGATACTGCAATAGACATTATCTGTCCAAACTGAACTGACAATGAAGAAACACAAAGTTTCTTCACTTGTATGGCTTAGAATTCTCTGTTCAGTACCACATTCTTCAAAAGGCAAAGGGACAACAGCAAGGATACAAGCTATTTAGCTTGCTTCACTGATAGCCAGAACAAAAGAGTGCAGAGCAAGCAGAGAAGCCATTGCAAAGGCTTTAGACAGATTGATCATAGAGTCCCATGAGTCTTAAGGTAGAACCGCTTCAAGCTGACCCCATTTACCTTAACAAGGATAAGTTCTCCAGGTGGAGTAAAGTTTGAGACACTGCCAAATTGGCTTAAATATTCTCACATTGGCCAAGCTTACAGAATTCAATTAATTAGGAGGTTATTTTCAGTAAGCAAACTCCAGTGTGGAACAATTATGACATAAGCAAACTAAATTCCCATGGATTATAGGGTCATCTCAGAAAAATGTTCTATCACCTTAGGGTGAGAGGGGCTATTGGCCACTAAGAATCCTATTTGTCTCTCTTTTTGCCAGTCAGTCCAGAACCGATGGTTTCTGGGAGATAGTGATGAAAAGCTCCATGCAAAAGAATCAGTCACCCAGGGAAATGGATTCACCTCCAGTACTGGATTTATGGAATACTTACTAAATACTAGGCACTATGTTAAATGTTTTATGTTATCTCTTTCCAATTCCCAAGATGACCTTAATTGTACTTTCAGGATGAGAAAACCAAGGCTCAGCCATCACTAAGCAGCTTGTCTGTCTTGGCTGGGAAGCCTGGAAGAAAGCTCGAAATAAATCCCAAGTACAAGTCCATCTGCTTACAAAGTCTAGACTCTTCCCTTTCAGAAATCCCAGGCAATGCAAGAGTAGGCAACAACAGTCTATTAATGCCATATATTTTCCATTCATACACATTTCTAGCCTTAATATATAGTGATGCCAGACATATGCAAAACTCCAAAACGCTGACAAATAAGAAGGTGCATATTATTTAACTTGAATAAATATTTATGATAATTAAAGGAACAGGGTGTACACAGATATAAATATTTAGGAAAATTAGACCATATGCTTTTATCTGTTGCAAACTATGGTAATGATCTGCTCTATATTTTTTTCCTATTGGAACTGCTCTGGAAGGTATTAGGAGTCTCTGCCATCATGCTACATTTCTGAAATGGTCTTGAACTGTTCTCCACAGCCCAGTAGTAGCAAATCTCCATATCTTTTCTTGATGTCTCTCTGGATCTCCCAATTTTATAGGCCTGCCTGCCAACTGGACTCTTCCACAGAATGTCATGCAACAAATGGACATATTATTTCTTTTCCTCACTTCAAATCTGCTTCTCCTTCAGTATCATTCCTCATTTTACCTGTCTCTGTGAATAGTAGCATCTTCTACTTTAGTTCCTAAACAAACACCTAACAGTCTTTCCAAACTCCTTATTGCTTTTTTTCCCCAATCACTAACTTTTACCTTATATTTAAATTTCTATTTTTGAAATACTTATTTGTCCTTCATAGTTCCCCTAGTCTGTTTGGGCTATTAAAATAAAATATCTAAACTGGGTAGATGATATACAACAGAAATATTTCTCACAGTCTGGAAGCTGGGAAGTGCAAAGTCAAGGTGCTGGCAGATTTAGTTTCTGGTAAGTGCACATTCCATGGTTCATAAAGAGCACCTTTTAGCTTTGTCCTTGGGTGACGGAAGGGGCCAGGTAGCTTTCAAGGACCTTTTTTTTTTTATAGATGCTGATCTCAGTCGCAGGTTTTCTGCCCTCCTGACCTAACTGCCTCCTTAAAGTCCTATCTCCTTGGTAATTTGTTTTCAAAATAGGAATTTGAGGGGAGCACACATATACATGTTACACAATAATACTTGCCAAAGTCTGTAATTACACATTTGCTTTTGTGATCATTCAAATAATATCTTTCCCCTCTTTTAGACTATGAATTTTATAGTAGCAAAATCAACATCTTGAGGGCAGGTGCTCTGGTGCAGTGGGTAAAGCCACAGCTAGGGATGCCCACATACTACATTCGAGTGTCACTTTGAGTCCTGGATTTTCTGCTTCTGATCCACATTCCTGCTTATATGCCTGAGAAGGCAGCAGATGATGGCTTAAGTGCTTGAGTCCCTGCCACCCACATGTGAGACCCAAATGGAGTTTCTGGCTCCCGGCTTTGTCCTGGCCCAGTCCCAGCTATTGCAGGTATTAGGAGTACCAGGGTGTGATAGAACCAGTGGATGGAAGGAAAAATCACTCTTTCTCTCTGTCCCTCTCACTGTTCCTCTGTCTCTTATCTGTCATCCTGCCTTTCAAATAAATCTATTTCTTTAAAAAAACTAAAGAACTTTTTTTCTTACTATTTTACCTTCTGCACCATTAACAGTGCCTGATACATAAAATACATTCAAAAATGACATGGAGACAGGATAAAGACATCTACATCCTCTTTGCTATTGCTGTAGCCATACTCCTGGCTCAGACCCTAATCATTTTTTCACCTGAGTTACAGTGACAGTCTCCTAACTGGTCAGCAGTCCATCAAAAATTATCCTCCATTCTTCTTCTACAGTGAACTGTCTTAGGTTCCAATATTCAATGATCATCAAATCTATTAAGCCAAACAATGTACAGGTTGACACAGGTTGACCATGAAATAAGAAATTTGATGTCTAATTCAGTAGAAATCTGTGCTTATTTATCATATTCTAAAATTTCTGAAGTCACAAACCTTCTTGAGAATCAGTGGTAAGATACGGTTTATGTAGAAGTACTTGCAAGAACTTGAATAAAATATTAATATTTTCCTAGATCTAAGACTTAATTTTGATCTCATTTTAAGAACTCTGACTTGGCTGTGTGATCTTAAACAATTGGATGAAATTAGAGTCTACAGTGCTCTGTTCTGCAACCTTCAGTCAAGGATAACAACTATGCTGGTGGCAGGAGCCTGGATCTCATGATCCGTTAAAAGTCCTCTTTTCTGCACTCTGTGTGGTGGATTGAATGTTTCCTGATCCATCCTCATATCCTAAATTCTACCACTCAAGAATAATGTGAGAATTCAAAGTGATATTTCACTCCTGTGATACCCATAGCATCTCCTCAAGAGCCCATTTGCCCTTAATATCTTGTATTAGAATGGAAGAACACGTATCCGTCCTGCATCTTGTGCCTGAAAATTACATAAGCTTTAGGGAAATGTTTTATTAATCTTTTTGTATATGAAATGACTAGCTTAGAGGAATTACTCAGCAAGTATTTATAAAAATGCAATAAATATTTAGGGAACAGATGTGTCAGACATTGTTCTAGGTCTTTGAGATACAACGATAAACAAAGCAAGAATCTCTATGTGGCACTTATATGCTAGCAGAGGAGACATGCAATAATTTTTAAGTAAATTATATAAGTGTATTATATGTAAGTCTTAATATATATTGAGTAAATTATAACTATTATACATTAAATATTGTATCTTAATATATATTAAGTAAATTATATAAGTCTATTAGAATAGGATAAGGACTAAGAACAAGAGAAAAAGCAGAGAAAGGTAAAGGGTTCAAGAATTCCTGGAAGTGTGTGTCCCACACAGGAGGTCCGTCACCGTTTCTTCCTGAAGGGCCCAAGGAAACCATGGCTATGCTGGGGCCCAATTAGGGGCTGGGGCAGTTGCACAGGCCGGGATGGAGCCTTAGGGCATGGACCTGGCTCTGACTCTGGCTCTGGCTCTGGCTCTGGCTCCGCCTCGGGGCCCCCTCCCTGAGCTCTGGCATAGTTGGAAGAGTCTGATGAGGGTTCTACCAGGGGCAGGAGGTGAGGTTATGGATCTCAATGATCCCACAGAAACGCTACAGTTCTAAGACCACAGATAAGGGTGTCTACCTGGGTCTCTCAAAGACACAGGTCCTGTCCCCTATTACTGTGGTAGCAGCAGCAACATCGCCCTTCTGGCCTCCCCACCCCTTCCAGTGGCCCTGGTTCCCTTTCTTCCTGACACCATGTCCTGTCAGGATCGGACCCAAGAGTTCCTTTCTGCCTGCAAGTTGCTGCAGAGTCGTCAGAATGGAATCCAGAAAAATAAGCCAGCCCTGAGTGCTGACAGCACAGTGAATCCACCCTCATGGCCAAGTGCATTGGGAAAGACTTAAGCAACACATTTGCCAACCTGGATAGGCTGATAATCCTGACAAAGCACAAATCCCTCTTTGATGATAAAATAGTGGAAATTGAAGAGTTAACATACATCATCAAACAGGACATCAATAGCCTCAAAAAACAAATTGCTCAGCTTCAGGATTTTGTGAGGGCAAAGGGCAGCCAGAGTGGCTGGCACCTACAGACCCACTCCCACACCATTGTGGTCAAAATTGCAGTCACAATTGGCCTCCATGTTCAATGACTTCAAATCAATTTTAGAAGTGAGGACAGAGAACTTGGAGCAGCAGAGGAGCCCACGGGAACAGTTCTGGCACCTGTGTCAGCCCTAGCCCTTGACCCCACTACCTAGGGGTTGTCCTGTGGTTTGGGTGCAGAGTCCTGTGCCTCTAGGGACATGACCATTGACATGGTGGACTCTAGGACCATCCAGCAACTGCAGCTCATTGACGAGCAGGATTTCTACATCCAGAGTCAAACAGACACCATGCAGAACATTGAGTCTACAGTTGTTGAGCTGGGCTCCACCTTTCAGCAGTTGGCACACATCGTTAAGGAACAGAAGGAAACAATTCATATGATCAATGAGAATCTGCTAGGAGTCCAGCTGGACGTTGAGGCCACCCAGAAATTCTCAAGTACTTCCAGTCGGTCACCTCCAACCCGTGGATCATGGTCAAAATCTTCCTCATCCTCATTATCTTCCTCATCATCTTTGTGGTCTTCCTTGCCTGACTCTCTCCACACTGAGGCACTTGTGGGGGGCTTGGGGGACTTTCCTGGGGGGGGGCAGGTGGCCAGTGCTGCCACTGAGCCTGTGCAGGGTGCTGGGGAGAAAGGCCCTGTTTCTCTGGAACTGCTAAGAATGGCCACTGCCCATGATCTCCCAACTCCTTGCTTCTGGCCACTTTGTCCTCCCCTTACTACCCTCAGTACGGGTAGTAAGGATTTGGACTCTGCTGTGAAGTGGCTGGAAAGGAGCAGAGCTCAACTGAAGGCTAGTGAGGGAGGATGCCTCCAATAGGAGATTTTATAAACGCTCCCCAGCCTCTCCCAAAGGAAACTTTGGCAGCAAGGGAAAATGATGACCTTCCTCAACTTCCTGACAGTGAGGAAAGGAAGCAAACCTGTCCTATCCCAGGGACCAGCTTTCCCATCTGCATTAGAACTTGAGCTTCCTTCTTCCTCTGCACCATGGGAGACAGGGGGTCCTGAGCCTTCAGCTGCCTGCACAGCCCCTGACAGCAGCTGCTGGTGGCCAAATATGATACAGCCGATTTTCTCCCAATTACGGCAAGACTGTCAGCCTCAAAAAAAAAAAAAACAAATTCTGGGTGGGGATGCTTTGATATTTTCAATAGGATGAGTGTCTATGCCATTGAGGAGAAATCTAAACAGAGGAGGTGAAGGAGTTGCCAGGGGAAAGTTATAAGAAATGAGGTGAATAGATGCGTACAATGATCTGACTTGTATTTAAATGGATTACTCCCTAGCTTCACAGTGAATAGACTGTAGGGACACAATGGTAAAAGTAGGGAGGCAAGTTAGCATGTCAGTGTAATAATTCAGAAGAAACATGGTGGTGGCTCAGATCAGTTCCACAACATTCATAGGACATCTGTATCTCTGGTTCTCTAATGGTATAAAGAAAATGAGACTGTCTCCATCTCAGGAAGCTCACAGTCAACATTATGTTCCCAACCTAATTCCCAGCCTCATTACTATCACAGGACTCAAGCTCTGCTCATCTTCCCCATTTCCAATACACAATATTACAACCAACCCAAATTGCTCATTATTCCCCAAACACACAACACTGTAGCGTGCCTTTGTAGCACCCTTTAAATTGCCCAGGCACCCATTTCCCCAACTTGCTAAGCTCACAATTTCAACTCCTTCTTGGACTTGATCAAATGCCACCTTTTGGGGAGAAAGTTTTCTCTAACAACCTGTGTAGAACTGGTCACCCTCCTCTGGATTTCCCTTGCACCTCTACACACCACTAAGCCAGGTATCTTATAAATGGATTCCAGTTCCACTGTAAATCACAGACACTAGGTGTGTTCTTGAGATTTTTACTATACACAATGAAGTTAAGAAGGGAGAACATAGCGAAAAAAGGAGGAGGAAGAAGGGGAAAAACAAGTAGAAGCCACTTTGAAGGTTCTAAACCCAATCTAGAGAACTATTTGCATGCGGTAATTTTTAAAGAAAATAACTGAGGACAAGTAGGATAACCATTCCAGATGCAGCCATATTTCTCAGCAACTGCTCAGCTCCAGAAACAGCCTTGAAAATTTGGGTGCATGACATGGTCAGAGGGAATCAGTCATCCATAAAAAATTCCTTTGATCAGAACAAGCATCGGAGTTCCTTGATCAAATTCAGAAAGGTACATGTCCATGCTTAGGTCCTGACCTTTGAAGACTGCCTGAGCTGAAACAGGGATACAAATGTGCTGAGCAGAACGGAATGAGGAACCAGCTCTGCGGGAGGGATTGATTCAGCCCCGACTAGCGCTGGCTCACTCTGCACGAGGCCAGGACTCAGATGAGACAGAGAGGCTCTGGAAAATTATTCAGACCTGGTCATGGAGCAGAGTCCGAAGGAAAGGCAGCTGGGTCAGGAAAGGGGATTTCAGTTGCTGCACTGGGAGATTCATGCTACCTTATCTCACTTAATCCTCATAACTGCTCCAAAAGCAAGGCACAATCATCTCCTCTAAACACAACAAATGGAGGCACAAAGATAGTAAGTAACTTGTTTAGAGCCATAATGATACCAAGCAGAATGTGTCTTTCTTCAGATCTCTAAATCCAGGGCTGAAACAAACCATGTGACGGCTCAGCTCAGGAGCACAGCTTTGGCCTGAGAGGAGACTGGAGTTCCAGACACCTCTCTGTTCACCTTGCCACCTTCTCTCGGATACTTGCTTTTAGTACCAGGTAATCTTTAAGATTTCTTCAAATTCTGAAATTCTAGGACACTTGGTAAGAATTTTTAAAATGTTATCTTCCTCTCTCCTTCCCCTACTGCTTTCCCATTCTCTACCCACACCAACATGCCCTCCCAAGAAGCATAGTAAAGGGATCTTTTTACACCCTCCAGCTTGGAAAGAGAAGTTGGACAAAGGGCAGAGCTTCCAGCCTTTCTCATTGTGTATTCACTCAGAACACATATCTTCTCCTCTATGTAATGCTGCATCTTTGCTTTTGTCAGGAAAACCTACCCTCCACCCATCAAAGGAAAGCTGCCCGTTATCTTCCACAATTCACTCTTTAAAACTCTATCTCTGGGTTTCAGTTGCACTAAAGAACTCTATTCAGCAAGTAACTGGAGTAAATATAATGGAAATATTGAAATAAAAATAATATTCTCTCTAATATATTCATTTTAATTGTTCCTTTTCTTCTCAAGAGTGTGAGTGGGAGGTAATCTCCTCTATTTCAGTTACTTCTTCTTTAAATGACTGGAATGTTATAATGTGAGATATAATGTTATAATGTGAGATTTAGCTTTTACTTTTTTATTCTAACTCTCTGATATTAAAGCATGTATGAGTTCAACTTATATCATTTTATTGTTTCTGATATACTGGATCATAAATCAAAGAGTAAAAAGTATTCTGCTTATCCAAGTATCCTTATTAAATTCTTTATAAAATTAAATATTCATATAATATATTTAAAAATTCAAATCTGACAACAAAGACAAACTTTCATGGATAGGAATTAAGAAATGATGCAGGGTTTTTATGAAAAAAAGGAATTGAACAGTAATTTTTAAAACTACAGTATTTTGGTGGATCATACAGACTTAATTCTCATTACAACATTGTAACTAGATAGTATTAGCTCCATTTTATGTCTGAGGAAACAGGGGCTCACAAAAGTTACATAAATTGCTCAGTCACCCAACAAGTTAATGTGATAATCATAGAAATTTGTTCCAGAAAGAGGAATCAGGAAGAAAAGGGCATTTCTGGGAAAGGAGTTTGTCTTCTTCTAAATTCTCTATAATAATTAAATGCAATAGCCATATTTAGAGACCCTTGGCAGTCTAAAATCCAAAACTGGGTCATATTTGACATCATTTTGCTGGATATTTGCCCTACCTAGGTACCCACTAGTAGATCTATCTAGTTGGCAGCTGTTAGCTTGTGGGGCTGGATACAGGCTGCTACAAAGCAACATCTATCTCAGATATGCCAGAAAGACCTTTTAGCTTGAGAGGTAGAGAAAGCAGTATCTCAAAAGTTTCATCAGCCCAGACTCTGAGCCATTAGAGTCATATGTGTTCAGGTAGACAATACGTACAACATACACATTACTCAACACACACACACACACACACACAGAGAGAGAGAGAGAGAGAGAGAGAGAGACAAACCTGCACTTATATAATGTGTGTACACACACACTCCAGAGAAGAACAAAACATAAGAATAAGAACAGAAAAGAGACCTGACTTCATCCACTAGTAGTAGGAATAGAAAATGGTGCCTCTTCAGAAAAGTCTTGTTTGGCAGTCCCTCAAAGGATTAAACAGAAGTACCATAGAACACAGTAATTCTACTCCTAGTAATATACTCAAAAGAAATGAAAAGCTTTGCCCACACAAAATCTCATATACAAATGTTCATAGGGGCGTTCATAATAGTCAAAAGTTGGAAACAATCCAAATGTTCATGAATGATGAACAAATAATAGGTATATCCCAAATAGGACTATCATTCATCCAGAAGAAAAAAAGGAAGTACTGATACATGCTACAGTATGTAAAAGAAGATAGTCACAGAGACTACATTTTGTATGATTATATTTAAGTGAAATTATTGAAATACGCAATCATAGGGTTAGAAAGTAGATTGGTAGTAATGAAGAGCTGGTGGCCAGGGAAAGGAGAATGCCTACTAAAGCGTACAAGTGTTTATTGGGAGGTGATGATAAAAATGTTCTAAAATTCACGGTAGTGATGGGTGTACAACTCCAAATACATTAAAAAAAAACTATTGAATTATGCACCTCAAATAAATAAACTATATGCTATGTGATGTTCATCTTACTAAAGCTATTATTAAAATGAAACAAACATGACCAAACTTCTATCTGGAGAGAATGTAAAATTCTAAACCACAAATTAATAATCTGAGCAACATTAGACTCAAAAATACGATCTGCATAAGCAGATTATAGAAAGACATAGTATACTACTATAATAATTTTTATTTTGTTAATTATAAACACATTTTAAATTATACAAGCAATGACTTTCCTTTTGAATACTGTGCAAATAACAGAAAATGATATAAAATTGAAAAAAGCACTCAAAATATCTAAATAAATCAAGTTTTGTTCCACATATTCTTCAACAACATATCTAATGGCTTTATCTTATGTACCAAATATAACAAATCCCTACTGATATATATTTATCTTTTTCCCAAATATAAGGAAAACTGACATGAACATCCTTAAAAACAAATCTTTGAACATATATCTGATTATTTCTTTCATTATCAGAAATATGAATCCTCAAATCTAGCAAAGTTGCTGGCAAATGTCAGCTCATATTTTTACTTCATTAATCACAAGGCAAAAAATGATCCTTGGAACTCCCTAGACCAACCAGTTAATAACCCTAAGAGACAGACACATTATCTTAAATAAAATCTGACTCAACTGTAATGTTTGTCAGCTACTGCTAACTAAGAGGTGATTCAAGATGTTGACTTATAACCAAAATAACTAGCAGAGACCCAAAGGAAATAAGCCAGGCCAGTGAATATAATCTACAACTGAGGCTCAGAGGGCAAAGGAGATTGCAAAAAATCACACATGCAGTAACTAGCAGGATTGGGATTCATATTAAGGCTGCCTGATAGCAGAGTCAATTTTTTCCCTACTAAACCTTAGTGCTTCATATTCCAGATATTGCCCTCAAGGAATCTGTAATTTTTATAACAGGTATGTGCAAAAATAACTATAATTCTGGTAGAGTAAGAGAAGTGGCACAAAAGTGGTACAAATCCAAATATTTTCTTGGGCAAATCAATCAGGAAAGTCTTTATAGAAGCACTAATATGTGATGCTGGCTTTTAAGGATGAATTGATGTAATCATATAATAAATATATGAGTACCTACTTGTTGGAGTGGAGCAGACTATACCAGTTCACTATGCAAAACCATGGTTTCGATTTCTTCTAGCACACACAGCTAAATGTCACTTCACAACTTTCTTTACAGCTAGATGAGGCCATCAAACTATGTTTCAGCCAATGATTTTTCAATCAAAGTAATAGGAGCCATTTTCAGGAATGCTAATAAAAAGCCCCCACATGGGTTCTTCCTATTTCTTTCCCTATCTGGCTGTCCAGACAACAGAAGATGCCTAGATGACCCTGGAATCTATGCATTGATGATGACAATCATTTTGCTTCCCTGGATGGCTGTGTGGTTTAGGGTTGCCCATTCTACTTGTTCATGATGAAGACAGGGATTTTCATTTGCTTTACCCATTAGATGTTTTGAGATCAATCTAATACAACAGCTGGCTGACATTAATATAAGCAGAGACTGTGACATGATAAATAAAGTTGGCATTATCTTCAAGGAATTTACAATTTGATAGAGGAAGCAACTGAATCCACAGGAAAATATGACACAGCATTGCCAAAAAGTAATTCTGTGAAGACATGGGTACATAATGTTTTCTTGGTGACTCAGATGATGATGTTTATCAAAAGAAATGGCATCTAAATTGAGCACATGAAGCATAGGTGAGTGTTATCTAGGAAAGGAAGAGAAGAAGGGGAAGAGAAAAGTTTGAAGTACAAAAAGGAACATCAAGCTACAGGATTCCTACAGGTAAAGAAATATGGGAAAGTATTCTTAGTGGAAGCAACTAATGCTGCATATGAGTGTGACCACATAACTTTATAGGAAATGGAAATAACCATGTAACTAGTACATAGTTGGAGCACATCCTATAACATAGTTGAGTCATTCTTAAAAGAATCGGCTTATGTCAGAGTACCAGACAGAAAAGGGCTAAAGCATTGGACAGGAATAAATGGAAAGAATAGTAAAGATAGATGACTTCCTCACCAGACAAATGATAGCCACTGGAAGAACAGGCAGTCTTCTCAACTGCAGGAAATGTTCAGGACCAAAGAGCACTCCAGGGCATCTTATCAATCAGAACGAGCAGAATGCTTTTTTAATTTTTTTTTATTTTTTTAAAGATTTATTTTATTTATTTGAAAGACAGAGTTATAGAGAGAGGTAAAGACAGAGAGATTGGTCTTCCATCTGCTGGTTCACTCCCCAGATGGCCGGAACAGCCAGAGCTGCACCAATCCGAAGCCACGAGCCAGGAGCTTCTTCCCAGTCTCCCACATGAGTGCAGGGGCCCAAGGACTTGGGCCATCTTCCACTGCTTTCCCAGGCCATAGCAGAGAGTTGGATCAGAAATGGAGCAGCCGGGACTAGAACCAGCGCCCATATGGGTTGCTGGTGCTTCAGCCCAGGGCTTTAACCCGCTGTGCCCCAGCGCCAGCCCCAGAGTGCCTTTTTTTAAACAAATTACTGAGGCAGGCTTTGTGGCATGGTTGGACATGCTCCTATTTGCAACACTGCATCCTGTGTCAGAAAGCTAGTTCAAGTCCCAGCTAATCAAGTTCCTATCCAGCTCATTGCTAATGCATCTATGAAAGCAGTGAAGGATGGCCCAAGTACTTGGGCCCCTGCCACCCATGTGGGATACCCAGATGGAATACAGGGCCCCTGATTTTGGCCTTGCCCACTGGCCTTACAGCCTCTTGGGGAGTGAATCAGCAGACGGAGGACTTCTTTATTATTCTCTCTCTTTGTCTCTATGTCACTATGCCTTTCAAATGAACAAGGTAGATCTTTTAAAAAAGTAAAATTAAAATGTTTATTTTTATTTATTTGAGGGGTAGAGAGAGAGCAATAGAGGGACAGATTGTAAACAGAAAGAACTCCAAATGGCCACTTAATCTCCAAATCCCACAAATGACAGGGTCTGGGCATAGCTAGCCAGACCAACTAGGCCGAGGTCAGGATTATGGAGCACAGTCCAGGTCTCCCATGTGGCTAGCATAGACAAAGTTACTTGAGCCATCCTCACTGCCTCCTGGGATCTGCATTAGCAGGAAGCTGGAATTGAGACAGAGACAAGACTTGAAATCAGATACTTAGATATGGGATATGAGCAACATATGCAGCATCTTAACCACCAGGCTAAATACCCACCACCTGAAAGTCTTTTAAAAATATTTGAATTAAATTAACAATTATTTGATGAACACCTACCAGCCATGCTTAGTATTGCTTTTTACCAAGCACATCCCAACGGTGCTTAGTACTCTTTTAGATACTAGGGATACATCAGTGAGTAACACAAAGACATACCTCATGAAGCTTCCAATCTAGTAGATCTAAAAACAGAAAGTTTTTATTCTTGGTCAAGAGTGTAAGTTTGAACTCACAATATTTAATAATATTCAAGTCTTCATAACTTACAGAGTACTTTCATATACTCTCAGTCAGCAATCACAACTTGGTTTTATGACCTTAAAATAACAGTACATGCTTCAGAAAGTTATGAGCACTAAATAAATCTACAGGTATAAATCAGTTAAATTAGGGCTTGGCATGAAATAGGTGCTGTATAATGTATATAAGTGTTTAAAGGCACTGTATACTGGGGCCGATGTTGTGACATGGTGGGTTAAGCTGCCACTTGCAATGACAACATTTGAGTCCTGACTGCTCCACTTCCAATCCAGCTCCATGCTAATGCATCTGGGAATTCAGAAGAGGCCAGACCAAGTGTTTGGGCCCCTACACCACATGGGGGACCCGAAAGAAGCTCCTGAACTCCTGGCTTTGGACCAACCCAGCTCCAGCCATCACTGCCATTGGGGAGTGAACCAGAGATGGAAGACCTCACCCTCTCTTTCTGTCTCTCCCTCTTTCTCTCTGTAACTCTGCCTTTCAAATAAATAAAATAAATCTTTTTTAAAAATAAAGGTCCTGTATACTATTACAATAACCATTTGGCAGAAAGTTATATTTTCTCTATTTATTGATGGGGAAGAGAAACTCAATGATACAAAGTAATGTGCCACAATGATATTTGCCACTATTTCTGAACATATTATTGTATTTCACCATGATTCAATCTTGATTATGTATATGTATCCAAAATGTGTCCATTTCTTGTATACTATCTACTGTCTCTACTGATCCCAATAATAACAGGGTAGTCAGGACAGGGTACATTGTCCATTTTACTTAGAGGAGGAAACTGAGTCCTGGAAAAGTTATATAACTTCCCACAAATCATATTACCAGTAACTTTTCAACATCATTAAACAAACTGTTTAATTTTCAATAAGTTTTATTCTTATTTTTCACAATTATAAATGTAATTAGGAAATTTCTAAACATACAGAATTCTAAAAATATATAAAATCTAATACTACAACCCCAAAACAACAGTTAACAGAATTATATTTAGGTATAATATATATATATATATATATATGTTTCATACAATTATAATAATTATACAGTTTCCTATTAGCATTTTTCCATGTTAGTACAAATATCTGATAGCTATTTTTAATAACTGTAAAACATTAAGTTGACCCACCATTATTTACTTCATTTCCTTGGTTTGGGATACTTACATTGTTTTGGATTTTTTTTTTTTTTGTTACCAGTTACCTACAATGAACATAGCTATATACAAAGATTATTCTATGACACAGGCATTTTTATCAATAATTCTCAGAGCCGTATTATCAGGATTAGGTCTCAGGTTTTTAGCTTCCTATAACTGATTATTTTCTAATACATGTCCTGATCTTCTTTTGCTACATTTCCCAACTCTCACAATACTAAACTACAATTGAATATAATACCATTTTAATCTATGTCATTATAAGTTTTCATATAAATGTTCAGGCTTTCATGGCAATCTCTAACCTGTAGATGAAAGGGAGCACTTTCAAATTTAACCTAAAAGTGGATCTTTGTACTATATTTGTATAATATAATATACAGGGTCATTGGTCTTAACACAAACATTAATGACACACTGATTAGAGGAACAGAAATTGTGGTGCAATGGTTAAGCCACCTCTTAGGATACCTGCATCCAATATCAGAGTGCCAGGCAGGCAAGAGTCCTGGATATTCCATGTTTCCAGTCAGCTTCCTGCAAATATCCATGGAGGCAGTAAGTAATGGGCCAAGTACTTGGGTTCCTGTCACACATGTAGGAAGCCCTAATGGAATTCTTGCTCCTGGCTTTGGCCTGGCCCAGCCCTGGCTATTATAGGCATTTGCGGAGAGAAAAAGCGGATAGAAGAGATGTGTCTCTGTCTGTCTCTCTCTCTAACCCCACCCCACCCCCATCATTCTGCCTTTCATATAAGTAAATAAATATTTAGAAAAACTGATTACAGTGATTATGGACTATACCAACTTTTTTTTCCTCTTTTTTTTTTTTTTTTTTTTTGGTACCGTGGCCTTTGTTTTATCTTCTCAATGTCAACACAGGGTCTTTCTCCAATACTGTCTTGGTTTTGCCTCGTTGAGTCTTTGTTTCTCCCTCCTCATTCAGGAATTGAGAAATTAAGTTGCCTTGGTTTTCCCAAAGAACCAAAAGTTTAAAAACAAAGCCACACACCCAAGGAAACCCCAAAGTTTCAGGCAAGCAAAGGTAGTTGATCATTCCACAAGTGAGGAGTAGGTAATGGAAATAGTATGGCTAAGAGTCATATAGATGTGGGATAGAGTCTGTCTCTACCCCTGAAGAGTTGTGAGACCATTTTCCAAGCTTTGGTAACCTTTTTGTAAACTGAAAGTGATAATCTCTGTCTTCCCTTCCTCTTAGAGTGGTTGAGAAAATATAGTAACGTAAATGTAATTGTTTTTGTAACAAAAAAATTTTATAACAATAAAGTAAGGTAAATATTTCATATTGTGGGAAAAAATTGGAAAGCTTAGGTTCAAATTTAATTCTTGCATAGTAGTTGGAGGTCCTTAGACAAATACTTTCCTGGCCCTTAATTTCTATGTATGCAAAATGATCACTAATGCTCCTTCCTTCTGGGATATCAGTGCTAACATAGCATCACACCACAAACACCAGTTCTCACTCAAGTCCTGGTCTGTATCTTTGTAGGAGTTAGGAGAATTCAAGCACCACAACAGCATAATGCCTGCATTATCTGATGTTAATTAATGGAAGCTATTATGCTTGTTTCCCCAGGGCAAGAGCTGAGATTTGAGGTTTCACTGTATGACTGCAAAGACAGTGCCTTTTCCTGCAACAAGCTGTCATATTTCACCCCCTTTCCTGGAGTAAAAGCAAACTATAGCTACGTGGTAGCATTGAGGAAAAAGATGGGCTCTTCTGTTGCACCTATGTGGGCTCCAGGCTCTGTTATATACTTACTTACCATATGATTTTGGGTAAGTAACATATTTTCCTTCATCTTCTATATCCTCATCTGAAAGACTGGCTAATCACCTCTATTTTATTCTTTATTCTTTTTTTTTGACAGGTAGAGTGGACAGAGAGAGACAGAGAGAAAGGTCTTCCTTTTGCCATTGGTTCACCCTCCAATGGCCGCCGTGGCCGGCGCATCGTGCTGACCCGAAGGCAGGAGCCAGGTGCTTCTCCTGGTCTCCCATGGGGTACAGGGCCCAAGCACTTGGCCATCCTCCACTGCACTCCCGGGCCATAGCAGAGAGCTGGCCTGGAAGAGGGGCAACCGGGACAGAATCCGGCTCCTCGACCGGGACTAGAACCTGGTATGCCAGCGCCGCAGGCGAAGGATTAGCCTATTGAGCCACGGCGCCGGCCCACCTCTACTTTAAATAAAGGAGAGAGGGATGTAGTATATCCATTTTACAAAACAAAGTTTGGTTCAGATCACAGATGAGGAAAGCAGGTAAAATATATCTGCTCTAGTAGAAATAGGAGAGGAAGTCCTATATGCTCCCTGGATTTCTTCCTTGCCCTTTGCAAGAATAGTGTGAAATTATCTAGGATAGACAATCCTGCTGTGCTCTGTTTAAGGAAACAGTGGTAGAGAGAGGTTAAGTGCTTCACTCTGAGTTAGTAGAAGACATAATAGTGGAATGTAGACTCAAGTCCATGTTATTCTACATCTACGTATCTCTTTCCCCTCTTACGAGGTCACATTATCCAATCTGTATGATTATCATAGGATTTTTTTTGTTGTTGTTTCACCCTTTGCTTTAAACTGCTCTTTCCCATGTTTCTCCTGATTTTTTTTTTTAAATGATACTTTGTATAAAACAGTTCAGGTTGGCAAGGCCAAACAGGGATGTGATTACAATCTCAGTCAGTCACTGGCAGCACCATGCAGCCGGGTTTCCAGAGGCAGTGATCACATCACAGTAGCACGGCTGGAGTCCACCAGGTTCACATGGGCCAGGAAGGCGCACCCCTCATTCAACCCAATCCTTGGATCCCTCAAATTCTTCTCTTTTTAAAAAAAGATTTATTTAGTTATTTGTTTGAAAGGTAGTCACAGAGAGAAACAGAGAGGGAGAGAGGGAGAGATTCCATTTTCTGGTTCACTCCACAAATGGCTATAACAGCCAGGTTTGGGCCAAGTCAAAGCCAGCAGCCAGGAACTTCATCCTGGTCTCCCACCTGGGGCCACCTTCTGTTGCCTTTCCAAGTGCATTCACATGAAGTTGGATCAGAAGCAGACTAGCTGGGATGCTAACCAGTCCTCTGATATCAGATGCTGGGATTATAAGCAGTGTCTTAACCCACTGTGCCACAATGCCTACCCTTCAAATGCTTTTTGACATTCTTTAAAGTATTTTTATATTTGGGGCCAATTTTTGATAGATGGTATGTGAAATAATGTTTTATTAACTTCTTAAGATAATTATAGATTCTCATGAATTTACAAAAAATAATAAATAGAGGTCTCCTGTATCCTTCATTCAGCTTCCCAAAAGTTTCCGCAAAGGCTGCGTCTATATTATAGTACCAAGACCAAGATGTTAACATCGTCTATTAACACGCATCATTTCTTTCTTGCTATTTTCAAGATACTTTAACTGTCATTTGTTTTTAAAAAAAATGATTATAATATTTCTTGGCATAGATTTCATGGGTTTTTCATATTTGGGGTTTGTCCAATCTCTCAAATCCATAGGTCTCTGCATTTTAACAAAGTGGGATGATTTCAGCCAATTCATACTTGAATTTTCAGTCTTATTCTCTTTCTCCTTTCCTGGAACTTTCAAAAAATGAACGCTAGATCTGTTGTCTTAGTTCCATAAGGCTCTGAGGTCTGCTAATGTTTTTTACTTTGTCTATTTTTTCTTTAATGTTCAGAGGGGATAACCTCTATTACTCCACCTCCAAGTTCATGTATTCTCTCCTCCATCCTTTCCATTCTGTTCTTCAGTCCATCCTCAAGTGGGTGGTGGAAATTAAGACCACATGTGGTTTTGTACCATGAAGAAGATCTATTACCATCCAGCAGGAATGAAAATTTTTGTTCCCTACTGTTGCCTAAGGAGGAGATGATTAGGGAAAAGATGGAGGTCTAGGTGTCCCATAGACGCTTCATTGGTGAGGGTATAAGGGGGACACAGTATTTATAGTGTTTGGCTGGAGTAGGTGATTATAGACTGATGATAATTTGTCTTGCTGGACTGCCCCTTTTCTGATCCTTTCTTTGGAAAGGACAAGCTTCTGGGAATAGCTGTTCCTTTGGCTGGATCTGTTGGCATTTCCAGGTTACCAATCTCTGCAGTAGCCATTCTGGCACATGTAAGGCCAACGGAAATCTGAAGAAATCACAGCATATCATTTCTCAAGTCCTGAGGAAACTAGCTGCTCTTCTCTCCACCTTTCAGAATGTTCTGTTTGTTTCATAAAAAGTAAATATGGTTCAGGGGCCGGCACTGTGGCATAGTGCGTAAAGCTGCAGTGCCAGCATCTCATATATGTTCCCGTTTGAGTCCCGGCAGCTCCACTTTTGATCCACTCTCTGCTATGGCCTTGGAAAGCAGAAGATAGCTCAAGTCCTTGGGCCCTTGTACCAATGCAGGAGACTTGGAAGAAGCTTCTGGCTCCTGGCTTCAAATTGGTGTAGCTTTGGCCCTTGCCGTCATCTGAGGAGTGAAGCATCAGAAGGAAGATCGTCCTCTCTCTCTCTCTACCTATGTCTATCTGTAACTCTGCATTTCAAATAAATCTTTTTTTTTAAAAAAAAAGTATATATGGTTCTTAGCTGCAGTAGAAATAGTTCCAGAATCAGAAGTCCATAATGCCTTATTTTTTTCTTTTTGATGCATAGCTATTTATTTTGAAAACAATATTTTGTGGCATTAAAATAATGCCAATATTCTTAAAATACAAAACCTAATGAAAACAAGAGTCATTTTATAACTCATAATTATAAATACAATTATTAATGCTGTGAAGATAACAGTAAAACTAAAACAGTAGCAAACGAATATATTTTAAATTGGTGCAACATTTTTTGAGAGCAAGTATTGCAAGAGTTTATACCTATTAATCCTTCTTAGAGACTATAAAACCCTCTTGATTTATAGTTGATTCTAAAAAACAATTTAAGAAATCTAAATCTGTATAATATTATATATTTTTTAAAATTAGGGAAAATCAAGATGCCCAGTAATAGGAAAATGATACAGTAAATTATGATACATAAAAAGATTTAAAAATTAACCAGATATGTCCCAAATTGTACATCTCCTCCCTGTCTTATTCCCACTCTTATATTTAACAGGGATCAATTTTCAGTTAAAATTTAAACACCTAAGAATAATTGTGTGTTAATTACAGAGTTCAACCAATAGTACTAGAACAAAACAAAGCAAAACAAATACTAAAATGGATAAAGTATTATATTGTACATCAAAAGTCAGGACAAGAGCTGATCAAGGAGGAGATGTACAATTTGGGACATGCTCAATCGGCTTGCCCCAAATGGTGGAGTTAGAAACGTGCCAGGGGATTCCAATTCAATCCCACCAAGGTGGCATGTACCAATGCCATCTCACTAGTCCAAGTGATCAATTTCAGTTCACAATTGATCACACTGATAGGTCTAAGAGTGAAAGGGATCACACAAACAAGACTAGTGTCTGCGAATACTAACTGAAAGAATCAAAAAGGGAGAGAACGATCCATCATGGGAAGCGGGATACACAGCAGACTCATAGAATGGCAGATGTCCTAAATAGCACTCTAGCCTCAGAATCAGCCCTTAAGGCATTCGGATCTGGCTGAAGAGCCCATGAGAGTATTTTAGGCATAGAAACCCAAGACACTCTGGAAAAAAAAAAAAAGAGTACCTAAATGAAAGATCTCCACGGGTGAGATCCCAGTGGAAAGAATGGGGCCATCAAAGAAGGAGGTACCTTTCTCTGAAGGGAGGAGAGAACCTCCACTTTGACTATGACCCTGTTGGAATAAGAACAAAGTTGGCGAACTCAAAAGGCTGCCATAGCCTTGGCAACTCATGACTAGAGCCTAGGGAGATTACTGATGCCATAAACAAGAGTGTCAAATTGTTAAGTCAGCAACAGGAGTCACTATGTACTTACTTCTCATATGGGATCTGTCCTTAATGTGTTGTCCAATGTGAAGTAATGCTATAACTAGTACTGAAACAGTATTATACACTTTGTGTTTCTGTGTGGGTGCAAACTGATGCAATCTTTTCTTAATATATACTGAATCGATCTTCTGTATATAAAGATAATTGAAAGTGAATCTTGATGTGAATGGAATGGGAGAGGGAGCGGGAGATGGGAGGGGTGCAGATGGGAGGGAAATTATGTTGGGGAAGCCATTGTAATCTATAAACTGTACTTTGGAAATTTATATTTACTAAATAAAAAAAACAGATATGATGAATATTTGGAGAAAATAGGAAAATCATTTTGATATAATGTTAAATGCAAAGAACAGAATACAAATGAGTATATTTGACACATGATGTGTAAAAATGTGTTCAAGGAAACAAGAACAAAAAAAGAAAATATAAAATGTAAATAACTATTAGGTTTAGTGGAGGTACAATAGATTAATTTATTTATTTAACAAATATTTACTGGGCACCTACTATATCCCAAGCATAGTTCTAGATGCTGGTGTTATAAAAGTGAATAAAAATGCCTAAAATCCTTATCCTTATAGTGCTTACTTTCCAACAGATAAAGGGATGGCTAATAAAAGAAGTAATATATTATACTGTGCTCAATGGTAGTAAGTGCAGCATAAAAAAATTAAGCAGGAAAAGACAACAGATATATAGGGCATAAGAGGTAATTTAATTTTTAACCTATTATTTTTGTTTTTATAAAATATTAACTATTAAGATGTCCTAAACAACACTCTGGCCTCAGAATCAGCCCTTAAGGCATTTGGATCTGGCTGAAGAGCCCATGAGAGTATTGTAGGCATGGAAAGCCAAGATACCATGGAAAAGAAAAAAAAGAAGAAGACCTAAATGAAAGATCTCTGTGAGTGAGATCCCAGTGGAAAGAACGGGGCCATCAAGGCAGGAGGTGCCTTTCTCTGAAGGGAGGAGAGAACTTCCACCTTGACTATGACCCTATCGGAATAAGATCAAAGTCAGCGAACTTTAAAGGCTTCCATAGCCCTGACAACTCATGACTGGAGCCTAGGGAGATTGCTGACGCCATGAACAGGAGTGTCAAATTGTTAAGTCAGCAACAGGAGTCACTGTGTACTTACATCCCATGTGGGATTTGTCCTTAATGTGTGGCCTAATGTGAAGTGATGCTGTAACTAGTACTGAAACAGTATTTTTACACTTTGTGTTTCTGTGTGGGTACAAACTGATGAGGTCTTCACTAATTATATACTGAATCGATCTTCTGTATATAAAGATAATTGGAAATGAAAAAAAAAAAACCTGGTGTTAAATTGGAAATGGCATAGAAAATTAATTAATTTTTAAAAAAATTATGTAGGATCTCTGTCTTTAATGTGCTGTACACTGTTATTTAATGCTATAACTAGTACTCCAACGGTATTTTTTTTCACTTTGTGTTGCTATATGGGGGCAAACTGTTGAAATCTTTACCTAATATATACTAAACTGATCTTCTGTACATAAAGAGAATTGAAAATGAATCTTGATGTGAATGGAAGGGGAGAGGGAGCGGGAAAGGGGAGGGTTGTGGGTGGGAGGGAAGTTATGGGAGGGGGGAAGCCATTGTAACCCATAAGCTGTACTTTGGAAATTTATATTCATTAAATAAAAGTTTAATAAATGAAAAAAAATTTTAAAAATTAGCCATAATTTATACATTTGCAAAGAAATATTAATTTTTATGACAATAAGGTAAAGCTCCACTATTTCATAAGATACCACTACTTTCAATTTCAAAAATCTTGAGTTTGGATAGAAGCAAGGCTAAAGATTATTATTACATTAAGAATGACAGAGAGTGGGGCCAAGAACTTAAAACACTTACATCCATGCAAGGGACCAGGGTGGGGTTCCTGGATCCTAACTTCAGCCTGGCCCAGACCTGTCTTTCACAGTAATTTGGTGAGTGAATAAACAGATATGTCTTTTTTTTTTCTTTTTTTTCTTTCTTTGTCCTTCCTTCCTTCTTTCTTTTCTCCCTTCCTTCCTTCCTTCCTTGACCTCACTCTCACTCTCGCTCTCCCACCCCCCACCTTTCAAACAATTCAATAAATAAATCTTTAAAAGTGAATGACAGAAAGTATGAATATTTATTTGTACATACCACTGTCACCACATGTAATTCAAATTAGTATTATAACTGTGCTTATCCCATGGGCCTGTACCGCTTTCCCTATTTTTATAGTCAAATGCTTTGAAGAATTATCCATATTGTCTGAATTTCTTCAAACTATATCTCCAACTAACTCCTTAAACCACACAAACCCATTTTGAACACTCATCATCCTCTACCACATCATTAAAGTGCACTTACTAAACGCCTCAAATGACATTCAGATCTTTATATTCATTGGGTATTTCAAACTTTAATTGTCTTTCACTTCTTAGGGATACTTGCCAGCTTTAGCATCCCCTTTTAGAAAAGGCCTCTCTCTTGATTTCATGACACCACAGTTTCCTGGTTTTCTTTCTTTAAGTTCAGTCCTCCTCACTTTCTTTTGTGAACCTCTAATCCCCTACCTAATTTTTCAATGGAGGAATTTTTCAAGAGCCCCAGCCTAATCTTCTGTCCACTCCATATACTTTCACTGGGAGATCACATCTAATTTCACCACTCTGGTTATATCTACAGACCAATGACTTCTGAATTTGTACCTCCAGATTCTTCTCTTGAGTCTCTTAACAATATATTCTACTACCTACCTGACATCTCTGCTAACCGGTGTCCCAGGTACTTTTGACTCCATGTTTCCAAGGCCAGCCTCCTCATTGCTTACAGCAAAGCCAATATCCAAAAGCTGATTTTCCCCCTATTGTCCCTATCTTTAGTAAACAGCATTGTCATCCCTTCTGTTGCCCATGTAGAAAACCTGGAGGTCAGTTAGGACTCTTCCCTCTATTTTACTTGCCACATCCAATCAATCACAATGCTAACCAGATTCAATTGTACATTATACCTCATATCATCCACTTATTTTCATCACTGCTGTTAACATCCTAATTCTTCATTATCTGTGGCCTAAGGTATTATGAAATCTTCCAAGCAATTATCCTCTTCTCCAAGAAACTGTATTCTCTCTTCGGTAGCAAGACTGATCTTTCTAATATGCCAACCTGATTGATCATGTCTTGCCCCTGCTGATTCCCTCCAATTTTTTTCCATTGTCATTAAAACCACGCCTAAATACTTAGCTTGTCATATAATGCTCACCTTTACTTCACTCCTACTTGTATATACAATCACTTTCTTATTAGAAATTCATGTTTCAATCACATTGGCTCTGGCCCGTCAAAGATGTAATAGTCTTTTTCTTCTTTTGGTCTTCAGATACATTCTATTGCTTCATACATATCCCCACCTGCTATGATCTAACTCCTATTCATCTTTCAGAATTCAGCATAAATACTTCCCGAGGAAGGTCTTTTATTCTTTGAGTAGATTAGGTCTTAAATGCTATATGGCATGCTAAGTAGTTTGCAAATCATACTAAATTCCCAAGTTCTTACACTTTACTAGAATTGAATATTTAATGTTTATCCTAATAGACTATAAGCTTTGAGAAAAAAAGTCACTTTTCACTATTATGTTTTTTATTAAAAATTTTTATTTAATGAATATAAATTTCCAAAGTACAGCTTATGAATTACATTGGCTTCCCCCCTCCCATAACTTCCCTCCCACCCACAACCCTCCCTTTTCCCGCTCCCTCTCTCCTTCCATTCACATCAAGATTCATTTTCAATTCTCTTTATATACAGAAGATCAGTTCAGTATATATTAAGTAAAGATTTCAACAGTTTGCCCCCACATAGCAACACAAAGTGAAAAAATACTGTTGGAATACTAGTTATAGCATTAAAGAACAGTATACAGCATATTAAAGGTAGAGATCCTACATGATATTTTTTAAAAATTAATTAATTTTCTATGCCATTTCCAATTTAACACCAGGTGTTTTTTTTTTCATTTCCAATTATCTTTATATACAGAAGATCAATTCTGCATATACTTAGTAAAGATTTCATCAGTTTGCACCCACACAGAAACACAAAGTGTATGTTTTAATGCTTTGCATAGTTTCTGGTCCTTTTTATTTTTTACTTTTTTAAAGATTTATTTATTTATTTGAAGGCAGAGTTACAGAGAGGCAGAGGCAGAGGGAGAGAGAGAGAGAGAGAGAGAGAGAGAGAGAAAGTCTTCTATCCACTGGTTCACTCCCCAAAAGACTGCAACGGCCAGAGCTGCACAGATCCGAAGCTAGGAGCCAGGAGCTTCTTCCAGGTCTTCCACACAGGTGCAGGGGCCCAAGGACTTGGGCCATCTTCTACTGCTTTTCCAGGCCATAGCAGAAAGCTGTACTGGAAGTGGAGCAGCCAGACTCTACCCCGCGCCCATATGGGATGCCAGCATTGCAGGCAGTGGCCTTACCTACTACATAGCAGTGCCGGCCCCTCTGGTCCTTTTTAACTACTAATTAAGTATTTATTGACAAGCAAAAGTAGATAGAAGGAAAGAAGGAATAACAATCACACAGTCAGTCTTGGGTGAATCATCAGAAAAGAAAAGAAAAGAAAAGAAAAGAAAAGGGGATTTTATTGTGACATTTGAGACTTCAAAAATCATTTTCACATTCATATCATTTTTTTCTTATAACGACTCTGAAATTAATGTTACACATTTTTATAATGAGCAAACTGAGGCTCTTTCCGTACCTCTCCAATGGTTCTAAAGACAATGTTCCTCATATTTTATCTATTAGTGTTTATATGTCATTTCAACCTCTAAAAGAAAAATAAAATATTTCAAGAGAGAAGTGAGGTCATATTCATATTTCTAATCCCAGGATCTAGCACAGACTAGATTCTCAATAAAAATGTGTTAAATGAAACCCACCTCTAAGATTTGGCCCAATCTTCTCAAACTACTATGAAGAAAAAAATCAATGAGGCATACTCTTCTTTGTTTTTGCTTCCCCTATCATACTTCTGCATGAAATATGGAACACTGAAATTGAAGTCATGATGTGTCTGGCCTTTGCCACTATTACTAGTGTGTAAATACTTCCAACCTCACATTCTGCCTAGGTGAGCATACAGATCTCAACTGCCTTTTCATCCAGTTCCCAGAAGTGCCAAACACATAGCAATCCTGGCCTTGGATATTGTTAAGAAATATTAATTAATGAGCTATGGTTTCAGAAAACTGTTGCTACATGGCCCTAACCACAATCCTTAAGGGTCCAATATGTGAAAAGAAACATGGTGAACTAAGAGAGGCAGAAATTCTGACTTTGTCTTCACAAGGCCGAACAGCTGAGTGGACATATATATACATAATGGCTTTTTAATTGTGCCTCTAGCCCGGCTGCTTTTTACAAGTAACTGATTGTCAGGTCTACACTAAACCTGAGACCTCTGCATCAGTAACAGGCCCCTGTGAGAATGAAGAGGAAGAATGTTTCACCTTCAAATGGTGAAGAAAGGTTGTTTCTCCAATTTGTTAGACACAAAATCCAAACAATTCAGAATGTTTGTTGTTTGTCCTGAGGGAAGAGTTTTTCCATGACTTCTTTGCAGTATCACAGGGAAGCCCTAGACAAAAAATTTTCTGAAACCTCTCGTAAAAATGTTTGCTTGGTTTGGCAGGGTTAGAACTAAGAGCACACTGGAGAATAAATCCTAATTTTGGGATCTGGTATTTTTCAGGCCTGATTTAGGCCATTTTCTCGAATCATAAATTGTGATGGACTCTTTGGAGCCAGTAAAATCTAATATTCTGAGAACCAAACAGTCATGGTGACTTCTCTAATCCTAGAACATTTGGGATAAGGGCTACTGGGAAACAGGTGCTGGTATACATTACTAACACAGTGGAAAGAAAGTCCTAGGCAGACAGCGTCTAAGGAACAAAAAAGATGCTCAGAATAAAATGATGTCAAGAAGAATAACAATTATAACCAGTAGATATTATTTAATAAAAATTATGAGGAGAAAGTTCTTTTTATGGCATAGTTATAGCCAATATTTAGAATTAATGCATAGTATATCAGTAGAAAAAATATCTAAACACCTGGGTATAATGGAGCGAGGGGAATAGGTTTTGTATCCAAGGTCTAGGTATGGTATTGTACTTTATGCCTAACTGCTTTGTTAACTACAATGAACTTAATTTTGAAACTTCAGTTCATTCAGACCATCAGAGAAGTCCAATGGCTTGATAATGGCTGCTGCTAAGAGCACTGACATAAATCTAGGGTATCATATATACAAGGACTCATTAATATTTCAGTCTTGTTAAGAACTCTGAGAAGATTCAACCAATAATCAAAAGCATGAAAGAGAGAGAGAGAGAGAAAGCAAAATTGAACACTTGGGAAAAGGGGACAGTGATTACTGTTGCTATCTAAAAATCCTAACAATGTTATTTTGAAGACCTTAGGAGAATGAAAAGAACAATGTCTGGTTACCAGCAAGGTTGGAAGTACTCATCTACACATATGCCTATTAACAGAGAGATTGGTTCTATTATTTACTTTGGCTGGATTCAGAGACTCAAAGCAAAGGCCAATCTCTTGCCCAGATCCCGTTATCAAAGAACATTGAGTGAAGGATCAGTATTTTAGTTGATCTGAAGCATCAAAGCAAAAAACATGCCCACAAAGATATTTTTACCTTTTAATAAACAGTTTTCGCTATCATCATCAAATAGCTACACTTCTATAAACCTGAGTTTCTCAGCATAGCATTTATAGAAAATTGCCAAGTATCACTTGTGGATAAAAGTACAATTCAATATTTATGAATCGCTAGTTTTCTATAAATATAGATATTCAGAGACTATCTTCTCACTAGTCATTAAAATTTGAACAGGGATCAAAGCTAGAATAATATTAACAATTCCTTGCATTTGCACAGTATTTTACATAACACTATTAATAATAAATGACATTTATTGAACACTTAGCAAGTGCCAGGCACTTTA
Source organism: Lepus europaeus (assembly GCF_033115175.1). NCBI lineage: Eukaryota > Metazoa > Chordata > Mammalia > Lagomorpha > Leporidae > Lepus > Lepus europaeus. Next base: position 40,795,079 of record NC_084831.1, read on the forward strand.
CATGTAAATTCTCATAACAAATTCAATTCAGTTCAGCAAGCACTCATTTAACACCTACTGTGTGATAGATGAATAATATGCAACTTTTGTCTTTTAAAACACTCATTTTTGTACTGGTGTGGAAGAGTAGGTTAAGCAGCCACATGCCTGCAACAGTGGGATCCCATATCAGAGTGCCAGTCTGAATGCCATCTGTCCTACTTACAATCCAGTTCCTTGCTAATGCTCCTGGGAAAGCAGCAAAAAACAGCCCAAGTGCTTGGGCCCCTACCACCCACATAGAAGACCACCATGGAGTTCTTGGCGCCTAGTTTCACCCTGGCTCAGTCCTGGCTATTGCATCCACTTAGGGAGTGAGCCAGCAGATGGAAGATCTTTTCTCTGTCTGTGTGTGTGTCTCTCTCTGTCACTCTACTTTCAAATAAAGAAAAAAATATTTTAACTCATTTTGGAAGCCAGTGAGCTAAATAAGAAGTTTTGCCTACCACTTCCTCATAGAGACACCAATGTGAATAGCTATACACATACTAAGTCCCCTTCCAAAGAGCTACAGAATCCAAGTGAGAGACTGCAGTACTTTATCTTCTTATAGTCATAAGAAAGCTTTTTTTTTTTTTTTTGAAGACAGCAAGAAGAAAAGAATTGCTGTGTCACTTGTCCCCCAGCTCTAAGGAGTGTATAAAGATATCTCCTATTTGGAGAGACCAAGTAAACTGAATTATGGTACTAAGCCCACTGAGAAAAAAATCCAGTCAGGCTAAGCTCACCAGTCCTTGCCCCTAGGCCCTTTCTCATGGAGTAAATACTTGGAGTTTTCACAGCTATGCAGCCTCTACCTCTCAAACCCAAACCACTAGCATAAAGTGAGACGCTATCTATGTGGAGAGGGCAGGGAGCTCAGAGCTGAGCCTACTATCCTGAGACCCTTCACTTGACAAAGCCCAAAGACCCTGGCCAGTGTTCACAAACAAAGCCTTTAAACTTGCCTGCAGAGAACTGTGGTGGTACTGGGGGTCGGGTGTGGTCAGACTCATTGGATGTGTGTCACTGCCAGCTTTGGGGGAACATGAAGGGCACTCCTATGTCTTTGAGGGGCCAGGGACTGTGAGACCCAGGTATGATCAGAGTGGGGCCAATATCAGTGGCCAAAGGGCTACTTAACATCCTCCTCCAAGGCTTTGCAGATCCTGTAAGTTCCTATCCCTGGGTCAGTGCCTGTGGATAGAGTCTCTGGGCTTCCACTAACATGAGGTAGAGACCTGTGTTCCAGCAAGACAGGCTTATTTTGGTGTGTAGCACCACCAGCCTCTCATGGGCCTGGTGTGTATCCCCAAGTTTTCTTCGGGCCTGGTGACTATGAGACACGGGTGTGACCTACTTGGAGCTCTCTGAGTAGCCAAGAAGCTACTTCTTTCATCCTTCCTAAAATATTGGGTAGACAGCAAGGAATCCCTTCCCTTTAGTTTGAAAACTCACTGGTGAGAGTAACCATACCAACAAATTCAGAATGTCCTAATATTTTAAAAATGGTATATAAATCATTTATATCTTTACTGTGAAGACTTAAACATATAATTGTCACACTAAAATGTTAACAGATAGAAAATATTGAAAGAGAGAAAATGTAACATCAAAAGTTCAAAATGTAGAGCCAGCAATGTAGAACAATGTGCTAAGCCATCACCTGCAATGCCAGCACACCCTGTCTGAGTACTGCTTCAAGTCCCAGCTGTTTTGCTTCCAATCCCACTTTCTACTAATTCTCTTAGGAAAGCAGCAGAAGATGGCCCAAGTACGGGAATCCCTGTCAACTATGTGGGAGATGTAAATGGAGGTCCTAGCTTCTGGCTATAGTCTGGCTCAGTCCTAGCTACTGCAGCCATTTGGGAAGTAAATGACTGGATATAAGACTTCTCTCTTTCTGTTTCTTTTAAATTAATAAATAAATCCTTTTTTAAAAAAAATTATTCAATTACTTGAAAGGCAGAGTTATAGAGAGGCACAGGCAAAGAGAGAGAGAGAGAGAGAGAGAGAGAGAGAGAGAGAGAGAGAAAAGTCTTCCATCCACTGGTTCACTCTCCAAATGGCTACAATGCCTGGAGCTGGGCCATTCTGAATCCAGGAGCAGAGCTTTTTCAGGGTCCTTGAACTTGGGCCGAGGACTTGGGCCATCTTCTATTGCTTTCCTAGGCCATAGCAGAGAGTTGGATCAGAAGTGGAGCAGCCAGGACTTGAACCAGCACCCATATGGGATGCCAGTACTGCAAGTGGCAGCTTTGCCCTCTATGCCAGAGCCCTGGCCACTAAATAAATGTTTTAAAAATCTAAAATGTTGAGAGGTATGGAAAACAAATAAAGTGTTTTATTAGAATTTCTTTGTTTTTGTTTTTTTCTTATTTTTATTCAATGTTCTTATCATTTCATGAAAGCTTGTTTTAACCAAAAGAAGTATTTTTAAGCCTCAAGGTAACCAAAAGCAAAACCTAAACATAGACTTAACAGAGAGAGAAAGAGACAGAGAAAGAGAAAGAGAAAGAGAGAGAGAGAGAACCAAAGTACATCAGTAGAAAAAATCATTTAACCATAAATGAAGATTGTAAGAGATAAAGAAAGGAACAAAAATAAAAACACAAAACAAGTATCCAAATGACAGTAGTAAGATCTTACCTATAAAGAATTACCTAAAATATCAATGAACTAAATTCTCCAAATAAAAGACACAGAGCAACTGAACGGATATAAAAGTAAGACCCAACTGTATGCTGCTCACAGAAAATTCACTTCACTTGTCAGGACACACATAGGCTGAAGTAAAATGATGGAACGAACTATTCAACACGAATGAACCCAAAAGAAAGCAAGAATAGCCATACTTCGATCAGATAAAATACATTTTGAATCAACAGCAGTAAAAAGAAACCAGGAAGATCTTTATTTCCTGGTAAAATGTTCAGCCCAGCAAGAGTAAATAGCACTTGTAAATATGTATTATCATTCTCATTACCATTATTAAGCAATGCTGTCAAACTCTCCTCGTCTTCATTATCAAATAAGAACAAACAATTTTAACATTCACAAAAGGTAAAGAGAATATTTTTGCAAAAATACCTAAAAGGTGAGGAGGGGAAAACAAGAGAAATCTACCAAACTCTCTAGTTCCCAATGTCTTCCCAGTTTACTGTACCTCTTAGATATTTAGGTTAGGAAAAAATTTATGACAACAAACTTGACTTTCATTATACTTTAAAGATAGTATTAATAAAAGAAAAACAAAATAGGAAGTTTACCAAATAATAGACTGTACCTTCCCTCATTACATAATATTCTTCATTCTAACCATGGAAATATATTCTCAACATTCTCAAAGAGCAATATTCATTCTGGTCAATGGAATTAAGACAGAGCCCTGGGAGCAAAGATCAGCTTGAGCTCTGGTTCAAATTTTCTAACCAGAAAGAGGTCTCTTTCCGTGAGTCACTTACCATTTGGGTCTGCTGGTAGATTTCACCATAGGCGCCATTCCATCTCTATAAAGACTCTTGGTTTTACTGAAATTAACAATGTTGAAAATGACTCTCTGAAAAAGAAAAGGGGAGGAGCTCATCAGAAGGCCATGCTATGCAAGTTACCAGTTCCTGATAAGACAAAATAGTAAGCAGAGTTAAAACCAGCCACATGAACTAGCAGGCAACAGTCTAGTGAGAATAAACAGCACCCACAGAAATGGAATGTTTTTGTGCCAGCTAAACATGACAGTTAACAACACTGACTCCAGAACCTCGAGGCCTGAACTTTTAATCCCAAATCCACCACTTTTGAATTGTGTGATCTTGCCACCTACTAGACATCTCTCTCAGTGTTCTTGTCTAAAAAAGAATAATAACAGTATGTACATCATAGGGTTCTCATGGGAATTAAATAAATTAATACATCTGACCTAGATTTTGGATGGAAATCAATAATAGTATCATTAGGGTGACAGTAATGCAGTTGAAGTTTAAAAGGTTTAAATATAGTAACTAAACACAAAATCGTAACTTAAAAGTTAATTAAATACTTGAAACTTTTTTAAAGATTTATTGTATTTATTTGAAAGACACAGTTACAGAGAGAGGTAGAGAAAGAGAGAGATACAGGTCTTATATCCACTGATTCACTCTCCAAATGGTCTCAACAGCTGGAGCTGAGCCGATCTGAAGCCAGGAGCCAGGTCTCCCAAATGGGTTTAGGGGCCCAAGGACTTAGGCCATTCTCTACTGCTTTCCCAGGCACATTACTAGGAATCTGGATCAGATGCAGAGCAGCCAGGACTCGAACCAGCACCTATATGGGATGCTGGCACTGTAGGCCGGGGCTTTAATCCTCTGCTCCAAGGTGCTGGCTCCTATTTGGAACTCTGTTTACTAAGAACTGCTGTGATCAGGTATATTAGGCTCAATATTAATCTCATCATGGATTCATATGCCTTAAGTACTTTTGCTCTTACCTTGTAGTAACAAGGTCAGTGTTTATGGCAGAAGGGGTTAAGCCATTGCTTGTGACACAGGCATGCCATATCTGAGTATCAGCTAGATTCCTGGCTGCTCTGTTTTCAATCCAGCTCCTTGCTAATGCACCTGGGAAAGCAGCAGCAGATGGCCCAGCTACTTGGGTTCCCACTGCTCATGTGGCCAGACACAGAGTTCCATGCTTCTGGTTTTTGTGGCCCATTCTTGGCCTTTACAGCCATTTGAAGAGTGAACCAAAGGATGGTAGAACTATCTCTCTGTCATTCCTCTCTCTGTAACTCTTTCAAATAAATAAAAATACACCGTAAGTAAATAAATAAAAAAGGGTAGTAGGGTATTTTAAATGCCTAAAGTATTCCTAAGAAGGTAGCATAGTAAAAGAGATAATATATTTTAGTAAACATATTTTCACACATAAAATGTGTGAAGAAGACCAGTGAAACAATCCAAAGGGGATACGAGGACTAGTGAAAGGGCAGCCAGCATAATTTGAGAAAGGGAAAAGATTTCAAGAGATTTTTGTAGGCTAGCCTTCCTAACAGAGCACTAAAAGAAAGAGAAGCATCAAAATGTATGTGTCATTTCACTTGACAAATATTTACTGTGTGATGTATTATACAGCATCAAATGTCATAGATTTTGCATGATTTTTAAAATCTTAAATATTCTCCTATAACTTCAGTAAATAAATGATAACATTCCCCATTTTACAGATGTGGAATCTAAGCTTCAAAGAGGTAACACATGTTGCTCAGAATCATGCCACTAATAGATGAATGGATCAATATTTGAATCTAGGTTAAGCTGCCAGTGATGCTAAGTTTCCAAAATTTCATAATGCTAACCAAGTCTGTTTTCCAAAGTAAAGGCAAGAAAGAAGGAAGGAAAGAGAGTAGAGAGAGAGACAGAAGAAAAAGTACGGAGGGGGGGAAGACAATAGAGAAGTAGAAAAACAGAGATAGGCAGCAGGGAGGAAGGAAGGAAGGGAGGGAGGGGGGAAGGAAGGAAGGCAGGCAGGCAAGAAAAAGATAGCAAAAGAAGAAGAGAGGTAGGTGTTGGCAATTTTTCAATGCATTAAAATTTTGTGCTGTTAAAAAGAGAAAATCAAAACCATTTTTTTGGCCTCATGCTTGAGGCTGTCATAAAACGGTTTGTTGCATGAATAAGCTCTTAGGAATAACTTGTGTTTTCCTTTTTCCTCAGAGACCCAGTCATTGACCAGAAGTCTAGGCATTTCAGTATCAGACCCCCCCCCTTCTGCCTTAAATTGAGTCTTCAAAAATGCCCAAGTCTGTTCCATTACTAATACCCTAGGTCTGCTTATTGTCAGTTCAATTACTTCTCACAGAGCCTTGGCTACTGTCTAATTTAAGAAAATCAATATCAAGGGGACAAATAGTCTTTGAACCTCACAGAGCTTAATCCTTTTCTTCTGAGAGTCCAGGTGCCAGATCTGTTTCTAGTGAACCTGGAAGCCATATTGTATTTTTAGCACTCAGATTATTGATAAACACAGGGGGAAAGCTACTAGAGAAATGATATGCATATGTGAAGCTGAACTAGAAATGAGAAATAAAGGTGAACATTTATTGATCAGTAACATTCTACTATGTATCCTCAAAATTATCCAGGCACTTTTAATATGTTATATCATTTAGCTACTTCATCTATAAACAAATATCTTTTATTTACACTTAATTTTATTATTTTTTTTAGATTTTTAAAAAATTTATTTGAAAGGCAGAAAGAGAACAAGAAACAGAGACAGAGACGGACAGACAGAGATATTCCATCCACTGGTTCACTTTCCAAATACCTGCAACAGCCAGGGCTGGGCCAGGACAAGAGGAGGGAAGAACTTAATCCAGGTCTCCCACATGGGTGGAAGGGAACCAACTCCTTGTTTTACCAGCTGTTGCTTCCCAGAGTATGCACTGGCAGGAAGCTAGAACTGGAAGTCGAGGACTCAAACACTGGCCTTCTGATATGAGACGAAGGCTTCCCATCTTCACCACTGCCAAACTGCCCATCCATTAGAATAATTTTAGACAAAAGACTTAAATCTTAGGTGTTATGACCATAAAAATCCCACTTTCTTTATAACATTACATGTAAAGAGTAATACTGTCTCTTACCATTTTCTTGTCCAAGCAATTTTTATGTTTCTAACCATTTAGTGAGGCAGCATGTGGTGCTGATAATCATAGCTAATTGCAAGCAGACAGTGCAGGAAATCTGTGCATTCCATATTTTAAACTTAGTCATTAGATATTTACTAAAAATGCATCAGAGGAAAGAGTACTCATGGGGCTAGTGCTGTGGTGCAGTGGATTAAAGCCCCAACCTGCAGAACCGGCATCCCATATGGCATCCCATATGGGTGCTGGTTCGAGTCCTGGCTGCTCCACTTCTGATCCAGCTCTCTGCCAGTGTACCTGAGAAAGCAGCAGAGGATGGCCCAAATCCTTTGGCCCCTGCACCGACATGAGAGACCCAGAAGATGCTCTTGGCTCCTAGCTTTGGATTGGCTTAGCTCCAGACATTGTGCCATTTGGGGAGTGAACCAGCATATGGAAGAACTAACTCTCTCTCTCTTTCTCTCTCTACTTCTCTACTTCTCCCTGTAACTCTGTATTTCAAGTCAATAAAATATATATTAAAAAAAAAAAGAGGCTGGTGCAGCAGCTCACTAGGCTAATCCTCTGCCTGCGGCGCTGGCACACTGGGTTCTAGTCCCGGTCGGGGCGCCAGATTCTGTCCCGGTTGCTCCTCTTCCTGTCCAGCTCTCTGCTGTGTCCCAGGAGTGCAGTGGAGGATGGCCCAGGTCCTTGGGCCCTGCACCCACATGGGAGACCAGGAGAAACACCTGGCTCCTGGCTTCAGATCAGCACGGTGCGCCAGCTGCAGCGCGTCGGCCACAGTGGCCACTGGGGGGTGAACCAACAGAAAAGGAAGACCTTTCTCTCTGTCTCTCTCTCACTGTCCACTCTGCCTGTCAAAAGAAAAAAGAAATAAAAAAGCAAAAAAAAAAAAAAAAGAGAGAGAGAGAGAGAGAGAGAGTATTCATAATGTAATGGTAACAACTGTAATAACAATCAATAATTTCTGAGTCATTAGTATGTATAAATTTCTGAATTAAGTGCTTCATTCACATTATTTTGACAATGTGTATATTAGAATAATTCAGTTGTAGATTACAAGCACCTATGTAGTTTTTTAAAACCATGGTTACTTGAGACAAGCTCCCATCTACTGCTTTACGCCCCAAATGCGCACAACAAACAGGGCTAAACCAGGCTGAAGCCAGGAGCTCAGAACCCAGGTCTCCTGCGTGCGTGGCAGGGACCAAAGTACTTGATCACCTACTGCCTCTTTGATTGCACATTAGCAGGATGTTGGAGTTGGTAGCAGAACCAGGACTTGGACTGAGGTAACTTTAATATGGAATGTAGGCATCCTTAGCAAGTGATTTTACTGCTATGTCAAATGCCTGCCCCCAAATTCTTCTCCACGTACACAAATATTTTCTATGTACTTGGATGTGTGGGTAGTACTGTGTAGGTATTACTGCACTTGATAACCTCCAAACTCCTAGAAATATTAGGAACATTTAAGAACATTCTTTTCAAGCAGAACTTTTTCTTTAGAGAAATCCATAGATGATGGAGAAGTGTATGGGTAAAGAAGGCAGTAAGTTTCTTGGTAACTTGATGCTTAGATTTTAGCATTCATGCAAAGATAGCAGATGAAGTCTTGAACTTGCACAAGCCAGGGCATCTGAAATGGGACTCATTGATATTATCTAGGCCCCTCAAAATGATATATAGTATTAGTGATACTAGTACTTAGAAAAAAATCACTCCCTGGCAATGAGACAAAAGAAGCATACCCATTTATTCCTGTGTTTGGAGTAGAAAAAATGATTTTAAATGTATGCCAGATCATTTTTGATTTTGGGTTTGAATCTATAAAGTTACCTTGGTCTAAGTGCTCAGGTCAAGTAAATAAAATAAATTTAGTTGCAACAAAACAGATCCTTCAATCCAGGTACACAGTATTTCCATAAATAAAATCCTTAGAAGATAAATGTGCACACAAATTTACAAAACATTTATGGAAACAACTCACACTAAGAGTGAGAATCAGCCAGAAAATAAAAACCTAAATTGGGTTAATAAGAACTTCAGGTCCTATAACTAACTGATGAAACATAAAGTACTTTTTAAATGTCCAACAATTTCAGAACCTGTTTCAACCACATGAGAGCAGGGCAAAACACTATCATTAAAGATATAATTGGATTTGAAAATTAAATAAACATGGTAAGGCTGACGCCATGGCTCATTAGGCTAATCCTCCAACTGCAGCACCGGCACCCTGGGTTCTAGTCCCAGTTGGGACACCTGATTCTGTCCCAGTGGTTCCTCTTCCAGTCCAGCTCTCTGCTGTGGCCCGGGAAGGCAGTGGAGGATGGCACAAGTGCTTGGGCCCTGCACCAGCATGGGAGACCAAGAAGACCTGGCTTCTGGCTTCAGATCTGCACATCGCGCTGGCCATAGCGGCCATTTGGGGAGTGAACCAACGGAAGGAAGACCTTTCTCTCTGTCTCTCTCTCTCTCGCTGTCTAATTCTGCCTGTCAAAAATAAATAAATAAATAAACATGGTAAAATATGGAATAGATGCCACTGAAAGGAGAATTAGTGAAGAAAGACCTGAAGAAATATCAAGAATTCAGCACAGATAACTACTATATCTATATGTACTATATCTATATACTATACTATATATATCTATATATACTATATCTATACATATATATACATATATATCTATATGTACTATATCTATATACTATACTATATATATCTATATATACTATATCTAGTATGATAGAAAATATGAAAAAGACATAAAAAAGAAAAATCTATATATGTCTCATTAAGAGTTCTCTAACAAAATACAAGAGAAACACAGATGTAAATCTAAAGAGAAAATGGCTAACTATATTCTAGAATTCTAGATATTCATGAAGACATGAATGTTCAGATTTAGGAAGTAGAAGTCAATTAAACTTCTTATCTGGTGAAGCATTAAGCCTTTTTACTGCATTGTAAATTTTAAATATGTTATCTCAAAAACTAAAAAAAAGAGACATGATAGAAAGGATGGTGGGACAGAGTGAGAGGAAGGGAGGGAGGAAGTGAATATCAATACGTCAACAGAATTGTATCTGCAAATCATATTGAATCTGTTAAAACTAACTAAAAATGAAAATTAACTAAAGAAAGCAAAAATAGAGATCTAGACACACCAAATAAAACTGTAGAACTACAAAAATAAAGAGACAGTTTCCAAAGCAAACCAGGGAAAAAACCTCCAAAGCTGCAGAAATCAGACTTCAATAGACGTCTTCAGACAAATACCAGAAAGTTTTGCAGTGTCAGAGTCTCAGGTAGGAGCTACTATTAATGAATAAACTTCAGAGGAAAAAAGAAATTGGACACAAAGGTAAACCCTGCGAGAGGCAAGAGTGAGCAGAGGGACACAGGTAAATTGGACAATAATTGACTCCATAAACTATTATTATAATTACATAATTGAAGATAATTAAAAAGATTCAGTCAACAATGATGTGGTTGAAATTCAGTAAAAGTACAGGGAAGCTAGATCAGAGTTAAAACATTTTTAGGCTTTTGTATGGCTCTGAAGGAAGATAGGGATGCTAATGAACTTTAAACATCACTAGGTAAATGAGCATGGGCTGGTATAAAAAGACATAACAGGTGTATGAATTATAAATGAATAGAAAGAACAGATAAAGAAAACATGGTCAGTCAGTAAGAGGGTATGATAGGAGGAAAGGATAAAAAGCAAAGAACATTATAGTGGAAAGCCCAAACTAAGACAGTAATAATTCCAACTATCAGTAATCACAGAAATTAACTGTTAAAAATTTCCCAAAGTGTTTAAGTAACAACATTTAATTTGACCACATTTGCCAGAGATACAGCTAAAACTTAATGATACAGAAAGTTTGAAAGTAAGAGAATAGAAGAATATACATCGAAGCCAGCACTATGGTGTAGGAGGTAAGCCACCAGCCGTGGCGCTAGCATCCCAATGGGCATGAGTTAGAGTCACAACTGCTGCACTTCTCATCCAGCTCCCTGTGCTCCCGGGAAGGCAGTGGAAGATGGATCAAGTGCTTGGGAGACCTAGAACAATCTCCTGGCTTCAGAATGCCCCAGCTCCAGCTATTTTGGCCATTTGGGGAATGAACTTGAGGATGGAAGATCTCTCTCTCTCTCTCCTTCTGACTCTGTAACTCTGCCTTTCAAATACAATTCTTTTCTTTTACTTATTTATTTGAAAGGTAAAGTTACAGACAGAGAGAGGGAGAGACAGAGAAAGGTCTTCCATCTGCTGGTCCACTCCCCAAAAGGCCAAAATTATTGGAGCTGAGTGGATCCAAAGCCAGAAGCCAGGAGTTTCTTCTGGGTCTCCATGCAGGTGCAGGGGACCAAGCACTTGGACCATCTTCCACTGCATTCACAGGCTACAAGCAAAGAGTTGGATCAGAAGAGGAGCAGTCAGGACATGAATCAGTGTCCACGTGGGATGCCAGAGCCCCAAGTAGAAGCTTAGCATGCTATGTCACAGCACCAGCCCTGCAACTATCTCCTTCTAAGTCACCCTTTGGCAAACATAGCAAATCAGAAGCAGTAGATTATTTCATTGGAATTTCAGAGATTAATGCTAGAATAAAACGTAAAGGCTTCTTAAAAAAAGAAAAAAATATCCATCAAAATAGTCACCAAAGGAAAACTGTTTCAGTTATGATAATATTAGATAAAACATAGATTGAGGCAAAAAGCAAAATCAAGGATAGGGTCACCATATAAAAGCAAATACCAGGAAGAAATAACAACTTTACATTTCTATGTACATGTTAAGAGCGTAGAAATATGCAAGGCAAAAATAAACAACCACAAGTAAAACAGATGAATTTATAATACAATGATTAACCTCAGTATTTATAGGCAATCAAAAATTTGAAGACTATACATTTGAATCTTTCAACTTAAAAACTTTATCAAAGATAATGTCTCCCCACACATAATTAGGGAATAAGTTTTCTGTTCAAGTAGATGGGGGCTACACGTAAAAAAATTAGGCAGGGCCGGCGCCGTGGCTCAACAGGCTAATCCTCCACCTTGCGGCGCCGGCACACCGGGTTCTAGTCCCGGTCGGGGCACCAATTCTGTCCCGGTTGCCCCTCTTCCAGGCCAGCTCTCTGCTGTGGCCAGGGAGTGCAGTGGAGGATGGTCCAAGTGCTTGGGCCCTGCACCCCATGGGAGACCAGGAGAAGCACCTGGCTCCTGCCATCGGATCAGTGCGGTGCGCTGGTCGCAGCGCGCCAGCCGCGGCGGCCATTGGAGGGTGAACCAACGGCAAAAAGGAAGACCTTTCTCTCTGTCTCTCTCTCTCACTGTCCACTCTGCATGTCAAAAAAAAAATAAATAAATAAAATAAAATAAATTAGGCATGTACATGATCAAAAAGCAAATCTCCACAGATACCAGAGAATCAATATTATTCTGTTCACATCTTCTATCAACTCATAAAATTATAAAGCAATTACTTAATGATAAAAACTTCTCATACATTTTGAAACTTTAATATGTTCTCTAGTTTTTCAGATATCAGAAATAATGATGGAGGCTGGTGCTGTGGCTCACTAGGCTAATCCTCTGCCTGTGGCGCTGGCACCCTAGGTTGTAGTCCCGGTTGGGGTGCCGGATTCTGTCCCGGTTGCTCCTCTTCCAGTCCAGCTCTCTGCTGTGGCCTGGAAAGGCAGTGGAGGATGGCCCAAGTGCTTGGGCCCTGCACCCCATGGGAGACCAGGAGAAGCACCTGGCTCCTGGCTTCGGATTGATGTAGCGCACCAGCCATAGCAGCCATTTGGGGGGGTGAACCAACGGAAAAAAAAAGACCTTTCTCTCTGTCTCTCTCTGTCTCTCACTGTTTAAATCTGCCTGTCAAGAACAAAAAATGATGGAAAATAGAAAGTAGAATTGGATGATTACTTCAGGCCTACATATCAGAGTTTGTGACATTACAGCAAAAGGGAGGTTAAATTTAGTCTTAAGTACATATATGAGAAAACAAGAAAGGTTTAAAAATGCTAAGGGCAGAACTTAAAAAGAAACAAAGCAATGATTCATACCCACAGGATTCAAGAAATTCAAAACATTAGAAACATCTTTACCTCTGAAGGTTGAGTTCCAGACAAGGCTTGGTCAAAAGTTCTAACAAGACTTTAACTGCCCCAATTCTTTCCCTCACACCAAGCACCTAAGTGAATTTTTGTATCATGCCCGAGTCTAGAGGATCATCCTCTGGGGACACTGAAGGGCAGAGATTCTTGATTCAGAGATGCCAGATGGAATTGATAGTAGGTGTCAAGTACTTTCAGAATATTCATAATCAAGTTTATACTCCATAGTCAAGAGAATGGAGAATTCTTTTCTGGAAAAAACTCCCAATCAAAAATAAAATATTTACAACTGTAGATATGAAAGACTCTGCCAGTGAAATGGCTGGTTTTACTTGGGCATGGTCCACATATGCCTATGACTAAATTATGTAATGCCAATTTGTTAATGATGAAAGACACCTAACAGACTCAGAGACCAAATCAACAGAAAGTAGGCCAATTAAACTGCCTGTCACAATATTAACATCCCATAGAACAGTATTGGTTTGAGTTCTAGCTGCTCCACTTCAGATTAAGCATCCTGCTATTGCACCTGGGAAGGTAGTGTTTGATGTGTCAAACACTTGGGCCCCTGCTATGCATGTGGGAGATGCATCTGGAATTTCTGGCTCACACCTTCAGACTGCCTAGCCCCAGCTGTTGCAGGCATTTGGGGAGTGGACCAGCAAATAGAAAATGTCTCACTCTCTATCTCTCCCTCTGTCTGTATCTCTCTGCCTTTCAAACAAACAATGAATGAATAAATAAATCTTAAAAAAAAAGAAAGTAGGCCAAGTACACAACCACATGAGTTATAATAGAAAAACAGAAATATATACATATATATGAAAGGATGATATCAGTTGAGAAAATAATAGCAGTTGAGAAAATACTAATTAAGACTGTAATTAACACACAATTATTCTTAGGTGTTTAAATTTAACTGAAAAGTGATCTCTGTTAAATATAAGAGTGAGAATAAGAGAGGGAGGATATGTACAATTTGGGACATGCTCAATCTGAGTTGTCCAAATAGTAGAGTTAGAAACGTGCCAGGGTATTCCAATTCAATCCCATCAAGGTTGCATGTACCAATGCCATTTCACTAGTCCAAGTGATCAATTTCAGGTCACAGTAGATCATAATGATAGGTCTAAGAGTCAAAGGGATCACATAAAGAAGACTAGTGTCTGCTAATACTAACTGATAGAATAAAAAAGGGAGAGAACGATCCAACATGGGAAGCGGGATACACAGCAGACTCATAGAATGGCAGATGTCCTAAACAGCACTCTGGCCTCAGAATCAGCCCTTAAGGAATTCGGATCTGGCTGAAGAGCCCATGAGAGTATTTTAGTCATGGAAAGCCAAGACACTTTGGCAAACAAACAAAACCTAAATGAAAGATCTCTGTGAGTGAGATCCCAGTAGAAAGAATGGGCCATCTAAGAAGAAGGTACCTTTCTCTGAAGGGAGGAGAGAACTTCCACTTTGACTATGACCTTGTCTAACTATGATTGGAGTCGGTGAACTCAAAAGGCTTCCATAGCCTTGGCAACTCATGACAAGAGCCTAGGGTGATAACTGACGCCATAAACAAGAATGTCACTTTGTTAAGTCAACAACAGGAGTCACTGTGCACTTACTCTTCATGTAGGATCTCTATCCTTAATGTGTAGTTCAATGTGAATTAATGCTATAACTAGTGCTCAAACAGTATTTTACACTTTGTGTTTCTGTGTGGGTGCAAACTGATGCAATCTTTACTTAATATATACTAAATTGATCTTCTGTATATAAAGATAATTGAAAATGAATCTTAATGTGAATGGAATGGGAGAAGGAGCGAGAGATGGGAGGGTTGCTGGTGGGAGGGAAGTTATGGGGGGGGAAAGCCACTGTAATCCATAAGCTGTACTTTGGAAATTTATTAAATAAAAGTTGAAAAAAAAGACAATAATGAAATATATTTTGTACATTTCATATCCATCAAATTAGCAAAAGATAGTAAGTCTGATAATAAGAAACATTGGCAATTATGTCATATACAGCAATTTTAAATATCACTAATGACTATTGAAAGTAGAAGAATCTCTACAGTGGAGAACTTGACAACAAAGTAACAATAAATATGCTTGTAATCTGTGACCCTGTAATTCCACTTCTCTGAGTTCCCCTAAGACAAATTTTGCACATTGCATAAGGAGACATATATAAGGATGTTCACTGTATCCTATTCATATGTAATAGCAAAACAAACAACTAAAACAATTTAACTCAGAAGGAAAATGTATAACTTGTGTTTCATAAGCACAACAGAATAGTATTCAACATTCACAAATGAGCATAAAAGCGTGACATTTATCAATGTGGGCAAACCTCCATAACTACATATAATGAAAAAGACAAGAATTATTACGTAAGACAATAGTATATTTTGATTTATGAACAATAAAAATATGAAATAAAACATGGGAATGATATCCATTATTTCAGAAGTATGGTTATTTCTGGGAGAAAAGAGAGGGAAAAAAGAGGGTTTTAGCTAGACCTATAATGTTATATTTATCAAAATCAATTAAAAAAAAAACCACAAGATCTAAACCATGACAAAATGTTAATAGCATACTGGTGGTTCCTTAGGTGTTTTCATGTTATTTAAGGTGCATTTTAAATTTAAATGTTAAAGTTAACCTCCCTAATTTAAAATGTTAAAGTTAACCTTTAATTCACTAGGAAATTTAGTGTAAAATATGAAGTAGCAGCATAATGTATTTTTTCCAAATGGTTAACAACTTGTTCCAACATCATTTATTGAATAACCCATTCCTTTTCTTTGAAATTTCAAATGCTACCTTTTCAATGTAATAAACTTGCATATGCTTAGGTTTATTCTGAGTTTCCATTTCTGCTTCACTGATCTATATGTTTACTATAGTCACATCCTCCTATCATTTTCGTAATTATTGTTTTCTGATATGTACCACTTACAAGAAAACTAGTCAATGTTCTCCATTTATAACTTTACATGGTTTTATTCATACCCAGTGACCATTTTTATCTTTTATTTGTTCTTTTGTGCTATTTTTGCTTATGCTTCTTCACCAATTTAAATATTTGTTATGTTGCATAATACTTCCTTGAATCTTTGCATGCTTTTCCCTCTTTTGTTTTAAAGTCATTCATCCTAGTTTTACACTACTAATGGTTATATTTAAGTATAAAAATTAATTTGATTCCTTAATCTGGCATGAGGCATTATGTAAATGATTCCAGTAATTCCTGTTGAGATGACTACTGTTATTAACCTAATTCTGAATGTAGACACAAGGGAGGGGAACTGATTCAAGTATGTCTGGTTACATGTTCCCATCATGTGCCACAGTGGACCCAGGTTAGTGTGACTTGGGCAAGAAATCACAGGCGTTTTAAAGGTGAATATGCATTGGTATCATGAGATATCAAAGGTAATAAGGGGCTGAGTTGGAGAGAGAAATCTAGGCTTCTGTTCATCCAATCAGCTATTTTTCTTCAGAGGATATTTCATGTTTTTATATTGTCTACTCTGAGCCCAATCTGATTTCCAGCATTGAGGAAAGAAATGCTATAGTTCCAAACTGATCTCTCACTGTGTAACTTTAACCATGATTTATCATCTTTTCGGACCTGTTTTCTTCATCAGTTTGGTAGAGTTGTCAAGACTAAATATCCTTCCCAATACAATATACTTAGGAAACAATAAGAGAAAACACACATGTATATGTTCATGCACATATGTATGGATATATTCATGGGTGTGCATAGTACATATGTGTATAGTACACACGTGCATACATATATTTGTATATGCTTATACTTGTATATGTAAGAATATTTATAAAACATATACATTTATATATAATGTTTCATGCCCATGAAGAGCTTATAGATTGTCACCCAAATTCATTTAAAAATACCAAGATATACTGGTCTTGATATATCAAAACCATGAAGTCTTGAATAAATGTAATCACTATATGAAAAACAAATCATTATCTATTCTAAGCTGATGTTAAGGAGTTACAGAGAAACAACAAAGTTTGTTAATCAGCTGCACCTGTATCTTGTTAACTGGAAATTGTCAAAATCTTCACAGAGATATGACAGTCTGACAGAGATAATAAAGGAATGGCTTACAGATTGCACATTAGAAGAGTCTTCTCCTTCACTTAACACTTATGAGAGACAGCCAAAAAAGGTAGAAGGCAAATGGAGCAAAACAATTTCATCAAGCGAAGCTTAGCATATCAAACAAGGGCATGGATAACATTACAGAAGAAAAGTTAGATCTATCAGAGATTTTTTCTTTTCCCTATTCAGAATAAATATCCACCAAACCACAGACCAAAAAACACATTTCTTTTCCTCAACCTGTCCACATTTCCTGCACATTTTGTTCTCAACTTCTATTATCCAATTATTCATTAACTCAAGAAATATTCATTTAATCATTCCATTAAATAAACAATGTCAGGACTCCTATAATCTGCTATGTGCTGGTATTAGAGAAATGCATAGGACTGGGTCCTTTCCCTTTCAGTGAGGAGAAAAACATGCAACACATAGGCAGAGCCTGTAGCTAGCCTAACGGATGGGAAGTTGAAACTTTACTGAGGAATAAGAACTGGCCAGTCAAGAGATAAAGCACAAGAGACATACCAGTCAAAGAGAGTAATAAAGATAAGAGGTCAAATGGTTTATGTAATTATGAGCTGTTTCCTGTGGCTCAAAAAAATCCTAGGTCTAGATAGAGTCTGAGGTGGAACTGTGGCATGAAAAGACACTTGAGCCATGATAAGAAGTTTGAACCTTTACTGAAAGCCACATGATGGGCTGACTAAGGCATTTTAACTGGAGGTGGGAAAAGTTCATGCACACATTTTAAAAAGAGAATCTAAGATTGCATCACATGAATGTTATGGAATTTACACCGGTCACTGCAGTCAATTAATAAGTATAAACCCTACTCTTAAGAAGCTCATAGTCGGCGGAGCCATTATGGCTGAATAGTGAGG
Source organism: Lepus europaeus (assembly GCF_033115175.1). Taxonomy (NCBI): domain Eukaryota; kingdom Metazoa; phylum Chordata; class Mammalia; order Lagomorpha; family Leporidae; genus Lepus; species Lepus europaeus. Next base: position 40,812,899 of record NC_084831.1, read on the forward strand.
ACACGACTTATAGTCCAGGAACTGTAGTTTCAGGGAAAGGCTCGGGAAAAAAATTGCAGAGGAAACTCTTCCAGATCTAGTGGATGTGACACAGAGGACCTACAGGGAGATCAAGGTCACACATGGCTTGGGAGCCCAGGCGCGGAGTCTATGCATCTGTGCTAGAAGGGGAGGTGAGGCAAACCCTCAGTAACCCGAGACATTGGTGGGGAAACGGCAGAAGGAGCCTAGAGGGAACGAGGCTTGACCCCGCTGGTGAAAGTTCACCAGGCTAACTAGAGGAGAGAGGAAAAACATTTTGATGAAATTGATTCCAATCCACGAACATGGAAGCTTTTTCCATTTTTGTATCCTCTTCTATTTCTTTCTTTAAGATTTTGTAAGTCTCATCGTAGAGATCTTTAATGTCCTTGGTTAAGTTTATTCCAAAGAATTTTATTTTTTTTTATTTTTTTGCTATTGTGAATGGGATTGATCTTAGAAGTTCTTTCTCAGCCATGGCATTGCCTGTGTATACAAAGGCTGTTGATTTTTGTGCATTGGTTTTATATCCTGCTACTTTGCCAAACTCTTCTTTGAGTTCCAATAGTCTCTTTTTAGATTTGTTTGGATCCCCTAAATAAAGAATCATATCATCTGCAAAGAGGGATAGTTTGACTTCTTCCTTCCTAATTTGTATCTTTTTAATTTCTTTTTCTTGCCTAATAGCTCTGGCTAAAACTTCCAGTACTATATTGAATAGCAATGGTGAGAGTGGATATCCCTGTCTGGTACCAGATCTCAATGGAAATGCTTCTAACTTTTCCCCATTCAATAGGATGCTGAAAGTGAGTTTTTCATAAATTGCTTTGATTGTATTGAGGAATGTTCCTTCCATACCCAGTTCGGTTAGAGTTTTCATCATGAAAGGGTGCTGTATTTTATCAAACGCTTTCTCGGCATCTATTGAGATAATCATATGGTTTTTCTGCAGTCTGTTAATGTAGTGTATCACATTGATTGATTTGCGAACACCGAACCATCCCTGCATACCAGGGATAAATCCCACTTGGTCTGGGTGGATGATCTCTCTGATGTGTTGTTGCATTCTATTGGCCAGAATTTTATTGATTAATTTTACATCTATGTTCATCAGGGATATTGGTCTGTAATTCACTTTCAATGCTGCATCTTTTTCCGGCTTAGGAATTAAGGTGATGCTGGCCTCATAGAAAGAATTTGGGAGGACTCCCTCTCTTTCAATTGTTTTGAATAGTTTGAAAAGAATTGGAGTTAGTTCTTCTTTAAATGTCTGGTAGAATTCAGCAATTAATCCATCCAGTCCTGGGCTTTTCTTTGTTGGGAGGACCGTTATTACTGATTCAATTTCTGACTTGTTCAGGTTCTCTATGTCTTCATGTTTCAATTTAGGTAGGTTGTTTGTGTCCAGGAATTTATCCATTTCTGATAGATCTCCCTATTTGATGGTATACAAGTCCTTGTAGTAATTTCTAATGACTCTTTTTATTTTATGGTGTCTGTTTACGTTTCCTTTTTCATCTCTGATTTTATTTATTTGGGTCTTTTCTTTTTTTAGTTTGTTGGGCCAGTGGTGTGTCAATTTTTTTTCTAAAAAAACAGTTCTTAATTTTGTTGATCTTTTATAATTTTTTATTCAATTATATTGATTTCTCTAGTTTTAATTATTTCTCTTCTCCTACTAATTTTTGGTTTGGTTTGCTGTAGTTTTTCTAGATCCTTGAGATGCAATGACAGCTCACTTATTTGGTGCCTTTCCAGTTTGTTGATGTAGGCACCTATTGCTATAAACTTTACTCTTAACTCTCCTTTTGCTATATCCCATAGTTTTCATATGTTTTGTTTTATCCTCATTTCTTCCAGAAAGTTTTTGATTTCCCTTTTATAATAGTACATCTTCCTGTTGAATTGATCTCTTAATCATTATATAGTGCCCCTCTTTGTCTCTCTCCACAGTTTTTTTTTGTTGTTGTTGTTAAAGTTTATTTTGTCTGATATTAAGATGGCTACATCAGCTCTTTTTTGGTTTCTGTTGCCATGGAATACTTTTTTCTAGCCTTTCACTTTCAGTCTACATGCATCATTGTTGGAAAGATGTGTTTCTTGTAAGCAGCAAACAAATGGGTTTTGTTTTTTATCCATTCAGCTACTCTGTGTTTTTTAATTGGAGAGTTGAGGCTTTTAATATTCAATGTGACTATTGATAAGTAGTGACTTTGCCCTGCCATTTTCCAAATATATTTCTTTTTTTCATTTATTAAACTTTTATTTAATGAATATAAATTTCCAAAGTACAGCTTATGGGTTACAATGGCTTCCCCCCCCCCCATAACTTCCCTCCCACCTGCAACCCTCCCCTTTCCCGCTCCCTCTCCCCTTCCATTCACATCAAGATTCATTTTCAATTCTCTTTATATACAGAAAATCAGTTTAGTATATATTAGGTAAAGATTTCAACAGTTTGCCCCCATATAGCAATACAAAGTGAAAAAAATACTGTTGGGGTACTAGGTATAGCATTAAGTAACAGTGTACAGCACATTAAAGACAGAGATCCTACATAATATTTTTTTAATTAATTTTCTATGACATTTCCAATTTAACATCAGTTTTTTTTTCATTTCCAATTATCTTTATATACAGAAGATCGATTCAGTATATAATTAGTAAAGACCTCATCAGTTTGTACCCACACAGAAACACAAAGTGTAAAAATACTGTTTCAGTACTAGTTATAGCATCACTGCACATTAGACAACACATTAAAGACAGATCCCACATGGGATGTAAGTACACAGTGACTCCTGTTGTTGATTTAATAATTTGACACTCTTGTTTAATGCATCAGTAATCTCCCTAGGCTCTAGTCATGAGTTGCCAAGGCTATGGAAGCCTTTAGAGTTCGCTGACTTTGATCTTATTCTGATAGGGTCATAGTCAAAGTGGAAGTTCTCTCCTCTCTTCAGAGAAAGGTACCTCCTTCTTTGATGGCCCCGTTCTTTCCACTAGGATCTCACTCACAGAGATCTTTCATTTAGGTCTTCTTCTTTTTTTTTCTTTTCCATGATATCTTGGCTTTCCAACCTGGAACCAACCCAAATGCCCATCAACAGTAGACTGGATAAAGGAATTATGGGAAATGTACTCCATTTAATACTATACAGCAGTAAGAAACAATGAAACCCGGTCATTTGCAACAAGATGGAGGAATCTGGAAAACAGCATGCTGAGTGAATTAAGCCAGTCCCAAAGAGACAAATATCATTTGTTTTCCCTGATCGGTGACAACTGAGCACCAAAGGGAAACTGGTTGAAGTGAAATGGACACTATAAGAAACAATGACCTGATCAGCTCTTGTCCTGACTCTAGATGTACAATGTAACACTTTATCCTTTTTAGTATTTGTTGTTGTTGTTGTTGTAGTTGTTGTTGTTGTTATAGTACTAGTGGTTGAACACTGTAATTAACACACAATTATTCTTAGGTGTTTAAACGTTAACTGAAAAGTGATCCCTGTTAAATATAAAAGTGGAAAAAGAGAGGGAGGAGATGTACAATTTGGGACATGCTCTTTAGGCCTCTGGGGCTTTCTCATTAAGATAACTATCATGTCTAGTAACACAAGATCATTAGACTTTTTAATTCTCAAACATTTGTATTAATAGCATTTTCCATTATAGAAACTTAAAGTTTGGTACCACATCACATCTTGACAGTAAAGGGTTAAATATTTGTAAAATCCTACAGGTGCTTTCAAAAATACTGTGAAGTAAGCAAGTGCCTCTTGTTGGTTGATGAGTTTATAATTTTAAACATGGAGACTTAAAGTCTTTTGTCATCCACAGTTATATATGATTTGCTGCTCATAAAACTAAAGCGATGTTGGTTCTGTGTTTAGCTGTCCTCCTATCGGTTCCTATGGACTTTTTCCAGCCACTTCTATTGTATTCAGTACTTTGGGATGGCTCTGTAAACAGATGAAGCCAATAATGCATTAACAGTACCAACTGAGAGAAAGTATGGTTAACTGAGGTTACTAAAAACAAAAAGCAATTCAAATCAATTGGCAATCTACAAAAAGAGTTAAAGATTTTAAAAGCTATTATTAAAATTGCTATATTGGTCTACTATACTATGTTATATGTGTGTACATATTGTATGTCCACATGGGGAAATTTTATTAAGAGTTTTATTTTAAATGGCTTATAGATAAGATTGTCCATAAATTTAAGCTGCTAAAATCAATCAAAGATACATTTTAATTTGTGTGACCTGAATCTGTGTATCATGTTTTAAACTTGTTGGTAGAAAGAAACTAAAAACATTTTAGATGGTTGTGCTTAAGTTTACTGGTTAAACAAACTACACCATGTTAGATATTTAAGAGGTGTTTTCAAATACATGATTCTTAAAAATTTATAGAAGGCATTGGACCTTCTGGTAAATGTTTTCTTAAGTTGTTATCTAATGGTTGAAACTGTTTGCTAAGTATTCATGTGATATTGCTATTGTCAGCAAGCGATCTAGGACTTGCTCCCTCATTTCTCTATTCTAAGCCCAACTTGTTCTTGCATTTCTCTATTCTCTTAAAGGTAGGAAACTAATTCTATTATGAAGGAATCTGTAGGACGCACAATTTAATTTTTAGACCTCATAAAAGAGATGGCTAACATTTTTCTGTAATAGCATAGCCAAAATAAGAACTTAAAGAATAATCTCATAGCTAGATTCACTTCGCCATCAGCCAAGTATACAGTAAGTAGAAAAAACCTCCCTTTGAGACCAAAGGGAAAGAAAGTTTTAAAGTGAGAATATAATTTTCCTCATGGGCATTTTCTACCTTAGAAAAACTACTACAGACCATGCCTGTGAATATAGACTTGTAGTTCAGGCCACCGAAGATTAGAGATGGGACTTAGGCACTCCCTTGACTTGCATCCTCTGGTCTGCTTTAACACAAACCAGGAGGAAAAGAAAGCTCGGCATCAGAAGCAATGGGTGGCAGGCCTATTAATGGCTGATCTGTACAGTGATCTGCCCTCAAGGAGACCCAACAGGCCAGTCCACTGCAGTGGCTTTCAATGTGGTAAGCCTGGGCTTCAGCAGAAGTCAGCTTGTGAAGAGCCCTGGCAGCTCTGCCAAGAGTTGGATCACTGGAAATGGACCTGCCCTGGAGTCGAAGGATGCCCAGGTCAGAGCCACAGATCTTATTGGCTCTAAGCTGAAAAGCCCTTCACTCAGCCCAACTTCCAAAGTGACCACTGCAGCTGAGGGGATGGTCAAGTAGGGTCAGCAACATTCCAGGCAGAACTGTAAATTTCTTGATAGAGATGCCACCTGCCTTTACCTGGCCAGCTCTCCTCCCAGGCCAGCCAAGTAATGAAAGTCAACAGAGTGCCTTCCCCCAGGAGGTCACACCTCCCTTAGGATATAGAGAGATAGGTAGGTCTGGGCCTCTTAACTTACAAGGCCTAAAGCCCACCAGATTATTATCAAGCCCCTTCTATCAGGTTCTATTTGCCTCTAAATCAGAAAACTTAATTGTAGCTTAGACTGTACCTTTCTTAGCTCCTCTAATAATGACTCTGTCCTTTGTTCTAGACCCTGTCTAGCGTACTTGGGCCTCATTCCTTTGTAATCATAACCTCTACTCTACCTCCAATGGCTCTACTCCCAACCTGTGTGTACTGATGGTCCTCTTCCCCACTTAATGCTGTATAATTGTTCAAACCTGGTAAATGCCACTCTTAGGATCATTGGTTACTATCCTCACTCTCTCTTTTATGACCTTGTCTAAATATGATCAGAGTCGGCGAACTTGGAAGGCTTCCATAGCCTTGGTAACTCATGACGACAGCCTAGGGTGGTTACTGGTGCCATAAACTAGAGTGTCAATTTGTTGGGTCAACAACAGGAGTCACTGTGCACTTGCTCCTCATGTGGGATGTCTGTCCTTAATGTGCTGTACATTGTGATTTAATGCTATAACTAGTACTCAAACAGTATGTTTCACTTTGTGTTTCTATGTGGGTGCAAACTGTTGAAATCTTTATACTAAATTGATCTTCTGTATATAAAGAGAATTTAAAATGAATCTTGATGTGAATGGAGGGGGGGAGGGAGTAGGAGAGGGGAGGGTTGTGGGTGGGAGGGAAGTTATGGGAGGGGGAAGCCATTGTAATCCATAAGCTGTACACTGGAAATTTATATTCATTAAATAAAAGTTAAAAAAAAAACAATTTGGGACATGCTCAATCGGACTTGCCACAAATGTTTGAGTTAGAAATGTGCCAGGGGATTCCACTACAATCCCATCAAGGTGGCATGTACCAATGCCATTTCACTAGTCCAAGTGATCAATTTCAGTTCACAATTGATGGCTCTGATAGATCTAAGAGTCAAAGGGATCACACAAACAAGACTAGTGTCTGCTAATACTAACTGATAGAATCAAAAAGGGAGAGAAGGATCCAACATGGGCAGCGGGATACACAGCAGACTCATAGAATGGCAGATGTCCTAAACAACACTCTGGCCTCAGAATCAGCCCTTAAGGCATTCGGATCTGGCTCAAGAGCCCATGAGAGTATTGTAGGCATGGAAAGCCAAATATATTTTATATATATACTTTGAACATCCTGTGATCTTTTACTGGGAGAGTTTCTTCCTTTACCTTCTTTCATATTGATGTCTGTGTTTCTGTGTTTCTGTGTGTAACACATCTTTAAGCATCTTTTGCATGGCTGGACGAGTGGCGACAAATTCTTTCAATTTCTGTTTGCTATGAATGGTCTTTATTTCACCTTCATTCACAAATGAGAGCTTTGCAGGATATAATATTCTGGGCTGGCAGTTTTTTTCTCTTAGGACTTGTGCTATATCTCACCATTCCCTCCTAGCCTGTAGGGTTTGATGAGAAGTCTGCTGTGAGTCTAATTGGAGATCCTCTGAGAGTAATCTGGCATTTCTCTCTTGCACATTTTAGAATCTTTTCTTTATGTTTCAATATGGTGAGTTTGATTACAATGTGTCATGTTGAGGATCTTTTCTGATCATATTTATTGGGTGTCCTGTGTGCTTCCTGTACTTGGATGTCTCTTTCTTTCTCCAAACCTGGGATAATTTCTGCTAGTATCTCACTAAAAAGGCCTTCTAATCCTTTCTTCTCTCCATGCCTTCAGGAACTCCTAGAACCCGAATGTTGGGTTTTTTATTAGTATCCTGTAGATTCCCAACAATATTTTTTAGATTCCTAATTCCTTATTTTTGTCTTTGGTTTGACTGTACACTTTCCTGTGCTCTGTTTTCTAAGTCCAATGTTCTCTCCTCTGTCTAAATGATTCTGATTTTTAAGAGTCTCAAATATGTTTTTTATTTGTTCTATTGAATTTTTCGTTTCATTTTGATTTCTCTTAAGTATCGCAATTTCATGTTCTATTAAATTCCTCGTTTCATTTTGATTCTTCCTAAGATTTCATTTTCATGAGAGAGATTTTCTTTCCTGTTCTGTATGGATTTCAGTAGTACATGTGTTTGTTTTTGGTTACCTCTAAATATTCTTATAAATTTTTTGAGTTCCATTTCTTGCATGTCTTCTATTTCGTTGTCTTCATAATCTTGTTTTTAAGTGTCATGTTCTTTTGGGAGTGTCATTTTATCTTCCTGTTCTTGTTTCCTCGGTTGTTGTGTTTGTTGTTTGTTGTTTGGCATTTGTGGAGATACTCATTGGTTTCTTCTATTTTTTATTTTTTCCACTGTGGTGGCTTTTCTCTTTGTACTATGTAGATAAGTTGACTGTCTGCTTTCAGTGAATCTCTAGAGGCTTGTGGTGGGTGTGGTCAGAGAGCTCTGTTTAGTTATGGGTGCGCCTAAGGTGAAACACCCAGATTTGGCATGGTAAATCTTCTCTCTCTCTCTTTTTTAATCACCAGGAAAGTAATTCCACTCAGCTGAGCTCTTTTCTTCTATGGCAATCAGTGCCTGAGCACTAGCCCCAATGTCTATAATATTCATCTGCTCTTTTCCCAAGGACCACACAAAGGATCTGTGCAGTCCTCAGTGTAAGCTCAGATTCCCCTGCAATGTTTCTCACTGGGTAGCCACGGCTGCCTGAGCTTGTGACATCTCCCACCAAGCCTACTCATGTCTCAGCCATACCGTGAGTTCTCCCACACACTCTCAGGTTTTTTTTTTTTTTTCCCACAGTCCCAGTTCATAAACTTCACACAGTCACTAGGTCTCAGTCTCCTGTTATTACTCCCCACCAGAGTCAGGTTTTTCTGCTTGGTTGATTGCCAGGCACAGCCCGAGCTGGCACAGCTGTTACATATGTCCAAAATGGCTCCTGCTCTGTTGGCTCACATGCCTTTGTAAGGTGACTGGAGAGAGAGAATCCTGTCCATACCTTCTCTTGTACTTTTTCTTTCCTCTAGTTTGGCTGGTGTACTTTCCCCCATGGGGTTTCAAGCCTTGTTCTCTCTAGGCTCTTCCTGCCACTTTTCTGCCAGTGTATGGGCTACTGCAGTTTCCTCTCACCTCTTTCCAGCCCTGGTGCGAAAGTTCTTGGCAGCTGGGGTCCCGAGCCGTGGGCACCTGTGCCCTCCACATAGATCCACCAAGTCCCTCTAATTACAGAAGAGTTTCCTCTGATTTTTTTTCCCTAACTCTTCTCTGACACTACACTATCTCCAATTTTATTAAACTATCTTCTCCTGGACTATCAGTAAACTCCTTCTCTATTCCACCATCTTGGATGAGAAGCCAGGTCATTTGATTCTAAAGCTAGAGCTCTATATAATAAACCATACTGTGTCCCTTACATACATATATATGCACATATGCATGTATGTTCTGGAAAACATGAGTCAATCAAAGAAGTAGAACAGTTCTCTCCTCCCATTTGAAATCATGTTCCAAATTAAAAGACAATACTAAAAAGATTCATGTGTTCCATTTAACTATTAAAAAAATTAAGACTTATTTTTTAAACTATAAAGTGTCTTGGTGGATTCCAAAGTACAAAGCAGGAATTCTAAATGGTGCTTAGAGCTCATACTCATAAAGAACTCTTCTCTTCCCCAACGTACCTAGGAGTTATGGAATAATGGTCTGTACCATAGTTTTATGATATTGCTTTCTAGAGCAAACCAAGCTACTAAGTGCTGTTAGACAAGGGGCTTAAAACTGCTTGTTGGCAGGAGGAAGTGTTATACTTCATCAGTCAAATTCTCTTATCCAGGTTCCCCAAAGCTAATGACCATTCCTTATGAGCTATTAACAAGACACAGATTCAGTTCAGTTTCCAGTCAATATCAAGGTTATATCCAGGTGCATATTTAATGTTGTGCCTAGGGTCAGGGATAGAACAAAGATAAAGGTTCAATCTGGAGCCAGTTTTAATGTTTAGTTTATCTATGGAAAGAATTTGTCACTACACAATTAGAGAACAATCCAATAAATAATTCAAAATATTTTATAATTTGCAACATCAAATAAGCATGTTTTTAAAGCTGATACAATAGTATCCTAATCATATTCACACCTTAATATTCACACATTATTCTTTTATGTTTAGTTGACACACTTTTCATCACTAATTCAAAGCACAGGTGGAGGTTTTATAAATTTCAAATTACTAGAATCTACATTCGTGGAGCTTCACCTTATAGCAATTTTAGAAGCCAAAGAATTGAAATAGGTCAATTTTAAATGGAAAAAATAGGAGTATCTTGTCAATTACAAAGAGCTGATAAAATATTTCATTATTAAAGACTGCTATCTCCAATGAATTTCAGAGAACACTAAGATCTCCCCTTTGTTTAAAGATAATCATGTTTTTCTCAGAGTGGTTCACTAGGGCTTTACCTTAGGCATGAATATTTCATGACTGATTGATTGAAAAGACAATGCCAACAGAGAATAATACAAGTGTAGGGACCTGTCTTACAAGGTAAAGTTAAATTACTCCAAGGGTTAGAACGACAATGCCAGGTAGGGCCTTCAACTCAGCAAGTAAATTGACAATTACAAATCTGTTGAAAAACGAGAAAAATCAATTAGGAAAATGTATTAAAAAGTAGTGTTTACCTTGGTGAAGACCATTAGGTGGATTTTGGAAGGATTCTATAGGAAAATACCTATCTTTGGTTGGATGTGAGAGGAGTTGGAGTGGGAGAAAGTTGGGCAAGGAGAAAGAAGACCTGTTTTTCTTCCCAGTTATGCCACTGATCCATTATTTGACCTTAGTTCCTATGCATGATACTGTATTTTTCAATTTCTAAAGTGTAGATAACTGACTAGTTCTCACTCCAGGCACCTTAATAAGCATTGGGTAATGTCAATCAAGAGACCATAGTCAAAAACACATTCTAGAGAATAATTATTCCAAAGAATGAGTCTCATTACAGAAAAAGAGCCAGATTAAGGATTAAGAGCCAGACAGTTGACCAAACAAAATGTCTTTGGAAGAATGAAAAAACAGAATCCTAGTAAGGTAAACTCCAAATGCCAAGTTCAAGTGCCAGAGGTAGATATTAAGAACCAGAGTGAAGAAGCTTGGGCAACTAACACAGTAAATTCATGTCAAAATGATATGGACTAGGTAGGGTGCTAGTTAGTGAACCTAGGAAACTGACAGCTGTCTCGTAGTAGTCCTAAACTGCTGAAATGCCACCCCATTGCATTCCTATTCAGTACAGCCACTTTCGCATATGCACCTGAGCTTCTTCTTAATTGATTGACTCATGTTTTCCAGAACATGCATGCATATGTACATGCATATGTGTGTAAGCGACACAGTATGGAAAAGATGGGATTGTTAGGTAGGAAGTCAGATTTAGCTAGCATATGTGTGTTTGTGAGACGGGCCTGAAGAAAGACCAGCACCCACTGCAGAAGCTCCAGAAGCCCAGCATCTTGCACTTCAAAGTCCTGCTCTGACCCTGATAACCTCCCAGGTGGTCCCAGCCCTTCCCCCTCCCACCAAGGAAAGCTCACAGGAGAATTCTCTCTCCTCGGGACCAAAGGGGTTACCTAATAACATGGGGCAATAAAACCTTCTCAGATGCCCTAAGGGAAGAGCCCCTACTCTGCCCAGGGCAGCAAATCCTAGCAAATCTGGGGAGGAATTTGTTAATTTTCACCCCACAAACCCTTCCACCAGGACTCTCCATCCTTTGTCCTGGAAGAGAGGGGAAGGTGAGTAAACTGACTCCCTTAAAAATCTAGGGAGTCCAAAGAGACTGTGCGCTCAGCCCTCTGCCTCTCTGCTGAGCCGTCCGCCTGGCCTGCCCAGGTGTGTTCTCTCCACTCAGCCATGTAACCTCGCTCTCCCCCGGTCCTAGTGACTGGACACTCTCTCTCTGTCCCTTCCATTCTCAAGGATGCCTTATACTCAATAAAGCCTTGTCACTCCACTCTCTGTCTCATGCCTGAATTCTTTCTTGTGTGAAGACAAGAACCCCATGGCTTCCATGTCCTTCCCTCCGGTAACAGGATGATGGACACATGTATGCTAAGCTTCACGTGAAAACACCATGAAACCTTCCCATAGATCACTGTGCACACTGAATCCTGCCCAAACTCCGCCTCATTTGCATATTCAATTAGGGTGTAACCAAACTGAGGTGGGGGTGATTCTCCCTCATGAGGTTTTTCCTTTCACTTCTGATTGTGTACTATCTATTTAATGTCTTTAAATAAATCCTGCTCCCCAATCTTGTACTGTCTCTGCTTTGAATCCTTCTCTGATACTAAGAAATGGATAAATCCAGCTGGCAACTCCCATTACTCCACAATAACAAGTGAAAAAAGAATATTCTATATATACTTCATACATCTCATCATTCTTTTAAAAAGCATTGCTTGAACTCTGCCTACATGACCCAAATTGTTTTATAAGCTGCAGATACACAGATAAACAGCACATGCATGGTTCTTGCCTCACACAGTTCACATTTTAGTTCAGAAGTCGATGAACACACAAATGAATAAACAGATGTATCATATAATGTCTGGTAGTGATAATCGTTTTGAAGAAAAATAATAAATGGTGAGTGAGAGGTAAACAATGATCTCTTGGGCATTAAATTAGTATTGTAACTGAGTACCCTTTGCTGTAGAATTTATGAGATCCCAGTATCTCTCCTGTTAAAGGAGTGACACAATTATTCCCGTCTTTAACGTGGTTGACAACTCAGTGCCAGCCTCTATATTGAGAGCTTCTGCAGAATTAACAGGCAGGACTGGATTGCAAGCCTTGAAATTCATTTACCCCTTATAGCTAACACCTGGTATCATACTTGAGATTTTTTTTTTTGCAGGAACCTCAGGTCCCAACTAAATAAACCAATACCAAATATGCCCTTAAAACCAAACAGACTGGAGCTCACCACCTGTGCAACTCCAATGGAAACATGCAGGGCCCTATCACTGACCAAAGGAAGCCATGTGTACCATGGAACAACCAAAGGCCCACACATGTGTTGATCATGCACTGCTCAACTCTACCCTACCCCCATTTTAATCCATACATTTCACTGCCTTCAATCCCTCACGAAGACCAGGAACTAAGTGTAAATGGTTGACTCCTTGTTCTGTGCTTTGCAACAAACACCTACTATTTTTTTCCCAACTCCCTAGTGTCAGTGATTAGCTTGCTGTGTCAAGTGAGCAGAACTGGAGTATTTTAGCAATTCCTCCAACCAGTTTTGGGTGTGTATGATGGTATTTTTTTATATATACTTTGTTAAATATCTATGAAACTCTAGAGAAAAGATTAGGTATTTTTATATTGCCAACTATTTCTAAATCCTAAAAACTGCCTACAGTAAACAGTGTTTTAAATTTGGAAAATGAGTCCCTAAACAGTGACTTGAATGTTATATTCCATCAGGCCCCAGTCTCCCAGCATTCCTCCTTAACTCACTGAATTGATAAAGGGGCACTGCTGGCCTTACAAGGTTATAATCATGTCTTAGCTATTATAAATTGAGCTGCAATAAACATGGGGGTTTAAAAACATGCCACGGGATGCCAAATCCCCATAAGCAGGGTGGTAAAAAAAGCATTTTAAGTGTTAAAGTGATCATAGTGACAGGATTAAACATTTTATTTTATTTTATTTTATTTTTTGACAGGCAGAGTGGATAGTGAGAGAGAGAGAGACAGAGAGAAAGGTCTTCCTTTTGCCGTTGGTTCACCCTCCAATGGCCGCTGCAGCCGGCTCATCGCGCTGATCCGAAGCCAGGAGCCAGGTGCTTCTCCTGGTCTCCCACATGGGTGCAGGGCCCAAGGACTTGGGCCATCCTCCTCTCCACTCCCGGGCCATAGCAGAGAGCTGGCCTGGAAGAGGGGCAACTGGGATGGAATCCAGCGCCCCAACCGGGACTAGAACCCGGTGTGCCGGCGCCACAAGGCGGAGGATTAGCCTGTTAAGCCACGGCGCCGGCCAGAGGATTAAACATTAAAGTTATCATACAAATAGGATTGTTTGGTAATCATAATAAAATTAAAAGGCTTGAACACTCCAACATGGGAAGCAGTACATACAGCAGACTCATAGACAATTGCTTAAAGTAGCACTCTAACTTCAGAGTCAGCCCTTAAGGCATTCTGGTCTAGCCAAAAAACCCACAAGAACATTTCAGACATGGGAAGCCAAGATACAGTGACAAAAAGTGTCCTACATGAAGGAACTGTGTAGCTGAAACCCCAGGAGAAACATGGGTACTCAAAGAAGGATGTATTTTCTCTGACAAGAGAACTTGCACTTTGGTAGCAGCCTGGATCCACCCAGAGAAGAATCAACCAAATAATAGAGAGCTAGAATTTTCAGTGTGTCCTCTGCCTCTAGGAAGGGGAGAGGACTGAAAGTTGAGTTGATAACTAATGGCCAATAATATAATCAATTGTGCGTACATAATGAAACCTCTCCTTCAACACACATACACCACTCCCCTGAAAACACTAAAATAACAGGATTCATAGATTTTCCAGATTGCTAAATACAATGTGTGAAGGTCTTGGGAAGGTACCTTGTACAGAGATGGCATGAGTTTCCACATAACTTCCATACATCTTCCCCCATGTATCTCATAATCTAGCATTTAAGTAAGGTCTGCATCACTCCATATGGACACATTCTGAGAAATGACAACAATGTTGTCATATGAACATCATGGAGTGCACCTATATAAACCTACACAATACATCTAACAGACAACTAGGTTATATGGTACAAGCAATTTTAATTTTAAATGTGATGAATTTTAATTCTACTTTTAAATATTTTTTGTTAAAAACTAAAATACCAGTACATATATTAGCCTAGGTCTATGCAAGGTCAAGATAATCAATATCACTGTATTCTACCTCCACATCTTGTTCCTCTCAAAGGTTTTAGGGGCGATCATATGCATGGAGCTATCATCTCCTGCTAACCATGTCTTACAGAATAACTCCTGAAGAACTTGCCTATGGCTATTTTACAGTTAATTTTTTCTTTTAATAAGTAGAAGAGTATACTCTAAAATCTTTTAAAAAGCATAATACATACAGATATAATAAATATATAAATACATATAAGTTATTTATTATCATTATTTATATATAATTATATGTGCTACACTTTTACTAAGCATGGTCTCCCTCCTTTCCTCCCCTCCTTGCTCCCCATCTCTCTCTCTTTCTTCTTTCTCTTCATCATTCATGCAATTCTGTTTTTGCCATGTCTGATAAATATAGTTGATTAGAATATCTGAAAAATGTTTTATGGATGCTATTTTTCTTTAGAAAAGATTTATAAATTTTTATTCAGGCAAACAGAATTTGAGAAGATTTTTATATAGTCATATAGAAGTGACTTGAAGGGAAATTATATGCAAAATTCTGGTAACATTTTTATATGGTTTCTTTAATTCTCAACTTCTTTGATATCCATGAAAACAAGCTTCGATTTTGCCAAACTCAAATTCACCATATTCTGAAAATACTCTCTGTTCCACCTAGAATTCATTGAAATTTTGACCTAATAATTCCTTAATATTTTATTAGTTTTCTCATAGCTTATTTATTTATTTATTTAGTTATAAAGCAGATTGAAAGAGGGGGGAGAGAGACAGAGGGAGAGACACAGACAGACAGATCTTTCATCCACCAGTTCACTCATGAAATGTCTGCAGCAGAAAGGGCTGGACCAGAGCGAAGTGAGGAATTCTGCCCTGGTCTTCCACAGGGGTGGCAGGGACTCAAGAATCTGAGCCATCACTTACTACTTCTCAGGCACATTAGTGGGAAGCTGAATCAGAAGCAGATAGCTGGGATTCGAACAGTTCCTCAACATCGAATACAGGCATCCTATATTGTGGCTCAACCTTAATGCTATAATATATGCTCCCCTGCACCCAAGTTCTAAGAGAATTTTCAGTTGTTTTATGTATTAGGTTAGGTGAAGTTCCTCATCATCTTACCATTTAATTAATCAAATGAAATGAAATCAGTATCTGAAAGAGTTATCTGTACCTACATGTTTGCTGCTGCTCAATTCGCAATAGCTAAGATATGGAATCAACTCAGATGTCCAGCAACGGATGACTGTATAAAGAAAATGTGGTATATATACCCTATGGAGTACTATCAAGGTGTAAAAAATAACAAAATCCTGTTTTTTGCAACAGAATCTAGACACCATTATATTTAGGGAATAAGCCAGTCCCACAAAGACAAATACCATATGTTTCTCCTGATTTCTGGTAACTAATAGAGTACAAAAAATATAATATGCATGAGCAGAACTGACATTCCGTGATTTGTTCGTTTATAGCCCTTGCCTCTACTGGGAGGAATAGGGTTTTGTTTTTTTTTTTTTTTTCTTTTTTCTTACTATTGGTTGAATCCTTTACTTAGTGGAGGGTTAAGTTTGTGATTATAAAATAGACTGAAAGTATGCCATTGTACAAATTAAAAGAAAGAATAAGAAAGGAAGGAGGAGACAGAGGAGGAGCGTGAGCAGGGGGAGAACAGGATGGGATTTATTGCTATGCTCTCAGATCTGGATACAGGAAATATGTTCACCAAATAAATAAATAAAATAGTATCTGTTACATGGCAACAAACTCAAACTTCTTTTCTTTGAGATAAGTCTTCCCTTGGGGTACACAGCAGACTCATAGAATGGCAGATGTCCTAAATAGCATTCTAGCCTCAGAATCAGCCCTCAAGGCATTCAGATATGGCTGAAGAGCCCATGAGAGTATTTTAGGCATAGAAACCCAAGACACTCTGGCAAAAAAAAAAAAACAACAACAACAACAACAACAACAACCACCACCACAAAAAACAAAAAACAAACCTAAATGAAAGATCTCTGTGAGTGAGATCCCAGTAGAAAGAATGGGCCATCAAAGGAGGAGGTACCTTTCTCTGAAGGGAGGAGAGAACTTCCACTTTGACTATGACCTTGTCTAAATAAGATCAAAGTCAGTGAACTCAAGAGGCTTCCATAGCCTTGGCAACTCATGACTAGAGCCTAGGGAGATTTCTGATGCCGTAAACAAGAGTGTCACTTTGTTAAGTCAACAACAGGAGTCACTGTGTACTTACTCCTCATGTGGGATCTCTGTCCTTAATGTGTTGTCCAGTGTGAATTAATGCTATAACTAGTACTCAAGCAATATTTTATGCTTTATGTTCTGTGTGGGTGCAAACTGATGAAATCTTTACTTAATATATACTAAATTGATTTTCTGTATATAAAGATAATTGGAAATGAATCTTGATGTGAATGGAATGGGAGAAGGAGCGAGAGATGGGAGGGTTGCGGGTGGGAGGGAAGTTATGGGGGGAAAAAGCCATTGTAATCCATAAACTGTACTTTGGAAAATTATATTTACTAAATAAAAGTTTTTAAAAAAAGAGAGAGATAAGTCTTCCCAGGCACATCGAAGGGAAGTAACAAAATCTCTCCATGTGAGTTAGCATAGTATGGAATTTTTTAAAAAAGCATGCATTTCAGAGCTATACAAAATTAGACATTGGGTTTCATTCATCCTATCTCTGCTTCGAACAGATAAAGTAAAGAAAAAAAGTTTTTGTTCTACTCTCTCAATGCAACACTCAATACAAAACACTTCATCTCTGGTCACCAGTTGTGATAATGGGGGATTTTTGTCTCTCACACTCAGCTCTCCCATGGACATCAGCTGGGTATCCTATACACTAAAATTCCACAGAAAATCCAATTCTTTCAGGTATCAATAAGGGCTTTAAAATAATATGTTTGAAAAACAGTAAGAAGATAGAAAATTAATCAGAGAATATAAAGAATTAAATCAGAATTTCAGAAACAAAAATACAATAAATGAAATTTAAAATTCCATAGATAGATGAAGAAAGGAATAGTGAAATAGAAGGTAGTCAGTAGAGAATATCCACATCAAAACACTGAAGAAAAGGGGCGGGCACTGTGGTATAGTGGCTTAAAGCCCTGGCCTGAAGCGCCGGCATCCCATATGGCCGCTGGTTCTAGTCCCAGCTGCTCCTCTTCCGATCCAGCTCTCTGCTGTGGCCTGGGATAGCAGTAGAAGATGGCCCAAGTCTTTGGGCTCCTGTGGGAGACCCAGAAGATGCTCCTGGCTACCGGCTTCGGATCGGCACAGCTCCAGCCATTGTGGCCATCTGGAGAGTGAACCATCGGATGGAAGACCTTTCTGTCTCTACCTCTCTGTAACTCTGTATTTCAAATAAATAAAATAAATCTTTAAAAAAATGAAAAAATGGAAAATATTTTAAAATATGTGGAGCATGGTAAAAGATATGAAAGATAAAAATCCTTGGGTCCCTGCACCCGCATTGGAGACCTGGAAGAAGCTCCTGGCTTCAGATCAGCACTGCTCCAGCCGTTGAGGCCATCTGGGGAGTGAACCAGCAGATGGAATACCTCTCTCTCTGTCTCTACCTCTCTCTGTAACTCTGTCTTTAAAAAATAAAAAAAGAAAGATATAAATACACATCATTCATTTATATAAAAGATGTAAATACATGTCATTCATGTCCCAGAAGAGACAAAATAAAACATAAGTGATATCTGAAGGACAGTTGACCAAGAATTTTTTAAAACTGACAAAAAAACATCAAATCTCATATTTGAGATTTTATACATGCTGGCAAGATAAATGAAAAGAAGCCAAACCTAGGCACATCATAGTAAAAACTGTATAGCAATAGATTAAAAAATCAGTATAAGAGGCTGGATATGTGGTGTGTGTGTGTGTGTGTTGTGTGTTCACCAAAGAGCCAACAATAAGATTCAGGATTGTTCACTCAACAAAAATGAAGCAAAGACAATGGAAGGACACGTTTCAAATATTGACAGAAAAAATTAAAACTGTCAACCTAGACCTGTGTACACAAAGATATCTTTCAGAATTAAGATGATTACATTTTCAGGGGAAATAAAGTATCCATTGTCAACAGACCTACACTGTAAAAAATAATAAATGGAGTTATTTATGCAAAAAGAAAATCATTCTAGAAAGGAACACGCTGTTGTGGCAAGAAACAAAGAGGGCCCCAAAGGATATATATGTGAATAAGTATACATGTTAAGGGATATGCTTGCTCACTCTCATGCTCTCTATATCTCTCTCAATTTCTCTATGCATATATATATATATATAAATACACACTTAAAATACTGAAAAAAAAAGTCAAGTCAAGTAAATGGAGTTGGGGCTGGTGCTGTGGTAGAGTGAGCTGAACTGCTACTTGCAGTGCTAGCATCCCATGTGGACACCAGTTTGCGGCCCAGCTGCTCCACTTCTGATCCAGCTCTCTGCTATGGCTTTGGAAAACAGTGTAAGATGGCTCAGGTCCATGGGCCCCTGCACCCACGTGGGAGACCTAAAAGAGGCTCCTGGTTTCGGATCCTCATAGCTCTGGCTGTTGTGGCCAACTGGGGAGTGAACCAGCAAATGGAAGACCTCTCTCTCTCTCTCTCTTTCTCTCTGTCTCTGCCTCTTTTTCTATCTCTATGTAGCTCTGACTTTCAAATAAATGAATGAATCTTTAAAAAAAAGAAAATGGAGTTAAAATTGTATAAACCTTCCATTATCAAGACAAGAGTAAAAGTATTAAATTAAGCTAGAATGTTATTAAATCAGTGGAATTTTAGCCTATATAAAAATAATGAAAGATAAAAGAAGATGATAGTATAAAAATTGAATAATAAAAATATTTGATTAGTAAAAAAATAAGACCAAGAAAGGAGATATCAAAGGGATAAATAGAAAACAAGCAGTGAGGTAGATTTAATGCAATCTATCAATAAGTACATGAAATATAAACATATTAAATATCTTAGTTTAACAAAGAAAATTATTACATTGAATTTGTTTATGAAAAAATACACACTATTTGCAAGAAACTACTTTAGGTACAATTTCATCACTTGATGAGAGGGATATGTTCTGAAAATGTGGTTTCACTGTTATGCATATGTCATAACATGTACTCACATAAACCTAGGTGGTGTAGGTCAGTCACTCAATGACTTCTTTTTTTTTTTTTAACTTTTATTTAATGAATATAAATTTCCAAAGTACAGCTTATGGGTTACAATGGCTTCCCCCCTCCCGTAACTTCCCTCCCGCCCGCAACCCTCCCCTCTCCCGCTCCCTCTCCCCTTCCATTCATGTAAGGATTCATTTTCAATTCTCTTTGTACACAGAAGATCAGCTTAGTATATATTAGGTAAAGTTTTCAACATTTTGCCCATATAGCACTACAAAGTGAAAAAAAACTACCATTGGATTACTAATTATAGCATCAAATAGCAATGTACAGCACATTAAAGACAGAGAACCCACATGATTTTTTTTTCAAATTAATTAACTTTCTATGCCATTTCCCCTTCAATACCAGGTTGTTATTTTTTTTTTCATTTCCAATTCTCTTTATATACAGAAGATCACTTCAGTATATCATTAGTAAAGAGCTCATCAGTTTGAAATGGACACTATAAGAAACAATGACCTGATCAGCTTAGGTCCGGACTCTAGATATACAATGTAATACTTTATCCTTATACTTTGCGTTTCTGTGTGGGCACAAACTGATGAGCTCAATGACTTCTTGATACAATAAAAAGATGCCATAACACAAGAAGTATGAGATGCTGCCATCCTGTAAGATGTATTGTTTTATAGTCAACTGTTTGTTTGATAAGTGGAAGGAGTATACTCCAAAATAAAGATAAAAAGCATAACACTGTATAGTATATACATAAGCAAGTAACATGATCATTTATCCTCATTAGCCAAGTATTATATACTGCACGTAACTGTACATGCTATACTTTCTTATGCCTGGCAGCACAACAGGTTTGTCCATACCAGTATCACCACAAATGTGTGTATTGAACTGCTTTACAGTATTATGATGGATACTACAGTATTAGGTGACAAGAATTTTTCAAGTCCATTATAATTATAATCTTATGGGACTATCATCATATACACGGTTGGTCACTGCTAGAAATGTCATTATGTAATGGATGATTATATATACAAAGGCTTATAGTAAAAAGAACGGAAAATACTAACCAAAAGAAAATTAACACAGCTACGCTAATATCAAATAAACCATATGTTTAAGAAATACAGTTAGATATAAAGAGATACATTTAACAATAATAAAAAGGTTGGGGCCGGCGCTGTGGCAAAGCAGGTTAAAGCCCTGGCCTGAAGCACCGGCATACCATATAGGCACTGGTTCTAGTCCTGGCTGCTCCTCCTCTGATCCAGCTCTCTGCTATGGCCTGGGATAACAGTAGAAGATGGCCCAAGTTCCTGGGCCCCTACACCCATGTGGGACCTGGAAGAAGCTCCTGACTCCTGGCTTTGGATAGGCACAGCTTCAGCTGTTGCGGCCATCAGGGGAGTGCACCAGCGGATGAAAGACCTCTCTCTCTGTCTCTACCTCTCTCTGTAACTCTGTCTTTCAAATAAATAAAATAAATCTTTAAAAAAAAGTCAACAGGAATATATAACAATGTTAACATTATATACAATATAACTTCAGTATATGCATAGAAATATCATACAATTTAGGGAGAATTAAATCCAGAATCTTTTGTAAAATTTATTTTATCTCTGAATACCTAGTAGACTATGCAGAAATTACCAATAAGGACATAGAATATCTGGATAACTTCATTAACAAACTTGATCACATTGAACATATAGGACATAATATAGAATAATTGCCATATACATGATCTTTTCTCCTATACTTTGAATATTTACCAAAAAAAGCAATACTATACCATAAGAAAATTTTAACAAATTACTAAGAACCAAAATCATACAGATTATGTTCTCTGATCACAAATGAATTAAGCTAAAAGGCAATAAAATTAAGACAACTGGGAAATTCCAAATTTTTGAGAAGTAACCAAGTTTTCTTTTTAAAAATATTTATTTATTTGGGGGGCGGAGCCAAGATGGCGGATAGTGAGGACGTGTGCCTTAGTTTGGGAAAATAAACTCTCATAAAAGTGGAATTACTGTAGCCTCAGGAAAAGACTCAAAAAAAAAAAAACTGCAGAGGAGACGCTTCCGGACCTTGTGGATGAGACACGGAGGACTTACAGGGAACCCACCGCGTGGAAAACCAACCGAGACGAGCCGAGCGGGAGAGGAGCCAGAGCCACAGAATCTCGCCAGCGCGGGAACGGAGGTCGGTAAGACAAAGACCTGAGAAGTCCGAGACACTGGGGGGAGGGGGAACAGAGGCCTCTCCCTTCACTCACCAAGCAAAACAAAGAGCACCGCGATTTTACATATGTAAAGCTCAGCCAAACTCAGTATCATTAGCGAAACTGGAGAACACATTGAGGGCTGCATAAACCCTGTGTATGTTCCCAGGCATAAATCAAACGAATACCCACAGAGGCTAGATTTCAACTACCCTCAACTCCACTCCCAACTGAGTCAAAAGAAAAAAAAAAAAAAAAAAAAGAGAGAGAGAGAGAGAGAGAGAGCGAGCGTCCCAGCAAGGAGCAAGTAATCCGGGAGAGTCGCTCTTTACACAGCCTTAAACCTCAAGAAACAAGCATAGCTCTCTAGCCACACCCATCACAGCCCCTAAGGCTCCAACAAAACAGACAGCTCACTCAGAGGCACAGTATAACGAGAGAAAAAAACAAAAACCAAAACCAAAACCAAAACAAAAACAAAAACACCACAAACTATCTCTAACATGCCAAGCAAGAAACATAGAAGCGGAGGTACCAAAGATAAGGATAGCACTATGACGCCCCCAAGTGAACAAGACACGCCAATGCAAGATTATGAAGAGGAACAGTTAGAGCAAATGCACGAAGCAGATGGCAAAAATTTCATAAGAACATTAAGAAGTTCTCAAAAACAAATTCTTGAACTACAGAAATCCTTAATGGACAAGATAGAAAATCTCTCCCGTGAAAATGAAATATTAAGGAGGAATCAAAATGAAATGAAAAAATTAGTGGAACAGGAAACTGCAGTACTGGCAAAAAATATCAATGAAATGAAGAACTCAATAGATCAAATGGCAAACACATTAGAGAGCCTTAAAAACAGAATGGATGAAGCAGAAGAGAGAATATCGGAATTAGAAGACAGAGAACAGGAAAGGAAACAGTCAAATCAAAAAAAAGAAGAAGAAATCAGTAATCTAAAAAATACTGTTAGGAATCTACAGGATACTATTAAAAAACCCAACATTCGGGTTCTAGGAGTTCCTGAAGGCATGGAAAGGGAGAAAGGATTAGAAGGCCTTTTTAGTGAGATACTAGCAGAAAATTTCCCAGGTTTGGAGAAGGACAGAGACATCCTAGTACAGGAAGCTCAGAGAACCCCTAATAAACATGATCAAAAGAGATCCTCACCAAGACACGTCGTAATCAAACTCACCACAGTGAAACACAAAGAAAAGATCCTAAAATGTGCAAGAGAGAAACGCCAGATTACTCTCAGAGGATCTCCAATTAGACTTACAGCTGATTTCTCATCAGAAACCCTACAAGCCAGGAGAGAATGGCGAGATATAGCCCAGGTACTAAGAGAGAAAAACTGCCAGCCCAGAATATTATATCCTGCAAAGCTCTCATTTGTGAATGAAGGTGAAATAAAGACCTTTCACAGCAAACAGAAATTGAAAGAATTTGTCGCCACTCGTCCAGCCCTGCAAAAGATGCTTAAAGATGTGTTACATACAGAAACACAGAAACACGGTCACCAATATGAAAGAAGGTAAAGGAAGGAAACCTCAGAGCAAAAGATCACAAGAAGCTCAAACCAGATATTAGAAAATATCTTTGGCAAATGGCAGGGCAAAGTTACTCCTTCTCAATAGTCACATTGAATGTTAATGGCTTGAACTGTCCAGTTAAAAGACACCGATTGGCCGATTGGGTTAAGGACCAAAACCCATCCTTTTGCTGCTTACAAGAAACCCATCTATCCAACAATGATCCATACAAGCTGAGAGTGAAAGGCTGGAAAAAGATATACCACGCCAACAGAAATGAAAAGAGAGCGGGCGTAGCCATCTTAATATCGGACAACATAAACTTTACCACAAAAACTGTTAGGAGAGACAAAGAGGGGCACTATATAATGATTAAGGGATCCATTCAACAGGAAGATATAACGATTATCAACGTATATGCACCTAATTACAGGGCACCAGCCTATTTAAAAGACTTGTTAAGGGACTTAAAGGGAGACTTAGACCCTAATACAATAGTACTGGGGGACTTCAATACTCCACTCTCAGAGATAGACAGATCAACAGGACAGAAGATCAACAAGGAGACAGTAGATTTAAATGACACTATAGCCCAAATGGATCTAACAGACATCTACAGAACATTTCATCCTACATCTAAGGACTTTACATTCTTCTCAGCAGTACATGGAACCCTCTCTAGGATTGACCACATACTAGGCCATAAAGCAAGTCTCAGCAAATTCAAAAGAATTAGAATCATACCATGCAGCTTCTCAGACCACAAAGGAATGAAATTGGAAATTGGCAACTCAGGAATCCCTAGAGCACGTGCAAACACATGGAGATTGAACAACATGCTCCTGAATGAACAATGGGTCATAGAAGAAATTAAAAGAGAAATCAAAAATTTTCTGGAAGTAAATGAGGATAACAGCACAACATACCAAAACCTATGGGATACAACAAAAGCAGTGTTAAGAGGAAAGTTTATATCAATAGGTGCCTACATCAAGAAATTGGAAAGGCACCAAATAGATGAGCTTTCAAGTCACCTCAAGGATCTAGAAAATCTGCAGCAAACCAAACCCAAACCCAGTAGGAGAAGAGAAATAATTAAAATCCGAGAAGAAATCAACAAGATTGAATCCAAAAAAACATTACAAAAAATCAGCCAAACGAGGAGCTGGTTTTTTGAAAAAATAAACAAAATTGACACCCCATTGGCCCAACTAACTAAAAAAAGAAGAGAAAAGACCCAAATCAATAGGATCAGAGATGAAATGGGAAACGTAACAACAGACGCCACAGAAATAAAAAGAATCATCAGAAATTACTACAAGGACTTATATGCCAGCAAACAAGAAAATCTATCAGAAATGGACAGATTCTTGGACACATACAACCTCCCTAAATTGAGCCAGGAAGACATAGAAAACCTAAACAGACCAATAACTGACACAGAAATTGAAACAGTAATAAAGGCCCTCCCAACAAAGAAAAGCCCAGGGCCAGATGGATTCACTGCTGAGTTCTACCAGACATTTAGAGAAGAACTAACTCCAATTCTTCTCAAACTATTCAGAGCAATCGAAAAAGAGGGAATCCTCCCAAACTCCTTCTATGAAGCCACCATCACCTTAATTCCTAAGCCAGAAAGAGACGCAACACTGAAAGAGAATTACAGACCAATATCCCTGATGAACATAGATGCAAAAATTCTCAATAAAATTCTGGCCAATAGAATGCAACAACACATCAGAAAGATCATCCACCCAGACCAAGTGGGATTCATCCCCGGTATGCAGGGATGGTTCAACATTCGCAAAACAATCAACGTAATACACTACATTAACAGACTGCAGAAGAAAAACCATATGATTCTCTCAATAGACGCAGAGAAAGCATTTGATAAAATACAACACCCTTTCATGATGAAAACTCTAAGCAAACTGGGTATGGAAGGAACATTCCTTAATACAATCAAAGCAATATATGAAAAACCCACGGCCAACATCCTATTGAATGGGGAAAGGTTGGAAGCATTTCCACTGAAATCTGGTACCAGACAGGGATGCCCTCTCTCACCACTGCTATTCAATATAGTTCTGGAAGTTTTGGCCAGAGCTATTAGGCAAGAAAAAGAAATTAAAGGGATACAAATCGGGAAGGACGAACTCAAACTATCCCTCTTTGCAGATGATATGATTCTTTATTTAGGGGACCCAAAGAACTCTACTAAGAGACTGCTGGAACTCATCGAAGAGTTTGGCAAAGTAGCAGGATATAAAATCAATGCACAAAAATCAACAGCCTTTGTATACACAGGCAATGCCACGGCTGAGGAAGAACTTCTAAAATCAATCCCATTCACAATAGCTACAAAAACAATCAAATACCTTGGAATAAACTTAACCAAAGACGTTAAAGATCTCTACGATGAAAACTACAAAACCTTACAGAAAGAAATAGAAGAGGATACCAAAAAATGGAGAAATCTTCCATGCTCATGGATTGGAAGAATCAACATCATCAAAATGTCTATCCTCCCAAAAGCAATTTATACATTCAATGCAATACCCATCAAGATCCCGAAGAACTTCTTCACAGATCTAGAAAAAATGATGCTGAAATTCATATGGAGACACAGAAGACCTCGAATAGCCAAAGCAATCCTGTACAACAAAAACAAAGCCGGAGGCATCACAATACCTGATTTTAGGACATACTACAGAGCAGTTGTTATCAAAACAGCATGGTACTGGTACAGAAACAGATGGATAGACCAATGGAACAGAATAGAAACACCAGAAATCAATCCAAACATCTACAGCCAACTTATATTTGACCAAAGATCCAAATCTAATCCCTGGAATAAGGACAGTCTATTCAATAAATGGTGCTGGGAAAATTGGATTTCCACGTGCAGAAGCTTGAAGCAAGACCCATACCTATCACCTTACACAAAAATTCACTCAACATGGATTAAAGACTTAAATCTACGACCCGAAACCATCAAATTATTAGAGAGCATTGGAGAAACCCTGCAAGATATAGGCACAGGCAAAGACTTCCTGGAAAATACTCCAAAAGCACAGGCAGTCAAAACCAAAATTAACATTTGGGATTGCATCAAATTGAGAAGCTTCTGTACCTCGAAAGAAACAGTCAGGAAAGTGAAGAGGCAACCAACAGAATGGGAAAAAATATTCGCAAATTATACTACAGATAAAGGGTTGATAACCAGAATCTACAAAGAAATCAAGAAAAACCACAACAACAAAACAAACAACCCACTTAAGAGATGGGCCAAGGAACTCAATAGACATTTTTCGAAAGAGGAAATCCAAATGGCCAACAGACACATGAAAAAATGTTCAAGATCACTAGCAATCAGAGAAATGCAAATCAAAACCACAATGAGGTTCCATCTCACCCCGGTGAGAATAGCTCACATTCAGAAATCTACCAACAACAGATGCTGGAGAGGATGTGGGGAAAAAGGGACACTAACCCACTGTTGGTGGGAATGCAAACTGGTTAAGCCACTATGGAAGTCTGTCTGGAGATTCCTCAGAAACCTGAATATAACCCTACCATACAACCCAGCCATCCCACTCCTTGGAATTTACCCAAAGGAATTTAATTTGGCAAATAAAAAAGCCATCTGCACATTAATGTTTATTGCAGCTCAATTCACAATAGCTAAGACCTGGAACCAACCCAAATGCCCATCAACAGTAGACTGGATAAAGAAATTATGGGACATGTACTCCATAGAATACTATACAGCAGTAAGAAACAATGAAACCCAGTCATTTGCAACAAGATGGAGCAATCTGGAAAACATCATGCTGAGTGAATTAAGCCAGTCCCAAAGAGACAAATTTCATTTGTTTTCCCTGATCGGTGACAACTGAGCGCCAAAGAGAAAACCTGTTAAGTGAAATGGACACTATAAGCAACAATGAACTGATCAGCTCCTGTCCTGACTTTAGATGTACAATGTAATACTCTATCCTTTTTAGTATTCGTTGTTGTTGTTGTTGTTCTAGTACTATTGGTTGAACTCAGTAATTAACACACAATTATTCTCAGGTGTTTAAATTTTAACTGAAAAGTGATCCCTGTTAAATCTAAGAGTGGAAAAAGAGAGGGAGGAGGTAAACAATTAGGAACATGCTCAATCGGACTGGCTGCAAATGGGGGAGTTAGAAATGTGCAGGGGATTCCAACACAATTCCATCAAGATGGCATGTACCAATGCCATCGCACTAGTCCAAGTGATCAATTTCAGCTCACAATTGATAGCTCTGATAGGTCTAAGAGTCAAAGAGATCACACAAACAAGATAAGTATCTGCTAATACTGATAGAATCAAAAAGGGAGAGAAAGATCCAACATGGGAAGTGGGATACACAGCAGACTCATAGGATGGCAGATGTCCTAAACAACACTCCGGCCTCAGAATCAGCCCTCAAGGCATTCAGATCTGGCTGAAGAGCCCATGAGAGTATAGCAGGCATGGAAAGCCAAGATACCATGGGAAAAAAAAAAAAAAAGACCTAAGTGAATGATCTCTGTGAGTGAGATCCCAGTGGAAAGAACGGGGCCATCAAAGAAGGAGGTACCCTTCTCCGAAGGGAGGAGAGAACATCCACTTTGACTATGACCCTATCGGAATAAGATCAAAGTCAGCGAACCCTAAAGGCTTCCATAGCCCTTGCAACTCATGACTAGAGCCCAGGGAGATTACTGACGCCATGAACAGGAGTGTCAAATTGTTAAGTCAGCAACAGGAGTCACTGTGTACTTACACCCCATGCGGGATCTGTCCCCAATGTGTCGTCTAAAGCCAAGTGATGCTACGACTGGTACTGAAACAGTATTTTTATACTTTGCGTTTCTGTGTGGGCGCAGACTGATGAGGTCTTTGCTAATTATATACTGAAGTGATCTTCTGTATATAAAGAGAATTGGAAATGAAAAAAAAAAAAACAACCTGGTGTTAAAATGGAAATGGCATAGAAAATTAATTATTTTGAAAAAAAATTATGTAGGATCTCTGTCTTTAATGTGCTGTACATTGCTATTTTATGCTATAATTAGTAATCCAATGGTAGTTTTTTCACTTGATGTTGCTATATGGGCAAAATGTTGAAATCTTTACCTAATATATACTAAACTGATCTTCTGTATACAAAAAGAATTGAAAATGAATCTTTACACGAATGGAGGGGGAAAGGGAGCGGGAGGGGGGAGGGTTGCGGGCGGGAGGGAGGTTATGGGAGGGGGGAAGCCATTGTAACCCACAAGCCACAAGCTATACTTTGGAAATTTATATTCATTAAATAAAAGTTTAATTAAAAAAAAAAAATATTTATTTATTTGAAAGGTGGAGATAAAGAGGCCAAGGCTGAGAAAGAGAAAGAGAGAGAGAGAGGTCTTCCATCTGCTGGTTCATTCCCCCAAATTGCTTCAAAGGCCAGAGATGGTCCAACCTATAGCCAGGAGCCAGGAAACTCTTCGGGGTTTCCCATATGAGTGCAGGGGCCTAAGCACTTGGGCCATCTTCTACTGCTTTCCCAGGCATTAACAGAGAGCTGGATCAGAAGTGGAGCAGTCAGGTCTTGAACTGGTGCCCATGTGGGATGCCAGTACTGCAGGCAGAGGCTTTAACCACTATGCCACAGCTCCAGCCCCACCAATGTACTTTAAAACAGTTTATGGATGAAAGAAGAAATCACAATGGAAGTAAGGAAATACTTTCAACTTCAAGTACTTTCAGATATTGCTGATGGAGTAGTCACTCTAGTAAACTGTCTTAGTGTATAAAATTGAACATTCAAAAATTTTATTACTCAGAAATTCCATGTCTAAGTTATACCCAAAATAAATGAGTATGTGTGCACTTCAAAAAGTTTGTGATAAATGTATATTATGAAAAAGTATGCACGGATTTCAAAACATTTTTGCACCAAAACAAATTTATCTTTTAATTCCATTTTCCATGAAGTCTTGAAGGACCCTTTATATGCATCACAGGACATGCTCAAGGATTTCAGAGCACTGTGATTTCAATATCTAACAACTAGAAAAGATACAAATGTTCATTACAAGAGAATGGATGCCTTTGTCATATACAAATTTAGTATAGTATACAGTAATAATTAATTACATGCAAAAATATTCATGATTTTCAGAAACATAATATTGAGCACAAGAAAACGGACAAGTCAAACTCAAAAGAAACTAATTATATGATTCTATTTATACAGTTTATATGCTAGCAAAACTAATCTATATGTTTAAAGATAATATAAAAGGTACAGATTTGGAGGAAATGAAGAGTTACAATTCTGAGGTATGGCTCAGTTAGAGGTGATATACATGTGTTCATTTGTATAGTTCATTGAATTTTGCATTCATGATATTTAGATATCTCTATATATTAAATAAATATTTATTAAATAAATAAGAACATCTTTGTTGAATTAAGTAACAATAAAAATACAACATGTAAAATCATAAGCAGGGGTGGGAATTTGTCCTTGTTGTCAGTGCCAGTAAGGATGTGGGGAAAAAGGAGCCCTAAAAGACTGTTGGTGGGAATATAAATAAGTACAACCATTATGAAAGACAGTATGGAAATTGTAGATCTACTTCAGAAATCTGGAGATAGATTTATCATATGACCCAGCCATCCCACTCTTGGGAATTTACTCAAATGAAATGAAATTGGTATATAAAATATCTATCTGTACACCCACATTTATGCAGCTCAATTCATAAGATCTATTCTGTATCGAAGAGACTGGTTTCCATACTTACCTTCTGCTCTGATTTCAATTTCCTGCTAATATAAACCTGGAGAGAAGGTAGATATGACTCAAGAAATTGGGTTCTTGCCACCCACGTGCAAGACATGGGCTGAGATTCTGGCTCCCATCTTTGACATAGCCCTGCCTAAGCAATTTCAGGGATTTGGAAAGTGAATCAACAACTGGGAGCTATCTCTCTCTCACTCTATTCATCTCTCTCCCTTTCTGAAACAAAAGGAAAAAAAAGATATGGGATAGCCAAAATATTGTTTTAAGTGTAAAATATAATCTTTAATGCATGTAAAGAAATAGAAGAAAAGTTAAAGGAAATAGAAGAAAGTTTAAAATTAGTGATTTAAGCTTATCTCATGAATCTAAATAAGAATATCCCAAAGTAAATAGAAGAAAGGAAGTAGACATAGAACAGTGAAATGGTAAAATACCAAAATACAAAAACTTCAAGAATGCCAAATGCTTTTTCTTTGAAATAGCTAATTGAAATACAAAAAGCCTATAAGGCAGTTTAATATAAAATAATCAATATGAATGCTTAATAGTGGATATCACTAAAGACATAATGACATTAAAAATCAGTCAGCAAATGTCAAAATTTAGATGATATGATCAAATTATTGAAAAAATAATTTAATGAAATAGAAACAGGAAATTATAAAATGTGAAAAATCCTTGTTTATGTCAGGCTTCTGCTAAGACTATGACAGTATAAATAGCTCTAAGATTTCAGTGACCCATAACAATCTCTCTTAACACTTCAGATGGGCTACAGATCTGCTGGCATTGGCTGAGATCAGCTAGGGTTGGCTTCAGTATTCTGGGCTGGGTTTAGCATGTTCTATATTTCCTCAATCTAGGATCTGTAGCTATCTGAGGAAAAGTCTTTCTCATGGTATGTGTCAGAAGGGAACAAAGAAAATTACTCAAACATACTTAAAGTTTGTGCTTGAGTCACATATTCTAATATTCCATTGACTAACACAAGTCACATGTCTACGTCTAGTACCCAAAAGTAAAGAAA
Source organism: Lepus europaeus (assembly GCF_033115175.1). NCBI lineage: Eukaryota > Metazoa > Chordata > Mammalia > Lagomorpha > Leporidae > Lepus > Lepus europaeus. The sequence goes on from NC_084831.1 coordinate 40,844,040, forward strand.
TATACTCTAATTACTCTAGAGGAAGGCACTGCAAAAGGGCATGATTTACATGAGTAATTCTTTTAAGAATTAGAAAATATTTGAGGGATAAAATCTATGTAAGTGCTATATTTATTAAATAAATTCATAATTTAACTCTATGTAAGCATTATGTTTATAAAATAAAATAAGTATATAATTTAAAACCTTCCACTAAAGATATTTTAGATGCAGGTAGCTCCATTGGTGAATTCATCCCATCATTTATTTTAGGAAGAAACGAATAAATATTGCAAAGAACAGAAAAGCACAGAACTCTCTCCAAATCACTTTATCAGGCCAGCATATCCCTGATATCAAAAACTGATAAAATATTACAAGAAAGGGCCGGCGCCGCGGCTCACTAGGCTAATCCTCCGCCTTGCGGTGCCGGCACACCGGGTTCTAGTCCCGGTCGGGGTACCGATCCTGTCCCGGTTGCCCCTCTTCCAGGCCAGCTCTCTGCTGTGGCCAGGGAGTGCAGTGGAGGATGGTCCAAGTGCTTGGGCCCTGCACCCCATGGGAGACCAGGAGAAGCACCTGGCTCCTGCCATCGAATCAGCGCGGTGCGCCGGCCGCAGCGCGCCAGCCGCGGCGGCCATTGGAGGGTGAACCAACGGCAAAGGAAGACCTTTCTCTCTGTCTCTCTCTCACTGTCGACTCTGCCTGTCCAAAAAAAAAAATTACAAGAAAACAGAATAATAGTCCAATATCATTAGTGAACATAAACTAAAAAATTCTACATCAGACATTTATCATAGAAAATAATTAGAGTGTGATATAATAGACTATCACACATCAATGAGAAAGAATGAGATATTGTCAAATGCAATAACATGTTGCCGAATAAAAGAAGTCATGTACAAATTGTATATAAAAGGGTAAATAAAAAAATTCATGGAAAACATACATTATGAAAAAACAGCATATGGATTATAAAAGTTTTTGAACTCAAATAAACAAATTTTAATTCCATTTACCATGAACTTTTTGAAGTACCTTTGTGTATAGTATATTCCAACTGTAGGAAGTTTTAGAACAAGCAAACTAAACTGCATTGATAGATTATCTATTAACCTTAGGGGATATTGATTGGCAGAAGGCACCAGGGAGTCTTCTGGATAATTGGCACTGTTCTCTTGATCAGGACAGAAGTTATACTAGTATATGTATTTGCAAAACTTTATATAGCTATATTCATGAGATTTGAGTATTTTATAGTATTACCTGTTAGTCATCAATAAAAAAAAGTTGAGAAAATTTCTCACTAATATTTATGTATCCCTGAGAAGATTCTGAATATACAGTTTTTAATATTGCTTCAAGCTCTAAAAATCTGTGATTCTACTGCCAAATTTTAGTGTTGATTAGAACCTTTACTATGTCTCCTTAACAACAGTAACTCAACACTAAAAACAGTATTAAAAGCTTTAGATAATATAGAATGCACCTAAAAATAGTTATAACAGCTTAAGTGGGAAAAACATTTGAAAGGATATAAATTATTTTGAATGGTCGGCAGTTTTCTTGAAAATCTCTTTAGTGAGAGGCAAACCAGTGTTTTAATTAGTACAATAGTATATTTTTATACCAGAAGCCAAAAAAAAAAAATCTCTAAAGTTGAGCTATTACAAAGGCAAGTTGGTAGACAAATGTATGATTTTTCAGCTCTGCAGGAGAGCTAAATCTAAATGTCAAATTATGTAACTGAGTGTTTTACCCTCTAAAGTTTCAAAGAAATAAAAATGCCAGCAGCAGAGCTTCCAAGGTTTAGAGACATAACAATTTATGAAATGGGAAAAACACAAAATTGAGAGTGTGAAAAATCTATAAACTAGCCTTGACCATGTCATTTTTAGTTGTGTTATTTGAGGAAAATCACTTACTGTGTCCAGGTTTTTGTTTCCTCAAATGCAAAAGTAGTATTAATGTAATTTACCTCTCAATATTATTGGGAGACTATATGGAGAGTACAGATAAAATCTACCAATTTTATCCTTTTTATTCATTAAATATTTACTTTTAGAATGACTTTTGTAGGCTCTTGATACAACAACCCAAATTACTTGGAAATTCAAAAATCCTCATGGATTCATCTCGGCAAATTAAATGCATGGTAAAGTAGCATTAGAATGTTACATTATGCTAAAGTAGTGTATACCTATGGAACACATATCAGAAACTGAGGTCATTCTCATTTCAAAACAGAACAATTTTCCCTAAAGAAACATTTTCCTGTAAAATTGTGTTTAAAGAAAGGAATACTACAACATCAAACCAACTCAACATAAGCTAAAACTTTCAAACTGATTTCCTCAGCCAACTGAGGCACGCCTATGAGAGCTCCCCAGCTTCCAGCTTAGCTGTATCTTCCTACACCTATATATGGTTTTGAATCCTATGTCACTAAGTCAATCTCTCCAATATCAGCCCTGGTTCTTCCAGACTAAGCTTTCTATTTCTACCAAATCTGGCTCACCAACAGCCCCAACATAGCTCTAGAATGCTTTTCCTCCTCTGGCAGCCTGGTTCACTCCTACGCATGTTCTGAGACTAGCTGAGGTGTCACTTCCTCCAAGAAGCTGTATTTAACCCTCAAATTCACACAGGTGCCTCTTCTATTCTTCCTCTGCAATCTGTACATTCTATTACAATTCATCATGCTATGCTGGTAAGTATTTATTTACTTGTATATACCCCCCCTCATCTAAAGGAAAATTCTTCAGGATATCTTTTTTTTTTTAAATGAAGATTGATTTATTATTTCTTTTTATTTATGTGAGGCAAGCACACACACACACACAGAGAGAGAGAGAGAGAGAGTTGGAGAGAGAGAGAGAGAAATGGAGAGAGAGAGAGAAATTACATTCCCTAGTTCATTCCCCCAAGTGCCTGCAACAGCTGGAGCTGCTGGGTGAGGCCAAAGCCAGAAGGCTAGAATTCAGTCCCAGTCTCCCATGTAGTTATCAGAGACCCAAGTACCTGAGCCATCACCTACCAGGGTACACATTATCAGAGAGCTAGAATCAGAAGCAGAGCTTGGACTTGAACCTAGGCACTCCAATATGGATATGACTATCTCAATCAGCATTGTGACAACTGTGCCAGATGTACACCTTGGCAACACAACTTCTCTTTTGTTCTTTGTATTCAGTAGAGTTCATTGTGATGTTTTCCAAGTGAATAAATGAATGAGTTCATACATGAATCCATGAACAAATCCAATAATTAAAGGTATGGCTCATGCATTCCAGCCGCCAAACCTTTTTTCTTACCACATAAGTCTCCCTAAACTTCTTTCTAACTGCCCAAATCTTACACTTTATTTAGATCCTACAAATTCCACTGTGTACTTACCATAGTACAAGCATTGAAAAATATAAGAAAAAAATCATAGGTACCTCCATTGTGAAAGACCTTATCGTAGATTAGGGAAGATGTAAGTTATTGTCTATGATGCAGTGTGAGTAGAACTTGGCAAAGTAAAGTAGTAAAATCTACAAGATCACAGAGAAAGGGACAACCTCAGCTTTGTAGATTGGTGATGTCTTTCTAAAGAAGGCTCTGCCTGACCTAAGACTTTAATGACAGGTAAGATTGTCAGGTAAAGGTTAGGAATTTGAAGTAAAGTAAAATATTTCAGATAGGAGAAAAAATAATATGCACTTAGGTATGGAGATGCGAAATATCACACTGTAGGAATGAAACCTAGAATCAAGGTATTCAATAACAGTAAATGACATGTTTAGGACCAGAGTCTGGTTAGTGAAAAATCCAGGTTAGAGCCTGGGTTTTCTAATTGTAGGGAGAGTACTACTTCATTACCCTAGAAAATATTCCTGTTAGATGGCATTGGATTAGCATCTATGAATCTCCAATGAAAAAATATCCAATTTTGGCATGTTTTCTCTGTAGCTGAAGGGTCTGCCTCCCCAGGACTAGTCTTAATATTTGTGGTAGGTTTTTATCAATATCTGTGGTAGGTTTTTACAATAGCAATGTACCTTTAGTTTGCAGTTTGCTGGAATTCTTTTTTTTTTTTTTTTTGACAGGCAGAGTCGACAGTGAGAGAGAGACAGAGAGAAAGGTCTTCCTTTGCCGTTGGTTCACCCTCCAATGGCCACCACGGCCAGTGTGCTGCGGCCGGCGCACCGCGCTGATCCGAACACAGGAGCCAGGTGCTTCTCCTGGTCTCCCATGGGGTGCAGGGCCCAAGGACTTGGGCCATCCTCCACTGCACTCCCTGGCCACAGCAGAGAGCTGGCCTGGAAGAGGGGCAACCGGGACAGAATCCGGTGCCCCGACTGGAACTAGAACCCAGTGTGCCGGCGCCGCTAGACGGAGGACTAGCCTGTTGAGCCACGGCGCTGGCCGCTGGGATTCTTATTCAATGAAATATTCAACCAACCATAGCAATTTGGAGACTCAGTATTGAAACAATGATGCAATATAAACAAACCCCAGACATCACCTAATGATGAATTTCTCTGATAACATAACTTATCTAAAGAATGACAACTCCAAGTTACTAAAAGGCAACAGAGTAATCGCATATCTTGAGGTAAATGGTTTGCCAACTGAAACCCTCTGAAATGATTCAATCATCCAAATTTTGTTGAAAGAGCAGCCCACCTGCTGCAATATACTGAACTTAATACCTACTAAGAGTTGCACATCCTATGTTCATCAGTATTACACCTGACAACTATGCAGCAAGGTAAACATCACTGTCACTACTATGCAGTAGAGAACACAGGGACTCATTGATATCAAGCCATGTTCATGAGGTCACAAAGCTTGTAGAGATAGAGCCAGGATTCAAATTTGAGCCTAACTCTAAAGCCCATGACAGTTCCTTTTTATATCATTTATTTATTTTCAATTAATTTGAAAGGCAGAGAGAAAACCAGAAAGAGAGATTTTCCTTACACTGCTTCACTCTGCGAATGTCTGCAACAGCCAGGGCTGGACCAGTACAAATCCAGAAGCTCAGAATTCTATCTGGGTATCCTAACGGGCAGCAGGGGCTTGAGCCCTCATCTATGTTTCCCACAGTGTTCATTAGCAGGAAGCAGTAAGCAAGTAGAACCTGGACTCAAACTCAGGCACTCCAATGTGGAATGTGAGTGTCCCAAGTGGCATCCTAACCACTGCACCAAATACCTGTCCTACCAATGATTCTTCTGGTAATTCTAATTTTTTTAGTTGAGCAGGTCCCCCATGCCCTTCTGCCTCTAGTCCTCAAATTTAATAATTATGATTATAGAATCATGGAAAAAGTTCCAGATAAGGAGACAAGGGATTCTAGTTACTCAAGCACTACTTTTTTGAGTGATCTCATTCCCGCTGTTAGGAGTATGTCTAAGTGATTTTTAAGGTCTCTAATAGTTCTGACAGTCTGTGACTCTGTGAGATTTTAAAATATTCTTATATAACTTCCCCATGAAAAGGTCATGGCCCTGTGAGTTGCCTGTAGTGGGCAGATAGAAGGATAAAACCCTCTGAGAAATTGAATTGAGTTCTCTGGGCTTATCAAAGTGGAAAAATTGGTACCTAGCTGCCAAAAAGTAAAGAAGTAAGTCCTTGGGAGATGAACTTAGTTAAGGCAGAGGCTCTTGTGCGTCAACACTGTCAGCAGCAACCTCAGTCAATGTCACAAATGCGGTAAAGACTCAAGAAAATTATGTTGTTGCCTTTGCTGAAGATGATAGGCCCTTTTAACCAAGCAGTACATTAGATTCCACATCAGATATGGACTTAAAGTTGAAAGACCCAATAACTAACTCTAAGGGTCCTGACTGATCAGTGTTTTTGTTTCTTTCCTTTCTGTGCTCAAGACCAAACACCTGGGGCCAGTGCTGTGGCGCAGTTGGTTAATGCTCTGCCTGCGGCGCCGGCATCCCACAAGGGTGCCAGTTCAAGTCCCTGCTGCTCCTCTTCCAATCCAGCTCTCTGCTGTGGCCTGGGAAAGCAGTAGAAGATAGCCCAAGCGCTTGGGCCCCTGCACTCACATGTGAGACCAGCAGGAAGCACCTGGCTCCTGGCTTTGGATTGGCACAGCTCTGGCCGTCGCGGCCATTTGGGGAGTGAATCAACGGAAGGAGGACCTTTCTCTCTGTCTCCCCCTATCATTGCCTGTAACTCTACCTCTCAAAGAAATTAATAAAATTTAAAAAAAGAAAGATCAATGGCCTGGCACAAAAATCCAAGGTGCTCCATTGCCTTAACTAAATTGCTACAAACTATGGCTCCTCCCTCTGGTTTTTCTCATTTTTCTCTGATCTCTAGTTTCTGTCCCATCAACTTACATCTGGAGAAGAGAAGCTTGCTTCATGTACTTAAGTTTACAACACTTACTGAGTTCACACTATGTCCCTGATACAAGCACCATGAAATCAGTAACAGCTGTGTGAATATCTGAAGGATGAGTAGAATTTATTCAAAACTGATTGTGGCCAGGTAGCTGTGGATGGTAAGAAGCAAGAGAGAAGAAGGAGTTATAAACAGACCGAAAAATTTATTCAAAAGATACAGATTACAGAAAGAGTGTTCAAGAGATTAAGAACACTTCAGAGTGGCTAGGATACAGAGGATGCCAAGGAGATTGTAAGGGATGAACTTGGAAAAGCAAGCATGGGATGGCAGAAGCTGTGGAAGAGAGAATCCCGACTCTGCCACTTACTAGCTAGCTGATAAATCTCAGTTTCCTTATCTGGAAAATGGCAACAAGGCTTATAGGCCTGTTACCTATAGCACTTGATTTCTAGCATTTAGTGGGTGCTTAAATATTCACTGAATTTAAATCCTGGAAAGGAAAGGATCAGAACCCAAAAAATGTGACACTTGGATTGGACAGTTTTTCCTTATATGACAAGAAAAAGCAGAGTTTTTGAGTAGCCCGGGGTTTCTAGTCTGACATCCGTTGAGATAGCAGGCTCGGGTTCAGTCCAAGTACCTAATTTCTGTGCCTCTTATCTTTTCCTAAAATTCATGGCACAGAATTACCCCAGTAGCTTCCTCACTCTTCATGCTGTGAGTACTGCACAGAGCCCTAAGAAAGTTGTCAGCCCCGAGATTCTTTTCCTCTCCAATGCAAACACACATGGCACAGGCATATGATTCCCATCTGGATCCACCCCCGACTTCCGGCCAGGAGGCTGCTGTGTAGGCAGGAACGTCTGCCTTGGAATTTGCAAGCCTAACCTGGCACCCTGAGCCAGCCCTCTCCAAGCAGTTACACACAAACCTGGCAAAACGAACACTTCTATATATCCCTTTCAGAGTCCTATCCAGCTCTTCCCTGTTCCTTGTCCTATCAAAACAGGTTGACCTGGGCCAGGGACAAGTTTGCTCAGAACGAACAAATGAGTTTTTATTTCTGGAAGAGAACAAGCAGTCTATCCAAGGAACATATGCTGGCCCAGGAGGAGAATGGGCTGAGAGGCCCACCCATCACCCTAAGGCTATTAGGGTCAGGAACTGTTATTCAAAGCAACAGACTCCCTTCAGGTCCCCTGATGGCCAAAGTGCCCAGCCATTGCAGAGTTACTACCATCATCATCATCATCCCTGCTGGATGCTATGCCCTAGTTGGATTGGCAACATTCCTTATATTTGCAAACAGATTGCAAAATAAGAACTCCAGGAAGGATACAGACTGGCCAGGCTCCAAGGACTTACAGTGGCAATCATGCTAAATCGGGGCTGCATCCTACTCCCTGAACAACAGCAGGAGCTGGCACTGCCTCCCAGCAGCCCTGGATCCCTGGGGTGCTTGGCCTCCCCTCCCTCCCTCTCTCTACATTCTCCAAGGACTTATAGTGGCAATCATGCTAAATTGGGGCTGCATCCTACTCCCTGAACAACAGCAGGTGCTGGCACTGCCTCCCAGCAGCCCTGGATCCCTGGGATGCTTGGCCTCCCCTCCCTCCCTCTCTCTCTACGTTCTTGGAATAAGCAATCTGGGGAAAAGGAGACAGCAAAACATCATGGGAAATTTTTGGTTTTTTGTTTTTTTTACATCTCCACATCCTTCATCTACATGAAGTCTGGCCAGGAAGGAAGCCACAACAGAAACTTTCCTGAATTATTTCCCTTCAAGCTTCTTCTATCTCTTCCATGCCTTAGCATGGCACTCATGATCTGTAATCCAACAGTTGTCCCTCTTGCCTTCTCTCCTGAAATAATCCTCCTTCCCATGTCCACACCTATCACTCAGTTGCTTCTTCAACATTAAAGAAGAACAAAGAAAAAGTAACAATAACAATGGCCACTGCCATTTACTAAGTGCTTATGGTGTAACAGGCTCTATGGTAAGTACATTCCACATTTTCTAGTCTGATACCCCTCAAAAAAGAACAAAATCTAAGAAATAATACTGTTATTCCTATCGCACATTGATAGAAACTAAGACTAGGGATTTTAAACTAAAGTCATTTAGCTAGCATGTGAGATGTCTAGATTAAAATATCACTTATTGTTTGAAACTATTTTCCCAAAATAAGTTTTACTGTCTGTCTCCTTTTCACAGATAACTGAACATGGTTAGAGGTTTAGTAATATGCCCACGGTAATAACATGGCCTGTGGCACACTGGAACTCAAAATAAGAACTATCTGATTCCAAGTCCTAATGGGGATTAAATCAGATATATCCCTGCCTTAGGGAAGAGAAATAAACATCTGTCTCAAATTTAACTAAATGGCTCAAATAAGATAATGTCAATAGAAACATGTTGTAAACACTACAGCAATATTTGAAGCAAGCTACTATTGATATTGCTTTGTTCATACAGTAAAAAAATAAATAAAAACTTTATTCATTTTCTGGTCCTATCACACTAGCCATAACTCCTGCACTTATAATGTTGACTGGGAATTGTGAGAAGGGTCATCCCTCCCTGATCCTGATCTTAAAGGGGGAAGCAACTCAATTTCTCACCATTCAGCATATGACCTATAGGGTTTTTGTAGATGTTCTCAATCAAGTTGAGGACATTCTCCTTGAGTCTGAATTTGCTGAGAAATTTTTAAATATTGATGGGTGTCGAATTTTGTCAAATTTTGTTTTTCTTTAAACTGTTGATGTAGTAGATTGATTTTTTAAATGTTGAATCAAATTTGCATACCTGAAATAAATCATACTTGAATGTGGTATTTAATTATTTTTACATATTTGCTAAGATATTGTTGTGGAATTTTATATCTATATAAATAAGAAATATCAGTCTGTAGTTTCATTTTCATTTTTTTTTCAGGCAGAGTGCACAGTGAGAGAGAGAGAGAGAGAGAGAGAGAGAGAAAGGTCTTCCTTTTCCATTGGTTCACCCCGAAATGGCCGTTGCAGCCGGCGCACTCTGGCCAGCGCACCACGCTGATCCGAAGGCAGGAGCCAGGTGCTTCTCCTGGTCTCCCATGTGGGTGCAGGGCCCAAGGACCTGGGCCATCCTCCACTGCACTCCTGGGCCACAGCAGAGAGCTGGCCTAGAAGAGGAGCAACCAGGACAGATTCTGGGGCCCCAACCGGGACTAGAACCCAGGGTGCCAGCTCTGCAGGCGGAGGATTAGCCTATTGAGCCGCAGCGCTGGCCTAGTTTCATTTTCTTATAATGTATTTATCTTGTTTTATTGGCAATTTGGAGGGTGAGTATAATTTTACCAACTGTCTTTTGGTAATTGTTCAATTCCCTTGAAATAAAATTGGAGATTCAAATTCTAGACCTCACCAATAGATTTAACAAAGAGAAAGAGCAGGGACTTTGAATGATGCAGATGTGGGTTTTTGTTTGTTTTGTTGTGTTTTTTAAGATTTATATATTTGACAGACAGAGTTACAGAGAGAAGGAGAGACCTAGAGAGGAAGAGAGAGAGAGAAAGATCTTCTATCCACTGCTTCACTCCATAAATGGCTACAAGCGCCAGATGACTAGGGGCTGGGCCAGGCCAAAGTCAAAAGCCTGGGGCTTCATCTGAGTCTCCCATGTGCGTGGCAGGAGCCCAAGTACTTGGGCCATCTTCTCTTGTTTTCCCAGGTGCATTAGAAGGGAGCTGGATGGGAAATGAGTCAGCCGGGACTCAAACTGGCGTTTACATGGGATGCTGGTTTCACAGGAGGTTTAACCCACTGTCCCATGATGCCAGCCCTGGAGACATGGTTTTGAATCCCTGTTCTGCTGTTACTCTGACCTGAGTTAGTAAAACTCCACAGACTTCTATTAGTTACCTTGTACAATAGGGAATGATAATGTCTTTCCTAAAATGTTATATTGAATATATATAAACAAAAGACTAGATGTATGACATCAAAATATAATGAGAGGACACTTTATTATCATCATTTTAAAATTCAATTTGGTAACAAAACCAGAGAGTAGTTGCTATGTTTATGGCTATTCCCTGAACAGGGTATCCATGATCTCCATTAACAGCCTCAGAATCCCTCTATATGGGTCAACCATGCCCCACCCCTTCTGAAATCTCTTAAATGGTTTCCTATTGTCTTCAGGACAAATTCTAAGATCCTTTTTTAAATTTCAACCTCTAACAGGGCATCTGTGCCTTAGAGGATATTCCCTGCATTCCTCTCTAGATTCCTCTCTCCACTCAAGTGTTCTAACTTAGCCATGAAAACAATAGCCAGCTCAGTATGCTGATTTGTTTGTTTTTTCACAAATTGGACTCTGAGCCTAGCTAATTATTCTTTAGTGCTCAGAGCTCAGCTTTGGAATCACTCTCCTCCAGGAAGCCTTTATGGACAGCAGTATGTAATTAGAAGCTCTTCCTTTGTTTTGCATCATCCACACGTGCCTCTCTTGCAGCCTTATGACTATAATTTATTTGGTTATAGTTTAATTCTCTCACTAGACTGTGAGTTCTTTGAGAATGAAGATGATGTCTTGCTCATTTATGGCATACAATAGGTGCTCAGATAATATTTGTTAATTTAATAAAAAAAAAGAAAACTCCATAGATGTCTTTTTTCAGTATACATTGGGAAGAAGACCTTAGTTGTGCATAATTACCCTCAATTTAAAGCATCATTTCTTTTTAGGAAATCTCAGATTATTCCTAGTTGTGGGGCAACTGGAGTCTTTACTTGTTTCCTCTCTATGGAGAGTCATTGCAAAGTAAACCTTTTTCTGTTCTCCCTCTCTTCTCTCCTTTGCCCCCTGCTACTTTTCTATAGCAAGCTAACTGAGGAGTAGTAATTAGGATATTTACACTACAATTATTACAGCACTTAACTTTGCATGGACATCTTGTAAAAGAAATAACTATCGGAATTAATGAACAATGGCATTTTTCCTACTTTGCCTTCACATGTACTTTTTAACACACGAAAAAAACTATCATAACTTTTTTTTACAAGATTTATCTATTTGAAAGGCAGAAGGCCAACACCGCAGCTCATTAGGCTAATCCTCCACCTGCGGTGCCGGCAACCCAGGTTCTAGTCCCGGTTGGGGCACTGGATTTTGTCCCGTTTTCTCCTCTTCCAGTCCAGCTCTCTGCTGTGGCCCGGGAGTGCAGTGCAGGATGGCCCAAGTGCTTGGGCCCTGCACCTGCATGGGAGACCAGGAGGAAGTACCTGGCTCTTGGCTTCAGATCCGCATGGTGCACTGGCCGCAGTGCGCTGGTCGTAGCGGCCATTTGGGGGGTGAACCAACAGAAAAGGAAGACCTTTCTCTCTGTCTCTCTCTCTCTCACTGTCTAACTCTGCCTGTTAAAAAATGCAAATTAAATAATTGCATTGTAATGGCATTTTTCATATTATCAAGCAACCTATAGATTCCAGACAAAATTATCACTAAAATATTTTCTGGATTTTTTGCAACAATGAAGTTGGCTCAAATGCCTGCTTTTGAGGATATTCAGATCTGGTAAAAGCATTATATAACAGTATGTGGTCACATACATAGACATTGAGAAATATGTACATCACCATTATTGTCCTTTCACAGTTTTAAGTAACTTGTGCCTAGTTACTAATTGCATTGAAATTTACTGAGTACTTTCTATATGCCAGCACTGCTCTAAGCCAACTTTATAGATGGTTAACTAATGTAACCCTCACAATAGTATAACATATATACTACTATCTTTACTTTACAGAATAGGAAATTGAGGCCAGAGAGGATAAATGAAAGTTATTAAGTGGAAGAGCTGATATGTGAACCCAGGAAATCTGGCTGGAGACTCAAGCTTTATAGCAAACTACACTTAATGATATTATTTCATTTTGATTTCTGGTGTCATACCAGCATACACTTTAAATTTTCTAATTCAATCAACTGGCACATACAATGAATTATGTACAGATAGGAAATGTGACTGTTTCTTAAATAGAAATCAATTACTGATGCTATTAAATGAGATTGAAAGAACATAATCAACATGTATTATCTTATTATGTGTTTGATATTTTCAATAGGAAGCAATAGTAGTTTGTTTTTCTTAAGGCACACCATTAAGTTAGGTTCAAAATTCACCTTTCTGGTCTCTCTTAGCCAGGTTATTAAAAGGGTTTTTCATCTCTTTAATATTAATATTTGCTGACATAGGAGGCTTTAACCCAGTAAGGAAGGAATTTGTCCTGAAACTGAGCAAAGATCCTAAACCTGCAGACTTTCTGGTTCCAAGAAAACTAGGAAAATCCCTTTGCAACCCCAAGGGACCTATTGTTTCCAAGATATAAATATTATTTTCTTTATGAGTAAAACTTAGGGATTGTTCCTTTGCAAAGAATAGAAAGTCATTCAGACTTCCTTTAGGAAAGTGGAATTTATCATTAAGAATGTTAAAGATATTAGGCCCCAAATCTCAGCTTAGAAAAACAGGTAGTTTCTCTTTCTTTCCTCAAACCATCTAGTTTCTAGTATGTTTGTTTCACTCTTCTCTTTCTTCATGGGCTTTCCTACTCAACTGTTCACTTGCATATGAGCATCCCAGGCTTCATAAAATGGTAGCTTCAGGTCTTGATCAACTAGACTTTAAAACTGCTTCTCACCCTCATCCAATGAATTCTTCTCTAATTTTGGTAACATAAAGTGTTGTTGGTTCAGCTTGAGTTAAGTAACTAATTTTGAGAGGCAGAATTACAGAGAGAGAGAGAGAAGGATAGATAGAAAGATAGGTCTTCCATCTGTTGGTTCACTCCCAAAATGGCCCCAATGGCCTGAGCTGGGTTAATCTGAACCAAAGAGCCAGGAGCTTTCCCTGGGTCTTCCATGTGGGTGCGGGGGCCAGTGCTTTCCCAGGCCATAAGCAGAGTGCTGGATCAGAAAAGGAGCAGCAGACACATAAACCATCACCCATATGGAATGCAGGGCTGCAGGCAGAAGCTTAGCCTACTACGCCACACTGCCGGCCCCATAATCTTGGTCGTTATGTTGACTGAGGTGAAAAAGTTCACAGGCTGGCCTAGTCTATGCTGTGATGGGATCTTTTGGAAGTATGTATGGGGATAAAGAAGAAATGATGGACATTTCACTTACAGTATTATGCATCTGAAAATTTAGGTCTCCTGGGAGTATGTATCTCTTGTTTCAGTTTGGATTGTCTTGAGAACACATTGTTCTAGTCTTAGGAAGACAGATCATCATGAATCATTAGAGCAATTTTTATCATCATAATCCCTTATTGTTTGTTTGCTTCATTATCAAATGAGAAAGCAAATGATAATATAGTTTAAATCACTTGTGGGAGGGCAAAATTAACTCAGATCTTTATACCATACATACTCTTTATACCATACATGTTGCCTTGAATTTAGCCAGATTCTCTTTAAATATACTCCAAATTCATAATTTGGAGTCTGCAAATACACAATACCAAGAAAAGCTGGAAAATAAGAATTCCTCTGGAAAGGGACTTTCTTGTACTTTTTTTTTTTTTTTTAAACAGGCAGAGTGGACAGTGAGAGAGAGAAAGAGACAGAGAGAAAGGTCTTCCTTTGCCGTTGGTTCACCCTCCAATGGCCGCCGCGGTAGGCGCACTGCGCTGATCCGATGGCAGGAGCCAGGTGCTTCTCCTGGTCTCCCATGGGGTGCAGGGCCCAAGCACTTGGGCCATCCTCCACTGCGCTCCCTGGCCACAGCAGAGAGCTGGCCTGGAAGAGGGGCAACCGGGACAGAATCCGGTGCCCCGACCAGGACTAGAACCCGGTGTGCCGGCGCCGCAAGGCGGAGGATTAGCCTAGTGAGCCACGGCGCCGGCCCTCTTGTACTCTTGAAATTGGCCATGTTATAATGCATCTTCTCGTGACAGACAGGGAGTTCCACATATATGGCAATTCTTTCACTTTTCCAAGAGTTAATACAGCATCCACTGTCTCTATTACTGGCCATTCCTACCCTGGCCTACAATGTGGAGATCCAGCTCAGTCTGATAAACTCCATAGTTGCCTCGCAAAGTAACTAATAAAAGCAAAAACAAAAATAAAAGCAAAAACAAAAACAAAAACAAAAAGACATAGTCTTTGCAGAAAAAGAAAATATCGGAATTCTGGATTTACCATACGTAAATTATATGGCCTGATTCCTCACTTGTAAAATGAGGGTTATCAATGATTCTAATCTAATAGGACTGTTGTGAAGATTATAGATATTGTAAGTAAATTGTCTGGAATAATAAATCATGCAAGTATTTCTATGTTTCCAACATTTACTCTATGAATGTCTCTTAGTGCTAGCTTACTAACCCAAAAAAGTGTTGGGCTCTCTATGTGCATTGGTATAGAACTTCAGGGATACATACTTGCCTTTATATAGTCTGTTTGCAACAGATGCACTGTCACATCCCTCCTGGAGACTTCCAGATAGATTAAGAAAATGAATTTAAGAAAAATGTTTTCAATATTGAGACGAATCATATATATGCCCACAATTGCATAAAAAGCAAAAATAAAATATCATGCTTAAGTCCTTTAAAAGAACCCAAACTATAGTTTAAAAGTCCTATTGATTGCATTGGGCACAATTGCACATGTCAAATACTGTTAAATGCATTTGAGTCATTAAAATCCGAATACAACAAACAATATTTAATGTCTATGGAATAAATGGTAAACCACATAACATCAAAGAATTCTTGGAAAAGGCTAAATGTAAGAGAAAGTATGGTATCCAGACAGTCTAGCTAACAAAAACCTTGCAATATTATTTAGTCTTCTTATTCTAACAGCTAATAAACTGAGATTCATAGACTTCAGATCACACAGCAAATATAGAATCAGGACCAGAGGTCTCCTATCTCTGTGTCCACTGTTTTTTGCAACAGACAAAAGACTAATAATATAACAGATTATTTATTCTTCTAATATTTATATTCAAAGCCCAACCAGCAAGAATATTTGGGGAATAGGAACAATTTAGATGGATTAATAGAATTAGAAAGGGGAGAATGAAGGAATTATAGAACACATTTTGGGAGTAAGTGATACAAAACGCTAAAGTTTAGACTGAAGTAGGCAAGAGACTGGAGAATACAAAGGGATATTACCCTTGTGGAACACTGTGTAGTAAATCATGCAACAGACCCTTGACAAACTATGTGCTCCTTGAGTATAGAGACCACATTATAAATGGGGTCTATGAAAGTTGTTGAGTACACACTTACCAATAGTCTAACATCTACTAACTGATCTGTTACCAACATAAAATGACTGAGAAGGTAGATAATGGTGACAATAGCAGAAATAGTAAAAGGCTACAGGTACTAAATCAGTTCTAGTCAAGGTTCAACATTCTGTGTGACCTTTGGCAAGTTACTTCACTTTAAAAAATCTATTGCTATATAGATTCCTTTTCTACTATTGATGAAAAGGCTTACTATATTGTTCTAGATTTCTTATTTACATATGCCAATTAAGGTAGGATCAGCAAACATTAATATCCATAAGAAACACATGAAGATTTTGTAAAAAATGCAGATTCCAGGTTTACTTCCAGGAGCAAAATATTCTGTTTCAGTGTGGCTACAGTAGGGCAGAAATCTGTATTAAATAAGCATCTTTGGTAATTCTGGTATGGGTAATCTATCAATCATATATTGAGAAGAGCTAACTTATTCCCTCTTTGCATTGGCTGTAAAGGAAGTTTAGTTCATTTTAAAGTTTCATTCCTTCATTGTTTACCTCTGGCTATTTTATCCTCATTTCCATGGTCCTATTATATCATTATATCATTGTACATATGTGTTTGTGTGTGTGTGTGTACATGTGCACGTGTTGTTGTTGTCATATTTTTAATGTAAGCACTTTATATTTTTTCCACAATAGGTAAACATAAATAGAATTAGGTGGTCAATGACTTTTATGGAACATGAAAGAATTGCAGTAGATGATCCCTTAAGTGTCTGTGAAATCTAAATATTCATTATTCTACTATGAAAACACATGTACTACTACAGTCAATATTAAGCACTTGCACATAACATGTGTAGTCAGTGATAAAAACCAACAAATAGACTTATAAAATTAAATGCTCTAAAAATAGAGGACATAGAGTGTGAGTGTGGTAAGTGGGAATAGGTCTCTTCATTAGAAACAGACATAAAAATAACCCTCACTGAAAGATTGTTTTAAGGAGAGATTTAAATGATGGCACAGGGTTAGTGAAAAAGCTATCTGAGAAAAGAATATTCTAGACAGAATAGTTATGAGAATAGCTGGGATGCTCAAGGAAGGGCAAATGATCAGTACTGCATGAACAGGGTGAGCAAAGGACAAGCTAGAAAGAGATAAGGTCAGAAAGGATACTGGGGGCCAGATCAAGTAATGCCTTCAAAGTTATTTTAAGATCTTTTTTATTCTGAGTGAAGGAGGAAGTCACTGGAGAGTTCTGAGCAGAGGTATGACATGATCTGACTCGTGTTTTAAAAGGATAGCTATGGCTACTGTTTTAGGAACAGACTATAGGGAGATAATGGTAGAAGCAAAAAGATCAATTATGTGGCTGTCCCAGTAATTCAATGACTGCAGTTCAGAGTAGGGCAGTATTGGTGGGAAAGCAAATTGAATTTTCTCTTTTTTTTTTTTTTGACAGGCATAGTGGACAGTGAGAGAAACAGAGAGAAAGGTCTTCCTTTGCCGTTGGTTCACCCTCCCATGGCTGCCGTGGCTGGCACAATGTGGCCAGCACACAACACTGATCTGAAGCCAGGAGCCAGGTGCTTCTCCTGGTCTCCCATGGGGTGCAGGGCCCAAGTACTTGGGCCATCCTCCACTGCACTCCCTGGCCACAGCAGAGAGCTGGCCTGGAAGAGGGGCAACCGGGACAGAATCCGGCGCCCTGACGGGGACTAGAACCCGGTGTGTCCGCGCCGCAGGCAGAGAATTAGCCTATTGAGCCGCGGCACTGGCCGGCAAATTGGATTTTCAAAAAGATTAGATGAGGGAAGTAATAATTGTAGATACAGAGGGTTGCCATTCAGACTTTACTCTACCGATCAGAAAATGCTGTCTAAATAGTGGCCATGACTAATGGAATTAATTACATAATCGTCTCTTTTATCTGTTTATTTAAAATAAACTTGGAAGGATACACAGAATTTGATTAAGGGGGAGAGATTCTGCTCCTGTAGCATTTTAAAAAGACATTAGGTTGATCTTGCAAAATCTGTGACTCTAAGACTATCACAGCATCTCTGGTCTCAAAAGAGACATCCCAGTTTGACAGTTAAATTGGTTTATTATATTTATTAAGTATTTTCTATGTGTCAGGAACTATTCTAAGTAACTCAAAAATAAAAAAAATACAGAAAACACTTTAGTAGTGCACATTATTATTATTCTTCACATTTGGAATATGGAAATTCTTTGCTCATTTAAAAAAATCTGGCCAGCACCACAGCTCAATCGGCTAATCCTCCGCCTGCGGCGCCAGCACACCGGGTTCTAGTCCTGGTCGGGTTGCTGGATTCTGTCCTGGTTGCCCCTCTTCCAGGCCAGCTCTCTGCTATGGCCCGAGAGTGCAGTGGAGGATAGCCCAAGTCCTTCGGCCCTGCACCCGCATCTTGGGCCCTGCACCCACATGGGAGACCAGGAGAAGCACCTGGCTCCTGGCTTCAGATCAGCGCAATGGGCCCACTGCAGTGCGCCGGCCGCGGCAGCCATTGGAGGGTGAAGCAACGACAAAAGGAAGACCTTTCTCTCTGTCTCTCTCTGACTGTCCACTCTGCCTGTCAAAAAATAAAAGTAAATAAATAAATAAAATAAATTCAAAATCATAGAGTGAGTAAATTGGGGAATTGGGACTGGGATTTAAACCAAGAAGCCAGGTCTCAAATCTCTCACTCATTAATCACTACACTGGACTGCTTCTAGTATTTCTTTAATCCCCACTTTCTCATATTCAACACTGAGATAATAATAATAGTACCTGCATCATAAGATTCTTGTACCTAAAATAATTAATTAACCTAGCACTTAATAATAGACAGCTATCAGTATTATCACTTTGCATTCAAGTTGATAAAGAAACAGTTTCACAATGGAAAAAGGAAGACCTTTCTCTCTGTCTCTCTTTCTCTCTCTCTCTCAATGTCTAACTCTGCCTGTCCAAAAAAAAAAAAAAAAAAAAAAAAAAAAGAAGAAACAGGTTCATTATCTTTGATTCTCCTGTATTTATTCTATTTTGCATTTTAACAAATTTAGGCTCAATGATGTTTATATGTATTAGCATATTGTAAAGATAGAGAGCGGTAGAATTTGATTTCCTATCTTATTAAGTTCTTTCTCAATTCTTCTCATTACTTATAATAGATGAAGAATATAGGGAACACAAAGTCAATGGATGCCACTATAGTTCCCAGAAATACTACTTAAGTGCCTATTTAAAAAACCTTGTGGTTTAAATAGAAGTTACATACAAGCATATCAGCAATGCCAACTTCCAAAATAAAACTTTTTCAACACATTCCAAATACACTTAATAAAAAATGGAGAACTTGCATAAAGTTACCTAAACCCTTCCAAGGACAGAAAAAAAGAGATATCCAAGTTCTTGGATGTAAAGGCTTCATACTGTAATATGTCAACACTGCTCAAATTATTTTATAGATTCAATACAACTTCAGTGAAAATTACAAAAATATTTTTAGAGCATTAAAGAACAATTTTAAAAATAATCTTTCAAAATCCAAGAGACAGCAAGAATTCTGTGTTAAAATAAATAATAAAAAGAATCTTATGTCAAATAATAAAGTATATTACAAAACTATAACAGTTGAAATAATATTCTAATGGTATAATATCCAATTCTATAAAAGGAAATGATATAACAGTACCATATTAATCCATGACACTAATAAGAAAAATTGGAAGAGTGATGAGAGGGTATATTTGACCTCTGTAATTTTTGCTCAATTTCCTTATAAAACGAAAACTTCCCCACAAAATTGCTAGTTAAAATGAAACTGTGAGCCACAAAGAAAATCATCACATTTATTGCAAAGGAGAGGAGAGAGGAGAGGGGGGAAGGGAGGATTAGAAGGAGGGCATGAATGTAAGAGTTAAAAAAAAATTATAAATTGGGGTTGACATTTGGTGCGGTAATTAAGACACTGCCTGGGACATCGACAACCTACACCCTAGTGCCTGTCTTGAGCCCCAGCTCCTTTTCTTCGTATCCAACTTCCTGCTAATGTGGCTCAACCATAGGAGGCAATAGATGATGGCTCAAATACCTGAGTCCCTACTACCGATGTGAGAGAACCAAATGGAGTTTCTGGCTCCTAATTTTGGCCTGGACAAGCTATTGCATGTTGGCATTTGGAGAGAAAACCAGTAGATGGAAGATTCTGCATCTCTGAGTCTCAAACGAAATAAAAATAATTCTTTTAAAAATCTACAAATTTTCACTAGTTTTACTGAAAATGTTGAACCTAAGCATTCAAGAAACTTAAATTATTTGAGGAAAGCAAATTTAAGAAATCAAAGGGAATGGCACATTAATACACTGCTGGAATAGGTGCAAAATGGCAGACCTGGAGGGCATTTATTAATATGACTCAAAGTATTTCCAGAATATATACACAAATTCAATTATTTATCTGAGAATTGGACATAAAAATGATATTGAAAACAAAAATGTTTATTGTATCATTATTTTTATAGACATTAATTACCTAATATTAAGGTCAATAAACAAATTATAATGCACCCAAACAGCAGACTCATGAAAATTCCTTTAAAATAATATTATAGAAAAAAATTAAATTTATGGAGCCTACTTAGAATTTATTGCCAAGTAGAAAACAAAACAGATTTATAAAATCATATTTAATTTTTGTAAAGAGGTATATGTACAGATTTTTACTTTATTTCCTCTATATATCTCTGGTTGTCATCTGTTGGCCTATCTACCTATGTATGGAAAGGTAACAAATGTAAAATTACACCAGCACATTAACTCTGATCCTTTTTAATTGGGTTATGAAAAGCTTTTTGGTTTCTTCTTTTTGGTTATCTAACTTTTCAATAATTTCTTTTTTTATTATTATTATTTGACAGATAGACAGTGAGAGAAAGAGAGACAGAGAAAAAGGTCTTCCTTCCATTGGTTCACCCCCCAAATGGCCGCTACAGCCAGAACTACACCGATCCAAAGCCAGGAGTCAGGAACTTCTTCCTGGTCTCCCATGCGGGATCAAGCACTTGGGCCATTCTTCACTGCCCTCCTGGGCCACAGCCAAGAGCTGGACTGGAAGAGGAGCAACCGGTACTAGAACCCTGCACCCATCTGGGATGCTGGTGCTGCAGGCAGAGGATTAACCAAATGAGCCACAGCACTGGCCCCTCAATAATTTCTACAAGTAATAAATGTAGTAATTTTAACAATAAAAATATAATATAGTGGTTGAGAGAAAGTTACTGGTATCATCCAAAGGATACCTTGAGATAGTTACTTTTCCTTTCTAAGCCTCAGTTTCCAACTCTGTATTATGGGAATAATAGTTATTTAGAGGAATGAGTTAGATAATGAATGTCAAGCACAATCAGTAATCAATAGATATTTAATATTATTAACATATCATCATTATCATCATCATTGTAAAAGGAACTCTGGGTTCATTTGGCAGAAAATCAAAGTTTATTTACCTCTACTGGGACATTTTATCAAGTACTAAGAAGAGAGGAGAAATGGGCTTAAAATTTCCCACAATTGTACTATAAAACAATGTCCAGATGCTTTCTGAGCTGCTTTTTCTGTGAACACAAAATTCTCAGTGCAAATTAAGAAAACAATCTCCAAGCAGTTGCAAGAAAGCATGAAGAACAGACAGGGAGTGTGTGTGTTGCTTCAATTACACGGGAATAATGAAGAGCAGACATTTAGAACACACACTCCAAAAATCTAACACCCTTATATTAAAATAATATAACAATAAATTTGTAAGGATATCAGCTTTAGCTAACGTTATAATTACTGAATATGTCTTGCTCTTATGAGGATTTTTGTGTAGAAATAATTTTATTTCACTTTCCAGTTCTTCATTAAAAAATGTAACCATATTACCCAAAATATTCAATTATTTAATTTTTAATCTACATTTTCTTTCATTTTCAGATATGAATGCCATTGGGTAAATGCAAGGAAACAGATTATCTCATGAAGTGAAAAATAGAGTTGACAAATGAGTTTTCTGTACAACAAAAATTAGTACATTTAAAAGTTAAGGCAATCTAAGATCAAATCCCAACTCTTCACATATCCTCTCCTATACACATTTACATAGCTGTGTAATCTTAGTCAAATTTCTTAATCTTTGTGAACTTTCTCAACTATAAGATGGAAATAAAATATTTTTCAGGACAATTTAAGGATTAGCAAAAAGCTTCAATTAATCCCATAATAATATTTAAAGAAAAACACAGGGCAGGTATGGTAGGAAGAACTAAAGTTGTACTTATGAAATTTGTATTCATTAAAAAAACAAAGAATCCAACAGAAGAGGTACTTAAATGCAGTTGGTGGTAATGATGATGATGATGATATCAGAAAATGCATAGCATTTTTTTTTTTGACATGCAGAGTGGATAGTGAGAGAGAGAGACAGAGAGAAAGGTCTTCCTTTTTGCCGTTGGTTCACCCTCCAATGGCCGCTGCGGCTGGCGCATCTTGCTGATCCGAACACAGGAGCCAGGTGCTTCTCCTGGTCTCCCATGCGGGTGCAGGGCCCAAGGACTTGGGCCATCCTCCACTGCCTTCCCGGGCCATAGCAGAGAGCTGGCCTGGAAGACGGGCAACTGGGATAGAATCCGGCGCCCCAACCGGGACTAGAACCCAGTGTGCCGGCGCCCCAAGGCGGAGGATTAGCCTGTTAAGCCACGGCACTGGCCGCATAGCATTTATTAAGTGCTAAGCATTAATCTAATCATGTTCTACATATAAACAAATTTAATTCTCATAATAATCTGAAGGGCAGGAAACTGAGGCAGAGAGAATTTAGACAATTATTATAAGACAAGTGCTAGAGAGTGGTGAGGTCAAGATGGTGAGGCAGTCTGGCTCCAGTGCAGGTGTTCTTAATCACGGCATTATAGTGCCACTTATTTCAGTTAGTCTGATTCTGTATATGGAGCTGTTTTCAAACTATTTGGAAGAGCACTGTGTTATAAGTGCTTTGCTTATAGAAAATGAATTGTTCTTTGTGATATATTAGTCTACCTACTTTTTCCATTTTTTCCAGGTTTCATGAACTGAACCAAAGTCTAAGAAGAGAGAAGAAAGGAGATTTGGGTTCCAGTTGCCTTCAAAGGCTATGACAACCATACACTAGCTGGATTTTATTTAGGAAAAAAGGTAAGGTTAGAATTTCTCCTAATTAGAGGAAACAACAATTAATGTCTTTCACTTATGAAATAAGTTTTTTTATGCATGATTTCACTTAACTCTCATGACTGTCCAATGTTAATTACAGTATTTCCAGTCCATGTAACAGACAGGAAAACTATTAAGTGGCAGAACAAGGGTATGAATTCAACCCTATTAAACTCAAATGCTCTAAAATTTATCCTATTTCACTATCACATCAGGTCCTGTGTAATTTATTTATGTGTACCCACTGAAAACAGGTATGGCTGTGAAAAACAGAAAAAAATAAATAAATGGCTTAGGGTAAAAGTATGTTTTTCTCACATATAAGGATTAGGTACACCAGGATTATTGAGGAAACTCTAAAACTGCAGAACCTAGTCTTTGCTATTTTGCTACGTTAGGTGTTGAGTAAGATTTGTCTCCCTAAAACTCATGCAGATGTTTAAACCCTTGATGAATTAAGGGTGGCGACTTGATCTAATTATGGCATCTGAGAGGTAGTTCTGGTGGGAGGTGTTTAGATTATTGGTAGCATGGCTTCAGAAGGTAGTTCTTGCAAGAGGGTTGGTTTTTCTGAGTTCAAGACCAGCCTAGGTTTTCATTCTGTTCCATGGCTCACCATGTGATCACTACCACAAAATCGCTCCTCCATACCTGCCATGATGTCTCCACACCAAACTATAGGACTGCCTCATCCTGAACTGTAACCTCCAGACTGTAAGCTGAAATAAACCTTTTCTTTCCTAAGAAGTAACAAAAAAGATCAAATACAATCTCCACTTCAAATCTATCAGGACCTACTGAACCTACCTGATCTTGGTTTCATCTTCATCTCAGGACCATATTTATTACCCGAAATTAATACTGAGGGCCGGTGCTCTGGAGTAGAGGGTTAAACCACCACCTGCAGCGCCAGCATCCCATATGGGAGCAGGTTTGTGTCCCAGCTTCTTCATTTCTGATATAGCACCCTGTTAATGCACTGGAGAAAGGCAGTGGAGGATGGCCCTAGTCTTTGGGTCCCTGCCACCCATGTGGGAGACCTGGAAAAAGTTTCAGGCTTGTGGCTTCGGCCTAGCCCAGCCCCAGCCATTGCAGCCATTTGGAACCAGAGGCCAGAGGATGAAGATTCTCTCTTCTCTCTCTCTCTCTCTCTCTCTCTCTCTCTCTTTCTCTCCCCCTCCCTCCCTCCCTCTCCCCTTCTCTCTCTCCTTTATTTCTCTCTCTCTCTCCTCATTCTCTCTCCTAATTCTCTCCCTCTCTTTCCTTCTTTCTCTGTATCTCTGCCTGCCAAATAAATACATAAATACACACATCTTTAAAAAAAGAAATCAAGTATTAATATGATACCTACATTCACTAGGATAAATTATTGGATGATCAATATGTTATGTCTCAATATGTTGTAAGTCTTTATGTATATATATATATATATATACATATCTATATATACATATCTATATATACATACATACATATGTCTCAATATGTTAAACCTAGTAATCTGGGAATTATAAATTAAAGTAACAATGAGGTACCGATTTCTAATTATCAGATTGATGAAAACTAAAAATCATGGTAATGTTAAATGCTAGTTAAAAATTTAGGGAAAATGGATTGGGGCAAGATGGCGGAATAGGAAGGGAGCACACTATTAGTCTGGGGGAGAGACAGTTCAATAAAAGTGGAGATACTGCAGGGTCAAGGAAGAGTAGGGGATGAAACAGCAGAGGAAACTCTTCCGGAACTAGTGATTCACAGTGGACCTGCGTGGAGAGCGTGGGAGCCCAAGTTTGGGACACCAGCGGCAGACTCAACGCACCAGCGCTGGAACGCAAGGTGAGCCAAACCTCAATAGCCCGAGACACCAGCGGGCAAGCGGAAAGAGGAGACTAGAGGGAATGAGGCTTGAAACTCCGTGGGGAAAAGTTCACCAGGCTAACTAGAAGAGAGAGAGGAAAAAGAAAAAAAGTGACCGATACGGACACGAGTTTCTCTCTCTCCACTCACCTCTCAAAGGTGAGCAAGACAAAGAGCAGGCGCCATTTTGACATACGTCATAAGCAGGGCGACCTCAGGTCTGCACCAGCCCTGAGCCTAGCAGAAAAACCTGACTCTGGGGGGAGGGGTGAAATAACAGGAGATTAGCATCTAACTTGGCAACCCACTGGGAGACTGCAGGAGAATTGGAGCCCACACTGAGGGCAGCAGAGATTCCCTGTGTGGTCCTTGGGAAAGAGCTTCCGATCTCTGGCTCCTGTGGGTATATCATTTGCCTGCTAACTACCTCCAATTACGTTGAGCTGTGCAGAATTACTTCCCTTTTAAATCAAAAAAAGAAAGAAAGAGAGATTTACCACACCTAACCTGGGAGTGTCATCTTTGACACACCCTCAACCCTGAGGAACCAAACACAGCTCTCAGTCCACACTCATCTCAAGCCTCTAAGGCTCCACCGAAAGCAGACAGTCCCCTTAATATATAGCCATAGTGTAACAAGAAAAAACACCACAGTGAAGAAACCAAATATCTCCAACATGCCACACAACAAACGCAAAAACCGAGGTAACAAGAACAAGGAAGACACTATGACACCCCCAAATGAAAAAGACACCCCAATTCAAGATTATGAAGATGATGAGATAGAAGAAATGCAAGAAGCGGATCTCAAAAAATTGATAGGAACATTAAGAAGCTCTCAAAAACAAATTCTTGAACTACAGAAATCCTTAATGGACAAGATAGAAAATCTCTCTCGTGAAAATGAAATATTAAGGAGGAATCAAAATGAAATGAAACAACTAGTGGAACAAGAAACTGTGATAGTGAAGAGAAATCATAATGAAATGAAGAATTCAATAGATCAAATGACAAACACATTAGAGAGCCTTAAAAACAGAATGGGCGAAGCAGAAGAGAGAATATCAGACTTAGAAGACAGAGAACAGGAAAGGAAACAGAAAAACCAAAGAAAAGAAGAAGAAATTAGAAATCTAAAAAATACTGACGGGAATCTACAGGATACTATGAAAAAAACCAACAATCGGGTTCTAGGAGTTCCTGAAGGCATGGAGAGGGAGAAAGGATTAGAAGGCATTTTCAGTGAGATACTAGCAGAAAATTTCCCAGGTTTGGAGAAGGACAGAGGCATCTTAGTGCAGGAAGCTTATAGAACCCCTAATAAACATGACCAAAAGAGATCCTCACCACGACATGTTGTAATCAAACTCACCACAGTGAAACATAAAGAAAAGATCCTAAAATGTGCAAGAGAGAAACGTCAGATTACTCTCAGAGGATCTCCAATTAGACTCACAGCAGACTTCTCATCAGAAACCCTACAAGCTAGAAGGGAATGGCGAGACATAGCCCAGGTACTAAGAGAGAAAAAATGCCAGCCCAGAATATTATATCCTGCAAAGCTCTCATTTGTGAATGAAGGTGAAATTAAGACTTTTCATAGCAAACAGAAACTGAAAGAATTTGTTGCCACTCATCCTGCCCTGCAAAAGATGCTTAAAGATGTGTTACACACAGAAACACAGAAACACGGTCACCAATATGAAAGAAGGTAAAGGAAGGAAACCTCACAGCAAAAGATCACAGGAAGCTCAATTTCTCTTTGACATAGAATTAAACTCTGATGCTCTGTTAAGTGTTAAAGTAATCTATTATGTTCTCTTGATGTCTGTTACATTCTAATTGTTCAAAAACTGCTGCATTTTTATTAAGAGCTATGGGTTATTTAAATATGTGCTTATTTTCAAAGATTTGAATAATCACCTTGTAACAATGATCAAATTTGGTCTATGTTATGTCATGATTTTAAGGAATCTTATTTCAACCAGATATTTTGGATTTTGAGCCTTCTTGGCATTCTTGACAGGCATTCAAAAAATCAAAATTTCAAACAATCTGGTCTCTAAAATTTCCAGTAAATCCTGTACTTTGGTTTTTCCAGTTTGGGCCCAACTGAAAAAATCGAAGGACCTATGTCTCTCATCTTATAGAGACACCAACTAATCAGGCTATTTGGATTATAGTAGAAGTACTGTCAAGATGTGATGTGGTACCAAACTTTAAGTTTCTATAATGGAAAATGCTATTAATACAAATGTTTGAGAATTAAAAAGTCTAATGATCTTGTGTTACTAGACATGATAGTTATCTTAATGAGAAAGCCACATGGGCCTAAAGGGTTAAATACTTGTAAAATCCTACAGGTGCTTTCAAAAATACTGTGAAGCAAGCAAGTGCCTCTTGTTGGTTGATGAGTTTATAATTTTAAACATGGCAACTTAAAGTCTTTTGTCATCCACAGTTATATATGATCTGCTGCTCATAAAACTAAAGCGTTGTTGGTTCTGTGTTTAGCTGTCCTCCTATAGGTTCCTATGGACTTTTTTCAGCCACTTCTATTGTATTCAGTACTTTGGGATGGCTCTGTAAACAGATGAAGCCAATAATGCATTAACAGTACCAACTGAAAGTATGGTTAACTGAGGTTACTAAAAACAAAAAGAAATTCAAATCAATTGGCAATCTACAAAAAGAGTTAAAGATTTTAAAAGCTATTATTAAAATTGCTATATTGGTCTACTATGCTATGTTATATGTGTGTACATATTGTATGTCCACATGGGGAAATTTTATTAAGAGTTTTATTTTAAATGGCTGATAGATAAGATTGTCCATAAATTTAAGCTGCTAAAAGCAATCAAAGATACATCTTAATTTGTGTGACCTGAATCTGTGTATCATATGTTTTAAACTTGTTGGTAGAAAGAAACTAAAAACATTTTATATGGTTGTGCTTAAGTTTACTGGTTAAACAAACTACACCATGTTAGATATTTAAGAGGTGTTTTCAAATACATGATTCTTAAAATTTATAGAAGGCATTGGACCTTCTGGTAAATGTTTTCTTAAGTTGTTATCTAATGGTTGAAACTGTTTGCTAAGTATTCATGAGATATTGCTATTGTCAGCAAGCGATCTAGGACTTGCTCCCTCATTTCTCTATTCTAAGCCCAACTTGTTCTTGCATTTCTCTATTCTCTTCAAGGTAGGAAACTAATTCTATTATGAAGGAATCTGTAGGACGCACAATTTAATCTTTAGACCTTATAAAAGAGATGGCTGCCGGCGCTGCTGCTCACTAGGCTAATCCTCCGCCTTGCGGCGCCGGCACACCGGGTTCCAGTCCCGGTCGGGGCACTGATCCTGTCCCGGTTGCCCCTCTTCCAGGCCAGCTCTCTGCTGTGGCCAGAGAGTGCAGTGGAGGATGGCCCAAGTCCTTGGGCCCTGCACCCCATGGGAGACCAGGATAAGCACCTGGCTCCTGCCAACGGATCAGCACAGTGCGCCGGCCGCAGCGTGCCTACCGCGGCGGCCATTGGAGGGTGAACCAACGGCAAAAGGAAGGCTTTTCTCTCTGTCTCTCTCTCTCTCACTGTCCACTCTGCCTGTCAAAAAAAAAAAGAGATGGCTAATATTTTTCTGTAATAGCATAGCCAAAATAAGAACTTAAATAATAATCTCATAGCTAGATTCACTTCGCCATCAGCCAAGTATACAGTAAGTAGAAAAAACCTCCCTTTCAGACCAAAGGGAAAGAAAGTTTTAAAGTGAGAATATAATTTTCCTCATGGGCATTGTCTACCTTAGAAAAACTGCTACAGAACATGCCTGTGACTATAGACTTGTAGTTCAGGCCACCGAAGATCAGAGATGGGACACAGGCACTCCCTTGACTTGCATCCTCTGGTCTGCTTTAACACAAACCAGGAGGAAAAGAAAGCTAGGCATCAGAAGCAATGGGTGGCAGGCCTATTAATGGCTGATCTGTACTGTGATCTGTCCTCAAGGAGACCCAACAGGCCAGTCCACTGCAGTGGCTTTCAATGTGGTAAGCCTGGGCTTCAGCAGAAGTCAGCTTGTGAAGAGCCCTGGCAGCTCTGCCAAGAGTTGGATCACTGGAAATGGACCTGCCCTGGAGTCAAAGGATGCCCAGGTCAGAGCCACAGATCTTATTGGCTCTAAGCTGAAAAGCCCTTCACTCAGCCCAACTTCCAAAGTGACCACTGCAGCTGAGGGGATGGTCAAGTAGGGTCAGCAACATTGCCGGCAGAACTGTAAATTTCTTATTAGAGATGACCCCTGCCTTTACCTGGCCAGCTCTCCTCCCAGGCCAGCCAAGTAATGAAAGTCAACAGAGTGCCTTCCCCTAGGAGGTTCACACCTCCCTTTGGATATACACCATGTGAAGAGATAGATAGGTCTGGGCCTCTTAACTTACAAGGCCTAAAGCCCACCAGATTATTATCAAGCCCCTTCTATCAGGTTCTATTTGCCTCTCCATCAGAAAACTTAATTGTAGCTTAGACAGCACCTTTCTTAGCTCCTCTAATAATGACTCTGTCCTTTGTTCTAGACCCTGTCTCGTGTACTTGGGCCTCATTCCTTTGTAATCATAACCTCTACTCTACCTCCAATGGCTCTACTCCCAACCTGTGTGTACTGATGGTCCTCTTCCCCACTTAATGCTGTATAATTGTTCAAACCTGGTAAATGCCACTCTTAGGATCACTGGTTACTATCCTCACTCTGTCTTTTATGACCTTGTCTAAATATGATCAGAGTCGGCAAACTTGGAAGGCTTCCATAGCCTTGGCAACTCATGACGACAGCCTAGGGTGGTTACTGGCGCCATAAACTAGAGTGTCAATTTGTTGGGTCAACAACAGGAGCCACTGTGCACTTGCTCCTCATGTGGGATCTCTGTCCTTAATGTGCTGTACATTGTGATTTAATGCTATAACTAGTACTCAAACAGTATGTTTCACTTTGTGTTTCTATGTGGGTGCAAACTGTTGAAATCTTTATACTAAATTGATCTTCTGTATATAAAGAGAATTGAAAATGAATCTTGATGCAAATGGAAGGGGAGAGGGAGCGGGAGAGGGGAGGGTTGCGGGTGGGAGGGAAGTTATGGGAGGGGGAAGCCATTGTAATCTATAAGCTGTACACTGGAAATTTATATTCATTAAATAAAAGTTAAAAAATAAAAATTTAGGGAAAATAATACTCTCCTATGATGGTGATGAGAATGTAAACAAATAATGCAGTTTGGAACAGTATGGCAACATTTACTAAAATTTAAAAATAAGCAAACATGTGATTCGGTAATCCCACTTCTAAGAGTATGGGAGAACAATCACATATAGGTAAAAATTACCATAGAAAATGCTTAATGCAATGATATTTGAAGTGTAATAAATTAGAAACTTTTTTTAAAATGTCCATTCATAGGGGGATGGGTTTAAAAAATGCAGTATATTCATATATGATGAAATAGTAGCCAGGTTGTTGAGACTTCCATTACTCACAGAAACCAGTTCTCTTTTCTTTCTGGAAATATATATATATATATATATATATATATATATATATATATATACCTCCTTTGCATTCAGGTGGGATAATGGAATTATTGTGTCCAATAACTTAAGAGTGGAAATGACATTCTGCACTGAAGCATTTAATTGCTTGCATGAGACCCTACAGTTTTCTCTCCTCTTGCTGTAATAACTGAGGAGGACTTTGTTTTTTCAGATGATATACTGCCCAAATGGTGAAAAAGTCTTAAGCTTGGATTCTAAGTGAATTTATAGAGCAGAGCATGCTCTGTACCACAGGAGTCCAACATAAACATTGCTGTGTTAAATAACAGAGTTTAGGGTTCTAGTCTTTCTGATTAAGCAAAAGTAATTAAGAGGAATAGACTACATCATAATTAGTTTTAGTTCACAAAGTCACACAGATTCAGAAATATAAAATTAAGATAAAAAGATAAATTTCAGAATAACTTGTACAGGCTTCCTATATTTTCATAAATCCAACACCATACATACATAGAGAAAAATACTAGGTGATTTCATTTATGATATAAAACACTATGACAATGGATAAGAAAGTAATCTACTATCTTTAGTGAATGGGGATGAATTTGAGACTTTTATTTTTAATAAAAGGGATTTCAGCTATATCTACATATTTGTTTGAATGTTAGTTCTCCGAAACTTATGTCCACATCCAAATTCCTGGATCCCATGAATATTACAGTGTTTGGAAAAAGAGTCTTTGTGGCTGTATTTAAGATCAATATTCTTAGACAAGATCATCTTGGATTATTCACTATACCCTAATGTCACCAAGCATTCATATAAGAGACAAAAAAAGAGAAACAAGAGAAGGCGATGTAAGGACAAAGGCAGAAATTGGTGTGATGTTGCCACAAGACCAAAGAAACTATGAAATGGGTAGAGCTACTGGAAACTAGAAGAAGCAAAGAAGAAAACTCTGGCTTCCCAAATTGTGACAGAGAATTTTTATTGTTTTAAGTCACCCAGTTTGTGGTAATTGGTTGTGGCAACCTGGGAAAACTGAATCAATTTGTAATGCCTCTTAAGTAAAACAAGCAAATAGGGAGTAAATATGACAAAACATTAGTGACTGTTAATTCTAGGTGGGAAATCGGTGTGCTGGTAATGTGATTCTTTGTATTCTCTGTCATCCTGTACATTTCTCACAATAAAGTTTTAAAAATGAAATTTACTATGCTAATTTTATGCAATGCATTGTAGTCTATTGTGTATCTCTCTTAACTCCATCAATCATTTTGTAAACACTTGAAACCCTGAGAATAGAAACATTTTGGCTTCTAAACAAATATATAAATGATGCACTATAACAACGACTATTAAGTCTTCACAACTGACTTCCACCTCAATGTCAAGTTTTAATTCTTACACCATACAACTTCTGGAATAATATCTCATATAGTAGATTACTTATAGTTTGCCATAAAGGAAAAATTTTAAGTCTTCATATCTTTTCTCCAGCTATTTCTATCACTTAGAATGGCACACAGGGACTGATAAAATCCTAGTGCTTCCTCTAGATCCAGTTCAAATGATGTCCATTGCTGAATCTTTCTTTGATTTTCAGATAGAATTAATTAGTTCTTCTTTTGTGCCTCCCTTAGCACTGGGCCCACAGTGAATTCTAATACTTGTCATTTCATTTTAGTTGCTTTTTATTTTTCAATCCTTGCCTATAAAATGTTAGCGAAAACTATAATTGACTGCACCCATATTTCCAATAACAGTCCCTGCTAAAAACAGAGTTCAGGAAATTATAACTAAAATATTATGTAATAATTCAATGCTTCTTATCCTGAATTTCTGTATGTTCCAAATATCATCACCTATTCTTAGTTTTAGGAAAAGAACCGCAATATAGCAAATTAACCCAAAAGACTCAAAAATAATTTATAACAGCATTAGTTATTAAAAATCACTTTTGAATCTCTCTACCATGCTAAAAGAACAAGAATAATTAAAGACTTGCTTTTTGGGAGTAGATTATTTCACTAGTATAATGGTCTTCAGTTGTATCCATCTTGTTGCAAGACATGATTTCATTTTTTTTACAGCTGAGTAGTATTCCATAGTGTATATATACCACAATTTCTTTATCCAGTCAACAGGTGACGGACATCTGGGTTGATTTCATATCTTAATTATTGTGAACTGTGTTTCAATGAACATGGGGTAGAGATAACTCTTTAATACACTGTTATCTTCTGGTTTAGGTAAATTTTCAAGAGTGGGATGCCTGGACTATATGGTAGATCTGTATTTAGATTTCTGATGTATCTCCATACTGTCTTCCACAGTGGCTGCACCAGTTTACACTCTCACCAACAGTGGACCAGGATACCTTTTTCCCCACATCCTTGCCAGTATTTGTCATTTGTTGATTTCTCTATGAAAGCCATTCTAACTGGAGTGAGGTGAAACCTCACCATGGTTTTGATTTGCATTTTCCTGATGGTTAGTGATCCTGAGCATTTAAAGATCAGAGGTAACTAACAGAGTATCTGATAAATAATGTCTTCGAATGAAATAGACATTTTGAGATTCCATGATTGTTTATAGCCCTTGTATCTTCCATAGAGGAAGTGTTTATTTTTTTTCTCTTCATACTATTTGTTGAACTCTTTTACTTAGTGTAGGGTTAGCTATATGATCATCATTAAGTAGACTGAAAATAGATCTTTATAAAAATTAAGAGTGTGAATGTGAGAGGGAGGAGGAGGAAGGGTTGGAGGATGGCAAGAGGGGAGGGGAGGGAGGGAAGTGTCGCTATTCTCCTAAGTTTGTATATATGAAATACATGAGGGGCAGATGCTATGGCGTAAAGGGTAAAGCTGCCGCCTGCAATTCCGGCATCCCATATGGGTGCCGGTTGGAGTCCCGGCTGCTCTACTTCCAATCCAGCTCTTTGCTATGGTCTAGGAAAGCAGATAGTAACAGATGGCACAAGTCCTTGGGCCCTGCACCCGCGTGGGAGACCCGGAAGAAGCTCTTGGCTCCGGGCTTCAGATCGGTGCGGTTCTAGCTGTTGTGGCCAACTGGGGAGAAAACCAGAGGATGTAAGACCTCACTCTCCTCTTCCTCTTCCTCTTCCTCCTCCTCTCCTCTCCTCTCCTTCTCTCTGTGTAACTCTGACTTTCATACAAATAAATAAATCTTTAAAAAAACCTTTAAAATTTTTTAAAAGAAGGTAGATGCTCACTGAGTTTTATTAAAAAAAGAAATACATGAAACTTGTATAATTTAAATACATTTTTAAATAAAAAAAAAAAAAACCAGTTGATTTAACAATAGAAAACTCATCTGACCTATTGGCAATGAGCCCACAGCCACAGCATTGAGTTCAGTGCAGCAACTAGCACCCTTTTTGGCTTTCTAAGTCACTCTCTGAGGGAGCTTGGCACTTACTTCAGCAGCCTGAACCACAACTTTTAGTCTGGGAAACATGAGCCACTATTGTTTAATTTATTAGAGGGAGAAAGAGATGGATAATATACTAACTATTCCTTTCATCTTGGCAGCAAGGTTGCCCAGAAGGCTTTCCAAATGTCTGTTGAGAGGGCATTAAAAAGTGATATATTTATTTCCTTAAAACAAAGTGAAATACTAAAAAACCTAGCACATAGGAGTGACATTAGGCAGCAAAGAATCAAGGGGAAATCAAACCATCTGAGAATATTCCTGCATTCTCAAATTCACCAAGGTATTTGCTGCATAAATCCTTTTTTTTTTTTTTTGACAGGTATGGTTACAGACAGTGAGAGAGACAGAAAGGTCTTCCTTCCATTGGTTCACTCCCCAGATGGCCACTATGGCTGGCACTGCGCTGATCCGAAGCCAAGAGCCAGGAGCTTCTTCCTGGTCTCCCATGCGGGTGCAGGGGCCCAAGCACTTGGGCCATCCTCCACTGCCCTCCCGGGCCACAGCAGAAAGCTGGACTGAAAGAGGAGCAACCAGGACTAGAATCTGGCGCCCATATGGGATGCTGGCGCTGCAGGCGGAGGATTAACCAAGTGAGCCATGGCATCGCCCTGTGCATAAATCCTTAAAGATTAGCTACAATTAGTTTCTGTTTCACTCAAACACATCATTGACCACTACCATTTATTCATTTCAGAACACTCCAACTAACATATTAGCCTCAATCTCTACATATAACCAACATTCATCACCCTGAGAAACACATCATGGACTCAGTGAAGATCCATTGAATGGATGGCTGCATGATTTCTATAAACCTTTACTAAATAAATAAATGAAT
This sequence comes from Lepus europaeus, assembly GCF_033115175.1. Lineage (NCBI taxonomy): Eukaryota > Metazoa > Chordata > Mammalia > Lagomorpha > Leporidae > Lepus > Lepus europaeus. Next base: position 40,878,574 of record NC_084831.1, read on the forward strand.
GAATGATCAGACAGGCCTTATATTAGAAACAAATGAAGGGGCCGGCACTGTGGCGCAGCAGCTTAACGCCCTGTCCTGAAGTACCGGCATCCCATATGGGTGACGGTTAGAGTCCCAGCTGCTCCACTTTAGATCCGGCTCTCTGCTGTGGCCTGGAAAAGCAGTAGTAGTTGGCCCAAGTCCTTGGGCCCCTGCACCTGCATGGGAGACCCGGAGGAAGCTCCTGGCTTCTGGCTTTGGATCAGCGCAGGTCCGGCCATTGCAGCCAATTGGGGAATGAACCAATAGATAAAGGACCTCTCTCTCTCTGCCTCTCCTCTCTCTGTGCAACTCTGACTTTCAAATAAATAAATAAATCTTTTAAAAAAAGAAACAAATGGAGAAGAAATGGATAGTATTGTCAAGTTCATGAACTAATATTTCAAGTATTTTATCTACAATTTTTCTCAATATATCAACAATTACTTTTTAATTTTCACTTGTTTCTCTCCTTCCTTCCTTCCTCTCTCTCCTTTCTTCTCTCTTCCTCCATCCCTTATTTGTTTGTTTGTTTGTTTCCACTTTATTTGAAATGTGGAGATATAGAAAAAGAGAGACCTGGACAGGGATACAGAGAGAGGTTTCCCTCCACTAGCTCACTCCCCAAATGCCAGGAACAGATGAGGCTGGGTCAAGTCAAAGCAAAGAGCCAGGAACTTAATCAGGATCTCCCACATGGGTATCAGAGAACCAAGTATTTGATATCAGAGACCCTCTACTGCCTCCAAATATGTGCATTAGCAGGAAGCTGGATTGTAAGCAGAGGAGCCAACACTCAAACTAGACATTCTTACGTGGGATGCAAGCATTCCAATCTGTATCCTAAAGGCTATACCAAATTCCTGCCCTATTTTTCAAAAAATCAAAATGTTACACATACTTAAGCACAAAAATCTTAAGTATATAGCTCATTAGTTTTTACAAATAACTCTTGCCAATAAAAAAATGCAATATCTGCATAGAGGCAGTGATTTCTAAAACAAAAATTCAGGAATTGTATGGTCCTTCAAATAGAGAAACCCTTAATGAAAATAGCACTATTTTAATTTGTTTGCTTTTGTTCCATGAATCACTAGTCTTAACTGTATTTATTCATTTATTTATTTATTTTAAAGTTTTTGTACTTCAATGTCCATTACAGAGAGGAGAGAGAGAGAGAGAGAGAAACTTCCACCTACTGGTTCACTCCGCAGATGGCTGCAACAGCTGTGGCTATGCCAGGCCAAAGCCAGGAGCCAGGAGCTTCCTCCTTGTATCCCATGTTGGTGGCAGGGGTCCATTTTCTTCTACATTTCCCAGGCCATTAGCAGGGAGCTGGATCAGAAGTGAAGCAGCTGAGGCTCCATCCAGCTCATATATGGAATGCCAGCATTGCAGGGCACAGCTTTATGCACTATGCAACAATACTGGGCCTGTCTTGACTATATTAAACAATTAATAACGTAATAAATAATTTGTCCTACTTATACATTGTTTAACAAATGCAAATGATAGGGCCAATCACTGTTGAAAATATGGTCAGTAGTTAGGAAGGAGTTGTCTTCCAAAAGTAACAAGGATTTCAAAGACAGGACCCCCTGAGCAAAAATGTCTTCCATGATTAAAGATGACTGAAATACTGCTAAAAGAAGGAGAAAAATGCAAGCATCTTATGACTATTTAAACCTTTCTAAATTTCTACTACAACTGTCAGTATATTACTTCTGCTAGTAACTTCTGCTAGTAACATTCTGCTAGTAACAAGACATTAATGCTTACTGTTTTTAAATAGTCAATATATTATTTTTCATGTATTTATCCTTTCTTATTCCTTGTCACTCCTTCCTATAGACCTAGATCATTTGAAAATTTATGAAAGATGTTTGTTCACTGACTCAAAAAAGGAATAATAAAAAGAATCCTTACTTTGAAACTTAATAGTCAAACTGTTAAAGCCCATTTTGGATCATTTTTCTTCAGTCAGAATATCCTTTAGTACTCCTTGTGACAAAAGTTTGCAAGCAATGATTTTTTTTCAGATTTTTGTTTGCCCTCATTTTTTCAAGATTTATTAATTTATTTGAAAGTCAGAGTTAAACAGAGAGAGGGGAGGGAGAGGAAGAGGAAGAGAGAGAGAGGTCTTCCATCCGATGGTTCATTCTTCAATTGGCCACAATGGCCAGAGCTGCGCCGATCTGAAGCCAGGAGCCAGGAGCTTCTTCTGGGTCTCCCATGCAGTGAAGGGGCCCAAGGACTTGGGGCATCTTCCACTGCCTTCCCAGGCCATAGCAGAGAGCTGGATTGGGAGTGGAGTATCCAGGTCTTGAACCGGCGCCCATATGGGATGCCGGCGCTTCAGGCCAGGGTGTTACCCGCTGCACCACAGTGCTGGCCCCATTTGCCTTCATTTTTAAACAATATTTATGGCTGGGATTAGAATTCGAGATATTCTATTTTTCATTTTTGGACATTAAAAATGTCTATTATTTGGGGACGGCGTTGTGGCTCACTTGGTTAATCCTCTGCCTGCAGCGCCAGCATCCCATATGGGCGCCAGTTTCTAGTCCCCTTTGCTTCTCTTCCGGTCTGGCTCTCTGCTATGGCCCAGGAGGGAAGTGGAGGATGACCTAAGTGCTTGGGCCCCTGCACCCACTTGGGAGACCAGGAGAAGCTCCTGGCTCCTGGCTTCGGATTGGCACAGCGCCAGCCATGGCGGCCATTTGGAGAGTAAACCAACGGAGGGAAGACCTTTCTGTCTGTCTCTCTCTCACTGTCTATAACTCTGTCAAATAAATAAAATAAAAAATTTTAAAAGTCTATTATTTGCTGATTTTCCTCATCTCCATTGCAAGTTCAAAACTATTGTATTTTCAAGGTTATTGGTCTTTTATTGATGGCTATGTTTAATATTTTCTGTCTTGGTAAGATTTAAATATACAGTCTTAATCTTAGAGGAGAGACATCTTTGGGTATCATTAGCATAAAAAAAGGAAAAGTAGAAATCATAAGGAGTAAATGAAATTGTCCAGGGATAGCATGGATAGAAAGGAAGAAAAAGAAAGGAAGGGCATGGGGCAGGTGTTGAGTTGCGGCAGATTAAGCTGTGTTTAAGTCCTGGTGCTCTGTTTCCCATCCAGCTCTCGGTTAATGCATCGGAGAAGCAGCAGATGATGAATCAAGTAATATAGTCCCTGCCACCCACATGGGAGATACAGAAAGAGTCCTTGCCTCCTGACTTTGGCTTGTCTCAGTGCCAGCTACTGTGGCCATTTGGGCAATACTTAGCAGATGGAAGATCTCTTCTTCTCTTTCTCTTCTTCTCTCCTTTCAAATAAATATTTTCTAAAAAGAAAGGGAAGGTTGTAAAAGGTGGTAGAGCCCATAACCAATACTACAAAAGAATTACCACAGAAGGAGGAGAAGATGAAGAAATGCATGGTGTCTTAGAAGAAAGGAAACAGAGATGTGAAGAACAAAGTAGTCAGTGGCATCAAATGAGGCCGGTTCCAGTTAACGGAGTACAGAGAGGCATGTTTTACATCTTTCAAAATGGAAATAATTGGAAAAATTACCTGCTGTATGAATTTTGTGTATCATTTCCTATTGTTTGTACCATACATCATCACAAATTTTGTGCCTTAAAACTACACACATTTACTGTCTTACAGTTCGGGAGATAAAAAGTTCTAAAACCAAGCATTGGTTCTATGATGTTCTGTTTGGAGGCATTAGGGAAGCCTCTATTTTCTTGCCTTTTCCAGCAGCCATATGCTGCCTGCATTTCTTGGCTTGTGAACTCTTCTTCAGTCTTTAAGGCCAGCCATCACATCTTCAAATTTCTGACCCCTCTGCTTTCCTCGTCATGTCTCTCCTGACTTTAAGCCTCCAAAGGATTCTAGTGATTATATGGGGCTCACTTAGATAATCCAGCATAATCTTCCAATCTCAAAACCATTTATGTAATTATATCTGAAAAATTCCTTTTGCCATGTTAAGGTAACATACATGGTTGGTAGACATGGTTATCTTTGGGGTCAATTATTCTGGCTACCAAATCAAATCACATAATCCCTTATCTCCTCTGAATCCCAATCCCCTTCTTTTATAAAATGGGTATAGTTACGGATATAACTAAGGCAGGGAAATAATTCATTTAAGTTCAATCAATTCCTGCTTCAGCATATACAGTTGCCTTAGTTCATTTGTGCTTTTTTTATAAAATATCAGAGAGGGAGCAATTTACAAACAAACAGACTAGAAAATCTTAGATCAAGGCACCAGCAGGATGTGTGTGTGGTGGGGGCTGCTCTGTTTTCAACATGGCACTTTGTTGCTGTATTCACCAGAGAGACAGAATACTATTTTCTAAAATGGCAGAAATAACAGAAGGGTAAAGGATGCTTCCTTTATCTGTGAGCACCTTTTATAAGGATGTTAATCCCACACATGAGGGTACACAACTCATCATGACTTACTCACTGTGCAAAGACCACAACGCTCAATATTGCTGCATTCAGTATTAAATGTATGACACTGCCACTCAAGCCATACCTACAGTCATTAATAGTGGTAGAACCAAATCTTCATTTTTCTGCCACTGCTGGGGAATGATTTGAGGAAGTGTGGATTAGAGGGCTCATCAAGGCAATCACTAGCCAGCGGAGGTAGAAGGTATGTTCAGAGCAGAGTTCCTCCACAGTTGAGGAAAAGGAGACATTTCTGTTTGGAAAAGCAGTTAAATATTTCCTAGCAAAATGCCCAAATGTCTCTCAGTGAACTCCCAGAAGGAAATTAACAATAACAAATCTAATGGAGAAGGGACCAGAGAGAAAAAAGAATCCATGTAATCACCTGCCTCCAGCATCCCCTCAATCCTCAGAGGCCATGCCTTCTAACATGAACCTAGAATTGCATAAGAGCATAAATGTGGAAAACTGGCTCCTGAATCTGACTCAGAAACTAACCAACTTTGTGACCTTGAACCAGTTATATAACTTCTCTGTTATATAGTTTTCCCAACTTGAAAAGTGCTTATGTGAACATTCCTGATGCTATTTCCTTTGTCTATCAAGATTCTATTAATTTTTCAAGCATAGTCCCATTAATGCCAACTATATGAAATATCCCTGAGTTTTCATCCACCATGGAAATGCAATTAGAGTTGAAATTAACAGCTCTCTCCCTCATGTTCTGAATCTCCGAAACACCAGAGTCTGTTGCAGTACACTTCCTTGGAAGCAGAATGTATTTTTCTCTCCTACAGGGTAGAGACTATGATTGCACCTGCAGTGCTTTATTCAGTGCTTGTCAACAAGGAGGTGACCAGAAAATGCTTGTTGAGTGAATGTGTGATGGTGAAAAATAGAAAATGAAAGGAAAGTACGAAAATTAGACTGCCATGTTTTATATTCATTGTGACATTTACTATTTGAAACCCGAAATGTAGCTACATCACCTCCTTTAACATTCTTTTGTGAAAAAACAAAATCCTATGACAAGAAAAGCATTTAAATGAAGTTTAGTGTTTCATTTGTCTTCAAGACTGCTAGTATAATAAGGATATTTAGCATTTTTATAGCATTTATAATTGCCAAGTATAATTCAATGTTAATTAGTTAATCATAATGCTTTGTAAAACAGGTCAATATGATGATACTCTGAAAAGTTAAGAAAATGAAATCCAAAGGTATTTTGGATTCCCCTTTCAGCTCTGAGGTATTACTGAATGTCATTACAAACATAAAGTAGTATCTTAGAAATTAGCAAAGTTTAGAAATGAAACAAAGAAGGGCCAGCATTGTGGTATAATAGTTTAAGCTGCCACCTGTAATGCCTACATGCCATATGGGCACTGATTCAACACCTGGCTGCTCTGCTTCTGATCTACCTGCCTGCTAATGTGCCTGGGAAAGCAGCAGAAAATGGCCCAGTCCTAGGACCACTCACGTGGGGCAACTGGATGAAGTTCCTGACTTCTGGCTTCAGCCTGGCCCAGTCGTGGCAGTTGCTGCAATTTGGGGAGTGAACTAAAGGAGGGAAGATCTCTCTCTCTATTCCTCTCTCTGTAACTCTATCTTTCAAATAAATAAATCTTAAAACATAAATGAAACAAAGAAAGTTTAATGGAATTCTTCACTATGAACAAACATAAAAAGACAAAAAGTTTCTTGAGTATTCTACTCCCCACACATTCCCTTCAGACCAAAAAGACTGGCTTCTCAGACCAAGAAAAGGACTGGGGTGTAGGCAGGGAAAGTGACCAAAAATTTCAGGCACAATAGAAAACAGACAGATGGCAATCAGGTATATTTCAGAGTCTGTGTATAAGTCAGTTGGTTACGTTAGATGACAGGTTATTTGCTTGATCAGAATTGCCTCAGAGACTGTGGAACAGTGGGGATGTTGTATTTGTAGGTCAATATAATAATGACTGCATACATGTAGCTGAGAGACTCTGGATAAATGCTGATGTGATGTGCTTATACCCTGCAGATTGAGCCCTTAAGGCTATAGCTCCACTTTGCAAAAGGAGATCAAACATGCCAGGATTCCATTTGGTCATCTTTATAGTCCTGTGACCTTCTAGCCAGCAGCCTTCTCACAGCTCTAGGTACAGAATATACAAACAGAATGGCAGATGCCATTTTAAGTGACAAGAGCTTGTTCTCCTTTCTAAAGTTGAATCTGTATACAGGAATAAGGGAAAGCTTATTTACCCCATGGAGTATAGTAAAGAACAAAGGTAGACAAAGTCAAGGGGAAAACATCTGTACTAGAGACTAGTGAGCAGGTCGAAGAAGTCTTTGGAACAGAGGGAATAAGTCTTTGACACACACACACACACACACACACACACACACACACATATATATATATATATATATATATATATATATATATATAAACTGATTTCATCAGTGAATTCCTGAGTTCTGTAAGGACATAAAAAAGACATCATTGTTAACACTCAAAGCACTCAGTCTAGTTTGCAGTTCCTCAAAACATGTCTAAGCAGGCAACTGCATCAAAAATAATTGCTAGGATTTTCTAAAATTCCTAGGTCCTACTATATAGCTATTAAAATGAGAAAATATTTCTGCTGGACCCCAGACATCTTTTAAAATACAAAGCAAAACAAACAAACAAAAAAGGCCACAAAAATCTAAGGTGATTCCTACATACCTTAAATTTTCAGAACCAATGTAAGTTAAAAAAAAAAAAAAAAACAGGTAACAATTTATTGGTTTTTTTTTTCTTTATATAAGTCTATCTTTATTTACAAAACATAATATAATATACAACTAAAGCTAATTTGATCTTTAAATAAAAGTTCAGTTAGTGGTAATGTACATTTTATAATAAAATTATACTGTAGTACTGAGATTTGAAAGTAAAAAACAAAGTATCATTCATGTAAAAATCATACTATTGCATGTAAAACTTAATATATTTTTTTTTTTATTTTTGACAGGCAGAGTGGACAGTGAGAGAGAGAGAGAGAGAGAGAGAAAGGTCTTCCTTTGCCGTTGGCTCACCCTCTAATGGCCGCTGCGGTAGTGCGCTGCAGCCGGCGCACCGCGCTGATCCGATGGCAGGAGCCAGGTGATTATCCTGGTCTCCCATGGGGTGCAGAGCCCAAACACTTGGGCCATCCTCCACTGCACTCCCTGGCCACAGCAGAGAGCTGGCCTGGAAGAGGGGCAACCGGGACAGGATCGGTGCCCTGACCAGGACTAGAACCCGGTGTGCCGGCGCCGCAAGGCGGAGGATTAGCCTGTTGAGCCACGGCGCCGGCCAAAACTTAATATTTTTTTTTTGACAGGCAGAGTTAGACAGTGAGAAGAGAGAGAGACAGAGAGAAAGGTCTTCCTTCCGTTGGTTCACCCCCCAAATGGCTGCTGCAGGTCAGCGCAGCGCGCTGGCCCGAAGCCAGGAGCTAGGTGCTTCCTTTTGGTCTCCCATGTGGGTGCAGGGCCCAATCACTTGGGCCATCCTCCACTGCCTTCCCAGGCCACAGCAGAGAGCTGGACTGGAAGAGGAGCAACCAGGACAGAATCCAGCATCCCAATCAGGGCTAGAACCCGGGGTACCAGCGCCGCAGGCGGAGGATTAGCCAAGTGAGCCGCGGCACCGGCTGCATGTAAAATTTAATTAGAATATTCATAGTTCACAAAAGCATATGTATTTTGTTTACAGTTTGAGAACATTATCATCATTTTTACTTAGGAAACAGAATTGAATTCACAGTCAGGATTGACATTTAGAATTATAAAATTATACTCTGGATCCACTGATATTTTTGTAAATAAGGTACATTTAAAATAGCCAATTCAGATAAGCAATGCAAGTAACGATTTAGACTGAAAGATAGTAGAGCAGAATAAAAGAGCCCAAGCTTTGGAATCAATTGACTACCTACATAACCTCTCTGAGCACTAGTTTCATCATCTGTCTATAGAAAAATATAAATATCTTTAGGGTACAGTATAAATTCAATGATAGGCTATATATAATGTCTGGAATATAACAGTAAGTGAAAGGAGGTACAGAAGAAAGAAAAGAGGAAAGAGGGAGGAAGGTTAAGTGGTTAAATCGTTGATTTTCTTTCTCTCTGACCCCTGGTTACATTTGAATATCCTTTGAAAATGTCCACTTAATTCAGCATGAACAAGTTTTATAGGTAAGAATTCTAAAATATGGGATAACTTTTCTGAAATGACAATGTTGACAAAATGAATAAATTCCTTGAAAATATAATCTAACAAAATGAATTTAAAAAGAAATAGAGGGGCCAGAACTGTGTCATAGCATGTAAAGTCACTGCCTACAGTGCCAGCATCCCATATGGGCACCAGTTTGAGTCCCCGCTGCTCCACTTCTGATCCAGATTTCTGCTATGGCATGGGAAAGCAGTAAAGGTGGCTCAAGTCCTTGGGACACTGCACTCTCTTGGGAGACCTGGAGGAAGCTACTGGCTTTTGATCCCACAGCTCTGGCTGTTGCAAACATCTGTGGAGTGAACCAGTGGATGGAAGACCTCTCTCTCTCTCTCTCTCTCTCTCTCTCTCTCTCCCCCTCTCTGTCTCTGTCTCTCTGTACCTCTTTCTACGTCTGCCTCACTGTAACTCTGCCTTTCAAATAAATAAATAAATAAATATTTAAAAAAAGAAAGAAAAAAATATAAGGGGTTGACGCTGTAGCGCACTAGGTTAATCCTCCACCTGCAGCTCTAGCATCCCATATGAATGCTGGTTGTAGTCCTTGCTGTTTCTCTTCTGATCCAGCTCTCTGTTATGGCCTGGGAAAGCAGTGGAAGATGGCCCAAGCACTTTGGCCACTTCACCCATGTTGGAGACCAGGAAGAAGCTCCTGGCTCTTGGCTCCTGGCTTCAGATTTTCCCAGCTCCAGCCATTTTGGCCATCTGGAGAGTGAACTAGCAATGGAAAACCTTTCTCTGTCTTTGCCTCTCACTGTCTGTAACTCTACCTCTCAAACAAATAAATGAATATATATTAAAAAAATAGGCTGAACAACTTAATAACTTCTAAAGGTAGTGGACAATGTCACTTATGTCCACATAGGGCTCCAAGACGGCAGAATAGGGAGGGAGCTCACTGATAGTCCAGGAAAAGATAGTTTAATAAAAGCAGGATAGCACCACGGCTCACTAGGCTAATCCTCCAGCTGCAGCACTGGCACCCCAGATTCTAGTCCTGGTTGGGGCGCCAGATTCTGTCTCAGTTGCTCCTCTTCCAGTCCAGCTCTCTGCTGTGGCCTGGGAAGGCAGTGGAGGATGGCCCAAGTGCTTGAGCCCTGCACCTGCATGGGAGACCAAGAGGAAGCATCTGGCTCCTGGCTTCAGATCTGTGCAGCGTGCCGGCTGTAGCAGCCATTTGGAGAGTAAACCAACGGAAGGAAGACCTTTCTGTCCCTCTCACTAACTCTGCCTGCCAAAAAAAAAAAAATCTAGATACTGTAGTCTCAGGGAAGAGTTAGGGAAAAAATGCAAAGGAAACTTCTGGAATTAGAGGGACACGGTGAACATACATGGAGGGCACAAGCACCCACAGCTTGGGACCCCAGCTGCCGAGAGAGTCTCCACTCCAGCGCTGGAAAGGGAGGTGAGGTGAAACCGGAGTAGCCCAAGACATTGGCAGAAAAGTGGCAGGAAGAGCCTAGAGGGAACGAGGCTTGAAGCCCCATGGGAGAAAGTGCACCAGCCTAACTAGAGGAGAGAAAAAAAAATAAAAGGGACCGCTATGGATATGATTTTCTCTCTCCACGAACCTTACAAAGGCAAGCGAGACAATAGAGCAGGTGCAATTTTGGACATAAATCATGGCTGTGCCAGCTTGGAGCTGTGCCTGGCAATCAACCAAGCAGAAAAACCACTCTGGTAGGGAGAAATATCAGGAGACTAAGACCTGGTGAATGTGTGGAGCTTATGAACCGGGACTGTAAAAAAAAAAAAAAAAAAAAAACTGAGGGTGTGTGGGAGAACTCACGGTGTGGCTGAGACATCAGTAGGCTCGGTGAGAGATGCCACAAATTTGGGGGACCTTGGCTACCCGGTGAGAGACATTGCAGGGGAATCTGAGCTTACACTGAGGACTGCACAGATCCTTTGTGTGGTCCTTGGGACACAGCAGACAAATATTATACTCACTGGGGCTAGCCCTCAGGCACTGATTGCCATCAAGGAGAAGAGCTCAGCTGAGTGAATTACTTCCCTTATGAATAAGAAATAGAGAGAGAGAGAGAGAGAGAGAGAGAGAGAGAGAGGATGTACCACACCAAACCTGGGTGTGTCACCTTTGGCAAACCCTTAACCCTGAAGAACTGAACAGAACTCTCTGGCCACACCTACCACAAGCCTCTAGAGATTCACTGAGCAGACAGTCCACTTAATCTAGAGTCATAGTATAACGAGAAAAGCCACCACAGCAAGGAAAAAAAGAAGAAACCAAAGAATATCTCCACAATGCCAAAGAATAAATGCAAAAACCAAGGAAACTAGAACAAGGAAGACATTATGATGCTCCCAAATGAACATGACACTCCAATACAAGATTATGAAGATGATGAGATAGAAGAAATGCAAGAAACAGAACTGAAAAAATTTATGATAAGAACATTTAGAAGTTATCAAAAACAAATGCATGAACTACAGAAATCCATACAGTACAGGACAAAAAATCTCTCTCATGAAAATGAAATCTTAAGGGGGAATCAAAATGAAATGAAGAATTCAGTAGAAAATGAAATTGAGGTATTGAAGAGAAACCAAAATGAAATGAAGAATTCAATAGAACAAAAGAAAACACATTTGAGAGCCTTAAAAACAGAATCAGTGAGGTAGAAGAGAGAATATCGGACTTAGAAGACAGAGCAAAGGAATGTATACAGTCAAACCAGAAAAGAAGAGGAAATTAAATCCAAAAAAATATTGTTGGTACTCCACAGGATACCATTAAAATACCCAATGTTCAGGTTCCAGGAGCTCCGGAATACATGGAGAGAGAAAAAGGATTAGAAGGCCTTTTTAGTGAGATACTAGCAGAAAACTTCCAAGGTTTGGAGAAGGAAAGAAACATCCAAGTACAGGAAGCACACAGAACTCCCAATAACACATCCATCAATACGAAAGAATGTAAAGGAAGAAAACCTCCCAGTAAAAGATCACAGGAAGTTCAAACCATATATTAGAAATATCTTTGGAAAAATGGCAGGGCGATGTTACTTCTTATCAATAGTCACATAGAATGTAAATGGCCTCAACTATCCAGTTAAAAGACCCAGACTGGCTGACTGGATTAAAAAACGAAACCCATCTATTTGCTGCTTACAAGAAACACAGCTTTCCAACAAAGATGCATGCAGACTGAAAGTGAAAGGTTGGAAAAAGGTTTTCTATGCCAACAGAAACGAAAAATGAGCTGGCATAGCCATCTTAATATCAGACAAAATAAACTTTAACACAAAATCTATTAAGAGAGACAAAGAGAAGCACTATGTAATAATTAAGGGATCAATTCAACAGGAAGATGTAACTATTATAAATGTATATGTACCTAATTACAGGGCACTGGGCTATTTAAAAGTTATGTTAAGGGACTTAAAGGGGAACTTAGACTCCAATACAATAGTATTGGGGGACTTCAGTACTCCACTTTCAGCAATGGACAGATCAACAAGGGAACAGCATATTTAATTGACACTATAGTCCAAATGGATCTAACAGATATCTAGAGAACTTTTCATCCTACACTTAAAGAATACACGTTCTTCTCAGCAGTACATGGAACCTACTCTAGGATTGACCACATACTAGGCCATAAAGTAACTCTCAGCAAATTCAAAAGAATCAAAATCATACCATGCATCTTCTCAGACCACAATGGAATGAAGCTAAATTAGCAACTCAGGAATCCCTAGAGCATGTGCAAACACATGGAGACTGAACAACATGCTCCTGAATGAACACTGAGTCATAGAAGAAATCAAAAGAGAAATCAAAAAATTTATGGAAGTAAATAACAACAAAAATATCAAAACTTGTGGGAGACAGCAAAAGCAGTGTTAAGAGGAAAGTTTATAGCATTAGGTGACTACATCAAGAAATTGGAAAAGCACCAAATAATGAGCTATCAACTTGCATCTCAAGGAACGAGAAACTTGCAACCTTGCATCTCACGGGACTAGAAAAACTCAGCAAACCAGACCCAAAAGTAGTAGGAGAAGAGAAATAAATAAAATCAGAGAGTAAATCAACAGAATTAAATCCAAAAAATATTACAAAAGATCAACAAAACAAAGAGCGGGTTTTTGAAAAAGAAAAAGAAAAAAAAAAAAAAACAAAATGGACACACCACTGGCCCAACTAACTAAAAAAGAAAAGACCCAAATCAATAAAATCAGAGATGAAAAAGGGAATGTAACAACAGACACCATAAAATAAAAAGAGTCATCAAAAATTACTACAAAGAGTTGTATACCAGAAAACAGGGAAATCTATCAGAAATGGATAGATTCCTGGACACATGCAACCTACCTAAATTGAAACATGAAGACACAGAAAACCTAAACAGTCAATAACCGAGTCAGAAATTGAATCAGTAATAAAGGTCCTCCCAACAAAGAAAAACCAAGGACCAGATGGATTCACTGCTGAATTCTCCCAGACATTTAAAGAAGAACTATCTCCAATTCTTACCAAACTATTCAAAACAATTGAAAGAGAGGGAATCCTCCCAAATTCTTTCTACGAAGCCAGAATCACCTTAATTTCTAAACCTGAAAAAGATGCAGCATTGAAAGAGAATTACAGACCAATTTCTGTGATGAACATAGATGCAAAATTCCTCAATAAAATTCTGGCCAATAGAATGCAACAACAAATGAGAGCTTTGCAGGATATAATATTCTGGGCTGGCAGTTTTTTTCTCCTAGTACTTGTGCTATATCTCGCCATTCCCTCCTAGCCTGCAAGATACAGGCACAGGCAAAGATTTCTTGGAAAAGACCCTGCATGCACAGGGAGTCAAAGCCAAAATTAACAATTGGGATTACATCAAATTGAGAAGTTACTGTACTGCAAAAGAAACAGTCAGGAAAGTGAAGAGACAACCAACAGAATGGGAAAAATATTTGCAAACTATGCAACAGATGAAGGGTTAATTACCAGAATCTACAAAGAGATCAAGAAACTCCACAACAACAGAACAAACAACCCACTTAAGAGATGGGCCTCAATAGACATTTTTCAAAAAAAGAAATCCAAATGGCCAACAGACACAGGAAAAAATGTTCAGGATTACTAGCAATCAGGGAAATGTAAATCAAAACCACAATGAGGCTTACATACAGAAATCAACTAACAACAGATTTTGGCAAGGAGGTGGGGGAAAAGGGACACTAACCCACTGTTGGTGGGAATGCAAACTGGTAAAGCCACTATGGGATACAGTTTGGAGATTCCTCAGAAACCCTAATATAACTCTATCATACAACCCAACCATCCCACTCCTTGAAATTTACCCAAAGGAAATTAAATAGGCAAGTAAAAGAGCTGTCTGCACCTCAATGTTTATTGCAGCTCAATTCAAAATAGCTAAGACATGGAATCAACATAAATGCCCATCAAATGAAGACTGGATAAAGAAATTATGGGATATATACTCTATAGAATACTATACAGCAGTAAAAAAAATGAAATCCATTCATTTGCAACAAGATGGAGGAATCTGGAAAACATCATGCTGAGTGAAATAAGCCAGTCCCAAAGGGACAAATATCATATGTTCTCCCTGATTTTGACAACTAACTGAGCACCTAAAAGGAAAATGGCTGAAGTGAAATGGACACTATGAGAAATAATGGCTTGATCAGCTCTTGTCCCAACTGTCAAGGAACAACTTACTATTTTATTCCTGCTAGTTTTTTTGGTTGTTGTTGTTCTGCTTAATACCACTGGTTGAACTCTTTAACTAACACACAATTATTCTTAGGTGTTTAAATTTGACTGAAAAGTGATCTCTATTAAATATGAGTTGGAATAAGAGAGGTAGGCGATGTACAGTTTGGCACATGCTCACTCGGACTTACCCCTAATATTAGAGCTAGAGACGTGCCAGGGGATTCCAATTCAATCCCATAAAGATGGCATTTACCAATGCCATCTTACTTGTTGGAGTGATCAGTTTAGGTTCATGGTTGATCGGGGGGATGGGATTTAGTGTCATGTAGATTGCATGGATGGGACCAATGTCTGCAAATAATTGATAGAATTAAAAAGGAGAGAATGATCCAACATGGGAAGCAGGATACACAGCAGACTCATGGAATGGCAGATGCCCTAAACAGCACTCTGGCCTCAGAATTAGCCCTTAAGGCATTCACATCTGGCTAAAAAGCCCATGAGAGTTTTGCAGTCACGGAAAGCCAAGATACTGTGGCAAAAAAAAAAAAATTAAAAATGACCTAAATGAAAGATCTCTGTGATTGAGATCCCAGAAGAAAGAACAGTCCATCAAAGAAGGAGGTACCTTTCTCTGAAGGGAGGAGAGAACTTCCACTTTGAATATGGCCTTGTCTAAATAAGATCAGAGTTGGTGAACTCAAGAGGCTTCCATAGCCTTGGCAGCTCATGACAAGAGCCTCGGGTGAATACTGACATCATAAATAAGAGTGTCAATTGTTAAATCAACATTGGGTGTCACTGTGCACTTACTCTGCCCTTAATGTGTTGTACTATACAAATTAATGGTAAAACTACTACTCAAACAGTACTCTATACTTTGTGTGTCTTTGTGGGTGCAGTCTGTTGAAATCTTTACTTAGTATATACTAAGTTGATCTTCTGTATATAAAGATAATTGAAAATGAATCATGATGAAGAATGGGATGGGAGAGGGAGAGGGAGTGGAAGATGGGATGGTTGCGGGTTGGAGGGAGGTTATGTGGGGAAAAGCTGCTATAATCCAAAAGTTGTACCTTGGAAATTTATATTTATTAAATAAAAGTTGAAAGGAAAAAAAATAACAAAGATAGTGGACAATGAATTAAAACCTTTCATGAAATAAAACACTAGGTCAGATTATCATATAGGTGACTTTTAAGTACTTTTCAAGAAATAAATCCCACATCAAACAACAACAAAAATGGCTGAACATGTCCTGTACTCCCTGGCTCAATATTTTATAAAGTCTATATAATTCTGATGCCAAAACCATAGAATGACAGTAGAAAAAAGTACAATACTTCATTCATTGGACTGATGCATATTAGTGCCACTATCATCTGTATGTTGTATAGCTATGCTTAATAATTATAATTAAAACCATCCCTGAAATTTTGCATAGGCTACTAGAGTTTTAAATTATATTCACACATTACTTCTATTCTATAATCACAAGCCTGTGCAGTAATCATGGAAGCATGCATGAAAAATATTATTACTCAAATGCACAGATAAAGAAACTGAAGTACAATGAGACAAAGAGGAATAGAGGCAAAACCAGAACTCAAACCCAGTTCCTTCTGACTCTAATTCTAGTTTTCTTTCTACCATATATACCTCCTTCTGTTCTATTTTCTGTAAAAACTTGGGGGATGAGGGGTCATTGTTGCAGTGTAGCAGGTTAAGCCACCATCTGCAATGCCAGCATCCCATACATGTATTCTATTTTCAATTCAGCTCCCTACTAATGCACCTGGGAAAGCAGCAGAAAATGGCCCACGTTTTGGGCCCCTGAAATTCATTTAGGAGACCCAGATTTGACATAAAAGTCTATTTGAAAATTTAGCTACCATCATTCTATTATTAAAACAATTATCAGTCATGCTTACTGAATGGCAAACGCTAAGAACTACACAGAGGTTCTCAGTTAAAATGTTTCATTATTCCTACCTTCTAAAAAAAAGAAAATGAATATAGATAGTTTCAAGTTAGATTTTATGAAGATCACATGGCCAGGAATTGAGCCTTTGGGTTGAATCTGAAGTCCCTGTTCTTCAATATTATTTAAGTGGTACCATTGTGGTCACAAACAACTCTCCTTAAGAATTAGGCTCATTGTTCCCCTACCAACCAACTACTATATCAAGGCTGACAGAGAAAATGTGAAAATACTCCATTTCAAGCCAAATGTGTAGGGAAGAAGATGGATCCAATGAATTACAGGCAAGTATGATGAAAGAAAATTCCTAATGAGGCAGATTTTTATTGGTAAGCCTGATTTTATGCTCAACTAATAATTAAATTCAGTTTGCCGCTAAGTTGAAGCTTTTGTCAAACAAACCGGCTCCGCCAATTTTTCTATTTTGTATTTGGCAAACCATTTGATCTGTGAATATATATAATCACTGATTTCCAGACATGTCGTCAAATTCCTGCTTAATGTATACACTTTATTATCTTTTTGATGTGCTAAACTTAATAGGTCCCTTAAAAATTTTGTTTTAAAACTTTATTTAAAAGATTTATTTACGGGGCTGGCATTGTGGTATTTTAGGTTAAATAGCTGCCAGTGACCTTGGCATCCCATATGAGCATGAGTTTGAGTCCTGGCTGCTCCACTAATGATCCAGCTCCCTGCTAATGCTCTGGGGAGAGCAGTGGAAGATGGCCCACATGCTTGGGGTCCTACCACCCATATGGAAGATCCAAATGGAGTTCCCTTGGATTTGCCTGTCTAGCCCCAGCCATTGAAGCATTTGTGGAATGAACCAGAGCATTTCTGTCTCTATCTCTGTCTTTATATAGCTCTGTCTTTAAAATACATAAATCTTTTTATTTAATTAGAAGATTTATTTATTTGAAAGTCAGAGAGAGAAGAAAGAGAAAGAAAGATCTTACGTCTACTGGTTAACTTCCCAAATAGCCATAACAGCTAGGGCTGGGCCAGTCTTCCATGCAGATAGCAGAAACGCAAGTGCATGAGCCATTGTGTGCTTTCCAGACACATTAGATGTGAGCTGGATTGGAAGCAGAACAGTCAGGAATTCAACTAGTACTCCAACATGGGATGCTGGCATCCCAAGTGTTGACTTAACCCACTGTACCACAATACTGACCCCCAGAACAAATTTTTGGTACTCCAACCTCAAAATTTGTTTATCCCTCAGGCTTCCTCATTTCAGTAAATGACATGTTTATTCACATAGTTCCTCAGGTCAAAAACCTGGAAGACATCATAAAATGAGATATTTAAACCAGATAGCCACTATGGTGCCTTCTATCTGTAACAATGTGTATCCACAGCTCCTGTCTACTTCTCTCTCTATTATTACTACTTTTGCCCAAGCCATCATTATTTCTCATAGAGACCACCAAAATTATTTCCCAAGTGTTCTTTCAGTCTTTTCTATAAGTATTCCATCCTCCACACAAGAAAGGCTAACTTTTTGTAAGCATAACCCAGCTTGTGTTATTCTACTGTTGAAAACACACTGATGGCTTCCTATCACACATAGAATAAATTTGCTCTTCTTGTCTTTTTGGAGGTTAGAAAATCTCAGGATCTACAGTCAGCAAGATAGAGACCCCAAAGTCTCAATGGGTTAGATCCAGTCTGGGTCTGAAGACCTAAGAACCAGGGAGACAATGGTTTAAGTTTTAGCTCAAATCTGAGTCCAGAGGCAGCAGAAGACCAATTTCCCAGCTCAAGGCAGTGAGGCAGACAGCATGAGTTTTTCTTTATTCAGTCTTTTGTTCTGTTCAAGCATCAGTGGATTGGATGGGGCCAACCCACATTTAGAGCACAATCTGGTTTACTCAATCTGCTTATTCAAAATCTAATCTCATCCAGAATTATCCTTACACACATACACACCCATAATAATAGTAATGTTTCATTAAACATCTAGGTATCTGTGGACCAATGAAGTTGACACATAAATTTAATCATGTCGTGGACCAAAGCTTATTTTCCCCTTAGGGACTGTGGATTTACTGTGTTCTGTGCTTGCAGTTATAATGCCTTGGATGTCTCTAAAGACCTTCTTGTGACTTTTGTACCTTAATTTTAGTGGATCCTTTCCATGATCTATAGTATATCTATTGTAGAGCATCAGTCCTTATAGTTTGTAAGTCTTTGGTATTTTCTACTTTTTTTCATTTTCTCCTCCCATTAGGATTTGGGGTTCCTTAGAGGAGGAATCATGCTTTATCTTATTCAAAGGTGTTTAGCAAGTGCCTAGAACAGTTCCTGGAATGTAGTAGGTACTCAATAAATCTATACAGAAAAAATAAATATATAAAATGGTGGCAATATCTACTTCACAAGATGATTTAGTAGGAAATATGTCATGAGATCATGATACACTTGAACTCAATATTAATATCTGTTCCAATGGATTTTTCTACTCAGCTCAAGCTTTGCTTCTCAGTGCCCTGGATCCCTGTCTGCAGATGGGGATTTTTAAAATCTCCCTTGAAAGGCTTCAAAGATTAAATGACATGGTATTATGGCTCAAATATGGCATGTCCCCCAAACTCATGTTGAAATTTAATCCTCATTGTGAAGGATTAAGTGGTAGAAACTATTTTATTTTTAAATTTTTCTTTTATTTTCTAAGAAGATTTAGTTATTTATTTGAAAGACACAGTTTACAAAGAGGGACACACACACACACACACAGATCTTCCATCCACTGGTTCACTTCCCAAATAGCTACAATGGCCATAGCTGGCTAGTCCGAAGCCAGGAGCCAGGAACCTTCTCAAGGTCTCCCATGTGGTTGCAAAGGCCTAAGGACCTAGGCCATCTTCTGCTGCCCTCCCAGGCACACAAGCAGGGAGTTGTATCAGAAGTGGAGCTGAGCCTGGAACTGGCGTCCACGTGGGATAAAGGCATTGCAGCCAGTGGCTTTATCCACTATGTCATGGTGCCAGCCCCAAGAAGTGGAAACTTAATCTAGCCATGGTGTTTAGATGTGGGGCTTTGGGAAGTGATACAATTAGATAAGGTCATTAGAGTAGAGCCTCATGATGGAATTCTGATGCCTTTTTTAGAGTGAGAGAGAACCCACAGATTGACATGCATGCTCCCTGTCTCTTGCCATTTGATGTTCTGCACTGCCTCAGGACATTGCAAGCAAGATAGCCATCACCAGAAGAGACCCCCAGACCTTGGCCCTCAGAATAATGAGTCAAAATAAACCTCTTTCTTTATAAAGTGGCTTGCTATTATAGTAACGAAAAATGGAGTACAGATGGCATATAAAGCATCTGCTCGTATTATAGATCCCTTCGTTCCTTAGTTGTCATAAGGATCAAATGAGATAGTTTATATGAAAAGTGCTTTATAAACTGTGAGGAGCTATTTTACTGTAATTTATTATTCTCAAGCAGAGATCTACCGACAGACAGATGAAGTCAGATTCATTAGATTTTGGCTGTCAAATAAAATATGTTTTAAAATATAAATTTTGGGCTCTTCAGAATCAAACAGGATTCTCCCTGCCAGCAAGCAGCACAAGGCTCTACCAAAGCCATTAACACCACACAATCCATGCTTGGCAAAGTGAGCCCTCATATTGGCAGTCAGGATTTTCAATTAACAGATGGGGACCTGGCTGTTGGAGCATTTTGGGGGCTGGACTCAGAATGCTCTGGGGAAAACACTTGTGTGGCCAGTAAGCCACTGACCACCACATCCTTATTTCCTGCACCTGTTCATGTAGGTGGCTTGCAGCTTTTGGAACAAGAAGGAAGGTGAATAACCCAGGACAGCATCTACGATGTTTAGTACTTTCTCCAGAGTGTAGGCCTCCATTTAGCAGGAGAACTATGACATTCATTAGAAAATTTTCCTACAGATGCATGTGGATTTCAATGATGAGGAATAATGTGTAGTGTGTACCTTCTCTGAATTGCAAAACCTATCAGCAAAAGCACATTTTCTAGGCTTCTGTTTCAACTGCAAAATGCCAGTCTCCACTGAGAAATTTCAGCAGCTATTTAACATTTATTGAGCACCAATAATGCATGGGGGTCTCGGTCTCTCTCTCTCTCTCTCTATCTCTCTATCTCTTTCTCTCTCTCCCTCCTTCCCTCCCTCTAATCTTGTCATTAATGATCCACCAGCCTCCTGTGGGTAATGGGAAGGAGGAAGAGCAAGTTAATTATCAATGTAGTGTTCAACCTGAATCAGTTAATTTGCCTGGATTATTGAAGTTCAGCTATTCAAATTAAAGGGTGACCAAATTTCTGCAATAGAAAAGAAAGGCATCTATCTTACTGCATTTAAAAAGCTAAGAGGAGTAAAGGAGAGACAGAAGGAAAATATAAAACAAATTGTTCTGGCACTTAAGAGAGAAGTCAAAGGTATCTAAAATAAGAAATAGATATTCCTCATGGGATTCTGGAATATATAACTTTTAAACTTTTGCTCATACTATTTCTTTGACCTTGAACAAATTTTTCAACCCACCTCTCTATATAAAAATGTAGTATTAAGATCAAGTTTAAAGCGAATCTCTCCATGTAATCTGGAGTGATCTTGGTATCTTCATATATGTTTTTTCCTTCATCTTCAAAAATGTATTTGGTCTCCAAATCTTGTCAATTTTATCTGTTAAAATCCTTGTATTCTAAGAATTGAGACTGTTTTATTCATCTGCATCTCTTCGTCTCCTATCTTTTCCAAAGCAAATGTGGGCCCAGAGCCTTGGCTCAGGCTAAGGTCTGGAGAGTATGCCCAATGAGCAGAGAGGTGAGGCTGGAATGGAATTGTGATCCTGTGTGAAAGCACGATTATCTAAGACCAAAGTGAACTGCCACTAAAAAATGACGAATCGGGGGCTAACCTTGTGATATAATGGGTTAAACTGCTGCCTGCAATGCCAGCATCCTCTATGGGCACTGGCGCTAGTCCCAGCTGCTTTATTTCTGATCCAGCTCCCTGCAAATTTGCCTGGGAAAGCAGCAGAATGTGGCTCAAGTGCTTGGGCCACTCCAACCAAGTGGAAGACCAGTTGAAGCTCCTAGCTCCTGGCTCCTGTCTTTGGCCTGGCCCAAGCCTAGATGTTGCAACCATTTGGGAAATGAACCAGCAGATGGAAGATATTCTCTCTCTCTCTCTCTCTCTCTCTCTCTCTCATTTTCTCTTTCTCTATTCCTTTCTTTGTAATTCTGCCTTCTAAATAATTAAAATAATCCTTCTTTTAAGAAAAAGTGAAGAAATGAATGTCAAGCTCCAAATCCACAAAAAGTGGTCATGAGAATCTGCTCATGTAAGTGTATTTAGGATGGAGTGCATGGAGAAGTGCTTCCAGGCTGACTCGGGGAGCTTTTATTGAAATGTAAGCCATGTGACCGAAGGCAGGATTTAAGGGCTCTGGATCAGACTGAACAAGAGGGGATTAGAATAGGTTCATGCAGGGTGGCGCGGAGGCTCACTAGGCTAATCCTCCGCCTGTGGCGCCGGCACCCCGGGTTCTAGTCCCGGTTGGGGTGCTGGATTCTGTCCCAATTGCTCTTCTTCCAGTCCAGCTCTCTGCTGTAGCCCGGGAGGGCAGTGGAGGATGGCCCAAGTTCTTGGGTCCCTGTACCCGCACGGGAGACCAGGAGGAAGTACCCAGCTCCTGGCTTTGGGTTGGTGCAGCGCCAGCCTTGGTGGCCATTAGGAGAGTGAACCAAGGGAAGGAAGACCTTTCTCTCTGTCTCTCTCTCTCACTGTCTAACTCTGCCTGTCAAAAAATTTAAAAAAAGAACAGGTTTGTGCAACATTATATTAAAATATATATTAAATATATTAAAATATATAAATATATATAATAAATATATATATAATATATATAATATATATATAATATATATAATAAATAAATATATTAAAATATATATTAAAATATAGTATATATTTCCCATGAACTTTCTGAAGTCCTCTGGTATCTCTGGCATCCATCACAGTGTGTGGCACATATATCTTCTTTTTCAATGAATAAAGTGCCAAAGAATTTGCCAGCCCCTAAGGTTAGAATTTTCTGAAAAAGCATAATCATCATAATCCATGTCCAGAGAATTAAGCATCTTACTCAAGGGACAAACTTGAGCAAATCAGCAAATTGCTCTTGTGTGATTTTCTCCTTGAATTTAAATCTTGTATTTAGAATTGGTAATGGCCAACAGATAACCCCTCTGAACCACTTAAGGCAGAGAGCATTGTTACTGCTGGCCTTTATGTAGATAATCAAATAATAAAGTCAACCCAGCAACCAAAGGCAAGCTCCCTAGCTAACTCTAAAATACTTTCAATGTTATTTGTTCAGTAAACTGCAGAACATTAGATTTCTATATTAAGTAAATTATAAGGAAGAGTGCACTTTACAAAATTAAAAAGTTCTCAGTTACTTTATCTATTATTCCACTGGGAAGGTTTTCAGAGTGTGTTCTGTACAATTAAACAACTTTTTGCATGCATGGTGGGTAGTCTGCAAAAGGTTCTAAAGGCTCCTCACATACTTCATCAGGATTTCAGCTGAAATCCCACAGCAGATTTCGGGGCTCTAGGGAGAAAACTTTGATGACAAGTACCTAGTTCTGAGACATACATTTATGACTCTCACCTTCTCCCTCATAATAGGAAATCAAAACTAGAACCTTGTGAGGCAGAGTTCTGGTGAGACACCACCAAAATCATTTGGTGTTGGTCTTCTGCACCAAGTCCTAGTGAGTTCTAGGGAGTTTTCAGAAAAAAATCCTTAGAGTTCACAAACAATCATTCTAATTGCTATCTTTCATATGCTGGGATTTTCTATAAGATTTCTTTTTAGAGAAGTTTTCAGGAAAAATAATCCAGATAATCAATTATTTATACAGGTATAAAACAAAGGGCAATATTATTGGAACGATTCTGGTATGAGTCATTGGTTGTGTACCCTCATGCTCTCACCTATTGTGGAATCTCAGGCTGATCATCAGAGAGAAGTCTTTCATTTGGAAAATGGTGACAATATCATGGCAGATACTGGCTAAAAGTTGACAAATGCCATTTTGTGTTTCTATGAAAAGCTACATATTCCAGGCACTGGAAGTAGCAGCAGACAAATCACATGTTTATCAATCTGCTTCAGAGTAAATGATAAAAACAAGTCAACAATAGCAAACTTAGATGATTCCCACTAAGCAAAGGATAATATCTGAGATGCGGATCACATCTTTCTATCTTTCCGTTTTCACTACCCCCATGTACCAAACACACAGATTTTTCTATATAGAGACTTTTATTCCAAAAATCTCTTTTACATGACATCCTCTGAGTCCTTGCTCATGTCTAGAATATTCTACCTTATATTGAAAGAAAACTATTATGGGGGCTGGCACTGTGGCACAATAGATTAATCCTGCCTGTGGCACCAGCATCCCATATGGGCGCTGATTCTAGCCCTGGCTGCTCCACTTCCCATCCAGCTCTCTGCTATAGCCTGGGAAAGCAGTTGAAGATGGCCCAAGTCCTTGGGCCTCTGCAGCTGCATGGGAGACACAGAAGAAGCTCCTGGCTTCGGATTGGTGCAGCTCTGGCCATTGCGGCCATTTGGGGAGTGAACCAGCAGACAGAAGACCTTTCTCTCTGTTCTCTCCCTCTCACTGTCTGTAACTCTACCTCTCAAATAAATAAATAAAAATCTTTAAAAAAGGAAGAAAACTGTTATGAAGTTGTTTTCACCCCTTGTCCTTACACCACTGTCAGCAGATTAAGTGCCACTTTTCTTTATATTCCCATAGATTTAGAATGCATCGCTAGAAAACTAATATATAAAGAATCCTGCTTGTTTTTATTGGCTGACATATCTAGTATATGTCATAAAGCTTGGGAAATAGTGGTCCTTAAAGATGTATTTAATGAATTAATTAATGAAATATTTGTTGAGTAGAATTTATCAAAAAAGTTAAGGCTGTTGACTTTTGTTGTTTTGGTTGAGGACAGCTGGAGGCATCACAAATACCTGGATTTTAGAATTTTATAATGAACAACTGAGTAAGGTGAATGATAGCTTAGGACAGTGACCTAAATCAAGTCAACTTAGGTCTGACTGTGATAAGACTGATAAGACTGTGTTCTTATCAGGCCTCAGAGGATGCCCTCCATGGCAGAATCACTTAATAACTCTTTTATAAAAGTCTAGATTTTCTACTCAAAAAGCAAAAATATAAAACCAAGGGAGTGTGCTAGTGTATCAGAACAAAACCATGAATACTGTTTTACATAGTGGTAATTAAGCTGAATATGCTAAGACTCATTAATAGAAAATTACATTCCAGTTCTTTAAGGTAGGTATGATATCATTGAGGTCCCAGTGTCAGTCCTCATTTAAATCTTCCAACTCTCATCTGAGCTCTAAAGAAGAAAGGTCTCATTTCTATTTTATTTAAAGATTTTTATTTATTCATTTGAGAGATAGAGTTACACACAGTGAGAGGGAAAGACAGAGAGAAAGTTCTTCCACCCACTGGTTCACTCCCCAAATGGCTGCAATGACTGGAGCTGCACTGATCCGAAACCAGGAGCTAGGAGCTTCTTCTGGGTCTCCCACGCAGGTGCAGGGGCCCAAGCATCTAGGCTATCTTCTACTGCTTTCCCAGGCCATAGCAGAGAGCTGGATTGGAAGTGGAGCAGCTGGACATGAACCGGCTTCCATATGGGACGCTGGCACTGCAGGCGGTGGCTTCACCTACTGAGCCACAGCACCACCTCCAAAAGGTCTCATCTTACCTTTTGTAAGACTAAAATTGCCCCCATTTATCTATAGATACATTTAAAATTATGGATAAAAAAGGCACTGGCCTGAGGATCAATCAAGTTTGGTACCAGTTTCTGCCACTACCTTGTGCTTATGAGATCCTGGCCAAGTTATTTCTTCTATCTGAACCTCAGTCTACTCGTTTGTAAAATGAGATGTTTATACCATCATGAATCATGCCTAAATTCCCAAGAAGAGCATTCGTGTATCTTTAGTAAAGGACTTGCCTTCCTGTACTTTTTCAGTTCCCAACTCTTTCTTCCCTAATTATTCCCTGTACTTGCTGTCTGCACACCTTTGGATGAAATATAGTTTCCCTAATTACTCATCCACTAATAAACTATTTATTATTTGAGATCCAACTTAGACCATACCCATTACAGGAAGTCTCTTGCTTTCCAGGTTCCATATCTCCAAGCACATTGTTTGCATCTCTGCTGAGCTGTCATTTGGCTCACCTGGGAAATAGTTACTGTTTTCATATTTATTTCTCCTTCTAAATCAAACCCTCAGTGTATGGGGACTAACATATTACCTAGCATGCTAAAGAGACTTTTCAAGCTTTGCTAGTCTAAATGAAGTGTTTTATTTCTGCAAATCATTTGCCAATATGAATTTAAGCATTTTATCTGTGAAAAGAAGTCACAGAATTAGCCTCAGGGAAGAGATGGAAAGCATCAACAAGGGCTGCCCCTGATGATGGCTTCTTGACCTCCACAGAGGCCCTGGAGCAAAGAATATCAGCTCCTAGCAGTTTTAAAGGCCCTCCTTCCAGCCTGCCAGGGGGCACTTACCAGAGTTCTGGAAGCCACAGTATGACAATAATGGCCAGAGGCAGAAGCAACCAGCCTCTGGAGACAGTGGCTTGAATGAGAGCAGCTAGCAACCGCACCCTTAGCACCAGGAACAGAAGAAAATGAAGAAAGAATGTATTGAATTCCTACCACACATCAATCAAAGCTTAACCCTTTAGATATGTTTTTGCTAATCCTCAAAACTTACCAATATTGTCCTCAATATTGTCCATTTTTCACAAATGACAATTAGATGGTTAAGAAACTACTGGATGGATCCGGCATTGTGGCCTAGCAGGTAAAGTCACCACCTGTGGTGCCATCATCCCATATGGGCCTCAGTTTGAATCCCAGCTGCTCATCTTCCAATTTAGCTCTCTGCTATGGCATGGGAAAGCTGTATGAGATGGCCCAAGTGCTTGGGCCCCTGCATATGCATGAGAGACCCGAAGGAAGCTCCTGGCTTGGAATTGGCCCAGCTCTGGATATTGCAGCCACTGGGGAGTGAACCAGCAGATGGAAGACCTTTTTCTCTGTCTCTCCCTCTCTTTTTAACTCTATCTCTCAAACAAATAAATAAATAAATCTAAAAAAAGAGAAACTTGCTAGAGGTCACATAGTAGTAGTTGAACATAGAGTGGAATCCACAAGAGAGGCCAGAGGCAATGAATGGGTAATTATAATGAATATAATTAGTAAACATACAATCATTACTCACTCTGTATCATGTATGACTCACTGTGCAAGAAAGAATGTGTCCTGGGAAAGGATGGATGGGAATGAGAACACATGGTCATATAATTTAGTTCTCATCTTCATCTTCCAACAGAATTTGACACAGTTCATCACACCTGCTCGCCTTTTAAGTTTTTCTTACTTTTCTTCATGTCATTATACTCTCCAACTTTCCTCATAGTTCCCTGTTCACTTTGAAGCAGTTACTCTTACTAGTTTCTCCTTTTTGTCGAGACTTATGACTCCTGGTTCATCTCTGAGGCTACTACTTCATTCTTCACATCTTCTTTATCTATACTATCTTCCTAGGTGATTTCATCCATTCTTATTAATTTAAGTATCATCTCTATGTTAATAAATTCCTAATATATATTTCAAGCCCTAATTTTTCTCTGAGCTTCAAGCATTCTGAATAACTAATTACTTGAAATTTCATCTTAGATGTCTAATAGACATCTCAAATTAATCACATATAAAATTAAACTAATGATTCTCACTTCCCAATTCATTATTTCCAATAGAATTGTCAATATTAGTAAATGGATCATCACTTGTCAAGATGTAAACCAAGGCCAAAACCAAGACATTATCCTTGATTTCTCCCTTGCCCTTCCCTACTTCATTCAGTGTATCACCAAGTTTTTCTGACTCTATCCAACGTTTCTTCATCTCTGTTACACAGCTCTGATCAAAGTCAGCGTCATTTCTCATCTGGACTACTACAGGAGCCTAACTGTACTCTCTGA
The DNA here is from genome assembly GCF_033115175.1 of Lepus europaeus. NCBI lineage: Eukaryota > Metazoa > Chordata > Mammalia > Lagomorpha > Leporidae > Lepus > Lepus europaeus. Next base: position 40,906,113 of record NC_084831.1, read on the forward strand.
TTCTACACAACTTCTTTTCCTGTACTTTAAAATTTTAAATCAGATCATGTCACTCCTTTGCTCACTAGCTTCCCAACAAACAAGATCCAAACTTTTTAGTATTGCCAAAGTGGTTCTACTAAATCTGACACCTGCCTACTTCTCTGATTTTATCTTCTTATTCATTCAACTCACCCCATATTAATAGGCTTCTTGCAATGTTTCAAATACAAGGTTTTTGAGCCTTCAGGACTTTGTATTTACTACTCTCTTCACTAGGAACATACTTTGTACAGATCTTCTCATGTTATGCTTATTTTCATTCAGTTGTCTACTAAAAGCTCACTTCCTCAGGGAACAAAACAACCCGTGAGTATGTTCCATGTCATTCTGAAAAGGAATCAGGCACCAACTGTTGACTAATTCCCCTTACCAATATTGTTCAGAAAGTTCAGCATGACGTAGTGCTGAGCACTGTCCCCTCATGGAGCCAATATTTTCTAAGGAAAAAAAAAAATCCTAACTATAAAAACAGCTCTCCTTTTATATACTTCTTAAATCTTTGGAGTACAAAACAATTTAATATTATATTTTAATTCTATAAAAGACAATATGACAACAAACATAATGAGCCAACTCAATTATAAAGAACATACCAGAATGCACTCCTAAACATTAGGCTTCCGAGGAGTACAGGGAAACCATTTGTACCATATCATTATATTTTAGAAAAACAAAATATTTCTAGTGATTCATTTTAATTTATTTTCCACTCATCATGGCTTCCTTTCATAAAAAGGAGAAAATCAACTTCCTATCCCCTGCCATGAATGGGTGTTACAATAAACCATGGTCACAGACATCTCTACCCTGCCTCCAAATGTTCCAACAGAACATCAATCCAATAAACTAGATGCCTAGAAAACTACTGACTAGCCGGGCTTATTTGTAGATGTGTTTACTAAAGCAGATGAATGTTATTTTCAGGCAAGCAAATGTCTCTTTTATCACCTTACATTTTTCAAATACTCCCACCTCAACCTCTTCAAACACTGAAAAATAAGACACTATCAGCATAGCTTATAATACCAAGAATTCCTTTTATGGTTTGATTTCAATTTGCATGACAAATGTAAACTCAGAGCAAAGTGACCTTGGTTATAAAAAATAAGGGAGCAGCATTAAGATTGATTGGTCCCACCATTACTATTTCATTCTGACAGGCAGGTAAGAAGCATGTTGATTCTGAAAGTTTGTTGAGTTGTGATCCTGAATGCAGACCAAGTAGGAAATACCTTTCTAGGAAAAGTATTTTCCATCTTAACAAAAGGAGCTTTCTTGATGGCTTTTTAAAGCAGCTACCCAAAGAGAAAAAACACTTCTTAACAAGGAGTTTTTTTTTTTTAACTTTTATTTAATGAATATAAATTTCCCATGTACAGCTTATGGATTACAATGGCTTCCCCCTCCCATAACTTCCCTCCCACCCGCAACCTTGACAGTGAACTTCACTTGATTGACCCCCAAAGCCATACACCCCATAGATACTCAATTTATACTAAGGAATTGGCGATTCTGGTATGCAATTATGATTAGTAAGTTCAACAGAAAATTTTGGAGAGAATGTTGCCCAAGGCATTTGTCCAGATCAGGATGACTGAGCCTAAGAACCAAGTTATAAAATGTAGGAGGTGGCAGTTTTGTCTTAATGGGCAAAAGTGGCACACACAGTGAATCTGGGAAGAAGGCTTACAGCTGGCCAAAGTAAGGAGTTCAACAAAGGAGACCGGGGACCCTTCTTTATCTCTCAGGCTGCTTTCCACCCTCCTCACTTTCTGTGTGCTCCTTTAGGTGTTCACATTGTGTACTTACCTTGTGGTCAGCCGATAGCCAACAGCATCATACTGAGACTGCTCTTGATGGTAAGCCATTGACGGTAGCTTGCTAAGATCATTTCTGCATGCTTTTTTGTTCTAAGATTTATTTATTTATTTTAAAGGCAGAGTTTCAAAGAGAGTGATAGAGGGGGAGACAAAGATCTTCCATCTGCTGGTTCACTCCCCAAATGGCTGCAATGGTTGCGGCTGGGCCAGGCCAAAGCCAGGAGCCTAGAACTCCATCCTGAGTCTCTCCCATGAGTGGCAAGGGCCCAAGCACTTAGGCCATTTCTGCTGCTTTCTCGGGAGCATTAGTAGGGAGCTGCTCCCTTCCAGTGGAGCAGCCAGAACTCAAACTGGTGCTCATATGGGGCAGTGTCATGGGCACTGGCATAACCTACTGACACCGATGCAGCCAAGATTTGCTTACCAGAGACCAAGCAAATCTTGGCTGCATCATAATACATCCGAGAAGAGTAGATAGGGAAATGGCTTCATCTAAATGGAGTCAAGCATGCTGGGTCACTTTGCTTTACAACTGCAAGCTAACTTACTTATGAACTAACTCACTTATGGAGACTGGCATTAATACCTTCCAAGGGCAAAGCCCTTGGTAAAATTGCCTTCTCCTAGGCTCCACATCATAAAGTACCTCTTAACATTATCACAATGGGACCAAGCTTCTTGCAAATAACTTTTACAGAAACAGTCAAACCATATCCAAACTGTGCAGTTAGATTAGAAAGTTTTCTGTAATAATGTTCACTGGATAGGATTTTAGTAGAAGCCTAAAAGAACCACACTGGAGCCAGAAGATCAAGGTCTGGGTACCCTGCCACTTATTAGCTATAAGCTTACTCTCAAGTCTTAATTGCTTCATTTATAAAATGAAAAGTATACACAGACCAACTGACAGGTCTGAGGTGATGATCTGATATAATTGTGTAAATGTTATTCACACAAATCTTGGTATGCAATACATTTTTGATATATGGTTTCCAAAAAGACACAAAATAAACAATAACAAAAACACTGAAACTGAAGTCCTAGCTTGTGATCGGGGCTGTATTTGACATTAAAGACACACGACTGAAACATCTTTATAGTCAATGAAAATTTGGTTCTTTGAGCTTCTACAGATCAGTCTATCTCCATTTGAAACTGAGCCCTTATATATAGTGCCTTGAAAGCAGACGCCAGCCACCACCTTCTTCAATTTGAAGTGTCTTTACCCTGTGTTTTGTTAGTAAGTGGAGTGCTGTAGTACTCCTTCACAAGATTCTAATCACCAGACTCATGATGTGTTTGTTTCTTCTATAGATAACATCTGGATATTGGATCTTGTCTGAAGGGGTTTCTTTTTTCAGGCCTGAAGCAAAAAGTAACTACCATTTACAAGTAGCCCCCTGACTTACAAAAGCCCAAATTGCTGTCATCACAATTCCCTAAAGGATGCATAATGCCCTCTAATCAAGGGAGGGCAGCACCACTGAAGACAAAACAGGACTTGCATATAAGTTTAATACATTAATTTAACCCTCAAGTTTAATCTCTAAGAAGCTTCACTTCTAATGTTTCAGGGAGTCTGGGAATTACCTGATAGCTACCAAGCCCCTTGAACTGTGTTACCAAACCAGCATGTTGGGCAAAGACACCAATTTTGGGATTCTATAGCAACCCTTCCAACTGTTGGGTAGGAACTCAGAAATTGAGCCTATGTGTATGAGAAAAACCTGAAGACCAGCACCTACTGTGGAAGCTCCAGAAGCCCAGCATCTTGCACTTCAAAGTCCTGCTCTGACCCTGATAACCTCCCAGGCGGTCCCAGCCCTTCCCCCTCCCACCAAGAAAAGCTCCCAGGAGAATTCTCTCTCCTCGGGACCAAAGGGGTTACCTAATAACATGGGGCAGTAAAACCTTCTCAGATGCCCTAAGGGATACCCCTCTACTCTGCTCAGGGTGCCAGGAAATCTGGGGAGGAATTTGCTAATTTTCACCCCACAAACCCTTCCACCAGGACTCTCCATCCTTTGTCCTGGAGGAGAGGGGGAGGTGAGTAAACTGACTCCCTTAAAAATCTAGGGAGTCCAAAGAGCCTGTGCGCTCAGCCCTCTGCCTCTCTGCTGAGCCGTCCACCTGGCCTGCCCAGGTGTTCTCTCCACTCAACCATGTAACCTCACTCTCCCCCAGTCCAAGCAACAGGGCACTCTCTCTCTGTCTCTTCCATTCTCAAGGATGCACTATACTTAAGTCTTTAGCATTATCACTCCACTCTCTGTCTCATGCCTGAATTCTTTCTTGTGTGAAAACAAGAACCCTATGGCTTCCAGGGCCTTCCAGCTAGTAGCACAACCTGCTTTGTGTATTGATCATTATAATATCAAACATACTGAAGACATTAAAGACAAAAAATGGCAGCAAGGTTGATGTTGTCTTGCCAGGTAATCATATGATGAATTCAGTGGTTACATTACCTAGGCTAGCTCACAGAGTAAAAGATTGCTTCTTCACCCTCAAAAGGATTGTTTAATCACAGGTTCTGGTTCCCATGTTCCCATTCCACTTACTGTCACATATTACTGGCATTGTTTTGGTAAACCAACTATACTAGTTTTCCCAGAACTGAGGGATTTCCCAGAATAAGGACTCGCAATATTAAAATCAGGAAATTCCCAGGTCAACAGAGATGGTTGGTCACCAATGTCTTTTGGCACAGAGGGCAGGAGAAGTTGTGTACAGGACTGGCTAATCAAAGTCACCTTAACTAAGCTCTGGATCTTCTTTCCATCAGTGTAATTCTTCTCCTAAGACCACAGCATTTTCTGATACCTCGACCTGAAACAAAACCACTTTTTAAATCATTCTGTAAAAATTCTAGCAGATGGAAAAACATGTAGGTTCTAGAGTCAGAGAACCCTGTTTTGGAATACAATATTCATCATTAACTAGTTTATGAATTTAGAGAGGATCTAACTTCTTAAAGCTGAAAATCCCTTATTTATGAAACCACTTCATAGGGCGTCTATAAAAATTAAGTGAGTGACAAATATAAAACACATAGTAGAGTAACAGTACTCAAGTGAATTCTGCATACCTACTTTTTTTTCTGAAGTAATTCAGAATTTTCTATTTATTATAATTATTGATGAGGAAAAAAATTGGTGAATTTAATTAAAATTGCTAAACATATGATATTCCTGAAAGAAGCAGACCCTGTTGCAGCTTTATTACAACAAATTTTAATAAGTAGCAAGTAAGTGTCTGTGTGCACACGAATGAACAAAGGGCCAAATGCCAACTAATTGCTGAACATTTCTCCAGGTTAGTAATATTACCATTTAACTCAGACACTCAAGATCAAATCCGAATAGTTGCCCTTGATTTTTCTCCCATTGGACATCTCCCACATCCAATCCATCACAGGTACTAATGGTTTCTTACAAATGGTGTTGTAATCTTGTTGTAAGTGTAGGAGGTACTCATATGTTAACCATTTTGTATGCCTACATATGGATTTCATCTGGAAGACCATACATTGAACCCAATAAATCTCTTGGGATTAATAATCTTGAGAAAGCACAAGCTACACTTGGCCCATGAAGTTAGAGATGAATCTCTGTTTCTCCTTATCTAGTCTCAGTAATGATTCTAACTAGCCTCTCAAATTCATAATACTAAGAAGTAAGCAATATATATCCAAACCCTTGAATATGTGTCAAACTCCCCTAAATATGGAACACATATTTTCATTTCCTAGAAGTTTACATTATTCACTGTTCTATAAACAATGCAGGTTCCAAACACTCTGATGACAGTTTAAGCAGGGCTAAAAAACTTCTGGAGCTCAGCGAGCTATAGAGCACGGAATAAGGAACCAATCTTCTGTTTGCGTAGACACTTCTCCTACCTTCCTCAGAGGTCTTCTAGGACTCATCTCACTTTACTAGAGGGCTTTTCTAGGCCAACAACTTGGTACTTCAATGACCCTGCTTTACATTCCAGTCTCCACCTGAGAGTGTGTGGAATTAGATGGCTGAGTGAAGGTCATAAGACCATTCATCATTTGCAAATCCTAAAGGGATCTATTGAGCCACGCTTCTTTAGACTCTAACTGTACCAACTGTACATGGACTCTCCTTTGGAGCCTCAAACAAAATTTTGAGACAAAAAGGAAATGTTCATTGACCATTCAATGTAGGATAACCAGGACTAGAAGATGATGAGCAAATTTTTGACATATTGTAGTATCTAAGCTTCTTTCCAGTGCATCTATCAAGACAGTCAGCAGCTGCGTATAAGGGTCTGGAGATGGATGTAAGAATCATTAGCATATAGATAGTATGTGACCCATAAGAATCGAGAAAGTATACAAAGTGAGAAAACTGAAGACAAGGCTTAAGAAGCACCAAAGTTCAAAGGCCTGTTGGCACCAGCAAAAGTAACATAGATAAGTAATAGGAAAACAAAAATTAAATATGGCATACCTATCCTCATTTTCCAAGTGATTCCTATTTTTCTCTATTCTCTTCATAGTGCAGGTTCTTACTGATATAACATGAGTCTTGTCTAATGCAGTCCTAAAAAGCACACGGGTTGCCTGGTCTAGGGAGCTAAGCTTACACTATTTAAAATTCTGCTGTGTTCTTCATTCAGCAGACAGTGTCATTTCCATTTTTGTAGCAAGCACTAATGATACTCACACAGATGACAAATGTCTTCTCTGCTGAAAAATTAATGCACCACAATAATTTCCCTACCTGGGGTTAATGAACATGTCAGATGCTGAAAATGAGTTGTTTGAAACTAAATTACTATAATCTATATTTAGAAGATTGTCACAGAGGAGGGGGTATGAGTGTATGTGGGTGGATATATTTGAGGTTCTCCTTACCTTGGGTCTTAATTTTCATGATGTCTTTAAAATACTAACTCACTTGATAATCTCACATAAAGAAGAAACACCCACTATATACTCTATAATATGGGATAGAACCCTTATGAACAATTAATTATTCATTCATTCATTCACTAATAAGTAATTACTTGAGGGGTCTTTAAAAGATTCATGGAAATGACTATTAAGAAAAACTATGCATGGATTTCATTTTTTACACTAAAATAAGTATCTTTCAATTCCATTTTCCAGATACTTTTTCAAATATCCTCATATTGTATACTCATGTGTATACCATGTCCCAGGAATAAAGAAATGAATAGGATGTGATCCTTACCTTCAAAGAGCCCATATCTGAGCATAAAATAAAATATGAAATCACAATTTCTATAGTACTCAACTTGAGGGGAACATGGAGGCTGTGGCAATAGAGAAAGACTTAATAATCTACCTGGAATCCTTCCTAGAGGCTGAAATATTTCAGACAGAACACTGAGTTTCAGACAAGGAACAAAGGTAGACTGTTATGAGAAGGTGATGCTGCTTGGAATATTGACTGTGTATTACAATATAAAACAGATTGATTAATGGCAGACCATTCACATTTTAAAAGAACTCTATTTAAAAATAGCACCTAGTAGAGCAGGCTTTGAGAATCATAAGCATCCTCTTACATTACCTGCCTCCCCTAGCAGCTTATCTGGGATCAAGTCTTACCTCTGCTTCATATCTATTTTCCTGAGAATACACCCTTAGGAGGCAGCAGATGACAGCTCAAATACGTAGGTCCCTACCCACCCAATGCAAGATCTGAATGGAGTTCCTGGCTCCTGGATTCAGCCTGGCCCAGACACAACTGCTGTAGCCATTTGAGAAATGAACCAACAGATTCGAGAGTTCTCTCTCTCTCTCTCTCCTCTCTCCTCTCATTTTTCCATACAAATAAGAAATATAAATATAAATAAAGAAAAATTCTACATCTATTGAATATACTATAGACCTGTTGACAGCAGAGTAGAGGGTTAAGAGGAAAAATTGTCAGCAAAGTAGAGGTGTATTCCAATTGGGACTCCAACTATAGATCACTTTGTAGATTTTGGGAAAAATTCCATACTCTCTCAGTATTCTCATCCATAAAACAGAAATTATTTTTAGCAGTAGTGTTTATAGAATATTAACCATGTGCCAATAACTTTTGATCATCCAACTTAATCTTCAAAATCACCATGTGTATAACATTGATGCTTAGTATCTTCAAGTTTTGCACCTACCAAACCTGGGATCGAAACTATATTGCAGGTGCCCTAATATGTACCTTTTCTACCTCATTATTATTACCTAAATAATATAGTACAACAACTATGTAAACAGTGTTTATATTAGGTATTACAGGTAATCTAGAGATTATTTAACATATACAGGAGGATATGAGTATTTATGTCAAAATAAACATCATGTTATAAAAAGGACTTGAGCATCCATAAATTTAGGTATCCTTAGAAACAATATCCCACAGATGCCAACAGACATTACTCATTTTACACTGAAAGGCTAAGAAAGAGACATTAAGTAATTGTTAAAACTACAATAGGTAGTATGTAATACAGCCAGGATACCAATGCAATGCCCTGATCTCTTGCATTCTTAATCAGTATACTGTATCTATATAACATGTTTGTAAGCCCATGCTTGTGAAGTGCTTAGTACACTTCAGTGTGTGGCACCTAGTACATGCTCTGTAAATAAGTACAAATGGAACCTATTCCATTATCATTATTGTAATATGACTAATAACAATTTCTGGTGATAGTTGTCATTACACTGTGGTTGCAATGGAGGTCAAATGGCAAAGATCTAAAGCCTTTATAATGCCATAAATTCATAAAGAAAAACAAAGAGGGAGCAGTGCTGTGGTGTAACAAGTAAAGTCATATGGGCACTGATTTGAGTCTCAGCTGCTCCACTTCCAATCCATCTCTCTGCTATAGTCTGGGAAAGCACTAGAGGATAGCCCAAGTTCTTGGGCCCCTGTACCCACATGGAAGACCTGGAAGAAGCTCCTGATGCCTGGCTTTGGATCAGCCCAGCTCCAGCCGTTGCGGCCACTTTGGGAGTGAACCAGCGGATGGGAGACTTCTCCCCCACCCCCCTCAGTCTCTGCCTCTCTGTAACTGTGCTTTTCATATAAATAAATCTTAAAAAATAAAAATAAAAAATAAAATGAGTTGGAAAACATTTGATTTTCTCAAGCTTCAAAAAGAAAATATTATTATGCTATTATTTATTCTTTAAATGTTTAGTAGAATTCACCAGTGAAACTACTTAGGCATTTAGTTATTTCTAGAGAAAGACTTTTTAAAGTAAATTTAATTTCTTAAACACATATGGGGCTATTCAATTTTTTTTTTCCTTTGCATGTCAGTTTTCTGAATTTGTGTTTGTGAGGAAATATGTGCATTTCACATAAGCTGCCAAAATTGTTGGCATAAAATTGTTAACACCATTTTAAAACATTAAAAATAGAGCTACCCAATGATACAGCAATCTCACTACTGAGCATTTATCCAAAGGAAACAAAATCAGTATGTTGAAGAGACATATGCACTCTCATATTTATTGTAGCACTATTCACAATTGCCAAGATAAGAAATCAACCAAAGTGTCCATCAACAGATTTACAGATAAATAAAATGTGGTATTTTATATATAATAGAATATTACTCTGCCACAAAAAAAGTTGAAATTCTGTCAGGTGCAACAACATAGATGAACTTAGAGTACTTTGTTAGATGAAATAAACCAAGTATACAAAGATAAAAATCTCATGATTTTACTCCAATGTGATAGAGAGTAAAACAGTGGTTACCAGGGGGTGAAGAAAGGAAGTAGGCAGAGAAAATGAGAGAGAATAGCCAATGGCTTGAATGTTATTTTTAGATAGGAACAAGTTCTGATATTCTATTGCACATTAGGGTAACTATACCTAATAGTAATGTATGCTTCAAATAGCTAGGAGAGGATTTTTTATATATTCACAGCAAAGGCATGATAAATGTTTGAGGTAATGGATAGTAATTACACTCTAATTTCATCATTATATAGATATGTATCAACATATTGCATTGTACCCTGTGAACATGTATGTATAATTGTGTGTCAATTAAAAAGAGATAAAAATGCTAAAGAAAGAAAAAGAAAAATATATGGCATAAAGTAGATGTTCAAACAACAGTGATCACTATTTACAACTACAATATTATCATAATTTTCATTATAATACATGCCTTCTATGAAACAGAAGCGATAACTCTTCCAATACAAATACATGACTGTTTTACCTAGAAATTTCCGTGGTTAATATTATGATTTTCATTAGATTGTGACACTATCCTCTACTTCAGTTCCTTGATACAACTTCTTTAAGACTTATTAGCTTTATTTTCCATGTTTTCAACAGCAGAAAGAGGGTATGGGGAACAATAGAAGTTGGCTATCTAAAATTAGAAGTCTAAATGAAGGAGAAATTGAAAATGGTATCTCTATTTACAGATCAAGTAATAATTTTATCTACCATGTGAAAAATCTAAATTGCACAAATGTTAGAATCTTACTGGGTATAAGAGTTAAAATCATTGCAAATGACATTTTTATTCCCTTTGAAAATCCTCCTGATATATTACATTTACTTATAAACGGTTACAGCTTCGTTTTCTGAGGCACTTCCATTTTTGCCTCCAATATTCATTCTATCAAGCAAGCTAGGTGGTAAGGGAAGAGCAGACAGATCAGAATATTCACACTGCAAGTAAGTTTTGTTTATGTGGGGCTCCTGATGCAAAATATTTTGATTTCCTTCTGTGTGCCCATTTCCTGTTCATAGGAAGTTAGGAATGGGAATGGATGTATAATATCGTTCTTCCATTGAATAAAAGTAGGAAGATATCATCAGCTCCTAGAAAATAATTTAGAGATACATGGACACTGTGGCAAAGCACAAAGCCAGGTAAAGCTCAGAATCTGCCAGACATCAACTGATTTCCTCATACTTCATGTCTTTGCATGTGTTATACTTTATTCTAGAAATTTAACTCCCGCATCCCACACCATACACACACACACACACACTACTATTCATCTTTCGCATTTCAAACATCACCATCTTCATTATTAAGCCTTTTCTAATCACATTCTATTTTTTTCTTTGCAATAGAGATCATTCATAGAGAGCTGCTTAGAGTAAATATCAGGTAGTATTTTCAATGTGCATTTGCCTTCCAGAGCAAAGGAGCACTATAGTAACAAGAGCAGAGCAGAGACTTTGTACTCACAAAGATCAAATGTTGAGATGAACAATTCGGGACATGCTCAATCGGACTTGCCCCAAATGGTGGAGTTAGAAACGTGCCAGGGAATTCCAATACAATCCCATCAAGGTGGCATGTACCAATGCCATCTCACTAGTCCAAGTAATCAATTTCAGCTCACAGTTGATCAAGTGATAGGTCTAAGAGTCAAAGGGATCACACAAACAAGACAAGTGTCTGCTAATACTAACTGATAGAATCAAAAAGGGAAAAAATGATCCAACATGGGAAGCGGGATACACAGCAGACTCATAGAATGGCAGATGTCCTAAATAGCACTCTGGCCTCAGAATCAGCCCTTAAAGCATTCAGATCTGACTAAAGGGCCCATGAGAGTATTTTAGGCATGGAAAGCCAAGACACTCTGGAGGTAAAAAAAAAAAAAAAAAAAAAAAAAAAAAAAAAAAAAAAAAAAAAAAAAAAAAAACCTAAATGAAAGATTTCTGCGAGTGAGATCCCAGTGGAAAGAATGGGTCCATCAAAGAAGGAGGTACCTTTCTCTGAAGGGAGGAGAGAACTTCCACTTTGACTATGACCCTATCGGAATAAGATCAAAGTCGGTGAACTCAAAAGGCTTCCATAGCCCTGGCAACTCATGACTAGAGCCTAGGGAGATTACTGACACCATAAACAAGAGTGTCAAATTGTTAAATCAACAACAGGAGTCTCTGTGTACTTATGTCTCATGTGGGATCTGTCCTTAATGTGTTGCCCAATGTGAAGTGATGATATAACTAGTACTGAAACAGTATTTTTACACTTTGTGTTTCTGTGTGGGTGCAAACTGATGAAATCTTTACTTAGTATATACTGAATCGATCTTCTGTATATAAAGATAATTGAAAATGAAAAAAAAAAACCCTGATGTTAAATTGGAAATTGCATAGAAAATTAATCAATTTTTAAAAAATATCATGTAGGATCTCTGTCTTTAATGTGCTGCACACTCTTATTTAATGCTATAACTAGTACTCCAACAGTATTTTTTCACTTTGTGTTGCTATGTGGGGGCAAACTGTTGAAATCTTTATGTAATATATACTAAACTGATCTTCTATATATAAAGAGAATTGAAAATGAATCTTGATGTGAATGGAAGGGGAGAGGGAGCGTTAAAGGGGAGGGTTGCAGGTGGGAGGGAAGTTATGGGGAGGGGGCGGGCAAGCCATTGTAATCCATAAGCTGTACTTTGGAAATTTATATTCATTAAATAAAAGTTAAAAAAAGAGAGTGAAGATTAATTTCTATTATTAAGATAACAAAATAAAATATTTTCTGGGGAAAATAATAAAACAATCACTTTTTGAAAACTAAAAAAAAAAAAAAAATCAAATGTTGAATCCAGACTTTCTCGCTAGCTAGTGAACTATGAATAAAGTACTGAATCGCTTTGAACCTTTGTTGGTAAAGTGTACATGACAAAAATCCACAAGGTTGATGGAGCAGATGAACTGAACTATAACAAAAAGCAGAATGGAGGCAGGAGGCTCTGACAGAAACTTGACATCCTACCAGGAATGTCAATAGGAGACAAACATGGCAAGGCATAGAGATAGTCATTTATATCTATGCATGCTGGACTGCAGCACAAATAATCATTTGAAATTTCTATACCTGGCATAGTGCTCTCTGGGAGATACTCAGGTCCAAAAGAGAACAAGACAGTACTTTTTGAAAAAGCCCAGTAGCTGTCACTGGCTGAGAGAACAGATTTGGAGAAGAGCAGAACATGTTCCAAAGTTCCACCATTACGTACAAGCCAACAACTTCCATTGGTCCATGAACTATCTGGACAAAATCCTAGCAGGATGAGTTCTTATATCAGAGAAATTAAAAGAAATATATGTAGATTAACCTCCATGAGTATTTTTATAATTGGAAAAAAATCTACATAATATAAACAATTTAACCACTTAAAATTGTAGAAGCCAGTGGCATCTAATACATGCACAATAATTTGAAACAACCATTACTAAAGTTCCAGAACATATTTGTCACCTCATAAGTAAGCCCCATATCCATTTGACATTCATATCCTATTCCATACCCATTCCTCACCACTTGGCAGCCAATAATCTGCTTTCTGTTTCTATGAATTTATCTATTTTGGATATTTCATATAAATGCAATTATAAAATGTTTACAGTCTTTTGAGTTTGACTTTTGTGTTGTTTTCAACCTTTGGCTATTGTAGATAGAATTGCTATGACTATTCATGTCCAAGTTTTTTTTTTTGAACACCTCTTTTTGATTGTTTTTGAAAATATACATAGGAGGGCCGGCGCCGCGGCTCACTAGGCTAATCCTCCGCCTTGCGGCGCCGGCACACCGGGTTCTAGTCCCGGTCGGGGCACCGATCCTGTCCCGGTTGCCCCTCTTCCAGGCCAGCTCTCTGCTGTGGCCTGGGAGTGCAGTGGAGGATGGCCCAAGTCCTTGGGTCCTGCACCCCATGGGAGACCAGGAGAAGCACCTGGCTCCTGCCATCGGATCAGCGCGGTGCGCCAGCCGCAGCGCGCTACCGCGGCGGCCATTGGAGGGTGAACCAACGGCAAAAAGGAAGACCTTTCTCTCTGTCTCTCTCTCACTGTCCACTCTGTCTGTCAAAAAAAAGAAAGAAAGAAAGAAAGAAAGAAAGAAAGAAAGAAAGAAAGAAAGAAAGAAAGAAAGAAAGAAAGAAAGAAAGAAAGAAAATATACATAGGAAAGGAATTACTTGGTCATATGGAATTCTACATTAACTTTCTAAGAACTACCAAATTGCTTTACATGATAGCTCTAGCTTATTCACATTACTATCAGCAGTGTCTGAGGTCAACCTCTTATTTAAAAGAATCCAAATATAAAGTACTTCACATTTTTTCTCATTTCATGACTATATTAATTTTCCCCAGAAACCTTTTATTTAAGGAATACAAACTTCATGTTTTTGATAAATACAACTATGGGAATATAATGATTATATTAACTTTTATGAGAAAGATACTATATTATCTTTTTGTTTGTTTGTTTGTTTCTTTTTTTTGTTTTTTACAGATAGACGCAAGGCTCCATGAGATATAACAACTTGCCAAAACACAGCTCTCTGTGGCTATAAAGCCTAGACTTTCAGCCACAACACTAGACCTCCTTTCCAGTTCTTGTGCTGTGACTATTTAGGCAGCTCTCGGAAAACATAAGAAGCCTTCAAATACACTCTTGGCACTATTTGCCTTCATCCCGCTCCAAACAACCTGTGTATCCTTTTAGATATCCTAATATTTTAAAGTGTTCTATGAACCTAGGTATTTTCATAGGTAATAGTATATTATTATAAGTTATTTATAATTATAATTTACATACTATAATATGTATCATATAATTTACATGTACATTATATACACAGAAAAATTTAGACCAAGAAGTGATAAGTAATTCATCCAGTCACAAAATTAGCAGCACAAAAGGATTTGCTGGAGTCAAGACTACCATTTTTCCCCAGAAAGATCTATGAGATATTAGGTGGTAATTTAATGAATTATCCAGTATTCAATGTCACCTTTGAATATCTTTAGAAAAAAACCTGGAAATCAGCTTTTAAAAGTACCTGTAGCAGCATAATCCTTTTACAAAGTAAATCTTATTAAAGGGAATTCTGCTTTTGACCAAATGATGTTATTGGGAATGGTTTTAACCTCTTGAAACAACTATAAAACTGAGCAAAACATAGGAAAAAGTCATTATCAGAGAGTGGAAAACAGACTGGAAAGGTCAGGGCCCCTGAGGGACAATAAACAAACAAGGTGACTCTACAGTTACCCAGTTTGTTGTTTCTAAACATAATTTCCAGATCACTGCACAAAGAGGTTAATCAAGATACATCTTGGGGATCCCCTGATTAGAGAAGTTGAATTTGAAGGTTTGGAATGCTAAAATTGCTAGAGGTCACCGAACTCCTTCTAATCTTCAGCTGAGTACTGATTAGTACATGGGTGTTTAGAACTAAGCAAGGAAGGGGAAAGAACAGGGACAGGAGCAAGCAGAAAAAAATCTGAGTTCACACAAAGCAGGAAATAGTTCCCATTACCAATTGTGAGGATTTATTTTGTGTGTCAACATTTATATTTGTGTTCTGGGAGACATTCACATTTAAACTGGCGAATTTGGGTAAAATATATTACTCTATATGACATGGGGGGGGGGGGGGGCGGGTATCCATACAATCAGTAGAAGGTCTGAAAGTTTTGGTAGCACTAGGGGGAAGAAATGCATGGCAAAGTTTTGTCTTCTTGTAGACTATCTAGCATGCAGAGTGTAGTGTCTTAAAACAGTGTATGACATTGCTGTATCAAAGTTGTAAAATTAAGCATTATTTATTGAAAACTATGTATTTTTTTTTGTAAAAACCTGATCACATAGAGAATATCAGTGGGTTGTGCTTGTGCTTCAGTCGAACCAGCTCCTTGACCACCCTCCTTGGTATGCAGTGTTAACGCTCAGGGTTGAAAATCATTCACTCCAATGTCTCTTTTGCAAGAGTTTTTCACAGAGGAATACATTTGTTCAAAAGACTCTTAATAAAATTGTGTGATCAATCTCCAAAAAAAAAAAAAAAAAAGAACAAAAAGATGAGAATTTTGTAATGGACTGCCTTCTGACTAGTGCTGCACCATGTAATCCCATTGGCCTGAACTGCAGATTTTGGACTAGCCAACCTCCATAAAATTACCTGAGCCAATTCCATGGAGGAAAATCTCTTTCTATAAATACACACATATCCTATTGGTTCTGTTTCTCTAAAGAACCCTGATGCACCAATATTGCCATGTTAAAATGTGTGTGTGTGTTTATATATCCTTCAGTGTATTACCTAAACTACTCGTGAACAGAGACAGAAAAATATGCATCTCTACTGTTTGCTCAGTGTTGCTTTTGTCTCTGGGTAGGTGGATTTCAGCACTTCCCCTGATCAGGAACCAGAATATTCTTAGTGTATCAGTTAGGGTTCTCCAGAGAAACAGAACAATAGGATATATGTTTTTCTTTCACTTAAAGGCAAGTAATTTTAAATATTGATCATATCTACAAAACACCATCAAGCGATACCTAGACTTGTGCTTGTCTAAAAATTTGAGAAATGCACATACACAATGTGTGTGTGTGCATAATTGTGTGTGTAGGGAGGGAAGGAGGGAGAGAGATTTTTATGAATTGGCACATAATGGAGACTGACAAGTATGAAGTACCTAAGAGCAGACCAGAAGGCCAGAAATTCAGGCAGAATTTCTATGTTAGCCTTGAAACAGAATTCCTTCTTTTCCAGAAACTTATAAGGCCTTCAACTGATTGGATGACATCAACCCAAATTATTGACAGTAATCACATTTACTTAAAGTCGGTTGATTTTAAATGTCAGTTATATCTGCAAAACGCCTTCATAGCAACACCTAGACTAGATGACCTAACAATTGGCACCATTATGTAGCCAACTTGACAAATGCATTTAACTACCACACTAAAACAAATTAGTTACTATTCCCAGACTTGCAGTTCTTCATCTGTCAAATAGGGATAATAAAAGATTTTAACTCACAAGATCATTATAAATCACTTAAAATTGATATTCTTTCTTTCATAGCCTTCAAATTATCTGTTGTGATGGCTAATTTTGTCTGCCTAATTGGGGGTATTTTAAATGAAATATTTACATTTATGAATTGTGAGTAAAGCGGATTCTCTCATGCAGTCTGCTGAATGTCTGACTTGAACAAAAAGACAAGCCTACCTAAGGAGGAGGAAATTCTCTAATAGACTGCTTTCAGATTTCATCTGTGCTGTTAGCTGTCCTGGGTTTCTCTCAGCCAGTTTTCAGATTGATCTGCACTATTGGCACTCCTGGGCCTCAAGGCCACTGGCCTTTGAGCTGGTTGATTTTCCAAACAGCTGGTACATAACCATATGAGCACCCATCCCTTAAAGCAAATCTCTGTCCATATATGTACACATCCTATGACTCTGGTTCCTTGGAGAATCCTGTCTGGTATACACACTCACTTGCAGTGTTCTCTGCTAATCCAAAAGATTTAGAGGGCAGGTGCCTATAGCTGAGATTTTTTAGTCCATACTTGTATATTCTTAGCACATAGCTGGTATTTAAGATTTTTTTAAATGATTAAAGTCATACCACCACCATCAGTCTAAACCCTTCTTAGTGTGGGAAAAATGAATTCATTTAATTCTCTCACTCCATGACTGAATTACATATTGTATATCCCTAAAACTTTGCTTTTCCAGGTGAACACTCCAATATTGTTTGGTTTCTCACATGTAAAATCCTTTGACATTCTAATCACCTTTTATTGAGCCTTATCAAGTTGTAACATCCTAGGTAACATTGGAACAGTACAGAAATCACAATTCAGTTACAAAGAATTGAGATATTATTTTTGCATCAAATTCTTTACTAAAAATTTATTAATATAAATAGAAGATATTTTATGCATTCCATAGGTACAGTTAGAAGAAGACAACCACATTTCCTGTACTCCTCTGCTTACCCAGCTCTCTCCCTCCCTCCCCATCTTTATCAATTTTTGCAAAGACATAATCTTTTTTCCCATATTTACAATTTAATGTGACAAATTTAAAATGAGGGTCTCATTATGAAATTTCTGCCTTTTTACTGGAAGTAACTACCATTGTCAATAGTAGGCAGGTTCTTAATTAATCCTTGCAGTTATTTGATTTTTGTAGGAAGCTTTTATTTAATGAATACAAATTTTATAGGTACACCTTTAGGAATATAGCTGTTCTTTGCTCCATATCCACCCTTCCCCCAACTACCATCCCATCTCTTACTCCCTTTCCCATCCAATTCCTCATTTTTAATTATCTTTATATAAAGAACACTAACCCTACACTAAGTAAAGATTTCAACAGTTTGCACTCACACAGATGCACAAAGTATAAAGTACTGTTTGAGGACAAGTTTTACCATTAATTCTCATAGTACAAATCATTAAGGACAGAGGTCCCTATATGGGGAAGTAAGTACCCAGTGACTCCTGTTGTTGATTTAACAATTGACACTCTTATTTATGACATTAATGATCACCCAAGGCTCTTGTCATGAGCTGCCAAGGCTATGGATGCCTTTTGAGTCCACAAAGTCTGTCAGTATTTAGACAGGGCCATAAGCAAAGTGGAAGTTCTCTCCTCCCTCAGAGAAAAGTACTTCCTTCTTTGATGGCCCCTTCTTTCCACTGGGATCTCACTCACAGAGACCCTTCATGTAGATCATTTTTTTGCCACAGTTTCTTGGCTTTCCATCCTGAAATGCTCTCATGGGCTCTTCAGCCAGATCTGAATGCCTTAAGGGCTGATTCTGAGGTCAGTGTTGTTTAGGGTATTTGTCATTCTATGAGGCTGCTGTGTGCTCTGCTTCCCATGAGATATTATTTTCTGGTAATTATCATTGTTCAGGCAAAGCCAGCATCTCTTCATGTGTCACATGTGTGTGTATACCTCTGTTGTAACCCTGATAGTGTTTTCAGATCTCCAAAAGCAAAATGAACACCGAATGCTCCTTATGTAAGAATAAGAATTCTTTCTGCTGATACAAACTGATTAAAAATATAATGGTGGGGGGTGGCACTATGGCACAACGGGTTAACACCCTGGCCTGAAGGGCCGGCATCCCATATGGGCACCAGTTCAAGACCTGGCTGCTCCACTTCCAATTCAGCTCTCTGTTATGGCCTGGGAAAGCAGTGGAGGATGGCCCAAGTCCTTGGGCCCCCGCACTCACATGGGAGACCCAGAAGAAGCTCCTGGCTCCTGGCTTTGGACTGGCACAGCTCCAGTCATTGCGGCCCAAGTGGGGAGTGAACCATCCGATGGAAGACCTCTCTTTCTCTCTGCCCCTCCTTCTCTCTGTGTAACTCTGACCTTCAAATAAATAAATAAATCTTTGAAAAAAATAAAATAAAAAAATAAAAACATAATGGGAATCTGCTGAAATTTATTATATGAAGCAAATGTATAATATCATAAGAGAAGAAAACGTTCTTGTTCAGAACCTAGATTGTTAATATATAAGTGGCAATCCCTACTTAGAATACAACACATAAAGTCCATAGTATTAATGGGTCGGTTTTAATTAATGAGTAAGCAACATTTTCCCATTTTGAGCATGTACTATGTGTCCTGAAATCTCATGATCTATTCTAAAATCACAATGTAGATTTTTAAATCTTAGCTAAAACATAAATGAGCATAAAGAAGTCTATATAGTATATTCCAATCTCTCCTGTTAACTCCTTACTTGAATACCAATCTGGGGCTTAGTTTTTATCTACATTATGTCATTTACTGTCATGACTTAGATAATAAAACAAAACTTTCTTAGCAGGGCATTTAAAATTAATGTTTCACATTTTCTTTTCAAACTTCTCCCCAATGAAATCTCTTAATCCTTTCATGTTGCTCATACCATCCCATCACTTACCTTAACTGATTTTCTTTTCCCCCTGCATCTTAACAGTGTTTGTTGAACTTCAACTCGTCCTTTGAAGCCTAGTTCATTATTTTGTAGTCACAATAAAATTCTTTCAGTTCCTACATTGAAAATTCAGTACTAATGTCCATAGAACTCTGTGTTTTTCTCAGCACTATCCTTTCATTCTGTCTTATACTATAGTTGTTTAGATATTTAGATGTTTGGGGATGGAGGACTCCTTATAGACAAATATTCTTTATTTTTCTATCACCTAACTGATAGCCTGGCATGCAGTTTGTATTCAACAGATACCTGACACATTAAGTTGAAATGATTTCTCTGTTGGAGTAACTCAGAACACTGTCTCAAATAATTCAAAATGAAAATTTAAAGCACACTGGGTAATGTAGCCTAAGTTAACAGATAGGCAGAAGACAGAAGAGGAAGCTCAGGTTTCACTGATAAAATTCTAGAAAATGGCCATAATATTAGAAGCAAGAAAGACAGGAAGGAGTATTCTTAATGATACAGAGAGGAAGGAAAAAAGTTCGAGAGTGGATTAACACAAACATAGAAGAAGAAAGTAAGTAGTTAACCCTGAAGGCAAAAATGAGGGCCACAGTACAAAACAGGTCAAAATAAACTATTCTGACTTTATGCTAAAAGATAAGAAAACATGAACCCCAAAGAATATATTTAAATATTGTCTTTTAAGATGTTTCAAAAAACAAGGAAACAGGATGGAAGCTAATGTTTGTTGAGCATTATCATTATCATGTTCTGTAAACTTTGCCAAGTATTTTAATTAGATTGTCGAATTCATTCCTGACATTTCAATAATGTAGTTATTATTGTCTGTGTTTTATTGTAAAATTCATGTTTTGAAAAGATGTATAATTAGTCAAAGTTCTAAGCACTAAAAATTGACAAATCTGGGAGTATACTCAGGGTCAGACACAAAAAAGAATATATATATATATATATATACATATATATTTAAATATTTATTTGTATTTATTTGAAAGACAGAGTTACAGACAGAGGTAGAGACATACAGAGAGGTCTTCCATACACTGGTTCAGTGCCCAGATGGCCGCAATGGCCGAAGCCAAGCTGATCTGAAGCCAGGAGCCAGGAGCTTCTTCCGGATCTCCCACGTGGGTGCAGGGACCCAAGGACTTGGGGCCATCTTCTACTGCTTTCCCAGGCCATAGTAGAGAGCTGGATCAGAAGAGGAGCAGCGGGACTAGAACTGGCATCCATATGGGATGCCAGTGCTTCAGGCCAGAGCTTTAACCCGCTGTACCACAGTGCCGGCCCCAAAGAATATATTTTTATGGAAGGAGAAAATACTCCAGGGCTATTTGTTTTCATAGGTAAATTCCAGATGTTAGAGTAGCTGTTCCTGAAATTTCTCTGAAATTTGCATCAATTCAAGTTGTATTTCAAACTGAATAGTATGGTTTCGTATTCAGATTATAAATATTCTTCTTAAAAATAAAAATATGATGACAAATACTACCAAATGCTGAGCATTACTATGAATCTGGCACTATGTTGATCCATTAAGACATGTTATTTAGTCCTTGGGCCCTTCACCCGCATGGGAGACCAGGAGAAGCACCTGGCTCCTGGATTCAGATCATCACGGTGCGCTGGCTGCAGCAGCCATTGTGGGGTGAACCAAAGGAAAAGGAAGATCTTTCTCTTTGTTTCTCTCTCTCACTGTCCACTCTGCCTCTAAAAATAAATAAATAAATAATATAGGCCAGTGCTGCAGCTCAATAGGCTAATTCTCCACCTGCGACGCTGGCACCCCAGGTTCTAGTCCCAATCAGGGTGCCAGATTCTGTCCCGGTTTCTCCTCTTCCAGTCCAGCTCTCTGCTCTGGCCCGGGAGTGCAGTGGAGGATGGCCCAAGTCCTTGGGCCCTGCACCCACATGAGATACCAGGAGAAGCACCTGGCTCCTGGCTTCGGATCAGCATGGTGCGCCGGCCGCAGCACACCGGCCGTGGCAGCCATTGGGGGGTGAAGCAATGGAAAAGGAAGTTCTTTCTCTCTGTCTCTCTCTCTCACTGTCCACTTCTGACTGTCAAAAAATAAATTAAATTAATTAAATTAAAAATAATTTAAAAATAATTTTGCTACATCTCAATATTTTCTTTGAGTAGAAATGGGCCTCGGTCAAATGGACAGTTTCCCTGATAAATTAATATTCCATTCCTCCCAAGAAGTTTTACGTTTCACACAGGTGTTGTTCCATTTTTTCTCCAGCAAATATTTCCTGAGCTCAGATGTTGCTTCTGTACTTGAGTCAGGAGTCGTATACTGTCAGTATCTCTAATGTCACAACCTGTTAGGTAAAGGCCCTAAGACAGTTGCTCAGAGTCAGGAATGTTTGATGCTTTCTTCACAATCATATTTCACTAAGTCAGCTCCAGAGCATAGCCTATACCATTAATATTCATAACCTCCCTGCTTAAGACATGCTTCTGGACTTTCTCCACCTTTGTCCGTCTCAAAAACCCC
Source organism: Lepus europaeus (assembly GCF_033115175.1). NCBI lineage: Eukaryota > Metazoa > Chordata > Mammalia > Lagomorpha > Leporidae > Lepus > Lepus europaeus. Next base: position 40,928,229 of record NC_084831.1, read on the forward strand.
TCATTTAGGTTTCACCTCACCCCGGTGAGAATGGCTCACATTCAGAAATCTACCAACAATAGATGTTGGAGAGGATGTGGGGAAAAAGGGACACTAGCCCACTGTTGGTGGGAATGCAAACTGGTAAAGCCACTATGGAAGTCAGTCTGGAGATTCCTCAGAAACCTGAACATAACCCTACCATACAACCCAGCCATCCCACTCCTTGGAATTTACCCAAAGGAAATTAAATTGGCAAATAAAAAAGCCATCTGCACATTAATGTTTATTGCAGCTCAATTCACAATAGCTAAGACCTGGAACCAACCCAAATGCACATCAACAGTAGACTGGATAAAGAAATTATGGAACATGTACTCTATAGAATACTATACAGCAGTCAAAAACAATGAAATCCGGTCATTTACAACAAGATGGAGGAATCTGGAAAACATCATGCTGAGTGAAATAAGCCAGTCCCAAAGAGACAAATATCATTTGTTTTCCCTGATCGGCGACAACTGAGCACCAAAAGGGAAACCTGTTAAGTGAAATGGACACTATAAGAAACAATGACCTGATCAGCTTTTGTCCTGACTCTAGATGCACAATGTAATACTTTATCCTTTTTAGTATTTGTTGTTGTTGTTGTTGTTGTTCTAGTACTGGTGGTTGAACACTGTAATTAACACACAATTATTCTTAGGTGTTTAAATTTTAACTGAAAAGTGATCCCTGTTAAATTTCAGAGTGGAAAAAGAGAGGGAGGAGATGTACAATTTGGGACATGCTCAATCGGACTTGCCCCAAATGGTGGAGTTAGAAATGTGCCAGGGGATTCCAATACAATCCCATCAAGGTGGCATGTACCAATGCCATCTCACTAGTCCAAGTGATCAATTTCAGTTCACATTCGATGGCTCTGATAGGTCTAAGAGTCAAAGGGATCACACAAACGAGACTAGTGTCTGCTAATACTAACTGATAGAATCAAAAAGGGAGAGAAGGATCCAACATGGGAAGAGGGATACACAGCAGACTCATAGAATGGCAGATGTCCTAAACAACACTCTGGCCTCAGAATCAGCCCTTAAGGCATTCGGATCTGGCTGAAGAGCCCATGAGAGTATTGTAGGCATGGAAAGCCAAGATACCATGGAAAAGTAAAAAAAGAAGAAGACCTAAATGAAAGATCTCTGTTAGTGAGATCCCAGTGGAAAGGATGGGGCCATCAAAGTAGGAGGTACCTTTCTCTGAAGGGAGGAGAGAACTTCCACTTTCACTATGACCCTAGTGGAATAAGACCAAAGTCAACGAACTCTAAAGGCTTCCATAGCCCTGGCAACTCATGACTAGAGCCTAGGGAGATTACTGACGCCATGAACAGGAGTGTCAAATTGTTAAGTCAGCAACAGGAGTCACTGTGTACTTACATCCCATGTGGGTTCTGTCCTTAATGTGTTGTCTAATGTGCAGTGATGCTATAACTAGTACTGAAACAGTATTTTTACACTTTGTGTTTCTGTGTGGGTACAAACTGATGAGATCTTTACTAATTATATACTCAATCAATCTTCTGTATATAAAGATAATTGGAAATGAAAAAAAAAACTGGTGTTAAATTGAAAATGGCATAGAAAATTAATTAATTTAAAAAAATATTATGTAGGATCTCTGTCTTTAATGTGCTGTACACTGTTATTTAATGCTATAACTAGTACTCCAACTGTATTTTTTTCACTTTGTGTTGCTATATGGGGGCAAACTGTTGAAATCTTTACCTAATTTATACTAAACTGATCTTCTGTATATAAAGAGAATTGAAAATGAATCTTGATGTGAATGGAAGGGGAGAGGGAGCGTTAAAGGGGAGGGTTGCAGGTGGGAGGGAAGTTATGGGAGGGGGGAAGCCATTGTAATCCATAAGCTGTACTTTGGAAATTTATATTCATTAAACAAAAGTTTAATAATTTAAAAAAAAACCTCTCATTTAGTACTCAGTAAACAATCCCTAGTAATCACTCTGCCAATGCACTAGGGAGCATGTAACTATAATAAGGAACATAAGACTGAATCAAGTAGATTCCCCTGCCTTCAAAGAATTTAGTCAAGGAGGAACAATCCTTGATCCTTCTATCCTTCTTTTCTCTTTAACCTTTAATTTCTTTCTTTCTTTCTTTTTTTTTTGAAAGGCAGAGTTAGAGAGAGAGAGACAGAGAGAAAGGTCTTCCTTTTCTGTTGGTTCATCCCCCAAATGGCCTCTACCATATCTACTAACATATCTGAGCAATGTTTGGTTTCTACATTGGAACTTATAGGCCAGGAATATTATTTATTATTTTTAGATGAAGACATTAGGGTAAAATAGATTATGAGATGGAAGATAAATTAAGTTCCAAAGTCAGAAAGAAAATAAGTGGCCAAGCTAATAGTTCAACCCTTGTCTGCTCAACATAAAATCTCTCCATTATACTACCACTACCATTTTCCTTATTTAAGGTTTTCGTCATGGATATAATATATTAATGGGCACAACTTGTATAATCATGTAAGGCCTCACACTCAGAAGGTCCCTTTACTTCTTTTAATATTGTGAAATTCCTAATAATTTTTAGCAAGGGATTCTGCATTCTTATTTCGCATTGCCCCCCCCCCTTGAAAATTGTGCAACCAGTTCTTAATCTTGGGTGATGTTATGATTTTTCAGTTGCCTGCCTCTCAGTCCCTCCCTCTCTTCCTTCTTTCTTTGTTCAAGTATTTCTTAAGCCATACTATTTTGTAGGCAGTAATAACTCAGATAAACATGGATGTTGCTCCCAAAATGCATACAATTAAAAAGAATAAAATAAATTATTATAATTAGGTATAATAAATATTGTTAGAAGGAAATAGAATGTTAGGGTCATTATTATGTGCATTGTCATTATTCTTGTAGAGAGTGCGATTTAAGCTGAGATTTGAAAGATTAAAGACTTTACCCAGAGTTTTCTAAAATGAAGATTCAGTATATAGACTAACTACATCGAGAATTTGTTATAGCAGAGACCAAGTCACTTTTTACCATCATTGCATACTGAGGCTTCCCTATAGTGACAGTTACATGGACTGAGGCAAATATTTGTTGAATAAATGAATGAATGAACAGCAAACAGCAATTACTTAGCAGTGAAAATGTGTTACGACATTTCATATGTTTGCTTTTCATAGTAACTCTATTATTATCTTAATTTTACAGCTGATGAGACAGAATCACAGATAAGTTAAAAATTTTTTAAGGTCAGTATATAAATATAAATAGTATGGCCAGGATTATAAAAGGTTAGTGTCTACATATATTAAATTCAGGCAGTTTGGCCACAAATTCATTATTGTGAATCAACAACTGTAATACCAAGAATGAATATAAAGGGCAAATGATGAGAAAGGAAGGCAGAGACAGAGTAATCAGAAAGGAAAATAAGCATCTCAACAGGTATAGTATGGGGAGAAAAGTGGAAGGAACTGAAGGAATTTTCTTATAGCTTAAACAAAGGAAGGTGAATAAGAGCCAGCCAGGTTACAGAGAACACTGTAAGGAGTTTGGGTTTTTGTTTCAGGACCATGGGAAACCAAGTCAAGTCAACATAGTTTAGTGGAATACTCCTGGAAAAAATGTCTAGAGATAATGGATTATCTGCTTTCCATGTGAGGCTCTTAGCAAATTCTTATCCCTAAATGTTTTAGACCAGTATTCTTTTTTTAATTTTAAAAAGGATTTATTTAATTTATTTGAAAGACAGAGTTACAGAGAGAAGTAGAGACAGAGACACAGGTCTTCCATCCACTGGTTCACTCCCCAGATGGTTTCAACAGCCAGAGCTGTGCTGATCCAAAGCCAGGAGCCAGGAGCTTCTTCCAGTGCAGGGGCCCAAGGACTTGGGCCATCTTCTACTGCTTTCCCAGGCCATAGTAGAGAGCTGGATCAGAAGAGGAGCAGCCAGGACTAGCACCAGCGCCCATGTGAGATGCTGGCACTTCAGACCAGGGCTTTAACCTACAGTGGCACAGCACCAGCACCTAGACCAGTATTATCCTCTCCATACTCCTATCACAGATCTTGCCACAGATGATATGGATATGCAAATTGAAAATAAGATTATTGACTAAATTTTTTAAGGCTTTTAAAAGTTGTATTAATTATCTAGAACTTAAGAAATGTGTACTTTACTTATTTTAAAATTAAAACCTTCTATTTATTACTTGGGCATCATGTAGACAGGCTGATTCACACAGGCTATGAGCTTAATTAATGCTTGTGAAATAAATGAATAGCGGAAACAGAATCATTCATGTTCATATCTTCATTTACTGAAATGACACCCATCTGTTTCTATTGTTTTTATTTAAAAATATAGCTCAGTGTGCTCATTGAGCTATCTTTAAAATTTTGTAGAGAAAAATGTAAACCTTCATTTGGTACCACTCTGCAACCCAGCAGTAATTCTGAGGAGCCTAATGAGGAGCAATTGCTCTTCCTACCTGTGAGGAGCTTACATACACTGTACAGTCAACAAGTACGCTCAAGCCTCATACTGCTCTTATTTCTTCCTCCATGAATTCACAAGTTACCCTCATCCTTCCTTTTGGCACTCATTTTTCCCTTTCTTTCTGTATGCTGTCCTGTTGTAGTAGGAAAACATTTTTAGATTCAGAGTTCTGACTATACTACTTTATGTTAGGCAAGTTATTGAAACTTACTGTGTGTTGTTTCTTTTTCTATAAAATGAAGATAATATAAATTAAAATAATAGTATCATGTATCATATTCAGTTGTAAGGGTTATGAACAAGTATATGAGGAAAGTGCCTTTACATGCAATAGTTGTATAGAATGTTTGTTGTAATTATTTCTTGTATAATATAATTCTTTTGATCATATATTAAATCTATACCTTTAAATTTCATTACACCTGTTGGTTATTTTTTAGTTGCTCCTAAAACAACTGAACTTTCTGGTAGAGTGACCTCTCTGCTTGTTTCTTGATTCCCTGATTTTGTTAACAGTCTTTTTTGGAAATTACTGTCCCTCTCATACTCATTGAGTTGCCCCTCTTCCCAGCTCTCTGCTATGGCCCGGGAGTGCAGTGGAGGATGGCCCAAGTGCTTGGGCCCTGCACCCGCATGGGAGACCAGGAGAAGCACCTGGCTCCTGGCTTCGGATCAGCGAGATGCACCGACTGCAGCAGCCATTGGAGAGTGAACCAACGGCAAAAAGGAAGACCTTTCTCTCTGTCTCTCTCTCTCATTATCCACTATGCCTGTCAAAAAAAAATTATCTTTTTAGTATGTTTGTGTAGTGTTCCAGGTCACTTATGGAAGTTAGAGATTCAGTCTCTGTAGAACTAAGTACAGGTATGCATACTGTCTATCATAAAATATTTTCATTCTTTTAACTCAGTATTTCTCACCAATAATGCAATCCAATCCATGTGCAAGGATCATCTGATCTTCTCCATTTATTGCCCTATGGGATTTAGGGATTGGGGAATGAGCGCAAAAGTTGATATTCTAACTTCTTTTACTGCCATGAGCCCATTGTCTGTGACCCAGGAGCCTTGTGTCTTCTGCCATTGTCCATGAAATGATGACAGGGTGTTTTGTTAGCTTGCATTTGAATTAAATGTCAAGCCCTTCACCATTCTTAACAGTTTGAGAGCAAAGGAACATATACTTAAAGTCAGATAGTCATAGGTTTAAATCTTTACTTTGTTACCAGAAATAAGTTATGTAACATTTCTGAAAGTAACTTTTTCACTAGTAATGTATAGAGATAATAATATCAAACTCACCAAATTGCTAGGAAAACTAAAAGATATTATTTGAATACTACCAGAGCAGAGCTTAGAAGACATACAGTAGATAATTGCTGTATTGATTTTTAACTTAAAATTTAGTGTCACTATGATTTCTAGACAGTTTATCTACTTTATCCCTATTTTTCCTGATATAGAGAAAGTAGCTGTTAAGATGAAACTTAACTAGTTTTTGTCTCTTCCCAAAAACAGATTATTTTTTTATTCCTCCTCTACTACACCTACCCCTAAAATACTTTCTTTAAAGAAAAGGTCAGTCCAAAGTATATTCATGAGTTTGCTTCTCTGAGTCAGATTCGGAGTATGTAGAGATAATGTGGTTTACTTCTTACTTATTCTCAAATAAGGATTCAGGGAACATTTATTGAACACTTACAATGTGTCAGATACCATTCTAATTGCTGGATAAATAGCAGGAACAACATGGGTAAGGTGAATGCTCTCAAGGGATTTATATTTTATCATGATAGTCAAAAATCCAATGTGGTCAAATATGATGAATATAAATAAAGATCTCTGGAAATGCTTAACTTTGTAACCAAGCCCTTAGGATTTCTGTAGAAACAGCCACTAAATAGTTCTTCAAGAGTGAGGAAGAATTAGCCATATTAAAATGGATTGTCAAGTCAGAATTTCAGCTGAAAACAGCATACCCAAGAACGTAACTGAAGATAACTTAATGAAGAGACTATTTATAAGGATTTGTACAGGTTTAAGAGAACCATCTGGGGTGTTTGGGCACACAGTAACCGACAACAGCAATGCTATTCCCATTCCCAAAGGCTGTAGGGGTTGGTGTGTGGTTATAGTGATGCCCACATCAATGTGGGACTGACTGGTCAAGTCTTGGTTATTCTGCTTCCAATCCAGCTTTCCACTTAATGTGCACCATGGGATGCAGCAGATGGTGGCTCTGGGCTCTCTCTCAGTTGTCTCTCTCTCTCCATCTCTCCCACCCCCCTCTGTGTGTGTGTGTGTGTGTGTGTTTCTGCCTTTAAAATTCAAAAATTGGAAAACAAAACCTAAATCCTGCAACAGCTATAACTAGGAACTCTTATACAACCATTGTAAGGGAGAAAGAACTGAATAAATACCCTGTCTTCTCTTAGTCTTTTCTCTAATTTCCTGTCAGTGCTTTCCATTAGCTGAACCCAGCTACAGAGAGAGAACAGTGTTCTCACATAAGGTATACCCCAAGTCTCCTAAGACACAAGCAGGCTGAGAAGAATAGAAGACAGGTTTGGGAGGGCAAACAGAATAACTGGCATGAAAATGGGATAATGGTATGACAGACAGAGATGACAACACCAATGGTGGACACAGGAGTACTGAATGGTGCTGTGCCTGGAGCTACACCAAGAAGGGGTCTCCAGAGGTAGATGGACTAGGAATCTAAAAGATTTTAAATGCCATGCTGAGAAGCTTAAACTTTCTATTAAAATATGTATGGAGGCATAACTGCAGGAATCAAGGAAATAACACAGAATTGTTTTAGAAATTTTCTGGGGAGAGAGAGCAGATTCTTTGGAGAAATGTTTCTGTTCCTGGATAGGCTAAGGGCATGGGCTAAGGAGAGGGGCAATGTCATTAGAAATAAAGGAGTCAGACTATGTCTGGAAAAGCCCTTGTATAAAACAGCCTCAATGAGGGACATTCTTTCTTTTCTTGAAATGTAAATGGAATCTTTTGTCAAGCTGGGCAGAGCTGGCCTTGAAGCTACCTTTCTTCTGATAATCACTTTCCTGGGAAGAAATGATGAATTGTGCTTTGTCCATATTCCTTCAAAGATTGCTTTTGTAACCTTCCCTTAAACACACTCCCAAGAGCTGCCTCTCTCATTAAGCTGAGGCCATTTTCCTGCTTCAGTTTAGCTGGAAATGTCCAAAAAGGAAATGTAGTTCTATTTTCTTCCTGTCCTAAGAGTCATTATGTATTAATAGAATATATACATGTAGATAAGTTTTGGGTTCCTTTATCCTACAGGAAAGCATCAAAGGGCACTATGACTTTTAAGTCAGTCCTTCAAGGTAGGCAAAGTTGGCCTTTAAAAAAATCATCACTTCTCAGATATCATGTCTCACAAGAAGTTTTATTCACTTCTCCAGTCAACAGGCAGTAGTGCCTTGGGAAAACACAAATGGCACTTTCTATAACTGAATATGCAGGACACCATGAATTGCATTCTGGAATCATGGTAGAAGATATTGGTACCTTTTCTCATGTGCTTCTACCCACAGACATGCTTCTTAGAAACAGGTATCATGTCTAGATCATATCATTATTTTCACACGCCTTAGCCATCATCAATTCTTCAGAAACTGTTTTACAAATGAGTAGTACCTTTCTGAGTCAAGGATATAGGTTATGCAAAGGTCCAGAGGCATAAGAAAGCACAGTCCACATAAGAAAATTCAAGTAGTTTGATATCATTGAATAAGATGACATTCTTATGGGAAGGAAGAAAGGCTGGACAAAGATAAAACAACAGAAATAAGAATAGAATTGCCTTTGACATAAAATTCCACCAAGAAGATTAAACTCAATTTTATAATTATTGGAAAATTGTTGTAGAGATTTAAGTACAGATACAACATAGTCAAAGATTAGAATTCTGACTGTAGTGTAAAGAATGAAATGGAAGACTGATGTTTAAGTAGGAGATCATTGTAATAGTCTGCTTTGTGCCAGTGACAGCAAAGATAGAACTGAGTGTTTAAGGAATGAGCAATATATAGGATATGTAGTAGGCAGGATATGGTGGTGTTAAGAAATAAATTATAGGCCGGCGCCATCGCTCACTAGGCTAATCCTCTGCCTGTGGCACCGGCACCCCGGGTTCTAGTCCCGGTCGGGGCACCGGATTCTGTCCCAGTTGCTCTTCTTCCAGTCCCACTCTCTGCTGTGCCTCAGGAGTACAGTAGAGGATGGTCCAAGTGCTTGGGCCCTAAACCCGCATGGGAGACCAGGAGGAAGCACCTGGCTCCTGGCTTCGGATTGGTGCAGAGTGCTGGCCGTAGTGGCCATTTGAGCAATGAACCAACGGAAGGAAGACCTTTCTCTCTATCTCTCACTCTCACTGTCTAACTCTGCCTGTCAAAAAATAATAAAAAAAATTACTGAAATAATTAAAGACACAAATAAATGCATAGTCTGTGTTCATGAATTGAAAACATTAATATTATTTAATGTCTATGCTATGCATAGCAATCAACATTCAGTATGATCCCTAGGAAAACCTTAATGGCTTTTTTTTTTCAGAAATAGAAAAAATTTTAAAACTTATATGAACTCTTGATGGACTCTGAATAGATAAAGCAATCATAAGTGTGAGGGGAAGCAGAATTAGGATATTTCTTGATTTCAAAATATATTACAAAGCTACAATAATCCAAAGAGTATGGCATTAGCCTAGAGTCAGACATTCAGGCAATGGAACAGAAAAGCACAGAAATAATCTCTCTTTTTTTTTAAATTTTTTTTTTATTTTTGACAGGCGGAGTGGACAGTGAGAGAGAGACAGAGAGAAAGGTCTTCCTTTTGGCCGTTGGTTCACCCTCCAATGGCCGCCGCGGTAGCGCGCTGCAGCCGGCGCACCGCGCTGATCCGATGGCAAGATCCAGGTGCTTCTCCTGGTCTCCCATGGGGTGCAAGGCCCAAGCACTTGGGCCATCCTCCACTGCACTCCCTAGCCACAGCAGAGAGCTGGCCTGGAAGAGGGGCAACCGGGACAGGATCAGTGCCCCGACCGGGACTAGAACCCGGTGTGCCGGCGCCGCAAGGCAGAGGATTAGCCTGTTGAGCCACGGCGCCGGCCGAATAATCTCTCTTACGCACGACTGACTGATCTTTCACAACTGTCAAGGCTGCACAATGGAAAATGGAATATTTTTTCCATAACCAGTATTGAGAAAACTATATATCTGCATATAGTAGAATGAAGATATACCTGTATCTAGCACCATATACAAAATGTAACTCAAATAAATTAAGGACCTAAACATAAGACCTAAAACTACAAAACTGCTTTTAGAAAATACTGGGGAGTGAGCTTTGTGATTTTGGGTTTGTCAATGGTTTCTTGGATATGACACCAAACAGATACAAAAATAGATAAATAGAACTATATCAAACTTAAAAACTTCTGCACAGAAAAGGAAACAATCAAAAGAGTGAAAAGGCAGTTTAAATATTTCCAAACAATCTGATAAGGGGTTAAAAGCCAGAATATAAGAACTCCTACAACACAATAACAAAAATGGCAACCCGAACAGACATTTTTGACAAGGAGATAATACAAATAGCTAACAAACATGAAAGGATGCACAACATCACTATTAAAAAACATAAATGAAAACCTCAATGTGATATTGCCACTTTTCCCTTAAGGTAGCCACTAAATAAACAAACAAAACTCAGAAAATAATAAGCATTGGCAAGGATATGAAGAAATTAAAACTTTTGTAAATGTTGATGGGAATATAAAATGGCATAGCTTCTGTGGAAAATATTTTGGTTCTTCAAAAATTAAAAATAGAGTTATTATTTTTAGCAATTGTATTTCTGGGTAGATATCCAAAAGAATTTAAGACAAGATCTCAAAGAGATAGTTGTACAATCACGTTCACTGCAGCATTACTCACAACAAGCAATACATGAAAATACCTTACATGTCCACTCACAGACAATGAAGTTTCCAAATGGAGGCACAGACATGGAATACTATCTGGACTTTAAAAAACAAGGGAATTCTGTAAGTCAATATTTGGATGAACCTGGAAGGCATTACACTAAATAAAATAAGTCAGTTACAAAAAGACAAATACTACATGATTCCACTTACTAAGTCATATAATGTAGGCAAGTTCTTAGAAAGTAGAATAGTAGTTTTTAGGGACATGGAGAAGTAGCAAAAGTTCAAGAAGTATATAGTTTCAGTTGTTAGAGATGAAAAAGTTGTAGAGATCTCTTGTACAACAATGAGCCTGTAGTCAATACTGATGTACTGCACATTTAAATCGTACAAATGGGACCGGCATTGTGGTGCATGGTTTAAGACACCGTGAAGTTGGCATCACATACCAGAGTGTCAGTGAGTCACAGATACTCCCACTTCTGATACAGCTTCTTGCTTAGGCATAAGAGAAGGAAGTGAAGATGGAGATGGCTCAAGTCCTTGAGTCCCTGCCACCCATGAGGGTGACCAAGGAGTTCCTTGTTTGTGAGTACCTGAATATTATGGACATTTGCAGAATGAACCAGCAATGGAGGGTTTTTCCCTTTGTGTTGCTCTGTCTTTCAAATAAATCAATCTTTTAAAAATGGTTAAGATAATAAATTTCATGTTATATGTTCTCTTCACAATTTTATAAAAGCATCATAATACCAATTTACCTAATGGATAACTAAAATCACATGTTCCTTTTCATACCAGAGACATTACAAAATGCCTAATATGTATCTAGGAGAGTTCCTTTTATTTATTGCAAAATATTTACTTTATAATATATTACTAAATGGAAATAAAATAAAACACATTAAAATTTTTATGAGAATTTTCAGTTAGCTTCTTTATTGTGCTTTTGCTATAGTTTTTTTTTATTTAGTAAATATAAATTTCCAAAGTACACTCTATAGACCACAATGCCCTTCCCACCCCGAAAATTTCCCTCCCACTCACACCCCTCCCATCTCCAGCTCCCTCTCCCATTCCATTCACATCAAGATTCACTTTCAATTATCTTTATATACTGAAGATCGATTTAGTATATATTAAGTAAAGATTGCATCAGTTTGCACCTACACAGAAACACAAAGTGTAAAATACTGTTTCAGTACTAGTTATAGCATCACTTCACATTGGACAACACATTAAGGACAGATCCCACATGGGATGTAAGTACACAGTGACTCCTGTTGCTGACTTAACAAATAGACACTCCTGTTCATGGCGTCAGTAATCTCCCTAGGCTCTAGTCATGAGTTGCCGAGGCTATGGAAGCCTTTAGGGTTCGCTGACTTCAATCTTATTCCGCTAGGGTCATAGTCAAAGTGGAAGTTCTCTCCTCCCTTCAAAGAAAGGTACCTCCTTCTTTGATGGCCCCATTCTTTCTACTGGGATCTCTCTCATAGAGATCGTTCATTTAGGTACTCTTTTTTTTTTTTTTTTTTTTTGTTGTTCCTGCCAGAGTGTCTGGACTTTCCATGCCTAAAATACTCTCATGGGCTCTTCAGCCAGATCTGAATGCCTTAAGGGCTGATTCTGAGGCCAGAGTGCTATTTAGGACATCTGCCATTCTATGAGTCTGCTGTGTATCTGGCTTCCCATGATGGATCGTTCTATCCCTTTTTTATTCTATCTGTTAGTATTAGCATACACTTGTCTTGTTTGTGTGATCCCTTTGACTCTTAGACCTATCAGTTTGATCAACTATGAACTGAAACTGATCACTTGGACTAGTGAGATGGCATTGGTACATGCCACTTTGATGGGACTTATTGGAATCCCCTGGCACGTTTCTAACTCCACCATTTGGGGCAAGTCCGATTGAGCATGTCCCAAATTGTACATCTCCTCTCTCTCTTAGTCCCACTCTCATATTTACCAGGGATCACTTTTCAGTTAAAATTTAAACACCTAAGAATAATTGTGTGTTAATTACAGAGTTCAGCCAATAGTATGAAGTAGAACAAAAAAAAAGTACTAAATGGGATAAAGTTTAAATTGTACATCAACAGTCGGGACAAGGGCTGATCAAGTCACTGTTTCTCATAGTGTCCATATCACTTTAACAGGTTTCTTTTTTGGTGCTCAGTTAGTTGTCACTGATCAGGGAGAACATATGATATTTGTCCCTTTGGGACTGGCTTATTTCACTCAGCATAATGTTTTCCAGATTCCTCCATCTTGTTGTAAATGACCGGATTTCATTGTTTTTGACTGCTGTATAGTATTCTATAGAGTACATGTTCCATAATTTCTTTATCCAGTCTACTGTTGATGTGCATTTGGGTTGTTCCAGGTCTTAGCTATTGTGAATTGAGCTGCAATAAACATTAATGTGCAGATGGCTTTTTTATTTGCCAAATTAATTTCCTTTGGGTAAATTCCAAGGAGTGGGATGGCTGGTTTGTATGGTAGGGTTATATTCAGGTTTCTGAGGAATCTCCAGACTGACTTCCATAGTGGCTTTACCAGTTTGCATTCCCACCAACAGTGGGTTAGTGTCCCTTTTCCCCCACATCCTTTCCAACATCTATTGTTGGTAGATTTCTGAATGTGAGCCATTCTCACCGGGGTGAGGTGAAACCTCATTGTGGTTTTGATTTACATTTCCCTGATTGCTAGTGATCTTGAACATTTTTTCATGTGCCTGTTGGCCATTTGGATTTCTTTTTTTGAAAAATGTCTATTGAGGTCCTTGGCCCAAAACTTAATTGGTTGATTGTTTTGCTGTTGTGGAGTTTCTTGATCTCTTTGTAGATTCTGGTTATCAACCCTTTATCTGCTGCATAGTTTGCAAATATTTTTTTTCCCATTCTTTTGGTTGCCTCTTCACTTTCCTGTTTCTTTTCAAGTACAGAAACTTCTCAATATGATGCAATCCCAAATGTTAATTTTTGCTTTTACTGCCTGTGCTTCTGGAATCTTTTCCAATAAGTCTTTGCCAGTACCTATATCTTGCAGTGTTTCTGCAATGCTCTCTAATAATTTGATGGTGTCGGGGCATAGATTTAAGTCTTTAATCCATGTTGAGTGAATTTTTGTGTAAGGTGAAAGGTAGGGGTCTTGCTTCATGCTTCTGCACATGGAAATCCAATTTTCCCAGCACCATTTATTGATTAGACTGTCTTTACTCCAGGGATTGGTTTTGGATCTTTGATATAATATAAGTTGGCTGTAGATGTTTGGATTGATTTCTGGTGTTTCTATTCTGTTCCATTGGTCTATCCATCTGTTTCTGTACCAGTACCATGCTGTTTTGATAACACCTGCCCTGTAATATGTCCAGAAACCTGGTATTGTCATGCCTCCGGCTTTGTTTTTGTTGTACAAGATTGCTTTGGCTATTCGAGGTCTTCTGTACCTCCATATGAATTTCAGCATCATTTTTTCCATCTCTGAAAAGAATGTCTTTGGTATCTTGATTGGTATTGCATTGAATCTTAAAATTGCTTTTGGGAGAATGGATATTTTGATGATGTTGATTCTTCCAATCCATGAGCATGGAAGATTTTCCATTTTTGGTATCCTCTTCTATTTCTTTCTTTAAGGTTTTGTAATTTTCACCGTAGAGATCTTCAATGTCCTTGGTTAAGTTTATTCCAAGGTATTTGATTGTTTTTGTAGCTATTGTGAATGGGATTGATCTTAGAAGTTCTTCCTCAGCCATGCCATTGCCTGTGTATACAAAGGTTGTTGATTTTTTTGCATTGATTTTATATCCTGCTACTTTGCCAAACTCTTCGATGAGTTCCAGTAGTCTCTTAGTAGAGTTCTTTGGGTCCCCTTAATAAAGAATCATATCATCTGCAAAGAGGGATAGTTTGACTTCTTCCTTCTCAATTTGCATCCCTTTAATTTCTTTTTCTTGCCTAAAAGCTCTGGCCAAAACTTTCAGAAATATATTGAATAGCAGTGGTGAGAGTGGGCATCCCTGTCTGGTACCAGATCTCAGTGGAAATGCTTCTAACTTTTCCCCATTTCATAGGATGTTTTTTGTTGGTTTTTCATAAATTGCTTTGATTGTATTGAGGAATGTTCCTTCCATACCCAGTTTGCTGAGAGTTTTCATAATGAAAGGCTATTGTATTTTATTAATGCTTTCTCTGCGTCTATTGAGAGAATCATATGGTTTTTCTTCTGCAGTTTGTTAATGTGGTGTATCATGTTGATTGTTTTGCGAACGTTGAACCATCCCTGCATACCAGGGATAAATCCCACTTGGTCTGGGCGGATGATCTTTCTGATGTGTTGTAGCATTCTATTGGCCACAATTTTATTGAGGATTTTTGCGTCTATGTTCATCAGGGATATTGGTCTGTAATTCTCTTTCAATGCTGCATCTTTTTCCAGCTTAGGAATTAAGGTGATGCTGGCTTCATAAAAAGAATTTGGGAGGATTCCCTCTCTTTATATTGCTTTGATGTAGATTTATTTTAATTACTGGTTATACTATTAAAGGTAGTTATATGTTAAAAAGATGCTTCAACATTTGAAGGAGTCTTTAATCAAATTTCTTTTTAACCTTTGTACAATTTTCTAAGTGAAATTATTTCTAACCTTAATATCAAAGAAACTAAGATAAGAAATGGCATAAATATTACAGAAAATTTAAGGTTTTAAATTGATTTCTTTTTGTCATCATCACTCACAGCAGGGCATTTTAATTTATTATATTATGTGACCTAAACGTTGTGGATAATACCTTAACCCAAGGGTGGCTAACAATCCTCCAGGCAAAAATGGGAGTCACATCTTCATTTTCAAGGTGTAAAACAATCATTTTTCCTATATACATGTAAGTTACCTAGAACACATAGCCATTAGCCATATTATATCAGCAACAAC
This sequence comes from Lepus europaeus, assembly GCF_033115175.1. Classification (NCBI taxonomy): domain Eukaryota; kingdom Metazoa; phylum Chordata; class Mammalia; order Lagomorpha; family Leporidae; genus Lepus; species Lepus europaeus. The sequence goes on from NC_084831.1 coordinate 40,943,627, forward strand.
TATCAAAAATATAATGCTGGGGCTGAAATTGTATCACAATGGGTTAAGTCACTGCTTCCAACACTAGCATCCCATATCAAAGTGCAGGGTTCGAATCCCAACTGCTCCCCTTCTGATCCACTGTCCTGCTAATATACCTGGAAGACAGAAGACAGGGGAAGATGGTCTAAGCACATGAGTACCTCCACACATATAAGAAAACTGGTAGAGTTTCTGGTTCCTGGTTTTAGCCTGACCCACCCTGGTGATTGCAATCCATTTAGGCAATGAATGAGTGGATAGTAGCTCTCTCTGGCACTTTGTTTTTCAAATAAGCATATATATATATATATATATATATATATATATATATATATATACATATAACACATACATACACATATATATGTATAAAATAGCATCCAAAGTGGTAAATGCTGTTATTTAATTATAAATATTATAAATTTATATAGTATTTTTGACATTAATATGTATATATATATGAGCAATGCTATTCATACCCTGTGACTCAATGATTTTATACAATTTTCCATATTATTTCTTTTTTATTAAATAAGATGTCTTTTACTTATTTAAAAGGCACAGTGAGAGGAAAATACAAAGGTTTCTTTTATTTAAAGTTTCACTCTCCAAAGGGCCACTTTGGCTGGGGTGGGCCAGGATAAATCCAGGTGCCTGGAACTGCTTCCAAGTCTCCCACATGGGTGACAGAGGCCCAAATATTTGGGCCATCTTCTGCTACTTTCCCAGTTGAATTTTCAGCAAGCTGGATCAGAGGTGGTGGACCTAGAACTTAAACCAGTGCTCATACAAGATGATAGCATTACAGGTGGCAGCTTAACCTTCTATTGTCATAATGCAGGCTATATATATATATATATATATATATATCATATTTATGATTATATTTTATATATTTCATATATAAATATATATTTCATATATATAAATATAAATAGATATATAAAATCTATTTTTTGAAATGTACTGTTACAGAGAGAGAGAGAGAGAGAGACAGAGACAGAGAATTTTTCCATCTGTTGGTTCATTTCTCAAAAGGCCACAACAGATGTGGCTGGGCCAGGAAAAAGCTAGGAGCCTAGAACTCAGTCCAGGATTCCCACGTGGGTGTCAAGTCCAACTACTCAAGCCGTACTCCACTGTTTTGCTGAGTGCATTACAGGGAGTTGGATCAGAAGTGGAGCAGCTGGGACTCAAACCAGTGCTCATATTTGGATACCAGCACATCTGGCATCAGTTTAACCTGCTTTGCCACTATTCTGGCTCCAACCCTATTATTGCTTAAATAAATCATACAAAAGAAGAAAGCAGTAAGGGTTAGAATGGGTTTCTCAGCTATGTCAGTTTTAAATCTCCAACAAAGTTTATAATCTCCAACCAAAAAGAACTAGGTAAATCATGGTACATTTCTGCAGCTGAATCATCTTTAGCACTAAAATTGTAATAGCAAAGGCTATACATGGAGTGAGATGTGGCTTTAGACTAGACAGTAATTTGATGATCTGATGTCAAATAATAAAAATAGAAAAACTTGCATTCCTATGACTTTAATTATTTCAAATGTTTCATACAAAAAAATTAGAAATGTTACAAGGGACTCCAATATAATCCCATCAAGGTTGCATGTACCAATGCCATCTCACTAGTCCAAGTAATCAATTTCAGTTCACAGTTGATCAAACTGATAGGTCCAAGAGTCAAAGGGATCACACAAACAAGACTAGTGTCTGCTAACACTAATTGATAGAATCAAAAAGGGAAAAAACGATCCAACATGGGAAGTGGGATACACAGCAGGCTCATAGAATGGCAGATTTCCTAATAGCACTCTGGCCTCAGAATCAGCCCTTAAGGCATTCGGATCTGGCTGAAGAGCCCAAGAGAGTATTGTAGGCATGGAAAGCCAAGACACTCAGGCAAGAACAAAAAAAAAAAAAAAAAAAAAGAGTACCTAAATGAAAGATCTCTGCGAGTGAGATCCCAGTAGAAAGAACAGGCCATCAAAGAAGGAGGTAGCTTTCTCTGAAGGGAGTAGAAAACTTCCACTTTGTCTATGACCCTGTCGGAATAAGATCGAAGTCTGTGAACTCAAAAGGCTTCCATAGCCTTGGCAACTCATGACTAAAGCCTAGGGAGATTACTGATGCCATAAACAAGAGTGTCTATTTGTTAAGTCAACAACAGGAGTCACTGTGTACTTACTCCTCATGTGGGATCTGTCCTTAATGTGTTGTCCAATGTGAATTAATGCTATAACTAGTACTCAAACAGTATTTTACACTTTATGTTCTGTGTGGGTGCAAACTGATGAAATCTTTACTTAATATATACTAAATCGATCTTCTGTATATAAAGATAATTGAAAGTGAATCTTGATGTGAATGGAATGGGAGAGGGAGCGGGAGATGGGATGGTTGCAGGTGGGAGGGAAGTTATGGGGTGGGAGCCATTGTAATCCATAAGCTGTACTTTGGAAATTTATATTTACTAAATAAAAGTTTAAAAAAATAAAAAATATTGAAAAATAGACAGAAATGTAATTTATTTCATGGGGAAGATTTAGTGTTTTTTTTTTTTTTTAATTGACATTGTGGTAGATTCCAAGATGGCCGAATAGGGAAAAGACATGCTGGTTTTGATGGATGAAGATAACAGAAGGAAAGTGGAGTAAGTGAATTCTCAGAAGGGAGTTGCAGAGAAGGTTGTATGAAAAATTCTACAGAAATAAGAGGAACACTGTGTAGCAGCACAGATAATACAAACTCAGCAGTGAGCAGGCACACCATCCATTACTCTCACAGCTCAGGGCTGGAGGAGAAGCCAAAACCTGAGAATAATGTGAAAGCAGACTGCAGCAGTTCCTGTCACTGGTGATATCACCTAAGGGAGAACCTTGTGGACCACACTGACTTTGAGTCTCTTCTGGAGCCCTAGCAGGGCCTCATGAAAGAGAAGCACATTTCTTTCTCCCCATCCCCAGAACAATGGCACCTGACAACCAGCAGGGAAAAAGCATCATCTTAAAGTGAGTAGAGGCTGTGGCAGTCAACATGCATGCACACAGCTAGGGGATTTTTATCTGTGGAATTTATCCATATTTGCACTGACATTGTGTTTGGTCTGGAGGATTGGCAAGGGATTGGACACCCACTTAGGACTGGGAGGCACTCCTATCCTCTCATCCTATCACTCCTATCCTCCTACCCTATCACAGGCTCTGTGGCTCAAAATGCCCTAGCAGAGCACTCGTAGGCACCTGGCTCTGGAAATATCTGTTCTCTGAAGACAGGTCACATATCTGAGGCTGAGAGTGGATCCCATGCCCACTGTGTCTGGAACTTTGTGGATATGAATGAGGATATTCTGTGACTGTAAAACATAATCTGGTGTATAGCTGTGTCTCTGGGCAATCAGTAGGTTTGGCCTTAGAGGCTCAGAGATCCCTAATTGCCTGGGGTGGATCATTGCAGAGGGGTCCCTGCTCACACTGAGGACTGCACACATCCTTTGTATGGTTCATGTGCCTGTGTGGGTGGGATTTGTAGCCACTGTGCACTAACCTACTGTGGGCACTGATAACCTTGGAAGAGAGGAGATGAGGCTGCGATTCTACCAACAGAAGTAATCATACAATCTTCTCTGCAGACAATAGAGGAAATCTACCATTCCCAACATAAGTGTCACCCTGGACTCTCATCCCACATTTGAGTTCTCTGTCCCCATCCAGCACACTCCACTGTATTTCCAGTGAAGGAGTGGGCACTATACTAAGCAACAGAGGCATAGGTCAAAGATAAAAGCCATAGGAGGAGAAAATCAACAACTATTTCCATGAATGCCTAAAAATAAATGCAGAAATAAAAGGAACATGAAGAAAGAAGACAATATGACTTCAGAATACAATACCTCAGTATTAGAATATGAAGCTGAAGAAACTGATAAAATGCCTGAAAAGGAATTGTTAATAATGATCATAAGATTACTCAAAACACAGAGAAAAAATTTGGTAGGATAAAGAAATCCATACATGACACGGATGAAAAATGCTGCTAAGATAGAGATTTTGAATGGAAATCAAATTGAAATACTAGAAATAAGAATTCAATATGTGTAATAGAAAACACACTGGAAATCCTCAAAAACAAACTTTATTCTGATGAAGCAGAATAAAGAATATCCAAGTTAGAACTCAAATACTTGGAAATATTTCAGTCTGGAAAAAAATAGAAGAAAAAATTAGAAAAATTGGAAACTGTTCAAGAATTATGGTATACTATCAAATGACCAAACATACATATCTTAGGTGTCCCTGACATCAAGGAAAGATAGAATGGATAAGAAGGCCTATTCAGAGAAATAATAGCAGAAAATTTCCATAATTTGGAAAAAGAAATGGACATCCAAGTACAGGAAATACTAGAACACCTAGTAAACATGATCAGAAAAGATCTTCATCATGACACATTATAGTCAAACTTTCAACAGGAAAACATAAAGAAAATATTGTAAAGTGTGCATGAGAGAAACACCAGATAGCCTTCAGAGGATCCCCAATTAGACTAACAGCTGATTGCCCATCAGAAACCATTTAGGCAGTGAGATAATGGAGAGACATAGTACAAGTTCTAAAAGAAAGAGAATGTTAACCCAGAACACTGTATCCAGCAAAGCCCTCATTAATGAATGAAGGTGAAATAAAGACTTTCCCAAACTAAAAGAAATTGAAAGAATTCATCACCACTTGTCCAGCTTTACAAATGATTCTTTTTTTTTAAGATTTATTTATTTATTTGAAAGTCAGAGTTATACAGAGAGAGAGAGAGAGAGAGAGATCTTCCATCTGATGGCTCACTCCCTAACTGGCACCGATGGCTGGAGCTGTGCCAATCCGAAGCCAGGAGCCAGGAGCCAGGAGCCTCCTCCAGGTCTCCCACATGGGCATGGGGGCACAAGGACCTGGGACATCCTATACTGCTATCCCAGGCCATAACAGAGAGCTGGACCGGAAGCAGCCGGGTCTCGAACCAGCGCCCACATGGGATGCCGGTGCTTCAGGCCAGGGAGTTAACCCACTGTGCCACAGCACTGGCCCCTAAAAGTGATTCTTAAGGATATGCTCAAATAGAAACAAAGAATGATAGCATTATGAAAGAATGTGAAAGAAGAACATTTCCTAGTAAAAGTGCAAAGTACAAAGGAATCAATACAATAGGAAGATGTGACTATCATAAATGTATATGTACCCAGTGCCAGAATGGTTGTTATTTAAAATAAATGTCAATGGATCAAAAAGGTGTCATAGACTCCAATACAATAATAGTGGGAGATTTCAACACCCCACTTTCATCAATGGACAATTCAACTAGACAGAAAATCAACAAAGAAAATAACGGAGGTAATCTTCATGATAGACTACATGTATTTAATTGATATCTACAAAATATTTCATCCCACAATTGCAGAATACATATCCTTTTTATCAAAGCATAGAACTTTCACAAAGATAGACATATGCTATGCCATAAAGCAAGTCTCAGGAAATTAAAAAAAAAATGAAATCATAGCATGTGTCTTTTCCAGTCATACTGGAATGAAGCTGGAAATTAATAATCTAAAAATGCTAGAAAATATGCAAACACATGGAGGCTGAACAACAGGCTTTTTAAAGAACAGTGGATCACAGAAGACATCAAAAGGGAAATTTAAAAAATTCCTGGAAATGAATGAAGATGACAACACATCACATCAAAACCTATTAGATATAGCAAAAGCAGTGATAAAAGGGAAGTTTAAAGCAACTAGTATCTATACCAAGAAATTGGAAAGGCAGCAAATAAACAAGCTCCGAATAGATCTCAAGCACCTACAATAACAACAAAGCAACAAACCAAACTCAAAGTTAATAGAAGGAAAGAAATTATTAACATTAGAGAAGAGATAATCAATGTTGTATCCCATAAGTTTTGATAAGTTGTACTGCCATCTTAATTTTTTTCCAGAATTTTTTTGATTTCCCTTTTGATTTCTTCAATGACCCACTGTTCATTCAGGAGCATGCTGTTCAGTCTCTATGTGTTTTCATATGTTCTGGGGATCCTTGAGTTGTTGATTACCAACTTCACTCCACTGTGGTCAGAGAGGTTGTATGGTGTGATTTAGATTTGTTTGAATTTTCTGAGACTTGCTCTGTGGCCTAGCATGTGGTCATCCTAGAGAAGGTTCCAAGCACTGGTGAGAAGAATGTGTAATCTGTGGCTGTAGGGTGAAAAGATCTGTAGATATCTGTTAGATCCATTTAGTCTATAGAGTTGATTAATTGTTGTTTCCTTGCTGATTTTCTGTTTGGTTGATCTGTCCATTGCTGAAAGTGGGGTATTGAGGTCCCCCATTACTATTGCATTTCATTCTATATCTCCCCTTAAATCTGTTATCATTTCTTTTAAAAAGGTCAGGCACCCTGTAACTAGGTGCATATATTTTTAAAATAGTTACATCTTCCTGTTGAATTGATCATTTAATCATTATATAGTGCCCTTCTTTGTCTCTTTTAATGGTTTTTTTTTTTTTTAAAGTCTATTTTGCCTGATACTAGGATGGCTACATGAGCTCTTTTTTAGTTTCTGTTAGCATGTATTATCTTTTTAGATCCTTTCACTTTCAGTTTGTGTGCATTTTTGTTAGTGAGATGTGATTCTTGTGGCAGCCAATAGATGGGTTTTCTTTTTTAATCCATTTAGCCAGACTGTATCTTTTAACTGGAAATTTGAGACCATTTTCATCTGGGTGACTAATGTTAAGTAATGACTTTGCCCTGCCATATTTCCATTAATTTTCATAGTTTTTTTTTTTTACTTTGGGTTTCCTTTGTATTTTTATTGGGCAATTTTCTATCTTCACCTTTTTTCATAGTGATGTTCTTATTTCTGTGTTTCTGTGTGTAGCACATCCTTGAGCATCTTTTGTAGGCCTGGTTTAGTAGTTACAAATTCTTTCAATTTCTGTTTTTTATGGAAGATCTTTATTTCACCTTCATTCATAAATGAGAGCTTTGCAGGGTTCAGTATTCTGGGTTGTCAGTTTCTTTCTCTTAGGACTTGGAATATATCTTGCCATTTTCTCCTTGCCTATAGGTTCTGATGAGAAGTCGGCTGTGAGTCTCATTGGGGTTCCTCTGAATGTGATTTGGCACATTTTAGGATCTTTTATTTATGGATTACTGTGGAGAATTTTATTACAGTGTGTCATGGTGAAGATCTTTCCTGGTCATATCTATTGGGAGTTCTGTGTACTTCCTGTACTTGCATGTCCTTTTCTTTTTCCAGATTGGGGGAATTTCCTGTTATTATTTCATTAAGAAAGCTTTCTAATTCTTTCTCTCTTTCCATGCCTTCAGAAACTCCTAGGACCCGTATGTTGGGTTCTTTGATAGTATCTTGTAGATCTCTAACAGTGTTTTTTAATTTTCTAATTCCTTGTTCTTCTCTTTGGTCTGACTATAAAATTTCCAGAAGTTTGTCTTCTAGTTTTGATTTTCTTTCTTCCATCTCACCTATTCTGTTGTTAAGGCTTTCCACTCCATTTTTATATGATCTATTGAATTCATTTCTAGAATTTCATTCTGGTTTCTCTTTAATATCTCAGTTATATAGGAAAACTTTTCATTTCATTCATTGTTGCTGTGGATTCGTTCCTGAGAGGAAGAGCATGGTGGGGGCAAGAGGTGTGGAGTCACCACACAGAGCCCAGGAGTCGGGTGTAAGCAAGCCTGAGGCAAGCAGCCTGCAGACTCGTTGATTTCAGTTGGTACAGCAGCTTATATAGCCAAGGCAGCCAATCCAGTTAAGGGGTGGTCTATACCCTAACCAATCACACCCTGCTGCAAGGCAGTTTTCAAATCCATCCAATCACAGCCTGTTACCAGGCAGGCTCCATTACCATGTGGTTTCTGAAACCATCCAATCACAGCCTGTTGCCAGGCAGGTTCCGTTGTCATGTGGTATCCAAAGCCATCCAACCACAGCCTGTTGTCAGGCAGTTTCTGTTGCCAGCAGCCATCTTGGCATGGCCTTCTCATTCCACCACAGTTCATGAGTTTGCTTCTGATTGCTTCTAATTAATCTTATGATTAATTTTCTGAATTCCGTTTCTGTTATATCCTCAATCTCTCCATCTTCCCCTTCAACTATTGAAGTGTTATAGTGTTCCTTTGTGGGACTCATGTGTCTTCCTTATTCTTATTTAGTGTTCTTCCTTTGCCTTTTGGCATTTGCGTTTTGTTTGTTTGTTTGGTCTGATTGCTTTTCTGTGATGGCTTTTGTGGGCACAGTTTCCTGTGTTATGAGCTGCTATGGGTCTGTGCATTGTGAATGGATGTGCGGAGCTGCCCACCTGCTGGAGCCCAGCTCAATTTTCAATGGTGGTGGGAGTGTTTATAAGATTCCATAGACAGGGCTTCTCCTGGCTGCACAGCCTGTGTCGTGGTAGAAGAAATTCTTCTGGATTGTTGTGGGCCTCATTCTTGGTTGGGGGATGAGGTTAAGAAACCCCCAAGATATTGGGCGGGCACACAGGAGGCCAGGCTGGCTGGCCCCTACTTGTGTCCAAGAATATAAACAAAAAATGGGGCAATGGTTTCTCCCACAGGCTGCATGTCCAGATAGGAGAATTGGGGAGAGAGGTGGGCAGGGTGGTACCCAACCTCTCCATCTGTTCCCCAATATTTATCTTCTTCTTTTTCTCATGTGGAATTTGAAAAGTTCACCAAGCTCTCCCTCCTGCCACTATCCAAAGCTCTGCAGAGCCACAAATTCCTGTCTCACATGGCCTGCCATGAACCAGTGCCAACTTTCCTGGTCCAAACCCCCACCATTTCCCCTTCAACTTGTTCTCTCAGCATGCACCTGGCTGGCTTCTGTTGTTCTCCTGAGTTTTCCACTGCCCTATCTCCTCCTTAATTATTAATTTTGCCCAGCATGATTCAGATTGTCCTCTTGCTATTCTACCATCTTGGTTCTCTGTAAAATATGGAATTAATCCAGATGCCAATTAACTGATAACACACACACTATGGACTACCACTCAGTCATTAAAAAGGATGAAGTCCTGTCTTTTGCAACATAGTGGATACAAATGAAAACCGTTATGCTAGTGAAATAGCCCATTTCAAAATGACAAATCTCACATTCTCTTTGATATGTTCAGTTAACCAAGAAATATATAGGAATGAAAGGTCATTACGGGATATATGTCTTTTTTTAGCCCTTGTTTATATTTCTGTGGAATTGTTGTCTTCCTATATTTTACTCATTGGTTATTATGATTAGTGGCAAATTAAGCCTATGAATATAAAGTAGATTAAAATTATGGCTTTGTAAAAACTGATGAACAGAGGGGAGGTAGGGAATGGGACTGGAGGGGAGCAGGGGAGTGAGGGACGTGTGTTTTTCTTCTTGGAACTGTACTTAAAGAAAGCATACAAACTCTTATCTTTATATTAATAAAATTTTTAAAAAGATTTCCTCAGAAAACTTGACTTTTTAAATTATTTTGAAAACAAAACCAAACTAAACTAAACTATATATCTCTGTTAATTTGATGGTTCAAAATATCTTTTGAAGCTTTGTCCAGTGACTTCAAAAGAAAGTATTCTATTAGCTCAGATTGAAGGTATAAGACAATTAGCATATCATAGTTAAACAGAGCTTAGCTCTATTGTACCTGACTTTGAAACCATATAGGGAGCTTCACGCTAACTCTAGACTCTTTGCAGCTAGTTAATCCATGGCAAAGTTGTGAATTGTGGGCAAGGTTTTTAAGTCCTTTTAATTTCTCAGTATTTCAACTATAAAATGTATATAATATGTACTTTTGAGAATGAAATAAACACATATGTGATGCATTTAATATGGTGGCTATATAGTAAGGCCTTAATAAATGTTAGGTGACTAATTGAATTACATTTTTTTTACAGAATTAAGGTTGATTTATTAATTCATGAACAAAAGATTAACATATGGTGGTAAACTAACAATAACAATATACTATAGATTTTTTTATTTTTTATTTATTTATTTTTTATTTAGTGAATATAAATTTCCAAAGTACAGCTTATGGATTACAAAGGCTTCCCCACCCACAACTTCCCCCCCCAGCCACAACCCTCCCCTTTCCCACTCGCTCTCCCCTTCCCATCAAGATTCATTTTCAATTCTCTTTATATACAGAAAATCAGTTTAGTATATATATAGATTTCAACAGTTTGTCCTCCCATAGCAACACAAAGTGAAAAAATACTGTTGGAGTACTAGTTATAGCATTAAATAACAGTGTACATCACATTAATGACCGAGATTCTGCAAGATATTTTTTTTTAAGAAAAAGATTGATTATTTTTCTATGTAATTTCCAATTTAAAACCAAGGGTTTTTTTTTATTTTCAATTATCTTTATATACAGAAGATTGCTTCAGTATATACTAAGTAAAGATTTCATCAGTTTGCACCCACACAGAAACACAAAGTGTAAAAATACTGTTTCAGTACTAGCTTCACCTTTGACAACCTATTAAGGACAGATCCCACATGGGACATAAGTACACAGTGACTCCTGATGTTGATTTAACAATTTAACACTCTTGTTTATGGCATCAGTAATCTCCCTAGGCTCTAGCCATGAGTTGCCGAGGCTATGGAAGCCTTTAGGGTTCGCCGACTTCGATCCTATTCCGATAAGGCCATAGTCAAAGTGGAAGTTCTCTCCTCCCTTCAGAGAAAGGTACCTCCTACTTTGATGGCCCTGTTCTTTCCACTGGGATCACATTCACTGAGATCCTTCATTTAGGTCTTCTTCTGCTTCATCTTTTTTTTTTTTCCCCAGCGTGTCTTGGCTTTCCATGCCTGAAATACTCTCATAGGCTCTTCAGCCAGATCCAATTGCCTTAAGGGCTGATTCTGAGGCCAGAGTGCTATAATTGAATTACATTTTTAAAATTAATGAATGAATGGAAGGATAAACTAATGAATGAGCAAGTTTTCATATTCTAGTTCTGTCATACATCACCAGTGTGACCATAGGCAAAAATTAAGCTTTCGGAGTCCCAGTTCTATCATATGTAAATTGAAGAGACAAAATAGAAGGAACTTGAAGTTTCCTTCCAGTCTAAATTTCTTGAATTATAAATGGATGACAAATGTGTATCTACTCTAAATGAAAGCAGTCTACTTTACGTTAACCCCTTTTCTGTGGGGGGCAGCTAATAACAAAATACTCTTCATGGTTTTTTTTTTTAAAGAAGGTCTTGATAATTTCTTTAATTCTGAACTTCTAAATGAAGCAGTCCAACCCACTTTGTTAACGTCCTCATTATTATACAGTGAACATTAGAAGAGAGAAAAATGAATGAGGAAAGCATCAGCCTGTCAGCTGATAGACTCCTTTCATTCTATTTTTCCACTATGTGTAAATCCATGGAGCATTTAAGTATCAAATTGATAGATATCTAAACTGAAAAAGGTTGGTGTGTGCTGACAAAAATGTGGTGACAATGTCAAAACATTAAAATTCAGTAATCATTACTATTCAATCTTCATCAGTCTGTTAGCTTCTGTATTATCTGCTTCAATGTTTTCAAAGCACTAATCCTAGTGATATCTTTGAACTCTTTTCTGATATTGATACATTTACAATGCATGCTAGACATTTGTACCCATCATTAACTTGATTATATATATATAACTTTTCAGATACTTAATGCTTTCACAAAAAGTTAACAGGTAAAAATTATAATACTTGAATTTATAACTCTAAGTGGCAAGGTATTATAAGCAGGATTGGATTTGAAATCAATTACTTAAATTTGAATCATGATTCTGTCACTAAATCTTGATCAGGTTACTGAGAGTCAGTTCATTTGTACACTGGTGTAATAAAATGGCAAATACATAGTGTTGTTAAGATTAAACTAGATAATACAGCACGTAAAACTTAGAGGATAATGCTAGTTACTGTCAGGTTTTCAATTAATATTCCCCAGTTGACTAGATTTCTTTATATTATCATACTTTAATACCATCATCCTGTGCATTTTGCTAAAATAATCTTTATTATCTGAATAGTAAAGAAGTAGTGAAATTGTTTCATAAGGGCCCTAATATTTAATACTATAGGATTGTGGGCCTTTATATATATTTTAACTATTCAATTAGAAAAACTCTTTAAAATCAGCCAAATATATAATACATATGAACCAGCATGCATGTGTTAAAACAATAAAATTTTATTTACAAAGCAGGCAGCTGTCCCAGGAGCCATGCTTTGCTGACTTCTGATATGGAACTTTATAGAGCATAGTATTTATATGAGCTTAGTTCACACTCTCAGAAATCTAGGAGGGCTGGCACTGTGGCTCAATAGGCTAATCCTCCACCTATGGCACCAGCACCCCAGGTTCTACCCGGTCAGGGCACCATGTTCTGTCCCAGTTGCTCCTCTTCCAGTCCAGCTCTCTGCTGTGGCCCGGGAGGGCAGTGGAGGATGGCTCAAGTCCTTGGGCCCTGCACCTGCATGGGAGACCAGGAGGAAGCACCTGGCTCCTGGCTTCGGATCAGCGCAGCACGCCAGCCACAACACGCTGGCCATAGCAGCCACTTGGGGAGTGAACCAATGGAAAAAGGAAGTCCTTTCTCTCTCTCTCACTGTCTAACTCTGCCTGTCCAAAAAAAAAAAAAAAAAAAAAAGAAGAACTCTAGGAGAAGGAACTTTAAATATTCTCATATCTATCTTACAAATGAGGAGAAGCAGGAGGATGAATAAAATTGTCCAAATCATAGAGCAGTAAATGTCAGATCCAGCATTCGATACTTCAACACCATATCTTATAATACTTAATTAAGTATGCTACAATATCACATAAATATGAATCAGGATAATGAAGGTCAATACATCTCCACAAATGGGCAGATTTGTAGATATACACTAGACAAGCAAACTCTGGAGTAGCAATGTTCCTTTGGCTGAACTGCAGCACCAAATTTCCAACACTGTGTAATAATCCGGGTTCCCTAACAGTCAGTGCCTCATTAATAGACACATTCAGACAGAAGTTGAATGCCCTCTGTCAGAAAAACTGCAGAAAAGATCAGGAATAGGAAATAAGGAAATTATATCAAGTAGCTTGAGTTCCTCCTAGATACGAAGCCTATGTTCCAGGGACATGAAATATGAATATATCAGACATTTTAGAAAGGCCATTTCAGATTATATCATGTTCCATGTATTAAAAACGTGTTTAGAGAGCCGGCAGCGCGGCTCACTAGGCTAATCCTCTGCCTGTGGTGCCGGCACCCTGGGTTCTAGTCCCGGTTGGGGTGCCGGATTCTGTCCTGGTTGCTCCTCTTCCAGTCCAGCTCTCTGCTGTGCCCCAGGAAGGCAGTGGAGGATGGCCCAGGTCGGCCCTGCACCCACATGGGAGACCAGGAGGAAGCACCTGGCTCCTGGCTTCGGATCAGGGCAGCACGCCGGCCACAACGCGCCAACCGCGGCGGGAATTTGGGGGGTGAACTAACGGAACTAATACCTTTCTCTCTGTCTCACTCTCTCTATCTAACTCTGCCTGTCAAAAAAATTTTTAAAAAAAATTTTTTTAAATTTCAAAAACATGTTTAGAGAAAACAAATCATGTAGTCACAGTTCAAACAGGGGAAAATTTTGTAAGAATGAAGAGATAACTTGGAAGGAGGTAAAACAAGGCAATGAGAAGTGCCTTGGAAAGAGTGCTTTGGTACTGGTAGCTCCTTTCCTCAGGTGAATTCCTGAAGGAATTGGTTATCACAGACCTGAAGGAGATTATCTATCATAACTTCTTTCAATGTTTGAGCAAAGAGAAATATTTGATGAGAGCAAACAAAGTTAGCAGAAAAACATGGGCCTTAAACGCACCCTACCAGTTGACAGAGACCTCTCCTATTCTGTTCACCCTTCTCCTAATTACCCCATTTCAGACCCAACACAATCCTACAAACCAAGTACTATTATTCTCATTTAACAGGTTAGGAAGGCTGGGCTTGCCAAAATCAAAGAATTTTGAGGATTAGTAGGAAAACTCAAGATTCAAATTATGGTTTCTTGTTTTCTAGTCAAATACTGCCTTTCCTTGTGAACCCCTTCTCCTGTTTGAACTAAGTTCCTTTCCTGACCCCACTTACTACAAATATGTCTGAGACCTGAACAAACCATTTAAACTTGGACTCATTTACAAACGTCTCCATAAACACTCTGACAAGAGGAAATCTGAGCTTCTGTTTGTGGAACTGACAAATGGTAAGGAAGAAAGGGAAACTGTGTCACCCCATGCCATTAGAAGATCCTTTTAAAGTTTCATGTGACCAGGAAATCAGATTAACTACTATAATAGAAGTCACAGTTCAAACTGAGGAAAAAATAAATTATTCATTTTTTAATACCTCATGAGTTTGACATACATAAAGGAATAATTCAATTGAGGATTCTTATCATTACAGAAGTCCCAAGTAGAGGTAACAAAGTAAGCAAGAAGCATAATGGCAATTCTCTAGAAAACCAACAAATTTCCAAGCCAACCTATTCTCCTGGACTCTGTGTATATGGAACCAGTTAAATATATTTTGAGAGTTATTCTTTGATATATTCAGCTAGCTTTTTAATGGTTTGTGAAATGAAACAAAATAATGATTCTACAGATACAAGTGGGTCAGAGCCCACAGAACAATGCTATAGTAATCATGGACAGTTATATTAATACAGCAAAAATAGTTCAATTACTATTCAACCTCATAGTTGTCAAAAATTCTGTGAGGTTCCATAGGTTTACTCCAATGTGCTGTTAAATCTTTAAAATCTCATTTAATTCTCCTTATTCAGTCTTCTCTTACAGAAGTAGATGAAGACCTCAAATGGTCTCTGTTCTTCACAAGAGATAATCACTTACAGTAAGAATTAGCATTTTATTTGTAGTGTATTCTAAGAATGGGGGATTGCAATGCTGTTGTAAAATTTCTCTAATAATGAAGGAGACATACTCAAAATTTTCTAAGGAAGAAGTTGCATGTATTAAAGATTCTATGTGTTGGCCGGCACCTTGGCTCAATAGGCTAATCCTCCACCTGCGGCGCTGGCACACTGGGTTCTAGTCCCAGTCGGGGCGCCAGATTCTGTCCCGGTTGCCCCTCTTCCAGGCCAGCTCTCTGCTGTGGCCCGGGAGTGCAGTGGAGGATGGCCCAAGTACTTGGGCCCTGCACCCCAAGGGAGACCAGGAGAAGTACCTGGCTCCTGCCTTTGGATCAGCGCGGTGCGCTGGCTGCAGCATGCTGGCTGCGGCGGCCATTGGAGGGTGAACCAACGACAAAAGGAAGACCTTTCTCTCTGTCTCTCTCTCTCTCATTGTCCTCTCTGCCTGTCAAAAAATAAAAAAAAAAATAAAAAATAAAAATATTTTAAAAAGATTATATGTGTCATACCCTCTGCTAGGTGCTTTACATACTTCTTTGTTTTACACAACTATAAAATAGGTACAACTCTCATTTTCTTACAAAGATTAAAGACACCAAAGCTTAGAAAGGACTAGTAACTTGCCCAAAATACTTAACTATGGAGGTAGCAGAGTGGACACTGTAGTGTAGCAGGTTAAGCTGCCCCTTGGAAAGCCTCCATCCCCTATCTGATTGCTGGTTCAAGCCTTGGTCACTCACTGCCAATCCACTTACCTTTTAAAGTGCCTGGGAAGCAGGAGATGATGGCTTAAGAACTTGAGTCTATGCCACCAGTGTGGGAGACCTGGATGGACTTTCTGGCTTCAGGTTTCAACCTAGCCCAGATATGACAGCTGTGGCCAACTAGGGAGTAAACCAGAGGATGGAATCTCGCTCTCTCTCTCTTCCAAGTGAATAAATTAATCTCTTTTAAAAAGATATCTATATTAAAATTCCAAAATCTATATTATTTTAACAATAGTTTCTAAATAGCTTGTCTCGGGCCTAAAATCCTGTTATTCTACAATATTCCCTAGCCCTTCTGTTTTTTGGCCTACTAGCCTTATTGCCTGTGGCAGATATTCTACCCCTTCATTTATTTCATAGACTCTTTTCCACTCTTGAGAATAAACAGTCTCTATCCTTAAAGATATCATAGAGAGTGGAAAATAGAAAGGTATGTGGTATAATGCAGCATCAAAAAGGGCCCTAAACTGGTCTGCAGTGTGAAGGAATCCTGAAAGAGAAGTTGTGCTGAATTGAGTCTTCAAGAATGAGTTGTAGGGATGATAGAATTCTGAAGGAGTGCTGAAGAAGGGAGGGCATTCCTTGCAGAGACATGTACAGAGTTACAGATAGGAGAGTCCAGGGCACAGAAAAATCTGAGTGAGAGAATGATTAGAAATGAGAATGGATTAACAATTGGAAATGTGATGATTTTGAATAGCCGTTGTCTCGACTGTTGAAGAACAGTGTTTTTTTTTTTCCTTTATACTATTTGTTAAACTCTTTACTTAGTTTAGAGTTAATCTTATGAGTATAAAGTTAATTGAAAATAGATCTTTATAAAAAATAAGGATAGGAATAGGAGAAGGAAGAGGAAGAAGGGTGGCAGTGCAGGGGGTGGAAGGGTAGGGTGGGAAGAACCACTGTTTCCTTAAATTTGTATATAAGAAATCCAAGAAAATTGTGTTCCTTAAATGAAGTTTGTATTCCTTAAATAAAATTTAAAAAAAGAAATGAGAATGAAGAAGAAAGAAAAGGTAAGGTGAAAGAAAACCTTATGTGTCAAGGATTTAAGCTTGGGGTCAGTGGAAAGATATTAAAAGGTTTTAAAAAGCAATGATATGTTTGGCCTTTAAAAAGATCTTTCTGGCTATTATATAGAATATGGGCTTAGAGAGATCAGGCTGGATTTAGGGAAACCAGTTAGAATGTTAGCACAGTGATCCAGAGAGATTGTAGTGGCCTAAAGTGAACTAAGGAAATAGCAGTGGGGAGAGAAAGGAGGGACAGATTTGAGACATACTTGGGAATTTTGTATCAATAAGAGCTCATGGTTAAGCATAGATATGAGAGATCAGGACAAATCGATGATAACCCTGGGGCTTTGAACTTGGGGAGAATATTAGTGCTATTAATTGTGAGAGAAACTACTAGAAGACAAGCAGAACAGAAGAAATGAGATGAATTTAGGAGAGCCATTCAGCATTTACTGAGTAAACATACTGTAGGTAAGCTCTGTTCTGAGTACTGAATTTTCTGGATGTAACTTGATCCTAACATCTGATACTGAATATAGAGTATTCAGGTGATGAAATTACAAATTCTGTAGATCTGCCTGTCCAATATAGTAGTCACTAGTCATGTATTGATATTTAAATTTAGAGTTAATTAAATAAAATTATAGTTTCTTACTCATACTAGTCACATTAAGAACTTAATAGTCACATGGTGTTGGTGGCTATTGCATTAAGCAGCATAGATACACAACATTTCCATCATTGCATAAAGTTCTTTGGGATAGCTAGTTGGAATCATTTCCTCTGGAGTATAACAGCTTCCAGAGCTGTATAAATGGCAGCTGTAAAGGACATAGTTAGGCCAGGAACTATGTTTCTCAGAATGACTTTTCCTATATGGGTTAAAATATGTCAAAGAGGAACTTGCATATAATTAGAAAGGTGGAAATACAACAAGATCTGTAACTCTTTGCAGATCTTTGCTTAGTCAGATGTGTGACAGAAAGATATACCTTATAAGTTCCTGATTGTCCTTCATTTTTGATACAAATTCATCTCTTTCATGACTGCCAGCCTACTTACCAGAGACCTTAGACTAAATACCAGATATCTGGCTGCAAACCCAGAGAATCAGTAATGAGACAGAGGCAACAAGTGTCCGAAGATCTCCACACCATCATCAGTTACCTCATTTTGCCTCCTTGCTTCTCAGTTTGATGGGGTGAGGATATTTCTTTAACCCTCACTTCCCCAGATACTGTCACCTAAGATCTAATTCCTTTAACAAATTCCCTATTCCACAAAACTCATTCTGCATCTCTCACAATAGCCCAGCTGGTACAGCTGCCATTCCAAAAAAGGATAGCAAAGAATTTCACTTAAAAGAGCTCTGTTCTGGAAGTCAGAAAATCTTAGACGGATGGTATTGCTAAAAGAAAATAGACATTGGAGTCACAGAAATGGAAATTCAAATCTGAGCAATTCCACCTATTAAATTTTTGTAACCTTGGGCAGATTATATTATCTTAATTTTCTCATCTCTGTCAGTGAAAATACCTTTAATTCAGAGTCATGGAGAATACAAAACAGTAAAATGTCTGACAAGCACCTACAACAATATGTAGGCAAAATAGTGGCTAAATCAATAGTAATTCTTACTCCTGCGCCCTACTAACTTTTAGCCCTGAGCCCATGATCTCTTAGAAATATGAAATGAAACAAATTACTTTAACCTTCTCACACTTAGGTTTCTCCCTAGACTATCACATTGGCTCATGTCTCAGACTCCTGAGTAAGGAATCATAAATACCGCACCTGGAGTTTTTGCGAAGATTGCACTTTCAGCAAATTCCAGGAATGGATTTTTTTTTTCAATATGGAAAATTTGGTCAGTAGTTGAAATTCATTTCTTCTCCCAATGAGTTTTATGCCATCCTTCAAGAAATTTATATCCTCACTGAATTAAATTTACCCAACTCTGGCTGGTATAATTCACAGTTCCAGTGCCTTAAATCTATTTGTGGTAGGTACACACCATGCCAACAACACATCTCAACTAATAAGCATTTTCCAACTATGTACATACACATACACATATACATAAATAGAGGAAACACTAGAAGGGAATTAACCAACATGTTAGTAATGGTTCTCTCTGACAGTATTACAAGTGATTTACTATTCTTTATTTTCTTTGGAGGTTTCCATGTCTCCTCTGAGAATATATTGGTTTTTAATCACACACAATATTTTCTAGTAAAATATGAGTTTGTTTTGAGTTTTAAAGAATTATCATAATGGTAAGATGTTCAATAATGGGTTAAATTCCAACTCTGGGCCGGTGCCTTGGCTCAACAGGCTAATCCTCCACCTAGAGGCACCAGCACACCAGGTTCTAGTCCCAGTCGGGGCGCTGGATTCTGTCCCGGTTGCACCTCTTCCAGGCCAGCTCTCTGCTGTGGCCAGGGAGTGCAGTGTAGGATGGCCCAAGTGCTTGGGCCCTGCACCCCATGGGAGACCAGGATAAACACCTGGCTCCTGCTTTCAGATCAGCGTGGTGCACCGGCCACGGCGGCCATTGGAGGGTGAACCAATGACAAAAGGAAGACCTTTCTCTCTGTCTCTCTCTCTCTCACTGTCCAAATTAATTGCCTGTCAAAAATTAAAAAAAATTTTTTTAAAAATTCCAACTCTGTCATATTCTAGCTGTGTGACTTTAGGCAAGTTTCTTAGCCTAGGAGAATTAATTATAATCTTTATGAGATAAAGCTAATAATATCTAAATCATGTGGTCATTCTGAAGATTAAATGCAATAATATAAGCTAAGTTCTTGTAACAGAACCTGACACAGTAGATACTCAATGAATGGCAGTACTCACATAGTTAATTGAGGTATTTGTGATTGTCGTAAGATTAGTGGTATTAGCAGTAAGAGAAAAAGTAAAACAATAACATAACTATAACAATGATGATGATAACCCTAAAGTAAAAATTGTCCCACTTTATTAAGAACTGAAGTACAGAGAAACTATACTAAGATTGCAAAACTGGGTAGAAAAATTGCCTCTAATTCCCAGTCCTGTGCCTTTATATCTCAAAAAATTTATATTTCATAGAATTTTGATTTAATTAACATGATATATTTTAGCACCTGGATGCAGGATGATCAAAAGACAAAGACTTGCCCTTGACAGAGCTCAAATTTTATCACACAATCAGGCCCATCCATGCCCATTTAGGAAATACTGTTAAGAGCTATTATAAAAGTATAAAATGTGCCTTTGGAGCATAGAGGAAGAAACTACCAGCTCTGCTTGGATTGTAGTAGAGAACATTGATGGTTCAAGAGGTAGCCTCTGAGTTAAGCCTCCACACAGCAAAACTATTTTGATAGGGATTAAGAAGCAAGGGGCACTGAGTGTGTAGAGCTGTGTGTGCCTAAAGCCTGAAGGGTTAACCAGTTCAGGAGATTCACTTACTCAACTACATAAAATAAAACTTGTCGAACATTTATCTGGGATATGCAATGTGCTAAACTGAGTAAGTTATAAGTGAAATGCTCTGAATGCCAAGTCAAAATGTTGGGACTACTCTACACCCAGTGATAATACTAACTTTTCAGGACAAAGAGGAAGAAGTTCAAATATACGTTTTTATCTGATTATGCTACTGATGACTTGATTATTTCTTCTGGGGAGGCCCTAGACATTGAGGATCAAAATTGGCACTGACATTAAAACAAAAAATTCGCTAACAGCTATGGTTGGAATGGAGCTGATCTTTCTGGAGCATTTCATTTTGTGCCTTGTGCTGTGGCAGCAGAGGAGTATCAACACATTCCCATTGATTTTTCCAGTGGCAGCAGCAAAACTGTACTTTCAGGAGAATGACCTCTGGGTTGATTAAGATTTGAAAAATGTGGAATTTATGCTATAAATTCTGGCTCAAGCTGAAGAGGCGCTAATGTAATTGGAACTCATGCAGTAACTGTCAGGCAAGAGATCGATCTGAAATTCATGTTCATAATCCTGCTTTACCCATTGGGCCAAATTCGGTTTTTAACAGTGAGCAGCTTCTTTAAGAAACACAGGTCAGCCTGATCCTACCTGCCATTGTTATTGCTTCATATGCCAGACATATTAGGAATAGTTAATATTTTCAAATTTGAATTAGATGTAACCTCCTATCCTTCTCACCACCACTGGAAGGAAGACAGGAAAAAAGGAAGAAAGTAAGGGAGGAAGGAAGGGAGGGAGGAAGGGAGGGAAGAAGGAAGGAAGAGGATGAGGGAGGAAGAAGGAAAGAAGGAAGAAAAAAAAACCTGAAAAAACTATTAAAAGTTTCTCAAATTGAGAATTTCCAAAGCAAAGATATATTTGTAGCAAGCAATTCATTGTATGTCAGACTAACCTTCTCTCTGCTTTGGCATTGCTTAAAATTCACTAGGTATAGCAGTTTGTTTCACAGATAAGTTTGCCTCAGCAGGGAGGATGGGCTGAGTCAATGAGCAGCTTCATTTATAACTGCAAACTCTGCTTTTCAAGCCCCAGATGATCCTGGACCCACAGTACAGAAAATCAGGAATTTATTGTCATTCTGGTCTCTCTAACTACTGTTGGTTTCAAAAAGAATGAAACATTCTAACCCTAAAAGAAAAATTGAGCCAACCATCTATCTGTACTGTTTTTCCAAAGACAGGAGATCCTGTGCTACAGTGAAATGAGAAAAAAATGCTAAGTATACCTAATCCTATAGGCAGCGTCATAACAGAGATGAATTAGCTATTAGAGAGATACTGTTTGGCATGACCTTAATTTATCTGTGGGTGGAAACATATCTGTTTCCATATCTGTGCTGAAATAACCTCTTAGGAGGGTCATTAAACCTGATTATGTGCTGGGCCCTGGGTTAACTGTGGCCTCATGGTAGCCTGGGCTACCACGACTAAGACACTTACAAGTTGATCATTTAGGTTCAGATATCACCTAGAAGAAAAAGAGAGTGGTCTTTTTCCCCCTTGAATAATTATATTTCTAGTAATTGATTCAATACTGAAACTAGGTATTAGGTAACTATTATAAGAACGAAAAAATTCATGAATGAGACTGACAGAAGTGTAAGCAAAAGGGAGGAAGAAGTGAACAGAGAAAAGAAAGGATATGACTCATACCTTTGAAGTAATATTAAAATTATACTAAGAATACTGTGTCTCATAAATATATAGACATAGACAGGAAGATGTGTGTATGTGTATGTGTGTGTATTAGTGCCATCCAGCAAAATCTCATGAAACATAAATCCTCTTTTCCCCTGACAGGAAGAAGGTAGGAGGATACTCTGTTTATTCCCCTCCTTCCCACAGCTGGCTCTTACCAGAGAATGGGAAATCCAATGTCTACATCACCTAAACTATCCACTAACCAGAAGACTAAACAGCTGTACCTTTGATGTGCAATCACTAACTTTTGAGGGAACGTTGTTTTTCCACCATAATCTTTACCTATCTACATCTATCTTTCAAAGCCTTAACTCCTAGATAGCAATAGGATGAAGATAAGAGAGGACTACTGAAAGCACCAAACACCTTGGAATGTGTGTGCCCAGGACTGTCTAATGCAAAAACCAGACACAGGAAATCTGCAAACAAAAAACTTAGAGCGATCCAAGCAATGTACATGATACTTCTAAGTGATACAAGAAATACAGAAACTAATGTAGTGGGTCCAGCATTGCAGCATGGTGGGTTAAGCCACCACCTGTGATTCTGGCTTGTCACATGGGTCCAGCTCTTGTCATGGCTGCTCTGCTTCTGATCCACCTCCCTGTTACTGCATGTGGGAAAGCAGCAAAAGATGGCACAAGATGTGGGTCCTTGCTACTCACACAGGAGACATAGGTGGGGTTCCTAGCTCTTGGCTTATGCCAGGTCAGGCCATTGAGGCCACTTGGGAATTGAACCAGTAGGTGAAAGATCTCTGTCTCTTTCTCTCTCTAACTCTGCCTTTCAAATAAATAAAATAAAATATTTTTAAAAAGAAACTAAGGAAGGGGTGTGAATATGGATGTGCATAAATGTATGTGTAGATGTATGGATATATTTGTGAATATATGTTTAAGAAATAGTGAAAGAGGTGAAATGACTTGATGTCACCATAGAGAGACTAGCTTAAAAAAACTGAGTCTTTTTTAACACTAGAAATTAGGGTGCAAACTTGTGCAACATGATTTTAATAGCAAAAAATGGAAAAAGAAACTACATTCAACATGTTAAATAGTGATATATTCATATGTTTGAGCATTATGTACTCTGAGAATATTTAAGCGTAAAAATATTCAAAATATAAACTTTATGAAAAAAGCATAGTATAAAATTGTATTGGAAACTTTCAAATACTTTCATGTAAATCTCCACCACTGGCAAATCAAACATTTGAATTTCATTCCTAGGAAAAGAGGAGCCAGCCATTTCCTCTTTCTGTGAGCTCTTGGCACAAGATGGACCATTAATAAAGAGATGTTGGATGAATGAATGAGTAAATAAAGACATGCTCTAGGCCTTTAAAGAGGAGCTCAATATGTCACAGTTGCTGTCAAGTGTTGCACTCCACCAAGAAATCCTTCATAGGGTTCATTTTCTCCCATCTACCCAAGATACCACAATGAGGCCACATGACAGAAATCATGAAAATGGGTACACGTGCATCTCTATGTGGTGTGGGATAGGTAGCTGTTATCTATAATTATTTACTCCTCAGACCATTAGAAGCCAGAGACCCACAGAGTTCAGACTTCAGTTAATTACAATACCCTTACTGTCCCGTTTTCAAAACCACAGAGGTAAAACTGGTAAAACAGAATTGAGCCAAGAATAATTAGGTCAAAAAAAAATTTGGTTACGATGACTAATGGTCAAATCTGAACATTTACAGTTATATTCTCCTGTATCTTTTTTCTAAAAGAAATATTTATTTACTTGAAAGATAAAACACCAGAGAGAGGAAAAGAAGGAGAAGGAGATGGAGAAAGAGAAGGAGAATAGAGAGAGACAGAGAGAGAGAGAAAGAGAGAGAGGATGAGAGAGAGGTCTTTCAACTGCTGGTTTACTATGCCAAATGGCTGCAATAGTCAGGGCTAGAAAGATCAAAATCAGGGGCCAGGAACTCCATTTTGGTCTCCCACAGATGACTTAGAACTTCTTTGGGCATCCTAGGCACATAAGTAGGAAGCTGAATCAGAAGTGGAATAGCTGGGACTTGAACCAGAATTTTGATATGGGATACCATTATTGAGACTTCACTCTCTGTGCCAAAATGCCAGCCCCTCCTCTTGTATCCTTATATTACTTCAACCTCCCCTTTTACTAACTTTCTCGTTAGCATGTAGATATGCTCATCACAAAAATCTACTTCTCTCTGTCCCTATGATGATTAGTTTTATGGTCAACTTGACAGAGTCAAGAGATGCCCAGATAGCTAGCAAAATATTGTTTCTGAATGTCCATAATTGTGTGCCCAGAAGAGTTTAGCACTGAAAACAGTTGACTGAGTAATGACTTTTCCCTTACTAATGTGAGCATACTATCCATCAGGGACCTAAACAGAACAAAAAGGCAGAGAAAGGGATAATTCTGTTTTCTGGATCTAGGATATTTATCCTCTGCCACCCCAGGACACTGGAGTTGGAGCTTCTGGCTCTTGGACTTTTGGATTCATAATTTATACTAACATTCTTGTCCTCCCACCATCCCCTGCCAACGTCCTCAGGTCTTCAACATTGCACTGAATTATACAATGGGCTTCCCTGGTTCTGCAGCTTATAGACAGTTATCACTGCAGAATTTCTTGACTTCCATAATCATATCAACATTTCTCATAATAAATCTCTTAAATATGCAAATGGAAATTTCTCTGGAGAGCCCTGACTAATGCATCATTTTTATCAGTAAATAGTATAACTATACATTCATTAAAGCCAGAAATCCTGAAATATCTTTGACTTCTTCCTGTCTCTTATAGACATATCTCTCATTAAACATTTTTAATTCTATTTTGAAATGAATTTTAAAAATCTGTCCCAATAACTCCATCTCCACTGTTTTAGATCACCATCTTTTATAGCCATATTACTTTAAAGGGCATCCTAATAGTTTTCACCATCTCAGAGTTCTCCCTATCCATTCCATCTTCCATATAGAAAACACAGTTCTATTTCTAAAATAAATGCTTGGTCGTGACATGCTCTTAAGTAAAACTCTTCCATGATTTCCCATTACACTTACTATACAACCCAATTTTAACATAGGCTTCAAGGCTCTGCTTGATTTAACCCTTGCTTACCTCCCTATTCCCACTAGTTCCCATTTCTCACCTTGTCCTACCCCTAATCTAAACATCAGCTACAACAAACTTACTACATTCTTTCCAAAGTATCATACTTTCTCTCCTTCTGCCCACAGATCCTATAGATATTCACTCTCTTATATCTATTTCTGTCTCCTCTCCAGATTGACACAGTGGGTTAAGCAGTTGGCGTCCGACATTGGAATGCCTGCTTGAATCTCAACTTCTTTTTATTATTCTGTTCTAAACATAAAATTATTTCTTGCACAAGGCCTTGCCTTACCACTCTTATGCCCAAGTTTTGGCTGACATGTGAATTCTACAGCCTTCTTGATATGGACAGAATCTCTGTGTCTATCCAAAATTCCTATGTTGAAGCCCTAATCCCCAGGGTGGTTGCATTAGGAATAGGGACAATATAGAAGGAATTAAGGTTAAATTTGATCATAATGTTTTGAAATGGGTCTAAAAACTAGTGTCCTTATAAGAACAGACATCAGTGGGCTTGTTCTCTGAGTGCACATACTGAAGAAAGGCTATGTGAGTACATGACAAAAAGGCACACATCTGCAAGCCAGGAAGGAAGCCCTCACTTGAAAGTGAATTTGATGCCATTTTGATCATAGACTTCTATCCTCCAGAACTGTGAGAAATAACTCTCTCTCTCTCTCTCTCTCTCTCTCTCTCTCTCTCTGTGTGTGTGTGTGTGTTTCTGTCTCCAATCAGCCACAAGATCATGAGGGTAAACAACCAATATTCTACAATGTGCTATGTTGCTTAACTATGATATTCAGTAGATAAGATGCATTAAATGCATTTTCCACTTAATGATATTTTTAACTTATTATGGGTTCATCAGGCCATAACCCCACTATAAGTGCAATAACATCTATCCCTCCACCCCTTTTTTTTAGCAACAAAATCATTTGGAGCCAAGGAGGTACAGAATTTCACTTCCTACTGGGAAATCCCTCTGCAGTACTTCAGTAGCTCTCCCCATGGGAGTTTTTTGTAGCTGAAATTTTGTAGCTGAAAGCACTATGCATCATTAGCCACCAGCTTTAGCTGAGCACTTGAGCCTGTTCAGCATTCTTTTGTGAGTATTTGATCAGCTTTTGCCTTACTTTTTGCTATTTCAAATCATCATTGTTATTTCCAAACCATCTTTACCTCCATATTCATCTCCTTCATAATGCTTCTTCCTTCTCCAAACCCAGAACCCCAACATCCTACTTCACAGAGAAAATAAGAGCAATCTGAAAGGCTTATTCACTTCATATTGCATTCCTTCATATTTATCTACATTTGCACACTCTTCCCAAGTCTCTAGTACTCAAGAGGAATATGTGTCAGTTTTTTCCAAGGCCAGTTTCAGAAGTAGGTGTGGCTTAATTCATTCAATCTTTTACTAGTGTGACTCTGTGTGACTCTATGCAAACTACTCATTTTTTAAGATTTGGTTTCTGCAACTTTGAAGTAGGGACAATAATTATACACATGTATTCTATGGGGTCATTGTGAGCACTCAATATGATAATGTATATAAATTATTGGGACTCCACTGAGTCAGAACTCACAAATACATGCTATGACGACTGCTGCCTCCCGTGC
Source organism: Lepus europaeus (assembly GCF_033115175.1). NCBI lineage: Eukaryota > Metazoa > Chordata > Mammalia > Lagomorpha > Leporidae > Lepus > Lepus europaeus. The sequence goes on from NC_084831.1 coordinate 40,970,343, forward strand.
CATTGTCCCAGCCTACTGAAGGACTTTAAGTTACAGTCTTTACTTTCTTCTCTTTAATGAAGAAAGACAAGGAGACCCTCTAATCCAAAGCTTGCTAACAACATTCAAATATGATGGTCAGATTTCAGCCTCAGATTCATCTTTCCTTAGGGGAACCTCTGAATATCATAAGTGTGTTAAAGTTAATAGTTAAAAACAATATATTTTCCAAATATCTCTTTTTCTACCATGTGCTACAGTATGTTATATTGTCATCTGGGGACACAGAAGATCCTCTCTAACTCCATGTTTCAGAAATACCTGAAATATTTGGAAGTATCCCATCAGAGAACAATGGGAGACTCGGTCTAGGAAATGCTCATTTATATATAAAGCAAAGATATTAGCTGTGTTTTATAGCCCTCTCAACAACAACAACACTAAGTCCCTTAGTGTCCACTGCCCAGGCAACGGAAACATCCGCTAAAACTGCTCCACACAAACTTTAAAATGGAACTATCTCACAAAAAGCTCCCCCACAGCAGTAGTACTCTAGGAAAATGATCTTAATACTTAAAATGATTAAAATACTAATGAATTAGTGATAGGAACTTGCTCCAGAGATTTGATTATTTGCAATGATGCTTAAAATATCTTTTTCCTTTGTAATAAGATACAAAGTCCACTGGTAATGAATAAAGAACCTCAATAACAACTTAAATCTGCTGCTCCAATTAGCCTATTTAAAATCAATGCAACATTTGTCAAAATATTCATTTTCTCAAACTCAATAATATTATCTAGAAATGTGATATAAAACAAAAATGTCAAAATGTAGATGTTCACTGAAGCATTATTTATAATATAGAAAATTGGCAGTAATTTAAATTATCAAGATAGGCTCCATAAATTATTATATAAATATAATACAGTATTTCTATAGTTTTTAATAAATAAATTTTACATACTAATGAAAATATGATAACACAAGATACAAACTGTAACAGGTAATATAAATTTAACTAAATAAATGTGATTCTAAGACTGGAATAAAACTACAAAAATAGTAATGAAAATCTTTCTGTGTAAAATGATTTGTCTTGTAGTTGCTTCTGTATTTTCCATTTTTATTCATTGTAAGTACAAGGATACGTCAAATAGGTCATAAGAAAATTAAGTTAAAAGGTAAGATTATGGTCCAAAATTTTGAAATTCATGCATAATCCTATACATAAATGCAATGTTAGTACATACTATGCAAGGATCTTATTATAAATGTTTACTCGGTATACTGTAACAGCTAATTTTATATGTTTAAAAAGGTTTATTAACTATAATTGTACATATTCTGGGGCTATAATGACACTTCAATTTACGTGTACTAATCTGATCACTGTTATCACCATTTCCCCTTGACATTGCTTTTATGATTAGAGCCTTGACACTCCTTTATTCTATTTTTTCCATATATATGTGTGTGTGTGTGTGTGCATTATTATGAACTATAATCACTCCCTCTATTGTGTAACACTAAAAACTAATTCCTTTGCTTTAACTCTGTAGGTACCCATTATCCAAATTCCATCTAACCCTCCACCCCCAGCCTCTAGTAATTACTACTCTGTGTTCAAATTGAGTTTTTTTTTTCTTTTAGGTTCTACATATGAGGGAGAACATGCTGTGTCTGTATTTCCATATCAGTTTGGTAAATCACTGAACTTTGAATATGGGTGTTCAGACTGTTCTCCACAACATGGGTGGGCCTCATACAATCAGTTGAAGGCCCGAATAGAACCAAAACATCACACTCTTGCAGCAAGACAGAATTTTCCAGCAGAGTACTTTTGGACTTCATCCACATCATTGGCTATCCTGCAGTCCCAGACTGCTAGTTCACAACATAGAGTTTTGATTTGCTGACCTCTACTTCCAAATTTGTATGAGTCAATTCCTCGTAATACATATGTTTACTTATACACCATACTGGTTCTATTTCTCTGCAATACCTGGATTAATACATATTCACAGGTAGTAAAAACAGAGCTTTCATTGAGACAACATCTCTCCAAGGTAAAGTAGAACTCATTCATAAAGAAAACAAATGAGAGACTGTCATATGTCAGTTTTTTAAAGCCACACTTATTACTGAAACCAGAAAACATGGCAAATTTCATGCTTTCAGAAAGCATGAAAAACAAAATACAAATGCTCAAATAGCTTTGGTTGCTGTGAATTCAGCCGCTAGATCCCTACAGGACACTGCTGTCTTCAAATGTATAAGACATATCTTGAAGGGCAGTTTGATAATCAGATGGAACATGTCAACATGAAAAGATCCATAAAATGTGTGTCCATAATATACCAAATTTTTATGTGAATGTAACCAATACATACCCAATTGCAAATAGTCAAACCTACACCAAACCATTGCCATACACTCCACCTGTTCATCTTGCTCTCAGACTTAACATTATTTCTGAGGTTGTAGTCCCTGCTCAGTTACCTCTTTTAAACACTCGCCTTAATTTTGGCTTATCAGATTCTGGCTGTCTACCCTGTGCTCCAGTTTTTGCAATTGTATGCCTATTCTTGAATACAGGGCTATGACAGCCTCAGATAAGACTGCTTTCCCCAACTTCTGTCCTAGACCCAGCTGATCCTCCAGAACAACCACACAAATAGAAAATATCTTGGAAAATACATTAACAAATTTATAGAGCAAAATATTGAGAAATGGGTATATATCTGGTCTATAGTTAAGCTGTCAGCTAATGCTCACATCCAAAATAAGAGTGACTGAATTAGATTCCCAACTCTGCTCCCACTTCTATCTCCCTGCTAATGTATATCCTAGGAGGTAGCAGGTGATGGTTCAATCAGTTGGTTCCCTTTCTACCCACATGGGAGACCTGGATTGAATTCCTGAATTCTCAGGTTGGACCCAGCTGCTGTGGACATTCAGGGAGTGAACCAGCAGACTGGAACATTCTCTCTCCTCTCTCCATTTCTCTCACTCATTCACTCTCTATTTTTCTCTCAAATCAATTGATAAATTTTAATATTCAGAAGCAGGAAAGAAAAAAATGTATATTCTATTATTTTTAACTGCTGAATAAAAATTATTAGTACAATCTATAAATGGTTAGCACTTTATAATCTGTAAAATTGTTTTTAATTTATATTTATTTGCTTTCAATTATTTGAAAAGCAGAGAAGGAGAGACAAAACAGAAACATCTTTTACCCACTGGCTCACTCTCCAAATGCCCACAATAGCCAGGGCTGGGTGAGGCCACAGCCAGAAGTCCAGGAAATCAATCTGGGTCTCCCATGTAGGTGGCCAGACCAAAGTACTTGAGCCATGATCTGCTGCCTCCCAGAACGGACATTAGCTGTAAGTTGGATCAGAATCAGACAAACCAGGACTCTAACACTCCAATTTGGGATGTGGGCATCCAGGTGGCAATTCAACTACTATAGCAAATTCCCACCCTGGTAAAAATTCTTTATATCTGTATCTTCAAGTTAAGCAACATATTCCTTGTCACATATGACAGGGACCTCAACCACATCTTCTCAGTTTAAATTACTTCCTTTCTCTCTACCTCTGCAACTATCTATCTCTTTCCCTCTTTCCTCCATGCCCCTTCTTTCCTTTTTTCTTCCTTTCATTTACTATCCAAACTGGCAAACTAATGAAATTGGTACTGACACTTTTGTTGGTACTGACACATATTGACTTTGTAAGACAGTTGTATACTATGAAACAAAGACAGCTAGTCCTATTTTTTAAATTATGCAATTCATATGCAATGACAATTTGGGTAAGGGAAATCCTGATCAATGTCATAAAATTCACCTAAGTAAAGTTTGGAGAAAAGAGACACCTTTGAAGCAGGGATAAGTGGTGCAGAAGTGAGTGGGGAGTAGAAATGAGGAATAGGGTCTGGGAGAACATACTTTACTTCTTCACTGAATATGGGTACAAACACAACACAAAGACCTTGAATAAAGCTCATTTGAAAAGTGAAAACAGGTGATATTGCTATTTAGAGATTTCATAGTAAAGCACAGATTAGATGAAACAACGTTTAAAATCTTACTTAGCGGCTCACTACTTTCGTTATCTTGTTAAAATTAGTAAAATAATCAGTAATAATAGCTTAATCTCTATTTTTAAAAGATATTGATATCTGTTTCAGAGGATTACAATAAATATTAAATAAGAAAATAGGGCAGAAAGTCTGTAAATGCAAATTACTTCCTCAGAATGAATGAAATTCCAATTTTCTTTGATACAATTTCAACTTCTATGCATAAGAGGACAGAAATATTTCTGAGTCCCAATCTGAAGATTGTATCAGTCTGATATATTCAAGCACAAATTGAGAAAGGTTAAGTCTAAAAGAGGCCGGGTGGGCAGGGAAAAGACAGAAGCATGATAGCACTTTCCTTCCAAAATGACGTAAACAGTCTTGCAAAATTTTTATGTGGGTCTCTAAGTACCAAGACGCAGGAACCTGGCCCAGGAATAACTAGCCTCTCTGTAGGCCTTGCTGGAACTCTAATTGAATATAAAATGGCTGAACCTCTTATGGAAGCACATTATGGACCATGGACTCAGATGTACTTGTTCCAAAAATGGGGGAGCAAAGCTGGCAGAGCCCCAGGATAGGGCCATGTTTTGTTCAGTTGGCTGCATTCCCAAGCAGGACTAGAAACTTGTATGCAGTATTCTATTTTTGATTTCTGCTCACACTGAAGATAATATGCTCTTAACATTTCCCCATGTTATTTCCCTTCTATGAGTTTTCAAGACCAACTACTATTTAGACCAACAAAATCATAAGGTTCTGGAATCCCCCTAGTCTAGGGATCTGAGAAAGCACAGGCCAAACATAAGCTAACAAGAGGGGCATTTCTTTGTGTCAAGGTTTGTGCTAGATGCTATAAATAACATTGCCAAATATTTGAACACTTTTGTGAGTTGATCAACATTATCCAGTAAACTGAAGAAAAGAATTCCAGCCGAACTAAGATTGAACATAGTATTTCCTCAGTATCAGCTGCTGCCACCAATTAGTCAGAAGGACCAATAATCTCCAAACTGCCAGAGGCCTTTGGAGCAGTGGCAAATGTCAGTTCAGTTACGTTCTAGGTGTCTTAATTTGCTTTTTCTGACAATCTGCAAAAGTAAACAAACATCTTCCTTTTCTTAGACCTATTTGACCACACATAAAATGTGAACTAAATTAAGCAATCTATAAAATCTTTGATATGTCTGACAGGCTAGGATCCCTCCCCTCTTGGGATGATAATGACAATGATGACTGATATTTCAGACAATGTATTAACAGCTTTATGATGACTTATATGGAAAAGGGAGAAGAATTTCAGATAATATAGTGTGTATAAAAGGCAGGTCTTCTTAGATAGGTAACTCCCATCAGAAATGTATAAAATAAACAGTGAATTAAAGACAGATAGTAGTGGCAAGCACCATGGCTCACTAGGCTAATCCTCCGCCTGTGGCACTGGCACCCTGGGTTCTAGTCCCGGTTGGGGTGCCGGATTTTGTCCCGGTTGCGCCTCTTCCAGTCCAGCTTTCTGCTGTGGCCTGGGAAGGCAGTGGAGGATGGCCCAGGTGCTTGGGCCCTGCACCTGCATGGGAGACCAGGAGGAAGCTCCTGGCTTCGGATCGGCGCAGCAGCCATTTTGGGGATGAACCAACGGAAGGAAGACCTTTCTCTCTGTCTCTCTCACTGTCTAACTCTGCCTGAAAAAAAAAAAAAAAAGACAGATAGATAGTAGCTCAATATGAATAGAGTATAGAAATGGACACATTTGAACGTAAACTAAGGAGTTAATTTTTAACTTAACAAAAATTAGAATCATTGAGAATTTGAGCAGTATATTGACAGTCAAATTTGCTTTCTTTTTTTATTTAATGAATATAAATTTCCAAAGTACAGCTTATGAATTACAAAGGCTTCCCTCCCAAAACTCCCCCCCCACCTGCAACCCTCCCCTTTCCCACTCGCTCTCCCCTTCCATTCCCATCAAGATTCATTTTCAATTCTCTTTATATACAGAAAATCTGTTTAGTATATATAAAGATTTCAACACTTTGCCCTCACATAGCAACACAAAGTGAAAAAATACTGTTGGAGTACTAGTTATAGCATTAAATAAGAGTGTACATCACATTAATGACAGAGATCCTGCATGATTTGCTTTCTAAATGTAATTTTGGTGCTTATGTAGAAAATGGTTAAGAGGGAAGGCTGAGATCTCAGAGATGCTGAAGGTCTGAAAGAGGATAGTGGCATTAGCTTTCCCACCATTATGTTTTTATTTTTGCCTTCCCCTTCACTGGCCAGTAGATGGTTATAAGCTGGTTTGAACCCATTGAGATATCTATGAATTAAAGAAGCAATTCAATAGATATTGGCATGTGGATGGTAGCTGAAGTTACAGAAATTATCAGAAAGCAGGTAGTGTACAGAGAGTAGAATGACATCTTAGGGAACCCCAAAACTTAAGGGTCCTGAAAATAGAAGAATCCCAAAATAGAGAATGGGAAAGAATAAATAGAGATAGAAAATGTAAACCAAGATAGAACATTTCTAAGCAAAATAAGAGAGAAAAGGCAAAGTGATTTACAATGTCAAATGGTGGAGGTTGGGGGATATAAGTTGAAATATTTCATGGTATGCCATAAAAACGTATAAGTATTACATATTGATACAATTTAAAAATAAAAATGATTGAAAGTCATATGAAAATATTTAAGGGTTTATCAAAGAAGAAACTGCAATAGAATTGTGAATGCAACACCAGAGTGCAGAATGTTGGGTACTGAATGGGAACTGAGGAAGTAGAAGCGGTGAATACATGAAACCTCCAAAAGAACACAACAATCTTCCAGAATTAGATTCTGAACTGGAGGAGATCTATGAAATTACAAAAATAGATTTCAAAATAATGATTGTAAGGAAATTCAATGAGATGTAAGTGAATGCAGATAGACAGATTAAAGAAGTGAGGAAATCAATGAGTGATCTGAATGAAAATATTACTAAGGAGCTAGAACTCATTAAGAAGAATGAAATAGAGATTTTGGAAATGAAATCTTTAATCTGTGAAATAAAAATACCATTGAGAACTTTAACAACAGAATAGACCAAATGGAATAAAGAATTTCTAATCTCAAGGAAAAGAATTTTGAAATAACCCAGACAAAATAAAGAGAAAGAATTAAAAGAAATGAAGAAAGCCTATGCAAAATATGAGATAGCATTAATTGACCAAATATTCATATTATACATATTCCTGAGGGAGAAGGAAAGGGGGAAAAGGTGTTGAGAACCTGATAAATGAAATAATAGTTGAAAATTTCCCTGCTTGAAAGAGACATGGACATCTAGATACAAAAAGCTCAAAGAACCACAAACAAACTGAACCAAAAATGATCTTTTCCAAGGCATACTGTAGTCAAAGAGTCAAAAATTAAAGACAAGAAGAAAATGCTAAAAACGGTAAAAAGAGCATCAAGTTACATATAAAGGAAAATCAAAAAGATTAACATCAGATTCCTCATAGAAACCCTACAGGCCAGAAGAAAGTGGGATGATATATTCAAGGTCTTAAAAGAAAACAAAAACAAAAGAAAAAATATTATATCCATAGAAGCTATCCTTTAAAAGGGAAGGATAAATGAAGTATGTTTCAGATAAGCAAAATCTAAGAGCATTCACCACCATTAAACCAGACTTACAGGAAATTCTGAAAGGCATCCTGCATTAGAAGTAAACATGAGAAAACACAACACTACCAAATTTACTGACAGAGCAGGTACAATCACTATCCAGTCATCAAAATGACAACTCTTAGTTCTTGTCCATCAACACTAGCCTTGAATATAAAGATTCTCCAACCAAAAACAGGTTAGCTGAATTGATAAAATACCATAAACTCACTATATACTGCTTATATAAACTCACTCCATAAAGATGCACACAGACTGAAAGAGCTCCCCTTCCTATCCAGCTCTCTGCTAATATACCTGGGATAGCAGTGGAAGATGGCCCAAGTGCTTGGTCCCCTGCACCTGGCTCATAGCTTTAGCCTGGTCCAGTCCCAGCTATTGCAGCCACTGAGGAATAAACTAGTGGATGGAAGATCTGTCTCTCTGTCTGTCTCTCTCTTTGTAACTCTGCCTTTCAAATAGATAAAATAAATCTTTAAAAACAAATAAACAAAAAGCAATTAGGTGACCTTGAATAGAATAACTATTAAAATGTAGAGAGGACAAGGAAATTATGAAAGAAACAAAACTAGAAAGAAAAGTTTATCTGAAGGTTAAGATAAATTTATCCTTGAAACGAAAGAGATTAGAAATGGAATTTAAGGAAGTTAATGACTTGATCTAGATAGCATTTTATTTTATTTTTTAAAGATTTTATTTATTTATCTGAAAGGTAGAGTTACAGAGAGAGGGAGACAGAAAGGTCTTCCATCTATCTGTTGGTTCACTCCTCAGATGTCTGCAACAGCTGGAGCTGAGCCAATCCAAAGTCATGAGTCAAGAGCCTTTTCTGGGTCTCCCATGGAAGTTGGGCCACCCTCTACTGCTTTCCCAGGCCATAACAGAGAGCTAGACAGGAAGAAGAGCAGCCGGGACTACAATCTACATCCATATGGGATGCCAGCACTGCAGGCAGAGTCTAAGCCCACTATACCACAGTGCTGGCCCTTGAATAGTATTTTAGAACTACCCCTCTAACAACTATGTGAAAAGCAAATTAGAGTGATAAAGCCTAAAGAAAATCACTTCTTTTTTAGCAGATTAAAACACTGAGGCTTACAGAATGAAGTGAAATTAATTTGCTCCAAATCAGTAGCAGAATCATTATTCACAATCAGGTTATGAAATGTTGAAAAATGCATATTTTTACTATACTCTACCACCCCTCAGTTAAAGGACTTGCAGGACATGTGGAAACCAGGGAGTTGCATGTTGCAATATTCTCTACAACATTGCCTTTGAGCAGATATACCATCTAGTAAAAATGGATTACCCTTAAGTTGAAATTCCAGTGGTCAATGTCAAAAGTATCAATTTTCCAATGAGGCAAAAAAAATGAACATAGCTCTTGTTAAGGATATAACAAATTTTTTACTGTTTTTTAAAAAAGAATTGTCACATTTTTTATGAATATATACTAACAAAATTAGGAGTAAAAATTTATCCAGCTGATTATTTATACATTACAATAAAAATAAGATATAGATGCATATGTATGTATATAGATAGATAGATAGATAGATAGAGAGAGAGAGACATCTGTAGTTAAATCAGATGCAAGTTTATTCCCAGATGTTTGAATTTAGAATATCAGCTATGGTTTGGTGGAAAAGTTCTAAATTTAAAAATCAGTAACTTTGGTTCATATCCAAGTCCTACATCTTACTAGCTATGCAATTTGTGGTATATTATCCATATCTTGAAGCCACTATTTTATCATTTGTAAAGGGAATAATTACAGAGTTACTGTGGAGATCAGATGGCATATGAGTATATTTTGTAAAAAAGTTAGACAAATTTAACAATATAATGTTTAAGAGTCCAATTCTTTAACAGGACCCAATCCCCATTCTAAAAGTTAGTAACTATGCCACCTTTGATAAGTCATTTAGCCTAACAGAGTTCTAATTTCTTCATGTTAAAAATGAGGCTCATAACAGTTTTACCTGATAAGATTTTTATAAGGATTAAACTTTAATAAATAGAGTATAAATACATATATATATATATATGCATACAAATTAATACACACAGAATACAGTCTGGAGCTGGGTAGCCACTCACTGCATCTTAATTATTTTTATTACATAGCCATACAAGACAGCCAACTCACAGTCAGTCACAACAATGGTAAAAGAAAAAAAGCAAGAAAAAACATGAACATACTAAGAAAGCTGAAATGACTGAAATGTGTGTTATGATAATGAAATTGAAACAACTAAAAGTTTAGGAGATATAAAAGTCACTGCTCCATGGCTAAGTAATTCAGTCTAGTACTGTCCTCACTCATTGTGTTGGTTTCTGGGTCTATAGACTGTAAGTGGTGGAGACATGTGGCACAACTGCTAAGAAACTAAAATCGTAGGTGTACTCTTAGAGATAAAGAGAGAAACAAATGACCAGAGAAGGCATCTGCGCAAACACCATGCCCTGAAGAAGAATAGCTGGGCATTTGGTTATGGAAACAAAGGTCGATTTTTAAAGCTAAAGTTCATCAAGTAATTCATTAAGTTTAAGAGTCAAAGAAATAAAGTGACCAGAGAACAAGAGAGGAATGAAAGAGTAGAAGGCTAAATGAAGATCTAGTCTACACACAGAGCCTGCCAACCTGGAAGTCCCTTCTTGCTGTATCACATAATGGAGTTCTTTAGATTAGAAAAACAAAAGCAAACTCTCAAATGATTGCCAAAAGTGCATCCACATAAAACATAAAAGAGATCAACCGCAGGTGATTCCGATTAACTGGGGTTCATTTGCAAAGACTACCAAGAAAACAGGGAGGGTTAAGGAAGATGGTTAACTAGTTCAGTTTTAAGAGATACAAAATGAAATCCTCCAAAATATGCAAATGTAGAATCTTTTTTTTTTTTTTTTTTTTTTTTTTTTTTGGACAGGCAGAGTGGGTAGTGAGAGAGAGACAAAGAGAAAGGTCTTCCTTTTTGCCGCTGGTTCACCCTCCAATGGCCGCTGCGGTCGGCGCATCTCGCTGATCCGAAGCCAGGAGCCAGGTGCTTCTCCTGGTCTCCCATGTGGGTGCAGGGCCCAAGGACTTGGGCCATCCTCCACTGCCTCCCCGGGCCATAGCAGAGAGCTGGCCTGAAAGAGGGGCAACCGGGATAGAATCCGGCGCCCCAACCGGGACTAGAACCTGGTGTTCCAGCACCACAAGGCGGAGGATTAGCCTGTTAAGCCACGGCGCCGGCCTAGAATCTCTTCTAAGATCCTCTAAGGAAAAAAGAAATGGAGTTTCTGAAACCTTATAAAGTATCCCATTCATTTCCTTGTAACTTTGAAATTCACTGGAATGATGTATCATAGTTTAAAATGAATTATTTTTATGCGTCCTCATACAGTTGATTTTTTTATTTGACATGCAATCAACTACAAATGCAATCTTATCAGAAAAAGCAATTCAGTACAGTCAGTCATTTAAAGCCATGCAAAAGAGGAGCTTTTATTGCAGCTTTAGAATTATGCATTTCACTTTAATTTTCTTAATAGATTATCTGTATAACATGGCCCAAACTGGAAAATAAAATTTTCAACTTCAGCATGTTCTGTCTACATTCACATGTACATGTTCAATCAAACGCAGAAAGGCCATTCCAAAGGTTTCCTTCTATTAGCTTCTTCCTAGCCTACTCTAGCTAGATCCCTGCCTCCCACCTTAGGGTGCTCCATAGTTTCTTTTCTATTAGTCTGTCTTTCCCACTCCTTCCCAAATTCAAGTGTTTCTAAAACAGAGGCTACACTAACTACAGCAGCTAGAAAATTCTGAATTAAGCAGAAAGTATAAAAAGGAAATCAATAGGAGTGTGTGTTTGCCACAGAAGTGCAGACATGGCCTGAGATGCCCACATCTAATATCAGAATGCCTGGATTTGAGTCCTGGCTCTGCTTCTGATTCCAGCTTCCTGGGAGAGGTAAGCAAACTTTATCCACCAAGGATCATTTGGATATTTATAACATCTTTTGTGAGCCACACAAAATTATCAACTTAAAAATTAGCCTGTTAACACATTTATTGAATTTTAAGTAGCATCTGAAGTTGTCTTAGCAGGGCCAGGACAAAAGATTTCACAGGCCTTATACAGCCCAGAGGCTGGATGCTCCTCAGCTCTCTTGCATACCCTGGGAGTCATCAGATGATAGCTCAGGTATCTATCACTCATCTGGAGACTTGAATTGAGTTCGTAGCTCCTGACTTATGCCTGGCCTAACCCTGACTGTTGCTGGCATACGGAGTAAACCAGCAGATGGAAGATAGGTCTCTACGACTTTTTCTCTCTCCCCCTCTTCTCCCTTTCCCACCATATCCCAGCCTTTCAAACAAAGAAATTAAATATTTTTAAGAAAAGGAAACTAACATTTTGATTATCTACTATGTTCTCTCACAGTGTAGGAGCTTTCAAAATTATCACATTTACAGCTTTAAAAAACACTATGAAATAGATATTATCATGTCCACTTGATAGATGGGGTCATAGAAGCTCAGAAAAGTTAAGTAACATACAGGAAATCTCAGTGATTTTTATCAATGCACTTCTTTGATGTTAGCCATGTACTTCAATGGCCCCAATTTTCCAAATTATATCGTAAAATCATAGTTTTTTCTATAGTAAGTATTTTCCACTGCCTATAAATTGGCTTTCCAAGCCCAATTTTTGTTTCAGGAATTGATATACAGTTTTTCTTTCCCAATGCTGATAGCTTTGCACAAACCTGTTTCCCTTATAAGGAGCTGAAGTTCAGTAGTTGACACCTACATCTCTTGCCCCACACATTCTTATGTGATTCATTTACCATTAGAGCACAGATAATTCATTTTAAACATGTCAGAACTGTCTTCAAGGATATCATAGGTACAGAACCTTGACAATGGTGGCTGGATAGCAATAAATGTTGACTAAATCGACCATAAACTGCCCCTGCTAGTTTCTTATCTAGTTTAAATCCTTGAACTTTAGATTGACTCCCATTGCTAATACTAAGCACTTTCTGGTTTTGGTGTAAGTTCTCCTTCCTATTTATCATTGTCTAGCCATCCTAAAAAAGCAGTCATGGTCAATTCTTGAGACCATATTTTTTTTTTCATTTATTAAACTTTTATTTAATTAATACAAATTTCCAAAGTACAGCTTATGGGTTACAATGGCTTCCCCCCTCCCAAAACTTCCCTCCCACCCACAACCCTCCCCTATCCAGCTCCCTCTCCCCTTCCATTCACATCAAGATTCATTTAAAATTCTCTTTATATACAGAAGATCAGTTTAGTATATATTAGGTAAAGATTTCAACAGTTTGCCCCCATGTAGCAACACAAAATGAAAAAAATACCGTTGGAGTACTAGTTATAGCATTAAATAACAGTGTACAGCACATTAAAGACAGAGATCCTACATAATATTTTTTAAATTAATTAATTTTCTATGCCATTTTCAATTTAACACCAGTTTTTTTTTCATTTCCAATTCTCTTTATATACAGATCGATTCAGTATATAATTAAAGATCTCATCAGTTTGTACCCACACAGAAACACAAAGTGAAAAATACTGTTTCAGTACTAGTTATAGCATCACTGCACATTGGACAACACATTAAGGACGGATCCCACATGGGATGTAAGTACACAGTCACTCCTGTTGCTGACTTAACAATTTGACACTCCTGTTTATGGCGTCAGTAATCTCCCTAGGCTCTAGTCATGAGTTGCCAGGGCTATGGAAGCCTTTAGAGTTCGTTGACTTTGGTCTTATTCTGATAGGGTCATAGTCAAAGTGGAAGTTCTCTCCTCCCTTCAGAGAAAGATACCTCCTACTTTGATGGCCCCGTTCTTTCCACTGGGATCTCACTCACAGAGATCTTTCATTTAGGTCTTCTTCTTTTTTTTTCTTTTCCATGGTATCTTGGCTTTCCATGCCTACAATACTCTCATGGGCTCTTTAGCCAGATCCGAATGCCTTAAGGGCTGATTCTGAGGCCACAGTGTTGTTTAGGAAATCTGCCATTCTATGAGTCTGCTGTGTATCCCTCTTCCCATGTTGGATCCTTCTCTCCCTTTTTGATTCTATCAGTTAGTATTAGCAGACACTTGTCTTGTTTGGGTGATCCCTTTGACTCTTAGACCTATCAGAGCTATCAATTGTGAACTGAAATTGATCACTTGGACTATTGAGATGGCATTGGTACATGCCACCTTGATGGGATTGTATTGGAATCCCCTGGCACATTTCTAACTCCACCATTTGGGGCAAGTCCGATTGAGCATGTCCCAAATTGTACATCTCCTCCCTCTCTTTTTCCACTCTGAAATTTAACAGGGATCACTTTTCAGTTAAAATTTAAACACCTAAGAATAATTGTGTGTTAATTACAGAGTTCAACCACTAGTACTAGAACAACAACTACAACAACAACAACAAATATTAAAAAGGATAAAGTATTACATTGTACATCTAGAGTCAGGACAAGAGCTGATCAGGTCATTGTTTCTTATCGTGTCCATTTCACTTAACAGGTTTCCCCTTTGGTGCTCAGTTGTCACCGATCAGGGAAAACAAATGATATTTGTCTCTTTGGGACTCACTTAATTCACTCAGCATGATGTTTTCCAGATTCCTCCATATTGTTCCAAAGACTGGGTTTCATTGTTTCTTACTGCTGTATAGTATTCTATAGAGTACCTGTCCCATAATTTCTTTATCCAGTCTACTGTTGATGGGCATTTGGGTTGGTTCCAGGTCTTAGCTATTGTGAATTGAGCTGCAATAAACATTAAGGTGCAGATGGCTTTTTTATTTGCCAAATTAATTTCCTTTGGGTAAATTCCAAGGAGTGGGATGGCTGGGTTGTATGGTAGGGTTATGTTCAAGTTTCTGAGGAATCTCCAGACTGACTTCCATAGTGGCTTAACCAGTTTGCATTCCCACCAACAGTGGGTTAGTCTCCTTTTTTCCCCACATCCTCTCCAGCATCTATTGTTGGTAGATTTCTGAATGTGAGCCATTCTCTCCGGTGTGAGGTGAAACCTCATTGTGGTTTTGATTTGCATTTCTCTGATTGCTAGTAATCCTGAACATTTTTTCATGTGCCTGTTGGCCATTTGGATTTCCTCTTTTGAAAAATGTCTATTGAGGTCCTTGGCCCATCTCTTAAGTGGGTTGTTTGTTTTGTTGTTGTGGATTTTCTTGATTTCTTTGTAGATTCTGGTTATCAACCCTTTATCTGTAGTATAGTTTGCAAATATTTTTTTCCCATTCTGTCTGTTGCCTCTTCACGTTCCTGACTGTTTCTTTTGAAGTACAGAAACTTCTCAACAAAAACAAAGCCGGAGGCATCACAATACCAGATTTCAGGACATACCACACGGCAGTTGTTATCAAAACAGCATGGTACTGGTACAGAAACAGATGGATAGACCAATGGAACAGAATAGAAACACCAGAAATCAATCCAAACATCTACAGCCAACTTATATTTGATCAAAGATCCAAAACTAATCCCTGGAATAAGGACAGTCTATTCAATAAATGGTGCTGGGAAAATTGGATTTCCACGTGCAGAAGCTTGAAGCAAGACCCCTACCTTTCACCTTACACAAAAATTCACTCAACATGGATTAAAGACTTAAATCTATGACCCGAAACCATCAAATTATTAGAGAGCATTGGAGAAACCCTGCAAGATATAGGTACAGGCAAAGACTTCTTGGAAAAGACCCCAGGAGCACAGGCAGTCAAAACCAAAATTAACATTTGGGATTGCATCAAATTGAGACCGTATTTATGCTAACCACATTACTCATCTATCCTAGATTAAAAACAAAAATACACAAAACAAAAAAAGAAATGCTAGAATGGCTTATTGCATCTAAAATAATCACTGGATCAGTTACCCAAGGTCCACAGACTCTACCCCACCAAAAAGGTTTAGGTTCCTTAGCATGTAATTTAAGACCATTGATGACCTGAACTCTGCTTACCTCTCTGACCTCATCTCTGACCACCAGCGCTTTAGCAGGGAGCTGCTAATGCACTGAACTACAGGTAGTTGCCTCAAAAGGAGAAGATATCTCTTACGGTTATGCATTTGCTCTAATTTTTTTATTCTACCTGGAACGCTTTCTTCTCAGCTTTCTATACCCACCTCGCCTTTATCAAATTTTACTCATCATCTATGTAAGTATTATTTCAGTTATATTCTGAGACATCTTGGAGTTTAGAGAAGACCCAGATGGAATGTAGAAGGGAAATATTATTTTTGTGGTACTGAATTCCCACTGTATTTTGTGTTTATTTCTCCTTCTAGATTTTTTAGAGATGCAGATACTACTATTATTCTCTGTATCCCAGTTCCTAGTTCCAGGACTTGAAATAAACATTAGGGGAAATTTGCTGAATTGAGCCTGAGCCAGGATCTTGTTACTAATGCTGTTTACCCATAGGGTTTCTTTCTTTCTTTCTTTTTTTTTTTTAAACGGTAATTTTTTTTTTTATTTTGGTGTAAAGTTTTTTTTTTTAACTTTTATTTAATGAATATAAATTTTCAGTGTGCAGCTTATGGATTACAATGGCTTCCCCTTCCCATAACTTCCCTCCCACCCGCAACCCTCCCCTCTCCCGCTCCCTCTCCCCTTCCATTTGCATCAAGATTCATTTTCAATTCTCTTTATATACAGAAGATCAATTTAGTATAAAGATTTCAACAGTTTGCACCCACATAGAAACACAAAGTGAAACATACTGTTGGAGTACTAGTTATAGCATTAAATCAAAATGGACAGCACATTAAGGACAGAGATCCCACATGAGGAGCAAGTGCACAGTGACTCCTGTTGTTGACCCAACAAATTGACACTCTAGTTCATGGCACCAGTAACCATCCTAGGCTGTTGTCATGAGTTGCCAAGGCTATGGAAGCCTTCCAAGTTTGCCGACTCTGATCATATTTAGACAAGGTCATAAAAGACAGAGTGAGGATAGTAACCAATGATCCTAAGAGTGGCATTTACCAGGTTTGAACAATTATACAGCATTAAGTGGGGAAGAGGACCATCAGTACACACAGGTTGGGAGTAGAGCCATTGGTGGTAGAGTAGAGGTTATGATTACAATGGAATGAAGCCCAAGTGCGCTAGACAGGGCCTAGAACAAAGGACAGAGTCATTATTAGAGGAGCTAAGAAAGGTGCTGTCTAAGCTACAATTAAGTTTTCTGATTGAGAGGCAAATAGAACCTGATAGAAGGGGCTTGATAATAATCTGTTGGGCTTTAGGCCTTCTAAATTCAGAGGCCCAGACCTATCTATCTCTTCACATGGGATATATCCTAAGGGAGGTGTGAACCTCCTAGGGGAAGGCACTCTGTTGACTTTCATTACTTGGCTGGCCTGGGAGGAGAGCTGACCAGGTAAAGGCAGGGGGCATCTCTAACAAGAAATTTACAGTTCTGCCTGCAATGTTGCTGACCCTACTTGACCATCCCCTCAGCTGCAGTGGTCACTTTGGAAGTTGGGCTGAGTGAAGGGCTTTTCAGCTTAGAGCCAATAAGATCTGTGGCTCTGACCTGGGCATCCTTCGACTCCAGGGCAGGTCCATTTCCAGTGATCCAACTCTTGGCAGAGCTGCCAGGGCTCTTCACAAGCTGACTTCTGCTGAAGCCCAGGCTTACCACATTGAAAGCCACTGCAGTGGACTGGCCTGTTGGATCTCCTTGAGGGCAGATCACTGTACAGATCAGCCATTAATAGGCCTGCCACCCATTGCTTCTTAGGGTTTCTAATAAGACATATCACCAAGACCTCTAATGATGCTTGTTATATATCTGCCTTGATTGGAGATTTCAAGAACCTTGGTTTTCACTTCTTGATCACTCAGTTAAATCTTACATGTGAGCACTCAGTTAAATCTTACATGTGAGTCCCAGCGGTTAATCTGCCATCTTTGTCTATCAAGGAAAACATATCCAGTGTTATCAGCTTATTGCTGATACATACTCTGGGAAACAGAAAGTGATGGCTCAAGTGCTTGGGTACCTTACTCCACATAGGAGACCTGGATTGAATTCCCGGCTCTTGGCTTTAGCCTGGCACATCACCAGCTGTTGTAAGCAATTTGGGAGTGGATAAGCAGATGAAAGTTATCTCTCTTTCCTTCTCTCTCTCTCTCTCCCTATCTCTATCTATCTCTTCTTTTCAATTAAATACATAAATAAATAATCTCTTATTTAGAGAAGAGTGCCTAGAAGTAATAAATTTTTGTTAAATTATAAGGATATTTCATACAAGTAAATAAATTGGATATTATTTTGTTTGCCCTTTCTCCTCATGCATTTTAGGGTCTGAATAATAAGAAACAGACTTTATACTGAATTATAGGCAAGTGGCCTCACATTAGAAAATTGCATGAGGGTACATAATCATGCTTTTGGACAAGTCAAAACTACTTGGCCATATCTTGGCACTTTCATAACAATCTTAGGCATAAAAGGAGCAGAAATAGCACTAGGGCTGGTACTGTGGCACAGTAGGTTAAGTCTCCACCTGCAGTGTCGGAATCCCACATGGGCACCCATTAAAGTCCTGACTTCTCCTCTTCCTTTCCAGCTCTCTGCCATAGCCTGGGAAAGCAGCTGAAGATGGTCAAGTGCTTGGTCCTCTGTACCCACGTGCAAGACCCAGGAGCAATTCCTGACTCCTGGCTTCAGATTGCCTCAGCTCCAGCCATTAAAGCCATCTGGGGAGTGAACCAGCAGAAGGAAGACCTTTCTGTCTTTCCCTCTCTATCTCTACCTCTCAAGTAAATAAATTTAAAAAGTCTTTATAAATCAACACTGCTAGAAAAAATGACTGTACGGTTGATCAAATCACTTTACTTCAAGCCTTCTGAGTTTCTTCTCCAAAAAATGCAGTTAATTTTTTATGGAGAACTTTTTTATGGAGAAATTATATATGGAGAAATTTAAGAAATATAATTTATAGAAAAGTGCTAGTCATTAAAATGTAGTATATTTCATATGTGACTCTTAAGAATAATTTTGCATACCAAAAGAATTAATAATAAACCAGTAAAAATTAATTCAATATTTTAACAATTTTGCAAATATTTGCTAAATATTTCTAGGTGCAAACCATTGTAACAGTGAACAATATAGATTCAGGAATGATCCTTATGGAGCTTATATTCCAATTGAAGTAACTGATATTGAATGAAAATGTTAAAAATATTTAATTATCATAGTAACATTTAAACAGGTAGTATGAGAATAACACAAACACACAGAGAGGGAAAAACTCAACCAGTGAGGATATGGACAATTTCTATCCCAACAAAAAAATAAATAGATGATATCATTTTCTTTTTTTTATTTTTTTTAAAATTTTATTTAATGAATATAAATTTCCAGTGTACAGCTTATAGATTACAATGGCTTCCCTCTCCCACCCGCAACCCTCCCCTCTCCCGCTCCCTCTCCCCTTCCATTTGCATCAAGATTCATTTTCAATTCTCTTTATATACAGAAGATCAATTTAGTATAAAGATTTCAACAGTTTGCACCCACATAGAAGCACAAAGTGAAACATACTGTTGGAGTACTAGTTATAGCATTAAATCAAAATGGACAGCACATTAAGGACAGAGATCCCACATGAGGAGCAAGTGCACAGTGACTCCAGTTGTTGACCCAACAAATTGACACTCTAGTTCATGGCACCAGTAACCATCCTAGGCTGTTGTCATGAGTTGCCAAGGCTATGGAAGCCTTCCAAGTTTGCCGACTCTGATCATATTTAGACAAGGTCATAAAAGACAGAGTGAGGATAGTAACCAATGATCCTAAGAGTGGCATTTACCAGGTTTGAACAATTATACAGCATTAAGTGGGGAAGAGGACCATCAGTACACACAGGTTGGGAGTAGAGCCATTGGTGGTAGAGGTTATAATTACGAAGGAATGAGGCCCAAGTACACTAGACAGGGTCTAGAACAAAGGACAGTGTCATTATTAGAGGAGCTAAGAAAGGTGCTGTCTAAGCTACAATTAAGTTTTCTGATTGAGAGGCAAATAGAACCTCACAGAAGGGGCTTGTCTGCCAAGAGTTGGATCACTGGAAATGGACCTGCCCTGGAGTCGAAGGATGCCCAGGTCAGAGCCACAGATCTTATTGGCTCTAAGCTGAAAAGCCCTTCACTCAGCCCAACTTCCAAAGTGACCACTGCAGCTGAGGGGATGGTCAAGTAGGGTCAGCAACATTGCAGGCAGAACTGTAAATTTCTTGTTAGAGATGCCCCCTGCCTTTACCTGGCCAGCTCTCCTCCCAGGCCAGCCAAGTAATGAAAGTCAACAGAGTGCCTTCCCCTAGGAGGTTCACACCTCCCTTAGGATATATCCCATGTGAAGAGATAGATAGGTCTGGGCCTCTGAATTTAGAAGGTCTAAAGCCCAACAGATGATATCATTTTCTTAGTGTTCAGATCACTGTTCAAGTGACCATAATTTTAGGTGATATTTCCCTATGAAGGAAAAGCAATATTGGTATAAATCCTATCATTACAGACAAAATGAAGTAGAGAACATCAGACAGTTACCCATGCCACAGAGGGCATATACATGAATGATAGAAAGCTTTGTACTTGGGGACTGGCATTGGGGCATAGTAGGTAAAGCCTGCAGTGCTGGTACCCCATATGGGAGCAGGTTCATGTCCCAGCTGCTCCACTTCAGATCCAGCTTTCTGCTATGGTCTAGGAAAGCAGTACAAGATGGCCCAAGTCCTCAGGCTCCTGCACCAGCATGGAGACTGGGAAGAAGATCCTGGCTCTGGCTTTGGATCAGCACAGCTCCAGTCATTGGAGCGAATTGAGGAGTGAACCAGCAGATGAAAGACCTCTCTCTCTCTCTTCTCTCTCTCTCTCTGTCTCTCCTTCTCTCTCTGTCTTCTCCTTCTCTCTCTGTGTATCTCTGACTTTTAAGAAAATAAATAAATCTTAAAATAAATAAATAATCTTTGTACTCAAAGTACAGTTCTTAGATTAGCAACATCAGCATAATGTGAAAATTATCATATGAAAATGTAATCATCATGTGAAAACGTTAAAAATGGAAAACCTCGGCGGGCGCCCTGGCTCAACAGGCTAATCCTCCACTTGCTTCGCCGGCACACCAGGTTCTAGTCCTGGTCGGGGCGCCGGATTCTGTCCCAGTTGCTCCTCTTCCAGGCCAGCTCTCTGCTGTGGCCCGGGAGTGCAGTGGAGGATGGCCCAAGTCCTTGGGCCCTATACCCCATGGGGAGACCAGGAAAAGCACCTGGCTCCTGCCTTTGGATCTGTGCGGTGCGCCGGCCACGGCGGCCATTGGAGGGTGAACCAACGGCAAGGAAGACCTTTCTCTCTGTCTCTCTCTCTCATTGTCCACTCTGCCTGTCAAAAAAAAAAAAAAAAAAAGGAAAACCTCAGGTCTTATTGCAGATCTAGGGAACCAGAATTCTGCATTTTAACAAGATCCTCAATGATTTGTATACCCAATGATGTTTGAGAAGCACTAACATAAAATGTACCCAATGAATCTCTACCTCTAATATGCAAAATGACCTGAAATTCTACCAGTAATACTTTTGACTTATGAAATATTGATCTGCTTTCACCTCTATTTGTATATAGCTATAAAATGATAGAATATGGTTATTGTTGCTACTCTCATGATCAAGAATAATCATATTCATTCATTCAGTCATGTAACTACTCTACTCCAGGCGTGTACTAGGTGTTTGGGAAAAAAGAGGTGATAAGACAGAATGTACCCCATCCTGAAGGAGTTCCAAGCTTGTGATTATGGAGTCAAAATATTATATAATTATCAGGGACCCAAAAAATGGCAAAGCAATGCTAGAACACAGGTATCTAACTGCTCAGACCACTGTTTACATCTCACCATCATAAATTCCAAGGAAACATAATATGTTCAAATTGAAAGCATAGGAGGAAAAAGCTGGTTGGAATACTGGACATATCATGATGATATGGAGCATAAAGCTCAAACTCTTCTATGCTTTAGTACCCTTGTTTATAATAACATCTATATCATTGAGTATAAGAATGTAAGACAGCTAAGCAAACTGATAATTGGTGTGCCTTCCTTCCAATATTCAATTATGTACTCTGTGCCAAGCACACAGTGGTCTCCCTGCCCTGGAGACACAGGAATGAAAGAAGATTCTCATGTTCTTAAGAAGCTTCAATCAAGTGTAAAGTTATAACAAATGACAAAAGGGGTAAAGCCACAGAGACTGTGTGATGGAATAAGAGAGCCACAAATCCTGTGTGAAAAGGAAAGGGGTAGGATCAGAAGAGCCAACTTTGAGAAATATATTGCATAACTTCAATATTTCAACTGATGTGACCAAAAATAAAAAAAAATATTGGAGGACATAAAAAAAAACACAAAAAAGTTAGTCCTCTGAAATACACTCTCCAATAAGGCAAAACAACCAGATTAATTATTATAATACCTAATGTTTATTTAACACTTATTGTCAGGCATGGTGTTAAGTATTTTATATGCATTATTTCTTTTAATTCTACCTGCACTGGTTTGCTATTTATGGTCCTTCCTTCCTGGAAACTTATGGTGCTTTTCTATCTCCTGACTTTCTCTGCCCATCTTTCCACTATGAAATCATATTTGTCTGCCAAGTTTCAAGATAAACAATATTGGTCCTATTTTAACTTCCTTCCCTCCTGCCTTTCCACTAAGCACTGTTTGACGCCCACCCCCACCTCCAGTTCTATCGATATAGATCCACATTTAGATGTACTATCCATTTTTCTCATATTTAAAAATGGTCCAAGAAATGTGTCTTTCATTGCAGTAACTCCTGTTTTGAAATACTTTTCTGAGCCAAGAACTTTATTTCTTCCTAAGAGAAATTCTTTTGCAGATACATTATAGTCTTAAGCAATACATAGATATTTACAAAATCCAAGAGTTCTAGGACACACCGTAGCCTTAGACTTTGCTATACTAATTTCAACAATCTACATGAAGGCTCAAGAGTTGATTATATTTTAATTCAATCATCTTTTATACAAACTGTGGACATAGAGCAAAACATCTCTATTACAACAGAAAATTTTGCAGTCAATTTCATGGGAGTTTAAAAAAAAGGCACCAAATTGTGCTTCTCGACACATCCTTAAAATATTTTATTTCTGTGTCTTCACAAAAAGATGGAGATATGACTTTCAGAGAATTCATTTCAAAGTTTTTCTTCTTTTCTTTTGAATAAAGTTCTTAACTAGGTCAGGCTGTCTGCCTGACTTTCTACTTGTTTTCAAAAAAAATACTTCTTTGATTTTGAAAATTGGACAATGCATTTTTTTTATCAGAACAACTGAATTAGTGTGTATCAGTGTGATACAGAACTGCTGCTAACCTCAGAACAGGAGATAATCAAAAGTCTTATGTCACTCATCAAAAATGTAAGATCTCAATGTAAGTACTTTGAGTAGTAAATCCTCTAAGCGTACATCTTGCTATTTCATACTTTCTTGCTTTTGCTGGTCTTCTCCGTACTTCAAACCCATCTTCCCTTTCTCTACCTGGCTAATTCTTAAATATTCCTCAAAGTCAGTTTAAATGTCACATCCTCTAAACAGCCATTCTTGATTCCCTTCTTCAGCCCCACAGCACAAACTAAGTTCATTAATGCTTTACTTTTAATCCATGTGTTTATTTTTATCACATTACAATAGTGTTATATATCACTGTGACAAAGGGAGTATTATGTGACCTCCAAAAGTTTGGTTCTTTCTAATTGCAACCATAATCTGAGACCATATTTCTCAACCTCCCCTGAAATTAAATAGAACTGTGAATTGATTCTACCAAGTGGAGGGCTAATAAAGTAATCAAATGTTTAACTTGTCCTATCTTGTCTTCTAGACTGAGCTTCTTGAAATTGGGATCTATGTTTTTAATCATCTCTATTTTTATAACATTTAGCAGGATAAACTAGCAGAGATTAGATGCTTGGGAAACATTAAATAAATAAATACCATGTACATTATCTGGAGTTTGTAGCAACCCACTTTTCCTAAGATAGGCATGAGGGGGACAACAGAATATTAATGAGTGACATGAGAAATTGCATATTAGAAATCAAGTTGGTAGAAAGATAACTACCAATTAGTTAGGGCGACTAACATAGGTGGTTTCAAAGACAATTCAGCATTATAAATAGCAACCAAGCTCTCTAGCCCATTAGTGAATAAAATGGACAAAATCCCTAATGTCAAGGGGAAATTGCCTTTAATACTTTTCATAAGATACTGCTACTTGTTAGTGCTCATTCACATCACAGCTTCTTACTCTTCCTTTTTCTATTCTATTCTATGTCCTGGGTGGCACCTCTATGAAATACATCACCAACATTCCTTGTCCTGCTAAAGTATCTGAGTCCCACACAAAGAAGTTTGAAATCAACTTGCCATTTTTAATGACCAAAGGAGAACCACAACCTATAAGATACATTCCTAATCTGTATCCAACATTTTAGCAATTCATGAAATATGAAACTTCCATTTGAATCTGTCTATGCTTATCAGGAAACAACACACAAACAAAGAAAGAGGGTCAACAAATGCCTGTTGCCCTCTCTTGGAGGTGGCCCTCCATAGGAAGTAGCTAGTATTCATGAAGCTACATTAGTCCTGCCTTGAGGAGATCCAGATGCTCTGTTTGTTAAGATAAACAACAACAACAAAAACAAAAAACCCAAATGTTATAATATTTCACTGTAAAAGTACAGGAAAGTAGCTACAAGAAATCCTGGGCCACTCAGTGAATAATTATAGAACACAAAAAGCTAACATTTGAAATTATGGGAACTTATTTAAATTTAACATCTGAAATGTTTTATTTATACATAGAACAAGTCTGAGGGAAATTAACTGATGCTAGTTCCGGCAAGACCTACTATCTTCATGGAAGTCCTCATCTTCAGGGCACTGTATTCTTCTGTAGCTGATGTAGCCAGTATTTTAAAGCCTGCAGGTTTACAATGTGCACTCCTATTTAGAGATATTTAAGGGATCAGAGGGTGCCTGCAGGCCTTAGTCACTGCAGGTGACTACTAGGCTCCCGGCACATTTTGGATGTGACAGAGCAAGGAGAATGAATGGGGCTGGGGTTCAAGTGGAATTTGCTTCCTAGGTAGGTTTGAGGCCTGACTCAGGAAATGAAAATCTGATCCTACAGAGTGGAAAAGAGGAGACAGGTGCCTTGAATGAATGTAATTAATCTAAAGGGTCAGTTTTACTATGAGCCTAATGAAACTCAAGCTTTGAGGGGCCCCCTACTTGCACAGGCCCCTTTTAAGGACCTAGGATGGATCCAGGTAATGTGGTTAATGAATACCAACAATTAAAAAGAATTTAATATTAATAACTTAATATAAAAAATGTTCTAAAATCTTAAGATTACATATTGATACTTTCCCAAATTTCACAAAAATCTTAAAATTTTACATTACAATAATGAGTCACAACACTGAAGTAAACTTTAAAAACTACCAATAATAAAAACATATTTGATCAATCATGGTAGAGGAAGGACTAAATTGGGTTCCTAGTTTTTCTTTAGAAGGCATTATAGAATTTTAGGCTCATGAATAAGCAATTAAAAAACGTTTAGCCAATGTAGGCATTTGGCCTAGAAGTTAAGCCAGCAACTATGTCTCCTGTGTCCCAGGTCAGAGTGTCTGGGTTTGAGCCCTGACTACACTTCCGATTCCAGCTTTCAGCTAATACAGATCCTACAAGGGAGTAGTTTGGGTCCCTGTGACCCACTTGAGAGACTTGAATTGAGTTCTCAGCTCCCAGCTTCAGACTGGACTAGGCTGTGGCCGGCAAGGGTAGTTAACCAGTGAGTAGGAAAACTCTCTCCATCTTGTAATTCTCTCTCTTAACTTCTCCCCCTCCCCTTAGTTTAAAAATTAAATGTATAGATACAGATGTTGGAAAAATCATTAAAGTATTTTAAAAAGTTTATTAACAAAAATAATATGCTATTATAAAATATTTTGTGGTTTACAGCATTTAAAAATAAATATCAGCTCTAAAAAGCTTGTAATTTATAGTGATTCCTTTTCTTAACCTAATACTAGTTTTCATACCTAAGTTTTTATTTGTAATGTCATATTTTGTTTTCTTAAAGCATCATGACAAATTGAATAAGTTTATGTTCCCACAAACTTGGTTCCATTCAGCACCTGCTATTTCAGACCCCTTTGCCAGTACCCCACTCAGTTTAGCTAGAGGCTTTCTCATCCATACCTCATCAAACCAGAGGCCAGTGGAGAGGACATAAGGAGAAGAATCCTGGGGAAACGGCAGAGCAGAATAATAGTGCAAAGGGCACAGGGTTTTTGTGGGATAGAACTGTGTTTGAGTCCTTCTTCTGTTAGCTCACCTATCCCCTATCTCTGAGGAAACTGGAGCTCTATGACCCTTTGCAGACTTTTTAACCTCACTGAATCTGTTTCTTTCTCCAAAGATAATAAAGAGAAGACCAGCTAACAGTTTGAAAGAATCATTTACTAAACTGCAAATTGCTGTAAACAAGATTGTTGAGAGTAAGTAATTTAGTTAAATGTATGTGCGGTAAAATTATCATTTGGGGCCCAGACCTTTCTGGCCCAGGGTACATGTCTGTTTCCACTTCTTCGTTATTTATCCCCCCCCCCCCCAAATATTTACCAATGTCACACTCATGTTGATGGGAGAATTTGTAGTGTCATGAAGTCAAAATGTAACCTTTATCTTTCTTCTATTCCCCTTGACCAAATGGCCTCGCTGCCATTCCTGATAGGTATAACCTCTTGCCTCAGTCTGTGTTTGTCTGTGTTTTGCCATCAACAGGGAAGTGAATGGACTACCCATGTCCACAAGCCTCAAGTCAGCCAAGATTTGGTTAGTATGTTATGGATATTTCTCAATTCTTTGCCTTTTAGAAATGCATATTAAAGTATTTACAGAATAAGAATTGCCATATATGATATTTGCTTCAAAATAATATAGTGAGA
Organism: Lepus europaeus; assembly: GCF_033115175.1. Classification (NCBI taxonomy): domain Eukaryota; kingdom Metazoa; phylum Chordata; class Mammalia; order Lagomorpha; family Leporidae; genus Lepus; species Lepus europaeus. The sequence continues at coordinate 40,997,207 of NC_084831.1, forward strand.
GAGGGATTAGAAGAGTGGATAGTAACAAAATAAAAGTAACACTCACCATGAGTTAAGCATTATTGCAGCTGGTTTATGAGTACGTGGTGTATTCCTGTTTAATTTCTTATGTAATGGAAATTTTCCTGAATAAAAAGTGAAAAATCTAAAAAATAACTTATTTAATATCAACCTAAATGTACTCGAGGATTTATTCTAGCCCTCTCTCAATTTGCCTCCTGGAATTTACTGATTGCTTCATTTATTTTCAATTTTTGTGTTAACTATATAAACCAAAAGTCATTATAGTGTAGCAATAATATTAATAAAAAGAAGAGCAATAACTTCTTTTTATTGAATATTTGGTCTGTGCCTGCCCTGGTGCAAAGTGATTTAATTTCATATCTCATTTGATCTTCATAAGAACTCTATACAGTTTATACTAGCACTTATTTTGTGAACGAGGAAATAGCAGCTCAGATAAATTAAATAACTTGACCAGAACCTACAGAGAGTAATATGTTTGAATATTGTGTCTCTCCTATTTCTCATACTCTGTTTTATAATCTGAGAAGACATCATGCTACAGCGTGCCACTATCTAGTTGGAGGAAGCTTTGAAAAGTCCAAGGCAACAGTCCCAAGTTTTTTCTGGTATAATATAACAAATCCACAGAATAGACATGATATGCCCTTTTTATACATGCTGTATTGTGCAAAGGCAGAAGGAAGCACATCTTTCCTTTTATGAGTTTAAATCCAAAATAAGAGAATACAAATGTCAACAGATGTAATGAGGCATTTATTTTTGACATAGCAGAAAAAGGATATAACAACAATAAAACAAGCATAAGGGCAGAGATAAAATAGCATAAGTTGAGCACTGACTGTATTTGATACTTGATAGATATATTACTATTTTCAACTCTATGTCATCCAAAAGAGTGGACCTCCTTAAGTAAATAAAGGTTTAGTTCTGTTGAGCACCCCAAAGGTGGGCCTTAAAAAGACTAAGGACTTCTACTACCTGAAAAAGTTGAATGTTTTACATAATAAAGGGAGAACTTGAAGATTGGAAAGAGGGGTCATCTGAGAGAAAAGGAGTTAGTAGAGGTTAAAGCTTGGAATACCATGAAGGATTATATGGACAGTTATAAGAAATCCCTAGTGTCAGAGTAATTAATGAACTTGTTTCTTGTTACATGAAAATCATGAAGGAATTTGCATGGAAACAACTCAGAGCCCAGACTATGATAATAGACAGTCCTCGACTTATGATGGCTCAACTTAACTATTTTCTGACTTTACAATGGTACAAAACTGAAATACATTCAGTAGAAACCATACTTCAAATTTTGAATTTTTATTTTTTCCAGGCTAGTGGTATGCTATTTGATATTCCCCTAATACCAGGAGTGACAGTACGCCACAGTTTCCACTCAGCCATGCCATCAAGAGAGCAAACAACTCATACTCTAGTAGTACAACAGTGTAGAACAGAGTTGCTAAGCTATCATGTTTGGTAGGTTAGTTGCCATTTAATTGTTTATGACTTATGGCGTTTTCAACTTAGGAGGGTTTTATAAGAACATAAGCCTATAAAGTAAAAAAGCACCTGAACATGGATCTGCAGACTCATAATGGGGAAAACGGGAGAAGGAAATATAATTTTATGCCAGTTACGTGACTACAAATTAAAGTATTCTAAAATGCTTCCATATTACTAACTTTAAGTTCTGATATACAATATTTCTTATAAAACTAAGAAAACTCCACAGGGAAGTAAGAGAAAAGGAGAATATAAACAGTGGTTCTAGTAAAATACTAGGCTGATATTTGTGGCTATTTAGAAGAGCAGGGGAGGTCTAACCAGCTTACTAATCATGAACTGGCACAGTGGCTCTCCCAGCTAGACTTTAACTGCCTACAAGGCTTCTGAATTCTTCACCCAGATTCTCCCCAAGTTTAAGAAACAGACACTTGATCATAATGATAGGACTAAGAGTCAAAGGGATCACATAAACAAAACTAGTGTCTGCAAATACTAACCGATAGAACAAAAAAGGGAAAGAACGATCCAACATGGGAAATGAGATACACAGCAGACTCATAGAATGGCCAATGTCTTAAACAGCACTCTGGCCTCAGAATAAGCCCTTAAGGCATGCGGATCTGGCTGAAAAGCCCATGAGAGTATTTCAGGCATGGAAAGCCAAGACACTCTGGCAAAAAAAAAAAAAAAAAAAAAAAAAAAACACCACAAAAACAAAAACAAAACAAAACCTAAATGAAAGATCTCCATGAGTGAGATCCCAGTGGGAAGAACAGGTCATCAAAGAAGGAGGTACCTTTCTCTGAAGGGAGGAGAGAACTTCCACTTTGACTATGACCTTGTCTGAATATGATCAGAGTCGGTGAACTCAAAAGGCTTCCATAGCCTTGGCAACTCATGACAAGAGCCTAGGGAGATTACTGATGCCATAAACAAGAATGTCAAATTGTTAAGTCAACAACAGGAGTCACTGTGCACTTACTCCTCATGTAGGATTTCTGTCCTTAATATGCTGTGCATTGTGATTTAATGCTATAACTAGTACTCACACAGTATTTTTCACTTTGTGTTTCTATGTGGGTGCAAACTGTTGAAATCTTTACTTAATATATGCTAAACTGATCTTCTGTATATAAAGAGAATTTTAAATGAATCTTGATGTGAATGGAAGGGGAGAGGGAGCAGGAAAGGGGAGGGTTGCAGGTGGGAGGGAAGTTATGGGGGGAGGAGAAAGCCATTGTAATCCATAAGCTGTACTTTGGAAATTTATATTCATTAAATAAAAGTAAAAAAAAGAAACAGATACAATCTTGTTATGGAAAGGGTGGAGCACTATTTTTAGGTCAGAGATAAAAGCATTTAAAATTTTTTTTTCAGTTTTCCCAGAATAATGGAAACCTATGTTGCCCCAACTACTAGACTAGACCAGGCTGCACTCCAAAGAGACTCAGACAAGGCCAATATGGTGTACTTTGCGCATGGGAAGCATTTTCATTACTCCCCAGCCTTGGTACCTTACCTTCAGTAGGCCACTATGAGACCATCCTACCGCTTGGATAATTGTATCTATAGTACATTTTTTTTCCAATTTTCTCAAAGCCATTTTTAAGCTACCACTGGATGATTACTGATTAGTTGCCATGTGCTAATAAATCTGCCCACACTGACAGGATCAAGATAATCTTTCTCATACTAAAACTCAGAATCCATTCCAATTAAAACCATAGCTGTACTGCCAGTCTTAACAACAGCATGTTTAATAACTCTGGACTTCCTTACAGTCTAGCCAGAGAGGACCAAACTGTTCCCTTAAAGAGCCAGCTAACAGATAAATATTTTTGACTTCATGGATAATGTAGTCCCTGTCACAACTAACCAATTCCCACATTGCAGGACAAAATTAGTCACAGACAAATAATAAGTAAATGTGCTTCAGTAGAGCTTTATTTACAAAAACAGGCAGAGGGCCACTGGGCATAGTTTGCCTACCTCTGCTTTAAGATGTGAGTAGAAAGTGCCCTTATTCTTCTGATTACTAGCTTCTTTACTTCTTTACCTTTTATGACATTATCTTCAGATTATTACAGACCTCACTGCCAGTTCTCCTGGCTTCCTTACACTTTGCAGCAACAGCAAGAGAACCATGAACCACAGCATGGTTCATTTTTTGCCTTCTGTGATTTACATTGAATGCTGGGACTCGTAGGATGACAGCTGCATTGCTATTGAGGTCAGCAATGTGACAGTATCATGAAACCAGCTTCATAGCATATCCAGTATTATAGACAATTATAGGTACTCCTAGTGTATGTTTGTACCAATCTAGATTTATTCTTGGTGTCATTCTTTTCTTGTATCCCATAACACTCTTGTTTCACTAATGTGTCTTAGAAATACCTTTTCCCACTGAACTGCTCTTTTGTCCCTGATGTCCAGGGCATCTCTAAGAGAATTTTTCCAACATAAAAATCTACATCAACAGTAAGGTTACCATATGATTTATATATATAAATGATCTTGAGAACAGGCTTAGTGAGGGTCTGGTAGAGATTATTGTCACCCAGGAAAGAGACTTAGTTTACTGTAGAAACAATCACAGATAGTATTAAAGACACCAAGTAAATAAATTTTTTAAGAACAGGAGGGCCTAACAGTCAAAGTTTTCTTTGGTACAATGTAAACCTACTCAGTTTAGTCAAATCTTAAAGTCAAGTGCATATTCAAATGCATGTGTGAGTGCAGTTTGAGAGGGAAACTGACTACCTAAGTGCATATTCTCATCACTTCTTCCACTACAGCCTTACTGATCTCCCTGCTGCTAGTCCTACCTCTCTCCAATTATTCACCCCATCTGATTTTTTTTTTAATTAACTTCTTACCACGTATCTTCTCTGCTTTAAATAATTACTAGCACTCCTTGGGCTTCAGGAAAAGCCCAAACTCATTAGCATATTTAAAACCCTTTCTTAAATCTACAGCTTCATGCTCTGACACTTCTCCTTACAGCTTTTATTCTTGACATAGTAAAATATTTGTAGTTTCTTGAATATACCAAATTCTTGCTCTACTCAGGTGCATTACAAATGGAGATGACCCTGCTCCATATGAAATGCCCTTCCTATTGGTTTTCCTACTGGTTTTTTCCTGTACAACTGCCAGCATTGAGGCAAAGATCTTATACAACATTTTTTAAAAATTTTTTAAAGAATTATTTTATTTATTTTGAAAGACAGAGGAGTTACAGAGAGAAGCAGAAACAGAAGTCTTATTTTAAGATTTATTTATTTACTTGGAAGTCAGAGTTACACAGAGAGAGGTGAGACAGAAAGAGTGAGAGAGGTCTTTCATCCGCTGGTTCACTCCCCAAATGACCGCAAAGGCCAGAGCTGAGCTGATCCAAAGCCAGGAGCCAGGAGATTCTTCCAGGTCTCCCATGCAAGTGCAGGGGCTCAAGGACTTGGGCCATCCTGTACTGCTTTCCCAGGGATAGCAGAGAGCTGGATGGGAAGAGGAGCATCCAGGACTAGAATCGATGCCCATATGGGATGTCGGCACTGCAGGCTGGGGCTTCAACCCAATGTGCCATAGCACCAGCCCTGATACCACTTGTATCAAGTTGTCTCTGTAATTGTCAAGCCCACAAATCTACCTTGGGTGTATCGTTTGATTTTAGAAAGCTAGCCTTCACTTATTTCCATTCTATATTATATTATAATGGATTCTTTGCTCTGCTCTTACCAACTCACATGAGTTTCATGAGAAAATAGATTGAAATTTCTTTAATTTTATATCAGCTAACCCCAATATATACCTAGTATAGTGTAATGGATCAAAACAATTGAATAAATGAATTAAATTACTGATAGTTGCTTTGAGTGTCAATAGATAGCACCTCACACCCTGGGAGATGAGAATTAAAAGGGAACTAAAGTCATGCACATAAACATACATTGTAAGGGTGCATTAAATTATAAGATATATGCATAAAAACACACATATCATAAGTGTGCAGCCCAATGAACTATTTCATATAATCAGAGCACATCTATGAAACTATGTGATCCAAAAATAGAATATCACGAGCATCCTTTATATCCTGCATTCATGCTCCTTTTCCACTTCTAGCCATCTCAGGTGTAACCGCTGACCTCACTTCTTTTTTTTCCATAATTCTAATGCATAGTTTAGGTTTGCATGCTTTTGCACAATATACAAATATAATTCAACAGTTTTTACTATTTTGTCTTGGCTTTTCTCATTCAACCTAATACTTGTGAGATCATCCATATTGGTGCACGTAGTACATGTAGATAAATCACTCTCATTTCTGCACAACCTTCCAATATGTGAATGTATTGATTTATTTAAGCCATTTTGTTGTTGAATGGCGTTCAGAGGCCTTCTAGCTTGTTTTACAATAAACAGTGCTACTAAGGATATGTCTTTTTAGTGGACATCAATATGCATTTCTGCTGAGTATATAGTAGGAATGCAATTTCTAGGCTACAGGGTATAAGGGAGAGGGGAGGGCCACGGGATAGAGGGAGGTTGTGGGGGGAAGCCACAACAATACAAAAGTTGCACTTTGTAAATTCACATTTATGAAATAAAAAAAGAGTCCATCAAGTAGTCTTCCAAAATACCTTCACCAACATAGAATATCTTTTCATTCATGAAGTATGTTATGCTCATACAAAATATATATGTAAGTATAAAGCACTGTTATTAACTCAAAACCTCATTTTCTCAAGATCATCTTGTTACATAGCAATTAAAAATATTTGATTACATGAAATCAAATATCTACTGTGAATTGCATTTATAATCTAGATATGTCACATTCTTTAATCAAAATTAGATTCTGGCAAAATGTGCAAGTGAAAAGATAAGCATTGGCATGCTACTTTAAAAAGAATATTAGGTCATATGGGTTCAGTATCATGTCAACACTTTACTTTACAATATTGTGCTTTGTCAACTTATTGTAAATTAGACTGGCAAATCCAAAATTTTCCATATTACCATTATACATTTTGCACCAATATTTTTTAAATGTGATTCACTGATTATGAGAATTTATGTTACCATAAACATTCCATGGAGCAAAATGGCTAACTTTTTGTGCTTATTTTAAAATTTCAATCTGCTATTTCACTAATAATACTCAGTACAGAATAAGGTTAAATGGATCACCAGTGGCCAATGATTTAATCAACTACACCAATGTAATAAAGCCAAAACATCTATGTTCAGAACTTCCAGAGAAGCTGAACACATGGCAGTTCTTGTAGGATGATGTTCCTGAATCTGGCATGCATGAATGCTCTGCACACCGTCTCCCCCACCCTACCCATGTACCTCTTCATATATCCTTTGAGATATCTTTTATAATAAATTGGTTCTATCAACTGATCTTGCAAATTAATCAAATCCAAGGAAGAAGTTATGGGAACCTGATTTAGAGATGGTTGATCAGAAGCACAGGTATAAAACAACCTGGGGCTTGCTGTTGGCATCTGAAAATGAGAGGCAGACAGAGTGACAGAGCACTCAACCTGTGTGATCGTCCCTATCTCCAAGTACACAATGTCAGAAATGAACTGATTCAGGGGTCAGTCAGCTGGTATCTACTGCTTGCTTGATGCGGGAAAACACTCACTCATATTTGGTTACATAAGTGTTTAGTGTTAACTGTTCAATGAGAGAATAGGAAAAACACTTTGATTCTCCCTATATTTCTCACAAATAATTATCATTTTTTTATTAAACTTTTATTTAATGAATATAAATTTCCAAAGTATAGCTTATGGGTTACAATGGCTTCCCCCCTCCCATAACTTCCCTCCCGCCCGCAACCCTCCCCTTTCCCGCTCCCTTTCCCCTTCCATTCATGTAAAGATTCATTTTCAATTCTCTTTGTATACAGAAGATCAGTTTAGTATATATTAGGTAAAGATTTCAACATTTTGCCCATATAGCAACATGAAGTGAAAAAACTACCATTGGATTACTAATTATAGCATTAAATAGCAATGTAGAGCACATTAAAGACAGAGATCCTACATAATTTTTTTTTCAAATTAATTAATTTTCTATGCCATTTCCATTTTAACACCAGGTTGTTTTTTTTTTTTCATTTCCAATTCTCTTTATATACAGAAGATCACTTCAGTATATAATTAGTAAAGACCTCATCAGTTTGTGCCCACACAGAACAATTTGGAACATGCTCATTCGGACTGGCCGCAAATGGTGGAGTTAGAAATGTGCCAGGGGATTCCAACACAATCCCATCAAGATGGCATGTACCAATGCCATCGCACTAGTCCAAGTGATCAATTTCAGCTCACAATTGATAGCGCTGATAGGTCTAAGAGTCAAAGAGATCACACAAACAAGACAAGTATCTGCTAATACTAACTGATAGAATCAAAAAGGGAGAGAAAGATCCAACATGGGAAGTGGGATACACAGCAGACTCATAGGATGGCAGATGTCCTAAACAACCCTCTGGCCTCAGAATCAGCCCTCAAGGCATTCGGATCTGGCTGAAGAGCCCATGAGAGTATAGCAGGCATGGAAAGCCAAGATATCATAAAAAAAAAAAAGACCTAAATGAATGATCTCGGTGAGTGAGATCCCAGTGGAAAGAACGGGGCCATCAAAGAAGGAGGTACCCTTCTCCGAAGGGAGGAGAGAACTTCCACTTTGACTATGACCCTATCGGAATAAGATCAAAGTCAGCGAACTCTAAAGGCTTCCATAGCCCTGGCAACTCATGACTAGAGCCTAGGGAGATTACTGACGCCATGAACAGGAGTGTCAAATTGTTAAATCAGCAACAGGAGTCACTGTGTACTTACACCCCATGTGGGATCTGTCCCTAATGTGTCGTCTAATTATCAATTTTTTGATAGGCAGAGTTAAACAGTGAGAGAGAGAAAGAGAGAAAGGTCTTCCTTTTTTCTGTTGGTTCACCTCCAAAGTGGCCACTACAGCCAGCGTGTTATGGCCTGCACGCTGCGCTGATCCAAAGCCAGGAGCCAGCTGCTTCCTCCTGGTCTCCCATGCTGGTACAGGGCCCAAGGACCTGGGCCATCCTCCACTGCACTCCCGGACCACAGTAGAGAGCTGGCCTGGAAGAGGGGCAGCCGGGACAGAATCTAGTGCACCAACCTGGACTAGAACCCGGAGTGCCGGCACCAGAGGCAGAGGATTAGCCTAGTGAGCCACGGCGCCGGCCATAAATACTTATCATTTTTAAGCAATAGATCAATGATCATTCTTTCACAAATATTATGAAAGCAGAAAATACCTATAATACTTGGTTAGATGCCATGAGTTTCAGTATCATTTCACTGGAGGAACAAACCTCATTTTAAGAATAAGATGAATTGAATTTAAATTCTGATTATAGCACTTGAGTAGCTGCATTACTTTTGACAAGTTACTTGATATATCAAAGCATAAGTTTACTCATCAAAAAGCAGAACAACAAAATATACTTTGCATATTTGTCATGGGGACTGGATGAAATGGCATATAGGGAAATTTTTGATAAGATTCCTGTCATATAAAAAGCTGTTCAATAAATTTGCTTGAATCTGAGTCTATAGGAACCACAAGCATTCATAAGAAACTGCCACTGTTCTTTAGGAACTCATAATCTAACAGCAAAGTTAGGAGAGTTAACTAAAATCAGTAAGAGGCAGAAATTTATTTTCAATGACTAAATGTCTACTACATCAGGGGTTATGTTGTACTTTCTTATCCTTTTTTTTTTTACTTTTATTTAATGAATATAAATTTCCAAAGTACAGCTTATGGATTACAATGGCTTTCTCCTCCCCCCATAACTTCCCTCCCACCCGCAACCCTCCCCTTTCCTGCTCCCTCTCCCCTTCCATTCACATCAAGATTCATTTAAAATTCTCTTTATATACAGAAGATCAGTTTAGCATATATTAAGTAAAGATTTCAACAGTTTGCACCCACACAGAAACACAAAGTGAAAAATACTGTGTGAGTACATTATTAAATCACAATGCACAGCATATTAAGGACAGAAATCCTACATGAGGAGTAAGTGCACAGTGACTCCTGTTGTTGACTTAACAATTTGACACTCTTGTTTATGGCATCAGTAATCTCCCTAGGCTCTTGTCATGAGTTGCCAAGGCTATGGAAGCCTTTTGAGTTTACTGACTCTGATCATATTTAGACAAGGTCGTAGTCAAGGTGGAAGTTCTCTCCTCCCTTCAGAGAAAGGTACCTCCTTCTTTGATGACCTGTTCTTTCCACTGGGATCTCACTCATGGAGATCTTTCATTTAGGTTTGTTGTTGTTTTTTTTTTTTTTTTTTTTTTTTTTTTTGCCAGAGTGTCTTGGCTTTCCATGCCTGAAATACTCTCATGGGCTTTTCAGCCAGATCCGCATGCCTTAAGGGCTGATTCTGAGGCCAGAGTGCTGTTTAAGACATCCGCCATTCTATGAGTCTGCTGTGTATCTCGCTTCCCATGTTGGATCGTTCTCTCCCTTTTTTATTCTATTGGTTAGTATTTTCAGACACTAGTCTTGTTTATGTAAATGGCCTGAACTCTCCAGTTAAAAGATACAGACTGGCTATGTAATGATTAAGGAATCAATTCAACAGGAAGATGTGGCTACAATAAATGTATATGCATCTAATTACAGGGCACCTTGCTATTTCTAAGAAATTGTAATGGATTTAAAGGGAGACACAGACTCCAATACAATAATAACCCGGGACTTCAACACCCTACTTTCATCAATGGACAGACCAACTAGACACAGAATCAGCAAAGAAACAACAGAGCATTGGCAGGAGGGAGGATGGAGGGGAAGTGTCACTATGTTCCTAAATCTGTACACATGAATACATGAAACATGTATAACTTAAATAAAAATAAAAGAAGATGGTAAATATGACTGAGGTAGGGATAGATTCATTCTAACTAATATGACAAGAGTTTCTGGTGGATATTTTGAGTTGGGCCATTCAGATCAAGGGTTGCAACAAACTATTCTACTACTTCCATCTCCAACAGGAGTAGTGTCAGTGTATTAGACAAAGTTCAGTGAAGTTCTAGAAGACGAGCAAAGATACAGCATTAGGTAAATGCAGAAGCTAGTGGACATCTGGAAAGAAGATGAGTATAACAAAAGTGGCCTTGCTTGAGGACAAAAGAGAAACGAAATTGCAGAACATCAAGATTTCAATATCTTAAAAAATCTTATATATACACATTGCTCACATATCATTGTAATTAGGTAAATGACAGAACTCTCATATGCAATAATACATTCCAGGTAACAATCCTCAAAGTCAGACAATTTCTGCTTAGTGAGAATAATCACATAAACAATCATTCAAGAGTTAGAAGGCTATAACAACATTTTTCAGATACACAAACTACCAGAATTTATCATATGTAAGGCCTCATTGAAAGTAGAAATAAGGGATTTCCTTCCACCAGAGGAAAACTTAAGCCAGAAGAAAGGACTGGAATGCGAGAACATAAGTGAGAGAAAAATGTAGTAAAATTTATTGGCAATCTATTTTGTCAGTAAAAAATAATAACTCACCTCATTTTTTAAATATGTAACTAAAGTCCCTAGAAAAGTTGTATACTTTAGAGGGGTATTTATTTAGGTGATCTAAGCTTCTTGCTTTGTCCCCAGGAAGAGAATAAATATATTGAATGATCTTAGACTTTGATGGAAGAAAAATCATGGTAAGAATATATGCTATGAATTTAAAATTACAATTACAAGATTATAAATAGATTTTTTACTTCCATAACAAGAGCAGAGAATAAAATCACTCCAATCTAAGGCAAGGAAAAGGGGAAGAAAATAAAAAAGGTGGTGAACCTTTCATAATTCTTGCCTTTTGACTTTGGGCAATTCAGACCTAGCGCTATTAGGTAGAGTGGCCCACAGTGAACACTGAAGGTTGGAGAGAGGCTTCACAGGCCCAGAGGGGGTAGTAATGACTGGGAAGACAGAAAGATTCAAGAGGGAGTAGAGTTGGAGCAGCCTGGTTTAGAGAAATATCTCCCCTGGTTTTTTTCCCCCTTTTTCTCTATATCTATTATAGAGGGGGTGGAATACCACTCTTTCTTTGCTCATATTTTGGGATAAAGATAGTAGCTTTCTGGTATTACCTACAAGAAGCCAAGTCTTCTGATACACAAAACTTTTCTAAGTTAAAATCATGATGTTCCCATTTTAAAGTGACTTCCATCTGTCAATTATGTCTCTAAAGAGAAACATTAGCTGTATTCTCTAGCTTAAGGAGGACATCTGGAAGAAACACATTCAGCTTTACTCTTTTCTGCTTATTTTGAGCAACTTATGGTGGCAGGTACTTGATTTACCACCTAGGAACAAATTACTAGTTATGATAATTTTGTAGCTGGACAAAAGAAAACTCAAATTTGAGTTTGAACCTTGGGAAAATAGAAGCTTTAAAAATATTTGAAATGTAAGCAAAAATGTACCTTTTATCTAAATTAGGAAACCTTACCAAAATTATTAGAACCACTTATACAATGTTGCTATAACAATTACAGCATTATATTGACTTAATGTTTTGTCTTCTCCCATTTCAAAGAATTCAAACATTACGTTTTATTTAAGATAACCAGGCATACTGAGTCACATGAAAGAAGATTCAAAATTCAAGCCTTGCTCTTTTCCATCTCATGGACTCCATTGCCTATGGCCTTTCTACAAAAATCATTTGGGTGAGACTTAATAAATTTGTTATGTTCGACATAGTAGCCTTTTAGACAAACCACTTTCTAATTATGAATAATCGTTAAAGCTACACTCCCTTATCTGACAATGAAGGTAGAATTATTCTTTTACTGATTTGGGCATTATTTTAACATGTAGAAAGAAATATTGTACAGAGGGAGGTGCAGTAGGAACTTAAAGTTCATTGGCAGGAAACTGTTAGTCTTTATGTCTTCTCCAGGGGATAAAATCTGGTTACAAGCTACCAATTCTAGACTAACCCAAGAACATAAATCCAGAATAAAGAACAACAGAACAACAGAAGGTAGAGAGATCATGGAGGTTTCCAAAATTTAGATTTATAGATACATCTTATTCCTAAAGAACAAGAAGGAAACTTATTCATGAAATATAGTACCTAATCACTTGAGTTAGGTGGAATAGATGGAGATGACCACCATCTGATTCCTTGATAGTCTCACAGATGAATTTTATATATATATATATATATATATATATATATATATATGAAGTATATAACCAATTGTATTGGTTTTCAAAATCTTAGGAGCAAGTCTTGACCAATATAAATTGGAATGTGATTAAACTCACTAAATTGTGCAATATCATTTACCAAGATTTCAAAAGTGATAACATAAAAAATTATGTAATAATGTATTTTAAAAATTCTTTAATTTTGGCCAGCGCCGTGGCTCAACAGGCTAATCCTCTGCCTTGCGGCACCAGCACACCGGGTTCTAGTCCCAGTCAGGGCGCCGGATTCTATCCCGGTTGCCCCTCTTCCAGGCCAGCTCTCTGCTCTGGCCAGTGAGTGCAGTGGAGGATGGCCCAAGTGCTTGGGCCCTGCACCCCGTGGGAGACCAGGAGAAGCACCTGGCTCCTGCCATCATATCAGCGCTGTGCGCCAGCTGCAGCACACTGGCCGCGGCGGCCATTGGAGAGTGAACCAATGGCAAAGGAAGACCTTTCTCTCTGTCTCTCTCTCTCACTGTCCACTCTGACTGTCAAAAAAAAAAATCTTTAATCTACATTGGTTTTTAAGTCAACTCAGATTGTGTCAATGCCCACTGTGTCATGTAATTTTGTTGACATCTCTACATTTCTACTCTGGAATCAGTGTAGACCTAAAATTCTCGGACAATTAAAGGTATAAGAGAAAAATCAAGTCCTACTTCTTCATTTTCAAGAATGAAAAACTGAAAACACAAAGGGAAAAGAATGATACAAGACCCCACAGCAAGTTGGGGGTAAAGCTGCTCCTGGAATGCAGGCTCTTTCTGGATTGCATTCACTACAACAAATGTAAGGTCACATTTCCCGGGACCCATCTTCCCTAAATAGGACTTCTCTTAGAGTATGAAAATCTGAAATAATACTATGATATTGTGTTTCCAGCTGACATAGGTTAAGGATTCCCTTAATTAAGCTGTATTCTGAAAACTTATTTTAGTTTAAAATAATCCTCATTATTAGCATAGTCTCTTAAGATCAAGTGCTATAGTCTAAATGTTTGTGTCCTCTAGAAAGTCATATGTTGAAATCCTAATTCCCAATCTAATTGTAACAAGAGATTGTACCTTTTGGAGGTGATTAGATCATTAATAGCATTAGTGCTCAGACACATGAAATCCAAGATAGACTCTTCATGTGACACACAGTGAGAAGGCACCACCTATGAATCAGAAAGTGTGCCCTCCTAAGATATAAAATGTGCCAGCATATTGATCCTGGACTTTCCAGTCTCTGGAATAATGAGAAATAATTTCTCTTGTTTATAATCTGCCAAACTGATAGTATTTTGTTACAACGGCCTGAAAATACTTCAACATCATACTGTCAGGCAGATCAGGTCCAGAAGAAAGACACTTGATAAGAGACTTAACTTAGGAAAATATCTTTAAAATTAGTACATTAGTATATTAATCACTAATTAATTAAAATAGTATATTAATCAGAACTTTCAGTTGTATATGACAGAAAATCAGCTTCTAGTTATTTTTAAGAAAAAAATAATGTATTGGTTCTGATAATTAGGTGCAACATATTGGGAAGTGGAATTAAGAACTCATATCATGCCCTCAAAATTCTTTGTTCTGCCCTTTCATTTGATTGTTTTTGTTTTATAAGATTTCCTTTTTATTTGAAAAGCAGAATTAGAGAGCAAGAGAGAGAGAGAGAGAGACAGAGAGACAGCAAGGGATAGAAATCTTCCATCCACTGGTTCACTCTCCAAATATCCACAAAAGCCCATACTGGGACAGGTCAAATCCAGGAGTCTAGAACTCCATCTGGGACTTTCATGTGGGTGGCAGGAGCCCATGCACATGGACCATCCTCTGCTGCTATCCCAGGCACTCTAGCAGGGAGCTGGATTGGATGAGGAGAAGCTGGAACTCAAAGCAGAACTCCTATGGAATGCTCGTGTTGCAGGTGGTGGCTTAATCTACTGTACCATGACACCACACCCCCACCCCCACCAACACCCTCTACTGTACTTTCATTCAATATTCTGTTTTTATGTTGGCCTCATTCCTCCTTCTCCTTAATAGTGAAGAAGATACAGATGTCAACAAGATTCTACCCTTTATGGCTTATATAGGTACATCTTGTTTTATTGTGCTTTACTTTGCTGTGCTTTTCAGATATTGCCTTTTTTAACAAATTGAAGGTTTGTGGCATCTTTATATCAAGCAAGTCTATCAGTCCCATTTTTCTAACAGCATGTGCTCACATTATGTTTCTGTGTTACATTTTGGTATTCTCCCTGGTATTCCTACCTTTTTCATTATTTTAAACTGCAATGGCCATCAGTGATCAGTGATCTTTGATTTTACTTTCATTGTTTTGGGGTTCCACAAAATACACGTATATGACTGAAAACTTATTCGATAAGTGTTGTGTGTTCTGATGTTCCTCTGCTGGTGGTTTCACATCTCCCTCTCATTGGCATCCCTATTCCCTAAAATACAATATTTAAACGAACAAATAATAAAGCTAAAATGGCTTTTTTTTTTTTTGACAGGCAGAGTGGATAGTGAGAGAGAGAGAGAGAGACAGAGAGAGAGACAGAGAGAAAGGTCTTCCTTTTTGCCGTTGGTTCACCCTCCAATGGCCTCTGCGGCCAGCGCATCGTGCTGATCCGAAGCCAGGAGCCAGGTGCTTCTCCTGGTCTCCCATGCAGGTGCAGGGCCCAAGGACTTGGCCATCCTCCACTGCCTTCCCGGGCCATAGCAGAGAGCTGGCCTGGAAGAGGGGCAACCGGGATAAAATCCAGCACTCCAACCGAGACTAGAACCCAGTGTGCTGGCACCACAAAGTGGAGGATTAGCCTGTTAAGCCATGGCATCAGCCTAAAAATGGCTTTTAAGTATTCAAATGGAAGGAAGATTCTCACATCTCTCAGTTTAAATCAAAAGCTAGAAATTATTAAGCTAAATGAGAAAGGTACATGGAAAGATGAAATGGGTTAATCTAGGCCTCTTGCACAAGCTGGCACAGTTATGAATGCAAAGGAAAAGTTTGTGAAGAAAATTAAAAGTGCTACTCCAGTGAACACTAAAAATAAAAAAGTATAACAGCTTCATTGCTGATATGGAGAAAGTTTTAGTGGTCTGCATAAGAGGTCAAACAAATCACAATATTTCCTTAAATCAAAGATGTATCAAGAGCAAAGTCTTAATTCTCTATAAATCTATGAAGACTAGGAGGTATGAGGAAGCTGCAGAAGTAAACTTTGAAGCTAGCTAGCACAAGTTGGCTCATGTAGTTTAAAGAAAAAAGTTATCTCCCTAAGATAAAAGTACAAGATGGAGCAGAAAGTGCTCATGGAGAATCTGCAGCAAGTTACCCAGAAAGTCCAACTATGATCATTGATGAAGGTGGCTACTCTAAACAACTGATTTCCATAGACACAACAGCCTTATAACAGAAGGAAACACAACTGAAGACTTTCCCAGCTTTAGAGTAGAATTCAATGCCTGGTTTCAAAGGTTCAACTAGAAGGTTTACTTTTTTAGGGACCAATGCAACTGATGTCCTTAAGTTGAAACCAGTGCTGATCTATCAATCCGAAAAACTTAGGACCCTTTAGAATGACGCTAAATATTCTCTGTCTATGCCCTACAAAGACGGAATGACAGGACTTCTGTTTACAATATTAATCCCACTGTTGATGACATACAATGAGATTAATGTTGTTCTCATACCTGTTTATACAATGTTCGTTCTTCAGCCCCATAATTAAGGAATAATTAAGATATTCAAATCTTACTTGAGAAATACATTTAATAAGGGAATAACTGCCATAAACAGTGATTTCTAGAATGAATCTGGGTAAATTAAATGAAAAAATTTTGGAAAGGATTTGCCACAATGGATGTCTTTTAGAACATTCATAATTCACAGAGGAGTCAGAATACAATGCTAACATGAGTTTGGAAGAAGTTAATTTCAACCACTCTGGATGACCTTGAGAAATTCAAGATTTTAGTGAACAAACTGACTGCTAGTATCTTGCAAATAATAAAAGAACTAGAATTAAAAGCAGGGCTTATAGATGTAGATGTAGCTGAATTGCTGTAATTTTACAATAAAATATTAACAGATGAGGACTTGCTTCTTACAGATAAGCCAAGAAAGTAGTTTCTGGAGGTTGAATCTGCTCCAGATGAAGGTCCTATGGGCATTGTTGAAATGACAACAAAGAGAAGTCCGGCAAGATGGCGGAATAGGAAGGGAACACACTGATAGCCCAGGAAGAGACGGATTAATAAAAGTGGAGATACTGCATGATCAAGAAAGAGTTGGGGAAGAAACAGCAGAGGAAACTCTTCTGGAACTAGTGATTCACAATGTTCCTGCGTGGAGGGCGTGGGTGCCCAAGTCTTGGGACACCAGCCACAGAATCTACGCACCAGTGCTGGAACAGGAGGTGAGCTGAAACCTCAGTAGCCTGAGGCACCAGCAGGAAAGTGGAAGGAGGAGCCTAGAAGGAATAAAGGCTTGAAGCCCTGTGGGGGAAAGTTCACCAGGCTAACTAGAGGAGAGAAAAAAAAAAAGGGACCAGGTACTGACACGAGTCTCTCTCTCTCTCTGCTCACCGCTCAAAGGCAAGCAAGACAAAGAGCAGGTGCCATTTTGGACATACATAAAGCGGAGCCCACCATCAGCCAAGCAGAAAAACCTGACTCTGGGCAGGGTGTGTGTATGTGAAATAACAGGAGGTTAGGACCTAGTGAATGTGTAGAGCTAATGAACTGAGACTGAAAAAAGAGACAGTGGGTGAGAGAACTCACAGAGTTCACATGAGTACTCTACAGAGATGCTACAATTTGGTAACCTTGGCAACATGGTAGGAGACTGCAGGAGAATTTGAGGCCACACTAAGGGCAGCACAGATTCTATGTGTGGTCCTTGGGAAAGAGAAGATGAATGCTATAACCACAGAAGCCAGAGATCTGAAGCTGACTACCTTCAATTCCGCTCGGCTGTACAGAATTACTTCCCTTCTGATACAAAAAAAGAGAGAGAGAGAGAGGATTTACCATGCCTAACCTGGGTGTATAACTTTGGTACACCCTTAACCCTGAAGAACCAAACAGAGCTCTCTGTCCACACCCATCTCAAGCCTCTAAGGCTCCATCAAAAGCAAACAGTCTGCTTAATACAGTCATAGTAGAACAAGAAAAAACACAACAGCAAGGGAAGAATAATCCAAAGAATATCTCCACAATGCCAAGCAAAAAACACAGAAACCGAAGAAACAAGAACACGGAAGACATTATGTTGCCCCCAAATGAACAAGAAACCCAAAGCCAAGATTATGAAGATGATGAGATAGAAGAAATACAAGATACAGATTTCCAAAAAATTATGAAAAGAACATTTAGAAGTTTTCAAAAACAAATTCATGAACTACAAAAATCCTTACTGGACAGCATAGAAAATCTCTCCTGTGAAAATGAAATATTAAGGAGGAATCAAAATGAAATGAAGAAACTAGTAGAACAGGAAAGTGTGATAGTGAAGAGAAATCAAAATAAAATGAAGAATTCAATAGATCAAATGACAAACACATTAGAGAGCCTTAAAAACAGAATGGGTGAAGCAGAAGAGAGAATATTGGACTTAGAAGACAGAGCACAGTCAAAGCAAAGAAAAGAAGAAATTAGAAATCTAAAAAATATTGTTGGGAATCTACAGGATACTATTAAAAAAACCAACATTCGGGTTCTAGGAGTTCCTGAAGTCATGAAGAGGGAAAAAGGATTAGAAGGCCTTTTTAGTGAGATACTAGCAGAAAATTTCCCAGGTTTGGAGAAGGAAAGAGACATCCTAGTACAGGAAGCTCATAGAACCCCTAATAAACATGACCAAAAGAGATCCTCACCACAACACGTTGTAATCAAACTCACCACAGTGAAACAAAAAGAAAAGACTGTTGAAATCTTTACTTAATATATACTAAATTGATCTTCTGTATATAAAGAGAATTGAAAATGAATTTTGATGTGAATGGAAGGGGAGAGGGAGCAGGAAAGGGGAGGGTTGCGGGTGGGAGGGAAGTTATGGGTGGGAAGCCATTGTAATCCATAAGCTGTACTTTGGAAATTTATATTTACTAAATAAAAGTTAAAAAAAACAAATGACAACAAAGGATTTAGATTCACACAGTCTTGGCTGACAAAGCAGTGGGAAAGTTTGAGAGTATTGACTCCAGTATTGAAAGAGGTTTTGCTGTGGGTAAAATGGTATCAAAGGAATTACATGCTGCAGAAAAAGCTTTCTTTAAAGCAAGAGTCTATCAATGAAGCAAACTTTATTGTGGTTTTCTTTTTAAAAATTATCACACCATGGCCTGCTCCACAGCTCACTTAACTAATCCTAACACTGCCTGTCAAAAAAAATAAAATAAAATAAAAAAATAAAAATTAGCACACTACTGCAATCTGCAGCAAACCTAACCTCAATCTGTCAGCAACACATCAAGGCAAGACCCTGCACCGGCGAAAAGATTGTGAACTGCCAAAGTCTCTGGTGATCATTAGCAGGGTTAGCCATACAATATTTTTCATTCGGATATGTATACCTTTTAGACATCATGTTACTTCTGATAGACTATATTTTAACATAAACATGATTTTTATGTGTACTGAGAAACCAAACAATTAGTGTGATTTTCTTTACTGCATAATTTACTTTATTGTAGTCATTTGAAACCAAACCCAAAATATCTGCAAGGCATGCCTACAGTTTAAATTACAGACAGACCTCTTCCCCTTAGCTTCAGAATGAAGTCTCAGCAGGAGACACATATTAGTCCCTTCATGTAGTTCACTTGTGTGGGTGATCCTGTGAGACTGCCTGCCCTGCCCATGAGGAGGTTGAGAGATAAGGAGGATAAGAGATTTTTTTTATTAATTTTTTTGACAGGCAGAGTGGATAGTGAGAGAGAGACAGAGAGAAAGGTCTTCCTTTTTGCCGTTGGTTCACCCTCCAATGGCCGCTGCGGCCGGCGCATCTCGCTGATCCGAAGCCAGGAGCCAGGTGCTTCTCCTGGTCTCCCATGCGGGTGCAGGGCCCAAGCACTTGGGCCATCCTCCACTGCCTTCCCGGGCCATAGCAGAGAGCTGGACTGGAAGAGGGGCAACCGGGATAGAATCCAGCGCCCTGACCAGGACTAGAATCCGGTGTGCCGGCGCCACAAGGCGGAGGATTAGCCTGTTAAGCCATGGCGCCGGCCGAGATTTTTAAAATGTTGAATACATAAGGCTGTATTTGTTAGCTGAAAACAGAGCACCTGACTCCATGTCAGAAGGTGCACTGAATATCCCCTCAGGCACTGCGGACAAGACAGAGGAGTCAGAAAACCAGATTTTCAGGGAGAGATGTGATTAACACTACGGGAAGTAACTGTGATTTCTCTGGGACAGGAGACTGACATGGGTGTGGGATACCCAGAGAACCTTTTTGGGACATGGCTATTAGCTTTAGCAGGAGTTCTGAGCAACAGGCCCAAAGACACAAGTGCAGGAGGTTGTATGGTGAATTTCCCTTGAAATGTCAACTATACATTTTAAATTTCTGGAATTATTTGCCTTCATCCACTCATTCACAAAGGACCAGTCTCTACAGCTGTAGACTGTAGAGTTTACATTTACTTTCTTCAAATTCTTGTAGAAAGCTTTAGCCTTATTATCCATGCCTAGCCTTTTTGTCAAACTCTTCTTTGCAGGCTTATTGTACTCCTTCCTTGACAGCCTAAATCTGAAATTTTACTTCTAAAATTGAAAGAGCACTTCAGATTCATTTGGGAATGTAAATTTTAGGCAGTGCTACAGAATCTACTCCCAGCAGATTGGCCACTTTACCTGGCTGCTAACACACATGAAATCTTTCCTGGAGAAATCACTTTCCAATAATGGCTTTGATTCCAATTTAAAATGTTTGATGTCAGAAAATGCTTTCTTTTCTTGGCCAAAGACCCTTTCTCAATTTAGGATTCTCTGGAGAGAACAATCAAAAAGAGAAAAGACTAGTTTGGGAAAAACATAAAATCTCTATTTAAATCCTGCCTCTACTTAGGCTCTAATCAGAAGTAAGAAGTATACTTTTAAAAGTCATCAGTTTATAAATTATCACTAAAATCATGGCATGTGATGACCACATTGAGAAAACAACATAAAGAATTAAAGCAAAGGAATATCAGTTTTTATAGAATAAAAACAATAAGAAGAGTAAAATATAGGAAATAGTACAATTGATGTAATACCAGTCATAGCTCTAGTTTGACGGCAAGGTCTTGCACAAGCGGTTACAGTTGTTACAGTTGGAAATATTAACTAACACTTTCAGATCTTGCACAGATGTATGTTTGGATCATTCATTTTATTTACTGAACTTATAGTTTGGGGAACATAGAAAAAGTAGTAAAATGCAAGTGAACATCTTCAAATTTATTGCGTAACTATTTTTCAACAAGTTTTAAAGGAACACCTTAATCTGGCTGACACACTTAAGTGGAAACATGGGGCCCAATACTATTGAGGAGAAAGATTAAAGAATTCATTTAATTTTGTAATAATACTCAAGGAAAGAATGAAACTTACAGTAAATCTGCCTGTATCTGCTATATAAAAAACAATGCTTCAAGTCTCAACAGGGCAGACTCAGTTGCAAAGCAATCTGTGTTAGTTTTTTAGTGCTGTGTAACAAATCTTCACAGGCTTAGCAATTTAAAACAATACTCAGATCAGAGTTCTGGGGGTCAGAAGCTTGGCATTGCATGTCTGAACTCATAACTCAGAGCGTCACAAGGCTGAAATCAAGCTGGGCTCAAGGCTCTGTAGATAAATCTGCCTCCAGGCTCATTCTTCTTGTTGGCAGAATTGTTCTCTGTGGTTATAGAATTGTGGCACCCACTTCCTTGTTCTTTGCCAGTTGGGTGCCACCCCTGGTTCTTGCCACATGGCTTCCTCTATCTGCAAGCTAACAGCAGCACATCAAATCCTTCTTATGATACTTTGAATCTCTGGTTCTTTCCAAGTCTGATCTCTGGACCCAAATTTAAAGTAATCCTGTGGTTAGGTCAGGCTCACTCAGAAAATCTTCCTAATTAAGCACAATTGAGTTGGGACCTAAATGTTATTTGACAAAAATCAATTTTGCCATATAACAACATAATTATAGTGAGTGATCTCAGATTTTGCTCACATGCAGGGACAGGAATCATATAGGGAACGTACACCATAAGAAAGTGAGAAGAATCTCGAGAAGGATCTTAGAATTCTGCCTTCCAAATTATCCTACAGTAGTAAAAATCAGAACACTCATACTTACAAAATTCAGCCCAAGCACACCTACTTTTAATGAAGCCTTTTTTTGTTCACCCTAACTCCCAACCCAGGTAGGAATTAGTACCAACTTTTTGTTAAAGCTACTATAACACTTTAGTACACTGATTTATTTATATAACAGTTCCACTTTATAGACTGGAGTTGTGCAGGGGCACAGCCTGAGTCTGATTCACTGCCACACTTTCATGGTCCACTTTAGAGATTGGCACACAGCAAGTATTCAAAAAGTGTATTTCAGTGAATTAAAGAAAAAAGTCACAGGGAAGCCTAAACACTACTGTTTTTCTAAAACAACTCAGAGATACAGTGATAGAAGGCAAGGGTAGCTAAATAAGCAAAAACACACAAAAAATACTGAGGCCATAAACACAGCAAAGAGAAAGCCTTGGCTCATATACTTCATTTTCTTTTCTCCTTTGGCTCAATACTAACCCTTAACCCTTAACCTTCACCCCTTGGCCTGGTTTCAATCTTTCCAGTCTTCATCAGGACCTTCCTCCATCTAATCATAACCCCTTTCAAAAAAACTGTCAACCATATGCTTTTTTTTTCTCTCTCTTTATTTTTTTTGACAGGCAGAGTGGACAGTGAGAGAGAGAGACAGAGAGAAAGGTCTTCCTTTTTCCGTTGGTTCACCCCTCAATGGCCGCTGCGGCCAGCGCACCACGCTGATCCGAAGCCAGGAGCCAGGTGCAGGACCCAAGGACTTGGGCCATCCTCCACTGCACTCCTGGGGCATAGCAGAGAGCTGGCCTCGAAGAGGAGCGACTGGGACAGAATCCAGTGCCCCAACCAGAACTAGAACCCAATGTGCTGGCGCCACAGGTGGAGGATTAGCCTATTGAGCCGCGGCGCTGGCCAACTCTATGCTTTCCACTGGTTCCTTTACTTCATTCTAAAATCATATTAAGATTTCTCTCTTTAGCCCAAATCTTTTGCTTAAATATTTCTAACTCAAAGTAGAGTCCATTTCCTCTCTCCTGACACTGTCGTATTCTACCTTTCATCTAACTGATTTCCTTAAACTCCAGTGCCCTACTCCATTCTATACTTACCACCAATGTCAGAAGTGAATTGTGGGGCCAGCACTGTGGCACAGCAGGTAAAGCCACTACCTGTGATCCCATATGGGTGCTGGTTTGTGTCCCAGCTGCTCCACTTCCAATCCAGCTCTCTGCTATGGCCCGGGAAAGCAGTGGAGGATGGCCTGAGTCCTTGGGCCCCTGCACTAATTTCTAGAACAAACTGGATAAGGATTCCCTAAAGGGATGACCATCAATGCCTTCATTCCCGTCCTATATATACATTGAGTGTTGCAAACACAGTGTAACACAGAAGGGGGCATTCATTTAAACTATTCTTTACTTCATAGTCACTAACATAGTTCAGAAACATAGTAGATATTCATGTGAGGGGCACATTCCAGGAAAAAAATCCAGTTTATGATAACATAGTTCAACCATTTTTTTTATTCCCATCATCCAGTTATAGTAAGCCAAGCAGTAGTGCTTAATAAATGTTTATGAATGGAAGACAAATGACTGATCACACAGAAGTAATGAGGTAGTTATGACCACCCAACCAACTTTTTCTAAATGGCAATTATGCATTTTCACTGTATCATCAGTCACTGGCATATTATTTAAGATAGGATTTTTAAATAATGTTATATCCCTCCCAAGTCATTAACAGTGGGAAAGTAAAACTGGTAAATTTCAATCTGAAGTTGGCAGACATTATTTCATTCATATATGAAGTGATATATGCCACTTCATATATCAATAAATAATATAGCTACCCAGCTACAGATTTATGGTCATTGATATGGGAACTGGTAAATACATCTTTCCAGAAATATTCCTACATAATATTCTTGGTGCTCTCTGTTCTATCTTATCCCCTTCAATCAACTTTAGCTAACAGCAAGGCAAACAATAAAATAAACAAACAAAAAGAATCTTCCTCATGCTTTCAGAGCAATAAAGCTAACAATATGTTGCCATTAAAATTTCTCATTTTCTTTTATGTCAGAGTTTAGCCTTAAATGAAACAATGAAAAAAGTTACAGCCTCCTCAAATGTGCCCAATCAGATAAATAGCATTTAATTAATGGATACCATGGAAAGTTTCAAAAATTCTTCAAACCTTGTGATAGAATAAGAGAAGGCGTAATGAATATTAAATTAAATCCCCTGTATTTTACAGATAAAGTAATTGAGGACTATAAGGAGTTTTCCCCAAGTTTACACAATGAATAATAGGCAAAGCTGGGCCAGAATCCAAGTTTCCTGCCTCATGTATGGGTTCATTCGTTGTTTTCTAAATAAGAAAATGACCAGTCTCTGAGCCTTACAAACACATTAGTGATCTTGAAAATTATTCAGGGCTATTTTACATTAGAATCACCATCCAAGGCAGACAGCATAGAAGAATCAGTTGATAATAAACTAAGTCTTAAATTTTCTGGAGATGAGAAACTTACAAAGTGGAATTTTTAAGGAAAGAATACAGAAATTAGTAATAGATGACAAAGGAAACTCATTCAGTCAGACAACGGTATTTCACAATCTGAGGTAAAGGAGGCATCATCAGAGCATCAAAATGTCAAAGGAGACAGAATCAACATCCAATTGCAGAAGTTATCCAATTGGATACCTTACTGTATAAAGGGAGGGGAAGAAAGGCCAACAATGGATCAATATTGGAAGCATCTTCTTACCAAGAATAGCCAAATGTGAAACAGGCTGCTTTTTAAAGTGAGAATTTCCCTACAACTGGAAATAACCAGGCAGAAGCTGAGCGATACAGTGGAGACTCTATTTCTTGGTAAGAGTTTAGGAATATACTCAATGATTTTCCCATACCCTTTCCTACAACAAGATTCTGCTACTCCATTCAACACTAAGAGATAATTTGGGTTTGGATTAGATTTTGTTGAGTCTCTCACATTATACCACATGACTTCTTCAAATTAATCTAATTCATTAAGTATTTCATAAATTCAAGTGTATAATATTTTCTGAATGTTGGGGGGAGGGGATAAGGATAACAGAAGTGACTACAACATCATCTTAGTTATTAAGATTTCATAAGGTACCTAGCTATACAATAGGGACTAGTGTGGTTGCTCTATATGTCTGATGTTCTCAAAGCAAAAGTAACTTGCTAAATAGTAGGGCATACCTTAATGAGTACAAATTTACTGTCTTGCTATATATAAAAGATGTAAGTTCATACTCTCTCATATTAGTTGAGGCTTTCTCTGCACCAATCTGAATTAAGGCATTTTATAGCATTAAACTCTCTATCATATATAAAATTACTATTCTATTTTAAAAGAGTGAATACAGAAGTTCTCTTATATCATCTAACTAAAAGATGACTGCAAACACAGAAAGCTAGCCATCAAAACTTGTGTGTTAAAAACTACTTTATTCTCTTTCTATATGTATGCATGTACATGGATATTTCAAAAAATTTGTAGAAATTGAAGCCTTCCCAACCAGAACTAAAAGAGCTCAGGAAGTGACCAAAACTCTCCTGATGGAAGTTATTCCACGCTTTTGTCTCCCAAAATCTTTACAAAGCGACAATGGGCCTTCCCTCATCTCCCAGGTTACACAAGGGATTTGTAAGGCCCTAGGAATAACCTGGCCCTTCACTCTGCATAGAGACCTCAGTCTTCCAGTAAGACAGATAGAAAGAGCCAACCAGGCTCTATGGAAAACATCACAAGTATAGAAATGTGTGCTTGGTAAGAAAGGCTAAGAAGGAAAGAGTTTGTTAATAAGAAAAGGACATGGTTTGTAAGAATGACTTTATCCTGATGGCTAGTTTACTCTAGATTGAAATGGAAATAATGAAATGTTTCAAGTTGAAGAAGGTGTGTGGAAGTCACAACAGGTTATGAAAGAAAAAATATTGGACGTGCTAACTGCTGCTCCAGGAGGTATCTGTGCCATGTTCCAGGAAGAACGTTGTCTCTGGGTCAATCAGACTGGACAGGTACAAATCCAAATTCTTACTTTTCCTGGACAAAGCCAAACAGCTCCAGGGCCAACCCAAGCAGGGCTGGAATTTCTGGCCTGACATCTGGTCATGGAAATCCTAGCTATTTCCTCTCCTTGGCCCAATAACTTCTGTAATCTTGCTGCTTCTCTTTGGACCTTATGTTTTTAATGCCCTTGTCTGTTTTGTCTCTAACAGAATAAAAGCTGTCGAACTCCAAATGGTCGTCAGACAAGGCTTCCAGCCCATTCCACTGGATGACCTGAGCAGCTCTCTGGACCGAGCAGCACAGTCTTTCCAAGGCCACTGTTGCACACCATAAGACAGATAGCAGAGGAAATACCCAAATCCCCCTCGACGCCCATATGCCAGCTTTGAAGAAGTTACAGAAAACGGATCTCCATCCATAATCCCAAAGAATTTTGGGTATTGCCTCTTGAGGGGGAATGTTAGGTAGGAAGTTAGTTATGAGCTTATGTGTGTGCGACATAACATCTATGTCCAGCATATGCTGCATCTCAAGGTCATCCCGATAAAGTTTCAGGGGCAGCCCGGTATTCACATCCTGCCCTGCCCTGCCCTGCCCCCTTCTACCTGATAACCTGCCAGGTGGAGGTCCCCACCCCTTCTGCCTGACAATCTTCCACAATCTCCCAGGTGCAGCCCAGTATCTGCATCTCAAACACCCTGCTCCCTTCCTCCTGTCTGATAACATTTGCGTCCATAAAGTCCTTTGTTTCAGACCTTCAAGAGAGAAGCTTTTCTACTTACATCCAAAAAGCCCTTTGTTCCAAGAGGAGCAGAGGTGGGGAAGCAAGACCCATCTCCTTAAAAACCCCCAGCCTCAACTGGACTGCGCACTCAGTCCTCTGCCTCTCTGCTGAGCCACTGGCCTGGCCTGGTCAAGTGTAATCTCTCCACTCAACATGTAACCTCGCTCCTTCCACCCCCCCCCCCCAAGTCCGAGCGACTGGGCACCCTCTTAGGTCCTTTCTGGAGAGGTGCCTATCCATCCTTACGGACGTCCCTTCCCTAATAAACCTTGCTATTTTACCTCCCACTTAAAAAAAAAAAAAAGAAAGAAAGAAAGAAATTAGAAGTGAAAAAATTTAAAACCTATCCACATGTGAGACTTCAAAAATTGTGGGAAATGCATATTATGAGCAAAGTTATGTACAGATTTCAAAATACTTTTTCACAGACTTATCTTTCTAATTGCACTTTCCATGAACTTTTTGAAATACCCTCATACGTATGTATGTATGTTTGTGTATATGTATGTACCTGATTTCACAACGTATGAAGAGTAGAGCACAGAATTCAGACAGGCAGAATGAGTGTCTCATTCATTCTATACCATTTACTATTCATGAAACTTTGAGTAAAACCATGTAATGTTTCTGACTTTAATATATCAAAAAAAAAAAAAAACTGGGGTAAAAATATCTGCCTAATGGATAAAATGGGATTATGTTTTTAAAAGTACTTTACAAAATATATAGCACTACAAATTATTCTTTTGGGCTAATCACAATTCTACATTCCTATAGACTCACTTAACTCATCTCCAAATATAAATCCCAAATGGAACAACTTTTTACCATTCATATCACTTCTTTTCTAGTCCAAGTGATTATCTCTCTTCCCACAGAATGCTAAAACAGTCTCCATATTGTCCTCTCTATGCTACTCATACCCTATTGATAATGTATTATAAATGATAGATAATATGTAGGTTCATATCAAGCCTACAGAAAAATTCACATTCCTTATTATGGACTGGAAGGCCTCATATTTCCTAAACCAGCTCTTATATTCTTAACTGACAGTCTCTTACACCTCATCATCTCCTACCACTTTGCCTCTGCTCACTGAACCCAACCACCTCTTTTTTTTTTTTTTTTTTTTAATTTAAAAAACTATATATCACAAGGGCTTCTTTACTGGCTTAACTATCAACAGACACCCCTTCTGAAATAATTACTGTTCCTTCACTTAATCAGTTATTCCTATCTCTTACTTTGTTTCCTTTTCTTTATGACATTATCCCTAGAAAATAAGGGCAATAATATTGACTTGTTTACAGTTGTGTCTCCAATTGCTAACAGAAACCACTGATTGGCATTCAAATGCATCTTTAAACATACATTACTCAATTAAGGTAAAGATATAAATATTGAAGGCCTGTTTTTCTTCTTCCTGGGCACTCAAAGCTTTCTGTTCATAGCCTCACCATCTGAGTCATTACTTTGTAAATCAACTCAATGAACATTAGGCAGCACTGAGTGCCTTGTGAAACTCAGGCTTAGGATTCACCCTTTATCTTGGAGATGAATTCTCTCAATATCAGGCATGAAAACAGAATTTCAATGCAGTTTCTCCAGGTTTTCTTCTCTGCCTTCAAAACTGTATTCAATTAGGATTTTAGACAACATGTCATGATATGCTTGAGCAGTGTAAGGCTCTCTGGTCATCTAGTTAGAGAGGTTCAAGAGACTCTTTGAGAGTATCTATTTAATGAAGCATTTTGCTTTTGCTTTTGATTTATTAGAATGACTCCTAGAGTCCTGGCTTGAAATTTTAAGATACTCAAGTCAATTACTGCATTATAAATAGCTTCTAGATTTTATTTTTAACCTCTTTTTCCTGTTGTACAGTCTTCATCAGCAAGTCACTTCCTTTTCTGGACTACAATAGCTTCACATAGTGTAAACATGTGCTAAATAGATAGTATAATGTATGTAACTCCTGATAATTTCATCTTCCAAGCTCTCCTGCCTCAGCTTAATTTTAGCAAAATTTTTATTAATTTATCAAAAATAAGTACCTACAGCTTTTATTGCCATATATGTATTTTTTAAAAAAAACTCACAGAGTATTAAATAGCAACATTTAAATGCTAGATAGTTCCAGGAAATGCTCTAAGTCCCATCATGACAATTAATATCAGCCTAGGGTCTATCCAGGCTATTCTTTCTAAAAATAAGATGTATGGCATAAATATCTCCCTTCTCCAGCACATCAGTCCCAGTATAAATATATCTGTTAGTGCCAATAAAAGAAAGCAGGGTATGAGGGAAAATAATGAATTTGGAATATAATTCTCAAAACCTACAGCATTGCAAGTTAACAGACTCTCTGAGTTCAGGACTACCATGATTTATAATAAATTCTTGCAGGGACATTATAAGGCCTAAATTTTAGATGACTTATATAGACTCATAAACTCTAAAATACTATATGTCATTTATGGTGATAATGATGGTATCAAAGAGGAAGATAGTGAAGAAGTTGGTTATTTTTTAAGTTAACAGTGGTAAAGAAGGAATTATTCCTAAGGGAACATCAGATAAATCAGAATCCTTGCCCTAGCTCTGCAGCTTGTTAGCTGTGTGACTTTGTAGTAGTATCTTTCCCTTTCTGAGTCTTACATTCCTTGTCTATACAGTTTGGCAAGTGAACTAGATGGACTGTGGCTATCTTTAGCTCTAACATTAAATGACACTAGCTCTTTGAAGGCTATGATTCTTCTTTTTCATCTTTGTATTCCCACTGCCTAGTAGACAACATATAAGTGTTTAATCACTGCAGATTTGAACTAAACAGAACTGTGAACTATGGAATAGGATGACTAGGGAGGAGGGGCAATTTCAACATATGCTAAGAAGGTAATATCAATAAGGCTTTGTGAAATATTAGTAAGAGTGTGAGGGACTAGATTGACTGCATCTTAAATGAAATGGAGACCAGTTGATCAGGTTCGATCCAGAGGAACCATAAATGGCTAAATATTTGTCAGTACATCCTTTGAGAGATCAACATAAACAATCTAGGTTATTTAAGATGGATAAGAGATTTCTCAGAGGGGAATAGGTCAGCTGCCAGAGTTCTTCATTCAATAAATAGCTTAAGGCTTTGATTAAGAGCTTTAAAGACAATTTCATGTCACTTTGGAATATCCTAATTTTTGTGATTCTGCAGGGTTTGAAATTCAAGAGTTATCAGTTTGGGCTACATTGGTTTTGAGAGGAGCCCTGAATGTGACTGATAGCTGGGAAAGACCTCATAATATGACAATTATGATTTCTGAATTAAGGCTATGACAGCCAGTCTGCAGAATTTGGGGGCTGTTTTTCATGTCAAGGACATCTGGGACACATTCTACAAATATCAATATTCCAAGGATAATTTGGAGATTTATTTCAATAAGGTTATTTGAAATGGAATTATTCTGAGAAATCCAGGTAAAAATGTTTGGAAAATAGAGAAATTACATAGTTCAATCCTGTATTTTGATTGATAAAATAACGAAACCTGTTCAATATTACACATTCAGTGAATTACAGAGCTGCTATTGGGTGATTTAAAAATAATGGAAAATAATGTTTTTGAGCTTCTACATTATCTCAAATAACAATATATACATAAGAGATAGTTTTGGTAGCTTTATTTTATAAACATAGAAAGAAATGTAGCCAGTTACTACTAACTAAGTTTCAGAGTTCATTGGCATGACTTCAGCTCCTGCTTGACTCTAAACTACCTACCTAACACTATGGAGGATATATATATATATATATATATATATATATATATATATCCTGGTTGACAGGATATATATATATTTATATATATACTTATGCAAATATTATGTACATAATTAATTACAAAAGAACTCCATTCAAAAATTTTCAAGTTTGCAAGATAAATTATATAATCAACCTCCTTTGTACAAGTAATTAAAAAGTGTAAAGCACTGTTTACTTTCAAACAAAATTTAGGGTCCCAGGAGCTTAGTGCCCAGGAAGCTTCCTTAAAGATTTAAAAATGTTTACTTTTCTTATCTGCTGCTTTCTGAGAATTCCTCTCATGTATAAGTCAAAGATTGTCTCAAAAGAAGATATTAGTTAGAAAAAAGATATGGGAAGTAACTAAACCAGGAAAAGGATTCTGCTTAACCTAATTCTTAGATAATAAGCAAATAACAATCAGAAGGGCTACATGTCAATTTAAAGATCACCTGCACGAAAAACTATGCAAATATTTCAGCTGACATGGAATCAAATCTTCATTTCAACTGGGTCCACTAAAAGTATAAGTAACTAGCATCTGAATATTATTCTACAGCTACCAACTAATTTCTCTGATTTATGCATTCATTCATCCTATTCTGTACTGAACCTAAGTTAAGTACTCTAATTTCCTGAAGGAAGAGACTATGTTAGTCTTATTCACTGCTGAGTTTCCAGCATTTGGCATAGTGCTTACCAAGTAATAGTTCTGCAATAAATAATGTTAGATAAAAATGAGATAATAAAAAATTTGGCTAAGAAGAGAAAATGTAAACATTCATTGTGTTATAAAGCAGAACAATAAAAGCAGAAAACATACTATTATGAGTATGCAACAGAGGAAAACTATGGATTTCAGAAAAACTAAGAAGGCAACTACAATAACATAATAATTATATAAATAATTATTATTATTAAATAAATTATCTGGAGAAGCTGACACCTTGACTGAATTTTGAAATACCAGTTGCCATATATACACTCACTGGATTATGATAACAACTCAAACAGTGGAAATTATTCCTATTTTGCAAAAAACAAAGTCTCAGGAGGCTAAGTGACTAGTCTAGGTTTCTCTTTGCTCTCATTAAGCTATGTACTCCACCAATTCTAAAGAAGGATGAAAGAGAGACTTTTGGCAAGAATTAAAAATAATAGAGGAAGATGTTCTTGATATTTGGGGATTGAAGAAACGACTCTAGCTCTGAGTGTATTTTCTCAGAATCTGGAAAACAAAAAGGAACTATGCCAGTACCAGAAAGGAAAACACTTTAAAACAAAAAGGCAAAGAAATCAACCAACAATAGATGCTGGAGAGGATGTGGGGAAAAAGGGACACTAACCCACTGTTAGTGGGAATGCAAACTGGTTAAGCCACTATGGAAGTCAGTCTGGAGAGTCCTCAGAAACCTGAATATAACCTTACCATTCAACCCAGCCATCCCACTCCTTGGAATTTACCCAAAGGAAATTAAATTGGCAAACAGAAAAGTTGTCTGCACCTCAATGTTTATTGCAGCTCAATTCACAGTAGCTAAGACCTGGAATCAACCCAAATGCCCATCAACAGTAGACTGGATAAAGAAACTTTGGGACATGTACTCTATAGAATACTATACAGCAGTCAAAAACAATGAAACCCAGTCATTTGCAACAAGATGGAGCAATCTGGAAAACATCATGCTGAGTGAATTGAGTCCCAAAGAGACAAATATCATTTGTTTTTCCTGATTGGTGACAACTAACTGAGCACCAAAGGGGAAACCTGTGGAAGTGAAATGGACACTATGAGAAATAGTGACTTGATCAGCTTTGGTGCTGACTGTTGATGTACAATGTAATACTTTATCCATTTTAGTATTTTTTTTTTGTGAACTCTGTAATTAACACACAATTATTCTTAGGTGTCTAAATCTTAACTTAAAAGTGATCCCGGTTAAATATAAGAATGAGAAAAAGAGAGGGAGGAGATGTACAATTGAGGACATGCTCAATCGGACTTGCCCCAAATGATGGAGTTAGAAAAGTGCCAGGGGATTCCAATACAATCCCATCAAGGTGGCAGGTACCAAGGCCATCTCACCAGTCCAGGTGATCAATTTCAGTTCACAATTGATCACACTGATAGATCTAAGAGTCAAAGCAATCACACAAACAAGACTAATGTCTGCTAATACAACTGATAAAACCAAAAAAAAGGGAGAGAAGGATCCAACATGGGAAGGGGGAGACACAGCAGACTCATAAAATGACAGATGTCCTAAATAGCACTCTGGCCTCAGAAACAGCTCTTAAGGCATTTGGATCTGGCTAAAGAGCCTATGAGAGTATTTTAAGCATGGAAAGCCAAGACACTCTGGAAAAGAAGAAGGAGAAGGAGAAGGAGAAGGAGAAGGAGAAGGAGACCTAAATGAAGGATCTCAGCGAGTGTGATCCCAGTGGAAAGAATGGGGCCATCAAGGTAGGAGGTACCTTTCTCTGAAGGGAGGAGAGAACTTCCACTCTGACTATGACCCTGTTGGAATAAGATCAAAGTCAGCGAATCCTAAAGGCTTCCATATCCTTGGCAACTCATGGCTAGAGCCTAGGGAGATTACTGATGCCATAAACAAGAGTGTTAAATTGTTAAATCAACATCAGGAGTCACTGTGTACTTACGTCCCATGTGGGATCTGTCCTTAATAGGTTGTCCAAGGTGAAGTAATGATATAGCTAGTACTGAAACAGTATTTTTACACTTTGTGTTTCTGTGTGGGTGCAAACTGATGAAATCTTTACTTAGTATATACTGAAGCGATCTTCTGTATATAAAGATAATTGAAAATGAAAAAAAAAAAAAAAAAACCTTGGTGTTAAATTGGAAATTACATAGAAATGTAATCAATGTTTTTTAAAAAATATCATGCAGGATCTCTGTCATTAATGTGATGTACACTGTTATTTAATGCTATAACTAGTACTCCAACAGTATTTTTTCACTTTGTGTTGCTATGTGAGGGCAAACTGTTGAAATCTTTATATATACTAAACTGATTTTCTGTATATAAATAGAATTGAAAATGAATCTTGATGTGAATGGAAGGGGAGAGCGAGTGGGAAAGGGGAGGGTTGTGGGTGGGGGGGGAAGTAATGGGGGGCAAGCCTTTGTAATCCATAAGCTGTACTTTGGAAATTTATATTCATTAAATAAAAAAAAATTTTTAAAAGGCAAAGGTAACATCAACATTGCAGTAGTACCTTCTTTTGTTTCCAAATCAGCCATTTGTTGAGAACTTTTAGGTTTAAACATTATGGACAATAGGTGGAATAAAACATGTCTCTGATTTCAAAGAACTAGATCTGGGAGAATGGGAGGGATAATTTGGATTTAAAAAACAGGAAAAGTTGATATTATTTATAGGGGAAGCGGGGTATGGGGTTTATGCAAAGTCTTTGTACTTCTAAAAAGGAACCCAATATCTACTGAGATAACATGAAAACACAACAGCAAATTTGGAAGAGAATGAGGGCTGAGTGCTAATACCCATTCCAGAAGTAGAAAAGAAAATCATTTGTCAGTAAGTAGGAATATTGAAGACAAACAGTGAACCCCACTATGAGAGAGGCAATGCCTAAATCATGCTACTATCCCACTCCTTCCAACAATTAGCACCCTCCACTCCTCTTCTGGTACCTGCCTCAAGACCAAGTATTGGAAAGATTTGTAGTAAGGGTTGTAGAGTGAATCAAAAATCCAATGAATGGATAAGTAACAAGTGAGAGATCAACATAGGACTCCTTTTAAAGAATATTTAATACCATTTAATACCAGCCTTCAATACCTTAATAAATAATAAATAACAAATTGGAATGTCAGACGGTAAGTCAGGTAGATAAACTGTGGAGCTATTTTGAGAAAACACATTTCATTTTCCATCCTTTATATAATAAACAATTATGCCCCAAACCTAACTGCATTTCTTACTCCACCCCTCCACCCCTTTGCACACACATACACACACATGCACTGGCTACCCATATTGCCAAGAATTATGGGTTACCTTCATTGATTTCTATACTATCCATACTAACTGACGTTGGATAGGTTACTTTTCCTGTTACAGTCTGTCTCCCCATTTGTAAAACTTTCTGAATAATATCAGCTTCATCTACCTTAGAAAGCTTCTCTGAGACTCACATGAGATAAGGGATGCTAAAATACTGCAGAATCTGCTGTTTTTCCATGTCTTCTATACCACCAAATATAACTATAATTTCCATATCTCTGGTGCTTTGTACAAAGAGACTGCTCAAAGGCGTTTGGTCAGATGAATAAACACCATCCTTACTCTAGACTGTGAAAAGAAATCAGCAGCCTGATCTACATAATACTACTTTACTGAGGAAGCAGTTAACTAAAAACTAAAGAGAACGGAGCCCACATATAAAAAAGTGGTCTGGTAATAAATCACACATTCACATTAGCTATGAATCACTCTATACAATTAGAAGACATAATTTTCTTTTACATCAAGGCTGAGACAGCTATGAAGGTCTAATGCATCCCTCTCAAACTACCAAATGTTAGGAAACTGGCACAGTTTTAGCCAGGTGGCCGCACAGCCCAGCTACCTGAGCCAGGCTCCACCCCCATCCTAATGGGATTCGCTGCTCCTGCTTCCCTGCCCGCCCTCAGGCAAAGTTTTAAAAGGGCCTGTTCCTGAACACGTGCTCTCTTGGCTCTGCTCCCTGCTCTCTTGGCCTCTCTTGGCTTCTCTCCTCCTCTTCTCTCTTCTCCCTCCTCTCTGTCTCTCTCTCTTACAGTCTCCTTCTCTTTTTCCTTTGCCGCCCCTTCACTCCGGTCTATAGGGTGTTCCCCCAATAAACCCTTTCCCTTACTCCGGTGTCCGGTGTGCTTTGCGACGGCTAACATTAAGATGTAACACCAAATTGTCATGAAAAAATAAGAAACGATTCTTCTTTAAAAGAGAACAAAGTGAAAGGAAGAGAAATTGAGAGACAAAAATGGCTAAAACAAGTGGTTTAAATGAAAGCAAAACAGACTTGAGATTATTTTCAATGACTCATTTTTTTGTTTCAGAACTGTGTTTTTGGGCTTGACAAGCCACTTGGTGGAATAACATTTTGTGCCTGAAAAATGGAATTCTCATAACAATCCTAAGTTAATATGTCTGAATCATTTCAATTTCTGAGTAAATACTGGCTGTTTACCCAGAAAAGTCCAGATACTTTCCCCAATAATACTATTTTAAAAATTATTCAAGGATTCTACTCTCCCTTAACTTCAATTGAAGACTCATTCTTTCTAGTCTACCTTCTTGAGAACCACTTTATAGAACTTAGGTTCCCAATCCCCCATGAACCACTGCTATCCATTGCTGATATAGAAAAGACACTTCTAACATACACATGGAGAAACCTACGGTTAGGACAGCAGATATCCAAAACTAGAGGGATTTCTGTTTTTATCCAGGTCAATCTTACATTTTACAATAGGGTAAAATGAAGCTTGGGGAGTAGAATTGCAAGCAAAATTCTGAAGACACATATGCAGAAATAAAACTGCACCAGGACTAATTCCAAAGCCCATACTCTTTTGACTCTCCCAAACGGTCTTCTATTATAGCCCTACAATCTTGTTTTCCTCCTCCATGAAATGAGGTGAAGTAAAATAGAGCATCTAGATCCTTAGCAAAATTTTTGGATAGCTAGAAAGCAAATAACTCTTTTACCATTGAATTACTATGAGTAATTCAATGATTAACTCTGCTAAACCTATAAAAGTTTAAATGCCCTAATCTCTATATCTCTTTCACTAAAGGGTGGGGGGGTAATAATATCTCCATTAGAGAAATATCACAATGTTTAAGTGATATAATGAGGAGATGAATCTTCCCTCTTGACTTTTCTCCTTTAATTGGTGAAGTGCCTAAAGGAGCATCATTGTCATGGGAGTAAAGATCTGACTGAACACACAAGTCAAGCAATGGAATAGGAAATAAAATCCATCAGATCATAATGCATTCTTATCACTGTTGTCTCCTGTTGGGCTTTGTTAACCAGCATCAGAGGGGAAATTGACAGAGGCAGTGAGTGGGCCTCTCTCTAAAAAGGCCCTTCCATCTGGTGCAGTGCCGAAACCATCAGCCCTGTAATTAAAATGCAATTGCCATCCTCCGCCACATCCCAGGATGGTCATTCTAACTGCATGAGATATAGCAGGAAGAGCACCATTTTTTTGCTCTTTTCTAGCTCCATTAAGTTTATTCTCTTTCTGTTAATTAATCTAACTACACCAGGGGCTCCTTCTTACTCTGCAAACCAGGGTGACATACACCACACATGGAATTTCTGAAATGGTATGCATTTTTAAAACTCAATTCCCATCCCCGTTTCAGACAGGCCTAATCACTTTTGACTAAATCTGTAATTAAAATATATCACTGGAGTAGATTCACCTGAACGTGTAGGTGTTGGCATGCACACTCATGTGACGGGCCAAGATGAATCACCTAGAGACAATGTGCCGAGAAGTAAATTGTGCTAGGTGGCAAGGAGATTCTCAAAGAGGACTTCCAAAGGAAGTAAACTCAAGGATACAGAGGAGAAATCCTGTTAAATCTCACATTAGAAATTTAAAAATTATCTCATATACAATAGTTCACCATGACTGCAAAGGGATCAGGGAAAAGCTGACAGGGAAGGTAATCAAAGTATAAAGAATACACAGGATGAAGGCAAGTCAAGGTTGTAGTTAGAAAAACAGTGTGACCCATAGAGAAAAGGAAAATCTACAAATGGGAAATTGAGAAAGGGTTGAAAATCAGGATGAGGAGATTAAGAAATAGAGTTATGTACAGTGTCTGTACTCATATTCCACTTTACATATTTAGAGCATGTTGTGAGGTTAAGCATGAAGGACTAAATCAATTATACAGCCTGGTGTATTAAAAGAAAAAAAATTGGGGCAGACATTTGGTGCAGTGATTGGGAAGCACAGAATCCATAACTGAGAGCCTACGTTTGAGTCCTGGCCATGCTTCCAATTCCAGCTTCATGATATTGTACACCCAGGGAGGCAGCAGTTAGCGGCTGATTCTTTTTTCTTTTAATATGCCAGACTGAATAATTAATATAGTCTTTCATTCTTAACTTCACAATGTGCTCTAAATATGTAAAGTGGGATATGAGCACAGACACTGTTTATAGTCCTACTTCTGAAATGAAGAATTCAATATGTTGAATTAAAAAATACAATGGAAAGACTTAACAACAGACTTGGTGAGGCAGAAGAAAGAATATCTAAGCTAGAAGACAAATCTTTGACATTTATAGGTCAGATAGAATAAAAAAAGAAGAAGAAAAATTTTAGACAGTGGTTGGAGAATTGTGGGATTCTATCAAATGACCCAACATACATGTCTAAGGCGTTCCTGTAAGTGTGGAAAGACAGAATGGATTAGAAGGCCTACTTAGTGAAATAAATACAGAAACACTCCCTAATTTGGAAAAAGAGACATCCAAATATATAAGACACATAGATCACCTAATAGACATGACCAGAAATTATCTTCACCAGAACACACTGTAGTCAAATTTTCAACAGTAAAACATAAAGAAAAGATTCTAAAATGTGCATGAGAGAAACATCAGGTTACTTTTAGAGGATCTCCAATAAGACTCATAGGTGATGTTTCATCAGAAACCCTACAGGCTAGTAGAGAGTGGAGAGACATAGTCCAAGTCAAAAAAAAAAAAAAAACAAAAAAAAAAAACAAAAAACAAAAACAACTATCAACCAAGAATACTGTACCCTGCAAAGCTCTCATTTAAGAATGAAGGTGGTTATGATTACAAAGGAATGAGGCCCAAGTGCACTAGACAGGGTCTAGAACAAAGGACAGAGTCATTATTAGAGGAGCTAAGAAAGGTGCTGTCTAAGCTACAATTAAGTTTTCTGATTGAGAGGCAAATAGAACCTGATAGAAGGGGCTTGATAATAATCTGGTGGGCTTTAGGCCTTGTAAATTCAGAGGCCCAGACCTATCTATCTCTTCACATGGGGTATATCCTAAGGGAGGTGTGAACCTCCTAGGGGAAGGCACTCTGTTGACTTTCATTACTTGGCTGGCCTGGGAGGAGAGCTGGCCAGGTAAAGGCAGGGGGCATCTCTAACAAGAAATTTACAGTTCTGCCTGCAATGTTGCTGACCCTACTTGACCATCCCCTCAGCTGCAGTGGTCACTTTGGAAGTTGGGCTGAGTGAAGGGCTTTTCAGCTTAGAGCCAATAAGATCTGTGGCTCTGACCTGGGCATCCTTCGACTCCAGGGCAGGTCCATTTCCAGTGATCCAACTCTTGGCAGAGCTGCCAGGGCTCTTCACAAGCTGACTTCTGCTGAAGCCCAGGCTTACCACATTGAAAGCCACTGCAGTGGACTGGCCTGTTGGGTCTCCTTGAGGGCAGATCACTGTACAGATCAGCCATTAATAGGCCTGCCACCCATTGCTTCTGATGCCGAGCTTTCTTTTCCTCCTGGTTTGTGTTAAAGCAGACCAGAGGATGCAAGTCAAGGGAGTGCCCGTTTCCCATCTCTAATCTTCGGTGGCCTGAACTACAAGTCTATAGTCACAGGCATGTTCTGTAGAAGTTTTTCTAAGGTAGACAATGCCCATGAGGAAAATTATATTCTCACTTTAAAACTTTCTTTCCCTTTGGTCTGAAAGGGAGGTTTTTTCTACTTACTGTATACCACCAATGGCTCTACTCCCAACATGTGTGTACTGATGGTCCTCTTCCCCACTTAATGCTGTATAATTGTTCAAACCTGGTAAATGCCACTCTTAGGATCATTGGTTACTATCCTCACTCTGTCTTTTATGATCTTGTCTAAATATGATCAGAGTCGGTGAACTTGGAAGGCTTCCATAGCCTTGGCAACTCATGACGACAGCCTAGGATGGTTACTGGCGCCATAAACTAGAGTGTCAATTTGTTGGGTCAACAACAGGAGCCACTGTGCACTTGCTCCTCATGT
The DNA here is from genome assembly GCF_033115175.1 of Lepus europaeus. Lineage (NCBI taxonomy): Eukaryota > Metazoa > Chordata > Mammalia > Lagomorpha > Leporidae > Lepus > Lepus europaeus. Next base: position 41,036,988 of record NC_084831.1, read on the forward strand.
GGGATCTCTGTCCTTAATGTGCTGTACATTGTGATTGAATGCTATAACTAGTACTCAAACAGTATGTTTCACTTTGTGTTTCTATGTGGGTGCAAACTGTTGAAATCTTTATACTAAATTGATCTTCTGTATATAAAGAGAATTGAAAATGAATGTTGATGCAAATGGAAGGGGAGAGGGAGCGGGAGAGGGGAGGGTTGCGGGTGGGAGGGAAGTTATGGGAGGGGGAAGCCACTGTAATCCATAAGTTGTACACTGGAAATTTATATTCATTAAATAAAAGTTAAAAAAAAAAAAAAGAATGAAGGTGAAATAAAGACCTTCCATATCAAGCAGAACTGGTGTAGCAACCTAATAACAGACAAAATAGATTTTAACACAAAAATGTTATAAGAGACAATGAAGGGTACAATATAGAAGGGATCAATTCAACAGGAAGATGTGGCTTAATAAATGTATATGGACGAAATGTCAGGCTACCTGGCATTTAAAACAAATGTTAATGGATTTAAAGGGAGACATAAACTCTAAATAGTAATGGGTGACTTCAACACCCCACTTCATCAATTGACAGATCAACCAGACAGAAAATCAACAAGTAAACAACAGAGCTAAAAAATACTATAGACCAAATAGACCTGATATCTACAGAAGTTTTCATCCCATAGTTGCAGAATATACATTCTTTTCATCAGTGCATAGAACTTTCTTAGGATAGACCATATCATAGACCATAAAAAAAGTCAGCATCTATTCTGAACACAATTCCCCCTAAGCTACAGAACCATACAATGATGCCCACTCTCACCATTATTATTCAATATAGAAATGGAAGTTTTAGCCAGAGCCATTAGGCAAGAAAAAGAAATCAAAGGGATACAAATTGGAAAGGAGAAAGTATCCCTATTTGCAGATGATAGTATTCTATAAGTAATGCAACCAAACGACTCCACTAAGAGAATGCTGGAACTCATAAAACAGTTTGGTAAAGTGGGAGGATATAAAACTAACTTACAAAAATCAATAGCCTTTTTAAACACAGACAATGCCATGGCTGAGAAAGAACTTCTAACTGATCCCATTCAAAATAGCAACAGAAAAAAATAACTATCTTGGTATGCATGTAACCAAGGAGGTGAAAGTTCTTTATGGTAAAAATTACAAAACTTTAAAGAAAGAAATAGAAGAAATGGATAAATTATAAGAAAAATATAACTTACCAAGATTGAATCATGAAGAAATAGCTATGTCAAGTGTTTAAATATGATAGCTATCTCATGTTGAATGATTCTTGTCCCTGCAAACACATCCACAACCCAATTGCACTGTCTCCATTCAGAATCTTCCAAATGGTTTATTTACTTTCAGTCTCTCTGTTCCTCAAATATTCAATTGATTTAATTCTAGAAGATGGCATACATGTATATTTCCCTAATTCTACTGTTAAGTACAACTAAATATCCCAGACATGATACATAGAGCAGGAAAAAAAAAATGCTAATAGTGGAAACAAAGAACAACTTAATGAGGAAACTAGGAACCCAGCAAAAGACATGGTAATGAGTTCAATGGGTTTTCTTTTCACCTCATATTTGTAAGAATTGGAGTTGATGGCCAAAAATGCTGAAATTATAATAGGTACAAATAAAATCTGAAGAAAGTCTTTTTTTTCAAAAAATTTTAAACTTTTATTTAGTAAATATAAATTTCCAAAGTACAGTTTATGGATTACAATGGCTTCCCCCTCCATAACTTCCCTCCCACCCACAACCCTCCCATATCCCACTCCCTCTCCCATTCCATTCACATCAAGATTCATTTTCAATTCTCTTTATATACAGAAGATCAGTTTAGTATATATTAAGTAAAGATATCATCAGTTTGCACCCACACAGAACATAAAGCGTAAAATATGTTTGAGTACTAGTTATAGCATTAATTCACATTGAACAACACATTAAGGACAGAGTTCCTACATGAGGAGTAAGTGCACAGTGACTACTGTTGTTGACTTAACAATTTGACATTCTTCTTTATGGCGTCAGTAATCTCCCTAGGCTCTAGTCATGAGTTGCCAAGGCTATGGAAGCCTCTTGAGTTCACCGACTTCAATCTTATTTAGACAAGGTCATAGTCTCCCTTTAGAGAAAGGTACCTCCTTCTTTGATGGCCCATTCTTTCTACCGGGATCTCACTTGCAGAGATCTTTCATTTAGGGTTTTGTTTTTTTGCTTGTTTGTTTGTTTTGTTTTGTTTTGTTTGTTTTTTTTCCAGAGTGTCTTGGCTTTCCATGCCTGAAATACTCTCATGGGCTCTTCAGCCAGATCTGAATGCCTTAAGGGCTGATTTAAAAAAAAAAAAAAAAAAAAGTCTGTTCCTTGTAGACCAAGGACCAGGAAAGTGTCCTAATAGATTTTTAAAAAATATTGTTCCTAGCTAATCATAAAACACAAAAACAGTGGCCCCATGACTCCTTTATCAATAAAGACAGAGTAAGGATCCTAGACGTCTACATTTTCCAAGTTATAACAACATGACCCAACCTAAACTCCAAGCTTGTCTCAGAGATGGCCAAGTACCATCTACCTTGCTGGATAGTCATAAATCTACCCTTGCCCCATTGCAGTGTCAACAGAGTTAATCTAGAGTGCCTGAATCTCTACTCACCCACAGAGAAATAAGGAGCCCCTCCTTCTTGTCCATGCTGGTGGATCTGTCTAGGTCATTTTGTGGAAAACTGTTTCATCATAGCCCATAATCCAGAATCCCAGAACTAATAAGGTTCTCCTAAGCAGCTGCATCAATCAACAGAAGTGAAGTGGAGAACCTAGATTTCTATTTCCATCAGGCAGTAAAAATGTGGCAATGATACCCTTCTTCTCTCAGGGTATTGTCTGAGAAAGCTGGCCACAACTGATTATTTAAGTATGATCCAGAAGGGCCAGCACTGTGGCGTAGTGAGTAAAAGCTACCACCTGCAGTGCCAGTAGCCCATACGGGTGCCAGTTCAAGTCCTGGCTGCTCCACTTCCTATCCAGCTCTCTTCTAAAGGTAAAATATTTGAAAAAGATATATCATGCAAATAATTATCAAAAGAAACTAGAAAGGTTATATTACTATCAGATAAAGTAGATTTTAGACAAAGAAAATTACTAGAGACAGAAACATTATCAAATTATGTTTAAAGGATCAAAAGCCAACAAAATATAATTGAAGAAATAGATAAATCTACAATAATAGACATTTCAACAACTGATAACACAAAAGTTGAGAAATTCAGCATAGATATACATGTCAACTAAAAGATCTAATGAACTCTCCACTCAAAAACAGTAGAATATATATTTCTTTCAAGAATCCCCAATAAGGGCCAGTGTGTGGCATAACAGGCTAAGCCATCACTTATGATGCCAGCATCCCGTATCAGAGCCAGTTCAAGTTCCAGATTACACTTCAGCTCCACACTAATGTCCCCCAGCTTTGGCCTGGTCCACTCTGGCTGTTGCAGTTGTTCGTGGAGTGAACCAGCAGGTAGGTGGAAGAAATCTCTCTCTCTCTCTCTCTCTCTCTCTCATTCTGCCTTTCAAATAAAATCTTTTTATAAGAAATGAATCCCCTATCATATAAGAAAATAGAACAACTACTGAGCCATTATAAACACCTATCTAAATTAAAAGAATTGGCAGAATATGTCTTAAATCATAAAAAATTTAAAGTAGAAGCCATTAATAGGAAAATCTCTAAGCATCTGGAATGCAAAAAACACACTTCTAATAATTTGTGAATCCAAAAAGAAGTATAAAGAAAAAAAATTTAAGAATACATTTTAAGAGAATGAAGATAGGGACATAAGGAGAAATTTTGTGAGGACTAGAAGGTCATCTAATTCAACCTAAGGTTTCAAATAAAAAGAGTTCACCAAGAGAGGTTAAAAAAAAGAGGAAGGAGTTTCTAGCAGGAAAGATCAACATCTGCAATAGTCTTTTAGAGCAGAGACCTATATTACTAAAAGATAGGATGCTTATCAGGTTATGATGAAAGATGAGGAACTTTGGGGCCTGCGCTGTGGTGTAGCAGGTTACGCTGCCTCCTGCAGTGCTGGCATCCCATATGGGTGCTGGTTTGAGACCTGGCTGTTCCACTTCCGATCCAGCTCTCTGCTATTGCCTGGAAAAGCAGTAGGAGATGACCTAAGTCCTTGGGCCCCTTCACCCACCTGAGAGACCCAGAAGTAGGTCCTGGCTCCTGGCTTCAGATCCATGCAGCTCCAGCCATTGCAGCCAATTGGAGGCTGAACCAGCAGATGGAAGATCTCTGCCTCTCCTTCTCTCTGTGTAACTCTTTCAAATAATAAATAAATAAATCTTTAAAAAAACAAAGATGAGGAATCTTGATACAGCCCAAGTCAGGCAGACCTCACTTCCTCACTACATGGAGTGATACTTGTTTTGTTTTGTATTTCATTGTTTTAAACATAGGGAGGATTTAAGCAGAAATGAGTTTTGTAGAGTCAATGAACTTAGGAGCATAAAAGGTCTACATTACAAAGAAAGAGAGAGGCAGAGACTGATGGCAAAGGTCCAAGTAAGAAATTATGATGGTATGAATTAAGGCAAAGGTAGTAAGCTACATGTTTTGTTCTTTAGACAGCCGACCTAATCTCTTGGTTTCTGAATCTACACTCAGGGCTGCATCTGTTTCAGGAAATACAGACGTAAAACAAGAAAAAAAACAATGCTACCAGTGCCCCCTAGCAGTAAAGACCAAACGATAGCCAGTAAAATGGGAAAGCTGAGGAAGCTAGAAAATTTGAAACTCAAAATTCATTGCAAAATAACAACATAACTAAAAGATTGCATATTAGAAGACAAGAGCCAATTCTAATGGACCTTTTCTCCTTGGAAGGTTACAAAGTCTGTACACCTCTTAATTTCCTCACCTAAAAGTTGAGATAACAAACCTCATAAATAATAAATTATAAGAGTGCTGTATGAATTAAATTAAATGATGTGTATAAACATGCTTTATAAACTTGAAAGAGTACAAGGAATTAGAATGTACAAATACCCTTTTGTAAATGTTCTGTTTCTGCCAAATTCATGCTTTTCTTGATTGCCTATGTTTTACCTTCTATGGCTTTCACCACATTTAAAGCACAGATTATATGCTTGACAAATGATTTTCCAAATAAATGTTTTCCTTATAAGAATGAAATGGGAGGTTAATCTTACAAAAATGAAAGTCCTTTTATTGATGTTCACATCTTAGCACCAATGACAGACTTGTCAAGCTTATCCTGGGAACATTTGGGAAGAAAAGTGAAAAGAAGAGGTCACTACAAGACACCAGTCTTTCCATGCCCAAAAGAGTGAGTAGGAGGGAAGTCAAGGCCACTGAAGACTAACTAACTACTGATACTAACTACTGATCTTACTGATCTTACCTTGTATGCAGATAATATTGTTTAGAGCAATCCATGTTTGTACTGGCTTTATCTCAATCAGGTGATATTCTAGTAACAGTAATAATGATAAATCACCTTATGGTTTTTCAAAGCTCTTTTATAATCATTATCTAGTTTCTTTCCAAAATTTCAGTTAATAAGCAAAGCACCATCATTTCCTTTACATTGATGAGAAAACGGAGTCTCCAGGGAAGGTGAGTATATTTTATAAATACAGTTGGTAAATTCAGACCTAGAATTTGAACCCCACTCTTCTATGTTCCATTATCAGAGCTCCTTCCAGTATGCAGACATGTGTATTTTAATAGTAGGCAGAGTGTTCCTCCCCTACTCTATCACCTTTTCCTGTATTAAAAATAGACTCTGAGAAACCAAAGAAACATACTGATTTCCCTGACAGAATAGTGATTTCTTCTGCTGGGATCCAAATGGAAATGTTCAGAAGCTAAGTCAGATTACTTTTTGTATGTTGGTGCACAGTGCCAGACAGGAGCAAGAATGATTTCTATAATTATATAGCAATTAAATAATGGTAATAAAATATGTCTAAAATTATTGTGTTATAAGACCTAGTAACAGGATATGAATTTAAGTCTAGGTTCATCAGTCCACCGTTTATGATTGCCTTTAAACTCAGAATCCTCTGGAAGTAGTATGATACTTGAGTGTAGCATAGAATACATGGACTTTCACGAGATGCCTGTGGCTTTCTTTTCCCGAATTACCTCCTATCATTCTCTTACCTTGGCCCTAAGCATTCACATTTCGAGTCAAAGTGACTGCTACATCTTTTTAAATTGATTTTCACATTTCTGTGTACTTGCTTATGCTCTTCTCTTTGCTTTAAAAGGTGAACTTGTCTACCTATCTCCTCCTTACACCACCTTTATCCAGCAAATCCTTATCCATACTTCATGATCCTTGTAAAACACCAAGCCATCTGTGAAGTCTTTTCCAAGCATGACAGCAAGTTATGTGTTAAAGAATTGTCTTTCAGCTCTGATATTCTATATAAATAATCATATGATAAAAAAGTCTGTATGAAATAAATTCTGGTTCCCTCAAAACTCATTTCTTTTTTCATGATGAAGATTTGTGAGGCAGCATTAACTGACCAGATGGTGGGCTCTCAAATTTAAAAGGCTCTTAGAATAATTTAATTCAATCCTTCAAACCTTTCAATCAAGGCTTTAGGAGAAGAAGCAAACTCCCCAAGTTCAAAAAGTGAGTTACAATCAAAAAAAGAACTACACTTAAGTTGTCTTTAATATGCAGGTTGGTGTGCTATGCTGAGTTGTATGTGCTCAGAAAGAATCAATCAGGTATACAAGATAAGACTTAGCTATTACTTAGACTCTGTTGCAAACACCATTTTCAGCTTCTCTTGCTGCTTTACTTTCCTATAAAGAAAGATACCCTGGAAAAAACCCTGAAGTTGGTCTCTTTCATGTATTTTCCAACAAACCAGATGCAAGTCTAAAGAAAATTCTATGAATTTGTGATTCCCTGTTTGAGATTTCATTACATAATGATATATATATATATATATATATATATATATATATACACACACACACACAGGCACACACACACATAACTATATGCCACCTTCTCTCTTTGTTTCAGCATATTTAGAATTGCTGATGTTCAATATTTAATACTCTCCACTTTATACAAAATTCAGACATAATTTAACAGAACTTATGTAAATTAAACATTTCTCTTCTACTTTTCCTACTGGCAGTAGTAGTATCTCAGAAAAGAGAGCACCATGAGGTGGACTTGGTCAGGCAGGTTTGTGGTGATCTGGCAGAAGATGATGAGATCAATAAGCCAATGGCTGCCTCCAAGTAACTATCCAAAAAAATGATGGAACTTGGGAAAAGTGTTTTCTGGTTCTCTTTTGTCTGAGTCAAGGAAAACCTGATCAAAGAATTAGATGTTATCTAGGAAGATAGTGGAAATGGTGGTAAAGCAGAAAGACAAAGTGAGGACCAAACTGAGAGTATCAAGTATCAGATAGAAAAAAAAATAGTGAAAAGATTAAGATAGGCTCTGAGGCAACACTAAATGAACTTATATACTTTTATATATAAGTTAGGAAAAGGAATCTGAGGCAGGTAAGAATTTACATTTCAGAATGAGGGCCTGGAGCTAAATAATGGAGAATGGATCTCTGAATACAGCATTCCACCAACAGATATAATGATGCGTTTTCTTTCTTTTTACAGAAAAAAAATTATTTAATAAAAAATATGACTAGGGAAAAAAACTGCAGTTATCTATACTTATAGCAATGAGTCATTAACACTAATTAACTATGGTGGGATGACGAAGATTTATTTGATATTCAAGCACCAGGAAATTTTTAGCTTACTTCCTTCTCTTTCAAATTATTCCATCTCTCTGTGGAACACTGAAATTGTCAAAAGATCCTTGTTTCCTTCCCAGGAAAGTATATTTACACTCATTTAAAATTAAATTACTGACTACATACGATACCTCTTGTAGGTTAATACAAGTCCCATTAATATGAACTTGTCAATTTTCTCAAAGGATTTGTCAGTCAAGCCTGTTATAAAATCAGAATCTACCAACTCTTGGTTCTGTTTTCATTATGCCACAAAATTCAGTATACCAAAATACACTCCCTTTATACAAGTCTAAGAGAACAATTTTGTAAAAACATTCTTTTCATTTGATAAGCAGTTGGAAGCCCTGCTATTAGAGCTGATTTATGCTGGTGATTGCTTTGGAGCAAGGCTATGGAGTGAATCCTGGCTCTTCTCACACTGCTCCAATCAGCATTGATTTGGTCACTTGAAAAACAGACAGTAAATCAAATGTTCATGTGTGCTTTCTCAAATATGTACTTAATTCACTCTCAAATACCTTTACAAAAATACAGAAAATCTTTACCTATTTTCCATAAATAATCTAAGAAGGATATATCCATATTCATTGTTCTTTTAAAATTAGAATAGAATATCCAATAGCTAAATGAGTTTACCTCTCAATAGAAGTAGTATCTACAATGAACATGGTTTAAACACATCCAACCCTCTGATGTCAAGACATAAAGCATCTGGAAAAGTTGCCCATAAAGGAGAAAGCCCATCCTATTTTATGAACCCCAACTCAACAAACTCCCTCAACCAGCCACTCCATGCTCTTTATGAGATCCTGTGGTCCTTGGCTCTATCATCCAGTTTTCCACATTTGTTGGCCACCCTTTTCATATTTGTGATCTATTCAGGCCTCTCCCTCAGGATTATTGTCCAGCTAGGTAATTCTTCACTCTTGGTTATTCATTTACCTTTGATTTCATTTCCATGAAGGGAAATCTCACTGTCAGCCCATCCTCCCCCAAAAATGCTTGAACAAATAATAATCTTTTTACATGCTACAGATATGTTCTGAAAACCTGAGGGGAAAAAAAAAAGCAGATTTCTCCTACATGCAACCAAAAGTGGAACAGGTACCCTCAGCACAAAACAGATAAACAAATTTTGGTGTCCTAAGTTAAAAAAAAAATAGAGGAAGGAGGGCTAGCATTTGGCATAGTATTAAGACAATGTGTAGGATATCCACATTCTGAATCACAGTGCCTGGTTTGAGTTGTGGCCACTCTGCTTCTGATCTAGATTTCTGTTAATGCATACCCTGGCAATCAGCAGATGATGGCTCCAGTAGTTGGAGCCCTGCCTCTTAAATGGGACATTCAAACTGAGTTTCAGGATCTTCCTGGCCCAATGTTGTAGGCATTCATTAAAGTGAACTACCAGATAGATGGTATCTCTGTTTCTGTCCCTCTAGTTTTCAAATAAAATGAAAATAATTTTTAAATGTCAATAGAGGAATTGGTTAATATGGATAATTTTCTTTCCCAATAGTTATAACTCAAGCTATGACATAACAATAAAGAAAAAATTCTATCCCTCCATCTCTCCCTCTCTGGTTATAAGAAAAAAAAAAAACAATTATGGAGAAGCAGATGTTTGGCCTAGCAGTTAAGACATTGGCTAAAATGTACACAGTACATATTAGAGTGCCTGGTTCTATTCCTGGCTCCAGCTCCCAGTTGAAGCTGCCTGCCAGTGCAGACCCTGGGAGATAGTAGGTGATGACACAAGTAACTGTCTCTGCCACCCACATGGGAAACCTGGATTGAGTTCTTGGCTTCTGTCTTTGACCAATTCCCAGCCATTGCTGGCATGAGGAGTGAACCAAGAGATGGAGAAAATTCTCTTCTTGTCTTCTCTCCTGTACTCTCCTCCCCTTCTCTCTCCTCCCCTCCCCTCACCTCTTCCCTTCTCACTTCTCTTCTCCCCTACCCTGCCCCCCCATCCCTTTCTGTCTCTTGAATACATCTTTAAAACTATTTAAGAAAGAAGACTTATGGAAACACTAGTAAGTGCAATGCATTATGCTTTGAGTTTTACTCAGATTATTTCATTCAACAATTTTTAAGATTTTTAAAATTTATTTTTATTTATTTTAAAGAGTTATAGAGAGAGGAGGAGGAGGGATTAGGGGGAGAGAGAGAGAGAGAGAGAGAGAGAGAGAGAAAGAGAGTAAGAGAGAGAGAGATAAATCCATCTTCCATCCACTGTTTCACTCCCAAAAGGCCACAAAAGCCAGGACTGGGCCAGGCTCAAGTCTCTTCTGGGTCTCCAATGTGGGTACAGGGGCCCAAGCACGTGGGCCATCTTCCACTGCTTGCCCAGTCACATTAGCAGGGAGCTGAATAGGAAGTGGAGCAGCTGAGTCTTGAACTGACATGCATATGAGATGCTGGCATCACAGGCACAGGCTTAACCTGCTATGTCACAATGCTAGCCCCTCACTCAATTATGAACCCTGAAGAGTTAAAACAAAAGTGTTGCATGCAACAATTAACATTTATAATGCATTTACAGTGTGTTAAGTATTTTATATGTATTATATTATTTTATTATCATGACAACTACATGAAGTAGGTGCCATTATCATTTTAATTTTACAAATGATATAAAAATATGGCTTAGGAAGGTAACTATTCCATTGGGATCAGGTAGAAAGCAACGGTACAGTCCAAATTTGAATGCAGATATTCTAGAGACAAATCCATAGTCTTAGATAGTTTTAAACAATTAAATGAAGGCAAATATGTCAGGAGTAATTAAAATTAAGGGATTTAATATCACAAAAATTAGAAACTATTTTATAACTGAAGAAATTTAAATACCAATTAAATGCTTCTAAGCCTCCATATTAAGAATTGTACTATTTTCAAAGATCTGAAATGATAGCACATGTTTATTTGTCTACATTTTATAATTTTCATTATAAGCATGTAAGAATATTATAAATCCAAATTTAATACATGCTGATATTTTGCTTTCTTTAGATCTTTAAAAGCAAATTAAGATACTAAACTTTTACTTGGAATTATCTTCCCCTAGAAAACCATTCTCCTCCTTTCTCTTCCTATCATAACTGCAGCCTTGCAGCTATTATATATTCTGTCCACCTGTTTTTGCAAGTTTATCATGCATGACTTTTGTATATGAATCTTGTATTCAGTGGCCTTGTATAATTTGACTATGACCCTGTCGGAATAAGATCGAAGTTGGCGAACCCTAAAGGCTTCCATAGCCTTGGCAACTCATGACTAGAGCCTAGGGAGATTACTCATGCCATAAACAAGAGTGTCAAATTGTTAAGTCAACAACAGGAGTTACTGTGTACTTACATCTCATGTGGGATCTGTCCTTAATGTGTTGTCTAATGTGAAGTGATGCTATAACTAGTACTAAAACAGCATTTTTACACTTTGTGTTTCTGTGTGGGTGCAAACTGATGAAATCTTTACTTAGTATATACAGAATCGATCTTCTGTTTATAAAGATAATTGGAAATGAAAAAAAAAAAAACCTGGTGTTAAATTGGAAATGGCATGGAAAATTAATTTTTAAAAAATATTATGTAGGATCTCTGTCTTTAATGTGCTGTACACTGTGATTTAATACTATAACTAGTACTCCAACAGTATTTTTTTTCACTTTGTGTTGCTATATGGGGGCAAACTGTTGAAATCGTTACCTAATATATACTAAACTGATCTTCTGTATATAAAGAGAATTGAAAATGAATCATGATGTGATTGGAAGGGGAGAGGGAGCGGGAAAGGGGAGGGTTGTGGGTGGGAGGGAAGTTATGGGGGGAGGGGGGAAGCCATTGTAACCCATAAGCTGTACTTTGGAAATTTATATTCATTAAATAAAAGTTAAAAAAAATAATTCTGTATATTTCTCTTGGATTTTCACTGCAGAAAATAAGACTCTAAAAATAATAATTATATTTCTATTTAAAAACACATATTTCTTAATGCTATTTCTCATACGGCCTGGCAAAAGCCTTAGGTACAAAATGTTGAATAGACAGTAGTGGCAGAAATCTTTTACTGTTTGTTTTCATTTAAGGGAAATGTTTTGATGTCTAAACAACAATTTTGGGTTTTAATATGTAGTCCTCAGGTAGTTGAATGGCATTCCCTTCAATCTCTACTTTTCTAGCGAATGTAACTGCAAATAATTATTCAATTGTATCAGATTTTTTCCTTCATTAAGATTGTCATGTTTTGCTCCTTTAATATGTCAGTCCAGTAAATCAAAGTAACAGTCATTAAAGTATCTTTTTATGTTTTAGGTAAATTCTGCTCCATTTTTAATTTTTTCTGGATATTGCTGTATTTTTCTATGTACATTACTGAATTTTGGCTGTAAATATTTACTTTGGAGTTTTATACCAATATTGATAATATTGATAAATAGACTAAAAATCTTTTTTTTTTCTTAGTATCACCTTTGGCTTTGTAATAGAAGTTCTGCCAAACTCTTGGCAGAAAAGGGAACTATAATGGCAAGGGAAGAACAAAGTTCTGAGAAGCTACATTAGTCATTGGCATTGACATATGGTCAAAGTAATATTTTTGTTTGGTTTTGCTTTTAAAAAGATGGTGGTTTTACATGCTCAAATGCTAACTGCCTGTCAATGTTTTTTTCTACCCTTATCTTTTCCCAACACTCTCACCTTAAAAAACCCCAGTTCCTCACTAACAGAAAACTTCCCTGTTATCCCAATACATCTTAATGAGTTTTGCTTATGAGACTTTACATTAAACAGAATTCAATGAGGCTGTACTTTGGGAATGTGGCAGAGGTGGCAACCTCAACTTTGTGAGACAATAGGTAGAAATAAGGGATGGGTAAAAGGAAACAATCAGAAACAAGTTAACATAAAAAAGATTTTTTTACTACCTAAACAGAAGCAATGAGGAGAGGCTAAAAGGGAGTAATCAAGGTTGTATACCAGAAGCTGGGCTGATTCTGTCAGTCAAGAAGAAAAGTGAATCTTAGAAACACAGGGCTGGGGCCGGTGCTGTGGTGCAGTAGGTTAATAGTCCACCTGTGGCACAGGCATTCCATATGGGCCCAAGTTAGAATCCCAACTGCTCCTCTTCCAATCCAGCTCTTTGCAATGACCTCAGAAAGCACCCATATGGGAGACTGGGAAGAAGCACCTGGCTCCTGGCTTTGGATTGATGCAGCTCCAGTCGTTGCAGACATCTAGGGAGTGAACCAACGGAAAGAAGACCTTTCTCTCTGTCTATCCCTCTCACTGTCTAGAACTCTACCTCTCAAATAAAGAAATAAAATCTTTAAAAAAGAAAAATAAATAAAAAAGAAACATAGGGCTAGAGAATAAGTTTGAACTTTGAGTAATTTGGACCTAGAACTCTCCTAGTCAGAATACTGACCCAGAATTGAACACTTGTATCTGTTTGGCTTTGCTATTTAGGAAACCATCTATTATGCTACAGAGATACTGTTCCTGGAAGTAATGGACTGAAAATCCAGTAAAAGCCTCTTTCTCTTTCCTCTGTTTCTTTCAACAAATCAACAGTCTGTTCCTACCCAATGAGTTACTCAAGATTTGAAGGATATTTTATTTGGGCAGATATGAATCATCAATCTGAAAAAAATGGTTTTGATAATGATAAAAACAAAATGAGGTAATTAGCAAGAATGGTATATTTCTCTTAGGATCATAATCTTCCTTTGGAAATTTAGCTGTTCTGTAGACTATGTGTTCTTTTTTTTAATATTTATTTTAGAGGCAGAGAGAAAGAGAGAGAGAGGCAGAGAGAGAAAGAAATGAGGGCAGAAAGCTCCCATCCACTAGTTCACTACCCAAATGCCTGCAACTGTCAACCAAGGTTGGTCTGGACCAAAACCAGCAGCCAGAACCTCAATTCAAGTCTCCCATGTGGATAATGGAAGCTAATTTCTCAGACCATCACTGGTGCCTCTCAGTGTATGAATTAACAAGAATTTGAAGCTGGAGCCAGGAACTGAACAAAGGAACTCTGATGTGGGATGCAGGAATCATGACTAGAGTCTCAACCACTAGGTTGCCCATCCTAAGCCTATTTTTTTTTTTTTGGTAACCGTTTTCTTTCTATTCATTCATTTAACACATTTATTGGTTGTCCATTATGTACTAAGGAGTGTATCAGGCACTAGAGTATGAGGTGAATAAAATAAATATGGTATTTGAAATTATAGAGCATTTGTTTATTCGGAATAGAAAGTTAACCACATTCAATAGTCACATTCAATGTGACTACTGATAAGTAATACCTTTGCCCTGCCATTTTCCCAAAGATATTTCTAATATATGCTTTGAACTTCCTGTGAACTTTTACTGTGAGGTTTCCTTCCTTTACCTTCTTTCATACTGATGGACGTGTTTCTGTGTGTAACAGATCTTTAAGCATCTTTTGTAGGGCTGGATGAGTGGCGGCAAATTCTTTCAATTTCTGTTTGCTATGAAAGGTCTTTATTTCACCTTCATTCACAAATGAGAGCTTTGCAGGATATAATATTCTGGGCTGGCAGTTTTTCCCTCTGAGTACCTGGGCTATGTCTCGCCATTCCGTCCTAGCCTGTAGCGTTTCTGATGAGCAGTCTGCTGTGAGTCTAATTGGAGATCCTCTGAGAGTAGTCTGACGTTTCTCCCTTGCACATTTTAGGATCTTTGTTTCACTGTGGTGAGTTTGATTATAATGTGTCGTGGTGAGGATCTCTTTTGGTCACATTTTTGGGGGTTCTATGAGCTTCCTGTACTTGTATTTCTCTGTCCTTCTCCAAACCCAGGAAGTTTTCTGCTAGTATCTCACTAAAAATGCCTTCTAATCCTTTCTCCCTCTCCATGCCTTCAGGAACTCCTAGAACCCGAATGTTGGGTTTTTAAATAGTATCCTGTAGATTCCCAACAATAATTTTTAGATTTCTAATTTCCTCTTCTTTTCTTTGGTTTGACTGTATACTTTCCTGTGCTCTGTCTTCTAAGTCCAGTATTCTCTCTTCTACCTCACTGATTCTGTTTTTAAGGCTCTCTAATGTGTTTGTCATTTGATCTATTGAATTCTTCATTTCATTTTGATTTCTCTTCAATACCTCAATTTCATGTTCTACTATATTCCTAATTTCATTTTCATTGCTCCTTAATATTTCATTTTCACAGGAGAGATTTTCTATGCTGTCCAGTAAGGATTTCGGTAGTTCATGAATTTGTTTTTGAAAACTTCTAAATGTTCTTATCATAATTTTTTTTTAGTTCTGTTTCTTGCATTTCTTCTATCTCATCATCTTCATAATCTTGTATTGGAGTGTCATGTTCATTTGGGAGCATCATAATGTCTTCCTTGCTCTTGTTTCCTCAGTTTCTGCATTTGTTGCTTGGCATTGTTGAGCTATTCTTTGGTTTCTTCTTTTTTTCCTTGCTGTGGTGGCTTTTCTCGTTATACTATGACTCTAGATTAGGTCGACTATTTGCTTTTGATGGAGTCTTAGAGGCTTGAGATGGGTGTGGCCAGAGAGCTCTGATTCTTCAGGGATAAGGGTGTGCCAAAGGTGACACACCCAGGTTTGGTGTGGTAAATATTCTCTCTCTCTCTCTCTCTTTTTTTTTATTCAGAAGGGAAGTAATTCCACACAGCTGAGCATTCTCTTTGGAGGCAATCAGCCTGAGCCCTAGCCCCAGTAGGTATAATATTCATCTGCTCTGTCCAAAGGACCACACAAAGGATCTGTGCAGTTCTCAGTGTAAACTCGGATTCCCCTGCAATCTCCCACTGGGTTGCCAAGGTTACCGAGATTGTGGTGTCTCCCACTGAAAGTATGTCTCAGCACTCCATATTTTCTCCCACACTCCCTCAGTCTTTTTTCACAGTCCCAGTTCATAAACTCCACACATTCACTAGGTCTTAACCTCTTGTTATTTCTCCCCACCAGAGTCAGGATTTTCTGCTTGGCTGAGGGCGGGCACAGCCCTGAGCTGGTGTAGCTGTTATGTATGTCCAAAATGGTGCCTGCTCTTTGTCTTGCTCGCCTTTGTAAGGTGAGTGGAGAAAAAGAATCGTGTCCATACCAGTCACTTTTTTTTTTCTCTCCTCTAGCTAGCCTGGTGAACTTTCCCCCACAGGGCTTCAAGCCTCGTCCCCTCTAAGCTCTTCCTGCCACTTTTCTGCCAGTATCTCAGGTAGTTTTGCCTTACCTCCCTTTCCAGCGTTGGTGCGTAGACTTGGAGGCTGGGGTCCCGAGTCGTGGGCACCCATGCCCTCCATGTAGGTCCACCATATCCCACTAGTTCCAGAAGAGTTCCACTGCAGTTTTTCCCCTAACTCTTCCCTGAAACCTCAGTATCTCCACTTTTAATAAAATATCTTTTCCTGGACTATCAGTGTGCTCCCTCCCTACTCCCCCATCTTGGTGCCACCTCCTTCAATACTCTTTAAGCATGATTGTCACGATACACAATGCTTGTCTTTACTTCATGTGGGAGACACTTCAGAAAAAAAAGTGTTAGAAATCATGATGCCACTTTTTTACTTAGTGATAAACCATAAAGATTTCTAAAAATAACAATATTGATATTAATTGTAAAAGTCACACAACATCGAGTTTAAAGTGTTTTTTTTTTTTTTTTTGACAGGCAGAGTGGACAGTGAGAGAGAGAGACAGAGAGAAAGGTCTTACTTTTTTTTTTCCGTTGGTTCACCCCGCAATGGCCGCTGCAGCTGGTGCACCACGCTGATCCGAAACCAGGAGCCAGGTGCTTTTCCTGGTCTCCCATGCGGGTGCAGGGCCCAAGCACTTGGGCCATCCTCCATTGCACTCCCGGGCCACAGCAGAGAGCTGGACAGGAAAAGGAGCGACCGGGACAGAATCCGATGCCCTGACCGGGACTAGAACCCAGCGTGCTGGCTCCACAGGCGGAGGATTAGCCTATTGAGCTGCGGCGCTGACCAAGTTTAAGGTTTTTCAAATGCTTTTCATAAAACATTCTTCTCGCAACCCCCACAATAATAAAAGCAGGGAAAGAATTATTAATCCAGCTTTATAAGCAGAAATTAAAGATCATAATGTTCACATTTGGGGGAATAGATGTGAGTGTTCCCAAGGAATCAGAGGCAAATCTGATAAAGAATACTTTTCTTGATTTTCCCCAAGAGAAAAGGGACAAGATCTTGGGAAAACATTGAAACTCTGTAGCCTCAATATCTACATTATAAAGCAGCTAAATTAAAGGACAGAGGGAGAGAAGAAGACAATAGATTTCACCAGAGGAAAGAATGAGCTTGGGTAAAATGGGACCTGGGCTTCCCACCAACTTACACACAGTAAGATAGCCACAAGGCCCATACTCAGAGGATTGAAAGTTCTCATCTACTGAGAACCCTGAAAAGGCATTAAGAAAGCAGCATAGTTCAGCACAAAATCACAGGCATCCACATCAAACCAAATTCAATCCTAAGATAGTTCCAGCTCTCCTACTTAGGAGTTATGTAACAATAATTAATAAATATTTAATTAATAATTATGTTTAAAAGAAAAATATATATAGTGTATTCAGCATGTTTTAATGTTTATACATTATGAAATAGCTAAATTGAGCTAAACAACATGGATAACACTTGTATTTTGTGGAGAAAACTGGAAACCTACTCTCAGCAATTTTAAAGAAGAAAATTGCGGGTCGGGAGCCGCCACACATCGGGCACCGCTGTACCAGCCGCTGCCACCCTTCCCGCAGCCCACCCTGGGACGGACACTGACACTTGCACGACCGAGTGGGGGAGGAAATAGAAAATGGAACAGAGTGAGTAGCACCTGCAGAAAGAGTGAGCAATTCAGGGGGACTAATTGAGGGACTAAAGAATCCAGGATCCCCCCCCCAAATCGGAGCTGCAGCGGGCGGGAAGCAGCCATCTTGTTTGTTTATATTCAGGCTTAAAGGAGAGCTGCTTCCCCACCACACTAACCTTCGGAGGCGGAGCCCAAAGGTGGAGTGGAGCAACAGGACACCTTGCACAGGGGCAGGCAGGCAGTGAGGGAGGGCAGCTCAAAGCCCTGATGCCAGTCCACTCAAGTTACCAGAAAAAAAAATATATGAATAGTGCCCATGGGAAGAGGGCAGGATCCAGGGGGCGAACTGAGGGATCAAAAACGCAGGGATCCTTAGGAACTGCCCAACCCACAATCAGAGCTGCAGCAGGCAGAGTGCAGCCATCATGTTTGTTTACATTTGGGCTTAAAGGAGGCTGGCCTCTGCTCCAAAGGGGGAAGCAGCAGGGGCGGAGTCCACAGGTGGTCTGGAGTTACTTGACACTCCTCCCACTGGAGGTGCAGTGAGAGAGAGTGGCTGACCAATGAACCCCAGGCACAGACATGTAAGGGCGAACATAGGAACAGGGAAACTGGCCCCTAAGGGGTGGAGATTGGCACCTCAAAGCCCTGACACCAACCCACACAAGCTACAAAAAAATAAATTAATTAAATAAAATTTAAAAAAAAAACAAATAAATAAACAAACTCTAGAAGGCAGAGCAGCCTGCTTACACTGGATATTGGTACAGACTCACAGCAGTCTATAGCAGAGGGAAATCAAACTGAAAAACCACCCAGACAGAATGCCAAAAAGCAAAACAAAAACCCACAATAAGATTATAGAAGAACATATAAACTCGCCAATGCAGCAGACTAAACCAACCATAAAAGAGGCTCAAGAAGAAGAATTTGAAACCATGCCAGAAAAAGAATTCAGAAAATTAATAATCAGATTACTTAGAAATAATGAGAAACAGTGTCGAGAGCTGAACGAAAAACAAGCCCAAGGATTAGAGATCCTAAAGAGAAGCCAGAATGAAATACTGGAAATGAAAAACTCAATTGACCATATAAAAAACACCGTGGAATCCCTCGGAAATTGAACAGATGAAATAGAAGACTGAATATCAGAATTTGAAGACAAACTTCCAGAAATAATACAGCCAGTTCAAACGCAGGAAGAAGAAATTAAAAAATACGGTCGGAGACCTAAAAGATTCAATCAAATGGTGTAATGTTCGGATAATAGGAGTCCCTGAAGGGGCGGAAAGAGAGAATGGATTGGAAGGTGTTTTCAATGAAATAATATCAGAAAACTTCAAACAAAGGCAGCTGCATAACAACACCCAAATTCAGCAGATAACCAGGACTCCGTATAGGGTAGACCAGAAGAGAAATTCACCGCAACACATTGTGGCAACACTCAGCTCAGTGGCACACAAAGAGCAAATCCTAAAATGTGCCAGAGAAAAACGACAAATCACATTCAGGGGTAAGTTAATCAGACTCACCCCAGACTTCTCATCACAAACACTACAGGCAAGGAGACAATGGCATGATATATTTCAAGTTTTAAAAGACAAACAATGCCAACCTAGAATACTATACCCTGCAAAGCTATCATTTATGAATGAAGGGGAAATAAATATCTTTCAAGACAAACAGAAACTGAAAGAATTTGTATCCACGCATCCAACCCTACAACACTTGCTCAAAGACGTGCTGCACACAGAAATACAAAAACAAGAACTTCACTACAAATAAAGCAAATGTAGAGTAACCTACAAACAAAGTTCAAAATACGTAAACAGCTCGTTTCAGGAAACATGAATGGGAAAAGACAGTACTTAACAGTAATCACACTGAATGTGAATGGTCTTAACTCTATGACCAAGAGACATAGACTAGCTGATTGGATCAAAAAAGAGAATCCATCTATATGCTGCCTTCAGGAGACACACCTTATTAGCAAATATGCACTCAGACTGAAAGTGAAAGGATGGAAAAAGATACTCTAAGCTAACGGAAATCAAAAAAGAGCTGGTGTGGCCATCCTGATATCAGACAAAATAGACTTTAACATAAATCTATTAAAAGAGACAGAGAAGGGCATTATATAATGATTAAAGGATCTATCCAACATGAAGACATAACTATTACAAATGTATGCGCACCTAATTACAGGGCACCTAGCTACTTGAAAGAATTACTAAAGGACTTAGAGGGAGATATAGATTCAAATACAATAGTAACAGGGGACTTCAACACCCCACTCTCAGCAATGGACAGCTCAACAGACAGAAATTCAACAAGGAAACAACAGAGCTAATTGATGCTATAGACCAAATAGACCTAATAGATATCTTCAGAACCTTCCACCCCACAGCCACAGAGTTCACGTATTTCTCCCCAGTACATGGAACGTTCTCTAGGATTGACCATATGTTAGGCCATAAAGGGAGCCTCAACAAATTCAAAAAATTTGAAATATACCATGCAGCTTCTCAGACCATAGTGCAGTGAAACTCGAAATCAACAACCCAAGAATCTCTACACCATATGCAAATATATGGAGAATGGACAACATGATCCTAAACGAACAGTGGGTCATCGAAGAAATTAAAAGAGAAATCAAAAGATTTCTAGAAACAAATGAAAATGATAACACAACCTATCAAAACCTGTGGGACACAGCAAAAGCAGTACTAAGAGGAAAGTTTATAGCAATTGGTGTCTACATCAAGAAGCTAGAAAGGAACCAAACAAATGAACTCTCCATGCACCTCAAGGATTTAAAAAAAACAGCAGCAAATCAAGCCCAAATCCAGAAGGAGGAAAGAAATACTAAAGATCAGAGAAGAAACAAACAGCATTGAAACAAACAAACAAACAAAAAAAAAAAAACAATACAAAAGATCAACAAAACCAGGAGCTGATTCTTTGAAAAAATAAACAAAATCAACACACCATTGGCCCAACTAACCAAAAAAAGGAGAGAGAAGACCCAAATCTGTAAAATCAAAGATAGTAATGGAAACGTAACAACAGACACAACAGAAATAAAAAGAATCATTAGAAACCACTACAAAGAGATGTATGCTAACAAATTGGGGAACCTGAAAGAAACAGATAGATTCCTGGACACATACAACCTTCCTAAACTGAGCCATGAAGATATAGAAAATCTAAAAAGACCCGTAACCATGGAAGAAATTGAATCAGTAATAAACACACTACCAAAAAAGAAGAGCCCAGGACTGGATGGCTTCACTGCCGAATTTTACCAGACATTTAGATAACAACTAACAAATTATTCAAAATGATTGAAAGGGAGGGAACCCTCCCAAATTCTTTCTATGAAGCCAATATCACCTTAATTCCTAAACCTGGAAAAGACACAACAGAGAAAGAAAACTACAGACCTTACTCCCTGATGAACATAGATGCAAAAATACTCAACAAAATTCTGGCAAACCGAATCCAACTGCACATCATAAAGATCATTCACCCGGACCAAGTGGGATTTATCCCTGGTATGCAAGGATGGTTCAATATTTGAAAGTCAATCAATGTAATACATCACATTAATAAATTGAGAAACAAAAATCATATGATTATCTCAATAGATGCAGAGAAAGCATTTGACAAAATACAACACCCTTTCATGATGAAAACCCTAAGCAAATTGGGGTTAGAAGGAACATTCCTCAACACAATTAAGGCAATTTATGATAAACCAATGGCCAGCATTATATTGAATGGGGAAAAGTTGGAGGCATTTCCATTGAAAACTGGCACCAGACAGGGATGCCCACTCTCACCACTGCTATTCAATATGGTTCTAGAAGTGTTAGCTAGGACCATCAGGCAAGAAAAATTACAGGGATACAAATGGGAAAGGAGGAAGTTAAACAATCCCTATTTGCAGATGACATGATACTATATATACGGGATCCGATAAACTCCTATAAGAGACTATTGGAACTCATAGAAGAGTTTGGTAAAGTAGCAGGATACAAAGTCAACGCTCAGAAATCAACAGCCTTTGTATACACTGATAATGCCAGGGCCAAGGAAGAACTTCTAAGAACAATCCCATTCACAATAGTCAGAAAAACAATAAAATACCTTGGAATAAATTTATCCAAGGATGTCAAAGACCTCTATGATGAAAATTACAAAACACTAAAGAAATAAATAGAAGATGACACAAAAAATGGAAAAACCTGCCATGCTTGTGGATTGGAAGAATCAATATCATCAAAATGTCCATTCTCCCAAAAGCAATTTACAAGTTCAACGCAATACCAATCAAAGTACCAAAGTCATTCTTCAAAGACCTAGAGAAAACGATGCTGAAATTCATATGGAGAAACAGGAGACCGAGAATAGCTAAAGCAATTCTTTACAATAAAAACAAAGCCAGAGGCATCACAATTCCAGATTTCGAGACATACTACAGGGCAGTAATAATCAAAACAGCCTGGTACTAGTACAAAAACAGATGGGTAGACCAATGGAACAGAATAGAAACACCGGAGATCAATCCAAACATCTATAACCAACTCATATTCAACAAAGGCCCTAAAACCAACCCCTGGAACAAGGACAGCCTCTTCAACAAATCGTGCTGTGCAAACTGGATGTCCACATGTCGAAGTATGAAGCAAGACTCCTACCTTACACCTTATACAAAAATCCACTCAACATGGATCAAAGAACTAGAGATGCGCCGCAACACCATGAAACTAATTGAGAGCATAGGGGAAACCCTTCAAGATATTGGAACAGGTGAAGAATTCCTGGAGAAGACCCCAGAGGCACGCGTAATCAGAGATAAAATAAAGAAATGGGATTACCTCAAATTGAAGAGTTTCTTTACAGCAAAGGAAACTGTCAAGAAAGTGAAGAGGCAACCAACAGAATGGGAGACATTATTCACAAATTACACAACAGATAAAGGATTAACAACTAGAATCTATAAAATGATCATAAAACACCACAGAATCAAAACAAACAACCCAATAAAAAAAAATGGGCCAAGGACCTTGAGAGACATTTTTCAAAAGAAGAAATCCAAATGGCCAACAGACACATGAAAAAATGCTCAGGATCCCTAGCCATTAGGGAAATACAGATCAAAACCACAATGAGGTTTCACCTCACTCAGGTTAGATTGGCTTACATACAGAAATCAACCAACAACAGATGCTGGCGAGGATGCAGGGAAAAAGGGACACTAACCCACTGTTGGTGGGAATGCAAACGGGTAAAGCCACTATGGGAGACAGTTTGGAGAGTCCTCAGAAACCTGAATATAGCACTACCACAGGACCCAGCCATCCCACTCCTTGGAATTTACCCAAATGGAGTTAAAGGGGAGAAAAAAAGAGCCATTTGCACCTCGATATTTGTTGCAGCTCAGTTCACAATAGCTAAGACATGGAATCAACCTAAATGTCCATCAACGGATGACTGGATAAAGAAACTATGGGATATGTACTCTATGGAACACTATACAGCTGTAAAAAACAATGAAATCCGGGCATTTACAACAAAATGGAGGAAGCTGGAAAACATCATGCTGAGTAAAATAAGCCAGTCCAAAAGGGACAAATATCATATGTTCTCCCTGATCGATGGCAACTAAATGAGCATCTAAAATGATACCCATTGAAGTGAAATGGACACTATGAGAGACAATGACAGGACCAGCCCTTGTCTAGACTGTTGAGGAACAACTTACTATTTTATTCCTTTTAGTATTTTTGTTGTTGTGGTTGTTGTTGTTGTTGCTCTGTTTGTTCTACATAAGACCACTGGTTGAACTCTGTAATCAATGCACAATCATTCTTAGGCATTTAAAATTAACAGAAAAGTGATCTCTGTTAAACATAGTAGTGGGAATAAGAGAGGGAGGAGATATATAGGTTGGTACATGTTCACTCAGACTTACCTCCAATGGTGGAACTAGAAATGCGCCAGGAGATTTCAATTCAATCTTACCAAGGAGGCAGGTACCAATGCCAGCGCACTTGGTAAAGTGGTAAGTATAAATACACAACCAATCAAAAAGATAGGGTATGTGTCAAAGAGATTTCACAAATAAGACCAGTGTAACCAAATAATGAAGGATAGAATTAAAAGGGAGAGAATGATCCTGCAGGGGAAGCAGGAAACACAGCAGACTCATAGAATGGCAAACGCCCAAAACAGCACTCCTGCCTCAGAATCAACCCTTGGGACATTCAGATCTGGCTAAAAGGCCCATGAGAGTCTCACAGGCATGGAAAGCCATGACACAGTGGCAAAAAAACAATCTAAATGAAAGATCCTGGTAAACAAGACCCCAGCAGAAGGAACAGGCCATCAAGGAGGGAGGCGCCTTTCTCTGAAGGGAGGAAGGAACCTCCACTGTGATATGGCCTTGACTAAACAAGTTCAGAGTCGGTTAACTCAAGGGGCTTCCATAGCCTAGACAGCTCATAGCAAGAGTCTCGGGTGATTGCTGACGTTATAAATAAGAGTGCCTATTGTTAAATCAACAATGTGAGTCCCTGGGTACATGCTCCCCTGGTAGGATCTCTGTCTTTAATGTGTTTTACTATGAAACGTAAAAACACTACTGTTGAAATCTTTACCTAATATATACTAAACTGATCTTCTGTATATAAAGAGAACTGAAAATGAATCTTGATGTGATTGGAAGTGGAGAGGGAGCGGGAAAGGGGAGGGTTGCGGGTGGGAGGGAATTTATGGGAGGGGGGAAGCCATTGTAACCCATAAGCCGTACTTTGGAAATTTATATTCATTAAATAAAAGTTTAATAAAAAAAAAACACTACTAGTCGAACAGTACCCTATACCTTGTGCGGTTGTGTGAGTGCAGCCTGTTGAAATCCTTGCTTAGTATATACTAAGTTGATCTTCAGTATATGAAGGTAATTGAAAATGAAACTCGAGGCCGGTGCCGTGGCTTAACAGGCTATTCCTCCGCCTTGCGGCGCCAGCACACCGGGTTCTAGTCCTGGTTGGGGTGCCGGATTCTATCCCGGTTGCCCCTCTTCCAGGCCAGCTCTCTGCTATGGCCCGGGAAGGCAGTGGAGGATGACCCAAGTCCTTGGGCCCTGCACCCGCATAGGAGACCAGGAGAAGCACCTGGCTCCTGGCTTCGGATCAGTGATATGCGCCGGCTGCAGCGGCCATTGGAGGGTGAACCAATGGCAAAAAGGAAGACCTTCCTCTCTGTCTCTCTCTCACTATCCACTCTGCCTGTCAAAAAAAAAAAAAGAAGAAGAAGAAGAAAAAAGAAAATGAAACTTGACAAAGGGCGGGATGGGAGAGGGAGAGGGCAGGGCCACGGGAGGGAGGTTGGGGTGGGGAGCCACAACAATACAAAAGTTGCACTTTGTAAATTCACATTTATAAAATAAAAAATAAAAAAAGAAGAAAATTGCATATGCTTATTAACTATGGTGACTATATTGAATAGCAGATCTCTTGAACAGTGAAAGAGAGGTCATCCTTCCACTGGTTTACTCCCCAAATGGCCGCAGCAGTTAGAGCTGGGCCAATCTGAAGCCAGGAGCCAGAAGCTTCTTCTGGGTATTCCACATGGGTGCTGAGGCCCAAGCACCTGGGCCATCATTTACAGCTTTCTCAGGCCATCAGCAGGAATCTGGATTGGAAGTGGAGCATCTGGGATTCAAATCATTGCCCCTATAGAGATTCCATCACCACAAGTGGATGTTTAACCTGCTATACCTCAGCACTCATATCCCTCACTATATGTAAAAATCAACTCAAAATAGATAAAAGACTTAAGTTTAATTCTTGAAGTTGTGGGTGAGGGGAAAGACAGAAAAAAAAAAAAACATAGGGGAGATTATTTAGTGAACTTTTCAGGCCTGGGACATGATTTTTTGGATATGATCCCCCAAGAACAGGCAATAAAAGCAAAAATATACAAATAAGATTATTCCAAGCTGAAGTTTCTGCATAGCAAAGGAAACAATCAACAGAGTTAAGAGACACCATGCAGAAGGGGAGAAAATACTTTGAAACCATATAGCTGGTAAGTGATCAATATTCAAAACTTATTTTAAAAATCAGATCAATAAAAAATAAACAAATAACCTAATTTAAAATGAGCAATTGGGTCTGGCATTGTAGCACAGCAGGTTAAGCTACTGCTTGCAACACTGGATCCCATATCAGAGTTCAAGTCCTGGCTACTCCACCTCTGATCCAGCTTCTGCTAGTCTGCCTGGAAAGGCAGCATAAGATGGCCCAAGTACTTGTGTCTATGCCACCACTGTAGGAGACCAGGATGGAGTTCCTGGTTCCTGGCTGTTGCAGCCATTCAGAGGGTGAACCAGCATAGCGGTTAGAATGGGTATTATCACAAAGACACAGAATATCAACTGTTTTCCAGAATATGTAGT
This sequence comes from Lepus europaeus, assembly GCF_033115175.1. Taxonomy (NCBI): domain Eukaryota; kingdom Metazoa; phylum Chordata; class Mammalia; order Lagomorpha; family Leporidae; genus Lepus; species Lepus europaeus. The sequence goes on from NC_084831.1 coordinate 41,063,110, forward strand.
GTAAAGAGAACCTAGCACACTATTGATAAAATGTAAATTAACATGACTATATGGAAAAAGGCATAGAGGTTCTTCAAAAGATTAAACATAGAATGACACTATTGGCTATATAATCAAAGTAAATGAAATCTGTATGGTGAAGGAACAGCTGCACTCCCATATTCATTGCAGCACCATTCACAACAACCCAGATATGGAATCAAACTAGGTGTCTAGCAACAGACAAATGGATAAAGAAAATATAGTATTTACAGTAGAACATTATTCAGTCATAAGTAATGAAATTCTATCAGATGTGGTAGTATGGGAAGAACAGAAGCACTTGTGTTAAATTAAATAAGTCAGGCACAGAAAAGCAAATACATTCTCTCTGTCTCTCTCTCTCTCTCTCTCACTGTCCACTCTGCCTGTCAAAAAAAAAAAAAGCAAATACAGTCTCACTGAAGTTTAGAGTACATTATCAATTACCAGAGGCTGGTAATATCAATTACCAGAGGTTGAGAAGGGAGGTTAGAGAAAGGAGGGTTAATCGGTTCAGGAGTATAGTTGGATAGGAAGAATAACTCCTCATAGTCTTCTGTGAACAGAGAAGGATAACTATGGTTGGTCACAATTAATTTTGTATATGAAAATAGCTAATAGAGGATTTTGAAATGTCCCCAATACAAAGCAATAATAAATGTTTGTGGCGATGGCCTTAGCGATTACCCAAATTTAATCATGATGCATCATTTACAAGTATTGAAATAACTTAAGCATATACAAGTATGACACTATATATTTTTAATCAAAATTATTTTAAATATATATAGAGAAAGATCAGTCTCCCATCCACTAGATCATTCCTCAAATAACCACAACAACAAGGTCTGGGCCGGCCAAATGCCAGGAGCTTGGAACTTACTCCAAGTCTCCCACGTGGGTGGCAGAAACCTGGCTACTTGAGTCATCACTTACTGCTTCACCGGGTGCAGGAAGCTGAAAATGGGAAGAGCCAGGACATGGCCTCAGACACTCCAATACGGGATGTGGGCATTGCATGGGGCATTTTAACCACTGTGCTCACCTCTCATCTCCCCACATTATCATCTTGGAATATCAATATATGGTACTAAGCTGCTCACGTGGAAGATGATACAGCCCAAATAAAACAAACTACCAAAAATGAAGGTAAATTAAGAGCCTGCTTGTCAGCTGATTGGTTTAACTGTCTTCCACTTTAACAATATTTCCTATATTTACAGAATGAGCTGTGACAGAAACATGCTCTTTGTTCTTTTTTTTTCTTTTTTGTTAAAGTTATTTCAATTCAACAATCTTTTTATAAGTGATTTGCATTTTCTTCTTAATTTATGATAGTCACTATAAATTCCAGTTTAGATTACTTTAACATTTTTCTGCCATCCTGTGTCAATTTCCTGCTTGACTAATAAATTCATTAATTTACTAAATATTGTGGTGGGCCCAAACAGGGCTGCTACATACAGTTATACAGAGTGTGCTTGTATAAGGATTCGCCATTTTGAGTTAAGAGTGGCCCAATGGAAGGTGTGTTTTTCTTTTTTTTTATTATTTTTTTTTTTTGACAGGAGGAGTGCATAGTGAGAGAGAGACAGAGAGAGAAAGGTCTTCCTTTTTGCCGTTGGTTCACCCTCCAATGGCCGCTGTGGCCGGCGCATCTCGCTGATCCGAAGCCAGGAGCCAGGTGCTTCTCCTGGTCTCCTATGCGGGTGCAGGGCCCAAGCACTTGGGCCATCCTCCACTGCCTTCCCGGGCCATAGCAGAGAGCTGGCCTGGAAGAGGGGCAACCGGGATAGAATCCGGCGCCCCGACCAGGACTAGAACCCCGTGTGCCGGCGCCGCAAGGCGGAGGATTAGCCTGTTAAGCCACGGCGCCGGCCGGAAGGTGTGTTTTTCTAACTCATTCAAAGGAGCTAACTAGAGCCCCAACATTGGGACACCAAAACAGATAAGACAATGCCCTTACCTTTAAGGAAATCAAAATGTAACATATAAGGCAGACAAATAAAATATAAGATACATGGTCATAAATATCATAAAAGAAAGTACAAGTTGCTATGAGATCACACAAGAAAGGCATTTAACAGCATGGATATTAAGGAAAGGTTCTCTGAAGGAGATAACTGAGTCCCAAATAAGTAGGTGTTACAGAAATACTGTTAGATAAGGAAGGGGTATGACATCTCCCAGAAAAAGTGAACAATATCAGGAAAAGGACAGAGGAAAAAAATTCCACCACATATAACAGAAACTACAGAATTGCTGTTAGATAAAATTTGAAGTTAAGAACTAGGATATATGATGATAAAGGAAAAAGGAGAAATTTAGAACAGATAAAAAGGCTCCTGTCACACTGAGGAACTAGGTTTTGCGTGAGAAGGGTAATCGGGAGACACTGAGGGAGATAATACAAGAGAAGATATGAGATTAGATTTTCATTTTATAAAGATTCTGACATGTGGCTGCAGGAGTATTGTATCTAGAATTTTCATATAACATCATTAGAGGTATTTCAGAGAATTACATGTTATGTAATCTACCTAATTTGGATCTTCAAACATGATAAAAAATAAAATCCTTAGAAATATTCCTATGACTCTCTGTTAGGCATAGATGCCAACTAGGAAGACATCCCTATAAGTGATGCACATCTTTTTACTGAATGATTTTTATAAAACTCAAACCTGTTTCATATAATAAAAATGAAAATCACAACATGAATTTTAATACAACAGGCCATATTCCAACAGATTCCATTTATATTAACCCTGTACACAGTATTATTTATGATGGTGTGAATATACCTGATTTTGATGTTATTAAGGTGACCCAAGCTTGCTGGGTGGGGAAGGCAGCTAAGCCTGTGAAAAAATTTACACATTACTTTAAGTATCTATTACTTAGCTCAGCTTTGCATGAAGGGCAATTTGGATCCTGAAGAAACTATAGACTAAATTGAGAATAATGATAGTATTAAACTAACATATCCAGCACAAAGGCTTAAATTCCATTCTTAAAGGAATACACACCCAAAGAGGGAGAAATAATATGAATTTTAAAACTCTCTGGAGGTGAGGAAACAAATCCTGTATCACCAATAATCAAATGGGCATTCCTACTAATGTTAGTAACATTTTTGTGGCTGATGCTCTGGTACAGTGGGTAAAGCCATTGTCTGCAGTGCTGGTTAGAGTACCTTCTGCTCTACTTCTGATCCATCTTCCTGCCAATATCCCTGGAACTGCAATGAAAGATGGTCCAAGCCCATGGGCCTCTGCACCAGTGTGGGAGACCTGGAAGAAGCTCTTGGCTCCTGGCTTCAGATCAGCCTAGCTCCAGCTGTTGTGGCCATTTGGGGAATGATCTCATCCTCTCTCTGTCTCTCTCTGGCGCTCTCTCTCTCTCTCTCTCTCTTTCTGTAACTCTACCTTTCAGATAAATAAATATTTGAAAAAACTTTTTCACTATGCATGATATAATTTTATGTGAGATGAAAAATGGTGTGGAGGGGAGACTCCCATCAACTGGTTCACTCCTCAAATTCCTGCAATCACCACAGCTGAGTCAGTTCCAAACAAAGAGCTGGGAACTAAATCCAGGTCTCCCATGTGGGTGACATAACCACTGTCTCCCAAGATCTGCACTAGCAGATTTGAACTCAGATACTCTGATGTGAAATGCAGGCATCTTAAACACTACACTAAATGCTGGTCCTATACATAGTATGAAAAGCCAGATTTTTTATTCTAAGATGGTAGAATATGAAGGGAGCTTACTGCTCTAGGCTAGGAGAAGATAATTTAAAAACAGTGGAGTGTGGGTGATCTCAGGGAAGAGCTAGAGAGAAAATTGCAGTTGAAACTCCACAGAAGGAAAAGGGATGCTGTGGCTCTACACGGATGATGTGGATGTGCAGCACAAGAACAGACCCCAGCACAGGACCCCAGCGTCTGACAGCCTCATTGCTGGCTTTGGAGAATGAGCTAAGACCAGACTGCAGCAGCCCAAGCCAATGGCGATACAGCTGGGAGGAGAGCCTGGCAGGAGTCTGTCCTGGAGCCCTGTCAGAAACAGGACACCTGCCAGCATAGAGATAAAAAGGGGGGGGCATGTCTCTGTCTCCCCTTCCTCCTGAGATGGCACCCTGCAACTGGCTGAGAGAGGTTGGGCACCATTTGGGTATATGTAACAGCTGCTCCAGATTGTTTCTGTGCCCCCAGCAACCAGCCAAGAGGATATGTCTGAGTCTGGCTGGTAGGATTGACAGGGGGCTGGGCGCCCACATAGGACTGTGAGGAGTCCCCAGCCTCCAAAATCATCACAGAATATCAGTCTCAAACTGCCCAGGCAGAGCACCCACAGGCAGCTGGCTCTGGGAGAGTGTCTCTCTGTAGATACAAAATTAACACACAATAATCAAGAGCCTTTGTATACACAGACAATGCCAGGTCTGAGAAAGAACTTGTAAGGTCAATCCCACTAACAATAGTTACAAATAAAATTAAATACACTGGAATAAATTTAACCAAGGATGTCAAGGAACTCTATGATGAAAATTATAACAATATGAAAGAAAAAAACAGAAGACACAAAAAAAAACCTGAAAACTTTTACCATGTTCATGGATTGTAAAAATAAATATCATCAAAAATGTCCATACTACTGAAAGCCATTTATAGATTCAATGAGATCCCAATCAAAAGACCAAGGGCATTCTTCTCAGATCTAGAAAAAACATAGGAGACCCCAAATAGCTAAAATAATCTTATACAACACAAACAAAACCAGAGGCATCACAACACCAGACTTCAAAATGCACCACAGGACACTCCATCACAACAGCCTGGTAATGACAAAAGAATAGATGTACAGAACAGAATAGAAACTCCAGAAAACAATTCACATATCCACAACCAACTTTACTTTGACAAAGGAGCCAAATTCAATCACCGAGCAAGAACAGTGTCTTCAACAAATAGTGCAGGGAAAACTGAATCTCCATGTACAGAAGTATGAAACAAGACCCCTGCCATACAAAAATCCACTCAAAATGTATCAAAGATCTAATTCTATGGACTGATACCTTCAAATTATTAGAGACCATTGGGGAAACACTTTTAAGAAACTGTCAAAGGCAAAAACTTCTTGGAAAAGACCTCAGAAGCACAGGCAATCCAAGTCAAAGTTGACGAATGGGACAACATCAAATAAAAAGCTTCTATTGCAAAAGAAACACTCACCAAATTGAAAAGCCAACGGACAGAATGGGAGAAAATATTTGCAACTTATGCAACTGATACAAAATTAATATCCAGAATATATAAAGTGCTCAAGAAATTCAACAACAAAACAAACAATCCAGTTAAGAAATTAGCAAAGGACTTGAAAAGGCATTTTTTAAATAGGAAATTCAAATGGCCAACAGACACTTGAAAAATGCTCAGGATCACTAACCATCAGGGAAATGCAAATCAAACCCACAATGAGGTTTCACCTCATCCTAGTAGGAATGGCTTTCATTCAGAAATCATCAAATATGGTGAGGATGTGGAGACAATGGTACCCTAATCTAATGTTGGTGTGAATATAAACAGAATGGAGATATCTCAATGATCTGAATAAAAACCTAAGATATGACCCAGCCATTCCACTCCTGGATGGAATTTCACTCCTGGGAATTTGACCAAGGAAATGAAATCGCCATATGAAAGAGTGATCTGTATACCCATACTCAATTCACAATAGCTAAGATATGGAATCAACCCAGATGGCCATCAACTGAAGACTGGATAAGGAAATTATGGTATATGTACACCATAGAATACTACATGGTGATAAAAGGAAATTGAAATCCTGTCATTTGCAAAAAAATGGATGTAACTGGAAACCATTATACTTAGTGAAATGAGCCAGTCCCAAGGAGACAAATACCATATATTCATTCTCCCTGATCTATGATAACTAATAGAGTACCTAAAAGGTAATCCATAGAAGTGAAATTGACACTTTGAGATGTGATGATTTTGAAAAGTCTTTGTCTTGAATGTTGAGAAAGGCTTTTTTTAATACTACTTTTGAATTATTTTCTTAGTGTAGGGTCAATCTTATGTGTATAAAGTTAATTAAATATAGATCTTTGTAAATAATAAAAATGGGAACAGGAGAGGGGAGAGGAAGAAGGGTAAGAGTTCAGGCAGGAGAGAGGATAATGTTTGAAGAATCTCTATGTTCCTAAATTCATATAAATGTAATGCATGGAGTTTGTATACCTTCAATAAACAGCTTCTAGGTTAAAAAATAACTAAAATTAAAAAGTAAATAAATAAATAAAAGGCAGATTTTCATTTGACACCATGAGCTCTTTCTCTTTTCCCCCTACCAATGAGGAGAGTACAGTAACAGGACCATGAGTGTCAAAGGGGCATGAGGAAAAAGGAAAATGAGTGTCACTCATGCAGTGTATATTTTCAAATCTGACTATAAGCCATGCACTGTTCTAGGAGCCTTCATAAGTAATGTCTCACTTAATAGAAATGCTATTACCTCTTTCTTGCAAATACTGTAACTGAGACAAGTAGTGTTAAGACTTGGTAGAGAGCCCACAAACAGATTCCATTACAAAAAAACACTAAAAAAAGAGAGACTCAAATTTAATTTTTAAAAGACAACTGTAACCACTGAGAACTGCTGTTGCCTTTCTTACCCACCTAACATTGACTGATATTAAATCATGTTAATATTTCTCTGTCACACTGCTCCTTTTGATTTTTTAATTAAAAATGTTTATTTTAACTTCATTTGAACGCAAAGAGACAGTTGTAGAGAAATCTTCCATCCGCAGGTTCACTTCCCAAATGTCTACAACAGCCATGGCTGGGTCATGCCAAAGCTAGGAGCCTGGGGCCATCATCTGGTCCTCCCATGGTATTTATGAGCAGGAAAACAGACTGCAAAAAGATGAGCTGGAATTCAAATAACCACTGAGCCAAATGCTAGCCACTGCTCCTGTTTCAATGATCTACCTGCTTTACTGTTGTGCACTGAGTCATTTTCTTTGTTCATTCATTCATTCACTTATATTACAGATATATACTTGGTTCCTATCATATGCCAAGCTAAGTGCCATTGACTAAAGTATAACAAAATTTCATCCTGCTATCAACAGACTCCTAATTTGTAAGTGAAGCCTGATGACTAAACAGATAACTGGCACACAGTTTGGAAAGTGTTGTGATATAAAGATGTTTAGGGGAGCTGTGTAATAGTCAGGTTACATACATTCATTCAGAGGCCACAATATCTGAAGAAAACCAGGGCCTTCCTTACCAAAAAAAAAAAAAAAATCTTAAGATGTCACACATTTTACAAGTAGGCTTCCTTCATCACAATCTTTCCAAAGGTCCTTTTCCCTTGAGACCTCAAAAGACATTCATCAGGGCCAGCGCAATGGCACAGTGGCTTAAGCCTTTGCCTGTGGCACCAGCATCCCATATGGGCAGATGTTAGAGTCCCAGATGTTCCACTTCCAATCCAGCTACCTGCCAATGTGCCTGGAAATGCAGTGGAAGATGACCCAAGTGCAATGACCCAAGTTCTTGGGCCCCTTGCACTCATGTGGGAGACCTGGAAGAAGCACCTGGCTCCTGCCTCCTGATTGGCTCAGCTATGGCCATTGCAGCCATTTGGGGAGTGAACCAATAGATGGAAGACCTGTCTCTCCCTCTCTCTGTCTGTAACTCTGCCTCTCAAATAAATAAAATAAACTTTAAAAAAAATGCACTGAGTATGCTGAGTACCTACTATGTGCTAAACATTGTTCTAGGCAGTAAAATCACAAAGCTGAATTAGAAATGTTCCCCTGCATTCATGAATTTGAGATGTGATAATAAAATAGAATATTTGAAAATGTTGTTAAATTATATAAAACAGTATCAGTAAACAACTAGACTTTTGTATACATTTTGTTGTATAATTTAAAACAAATCCCTTCACCTTTCTATCCATGGTTTCTTCATCTGTGAAATGAAAATGATATTTGTATTACTCATTTCACAAAATTATTTTCAAGATCATATAACATAATTAATATGCATGTGCCTTGAGAACAAATGGCTGTGAAACTATGTGAAATTTTGTTGTTTATCGCTATGATTAAAAGAAGGATCTGGTTTAATTAAAAGTATGAATCATAATATATTTTAAAATAAATGCAATTGTATTACATTCTAATACTTGCAAGAACTAAAAATAGGCCAACAAACTACCATGTAGAAGAATCATTTGGAGACTCACTTTAAAGTGCAGATAAAAAGTATTTATGTTGATTTCTGTAAGTATATCTTTTGAAACTTTTCAAAAGCCATCAGATCACTAGAGTTATAAATAATCCCTTGCACAAATAGGTTCTTGCATTTTTTTTGCTTTACTGAGGATAAGTGTACAGAAAAAAATGAACATTTGCTCAAATCATTTAAATTGTCATATTAGTTGGAACTATATTATGGGTTTCTAATTTGTTCAAAGATTTATTTCTTTAATTTTTTGAAAAACAGTTCCACAGATGAAGGGAGAGACAGAGAGAGAGAGAGAGAGAGAGATATCTTTCATCTGCTAGTTCACTCTACAAAAGATTACAATAGCTGGGGCTGGGTCAAGGCAAAGTAAGGAGCCTGGAACCCCATCGAGGTCACCCACATGAATGGCAGTGACCCAAGTACTTGAGCTATTTTCTACATCCTTCTGAGCCACACCACCAGGGAGCTGGATCAGATGTGGAATAGACAGGACTAAAACTGACTTAAAAAGGAAGCTGCGGTCACAGGCAGCAGCCTAATCTGCTGTGCCAAAATAGTAGCCCTGGGTTTCTAATATTTGGAAATTGGAGAACGAAAATGATATGCTACAGCAAAAAGAAAATAGAATTTGAAATGAGAATACCACACTTGACTCATGGAAATAACATTTGATAACTATATGATATTGGGTGAGTCCCTTAAATGATATAGCTATCGAATCTTTAAAATATGGAAAATAATCGTACACACCATGAGAAATAGAGACAATAGTTTGAAATACCTTCCTTCTAATCTGTAAAACAATTTAAAGATGTTAACTAATATTAATGTCACCATTTTAGCATGTGCAAGTATGAGGATACTTGGAAAACTAAATAAAACTATTTTATTTTGATGTAAAACATCTGAAATCAATGCATAGCTTTTCATGATAAACATTCCATTAATTTATTGAAAACTTCCTTTATGCATGTATTTCAAAAAAATTTTGTAACAAACATCTCAAGTCTATTTCCCATAAATTTTCTGAACTACCCTCCTATTTTAATTCGATTACTTACTACATGATACTCAAAGGACTTATTTATTTTCTTTAATACATATGAAGGCTAAGAAGCATAAGACCAAGAAAAAAAAACATAAAACTAAGAATTAGAAAATATGAATTCTAGTATTATTTTCACTGCTAATGACGTTGAAGCCATACATGATCACTTGCCTATTTTATAACTTAAGATCTTCTATTGAAAATTGAAGTAAGCACTCCACCTAGATTACTATAAAGCATCAAAAACACTATATGGAAAGAAGTAACTCCAGTTTCTTCAAAACCAGCACAAGATAAATAAATAGTCCAAAAGGAATTCACCAATTCACAGGAGATAACACTAAAACTATTTGAGACAAAACTGAGCTTTGCATACTATGGGGCTGAAATGGAAAGCAGTGAGCAAGGCTCAGAATGCTAGAGTAGCTCGAGGAGTAATATTGTTTTTGTCTGTTTGATTTTTGACACAAGCACTGTTTAAAAATACATCTGGAATGTTGCCATATAAAATCCAGCTCACTCTAAGAAGTTGAACACAAAGTTCAATCTACTACTCCCTTGACAATTTGATGTCTAATATTGAAGAAAACTGATCTGATCTATATGTATGTTATATATACATATGTGTGTGTGATATGTAACATTTTAGGAACTTATTGCTTCTATCTGACTACAAGTTGGTACCCATTGTCTAGCCTTCTAATATCCGTTCCACTCCTCTAAATCTGTAGTAATTAATATCCCATTTTCAGATAGATTCTTTAGCTTCTATATATGAGGTCAGTATGTTTTATTTTCTTTCTATTTCTGGCTTATTTCACTTTGCAAATTGTTCTCCAGTTCCATCCAATTTACTTCAAATGACTGAATTTCATTCTTTTTCATGCCTAAATATTTTACTATATGATCGCTCCCTTATCAAGTTCTGCAATCAACCATGGTTTGGAATTCAGATCTCTAAACCCCCATGTCAACTTCCACTGGTCACCTGGCTGCCTTATCTGAAGCCAACTCTGGATACCAAAATAAACTTATTTCCAAAAACACATAAAACTCACCTTTCTTTCTGACATATATAAGAAAATTATATAGAATGTCACCTCTTAGTGTTTAGTGCAAGTATTCAGTACTTATCAAAGATCATTCGCTTTATATACTACATTTATAACTGCAATCAAGGAAAATTCCTTACACTTCATCCTAGAACTGTCAATAACTACCACAATGTAAATCATACTTTTATAATTACATTTACTATATTGAATTGTATTATGACAATTATATTATACTAATATTTGATGTTAATAATAGGGGAAGCTAGATGTGATTTATTAATATTGATAAATATACTAATATAATAAGTTAATAATAAGGGAAGCTGGGTGTGTGTATATGGGAAATTTTTGTACAGTCTAATAATTTCTGTTTTGTAAATTTTAAAAATCTCTTAAATTAAACAGTTTTTTGTTTTTTAAAAAAAGTTATTCTGCTATGTCTACTCATTTATCCTGGTTTGTCATTTACCCGCCAAGGACCCATTGAGCTTCATCTCTTCAACTACATTCCCTAACTCTGACCAGTGTTCAAAATAGGTCACAGTTTGCATATGGCAGATGTTCAATTACTTTTCTAGAACAACAACAGAAAGGAGGTAAGGAACCATCTGTGTCTTCAGGGAGCTCTTGAATACACACTATGTACAAACATGTTAGTTATTAAGATGGGGACTGGAAACATAATGGACCTGAGTCATTAAGAACCTGGCTTGGGTTGATATATAAATATCTCTCTCTTGCTCTTGCTCTCCTGTTCTCTCATCATTTTTCCATAAGCTCTTAGCCCTAGGAATTTTTGTGAGATAGTTACTAAGCTGTCCTAACACCATTAGTAACCTCTAACATGTTGTTCCTACTTCCTAAAAGATTCTTTGCTATGCTAAATTTCTGCATCACTTAATTAACTTCTAGCCCATATTAAACATTAATTTAATGGTTACCTCTTCAGAGAAACCTCCCTGTGTCACTAGACCATGGCTTCTCACAGCACCCATGCTTTTTCCTGAATTCAATATCAGTGTGAATATCTGATTAATGCCTACTTCCTATAGGAGATTATAAACTATGTAAAGACTAGTGGCTGGTTTTGCTCAACTTTATATTGACAGCTCAACTCAGTACCTACCTCATGATAGGCTCACAATAAAGATCTGATGACTGAACAAACAAATATCGTTTTCATTGTCCATGGCCTTTTTTTCCAAGTTAATAGGATAAACACTCAGTTGCAAATTACCCTTTCAGCTACTCCTTGATAGTTTCTTTCCCTACATCTAGATTGTGATTCTGACATTTTTCTAATGACTATCTGGTATCTCTCCTCTATATCAATCTGTAAGTACCCTTAAACTATAGAATAGAAGCACAACACTGTCACTGACCACACGTCAGTAACTACTAGTACCTAGACAATATTCACCATTGAAGTATTTCTACCATTAAGGCCAGGTCAGTCTGCCTCTTTAAACTATTGCATGCATCTCATAAACACAGGCAATTGGAACCAAATGAAGGATGTGTTTCTGCATGTGTCTGCTTTTCACAGCATCAAATATAAACCATCAATCTCTGTCTGTTCCCAATTCCTCATTTCTTCTTCCTGCAAGGAGCCAAATATATAATTTTGCTACTTCCTAATCTCACAATTAGGATACAACATTGCAGACTTCACAGGTACAAAGGGTCTTCTCTCTATAATAATTCAGGCAATTTCTCTACTTACATTGATAAAACCTTCTAGTAAATGCACCTTTTCTTAATATGTTCAATAAAATATAATTTCATGACTTCCTACAAGCATTAGTATCAGTGAGCTGGTGTCAGAGCAAGCTGGGTTAAGTCAGCAACAATCCATGCTGCTTTAATTCTGCATTGCCAGATGCACTCTAAAACAAAGATCTCTCTGCTTTGTTCTCTATACACAAAGACAAATGCTCAAATTAAATTTTCTGTGGATTAAACATAACTTACAGCTTGGAAGGAAACTGGGCATCACTCTCCAGTTTTTCTATTGCAAGATAAGCAAATCAAGGCCTAAAGAAGAAAAGGGACTTGTTTTAATTTACCTAGCTAGTCAAGGACAGAGTATGCCTCCTTAACTACTTTCAAAGTATCCTTTCTTTTGCTTTATCAAACTGCCAATGTTTGTCCTCTGTCCAGCAAGAGATTATACGCCCCTTGGAAATATTCAATCCGAAGAAGCAAGTAAAGAACACCTTAGGGAGATCCAAGATGGTTGAATAGGGAAAAGATGTACTGATTTTTAACTATGGAGAAACAACAGAAGAAAAAGTTAAGAACCACATTCCCAGGGGACACTTGGAGACAAGTTTGCAGTGGAAATTCTATAGAGACAAGAGAGATGCTGTGGTGTGGCGAGGATGGTATAACCATGAAGCAGTGAGCAGTCACTGCCAGAACTCCCTGAAGTTGGTGAATGGAGGTGATGCAATCCTCTTGGAGTGAGGTTAAGAGGAACCTGTGATAACTCATGCCACTAGTGATGTTGCCTAAGAGAGAACCTCATGCTCCCCACTGATTCTGAGTCCAGCCCAAAGTTCTAGTGGGGTTCTGGGTGACCACCTAACCCTGTGAAAGGAGAATACATTGCTCCACCCCTCAACCAAACAAGGCACCCAATGACCAGCAAGGGATGCAGTGCTGTCTTAGTAGAGGCTCATGTGGAATGGGCCCAGTTGATGGATTTTATCAGAGAGATAAACTCATGGTCAACACTGACTTTGAGTCTGGCTTGGAAGGTTGGCGAGAAGTGGGGCACCCATTTAGGCGAAGGAATCACTCTTCTCCCCTCATTCTCTCCAGGTACCCAAACTCAACTTTCAAGGTAGAGCACTGCCTGACCTCTGTGCCAGGTAAATAGCTCTGGAACACTCCAGCTCTCTCCATGGAAGGGGAGGCTCACAGGGCTGACAGTATATCCCCTGCTCCTTGTGACTGTGGTAGCCTTATGCCTGTGACTATGGGTTTCCTGTGACTGCAACAGGGCATGGTGTGAGTCTGGGTCTTTGGGCAATTACTAGGTCTGGATTCAGAAATTCAGAGTTAACTGGCATGGGCTCTGTGCTCACACAAAACAGTGCACATAACCTTTGTGTGGTTCTGGCACCTGATTGGGTAGGGTCTGTAGCGATGGTGGGTTCACACAAGACAGTTGGTTTACCTTGTCAGTAAAGGGATGAGGCTATGAGCCCACCAGTCAACAACATCATACCCCTCCCCTTCCCACTCCGCTGACAATAGAAGAGATTTACCACGTCCAACTTGGGTGTCACTCTTACATCCTTGAGCATTGGCCACACACAGCATTAGTCAGCACACTCCTCTGGATATCCACTGAAAGAACATGTCTTCCACTAAGTCATAGAGGCATATCTCAAAGATAAAAGCCCTCAGAAGTGAAAACGAACAAGCGTTTTCATGGATGCCTGAAAATAAACAGAAATATAAGAAACACAAAAACATAAGGAAAAACTGACTCCCCAAAAAGGAACACAACACTCCAATATTAGAATGCGAACATGAAAAGATTAATGAAGTGCATGAGTTAAAGAAATGCATACATGACATGTATGAGAAATTCTCCCAGGATATACATATATGGAAGAGGAATGAAACTGGAATGTTATAAATGAAGAATTCAGTAAAACATTTCACAAAAGACTTAGGGAGTCATAAGAAAGTATATATGAGCTAACATATACTTTTAAATATCTTAGACAAAAAGAAAAAAATGAAAATAATGTTCAAGATTTATGCAATACTATCAAGCAACCAAACATATGTGTTTTAGGATTTCCTGAACATTGAAAAGACAGGATGGACTAGAAGATCTATTCAGCAAAATAATAGCAGAAATATTCCCAAATGTAGAAAAAGATATGGACATCTAAATACAGGTAGCACACAGAACTCCTAACAGATATGATCAGAATAGATCTTTCAAAAGTAAAACATAAAGAAAAGATCCTAAAATGTTCATGAGAGAAATGCCAAATTATATTTAAAGGATCTTAAATTAGATACACAGCTGATTTCTTCAGAAACCCTGCAGGATAAGAGAATGGAGAGACATAGTCAAAGTCCTAAAGGAAAAAAATAAATTGACAACCCAAAATACTATACCCAGAGAAGTTCTCATTTATAAATGAAAGTGAAATAAAGACCTTCCATAACAAACAGAAATTGAAAGAATTTGTCTACATTTGTCCAGTCTTACAATGATACATAAGGATGTGCTACACACAGAAACAGAGTTACTCGGCATCAAAAAACAATGTGAGGGCACAAAATCTCCTAGTAATAGCACAAAGGAAATTCAAAACAAACATATGAATACAAATGGAAAAAGAAGAGCAGGACAAAATTATCACATATCAGTAATAACCTTGAATATAAATGGCCTAAATTCTCAAATTAAAAGACATAAACTGGTTGAATGGATTAAAAGACAAGACAAATAACCAACATGGAGATTGAATCAGTAATAAAGAGACTCCCAAGAAAGATAAGCCCAAGACTGGATGGCTTCATTGCTGAATTCTACCAGACATTTAAAGAAGAACTAATTCCAATTATTCTCAAGCTACTGAAAATAACTGAAAAGGAGGGAATTCTCACAAACTACTATGAAGCCAGCATCACCTTAATTCCTAAACCAGAAAATGACACAACAGAGAAAGAGAACTATAGACCAATACTGTTGAAAACACAGAGGCAAAAATCCTCAACAAATTACTAGCTAATTGAATCCAACAACACATAAAAAAGATCACTCACCCAGACCAAGTGGTGTTTATCCCTGGTATGCAGGGATGGTTCAACATTCACATATCAGTAAATGTGATACATCACATTAACAATCTGAAGACTAAAAACCATATGATTATTTCAATAAATACTGAGAAAGCATTTGATAAAATATAATATACTTTCATGATGAAAACTTTAAGCAAATTGGGTATAGAATAAACATTCCTCAACACAATCAAGGCAATCTATGACAAACCCACAGACAGCATCTTCTTGAATGGAGAAAAGTTGGAAACATTTCCATCAAGAAATGGAACCAGACAATGATACCCAATCTCACCATTGCTATTCAATATAGTCCTGAAAGTTTTGCCAGAGTCATTAGGCAAGCAAAAGAAATCAAAGGAATACAAATTGGACAGGAGAAAACCAAATTATCCCTATTGACAGATGACATGATTCTGTACATAGGGGATCCAAATGATTCCACTAAGAGACTATAGAGCTCATGAAAGAGTTTAGTAAAGTGGCAGGATATAAAATTAACACACAAAAATCAATAGCCTTTGTATACACAGATAATCCCAGGGCTGAGAAAGAACACTTAGTATCAATCCCCTTTACAATAGCTATAAAAAATTAAATAACTTAGAATATATTTATACAAGGAGGTCAAAAGTCTTGCTGATAAAAATAATGAAACATTAAACAAATAAATAGAAGACAAAAAAATGGGAGAAATCGAGAATGTTCATGGATTGGATCAATATTTTATAAATACCCTTCCTACCGAAAGCACTTTACAGATTCAACAAGATCCCAATCAAAATACCAGACATTCCTCTCAGATCTAGAAAAAATGATGCTAAAATTCATAGGGAAACATTAGAGACTGTAAACAGCTAAAGTAACCTTAAACAACAAAAATAAAACTAAAGGCATCACAATACCAGATCTCAAAACATATTACAGGGCAGTTATAATCAAAACAGTCTACTACAAAAAAAGAGAAAAAACAGTATGTAGACCAATGGTACAGAATAGAAACACGAGAGGCCAGCTCCACAGCTCACTTGGCTAATCCTCCTCCTGCGGCACTGGCACCCCAGGTTCTAGCCCCAGTTGGGGTGCTTGATTCTGTCCCGGTTGCTCCTCTTCCAGTGCAGCTCTCTGCTATGGCCTGGGAAGGCAGTGGAGGATGGCCCAAGTGCTTGGGCCCTGCACCCAGATGGGAGAGCAGGAGGAAGCACCTAGTTCCTGGCTTCAGATCAGCACAGCACACAGGCTGTAGCGGCCATTTGGGGGGTGAACCAACGGAAGGAAGAGCTTTCTGTCTGTCTCTCTCACTGCCTAACTCTGCCTGAAGAAAGAAAAGAAAAGAAAAGAAAAGAAAAGAAAAGAAAAGAAAAGAAAAGAAAAGAAAAGAAAAGAAAAGAAAGAGACAGAGAGAGAGAGAGAAAGAAAGAAAGAAAGCAAGCTCCAGAAATCAATCCACAATCAACTTATCTTTAACAAAGGAGCTAAATTCAATCCCTGGAACAAGGAGAATCCCTTCAAAAAGTGGTGCTGGGAAAACTGGATCTCTGTGTGCAGAAGTATGGCACAAGACCCATATCTTAGACCTTAAATAAAAATCCACTGAAGATGGATCAAAGACCTAAATCTATGACCTGATACCATCAAATTAATAGAAAACATTAAAGAAACCCTACAAGACACTTTAATAAGCAAATACTTATTGGAAAAGACCCCAGAGAAAATAGGCATCAAAGCTAAAATTGACAAATAGAATTACCTCAAGCTGAGAAGCTTTGGTACCACTAATGAAAAACTCAGCAAAATGAAGAAGCAACCAAAAGATTGGGAGAACATACTTGCAATGTAGGAAATTGATAAAGTATTAATATCCTGAATCTATAAAGAGCTCAAGAAACTCAACAACAACAAAACAAATAACCCAGTTAAGAAGTGGCCAAGGACTTGAATATGCATTTTTCAAAAAGGAGATTCAAATGGCCAACAGACACTTGAAAAAAATGTTCAAAATCACTAGACATCAGGGAAATTCAAATCAAAATGACAATGAGGATTCACCTCACCTCAGCAAGAATTGCTTTCATGCAGAAATCAATAAATAAAAGCTGGAGAGGATGTGTGGAAACTGGTACTGTAATCAACTGTTGGTGGGAGTGAAACTGGTGCAGCCATCGTGGAAAACAACATGGAGATACCTCAGAAAGCTGAAAATATATCTACCACATGACCCAGCAATCCCACTCCTGAGAATTTAGCCCAAAAAAATGAAATCAGCATATGGAGGAGTTATCTGTACCCCATGTTCATTGCAGCTCAATTCACAATAGCTAAGATATGGAATCAACCCAGATTTCCATCAACTGAAGATTAGAAAAAGAAATTACTGTGTTTATACACTATGAAATACTATTCAGTCATGAAAAGAGTGAAATTCTATCTTCAGTGTTTCCCCCACCCCCGTATTATTTGTTGAACTCTTTACTTACTGCAGGGTGATTCTTATGAATATAAAGGAAATTAAAAACAGATCCTTGTAAAAATTAAGAGTGAAAATACGATAGGAGAGAGAAGAGGAAGAAGTGTGGGAGTGTGGGCAGGAAGTAATGTAGGGTGGGAAGAATCACTATGTCCCTAAATTTGTATATAAGAAATACATGAAGTTTGTATACCTTAAATAAAATTTAAAAAACCCAAGACCCATCTGAATGATTTCTACAAGAAAGATGCCTTAACAACAAAGAAACCCACAGACTGTAAGTGAAAGAATGAGAAAATATATTACATGCTAATGGAAATAAATATGAGCAGGCATAACCATCATAATATCACACAAAATAGACTTTAAGAGAAAAACTATTAAAATAGACAAAGACGGCATTATGTAATGATTCTGGGATAAATTCAACAGGAATATGTGAGTATAATAAATTCATATAGCCTCAATGCTGAGGCATCTGGATGCTTAAAACAAATGCTAATGGATCTAAAGAAGAGATACGCTCCAATACAAAAATAATGGGGGACTTCAAATTCCAACATTCATCAAGGGAATCACATCAAGTAGACAAAGAAAAAATCAACAAAGAAACTACAGAGCTAATCTACACTATTAACCAAATGGATGTAATTGATAATTGATAAGTACAGAACATTTCATCCTACAGCTGCAGAGTACACATTCTTTTCATCATGATATGGAACTTTTTCTGGATAGACCATATGCTAGGACATAAAACAAGTTTCAACAAGTTCAAAAAAAACCTGAAATCATACCATGTATCTTTTTGGACCACAATGGAATAAAGCTGGAAATGAACAACTTATGAAATTTTAGAAAATACGAGAGCTCATGAAGACTGAACAACTTGCTCCTATATGAACACTGGATCACAGAAGAAATCAAAAAGGATATTAAAAATGTCCTAGAAATGAATGGAAATGACAATATAATATATCAATACTTATAAGCTACACCATAAGCAGCATTAAGAGGAAAGTTTCTAGCAATTAGTGCCTAATTGGAGAGGCATTGAATATATGATCTAACAATGTATCTCAAGTATATAGAAAAACAGCAACAAACAAAGCCTAAAATCAGTAGAATGAAATAATAAAATTAAAAATAAACAAAACTGAAACAAATTTGAAAGATCAGTGATATGAAGAGCTTTTTTTATAAAACAAACAAAATTGACAAAACATTGACCAAACCAATCCAAAGAGGGGGAAGGGATGACACAAATTAATAAAATCAGATATGAAAAATGAAATGTTATAGTCAATACCACAGAAATAAAAAATCATCAGGAATTACTACCAAACATCTATACTGCAATGAATTGGAAAATGTATGTAGAAGAAATGGACAGATTTGCAGACACAAAAAATTTACAAAAATTGTGTCATGAAGATATAGAATACCTAAAAACACAAATAACCTAGATGTACATTGAATCAGTAATAAAGACCCTCCAAACAAATAAATGAAGAGTAGAATGCCTTAATTGCTTAATTCAAACTTTTAAAGAACTAATTACTATTATTTTTAAACTATTCAAAACAACTGAAATTGAGGAAATCCTCACAAACTCCTTCCATGAATCCAGCATCACCTTAATTTCAAAACCAGAAAACAATACAACAAAGAAAGAACTGTAGACCAATATCTTTAATGAACCTAGATGTAAAAATCCTCAACAAAATACCAGCTAAGCCAACCCAACAATACATCAAAGAGATCATTCACCCATAACAACTGAGATTTATCACTGGTATGCACAATGGTTCTACATTTGCAAATCAATAAATGTGATATGTCATCTTAACAAACTGAAGAGTGAAAACCATGATTATCTCAATAGGTGCAGAGAAATAATTTGGTAAACTACAACAACTTTCATGATTAAAACAATAAGCAAATTGGGTATAGAAGGAACATAACACATTCAAGGCCCTATACAACAAACACACAGTCTGCATAATATTGAATGGGGAAAAGCTAGAAGCATTTCCACTGAGATCTAGAACGGACAAGAATGCATACGCTCAACATTACTATTTAATATAATTCTGGGGGATGGCACCATGGCTCACTTGGTTAATCCTCTGCTTGCAGCACTGGCATCCCATATGGGCACCGGGTTCTAGTCCCGGTTGCTCCTCTTCCATCCAGTTCTCTGCTATGGCCCAGGAGGGCAGTGGAGGATGGCCCAAGTGCTTGGGCACCTGCACCCACATGGGAGACCAGGAGAAAGCACCTGGCTCCTGGCTTCAAATAAGCACAGCACCGGCCATAGCAGTCATCTGGGGGCTGAACCAAGGGAAGGAACACCTTTATCTCTGTCTCTCTCTCTCTCTCTCTGTCTCTCTCTCTCTTTCTAACTCTGTCAAATAAATAATCAAAAAATGAAATATTAAAAAATATATAATTCTGTAAATTTTAGCCAGAGCCATTAGAAAAAAAAAGAGAAAGAAATCAAGGGATACAAATGGGAAAGGATGAAATCAAAAAATTATCCCTGTTTGCAGATGATATGATTCTATTTATAGGGAAACTAAATTACTCCACTAAGACAGTATAGGAATGCAAAGTTGTAGGATATAAAATCAATACACAAAAATCAATGTCAAGGCTGAGAAAAAACTTGTAAGATCAGTCCCATTCACAATAGCTACAGAAATAAATTTAACAAAGTATGTGAAAAATCTCCACAATGAAAATTACAAAACATTAAAGAAAGAAATAGAAGACACAACACATTGGAAAAATCATCCATGTTTCTGGATTTGAAGAATTAATATAATCAAAATGTCCATACTAACCAGAGCAATTTAAAGGTTCAATGTCATACCAATCAAAATACCAAAGGTGTTCATCTCAGATTAGGATAAAAAAATGATCCCTAAAATTCTTATGATATCACTAGAGAACTGAAATATCTAAAGAAATCTTAAACTATAGAAATAAAGCTGGAAACATCACAATACAAGATTTCAAGATATATTACAAGCAGTTGTAATCAAAACAGACTGGTACTAACACAAAAATGTGGTCCAATGGAACATATTAGAAACCACAGAAATTAATCCATGCATCTACAACTAAGCAATATTTGACAAATGAGCTAAAAGCACTCTGTGAAGAAAGTATACTCTTCTTAACAAATGGTATTGGGAAAATTGTATTTCTGCATGCAGAGTATAAAACAAGACCCCTACCTTAAATCCTATACAAAAATCAAATGAAATCACAATGGACCATGGATCTAAATCTAAGATCTTGAACTATCAAATAACTAGAGGAAAATATAGGGGAAACTGCAAGACATTGATATAGGAAAAGACATCTTTGCTAAGACCACCAGAAGCATAGGCAATAAAGGCAAAAATAGAGAAATGTTATTATATAGACTAAGAAACATCTGTACAGCAAAGAAAACACTCAACAAAGTAAAGAGGCAACCGACAGAATCGGAGAAAATACTTGAAAAGACATTATGGGGAATCATCAGAAATCTGAAAATAGATATACCATATGATACAGTCATTCCACTTCTATGAATTTACTCAAAAGAAATGAAATCACTATAGGAAAGAATGATCTGTAATCTCATGTTTAATACAGTTCATCTTACAATGATAAAAACATAGAATCAACCCAAATGTCCATCAACTAATGACTAGATAAAGAAACTGTAGTATATATACATGATAGAATACTCAGTCATAAAAAAGGAAGTCTTATCTTTTGCAACAAAACATATGCAACTGGAGACCATTAAGCTTAATGAAATAAGCCAGTGCACAAAAGACAAACATTATAATTTCTCTAATTTTGGTAAACAACAGAGTACAAAAAATGGAATATATATGAGTGAAATTGACATTCTGAAATTTGATGTTTGTTTATAGACCTTATCAGTACTCTTGAGCAACAGTGGCTCTTTCTGCTTACTACTTGTTAAATTCATGATTTAATGCATGGTTAAGCTTGAGATTGTCAGGTAAATTGAAAGTATGTCATTATAAAAATTAAAAAAATAAGAAAAGATGTCTGAAGAAGGGTGGGAGTGAAGGGAAGAGGAATGGTAGGGTAGAAAGTATCAGTATGCTCTTAAACCTTTACATACAAAATACATAGTTATTCTCCTTATATATAAATTTTAACATTTAGAGGGAGACAGGGATAGAGGAAAGTATGGTTATCTTCTTTTTTTAATATTTATTTATATTTATTTGAAAGTCAGAGTTACAAAGAGAGAAAAGGAGAGGCAGAGAGAGAGAGAAGTCTTCCATCCACTGGTTCACTCCCCAATTGGCCACAACAGACAGAGCTGTGCTGATCCAAAGCCAGGAGCCAGGAACTTCTTCCGGGTCTCCCACGCAGGTGTAGAGGTCCAAGGACTTGGGCCATCTTCTACTGCTTTCTCAGGCCAAGGCAGAGAGCTGGTTGGAAGGGGAAGACAGGACTTGATCCAGCCCCCATCTGGAATGCTGGCACTGCAGACAGTGGCTTTACCTGCTACCCCACAGCATCTGCGCCTAATTGTCTTCCAAGAACTGTATCCTTTGTACTTTTCTCTGAAGGGAGGAGATACTTTCCACTTTAGTTATGGCCTTGTTTAAATACTGACAGAGGTTGTGGATTCAAAAAGCTTCCATGCCTTGGCAGCTCATGTTAAGAGCCTCAGGTGATCACTGACATAATACATAGGAGTGTTAATTGTTAAATTAATAACAGGAGTCACTGTGTACTTTCTTCCCATGCTTACTTATTTGTCCTCAATGAGCTGTATTATGAGAATTAACTGTCAAACTTGTTTGTGTGGTGGATGCAAATTGTTGAAATCTTTACCTGGTATAGAGTTGGACTTCTGTATGTGAAGTTAACTAAAAACGAATCTTAATGTAAAATGGAATGGGAGAGGGAGGAGGAGGTGGAAGGGTGGGTATGGTGGGAAGAATCACTATATTCTAGGGGCCAGAGCTGTGGTGTAGGGGGTAAAGCTGCCACCTGCAGTGCCAACATCCCATATGGCGCTGATTTGAGTCCCAGCTGCTCCACACCCAGTCCAGCTCTTTGCTATGGTCTAGGAAAGCAGTAGAAGATGGCACAAGTCCTTGGGTCCCTGCACCCTCATGAGAGACCTGGAAGAAGCTCCTGGTTCCTGGCTTTGGATCAGTGCAACTCTAGTGTTGTGGCCAACTGAGGAATTAACCAGCAGATGGAAAACCTTTCTCTCTCTCTCTCTCTCTCTCTCTCTCTCTCTCTCTCTGCCTTCCCTTCTCTCTGTGTGAAACACTGACTTTCAAGTAAATAAATAAATAAATCTTTTTTTAAATCAATATATTTTAATTCCTTTATGAAAGGGCTACGGGAAAGTCTTTTATTATTATTATTTTAACTTTTATTTAATGAATATAAATTTCCGAAGTACAGCTTATGGATTACAATGTCTCCCCCCCCATAACTTCCCTCCCACCCACAACCCTCCCCTTTCCCACTCCCTCTCCCCTTTCATTCACATCAAGATTCATTTTCAATTCTCTTTATATACAGAAGATCAGTTTAGTATATATTAAGTAAATATTTCAACAGTTTGCCCTCACATAGCAACACAAAGTGAAAAATACTGTTGGAGTACTAGTTATAGCATTAAGTCACAATGTACAGCACATTAAGGACAGAGATCCTACCTGATATTTTTTTTTTAAAAATGATTGATTTTCTATAATTTTCTATGCAATTTCCAATTTAACACCAAGTTTTCTTTCATTTTCAATTATCTTTATATACAGAAGATCGATTCAGTATATACTAAGTAAAGATTTCATCAGTTTGCACCCACACAGAAATACAAAGTGTAAAAATACTGTTTCAGTACTAGTTATAGCAATACTTCACATTGGACAACACATCAAGGACAGATCCCACATGAGATGTAAGTACACAGTGACTCCTGTTGTTGATTTAACAATTTGACACTCTTGTTTATGGCGTCAGTAATCTCCCTAGGCTCTAGTCATGAGTTGCCGAGGCCAACAGACACATGAAAAAAATGTTCAAGATCACTAGCAATCAGGGAAATGCAAATAAATAAATAAATCTTAAAAAAAGAATCACTGTATTCCTAAAGTTATTACAAAATTTGTACTCCTCAATTAAAAGTTTCTTTGAAAAAAGACAAAAAGTACACAGTGTACTTACATCCCATGTGGGATCTGTCCTTAATGTGTTGTCTAATGTGCAGTGGTGCTATAACTAGTACTGAAACAGTATTTTTACACTTTGTGTTTCTGTGTGGGTACAAACTGATGAGATCTTTACTAATTATATACTGAATCGATCTTCTAAATATAAAGATAATTGGAAATAAAAAAAAACTGGTGTTAAATTGGAAATGTCATAGAAAATTAATTAATTTTAAAAAAAATATTATGTAGGATCTCTGTCTTTAATGTGCTGTACAATGTGATTTAATGCTATAACTAGTACTCCAACAGTAATTTTTTTTCACTTTGTGTTGCTATATAGCGGCAAACTGTTGAAATCATTACCTAATATATACTAAACTGATCTTCTGTATATAAAGAGAATTGAAAATGAATCATGATGTGATTGGAAGGGGAGAGGGAGTGGGAAAGGGGAGGGTTGCGGGTGGGAGGGAAGTTTTGGGAGGGGGAAGCCATTGTAACCCATAAGCTGTACTTTGGAAATTTATATTCATTAAATAAATGTTTAATAAAAAAAGACAAAAAGTAACTATTCTTCAAAAACATGAAGTCCGTTCCCTTTATATTAATAATGACTATTAAAAATAAGTAAACAATAAAAAAATAGCAAAAAGGAATACCTTAGGGATAGGATAGGTATGCACAGATACAAACCATGCATGAGTGGCACACAGCATAGGATTTCTGCTGCAAAAAACAACACTGATCAGCTGACGTTCCTTCATTATGTTTATTCTTTGGAGTTCTTAAAATTTTTCTTTATTATTAAGAGTACTGACTAATCCTTTAGACATTGAATGCAGTTATATTTTCACAATATTAATGACAAATATCCATAAATTGGACAGCATGGTGTAAAGTTAGCATTGGGAGATATCAAGGTTATGAAGAGATCATTTCAGCGAGACAAAAAGACACAATGCAGCAAGCATAGGATAAAAAGTAGGAGACAGGATCTAATCATATCTCTACCATTTGCTACATTTTTAGCCATGGATACATATTGTGTGCCTCAACCCTATTTACGAACACACAGATCAGAGTTACAGCAATCAAACAAGTGGAAGTGTGTGAAGTGCTCCATGTACTGTAGTATAGTACAGCAATGAACCATAAAAGTATTGGAATAAATATATATAGTCTTCTTTGATTTCCCAAAAAATTATACAAACAGTCTCAACTTACGATGGGCCTGACTTAGGATTTCTCAACTTCACAAAAGTGTGCAAGCAATACATATTCAGTAAAAACTTTATTTGAAATTTTGATCTTTTCTCAAAGTTGAAATTTGCTGTGCAGTATTCTTTCTTGATAGTGAACATTCATAGGAAGCAGAGGATTGCAGCTAACCCCAGGATCATGAGCATGAGCAATCTAATGCTATAGTATACTGCGATGCCAAGCTATGACATTCAGTAGGTTAGGTGTATTAAATTCACTTTTACTTACAGTATCTTCAAGTTAAGATGAGTTTATCAGGACTTAACTCACTATAAATCAATAAGCATCTGTATGTGATTAGATTTACACTGATCCTAATTTCCATTTTGATTCAATTTATATAAAGTCAGATAATTTCATCTCATTAATAAATTAATGAAGCTACTGAACAATCACAGTATTAGGCATGAAACACAGAAATGAATAAACCACACTCATACTTGCACTTAACATGAGTTGAGTTCACACATAAGATCTAAGTATGTAGGGTTTATACCTGTTTTTCCCTCAGTGGGTATACCTGCAACAGCCACAAAAGTGCAAGGGTTCAGTGAACTTGTCTAGGCTTGGGATTATGATAAGAATTATCATCACCATTATCATGAGAACTAAGAGTTTCCTCAGAGTTAACTATATGGCAAGCACTTTGCACACATGATATCAATCCTTACAAGAATGTTGCCAGGTCAAAGTTCATTATGCCTCCTTTACATATTTACCTAGTCTCCCTACCATACTTCCTTCTCACAACACTTAAGTTTGGTATTCTAAGTACATACATCTCTTCTCTACTTACTATTTTTTTTTTTGACAGGCAGAGTGGATAGTGAGAGAGAGAGAGACAGAGAGAAAGGTCTTCCTTTGCAGTTGGTTCACCCTCCAATGGCCGCTGCGGCCAGCGCATCTCGCTGATCTGAAGCCAGGAGCCAGGTGCTTCTCCTGGTCTCCCATGGGGTGCAGGGCCCAAGCACTTGGGCCATCCTCCACTGCCTTCCCTGGCCATAGCAGAGAGCTGGCCTGGAAGAGAGGCAACCGGGATAGAATCCGGCGCCCCGACCGGGACTAGAACCCGGTGTGCCGGCGCTGCAAGGCGGAGGATTAGCCTATTAAGCCACAGCACCCGGCCACTATTTATTATTATAATGAATATGTGCCAGCTTTGTCAGGTTCTTTTCTACATACATTAATTATATTGATTAATTTTATTCTCACACAAATCCTATCAGGTAAATATTATTAAGATCCTCATTTTTACAGAGGTCAGATAACTTGCTTGAGGTCACACAGCACAACCCGGATTTGAACACAAGCAATTTACACCAAAATATATAATACAGATTAATTATTAATATTAATTAATATAATTGGTGCAAGGTCTAGAAAATGACAAGAAATAGGGAAATAACCAAAAGAAACCTGTAGTCCTGGTCCTCTAAGAATATGGTTGCAGATACAGTTGATAGTTAAGGTTCATATATCTGGTCACTAAACTCGCCACAGTGTAATCCTGGAATCTCTCTGCAGGGGCTTAAGCAGGGAGTCCACATGGTCACTACAGTCATTCAGAATATCTTTTGTCTGTTACCAGATCCACATTATAGTGCCCTGCTCCTGACTTACATTCCACCCCTTTTTGCCTAGAAAATTTAAAATTATTTTTAAAGATATCTCCACAAGAAAATTTTCTTAATCCCTTGTTTCTAACAGCATAGCAATCTATCCATAGCCTTTCTTGTGACATCCATGACACTATCTTAGAAAACATGAATTTGGTCATCATTGCTACTAAACCATGAACTTCTATGGGAAACAAAAAATGTCTAATTCACTCTAATGTTAACCTAGGAAATTAAGAGTAACTTTAATAAGCCTGTATAGCTTAATGAAAGGGTATGGGCTTTGAGTTTAGTGAACTTTTTTTTTTTTGACCGGCATAGTTAGTGAGAGACAGAGAGACAGAGAGACAGAGAGAGAGAGAGAGAAAAGTCTTCCTTCTGATGGTTCACCCCCCAAATGGCTGCCATGGCCAGCGCGCTGCGCTGATTCAAAGCCTCCTCCTCCTGGTCTCCCATGGTGTGCAGGGGCCAAGGACCTGGGCCATCCTTCACTGCACTCCCAGACCACAGCAGAGAGCTGGACTGGAAGAGGAGCAACCAGGATAGAATCAGCGCCCCAACCAGGACTAGAACCCTGGGGTGCCAGCGCCGCAGGTGGAGGATTAGCCTAGGGAGCCACAGTGCCAGCCCAACTTGTTTTGATTTTCACTCAAAACTTGCAAGTGCAGTGTCTTGGATAACTTACCTTTTTGGTTTCCCAAATACAAAATGGAAACAATAATATGTGCCTTGAAAAGTTGGAGTAGATGTATTAATATCAACTGATAATTATGGAGTGCCTTCTAGGTGCCAGGGACAACTGAGGCTGCTAGGGATGTGGTAATGTAAAAGATGGCCGAGATCTTGGCTTCATTGGAGATTATATTCTATTTGAGAATAGAAATAATAACAATTTAACAAGAAAATCTGATAATGATAGGTATCATACAGAGAATTAAAATAGTGTGATATAATAAGGTTATATATGTAGTTTCTGTAAACTAGTGGGTCATCAAGGAATTCTCCCTTTTTACAAAAAAGGAAATGATGGGGGGAAAAAGGGCTGCAGCAGCTTCTTGTTTGGGCATGGAAATAAAGGGAAGGGGCTGGACAACAGGATGGGTTTACAAAGCCAACCTTACCTTTACCTAGATTTTACATAAAGGGGGGAAAGTTGCTGAGCAGAGAAAAAAGATATGAATTAGGAACACAAGAATAATTAAGAAGAAAGACCATTCCATCAATCCAAAGTGCCTGCCAGGGAGAGATTCCACAGAAATCAGGTGTGGCAGAAAAGATGACTATATGAAGATCAGGCCCCAGGCCTTCGGCATATGCTCAATAAATACC
The DNA here is from genome assembly GCF_033115175.1 of Lepus europaeus. Taxonomy (NCBI): domain Eukaryota; kingdom Metazoa; phylum Chordata; class Mammalia; order Lagomorpha; family Leporidae; genus Lepus; species Lepus europaeus. The sequence goes on from NC_084831.1 coordinate 41,091,233, forward strand.
TATCGGGCAAATGGACTTCTGCTGCAAAGCAAGGCCTTGCTTTCACGTTAAAGAGAGATAATGCAGATCAAATAATCCTATCTTGATGAAAAAGAAAAACTTTATGTTAGACCATAAAAAGAAATACAGAGAGAAAACTACAAATTCTGGAGAGTTTGACCTACTTTACTGCTCTTGTCCTTGATTTTATGTTTGTACTTTGTGTATCTTGGGATGATCAATTCAAACATATTTCACACAAAACAAGAACTTTAAACTGTGACCAGGACAATAATTCAGAAGCTGCTTAGTATAAATTGCCTTTGCTTAAAAGAAAAAGGAAAAAGAGAGAGAGAGAGAGAGAGAGAGAGAGACCATTTAGTCATTTATGTTTACTGATTATGGGGAATCTCCTGCTTTGGACATCCAAACACAAAAATAGGTATGTGGATACCAAAGAGGCGAGTCCACAGTGGCTTTGCATGCATCTTGAAGCATCTAATTTAAATGTACCATTTAAAAATGCCTAATTTCAAGTCACAAATCAATGTCTAGAGACACAGTCAAATGAGTGTTCAGCAGAGAATGAAAAAGAGTTTGTAACACACAATATGACAGAGTTCTTTCCATGAACATCAATTATAGCATGGCAGCAGTTACTTTAACTGGAAGAGAAATATTTTCAGTGTCTGGTGTGGTACATGGTATCTAATTGGCCAGTAATAGCATTTTCTGTATAATCCTAGTGTGATTTGTTACAAGTAAAAGCAGTAGCCAAAGTAAATTTTCTAAAAAGAAACCAGAAAGTAACCAGATATATGAGATAACAGACATACTTTAATTTGGCATTATTTGAGAACAAATTAAGAAATTATTAAGAATTTATTAATGATTCCAATTTGTTATCATTTATTTTATTTAAGTAAGACTTGTTGAGTAACCACTGTGTGCCAGGCCCCATACTAGAAACTGCAAATAGACAAATAAAATTATCCCTGACTATGATAGAATCACAAGGTAGATATACTGTATGCTTTAGTGTCTCAGTACTCAGGAAGGAAAGTGATACAAGTGCTAATTGACACTTTGTACTTTTTCTCCATGGTCATTCATCAAAGGCCTAGATTCTACCAAATAGCACATAGTGGAGACCTGACACTATAACCTAGTGCACCCAGACATCAAGCCCATGAGCATCAAGCAAGAACATATAGAGACATATCCATAATAGAAAGCAAGATGGGAATTAGGCCTATAGCCCTGAGTTCGGTGCTCAGTGTCTGTGTCTGGGAACAGGCACTAGTTATTCATTCATTTAATCACAAAGCCTGAAATAATCTTATAAGGGATGCCAAATTCTGAGCTTCCATTTACCAGCTTTCTTTTTACTACCCCAATAGGAGCCCAATTCGCTACATTAAAGCATGTCAAAACTCTTAAATTTCACTTCAGATACTAGTAAGAACCCCTATGAGAATAAAACCTAGCATTAAGTGCCATTCCACTTCACTGGGTTGGTTACAATTCTCATAGTTCTTGTCAAGTTATCACCATGAAGAATTTGTCACCATTCCCAGTGCCCCATCTTCTAACTGGGATTCTTCCATTCTGTATTCCTAGCCACAGTGAAAAAGATTGCTACCATAACATGTGCAAATGGTTTCACCTAAAGCTAGAAATCCTTGTAGACATGCTCTATTCAGTAAATAGGAAATACCTGGGAGGTATTTATAGGGAAGGGGAGGGGAGGGGAGGGGAAGGGAAAGGGAAGGGGAGGGGAGGAAAGGGAAGGGAAAGGAGAGGAAAGGAAGGGAAGGGAAGGGAAGGGAAGGGAAGGGAAGGGAAGGGAAGGGAAGGGAAGGGGAGGGGAGGGGAGGGGAGGGGAGGGGAGGGGAAGGAAGGGAAGTAGGTGGAGAAGGATGACATTTCAGGCACAGGAAACAGATTATTTCTTTAAACAAAGTTTGAGATCTTTTGGCTGGGAGATGGAGAACTACAGTCAATCCTTGTGTTGGAGCTATGTATGTATATGAATAAAAAAGGGGTATATAGAGGAGGGTTTAGTGGTAGGAGATGAAATTAGAGTAATATATAACTTTTAGATCATAAAGAGTTGCATATTGAGCTTTGGAATATGAACTATATTTTGAATGTTACAGAATCTTTAAAGAATTATGGACTGAAAAGTCACAATATCAGATCATGATTTTAGTAAGATTATTGTGTCAACAACTTGGAGAACACATGGCAAATTTAGAGAGAGAGGCAGTAATAAGGTGAGACAACCAGAAAAATAGGAAGAAATTTAATGTAGTCGGCCAACTCAGAAGAGGTTTAAGCCTGAAATCAGATGATAGTGCTGGGGTGGAAAATTAGGGATTGCCTTTGAGAGATAATGAGGAATATAATCTATGGGAATTGAATATTTGGAAGTTGGAATGAAACAAGGAAGAATTTTAAAAGACTATCATGTATCCAAACCAGATGACATTTGGGATGATGACACTCTCAATGAGATATGTAGAACAAAGGAGGACAAGCAAATATAGAGAAAGAATGAGTTCAGTATTAGCCTAAGTATAGCTCTATGTAAAATTTTGAAGTTTATATGTGTAGTAGGCACTTATAAATGTGAATACAGCAGATAGTTAAGAGTATAAGTAAGAGTTCTTTGGTTTTGTTGAAGCTCTCAATATGAATGAAGTAATAAGAAGGGAATGAATAACATAGGCAGAGCAGACTGTGAAGAATGGTCCTTGAGGTATTTATGGAGAAACTAAAGGCAGAGAGGCATAAAAAGAACACAATATTCTTCAGTAAATGCAACTCCACGAGAGTTGATAAAACTTGGGTAAGGCAACAGGTTTTGTCAGATGGGGATGGAGAAAGAAAACAAGGCTAGGTCATGAAGGCCCTTTGGATCATAATACTTTGAAGATAGCAGGGCTCAAAAAAAGAGAATACTATTTATAAAGGATATTAAATTACTAAACATTTCTAAGCAATTATTTTATTGAAATTAAATCATCATTGTCTTTATCATCATTCTTCCTTACATTTGGAGATGGCATGACAATTTAGAATACAAAGACTCTATGAGAGAGCTTACAGTGGTGAAGCAGCTAATGAAAAGCTAATAAGTAAAGAATCTTCACACTCTTAATTCTTCTGACTTCCAGTTCAGTGTTCATATAAGTAACACAACCACCTCCAAAATAGTCTCCTAAAATCATACAGTATTTTGGCATTAGGAAAACACGCATATGCATCATTCTATGGAATAACATATGGGTGCCCATCTGGAGAGCATAAACAGATAGCTGTTTTACATTTGACTCAGAGGCTTACTGGAACTCGGAACTTTCAACACTACAATTAAGAGAGACCCAGGAAAATTTGGAATAGTCTATCAGGCTACCATTTACTCCATTACTGAAAGCAGTGAGAATAATAAAATGATTGAAAACACAAGCTTCAGCATCAGACTACCTGGAATCAAATTATGGATCTAGCTCATACTGGCAGAATTTCTATAAAAATAATTCAACTTTTCTGTGCTTCAATTGTTTCATGTACAAGCAAGGGGAATAGAAATGTCTAAATTTTAAGAGTTAAATGGAATAAAATAATAGCTAGGTCAATGTCTAGTACAGAGTACTCAATGGCTCCAAATTTCTAACCTCATACATGTTATTCCTCTATTCCCATAGTTTGCCTCAAAACTACACACGGGATTATATTTTAAGTTTCCAATTTTGATATCAAGCTAAAGTGACTCCATGGAGTAAGAAAAAGGGGTCCCTATATTAAAATCTCTGCAATCCCTGCGCTGAGGTATTGTACTATTATTAAGCATAGCTTATTCATTTTGTGATGTTAGGCATGTCACTCGCTCTCTGAGTCTAACTTTCTCATCTGCAAAGCAAAGATATTTGACTAAACAATCTGTAGGCTCCCTCCCACCTTGGGCATTTAACTGTGACTTTAATTCCTATATGCTGCAAAGGGTATGATGAAAGGGGAGGAAGGATTGGAGCATGGGCAGGAGGGAGCATAGAGGGGAAGTACCACTATGTTCCTAAATTTGTACATATGAAATATATGAAACTTGTATAACTTAAATAAAATTCAAAAAAGAGGAACCAACCTTCCTGAAGCAAATCTTTTAGATTCCAAGCTCAGAAAGCAAATTATGAGGCTAACCTAAATATTTCTGCAAGACAGTTACAAAACTAAAACAAGTGTTATTTTTAAAAAAAAAAAAAACAAGAAATGATAATTTTAATACTGAGGTATTTCATTTCTGGCATAGTTCTAATTTGTTTCTAGATTTTACAACAACCTTATGGTGTAGCTATTATTATCCTCATTTTATAGAAAAGGAAAGTGAGGTCCCAAAAAGTTACATAAATTATCAAAACCACATATCTATTAAGAAATGAAGGCAGATCTTTAACACAAGTGCATGCAATGCAAATGCCCACGGTTTTCCTATGATGGCATACTTTTATTGATGATTATCTGCCTCAACTCAAGAGGTTCTCACTTTTAGAGAACAGGTATAAGAGGATATATAATTTCACAATATCCCCCAAAACAAACATACAAAACCCTACACACATAGTCTAATGTTCTAGTCCAAGAGTACAGGTTATGGAAAAAGGTAAACAAGTATATATTCTGCTTTGACTTCAGTAAGGATCTTGGTACAAGGGGGCAAAGCCAGTCTTTGCAGAATGAAATGTGATCTTTTGCTACTTTTCCTTCATGTGGCTACCATTTTTCTTTTAGTTTATTCTCACTGGAAAGAAATATCCTTTTCTCACTTTTTATACCTTTCAGTTCAGCCAAGGGAAATGTCTAGAAGGAAACTAGACTGCCAGCTCTGTGGAGGTAGGAAGGATCACTTCTGCCTCATTAAACACTGAATGATTACTACCTAAAAAGGCCTGTCATGTAGATCATGCTCAGGGAATAAATTTTTATTATGCTTCAGAATAGCCTGGTTATCCTGAATGTTACGTAGCTATAAATCACAGGGATAGAAAGAGCTAAGATTCAAATTCACATATTTGTGATAATAAAAATGCTTATGCTCTTTTTACTTTATAAAGGTTAGTATAATTTGAATTCTATGTTTTTTAGAAATGTTCACTTACCATGTCTTGCAATCCCTTCTAAGCTCACTGTCCAAAATATTAAAAATTACGGGAGTGGAGCCGTGGCTCACTTGGTTAATTCTCCACCTGCAGCGCTGGCATCCCATATGGGCACCGGGTTCTAGTCCCAGCTGCTCCTCTTCCAGGCCAGCTCTCTGCTGTGGCCCAAGAGGGCAGCAGAGGATGGCCCAAGTGCTTGGGCACCTGTACCCGCATGGGAGACCAGGAGGAAGTACCTGGCTCATGGCTTCAGATCGGCACAGTGCTGGCCGTAGTGGCCATTTGAGGAATGAACCAATGGAAGGAAGACCTGTCTCTCTATCTCTCTCTATAATTCTACCTGTCAAATAAAAAAAATTTAAATATAAAAATTAGATGCATAATTTCCCCGAATTAAAACTGAATTGCATTCGGCCAGCATTGTGGCATAGTGGATAAAGACACTGTTTGTGGTGCCTGCATCCCATATGTGCTCTAGTTTGAGTTTGGCTGCTTCACTTTTGATCCAGCTCCCTGCTAATGTGCCAGGGAAAGCAGCAAAAGATGACCCAAGGACATGGGCCCATGCACCCACATAGGAGACCTGGAATAACTCCTGGCTCCTAATCAGCCCAGCTCCAGCTGTTGTGGCCATTTGGGAAGAGAACAAGCAGATAGGATATATTTCTCTCTCTCTCTCTCTCTCTCTCTCTCTCGCGCGCGCGCGCGCGCGCACATGCACATGCATGCATGCAAATAAGCAAATACATAAATAAATCTATCAAATAAATAAATATTTTTAAAAAATGAATTGCATACCTTTCCAATTTGAGATTATGGCTTTGTTATACACTCCAAGCCAGAAAAAAGCTATTGTGCCATATGACCACGTTCTTCATCTTCAGTTGTATTTAGGTTAATATACTTTTGAGAAGGAAGAGGGATAATGAATGTTCATTTGCTGAGCATCTAGTCTACTTCAAGCATTGTCCTAGAATCTTTAAATAAGTTATTTTACTTAGCTCCCACTCGTCCAAGGTCACATGTCTATCTAACAAGTGTTGGCACAGGCTGGCGCCGCGGCTCAATAGGCTAATCCTCCGCCTGCGGCGCCGGCACACCGGGTTCTAGTCCCAGTCGGGGCGCTGGATTCTGTCCCGGTTGCCCCTCTTCCAGGCCAGCTCTCTGCTGTGGCCTAGGAGTGTAGTGGAGGATGGCCCAGGTCCTTCGGTCCTGCACCCCATGGGAGACCAGAGGAAGCACCTGGCTCCTGGCTTCGGATCAGCGCGGTGCGCCAGCCACAGCACGCCGGCCACAGCGGCCATTAGAAGGTGAACCAATGGCAAAAGGAAGACCTTTCTCTCTGTCTCTCTCTCACTGTCCACTCTGCCTGTCAAAAAATTTTTTTAAAAAAAAGTGTTGGCACAGATATTCAAATCTATGTCAGTGTATCTTACAATATGTATTTTTTTGTTATCCCCTTCATGTTGCTTGGATATACTCTCCTTTTTACATTCTCACAAGTTCAGGAAAATTAATTTCATATATTCTGCCCTCCTGACACAATTTCCTATATGATAGAAAATGTACTTGTTACACTCTTTTTTGGCAGCATTGTTTTGGGCATTCTGTGGCAAAGTTCTGCTCTTTTTTTTTTTTTTTTTGATATTTGTTAACTCATTACTTGCTCATAACAGCCCTGTGAGGCATTTTACAAATAAAGAACACACCACACAGAAATTATAAGCAGAGAGAACAAGTTACAATGATGCAATATGGCTAAGATAACTGCATTATTTAAGAATTTTGTAAACTTAATAATCTGTAAAACCACTTTAAAAAAAGCAAAAACAGATTTATTTACATCAACTACTCATTCTTTGCATATGTAACCTCACCATAGTCTCCCAAGCTCCAGGTTAAAACACCATCAGATTCTACTAATATGACCAATTTACCAGGGGCGTTTGCTACTACCTGGTCAACATACATCCCTCTCAAAGTCAAGTACTCAATTAAAGATGACTCTTCAACTGACAGAGTCATCAGTCAAGTGTTTGCAAGCAGCACATGATCCATAAGGATAACATTCCTAGACAGAAAAAGTCTATAATTTGGTCAAAGGCATACATTATAGCACTTGATCAAAAAGGACAACCTTCCCAGATAGGAAAGAACCACTCCTGGATCAAGTAGGATGACAGCCCTGTTTGCAGAGTAAAATCTTTAGAGATACAAGAGGATCCTGCAAGGATTTGTGATGAAGCTGAACTCTGTGACACAACCTCCTCCTAATGTGGCAAGATCTAATGTACTTCGTACACAGCTCAAACTTTAGACTTCAAAACACCAAGAGCAGCAGATCACATTATGAACCTAACAGTACTGCTGATAGAAAAGGGGTTACTTAAATAGAGATTTAGTTCTCCTGCCTCTTTTTTCCTTTTTTTTTTTTTGTTTAGTTGGCCAGTGGTGTATCAATTTTGTTTATATTTTTCAAAAAAACAACTCTTCATTTTACTGTATTTGTTTTTTTTTTGTTGTTGTTGTTGATGTTGTTTCAATTTTATTTCTTCTCTAATTTTAATTATTTTTTCCTCCTACTAATTTAGGGTTTGGTTTGTTGTTGTTTTTCGAGGTCTTTGAGATGCAATGATAAATCTTTTATTTGCTACCTTTCCAATTTCTTCATGTAGCCACAGATTGCTAAAAACTTGCCTCTTAACACTGCTTTTGCTGTATCCTGTAAATTTTGATATGATGTATAGTCATCTTCATTTGTTTTCATAAATTTTTTTAGTTCTCTTTTGATTTCTTCTGTTACAAACTGTTCATTCAGGAACATGGTGTTCAGTCTCCATGTGTTTGCATATGATCTAGAGATTCTTGAGTTAGATTTTCAGCTTCATTCCATTGTGGTCAGAAAAGATGCATGGCATGATTTCAATTTTTTTGAATTTGCAGAGACTTGTTCTATGGTCTATAATATGGTCTATCCTAGAGAAAGTGTCATGTGCTGATGAGAAGAATGTGTATGCTGCAACTGTTGGGTGAAAAGTTCTGTAGATATCAGGTCCATTTGGTCCATAGTGCTACTTAGCTATGTTGTTTCCTTGATTTTTTTCTGTCTGGTTGATCTGCCCATTGATGAAAGCAGGGTGTTGAATTCTTCTGTTACTATTGTATTGGGGTCAATGTCTCCCTTCAGATCCATTCGCATTTCTTTGAAATAGCCAGGTGCCCTGCAACTGGGTGCATATACATATATTATAGTCACATCTTCCTGTTGAATTTGAACCTTAAACATTGCAAAAAGTGCCCTTCTTCATCTCTTTTAACAGTTTTTTTTTTAAACTCTAGTTTGTCTGATATTAGGATGGCAAAAACTGCCTTTTTTCCTTTCCATTAGCAAGAAATATCTTTTTCCAGCCTTTCACTTTCAGTCTGCTTTTATCTTTGTTGGTGAGACATGTTTCTTGTAGGCAGCAAATAGATGGGTCTGGTTCTTTAATCCATTCAGCCAGTCTGCATCTTTTAACTGGAGAGTTCAGGCTATTTACATTCAAGGTGACTACTGATAAGTAGGGACACAATCCAACCAGTTTTCCATAAATATTACTATTGTTCACTATGGATTTCCTTTGAATTTTTATTGGGAGATTTTCTGTCTTCACATTCTTTCAAAATGATGGCTATCATTTTGTGTTTCTGTGTGTAGCACAAATTCTGTGTAGTTGCAAATTATTTTAATTTGTTTGTTACAGAAGGTCCTTATTTTACCTTCATGTATAAGTGAGAGCTTTGCAGGGTACAGTATTCTAAAAAATCTTTACACATTGAAATAAGAATATATGTTTAAAATATTACTAAAAATCAACACAGGTCAAGTTCATCTTCCTAGATGCAAGAAGAATTGTGATATAGATGTATTTCCAGTTGTCAGGTCCTGGATCATAAGTCAACAGGAGCAGCTGGCATTGTGGCATAGCAGATTAGGTTATGGCAGCAACACCAGATCCCATAAGAGGTCTACTTCAAGTACCAGCTGCTGCATTTCCATTCCAGCTCCCTGCTAATGTGCCTGGAAAAGCAGCGTAGGAAGGCCTAAATGCTTGTTTCCCTGCCACCCATGTGGGAGTCCCAGGTGGAGTTCCATACTCCTGGTTTCAGCCTGGCCCACCTCTGGCCATTGTAGTCATTTGGAGAGTCAGCCAGCAGATGGAGGATTCTCTCTCTCTCTCTCTCTCTCTCACCCTGCTTTTCAGATATATAAATAAATCTTTATAAAATCAACTTTAAAATAATCTTTAAAAAGTCAATAGGATAATATAAAACAGGTTATATCTTCTGTACCTGCAAACTTCCCTGGCCTAGGATCCCAAGTAAAAATTATCCAATACTGTATTTCATTTGAATAAGTATTGTTTTTACCACCTGGTGCTGATTAGGCATAACTAATAATATAAGAAATAAAGGAGTTTATTATAGGGGCCAGCATTGTGGTGCAGTGAGCTAAGCTGTCACCTGTGATGCCAGAATCCCAAATTGGAGTTCTGGTTTTACTCCTGGCTGCTCCACTTCTGATTAGCTACTTGCTAATCACCTGGAAAAGCAGCAGAGGATGGTCCAAGTAGTTGGGCAACTGCCACTCATATAGGAGACACAAATGGAGCACTGGACTCCTGACTTCAGTCAGGGCCTGGGCAAGCCCCGGCAGTTACAGCCATTTGGATGTGATCCCGTAGATAAAGATTCATTCATTATTGCCCCCCCATCACTCTCTCTTCAAATAAATAAATAAGTAAATCTTTTTTTAAAAGGAGGTTTGGAATAAATCAGATACACTAGGAATATGCTAACTAATGCTTTGCCTTTCTGGATATTGATGACCTTATAAAATGACAGTAAGTAAAAAGAAAGTTAGATGCATCAAATAAACAGTTCAATGACACAGAGTAGAAAATCTATAAACTAACCCAAGGGTAGGAAAGAATTTTTTACATAAAAAGATGGCAAGTGAAAAATGTTGACTGGCTAGGAATGACCAATTATTTGGGGGAAATATGATATAACTTTACCTGATCTGATAAATTAATATAAATTACAAATAAAATATAGAGTAAAATTTTAAAAATCACATTGGTGCTTATTCACTTAACTATTGCAGGACACTTGCATTACATTCTTTTTCTTTATGTGTAGCTCTGGTTTTTCTAAAATATGTATTTAGTTAATATCAGAAATTAATTTTAAGAATATATTAGATAAGAATCTCAGAAACACCATATGTAGGCTTAGATTTCATTAGTTCCTATGACAAACTCCCACCACACCTCAATCTCCTATCTGGAATTCTTTTCCACATTTATTTTACATCCTTCTGTTTGAGCTTTACTGTCCAATCTAGCAATATGCCCCTTTGATTTCCTTAGCCTTTGAGATTTCCTCTTTGTGAACTTCTCCTTCTGGATGCCTCAGGAAAGAATCTGCATAATATACTTTCTTTGGCACAGTCCTAGCAGTCTTACATTTATATACAAGCTTCACAAACACTTCTGATTTTTTTGGCCGTACTTTTCTTTGGTGTGACCTCCAACATTAGTGATGCCAGTGAACAGTCAAAAAGGCTTAAAGAACACCCTGATCTTGGCTGGGAAGGAGGATGTGGGGTCTGAAGAAAGGGAAAATAAGGGAAAAGGACAAATTTCTGATAGGCAGAGAATCATGAGCAGTACCATGATAAGAGAAGCATACTGATGTAGAGGAGAAAACAACTAAATCAGCCACTTGGAGTAGAGGATTCATGTTGGGGAGGGGAAAGGAGAGTTTCAGGAAGTAAAATTATGTTATTAAATTGTGAATGGTGGTGGTTCCAAGATGGCAGAATAGGGAGGGAGCTCACTGATAGTCCAGGAAAAGATAATTTAATAAAAGTGGAGATAGTGAAGTCTCAGGGAACAGTTAGGGAAAAAACTGCAGAGGAAACTCTTCTGGAATTAGAGGGACACAGTGGATCTATGTGGAGGACACAGGTGCCCAAGCTGCCGAGAATCTTCTCCTTCAAACCAGTGCTGGAAACAGAGGTGAGGTGAAAACTGCAGTAGCCAGAGACACTGGCAGAAAAGCGGCAGGAAGAGCCTAGAGGGAACAAGAATTTAAGCCCTGTGGAGGAAAGTACACCAGCCTAACTAGAGGAGAGAAAAAAAAAAGGGATGGTACGGACACAATTCTCTCTCTCCACACTCCTTACAAAGTCATGCGAGACAATAGAGCAGGCACCATTTTGGACATACATAACAGCTGTGCCAGCTCAGGGCTGCACCAACCCTCAGCAAAACAGAAAAAAAAAACATGACTCTGGTGGGGAGAAATAACAGGAGACTAAGACCTAGTGAATGTGTGGAGCTTATGAACTAGTACTGTGGAAAAAGAAATTAAGGGTGTGTAGGAGAACTGATGGTGTGGCTGAGATGTGAGTAATCTCAGTGGGAGACGCCAGAAACTCAGGAAGCTTGGCTACCCAGTGAGAGACACTGTAGGGGAATCTGAGATCATGCTGAAGACTGCACAGATCCTTTGTGTGGTCCTTGGGACAAAGCAGACGAATATTATACCCACTGGGACTAGTGCTCAAGCACTAATTGCCATCAAGGAGAAGAGCTCAGCTGAGCAGAATTAATTCCCTTCTGAATAAAAAAAAAAAAAGAGGGAGAGAAGATTCACCATGCCAACTTGGGTGTATCACCTTTGGCACATCCTTAACCTTGAGAACTGAATAGAGCTCTCTGTCCACACCCACCACCAAAATCAGACAGTCCACTTAATCTATAGTCATAGTATAATGAGAAAAGCCACCACAGTGGAAAAAGAAGAAGAAGAAGAAACCAAAGAATATCTCCACAATGCCAAACAACAAATACAAAAAACGAAGGAAACTAGAACAAGGAAGACATCATGATGCTCCCATATGAACATGACACTCCAATACTAGATTAGAAAGATGATGAGATAGAAGACATGGATTCAAAAAATTTATTATAAGAACATTTAGAAGTTATCAAAACAAATGCATGAAATACAGAAATCCTTACTGGACATGACAGAAAATCTCTCTCATGAAAATGAAATCTTAAGGAGGAATCAAAATGAAATGAAGAATTCAGTAGAAAAGGAAATTGAGATATGAAGAGAAATTAAAATGAAATGAAATGAAATGAAATGAGGAAACAAACAAATCAAAAACACATTTGAGAGCCTGAATAACAGAAGCAATGAGGTAGAAGAGAGAATATCAGACTTAGAAGACAGAGAACAGGAAAGCATACAATCAAACCAAAGTTAAGAAGAGGTAATTAGAACTCTAAAAAACATTGTTGGGAATCTATAGGATACTATTAAAAAACCCAATATTAAGGTTCTAGGAGTTCCTGAAGGCATGGAGAGATAGAAAGGATTAGAAGGCCTTTTTAATGAGATACTAGCAGAAAACTTTTGGGTTTGCAGAAGGATAGAGACATCCAAGTACAGGAAGCTCATAGAACCCCTAGTAAACATGACCAGAAGAAATCCTCAACACGACACATTGTAATCAAACTCACCACAGTGAAACATAAAGAAAAGATTCTAAAATGTGCATGAGAGAAACGTCAGGTTACTCTCAGAGGATCTCCAATTAGACTCACAGCAGAATTCTCATCAGAAACCCTACAGGCTAGGAGGGGATGATGAGATATAGCCCAAGTACTAAGAGAGAAAAACTGCCAGCCCAGAATATTATATCCTGCAAAGCTCTCATTTGTGAATGAAGGTGAAATAAAGACCTTTCATAGCAAACAGAAATTGAAAGAATTTGTTGCCACTCGTCCAGCCCTACAAAAGATGCTTAAAGATGTGTTACACACAGAAACACAGAAACATAGCCATCAATATGAAAGAAGGTAAAGGAAGAAACTCTCCCAGTAAAAGATCACAGGAAATTCAAAGCATATATTAGAAATATCTTTGGAAAATGGCAGGGCAAAGTCACTACTTATAAATAGTCAAATTGAATGTAAATGGCCTCAACTCTCTAGTTAAAAGACACAGACTGGCTGACTGGATTAGAAAACAAAACCCATCTATTTCCTGCTCACAAGAAACACATCTTTCCAACAAAGATGCATGCAGACTGAAAGTGAAAGGTTGGAAAAAGACATCCCATGCCAACAGAAACCAAAAAAGAGCTGGCATAGCCTTCTTAATATCAGGCAAAACAAACTTTAACACAAAAACTGTTAAGAAAGACAAAGAGGGGCACTATATAATGATTAAGGGATCAATTCAACTGGAAGATGTAACTATTATAAACGTATATGCACCTAATTACTGAGCACCAGTTTATTTAAAACATATGTTAAGGGACTTAAAGGGAGACTTATACAATAGTACTGGGGGACTTCAATACTCCACTTTCAGAAACAGAAGATCCACCGGACAGAAGTTCAACAAGGAAACAGCAGATTTAATTGACACTATAGACCAAATGCATCTAACAGATATCTACAGAATTTTCATCCTACACTTAAAGAATTTACTTTATTTTCAGAAGTACATGGAAACTACTCTAGGATGGACCACATACTAGGCCATAAAGGAAGTCTCAGTAAATTCAAAAGAATTGAAATCTTATCATGCAGCTTCTCAGACCACCATGTAATAAAGCTGGAAATTAGCAACTCAGAAATCCATAGAGCATATGCAAACACATGGAGAGTGAATAACATGCTCCTGAATGAACACTGGGTCACAGAAGAAATCAAAAGAGAAATCAAAAACTTTCTGGAAGTAAATGAGGATAACAACGCAACATATCAAAACTTATGGGATACATTGGAGGGTGAACCAACGGCAAAAGGAAGACCTTTCTCTCTGTCTCTCTCTCACTGTCCACTCTGCCTGTCAAGAATAAAAAAAAAAAAAACTTATGGGATACAGTAAAAGCAGTGTTAATAGCAAAGTTTATAGCAATAGGTGCCTACATCAAAAATTGGAAAGGCACCAAATAAATGAGCTTTCAATGCATCTCAAGAATCTAGAAAAACTGCAGCAAACCAGACTCAAAACTAGAAGGATAAGAGAAATAATTAAAATTAGAGAAGAAATCAACAGAATTGAATCAAAAAAATTACATAAGATCAGCAAAATGAAGAGTTGGCTTTTTGAAAAAAATAAACAAAATTGACACACCATTGTCCTATCTAAGAAAAGGCCCAAATCAAGAAAATCAGAGATGAAAAAGGGAATGTAACAAAAGACATAACAGAAATAAAAAGAGTCATCAGAAATTACTACAAAGAGTTGTATGCCAGCAAACAGAGAAATCAATCAGAAATGGATAGATTCCTGGACACATGCAACCTACCTAAATTGAACCAAGAATACATAGAAAACCTGAAGCGACCCATAACCGAGACAGAATTGAAACAGTAATAAAGGCCTTCCCCACTAAGAAAAACCCAGGACTAGATGGATTCACTGGTGAATTATACCACACATTTAAAGAAGACTCCAATCCTTCAAAAACTAATCAGAACAATCAAAAAAAGAGGGAATACTCAAAATTCTTTCCATGAAGTCAGTTTAATTCCTAAACCTGAAAAAGATGCAGCAGAGAAAGAGAATTACAGACCAATTTCCCTGATGAACATAGATGCAAAAATACTTAAAATTCAGGCCAATAGAATGCAACAACACATCAGAAAGATTATACCAGACCAAGCGGGATTTATCCCTGGTATGCAGGGATGGTTCAATGTTCGCAAAACAATCAACGTGATACACCACATTAACAAACTGCAGAAGAAAAACATATGATTATCTCAATAGACGCAGAGAAAGCATTTAATAACATGCAACACCCTTTCATGATGAAAACTCTAAGCAAATTGGGTATGCAAGGAACATTCCTCAATACAACCAAAGCAATTTATGAAAAACCCATAGCCTGAATCCTATTGAATGGGGAAAAGTTGGAAGCATTTCCACTGAGATCTGGTACCAGACAGGGATGCCCACTCTCACCACTACTATTCAATATAGTTCTGGAAGTTTTAGTCAGAGCTTTTAGGCAAATAAATGAAATGAAAAGATACAAATTGGGAAGGAAGAAGTCAAACTATCGCTCTTTGCAGACGACATGATTCATTATTTAGGGGATCCAAAGAACTCTACTAAAAGACTACTGGAACTCATCGAAGAGTTTGGCAAAATAGCAGGATATAAAGTCAATGCACAAAAATCAACAGTCTTTGTATACACAGGCAATGCCACGGCTGAGAAAGAATTGCTAAGATCATTTCATTCACAATAGCTACAAAAACAATCAAATACCTTGGAATAAAATTAACCAAGGATGTCGAAAATCCCTATGGTGAGAATTACAAAATCTTGAAGAAAGAAATAGAAGAGGATATCAAAACATGGAAAAATCTTCCAGGCTCATGGATTGGAAGAATCAGTATCACCAAAATGTCCATTCTCCCAAAAGCAATTTATAGACTCAATGCAATACCAATCAAAATGCCAAAGACATACTTCGCATATCTGGAAAAAATGATGCTGAAATTCATATGGAAGCACAGCTGACCTTGAATAGCTAAAGCAATCTTGTACAACAAAAACAAAGCCAGAGGCATCACAATACCAGATTTCCGGGCATACTACAGGGAAGTTGTAATCAAAATACCATGGTACTGTTATAGAAACAGATGGATAGACCAATGGAACAGAATAGAAACACCAGAAATCAACCCAAACATCTACAGCCAACTTATATTTGATCAAGGATCTAAAACCAATTCCTGGAGCAAGGACAGTCTATGCAACAAACGGTGCATGGAAAACTGGATTTCCACATGCAGAAGCATGAACCAAGACCCCTACCTTACACCTTACACAAAAATCCACTCAACATGGATTAAAGATCTAAATCTATGACCCAACACCATCAAATTATTAGAGAACATTGGAGAAACCCTACAAGATACAGGTACAGGCAAAGACTTCTTGGAAAAGACCTGGAGGCACAGGCAGTTAAAGCCAAAATTAACAATTGTGATTACATTAAATTGAGAAGCATCTGTACTCTCAAAAGAAACAGTCAGGAAAGTGAAGAAGTAACTGACAGAATGAGAAAAATATTTGCAAACTATGCAACCGATAAAGGTTTAATAACCAGAATCTACAAAGAGATCAAGAAACTCCACACAACAAAACAACCAACCTACTTAAGAGATGGAACAAGGACCTCAATAGACATTTTCCCAAAGAGGTAATCCAAACAGCCAATAGACACATGAAAAAATGTTCAGGATGACTAGCTCAGGGAAATGCAACTCAAAACCACAATGAGGTTTCACTTCACCCCAGTTAGAATGTCTTACATGTAGAAATCTACCAAGAACAGATGCTGGCAAGGATGTGGGGGAAAAGGGACACTAACCCACTGTTGGTGGGAATGCAAACCGGTAAAGCCACTATGGAAATCAGTCTGGAGATTCCTCAGAAACCCTACCATACATCCCAGCCATTCCACTCCTTGGAATTTACCCAAAGGAAATTAACTTAGCAAATAAAAGAGATGTCTGCACCTCAATGTTTATTGCAGCTCAATTCACAATAACTAATACCTGGAATCAACCTAAAGCCCATCATCAGAAGACTGGATAAAGAAATTATGGGTTATATACTCTACAGAATACAGCAGTCAAAAACAGTGAAATCCAGTCATTTGCAACAAAATGGAGGAACCTGGAAAACATCATGCTGAGTGAAATAAGCCAGTCCCAAAGGGACAAATATCATATGTTCTCCCTAATGGGTGACAACTAACCGAGCACCAAAAGGAAACCTGTTGAAGTGAAATGGACACTATGAGAAACAGTGACTTGATCAGCCCTTGTCCTGTCAATGAACAACTTAATACTTTATCCCTTTTAGTATTTTTTTTTGTTCTACTTTATACTATTGGTTGAACTCTTTAATTAACACACAATTCTTCTTAGGTGTTTAAATTTAACTGAAAAGTGATCCCTGTTAAATATAAGAGTGGGAATAAGAGAGGGAGGAGATGTACAGTTTGGGACATGCTCACTTGGATTTGCCCCTAACCGCAGACTTAGAAATGTAAGGGGATTTCAATTCAATCCCAAAAAGTTGGCATGTACCAATGCCATCTCACTAGTCGAAGTGATCAGTTTCAGTTCATAATAGATCATAATGATAGGATTAAGTGTCAAAGGGATCACATAAGCAAGACTAGTGTCTGCTAATACTTTGACTATGGCCTTCTCTAAATAAGATCAGAATTGGCAAACTCAAGAGGCTTCCATAGCCTTGCCACCTTATGACAAGTGCCTCAGGTAATTACTTACGCCATACATAAGAGTGTCAATTGTCAAATCAACAACAGGAGTCACTATGCACTTATTCCCCATGTAGGATCTCTTTCCTTAATGTGTTGTACCATGTGAATTAACGGTATAACTAGTACTCAAACAGTACTTTGTGTTTCTGTGTGGGTGCAAACTATTGAAATCTTTACTTAGTGTATACTAAATTGATCTTCTGTATTTAAGGATAATTGAAAATGAATCTTGATGAACAATGGGATGGGAGAGGGAGTGGGAGATTGGATGTTTGCAGGTGGGAGGGTGGTTATGGGAGGGAAAAGACGCTATAACCCAAAAGCTATACTTTGGAAATTCATATTTATTAAATAAAAGTTTAAAAAAAGTGAATTGGGCCCAGCGGTATGGTCTAATTTGTTAAGCTACTGCCTGTGATGCCAGCATACCATGTGAGTGCTGATTCAAGTCCTAGCTACTTCTCTTCCAGTTCAGCTCCCTGCTTATGTGTCTAGGAAAGCATCAGAAACATTTAAAATGTATTATCTCAAAAACTAAAACAAAAAAAAGACATAAGAAGAGTGGAAGAGAGGAAGAGATGGTGGGAGGAAGGAAAAGAAAAAGAGAGGGAGGGAGGTAGAAAGGGTATATCATTATGTTCCTAGACTTGTATCTACAAATCATATTGAATCTGTTAAAATTAATTAAAATAAGAAATAAGGTAAAAGGAAATCACATATCAGAAGAAAATTAAATATTACAAAAAAGGATCAAATAATGTCTGAATAATTTGATTGCAATAAAAAGCCCTTCTCAAATTTGGGATAAATTTGTCTAACTGGGTTAATCTCCTTTCACATTTCCTATAAACTGTATGCTGCAATTAAACAATCTTATAATATATTTTTCATTCTTCTATGACTTTGTGTAGTATTCCCTCTGTTTGTATTTTCCTTATCTTACTTTTCCAACAGGCCAAATATTATTCATTCTTCAAGGCCAACTCAAACACCAACTCTTCTATGGGGTACAAATATACCTCTAATATAAAAGTAATAATTTCTGTCCCTGTGTATTTAACAATCTTACCCATTCAACAATAGTAGTTCTTGGCATTTTGTTATGGTTATTTTGCAAATATGCATCCCTCCACTTAGATAACAGCCACAATTCTAAATGGCCACAATTCTTCTAAACAGTCACAATTCTTCTAAACAGCCATAATTAGTTTTTGCTCATTTCTAAATCCCAGGACCAACCAAAGGCCTACCATATAGCAGTTGCAAAATAAAATACATAATTGAAAGTTAAGAAAATTTTAGATACTATATACCAATGAAGAGAAATTATAGGAAAAATGTACAGTTGAAAACAAAAGTATGAAGGAAACAGAAAGTTATCTGCAACTGAAGTAAACTGAATAAATGAAAAATTAGTGCTATTTTCACTGAAGAATTTTAATTGTAAATATCTTGTTTTTTCTTTATTTTCTACTGACCTTTACCTAGGGTGTTCAAAACATTTGTGAAAATGTATACTATGAATAAGCTATCAGAGGTGTCAAAATTTTTGCCCCAAAATAAACATCTTTTTTTAAAAATATTTATCTCATTTATTTATTGGATAGGCAAAATGAGACAGAAAGAGAGAAACAGAGATAGAAAAAGATCTTCCATCCACTGGTTCATCCCCCAAAAGCCTACAACAGCTAAGGTTGGGCCAGGCTGAAGCCAGAAGCCAGGAACTCCTCTTCTGTCTGTCACGTAGAACACAAGTACTTGGGCTTCATCAGTTGTCTCCCATTACATTAGCAGGAAGCTAGACGGGAAGTGGAGGAAAGACACAGGCACTCTAATAAGAGAGGTAGAAATTCCAAGCAGTAGCTTAACCCACTGGGCCACAATACTAGCTCTAAACTTATTATTAAATTTCATTTTCCAAGAACTTTTGCAGTGCCCTGGTATGTACCCAGAGTGGGCAGTATTATTTAATGTACAATGATATTTAAGTATCATTTTAATCATTCAATTAAATTTTCCTTAATTAAATGTTTTTTATGTCTCTAGCCTTATATAACATTAAGCTAAATCCAATCTTCATAAATTAGTTAAGCCTTTAGCACAATGAAGAAATTGGCTTCATTTTTCACATTACCGTAGCACTACTAAAGATGGTCCATGTTTATGATATAATAACTCCTCTATACCTAGGTTAAGAGGAATCAGGTTTGAAGAAGCCACCAACAAAATGATTTCACTAGTCTAAACTTTGGCTTTTCTATCACACAAGAGAAACGATGAATTAAACATATAGTTACTTTTTCAGTAAAATGGTAACATAACTTACATATTATAGTTTCTATGAAAATTTTATGTGCTGAAAATAAGGTATCTAGCATTATACTTGGACTAAATAATCTAGAGCCACTGTTATTACTTAAGGAACCTACCTCACAACACTAAGAGTTAGAAATTTTCTAACCTTGAATGTTTTAATTGAGTCTTTGGCTTCCTAGGAGCTAGGCAACTACCTAATTTTCATATGACTAATACCTCCCTTCGAAGTATCTGGCCAAAAGTTACAAGAGGAAAAACTGTCTAACTGACATGGTTCATTTTATACCAAGATCTACCCACAGAGTTTCATCTGCCCATCTGCCTTTGTCAATGCCCATCCCTGGTAAGCACTGTCTCACTTTAGACATCTAATTCATGATTCCTTCCCCCATCTGGCAAGACAGCTTAGATTTATTGTACTCAGTGAGATTTCCATAGCCAGTACCACCTGCCTTCCCATTCTTGTGGCTGCCGATAAAGGCACCAGATTAGTTTACATGTGCTACTGACCAACCAGCCATAAATTGGGGTTCCCACAACCCCCTCCTTGGGTTCAATTAATTTTTTGAGTGGCTCCCAGAATTCAGGGAAACAGGTTTACTGGTTCATTATAAAGGATACCACAAAAGGTAGAAATGAAGAATGCATAGGGTGAGGTTATCACAGAAGGGGAATGGATACTCCATGCACTTTCAGGGTACACCATTCTCCAGGAACTTCTACATGTTCAGTGCTCTGAACTCTGTCCTTTTTGGTTTTGCAGAGCCTTTATTGCATAGGCATGACTGCTAACAGACTCACTGGGGAAACCCAGCAAGGTCTGTCCAGATTCTTCAGCATTCTTTCCTTGAGGATGTAAGGCAGGACATCTCTTGGGTGAAGAGGGTCTTGGGACCTACTCCCTGAGCTCCTATGACTTGTCTTGGGGAAGGAATTATTAGCCAGGAAACTATGTACATGAAACAAAATGTATATTATAACATTATACTCTTATACAAGGAAAAAGTAGTATGTGGATAAATTATGATATTCTCTCAAGTTTCATTATGTGTAAAATAAAATAGAGTCCTAATATTAATAGCTAGAAAGATGGTTGTTCTATAGCTACCATTTTAAAATGGCATAAAGCATAATCACTTCACAAATATATTCTCATTTATGTATCATCACATTCTTTGCAGATTAGGAAATTATGGTCTGAGAAGTCTGGTATGCACACGTAGTGTTGCAGGTCAGATTTGACTGGCAAAGCCCATGATCATAATTCTATTACTTCCTCTAATACAATGCATTTCAACTCCCACAATTAAAGTGAATAAACTAAAACCCAAAGAGAAGAAGACAGTTGAGAAGATAACACAACACATTATTTGTCTAACCAGTAACTATTTTTAAGCATGTAAACTCTTTGCCAAGTCTACTAAAAAAAGTCAAGGCTAAAGATATATCCCAATCTTGGATAGTGCCTGCATTTGATGAAGTCATATTTTAATAGATTGAAATTTCATGAGGAAAGATACATTCTAATAGTTCAAAAATATATTTTGAGTGACTGATGGAACACTCTAAGTTTCTACTGTAATGGTATTTCTCGGATTAGAGTTAGCACCTCCTGGTTCTAGGATAACAAGATAATGCCTACAATTCCTTCACTATCAAATTCTATGATTTTACACTAATTATTCATTATTCATGCACTCCTAATTACATAATATTCTACCATTGTGCTCCTAAGTATCCTTCTTTAAGCTCACAGAGAGCTACGACTCTTACATATCTCTGTTAAGAATTATGTTCACACATAAATACCAACTCTCCCTTTTCAGTGTTATATTCAGATACAAAATCTAGGAAATGACCTGAAGTGATAAATTCCATAAACATCTGTCAAGCACTAGTGCCAGGCATGAAACAAAGTACCAAAAGAATAATCAAAATGGAAGACACTATGTCTTCGGGAGATTTCAATATCAAGAAAGAGGAAGGAAAATGAGCAAATGATAACACAACAAGGTACAGTGGAAATAGTGGAACTTGTCAGTCTGGTATATATATTTTTCCATACAGGCATAGTCACCACTTCCTAATAATGGTACTTTCAGCAAATGACTTCTTTTTAAATAGCACACTGTGCCTACATTTCTGAAATTTTCTGTTTTGTCCTAAGTATTTTTCATCTACTTGAAAGGCAGAGTGTCAGAGAGAGGGAGAGGGAAAGTGAGGGGAGAGAGAGAGATGAAAGTGTGATCTTTTATCTACTGTGTCACTCCCTAAATGCTTGTAATAATCAGGGCTGGGTAAAGCTGAAGACAAGAGTCCAGAACTCAATCCAGGTCTTCCACATGCCTCCCAGGATGAATTAGCAGAAAGATGGATCTGAAACAGAGTAGCTGAGACTTGAACCAGATACTTCAGAATGAGACAGGGTGTTCCAAGGATGTTTAGGCTTAACCCTCTGTATACTGCCCATCCCAAGAACAAATGACGTGTGAGCCACAGTTTCCTCATTCATATATTGGAGTTAATAAAATCTTAGAATCTAAGGACTAAGTAAAATATATGCATTTATAAAACAAAACTATAGCTCAACAATTATTCTTCTGTTAACAGTTGAATAACAGCTTACAAAATTATATGGATTGGGGCTGGAGATGTGGAATAGTGAATAAAGTCACTGCCTGCAGTGCCCGCATCCCATGTGGGTGCAGGTTAGAGTCCCAGCTGCTCCACTCTCTTCTGTGGCCTAAGAAAGCAGCAGAAGACAGCCCAAGTCCTTGGGCCACTGCACCAATCCATGTGGGAGATCCAAAAGAAGCTCCTGGCTTCGGATCGCCTCAGCTCCGTCCGTTATAGCCATTTAGGGTATGAACCAGAAAATGGAAGACCCTCTCCCCCCTCTATCTCTGTCTCTGCATCTCTGTAACTTGACTTTCAAGTAAATAAATAAAATCTTTAAAATATTACATGGATTTACTTTGCTTTTTACCCATTGGTGACACATTCATTTGCCATACAAAATTAGATACTGCTGTTAGCTAAGATTAGTTGGATCTGTCTATAAACTTGGTCAAATTCTTCCTTTCTCTAGTCCTAGTTCCTAAACCATGAACTATAACTATGTTGTCTGAGTAGCTATATTACAATAGAGAGAGGGCTAATAATTATACATGGCTATGTGTTGATCTTGTTAAACGTCAATTTAGACCATACCAGAAAATGTATTAACTAGTTTGAAATGCATTCTCTTGTTTATAGGTTTTTTTTAACTATTTGTTAATTCTCTATTTAGCGGAGGATTAACCTTATGATTATAAAGAAAACTGAAAGTATGTCATTGAAATATTAAAAGAAAAATAAGTAAAGGAGGAAAGGATAAGACTGGATAAGGAAATTAGGGGACATGTACTCTATAGAATACTATACAGCAGTCAAAAACAATGAAACCCGGTCATTTGCAACAAGATGGAGGAATCTGGAAAACATCATGCTGAGTTAAATAAGCCAGTTTCAAAGGGACAAATATCATATGTTCTCCCTGATCGGCGACAACTAACTGAGCACCAAAGGGGAAACCTGTGGAAGTGAAATGGACACTATGAGAAACAGTGACTTGATCAGCTCTTGTCCTGATTGTTGATGTACAATGCAATACTTTATCCCTTTTAGTATTTTTTTTTGTCCTACTTCATACTATTGGTTGAACTCTGTAATTAACACACAATTATTCTTAGGTGTTTAAATTTTAACTGAAAAGTGATCCCTGTTAAATATGAGTGGGAAAAAGAGAGGGAGGAGATGTGCAATTTGGGACATGCTCAATCGGACTTGCCCCAAATGGTGGAGTTAGAAATGTGCCAGGGGATTCCAATACAATCCCATCAAGGTGGCATGTACCAATGCCATCTCACTAGTCCAAGTGATCAACTTCAGTTCACAATTGATGGCTCTGATAGGTCTAAGAGTCAAAGGGATCACACAAACAAGACAAGTGTCTGGTAATACTAACTGATAGAATCAAAAAGGGAGAGAAGGATCCAACATGGGAAGAGGGATACACAGCAGACTCGTAGAATGGCAGATGTCCTAAATAGCACTCTGGCCTCAGAATCAGCTCTTAAGGCATTCAGATATGGGTGAAGAGCCCATGAGAGTATTGTAGGCATGGAAAGCCAAGACACTCCGGGGGAAAAAAAAAAAACCTGAATGAAAGATCTCTGCAAGTGAGATCCAAGTGGAAAGAATGGGCCATCAAAGAAGGAGGTACCTTTCTCTGAAGGGAGGAGAGAACTTCCACTTTGACTATGACCCTGTCAGAATAAGATCGAAGTTAGAACCCTAAAGGCTTCCATAGCCTCGGCAACTCATGACTAGAGCCTAGGGAGATTACTGACGCCATAAACAAGAGTGTCAAATTGTTAAGTCAACAACAGGAGTCACTGTGCACTTACTCCTCATGTAGGATCTCTGTCCTTAATGTGCTGTACATTGTGATTTAATGCTATAACTAGTACTAAAACAGTATTTTTACACTTTGTGTTTCTGTGTGGGTACAAACTGATGAAATCTTTACTTAGTATATACTGAATCAATCTTCGGAATATAAAGATAATTGAAAATGAAAAAAAAAACACTTGGTTTTAAATTGGACATTGCATAGAAAATTAATCAATTTTTTAAAAATATCATGTAGGATCTCTGTCCTTAATGTGCTGTGCATTGTGATTTAATGCTATAACTAGTACTCCAACAGTATTTTTCACTTTGTGTTGCTATGTGGGGGCAAACTGTTGAAATCTTTACTCAATATATACTAAGCTGATCTTCTGTATATAAAGAGAATTGAAAATGAATCTTGATGTGAATGGAAGGGAAGAGGGAGTGGGAAAGGGGAGGGTTGCGGGTGGGAGGGAAGTTATGGGGGGGGGGGAAGCCATTGTAACCCATAAGCTGTACTTTGGAAATTTATATTCATTAAATAAAATATTCATTTAAAAATATTATATATAGGCCGGCGCCGTGGCTCAACAGGCTAATCCTCCGCCTTGCGGCGCCGGCACACCGGGTTCTAGTCGCAGTCGGGGCACCGATCCTGTCCCGGTTGCCCCTCTTCCAGGCCAGCTCTCTGCTGTGGCCAGGGAGTGCAGTGGAGGATGGCCCAAGTGTTTGGGCTCTGCACCCCATGGGAGACCAGGATAAGCACCTGGCTCCTGCCATCGGAGCAGCGCGGTGCGCCGGCCGCAGTGCGCTACCGCGGCGGCCATTAGAGGGTGAACCAACGGCAAAGGAAGACCTTTCTCTCTGTCTCTCTCTCTCTCACTGTCCACTCTGCCTGTCAAAAAAAAAAATATTATATATAAAGGATTACTTTTCAACAAAAATGCTAAAAAAAAATCAACAGATAGTCATTTTGAAAAATAGTCTGTATGCTGAAAAAAACTCCAAGGTCTTTAATATTAAAATTAACTCAAATAGGAACAAAGACCTAAATGTAAGCATTGAAATTATAAAGCTCTGGGGCCAGTGCTGTGGCAGAATGGGCTAAGTCTCCACCTGCAGCGCTGGCATCCCACATAGGCAGTTGTTCATACCCTAGGGGCTCCACTTATGATCTAGCTCTCTGCTATGGCCTGGGAAAGCAGTAGAAGATGGCCCAAATGCTTGGGTCCCTGCACCCTGGCTTCGGATCAGCCCAGCTCCAGCTGTTGTGGCCATTTGGGGAGTGAACCATAGGATGGACGACCTTTCTCCCTGTTTCTTCCTCTCTCTCTAACTCTACCTCCCAAATATATATATATATATATATATATATATATATATATATATATATAATCTTTAAATCAAGTCATAAAAATCCTAGAACAAAACACAGGATAAATTTTCTTAGATTAGCAAATTACTCTGATATGGAATCAAAGCAAAAGTCATAAAAAAGTTAATAAGTTGTATTTTATCAAACATTAAAATTTACATAATATAAAAATATTAAAAATGAAAAGTTAAGCTCTATTGGGAAACATAATTACAAATCACATAGCACATAACTGATAATGGACTTGCATCTAAAATACATAAATAACTTTTAATTTTATAATAAAAAGTCAAATGTATTAAAAATGTGTAAAATATTTCAGATCATTCATCAAATAAATGACTAATATGTGAAAAAATGTACAAAATCAAAAACTATTAAGACAATGCAAAGAAAAAACAACATGAAAGCAATTTGGCAAGTTTTCACTTATTTTCATTTTATTTGAAAGGCAGAGAGACAGAGAAAGAGAGAGACAGAGACAGACAGAAAGATCTTCCATCTGCTGCTTCACTATACCACTGCCTGCAACAGCCAGGGCTTGGCCAAACTGAAGCCAGAAGCCAAAAACTCCATCCATATCCGCTGATTTACTCCCCAGATGGCTGCAACAGCCAGAGCTGAGCCAATCAGAAGCCAGGAGCCAGGAGCCTCCTCCAGGTCTCCCACATGGGTACAGGAGTCCAAGCACTTGGGCCATCCTCTACTGCCTTCCCAGCCCATAGTAGAGAGCTGGATCGCAAAAGAAGCAGCAGGGACTAGAACCTGTGCCCATATGGATTCTGGTGCTTCAGGCCACAGTTTTAACCTGCTGTGCCACAACGCTGGCCCAAGGAGGCAGGGTTCTTGATGACAATTATATCCCCAAAACTTCAATGCCCTTGCTGTACACCAGGTCCAGTATAGGAAAGCCTCCAGAATCAGGCATGCCAGCCAAAGCCTTATACTTGCTTATGGGTAGATTTGAGCTCTAATGTAAGATTTTGGCTTGTAGCCAAACTCTTCATACTGTTTATGGTATCATTATTAAAGATAGCCAAAAACACAAAGCCATCCAAATGTCCATTAACTGGTAAATGTATTATCAAAATGTGGTATATCCATATATTGCAATAGTATTCAGCAATACAAATTAACAATATATGACACAATATGAATGAAAACTGGAAACATTACATTAAGTAAAAAAAATCAGATAAAGAAAACTGCACATATGAGCATATTGATATGAAATACCCAGAAAACTGAAATTTATAGAGACACAAAGCAAATCTGAAGTTCCCTAGAGTTTGGCAAGGGGGTAGGAATTGACTGCAAATGGGTATAAGTAAACTTTTGGTGATTTCCAATTTAGGTAATCATTGCATAACTCTATCAATTCAGGGAGTTTTGCAATGGCTTTTGGTAATGTCTATATTATCAAATATCGGCAATAGGTGCATAACTGTCAATTTACTTAAAGAATCACTGAATTTTACATTTTTAAACGGGTGAATTTTATGGTATGTAAAACATACTCCAAAAATTTTTTTAAAACCCTAAATAAAGATAATCAATTGGAATTTTATTAAGAGGGTCTAATATTCACATATACACATAACTGGTAGAAACAGTAGTTATGAAAAAACAGGAGACTGGATAAAAGCAGTTTCTCACGGCAGGAGGGAAAATTTTGTCACTAACCTTGTTTAAATTGCCAGTTTGTTGTTATAACAAAAAACTGCCTGACTCTTAGTCTGTTTTACTGTTGTTTTAAAATTCTATTTAGGGACTCGTATGTGGTACAGCAGGTTAAACCATTGCCTACCCACTGGCATTACATATCAGAGTTCTGGTTCCAATGCAGATTGCTCAATTCCAAATCCAGTTTCCAATAATGTACCAAAGAAAGCAGTGAATGGTGGCCCAAGTACTTGGGCACTTGTGACTCAGGTAGAAGACCCCATAGAACGTTGGAATCTTGGCTTCAGTAGAAGGTTGAGGCTTGGGGATTGGGGAGGTTGTAGCCATTTGGGGAGTGAACCAGAGTCAGTCTCTGTCTCTCCTCTCTCCTTTCTCCTCCCTTTCCCTCTTCCTTCCATCCCTTCCTTGAAAATAAATAAATCATTTAAAAATTTACTTTATAGGGGCCAGCGCTTATGGTCTTATATATCTTACTTTCTGTATTATATTCAATGTGATTTTAAATTTTATTATCTTGTTAAATATAAATATTTGAAAGGTAAAGAGGGAGGGAGGGAGGGAGGGAGGGAGAGAGAGAGAGAGATGGACACAGCAATATGGGTGCCAGTTTGTGTCCCGGATGCTGGAAACCGTGAAGATGCCTCAAGTACTTGGGCCCCTGCACCCACATGGGAGACCCAGAAGAGGCTCCTGGATCCTGGCTTAAGATTGACCAAGCTCCAGCCATTGTGGTCATTTGGGGAGTAAATCAGTGGATGGAAGATCTCTCCGTCTCTCCAGCTTTCTCTGTGTAACTCTGCCTTTCAAATAAATACTTCAATCTTTTAAAAATTTCACTCTATAAAATGTACCCTCTCTTTTTGCCTGAACCAAGGCAGACTGCTCCAATTGCTACCATCTTGCTATGTCACTTGATAAAAGTATAAATAAGTACAAACCATGAAAAACTACTCATATTCCATCATCTTTAACCTATAAAAACAGCAATTTCATTAGGCTCAACCTAATGTATCGTTATGGAGAGCAATTTGACAGCACTTATCATAATTAAAAATCTACCTATTCTTTAATCCAGCAATCCTATTCCTAGGAATTTATCCTACAGATACATTTATTCATGTGTAAAATCACCTTTGTACAAGAATATCCATCACAGCATTGTTTATAATGGAATAAATTGAAAACAACTATCTACTTCTATACACAGTAACAAATATTTGTTAAATGTAATGCATTTCCATAATGAAGTATTATACAATTATTATAAAAAGTGGAGCAGAATTAATTTATACTCATACCAATACAAAGGTATAGTTGCTAAGAGCAAAGACTTTAGAGTAAGACTCACAAATGGAACATAGCTCTACCAAAGTAAACTTGTAGAACTTTTTTGCTCTCATCTTTCTTCATTTGTTAAATGCAGATAAAATATTCTATCTATTCATGGCATTTTTTCCCAAATAAAGTCCTTCAAAGAGTACCTGGAACATAGAATGTATTTTTAAGCTGCTATTATTATTCCCTACAAAAATGACTTGTTAGGTGAAAGAAGCTATATTTTAAAATAAAGATAATATGTGCTAACAAAGTGTTGAGAAAAATAAATACATGGGTGTGTATTCTTATTCACAAAAATAATATAATATATTTAGACAGATATGAGAAAATAATATAATTTGTTGACCCCAGAGAGAAAAACTGAATAGTTGGAGAAAAGGACATGGAGGAAGCTTACTTATATTTCTTACTTTCTGGATTGTATTCAATGTGATTGTAAACTTTTATTATCTTTTTTACATATATATTTGAAAGGTAGAGAGAGAAACATAGAGAGATAGAAAAACAGATCAAGAAATCAGGTGGACACAAATACAGAAACAGACAAGGAAAGAGATCTTCTGTCTGCTGATTCACTCCCCAATCACCTTCAACAGTTAAGGCTGGGCCAGGATGAAGTCAGGAGCCAGGAACTCAATCCAGTTTCTCCCACATGGGTAGCAAGGATCCAAGCACTTAAGCTATCACTCACTGCTTCCCAGGGTCCTTGTCAGAAAACACTTTTTTTATGTAACGTCTTAAAAAGAACACTATTTTGGAAACATTGCTGTAGGCTCTAGAGAGCAAATCCAATTTGCAGAAGGGGAAGACATATTTATGACAGAGATATGGGATCTTTCTCTGTTTTGTGTAATTGTGTTCTCTTTGGGACATGATAGGTGATATCTTTCATTAAATATATGTCGGAAATTCAATTATTTCAATGCATGAGCGAATGAGAGTAAACAACTTTCACAACACATGCTTTGAGGAAAAAACCAAAGATACAAACACAGGTTTTGTCAGCAACAAGCTATTTGTTCAATAACTGTAACATGTCACAATCCTAACAGGATCATATAATCATATTTTCCTTCTTTAAATTCAACTCTCTTTTCCCAGAACAGCACAGCCTAAGGGACTCAGAACTAGATTCTCATTTCCTGGTCAGGTAGCTCTTAGAGTAAGCCCTATCAGGATCTCTCAGCTCTTCTGTCCTCTTTACCCCCTAGGCTACCGCTCTAGCTTGTATCCCTATTGCCCTATAGAAGCAGCTGCCAAAAGCAGATTTTGCCTAAAATCCCACAGGTAACAAATGGTGGAGCTAATATATTCCCCAGGCAGTCTTCCTTGAGGTTCCTGTGACCTTAACAGAACATTCCTGCAGAAAGTATGATGTCCTCCTCCTTTACACGCAGTAACATCAGATGGAGGAATCATAACTGCCAAGATGAAAATGTTAATAATCCTAGAGTTGTAAGAGTATACTAACAATAATGCATTTATTTTCTATTTGGTTCTAAATTTTGAAATCTTAAATATCCGTGTTAAGTACTTCATCATTTACGATGAAAGCGTGGGGGAAAAAAAACAAAACCTGTGCTAGTCCTAATAAGGATCAAGTCTTATGCTGAGTACTTCAACTATAATAAGCCATTTAATTATTACAAACACCCTTTAAGGATACAACCATTGCCCCATTTTATAAATGAGTAATTATAGAAAGAAAAAAAAAAGATTACCAACATAACTTTCCCAAGATTCTGTAGACAGTCAGTGGCAGAGCCAGTGCTTGACAGCAGATGAGCATTCTAACCCCCTGCTCCTGGCAGCTACTTCCTGGGTTAGAGTTTAAAGAGAATAGGAATGTAGATGGGAAGTAGCAGCAAAGGAAAGGAGGACAGAAATAATAGATAATGGAGAAGGACTGTCCACTAGTAGTGCTTTTTCCATCAGGCTACCCTGTATCTCCGTGTTATGGATAGAGTCAAGTGGTGAGAGAATGGGCGAGGGCAAAAAAAAAGAGGCTAAAATTCTACCAAAGTTGGAGGATAGTCTGAATTTCTAGGCAGGACAAGCAGTTTTCCAAAAATCTTTTGTTGAGTTCTTAAGTTAGGATGATTGATCTCCTGTGTGACAGTTCCCTAAATTGCATGTCACCTAGTCGAAATGTATAGTTTGATGGGTCCACAGAAAAAGGGATTGAGGGGGAGGGTGGAGAAAAGCCATTGAAAAAAGCACAAAATTTAATTAAGGAAAACATTAGATCAATTAGAGACTAAACGGTGGTATAAAACATTAAGGTAAAACATGTATTAGTGTGACATTTGCATTTTTATGAAGTATGAATCACAAAGAAATAATGTATGCAGCTAAATTTCAGTTAACTCCCTTTTAAAAGTCTTGTTACCATGGCAATGCCAAGAATGAATTTTCACGGGATGTAAGATATGGATTTTTTTTTTTTGATTTCTTAAAAGCAGTTTAAATAAAAGCTACCAACAGCATGGACTCTTTTTTTTTTTTTCCCCATGACCAAGGGCCACTGGAAATAAGAATCACCTAGACATCTATTCCAAAGATTATACACAGAAAAAAATATTTAAAGATGAGCCAGATTTCCCTGATATATTTATTTTTATTCATCCTTAGCATATGTTATATTTTAATATGTTGGTGCCTAGAAAAACATTCTAATTGTGAGATAGACAAAGGAGACTATTGTCTTCTTGATATTCTCTGTAATCCTACTTCTGCTAGTTCAATTAGGGGAGTTTCTCATAACAACCACTCTCATTATTGAAATCTGTTCAAATTCCACTGTAAAGACTCTCTTTGCCACCAGCAGGTAACTGGTTGGCTTTCCAAATTCCAGATCTAAGAAAAGTTGCCCTATCTCTAATGAGTAATAGAGGATTGAGGTTTCTAGGCTACAAAAATCCTGTTGTGGCAAAAAAGAAAGAAACCTAACTCCGAAATCAATACCATATTACTCTCTCCACACGCGAAAGCTGCTGGGTCAGGGGAATCATGAAAAATTCATAGCGGAGGTGGCCAAGCCATCCATAAGATAGAGAAAATGATGCTATATCTAAAGATCCCCTGAGCAATCGAAAGCACTTTATAGATTTCGCTGTGGATAAGTGCTGGTGTGTTTCATCTGGGTGCCTCAATGCTGCTGCAATCTTATTTTTTGACAGTCAATGAGGATGTTTTGATCTATATTTACAGGGTCCTATTTACGTTAGTACTTAGCTTCTTTACAGCACTTGGATGAGAGCAGTCACAGGAATACGGCTGGATTCTGTCTCAGTCTTGAAGATTCCTTTGAGTGAACCTATGTTGGTTAAATCTTTGTTTTCAAATACTTTCAGGGAATTTTTTTTCTTTGAGTATTAGAGTCTTTATAATATATTTAGCTTTCATAACAGCCTTGCAAATTAAGCATTATTATCATTATTTCCAGTTTACACTTCAGGAAACAAAGTTCAGAAATATGAAGTGACATATACAGGATCATACAGAAAGTAAAAATATGAATCAGGATATGGCTTAGGTGTTTCTGAATCCTAGGACTCCAAGAAGTTGCATCAAAGAATTTTTCTTTATAACCCTTCATTTACAGGGATTAACTGTACCTACTCAAACCACTATATTCAGGGTACATAGCAGGCAAGGTTATCATCTCTGGCTCTTTAACCCGTGTTATACTCTTTTGCTCATTTCTGCTTCCCACAAGCTGACAATCTGCTAAACACAAAATGCCTCAGCCTGATCCTACCCATACTTCAAAATTCAGTTCAAATGATATTTTCTCTGCGATATTCATAGCACAGAAATTATTACAAACTTTTCCAAATATGCCAGCACTCCCATGCCCTTAATCACCATCACGCTTGTGAAAGTGGCTAAAGAACTGCAGGGTTCCAGCTGCCGGGCTTCCTCACCACCCGAACAACTGGCACCTGTGATTTAGCTTTATTTTGCTAACCTACAGGTTTCTCTCTCAATGATTCCTATTTAGCACAAACACCAAACTCTTCAGCCTGAATTCAAACCTCCACCTTATTTTACATTTTTATTTTCTACTTTCTTAAATGATTGATTGGTACCAAATATCTAATTCAATACAAACTCCACAACATGAACCCTAAATACTCATCAACATTTCTTTGCCTGTCCCATTCTTTTCACATGGAGTTTACTACTCTTAGTCTCTCAAGTAGCCTTTCAGCCTTTGTAGGACCTTTACTTCTTCCATGAGGCATTTTCTGGCCTTTCTGGCTCTTATAATCACCATCTCTCCAGCAAGTCTATCATATATTTTTAAGCCCTTAATTCCATGTTGCCTTAAGAAAACTGTAGTTTCCAGTGTCTCTTTGGCCTACAGCAAGACCATGATCACCTCAGGATCAAGATCAGCAGGGCTCATCCAACTTTAAAGATTACTGAAGTGCCAGGCAGTGTGTCAGATCTGTTCACATTCAGATCTCACTTAGTTTAATCTCTCCAGAGCAGATGATATTTTTCCTTTCTAGACTACTGGGGCACTTACCTCTGTAGGGCCTCATAGTCTAATGAAAAAGCTTTAAAAGAAATATTGGAGTGGGTTCTTAAAAGAGTAATAAAAGTGCATAAAGTAGAGAAAGAAAAGAGAAGCAATCTACACAAGGAAAGGCATGGAAATTGGGAGGGCATTCTCAATTCTAATGTACTGCCCATATTCCTTAAATACAGAAATTTTTTTTTCATTTATTAAACTTTTATTTAATGAATATAAATACAGAAATTTTTAAAAATTCTCTTTCTGGCCGGCGCTGTGGCTCAATAGGCTAATCCTCCACCTGTGGCGCCGGCACACCGGGTTCTAGTCCCAATCAGGGTGCCGGATTCTGTACCGGTTGCTCCTCTTCCTGTCCAGCTCTCTGCTATGGCCTGGGAGTGCAGTGGAGGATGGCCCAAGTCCTTGGCCCCTGCACCGCATGGGAGACCAGGAGAAGCACCTGACTCCTGGCTTTGGATCAGCGCAGTGCGCTGGCCGCAGCTCGGCGGCCACAGCGGCCATTGGAGGGTGAACCAACAGTAAAGGAAGACCTTTCTCTCTCTCTCTCTCTCTCTCTCTCTCTCTCTCTCTCTCTCTCTCTCTCTCTCTCTCTCTATCTCACTGTCCACTCTGCCTGTCAAAAAAAAAAAATTTCTCTCTCACTTTCTATTTCCCTGTCCTTTTCTGAGTTTTTAATTTCATATCCATTAAATAGATGAGTAAGAAAGCTGCTAGCACCAGAAGTTTCTCATCCATGACAAATATTTTAGCATTCAGTACATTTTGTAAAGGGGGTATAGAGAGTCTAGAGAGCTCTTTAGGTAAGACTCAACCTCCATGTTTGAATGATTGAATTGTGACTAGACCCATCTTCGGCTTTGCCTACTCTGGTACACTGAGAAGCTTAATCCTACAAATTGCCACAAAATACCCGGTCAATAACATCACAAAACAGGCTGTATTAAGGATTATTAAGGGAATCAAACAAAAAGAACAAGGGGGATTTTTCACACTGGGTACCTTTAAGATGCTGGGGCTTGGGGCTGGCACCTGGCTCACTCTGTTAATCCTCCACCTGCAGCGCCAGCATCCCATATGGGCACCGGGTTCTAGTCCCGGCTGCTCCTCTTCCAGTCCAGCTCTCTGCTGTGGTCCAGGAGGGCAGTGGAGGATGGCCCAAGTGCTTGGGCCCCTGCACTCGCATGGGAGACCAGGAAGAACCACCTAGCTCCTGGCTTCAGATTGGTGCAGCACCTGCCATAGCGGCCACTGGGGAGTGAACCAGTGGAAGGACATCTTTCTCTCTGTCTCCCTCTCTCACTGTCTATAACTCTACCTGTCAAATTAAAAAAAAAAAAAAAAAAGAGCTGGGGTTTTTAACATCTGTTTGGCATTGGCCTGGCCCAACTCCAAATCCAGAAAAGATCCTATTCATCACTAAATGCATCTAGTAGCCTAAATTAGAACTCAAAACATAGGATTCTTTTGTCTCCTCTAAAATGATAATAATAATGACAAGAACTATTTACTGAAAAATCTATGATATGTTCTTTAAATATAATTGTCACAAGAACTCTGCAAATTTTATGTTCACATCACTCCTATCCTTCCTCTACCACATTTTCAATACCACCATTTTACAAATGAGAAATATGAATTTGTTCAAGGCCAAATTTAACTTGCCTAAGTTTATCTAGTTAGTAGATGGAGATACTGAGTTTGAACCCAGACCTGGTTAGTACTGATGCTTTTATTATTCCTGCCTTATTACACTGTCTTTCATTAAATGTTGCTACATTTCCTAATGTTGGAAAGGTTTGCATATAACCATGGCGTTATACAAAGACAACAACCAGGCACAGGACTGAAGAAGGAACAAAGGCCACTTCGAACTACCAAAAATCAAGACCAGAACAGAGAGACACATACTGACTTCCTTTCTGTGTTTCTCGTTACAATAAGTTTTTATAATAAGTTTTTATCATCACAGTCTCTTGAGAAAAGCATTCAATAAAAACGTGTAAAATCACAAAATAATGACCAAAGACTAGACAAGAGGAAAAATAATAGCTAATTCATTAATCTAAGTTGGAGAATGAAGAAAGATAGCAATGGCTTATCAGTCACTTAGAATAACATGAATCAAGTAAATGTGAGTTAAAGCATAGCATACTCACAAATCAAAACAAGTAAATGAATTAAAATTTGAGGACCTGAGATTAGTCATGTTTACCACTATTTAGCTCTATGACTTCAAAAAGTAAATAAAATTAATTTTTCTGAACTTCAGTATCTCACCTACAAAATAAGAGAAATGACATCTTCTTCCTTCCCATAGTCATGAGGATGAAATATAACAGTAAAAGTAAAATTATTTTATAAATTCTAAAACCATGCATATAATTTTCAGTAATTATATATGGTGCATAGTCATATGAAATTCAGACTAGATTCAAATAGGCAAAGATTTTGGAATGAAACAACTAGAAAATAGATTTAAAGTAATATGAAAACAAATGCATGGCACTAGAAAATAAAAAAAGAAAATAGAATGAAGTTGGTCAGAAACAGAGGAAAAATAAAAACAAAAAAATTAACATTTACTGAGATTCTATTAGTGCCAGAAAATTTCACAAACATAATCTTAATTTATAGCCATAATAACTTTGCAAGGGGATATCATTTCTCCTATTTTACAGAAAAGGAAACAAAAGAGGAAAAATGTGGAAATTTGTCCAAATTTACACAGTTAGGAAGTGTTGGAGTATCCATTCTGATCCAGGTTTTCAGACTCCAAAAGCCGTTATTCCAGAAAAGATAACTCTTGAACAGAGTTCTGAAGGAACAGCAGGAATGGTTCAGTGCTACATGGAAACACAGAGTCAAACCAAACTGCCAAGGACTGAATGCTTGTGCCTCACCCCTGCACCCCCCAACATTCCAGTATTAAAATGTAATCTCCAGTATGGTCATTTTAAGAGGTGGGGCCTTTAGCAAGTGAATTCATTCATGAAGGACCCAAATAAGTGGGATTAGTGGCCTTATAAAAGAGGCTAAGAGAGTTCTTTTCACCATGTATGGACACAGTGAGAAGATGTCAACTATGAAAAGTAGGCCCTCCCTAGACACTGAGCATGCTTGTGCCTTGATCTCAGATTTTTGAACCTCTATAACTATAAGCAATAATTTCTCTTGTTTATACATTACCCATTCCTAAGGTATTTTGTTATAGCACCAGGAACAGACTAACATATGAACCAAAACCACACAAAAATATAGTCTCACACATGATTCATAGTCTGGCTGGAACCAGATGGCAAACTGAAACAAAATAAACCAGGATAGTTTAAAATGGGCCAATTTCTTAAAGAACTCTGAAGACACATATATTTGGTTGTTTGACAGCATCCCAATGATCTTCAACCCTCTATTTGTTTTTTCTAATTTGGGGTTTTTTTTTTTTTTTTTTTTTTTTGGTCTGAGATATTCCCAAAGATTTGTCTTCTAGTTCAGATTTTAAAGTTAATTAAAAGAGTGTTATCACAAAAATTAGATGCAAAATTGAGAGGAAGGAAGGAGAAGGGAGGGAAGAAAGAGAGAAGCATCTTTATGTTTTTAGAGTTGTATCTTTGAAACACATGAAATATGATCTTTTTATATTAATAAAAAGAAACTTTAATGATGTATTTAAAAATGTGAGAAAAGAGTTGGGAAACCAATCATGGATAATGAAATACCCTAGTATACTAACCCCAATACTAGCAACAGCACAAAGATGCTATCTTTTTGCCACAAAGGTTAAGGATAACTTAAGGCTCTCTAAGTTTGAGAGTACATATAAAGAGAGTGGTTTCCAAAGCCTGGGCAAAAGTGGCTTTAAGAGAGGAGGAATAAAAATACCAAACTTATTCTTTCTCTATTTTGTGATCACCCATCAGTGCTTCTTCTGGCATTCAACTGGAAGCAAGAATATAAGATAACCCACTGATTCAGTCTAAAAAGGTCAGCCTGTTGAGGCATTAAGCAGAGTAAGAAAAAAAAAAGTGGGGGAGGGTGGAGTGGCTCTAGAAACAAAAATGAAAAATATCCAGAACATAGTGAATGGGCCAGTGGGTCTTTAGGTTAGAAGCAAATCTGGCTATCGCCAAAACACTTTGACTACAGAACTGAATTATTTATACTGAAGTCAATGAATCTTGATAAGGATTAGATGGTAATCTCAAACAAGAAGAGACAATATAGTTTACCTCTAAAGGA
Organism: Lepus europaeus; assembly: GCF_033115175.1. Taxonomy (NCBI): domain Eukaryota; kingdom Metazoa; phylum Chordata; class Mammalia; order Lagomorpha; family Leporidae; genus Lepus; species Lepus europaeus. Next base: position 41,128,678 of record NC_084831.1, read on the forward strand.
TTTGACCTTGATTTTGTCACAATTTCCCAGAAAATATCTTTTAAAATACACTGAACCATCTCAAATTGTTGAATGCAATGATCATTTCACCAGTTATTTTCCAATACATTTTATAAAGAATTTTTCATTGCATAAAGAAAGTTGTCAGAAAAATCATTGCTTCTGAGAAGGTAAAAAAAAAACCCTGTGAAGTTAAAAGTACTGTGCAAAATGAGATTTTTATGGGCTGACAAACTTACTTCAATCTTCTGAATTCCTTGGAAATTATGCAAATATGTTTGTGTGAGTGTGTGTGTGTGTGTTGCATATAGTGATTTAATCCATTCTTTCAACACAGTACATACTTGTTTAGAAGGCTTTGTGCAGGGAAATGGCAAAACAAAGATACTAAAAAATAGTCACTGCTAGAAGCTCATTGGCAAGTAAAACTGTTGCTATTGTTCTGCTATGCTGCTCCTATATCTAAAGCACAAGTGCCCAAGGAGCAGAAAGTCTACTTTATTCATATTGCCACTTAAAAACATTCATTCATTTATTTAATTATTTTAGTTATTTATTTGAAAGTGAGAGTTATAGAGAGAGACAGAGAATCTTCCATCTACTCTCCAAATGGACACAATGTCCTGGGGCTGAGCGAGGCCAAAGCCAGGGGGTGGGAGCTTTATCCACATTTCTCATGTGAGTGCCAGGTGTCCAAGCTCTTGGGGCACCTTCCACTGCTCTCCCCAGGCCATTAAGAGGAGCTGGATTAGAAAGTTTAGCAGGCAGGACATGAACCACCACCTGTATGGAATGCCTGCATCGCAGGTGGTAGCTTTACCAACTATGTCACAACACTAGCCCCATATTAACACTATTAAAAGGTCCTAGTGCAAAATAGGCATTAGAAAATTATCTGTAGAATAAAGTATAAATTACATTGTGTAATCTAACTTTTTTTAACATACAAAATGGTACACTTCTTGCTCTCATTTGATAAGGATCCATTGTTAGGTGGTTCCAATGCTTGTATCTGTCCTGGCTGGGTCTAGTCTTTTATCTGCATTGTTCAGGAAGCTGTTGGTTGGACTTGGACACAGTTGGAGTTTTTTTCCCCTCATTTTGCATTGAGTTGTTTTTTTCTTTTGGTCTTATTTTATTTGTTTGTTCATTTTCCATTTTGAGTGTTTTTTCTCTCCCCAGTTATTCATATTCTTTTCTTTTTCCTATTATATTTTCTTTGCTGTTTTTTTCATTTTTCAATTCTTATTTTTAAGAGGCCCTGTCAGTCAATCAGTTGGGCTACATTCACCAGAAGGGCTAACCAATCTCTCAGGTAGAACCTTTCCTCGCAGCCTTGATGTTCTACAGAACTAATATGTGCACTTGGACCTGAGGAGGAACAGAAGTGAGACTGCCCTACTCACCTCTCAATCACATCTGTCTCAAGAAGACCAGAAATCATATTCAAATGCCTGCAATAGAGATCCCAAGAATGTAAGTTCTCGCCCTGGCTTGCCCAGAAGGGAAGCCACACTCCCAGCCTTAAATGAGGCTGTGGCTTTTCCTTCCATTCTCAGCACCAATAGCAGTGTGGACCATTTGGAAGAAGACAATGGCTTCCCAGGAGCAGGAGAACAAGAAAATGCCCCGACAAGATAGCCTGAGGAGTCTGGGATCTCAAACACTAGCTTTAATAAGAGCTGGTGCTGTGGCTCAACAGGCTAATCCTCTGCCTTGCAGCGCTGGCACACCGGGTTCTAGTCCTGGTCGGGGCACCGGATTCTGTCCCGGTTGCCCCTCTTCCAGGCCAGCTCTCTGCTGTCACCTGGCTCCTGGCTTCGGATCAGCGTGGTGCGCCGGCCGCAGCGCGCCAGCCGCGGCGGCCATTGGAGGGTGAACCAACGGCAAAGGAAGACCTTTCTCTCTGTCTTTCTCTCGCTCACTGTCCACTCTGCCTGTCAAAAAAAAAAAAAAAGAGCCAAGCCTGGCAGGAAGTTGGCCCCAGAGAACTGCCCTGGAATCCGGAGCAGAAAACTGGTGCCTATATAGACTGGCCATCTGTGTTTTATTTCATTCTATTTAGCTTTTCATAATGATTCCCATGAATGAAAATAATAGTATAAAAAAAAGAATATTGAGATCTTGAAGAATTAATTACCTTGACAGAAGATACCCAACACATTAGTATCACAGTATCACAGCTGGGGCTGGAAAACAGGTCTCATGCCTCCTTGCTATTTTCTCCGCATTATACTACATATCTTAAAAATCTTACTATGACAATACATCTACAAGGAAGTTTGACTACGTTTCTCTCTTTCAAAGAAGAAGGCAAAGGAGGCGGTATAAATCTGACAGACTAACAGTCTGATAACAAGGTAATGGAACAGAAAATTCAGCTAGTATAGAGACTATACTTTAGTACGAACAAATATTAAAAAGATAAAATAGGTTTAAAAGAGCTCTAGGCAAAACCTCTTATGTTCCCAGATCCAGATTTTCCTAAATGTTGTAGAGATAGTCTCCATTTCTAAGACACATAGAATGTTCAGAATTATTTAATGGCATAGTATCTTATTTTAAAGGATTATACAGAGACATGAAGAGATGAGACAGCTGCCAGATACACTGTGACAGTTTGTAGTTATGACCTGATGTTAGAGAATTCTGCCAAATTATATTCCTGTACCAAGATTTACACTGAATTTTATAAAGCACCAAGGCTAATATACTGAGAAAGAAATTAATAAAACAGTCACACATAATCACTGAGTATGAGTACAGTTCAAAAGGGAATGGTGCATAAATCATATGTTTTTTTTTCTGGACAATTAGTATCATTTTGTAAATTACTTAAAATATTTAACACAAATCATTAAAATCAATAAACGATTTTTAGTATTGCAAAGCACTTTGGAGTATGCAAGGAAATAGGGCAGGTTTATCATGACACATTCCTGATATCGAATCTTCAGTTGGTTTCCCTTACCTAGAAAAGAAAAGTCCCTACTTTTAAGTTGGGCACTCAATGAATTAGCTACACCCTATTTTCCCCATCTCCTTATTTACACAGTCTACTCTCTCTGTATAATTCAATCATTAATTACTTCTTTATATATCTCTTGATATCCTATTCCACTGCCTTTGATCTTATCTTTGTAGAGTAAGAAAACACATGAAAGAGAAATACATAAAGAAGTATCATGTGCCAGGCATTGAGTCATGTGCTTACTGCTCATTATATCATTGAATCTTCATTCAATTCTCTTAAACAAGTCAGAGTTCTGACCCCACCATCCCACTGAAACTTCTTTCGTCAAGACCCTCTCTATATTTTCCACATTCCTAAGCCTATAATCAATAGGCTTAGAGATAACTCAATTTACTTGTCCTTATTCCTGGTATTGCACATAGTAAGTCAATCTGTCCTCCTTACAACATTTTCTTCACTTGCTTGACTATAGCATACTGTTTGGGTTTTCTCCTGACTTCACTGACTGCTCCTTCTCAACAATGTTTTGGAGGACATTCTTCATCTCCTTTATCTCTGGATGTCTTCTAGAGCTCAGCCGTTGAATATTTTCCTAAAAATATACTTTCTCAGGTAATCTCCTCCATTAGTCACATGGTTTTAAATACCATCTGTGTACACTGATGGTCCCCAAATCTGTAACTCACCTCAGACTCTCCTTGAATCTCAGACTTCTTTATCCAGTTGTCTATTCAACATCTCTTTCTACATGTCTACCACATACCTCAAACTACACATAGCCAAAAACTAACCTCCTTATCTTAACTCTCAAGCCTTCCAAAGTATGTACCTTCTCAAAAACAACTTCATGTTTCCAGAGATTCAGAAAAAGACTTTGAAGTCATTCTCTCACATCAAAATTGCATCAGCAAACTGTTATACTTCCAGTCATTCCCAGAATCTGACTGTGCTCATCACCTCCACTGCTACTACCCTAGGTCAAATCATCGTAATCTTGTTAGGATTATTTCAATGGTTTTCATTTCTTCACCTACGGTCCATTCTCTTTATATATGCCAATTCACACCAATCAGATTGCACAATTCATATGTTCATAATGTTTCAAATTTTTACCTCTCTTTCATTATAACACTTAAACTGGTCCAACAGTCCCAAAGTTTTCTTGACCCCAAAACCTCTATGACTCTTCTCCCATTAATCTTCCCTGCATTCACTCTGTACCAGTCACACAGCTTCCTTTCTTTCCTAACATATGTATGTCACTCACACTGTCACTCAAGGCCTTGGCATGTGTATTCATTCATTCATTTATTTATTCATTTCCTTCAGATTTCCTACAATATCCTGTCATCCTATTTCCATATCTATGCAAGCATAAACTGTACCTTGACTCCAAAGCCAGTCCTAGAGCCCTTATCATGGTATCTATCAATATAATATGGATTCCAAAAATATTTGATAAATGAATGAATTTCGTATCTGTCTCCAAATGTAAAGTAACTACAGGAATTTGTTAAAATAAAATATGGGAAAATAGAGAGATGTCAAAAGATATACAGTTACTAAATAGTGGTAAAAATAGTGGGTAAAAGCTTTACCGGCACACCGGGTTCTAGTCCCGGTCGGGGCACCGGATTCTGTCCCGGTTGCCCCTTTTCCAGGCCAGCTCTCTGCTGTGGCCAGGGAGTGCAGTGGAGGATGGCCCAAGTGCTTGGGCCATGCACCCGCATGGGAGACCAGGAGAAGCACCTGGCTCCTGCCATCGGATCAGCGCAGCGCGCCAGCCGCGGCGGCCATTGGAGGGTGAACCAACAGCAAAAGGAAGACCTTTCTCTCTGTCTCTCTCTCTCACTATCCACTCTGCCTGTCAAAAAAAAAAAAAAAAGATTTATTTATTTATTTACTTAAGAGTCAGAGTTACAGAGAGAGAGGAAATTCTGGTAATTAGATATAGGTTCTTTTTTAATCATGAAGCCAAATATAACAAAATAAAATGTATAAACCAAAATGAAATGTAATACATAAGCACACACACACACACACACAAAACCAACCAACAAAGCGTCTGCAGCCAGAACTGCTAAGGAGATCTGCAACAAGAAAATCAGATTTTTCTGGTTTGTGCCACCCAAAATCAGCCAATTTTCTGCAATTATACATTTGTTTTCTTGTGTTGGTGTTCAGCAGCCAATTTTTCCTTTGTTTATGAGCTGTTCCTCACAGTTTTTCTGGTTTTAACTTTATTTACTTCTTTATTCATTTGTTTATTTCTTTATTCTGTCAAAAACCAAAAAACATTTGACATAGTATCCATTATAATACAAAAAATAACCAACAAATTGGAGTTTTATAATCAGAAAACCACAGATAACAGCTATGCTTACGATCTATGTGTCTGGGAATTGTGAAATTTAAGGATTTAGTAGAAAAAAAAGATTTTCAGTTTCTCCAAAAGGAGTTTACTGCAGTTTTCTTTTTAAAAACTTTCAGAATGGTAAAGCTACTTGGCTGGATTGGGTTGGAACCAACCAGAAAAGTCCAGTTCTCTTGTTGCAAAGCTCCATAGCAGATCTGGTTACAGCATCTTTGTTTGTTTGCTTTTGTGTGTGACAGAGAGAAAGAGAAATCATCCATTTGCTAGTTCATACCCCAGATGGTTACAGTGGCCAGTGCCAGCTCTGGGTCAGGCCAAAGCCAGGAGCCAGGAGCTTCATCTATACCTCCCACATGGGTGGCAGGGGCCCAAAACTTGGGCCATCTTTCACTGCTTTTCCCCAGCCATTAGCAGAGAGCTGGATTGGAAGCAGAGCAACCAAGAAATGAACTAGTGCCCATTTGGAATGCCAGTGCCACAGAAGCAGCTTTACCCACTATGCCACAACACTAGCCACAGAAATTTTATTATTACATAACCTTTGGAAGAACACAAGTTTGCTCAGACTCTATTTCCTCATCTATATATGCAGAACACTATAACTACCTACCACACAGTGCGGATTAAGTAATATTAGGAATATAAATTACCCAGTCAACTAGTCTACGTGTCACAGGCACACATCAAATATTAGCTGCCTTCTCTCTAAATTTAGTAGTAGAAAGCATACATTTTAAGTATGATTTATCTAATGCTAATTTTATGTGACCAAATTATCTAATTTATGTCTCAAAATCACTTGAGTTATTTTCTATATCAGAAATATTACTTCAAATATTTATAGGCAATTACAATGTTACCTACATAGCTTGTTAATAATTTGGACCATTTAATATTCCCCACACTGGTCAGACCAGCTCTATAGCATCAAAATTACATCTTTGTAATAAAATACTTACATGTATGTTGTCTGTTCTCAAAGTACCCCATGCCACACCAGATGACAAAATGTTTTCATTTCTGGTATCTAAGAGGTTGCCTCTGAGCTTCTAGAGACACCACATTGCCTTTTCCATGTGTTGCAGCACATTAATCACTCCTACATACTGTACTAGCCATCTGTATATGGAATGAATGGTTTCTCTTTGACTCCTCAGAATCTTCTCTCCCTTCTCTATCAGTACTTGACTGCTAAGAGGACAGAGATTTAAAGCTAATAAAAGGCAAGTCATGGAGATTGGCACTGTGGCATAGCAGGTAAAGCTGCGGCTTGCAGTGCTGGCATCCCACATGGGCGCTGGTTCTAGTCCCAGCTGCTCCAATTCCAATCCAGTTCTCTGCTATGGCCTGGGAAAGCAGTACAAGATGGCCCAAGTCCTTGGGCCCCTGCACCTGTGTGGGACACCTGGAAGAAGCTCCTGGCTCCTGGCTTTGGATCTGTGCAGCTCCGGCCATTGTGGCCAGTTGAGGAGTGAACCAGCGGATGGAAGACCTCTCTTTCTCTCTGCTTCTCCTTCTCTCTCTAACACTGACTTTCAAATAAATAAATAAATCTTTAAAAAATAAGGCAATTCATTAATTCCTTCAGTTTCTTTAATCTCTTTATCCTTCTGTCACATTCTCAACAAAATGTCTGAAGAAATACTACTAATACATTCAGAGGCATTGCTATATCCAAGTTCCATTGAACCTCCAGGATGTGAAGGACTGATTTTACTTATGCTTTGGCTCACTGATGCAACATCAAGTTTGACTCTATAAGTGATATTCTAACTGTAGAAGTCTCTCTGCTGGTAGCTAGATGCTTTTAAAGTATCCTTAATCTACCACTGCACATGTGGACAAACAAACAAACAAACAAACAACAAAAAAAAAAAACAGAGGCTTTGGAACAAAAAAATACCATGGCTATACAGTTACTAGCTACAAGAACTTAACAGTCAATCTGTCTTAATTTCCTAGTGTGAAAAACAGTATACCTACTCTGCAGGGTTATTGTAAAGATCGAATGAGAAAATCATTATAAAGCACCTACACCAAGAGTGCCATAGACATAGAAAGTGCTCAAAAGGGGCCAGCACTGTGGCACAGCAGGTTAAAGCCTCAGCCTGCAACACAGGAATCCCATGTGCCTGCCATTTCGAGTCCCAGCTGCTCCACTTCTGAACCAGCTCCCTGCTAATGCACCCGGGAAAGCAACAGAAGATAGCCCAAGTGCTTGGGCCTGTGCACCCACATGAAAGACCTGGAATAAGCTCCTGGTTTCTGGCTTTGGATAGGCTCAGCTCTACTCCTTCCATTGCAGCCATCTGGGGAACGAACCAGGGATGGAAGACCTCTTTCTCTCATCTCTCTCTTCCTCCCTCTCCCCCCGTTTCATATAAATTAATCTTTAAAAATAAGGAAAAAGAAAATTCTCAAAAAATCAAAGACATCACTCTACCATGCTATGTTGTGCTCATGTTATTCCCTTTGCTTTGAATGTCCATCCTCCATTTACCCAATAAATCATTGTTTATACTGCAATGCAGCAAAAATGCATTCTCTTTTTAATTTTTTTCCCAGACCATTGCTTCTTCTTTATTGAATTCCTCTGAGGGTATTTCAGGTCAGTTACAGACTGGCAGAAAAGGACCATACACTCTCTTTCTAAAATCAAATTATATTGCTGATGTAATTATTGAAGGATATTGAAAATTAGCTTAAGTACAAAGACCATACATGGCAAGCACAAGAGATGCAATGTATATCATTTTTAGCTCTTAGTTTCCTAAGGAGGCTTGCAGCTGCTGGTGATAGCTCCATAAAGGAGCTATCTTCTGGTCCTGACAGAAGTGAGAAAATATCTATATTCCTGCTGTCTTACTATGCCTTTGTCCTTTTTATTCCTGGTTTGCAATACCATTTTCGAACTCACATTAAAAATGTAAGCCCTTCAGTAACAAGGAAACATTTACAAACAACATTTAGAGCCAAACTCAACTTCAGAAAGCAGAGTCTAAGCTCAAAAGTGTCTTAACAATAGATGTATATATCATCAAGTGTCTTAAAAGCCACTTATTAAGCATTTTATTGCCTTAATTGAGCTACTTTTTAATCTTCATATTCACTGATAAAGTAGGAGGTCAATTAAATTTTGAATGATAATAAACTGCCTCAAATTTACAAGGTTCTTTTGACTGAGTTGTTCGGCTACTGAGTTTAGTCCAAAGAATAAGTTCATAAATCCATTCCCCTTGAACACTCCACTTAAATTCTGTGGTTTCATTACAATCTGACAAACCTAAAATATAATGTTGTGATATGACAGTGAAATTGTTTGTGTGATATATTTAACTGTCAATTGGTTACATTGTGAGTTTCAAGGACAAAAACTGGACTGTCACTTTGAAATTCTAAATCCCTGTACGTGTGCAAAGCCTAACAAATAACATGATTGTTTAAAAAAAAAGGCATTTTCACCAAACAGGTTTAATGACAATCTCTTCTAGGCCACTGATTGTGTAGTTTTCAGTAAGTTGCTGCAGTGGTCTGAGGCTCAATTTCCTCACCTGTAGAAAGAGAGTAAAAAACTTCTACTTCACATGGTTTGGGTGAGTATTAGTCTTGTATGTAGCATGGTGGGAGGGTTGTCCATATAATTAAAAGCTCTTAGCACAGTAACAACCATGTCATAAACATTCAAAAATGTGAGCCATTTTAAATTATCATTATTGCTACATCATTATAACAATTTTAAATACTCAGCAAATATATGTTAAGTATTTGTTCTTCAGAGGAAAGAAATATCCCTTTATAAGGTTATTGTGAGCATTAAATTAAAGCAGCTCAAAGAATTTAACACAGTGCTGGCAAAATAAAAAGGTGGGGGCCGGTGCCATGGCGCAGTGGGTTAAGCCTCCGCCTGTGGCATTGGCATCCCATTTAGGCACGGGTTCTAGTCCCAGCTGCTCCTCTTCCAATCCAGCTCTCTGCTATGGCCTGGGAAAGCAGAAGATGGCCCAAGTCCTTGGGCCCCTGCACCTGTGTGGGAGACCCAGAAGAAGCTCCTGGCTCCTGTCTTTGGATTGGCGCAGCTCCGGCCGTTGCAGCCATTTGGGGAGTGAACCAATGGAAAAAAAGACCTTTCTGTCTCAATGTCTATAACTCTACCTCTCAACTAAATAAATAAAACATCTTTAATAAATAAATAAATAAATAAAAAGGTAATAGGGGTCTCAGGAGGCAAATGAGTGGGCACTGTGCTGCAACAGATATTCCTATTTTCCTATCCAATATCTCTTCTCTTCTTTACTAACAAAGCGCTGATTTTGTTGGAGGTAACTAAAACACAAATTTTGCAGATAACTGTAGCCAATCAAACGTAAGAGAAAGTCACTGGGTAAAATTTCAGGGTTAAATCCCTTTAACAGCAACGAATTCTATTGGAAAGCATCTCCTTTACCTTCTATCTCCTTTCTACTGCTTGAAATTAGAACTGATTGGCTAGAATTGCTGCAAGGATCTTTATACCGTCTATCCTTGAGTAAACTTTGAGGATGGAGTGAAAAGCTATGGATGGTACAGGAATAAATCATAAGGATCCAAAATCCCCGTTAATTTCATGAAACAACCTTAGCAGCTCTGAAATGCACAGTCCAGACCTTTTATTGCTATTATTATTTAACACCATAGAAAAATAAATTTTTACATTAGTTAGGCAACTATTATTTTGGTTTTCTATTATGTGTAGAAAATCCCAATCTTAACTAACATATTTGTCTTCAGTCAAGCCATAGCAAAGATGAGACATTCTCCCCTCCCCATACGTTTATATCCCCAAAGAATGAAACCACAATAATCCTGGTGTTGTGGTCCAGCCCCCTGGGCTCACAGAGAAGGAGTACACTGGGACTAGTAGCATTAACAACTGACACAAAATCCAGTCTGTTTCCACCTTATGGCTTTCATAATCTAAATCACATCATTTTTTACTTTAAAATATTCTCCTGTCTTCCCTAGTTCTCTCTCATATAATCTTAACTTAAAGGAATGATAAACTCCTGTGGACTAAGTGAAGTCAGAATGACCTGAGTACAAACTCTGGCTCTAGATGTAGTAACTGTGCAACTTCTGTTTCTTCATTAGTAAATTAGAATAAGGCTACCCCAAATTACATGTGGAAATTAAGTTAAATAATCCATGTAAATTATACAAAACGTGCAGCAAAGTGATTAGAATAAATATTATTCAAAGTGATTAGAATAAGCATCTCTGTTAACTTTTCTTTCTGAAATTCTGTTGAACTCAGAATTTAAAAAAAAAAAAGGAATCCTTGAAATTTGTCTTCATGACTCTATAGTTCTTTGACTATTTAGACTAAAGGCACAGCTCTTCTTAGCAAGGTCTGAAAGCAAAATATCAGTTACCAGATGTTCATGTCTCTGTTGGCTTATTGAAGAAGCATACTGCAGGATGCCTTGGGAGACTCCTAAAGGATCTTGCTGAAATTTTCTGATCATGTTCAGGCATTACAACACTATTACTAGACCCCAAGGAGCGCAAATCATATCTTATCCTAAGATTTAGGAAGCTAATAGCTTATTATGAACATAACTCTGGGGAGCTGAGCTTTCAGAAGAAAGAGAATCTATGTCTTCTCTTTCTTCCATTGCCTGAAGAAATCATGTATTGTGATATATCCTACTTTGTTCTTTCTGTTCAAGATTGCATTGTCATAAATTTTAGGATTGCTTTTTCTAGTTTTTTGAAGAATGTCATTGATATTTTGTTGCAGATTGCATTGAGTTAGTAGATAATTTGGTTATTATGGACTTTTTGACAATATTAGTTTTTTTACTCCATGAACATGGGAGGTCTTTGTATTTTTGTGGCCTGTTCAGTTTCACTCATCATTGTTCTTTAATTATCACCATAGAGGTCTTTCACTGCCTTGTTTAAGTTTATTCCTACTTATTTTATTATTTTTGTAGCTGTTGTAAAGAGGAAATTGTTTTCATTATTTCCTTCTCATCAAGTTTGTTATTGGTAAATAAAAACACTACTAATTTTTCTATGCTGATTTTGCATCCTGTAACTTTACTGAACTGTTTATCAATTCTAATATTTAATGATGTTTTTAAGAATTTTTATGTGTAGAATCAGATCACCTGAAAACAAGGTAATCTGACTTCCTCCCATTTTATTTGTCTAATTTCTTTCCATTACCAAATTGCTGCGACACCATGTAAGAGTCTTAAAATGTTCATGAAAATGTACATTATGAAAAAAAAGTATGCATTATTTTTCAAAAGCCTGTTTGGCACCAAAATAGACTCATACTAAATTGCTATAACATAAATGAACCAGATATAGTCTGAGGCATTGAGGAGTCTAAGACATCCATTTGAAAAGAGCACCTATCACAGCAATAAGAATTCTGCTAAGATTGAAGAAAGAGAAAACACAATATTTATGATGAAGCTTCAATGGAAGAATGGTGAAATCATTTATGCTTTACAAAAAGACAAGGGGAAAATACTCCAAATAAATCAAAAGTTGACAAATGGATAAGCCACTTGAAGGGAAAAGTAAATGTTGATAATTGAGCCTACAAACCATTCTCAACAATATGAGAGGAAAAATAAATTTCCATATCTTCAATAAAAATGGAAAATTAAAAGCAGAAACTGTAACTAAGACCACAAGTCATCTCAACTGATTCAGCTTACACAATTCTCACTAGAAAATTAAAGCAAGGCAAGGTTTCTGCTCAATACTTGCCAAAACTGTTGCACTGAGAACAGCTGCAGGCAAGAGCAGAGCTTTGAATGGAAATTTTAAACACGTGAGATCAAGATCTTGAAGGAGTTCTTTAAAAAATTTTAACGGGAATTGAATCATGACTTCACCATTATGATCCTGTTGACAAAGCACAAACAAAGGCTACCAAAAATGAAAGTGCTCTCGTCAAAGCAAAAATCCAGAGTGATCATGGTGACAGTGTTTGAGATGCTCAAGGCATCTTCCTTAGTGACTTTTTGAAGACCAAAAGAATTATAACGTCTGTTTATTATGAGAGTGTTTTGAGCAAGTTAGCCTGAGCTATATAGAAGAAAAAAGGTGCACAAAAACTTCAGCAATGTTCTTTACCACTACAATAATGGCTTTCTGTTCATTTCTTTCATCAAAGACAATTTTGTTAGATTTTCTAAATGAAATCACTAGGGAACCATTTTACAGTCCTGATTTGTTCTATCTTTTTTTTGTTTAATTTTTATTTGTTTTCATCTACTCGAAAGGCAGAGTGATGAAAAAGAAGGACAGAGGGAGAAATGGAGGGAGTGGAGAGATACAGAGAGAGGTTCATTCCCAAAATGCCTGCAACATCCAGGGCTGACCAAGGCCAAAGCCAGGAGCCCAAATCTCCATCAATGCCTTGGACTTGGATGGTAGGGACCCAAGCATTTGATCCATCACCTGCTGCCTCCAAAGATACATTAACAGAAGTTTGATGAGAAACAGAGTTGCCAGGAAACAAAGTAGGCGCTCTAGTATGGGATGCAGGAATCTCAAGAGATGGCTAAGCTAGCTGTTCCATGAAGCACATCCCTTCTTTTTGTTTCTTAATCTTAATAAACCCTCGAATGGCACCAATTTTTGTTGAATAGGTAAAAAAATTTCAATGATGTGGTTAAATTCCCAGGATCTTCAGTTCTATAGACATGGTTTAAGAATCTTGTACCACTGCTGCCAAAAAGTATCCTGAATTTGATTGATATTATGTTGAGAAATAAGTTTGAATTTTTTTCATTTTTATTTTTTAATTCCATTATTTCCATGAACTCAAAGTCTTACAGTATTAAGTGTAGTAGTGGAGAAATCTTGGTCTTGTTTCACATCTTAAAGGAAAGACTTTCAACTTTTCCCAATAAAAAAGGATATTGGCTATGGATTTATCATATATATATATATATATATATATATATATATAGCCTTTATTATGCTTACATACAATCCTCTATACCTAATTTTGTCAGGGTTTTTGTCATGAAGAGATGCTGAATTATGCCAAAGGCTAATCTATTCAGATTATTCCCCCATACTGTTGGTACGATGTGTTATGTTTACTGATCCTGATATACTGAAGTGTTCTTGCAACCCTAGGATAAATCCCATTTAACAGTGATGAGTGATCTTTTTGGTGTGCAAGAAGAGTCAATTTGCTAGCATTATGCTGAGAATTTCTACAGCCATGTTCAACAGGGAGATTGGTCAACAGTTTTCTTTTTTTGGTATTGTCTTATCTTGTTTGGTATGAGGGTAATATTGGCATCATAGAATGTGTCTGGAAGGGTTCTTTGCCTTTCAATTTTCTGAAATAAATTAAGAAGAAATAATGTTAGTTCTTCCTGAAACATATGGCAGAATTCAAAAGTGAAGCCATTCAGTCCTGGATTTTATTGGGGGACATTTTACTACTGATTCAATCCCCTTTCACATTATGTTTAGGATTCCTATATCTTCATGGTTCAATTTTGGTAGGTTGTATGCATCCAGAAATTTAACCATTCCTCCTCCAGGTTATAATTTTTGGCATACAGTTGTTCATAAATAATAGTCCCAAATGATCACTGTATTTTTGTGATATCAGCCACAATATTCCTTTTCACTTCTTATTTTATTAAGTGTTATGTTATTAAGTTTAGCTAAAAGTTGCTCAATCGTTTCTTTTCAAAAACTTTTCATTTCACTTACCTTTTGTTCATTTTTATCTCTATTTTATACATTTCTGCTCTTATTTTTGTTACTTCTTCCTGCTAACATTGAGTTTGATTTGTACTTGCTTTTCTACATTCTTGAGATTCACCACTGTGTTTTTTAACATGTTTGTTTGTTTAGCTTTGCCATACAGAGAACTTGTGGTATTTGTCCTTCTGTGTCTGACTTACTTCACTTAAAATGATGACATGTTTCTGACACAGGCATTTATTGCTATAAACTTCCCTCTGAGCACTGACTTTAATATATCCCATAAGTTCTGGTATGTTGTTTTTCCATTTTCATTCATTTCAAATTCTTCTTTTGATTTCTTCAGTGACACATTGCTCATTCAACAATGCTTATTCAGTAATCACATTTGTATAATCTTAATTTGTTGTTGATTTATTTTATTCCAAGTGATCAGGAAAAAATACATAGTATTGTTGAGACTTGTTTTGTGGCCAAACATTTGTTCTTTCTTGGAGAATGTGCCATGTGCTGATGAAAAGAATGTATGTTCTGGAGCTATTAGATAAAATGTACTGTAAGTATGTTATATGCTTAGATCTATCATGTTATTTAACTCTGATGTTTATTAGTTGATATTTTGTCTACATGATCTTCCCACTGACAAAAATGTATTGTTGTAGTCCCCCCATAATTACCATATTGTATCCTCTCTCTTTAGGTCAAATGATGTGATAAAATTGCACATGTTTACAATCATTATGTATTGTTAAATTGATCTCTGGGTTATTATACAGTGACAATATTTTATAGTTTTTATCTTGGATATTTTATCTGAAATTTGTATAGTTACTAATGCTTCTTTTAGTTTCCATTTGCATAGAATATCTCTCTCCAACCTTGCTCTTTCAGCCTACATTTGTGCCGTTACTGGTGAATTGAATTTCTTATACACAGGATATTGAGTCTTATTTTCTTATCCATTCAGTTAGTATGTATCTTTGGGTAGTGTTATCTAACCCATATTCAGGAAATGTTATTGATACCTAAGGACTAGTCCTATCATTTAAAAAAAAAAATACGTGCTCTGCTTTAAATATCTTTGTTCTTTTCTTCCTCTTTTTTGTTCATATTTGTAGTTTAGTGATTTACATTATTGAACTAGTTTGATTAGTTTATATTTTGCTTTTTTTTTTCTGCCTATGCTCTTATATAATGGCCTTTACCCTTTCAAGTGTATCCATTATGATAACTATTTTTCTTTTGCTTCTGAATGTAGGACTATCTGAAGCATTTTTTACAAGGCTAGTAAGGTGGTGGTAAATTCTTTCAGTTCTTGCTTATATTAGAAAGTCTTAATTTCTCCTTCATTCATATAAGTTAACTTTTCTAGATGAATTTTTTCCTTCAAAACTTGGAACATACCAATTCATTCCCTCTTGACCTTTAAGATTTTGGATAAGAAATCTGCTATACACCCAGTTGGGGATCCCTTAAAAATTACTTGACACTTTATTCTTGGAGTTTTAGAATTCTCTGTTTTATACTTACCTTGACTACATCATAGCAAAGATCTTTTCTGGCCATATTTTTTGGAAGTCTTATGGGCCTGCTGTACCTGGGCATCCATATCATGCCCAAGATTGAGAAAGTTTTCAACTATTTTTTCATTGAAAGGTTTTATATGCCTTTCCCCTTTTATTCAGTTTCAGGAACAAAAATTTAAGGAAAATTAAAAAGTCTCAGTGGAAATTGTAACTTCCTTTTTTTTGTTCTTATTGTGTTTTGTCTGACTGAGTTACCTCACAGAAACTGTCTTCAAGTGAGCTACTCTTTCTTCTGCTTGATCTAGTTTGTCATTGAGGCTTTCAGTTGTATTTTACTTACTGAGATTTTCACTTACAAGATTTCTATTTGGTTCTTTTTCCAAGATCTCTATGTATCTTTGTTGAATTTCTCATTCATTTCATGCAATGTCACCCTAATTTCAATAAACTGCATTTTCTTCAACTCATTTCTTTAATCATTCTTCTGAATGCTTTAAAAGGCATTTCATAAATTTTCTTTTCTTTAGGTTATGTTGCTAAAGAGTTACTGTATACTGTATCATGCTCACTTGCTGTTTCATACTTCGTAAGTCCCTACTTTGAGATTTGCTCAGTTGATGGATCATCTGTTTCTACCAATTTTATAAGGAAACTTTTATGATAAATGGTTTTCTCCTGAAAGTATGATTTAAGTCATTTTGGTAGGTTTCTTTGACTTTGGTTACAGTTGGGCACCTTACTTTACTCTCCTTACAGTTTCAACTACTTTAATCAATGACTTTCAGCATGACACATTCTATGGCAGGTTTGAAGAGTCCTTCTTAGTCTAGGCACCACACAAGAAAACAGGTACTGTGGCAGCTGAGACAGGTGGTGCACAGAGAAACGGTGGTAGAATGTGAATCTGTAGTCACTCTAGCAATGGGAGTGGTGGGATCAGAAACACAGGTTGGATTTTTCATCAACCATGACAAAGCATTTGGTATATGTATGCTTTGGCTAAAGTGAGGCACAGGCCATGGGTAGGGAGGCAGTGAAGTGGGTGCCTGTAGGAAGCAATGCATGTGCTTGGGCCCAGTGGCAGCTCAAGGCAGCTCTAGGCTAATCACAGCTGTAGGGAAATGCAGCTTTGAACATAGGTACCAGAGCAGTGGTGCTTCCAGGTTTTTTGTTTTTTGTTTTTTTAATTTTACTTAGGGTATACAAATTTAACATACTTTATGTATACAGATTTAGGAACACAGTGATAGTTCACACCCTATCCTCCATCCTGCACATGTTCCCAAACATTTTCGTCCTTCCTCATCCTATTTCCTCTCTTAATTTTTACAACAATCTACTTTCAGTTTACTTTTTACTCATAAGATTAATACTATACTAAGTAAAGAATTCAACAAATAGAATGAAGAAAAAAACACTGTTCATCAACAGCAGAGATAAGTAGAGACAAGAAAATCATAGAAATTCAAAATATCAATTTCACTCCTATACATTACATTTATGGTACTCTATTGTTTACCACAGATCTGGGAAAACATATAGTATTTGTCTTTTGGGGACTGGCTCACTTAAATAGGTATAATGGTTTCAAGTTGCATCCATTTTGTTGCAAACAACAGGATTTCATTTTTTATGACTGAGTAGTATTTCATATATACATATGCTTATATATGTATATATACCATAATTTCTTTATTCAATCTTGAGTTGATGGACATCTCAATTGATTCCACATCTAAGCTATTGTGAATTGAGCTGCAATAAACATGATTATACAGATCACTCTTTCATATACTGAGTTTATTATATTTTGGTAGATTCCCAGGAGTGGAATGGCTAGCTCATATTGTAGGTCTATATGGAGATTTCTGAGGAATCTCCATACTGTCTTCCACAATGGCTGTACCAGTTTACATGTCTCCCAACAGTGGATTAGAATATCTTTTTCCCCACATACACACAAGCATTTGTTGTTTGTTGACTTCTGTATGAAAGCCATTCCAAATGCAGTGAGCTGAAACCTCATTGTGTTTTGGAGTTGCAGTTCCCTGATGACTAGTGATCCGATTTTTATTTTTCAAGTGTCTTCGGCCATTTGAATTTCCTCGCTTGAAAAATCCCTGTTCAAGTCATATGTCCATTTCTTATTTGAATTATTTGTTTTGTTTTGTTCTTGTTGAGACTTGAGCACTTTTTTTTAAAACTTTTATTTAATGAATGTAAATTTCCAAAGTACAGCTTATGGATTATAATGGCTTCCCCCCCCCATAACTTCCAGCCCACCCGCAACCCTCCCCTTTCCCGCTCTCTCTCCCCTTCCAATCACATCATGATTCATTTTCAATTCTCTTTATATATAGAAGATCAGTTTAGTATATATTGAGAAAAGATTTCAACAGTTTGCCCCTATATAGCAACACAAAGTGAAAAATACTGCTGGAGTACTAGTTATAGCACTAAATCACAATGCACAGCACATTAAGGACAGAGAACCTACATGATATTTTTAAAAAATTGATTAATTTTCTATGCAATGTCCAATTTAAAACCAAGGTTTTTTTTTTTTTCATTTTCAATTAGCTTTATATACCGAAGATCAACTCAGTATATATTATGTAAAGATTTCATCAGTTTGCACCCACACAGAAACACAAAGTGTAAAAATACTGTTTCAGTACTAGTTATAGCATTACTTCACATTGGACAACATATTAAGAACAGATCCCACATGAGAATTAAGTACACAGTGACTCCTATTGACTTAACAATTTGACACTCTTGTTTATGGCGTCAGTAATCTCCCTAGGCTCTAGTCATGAGTTGCCAAGGCTATGGAAGCCTTTAGGGTTCGCTGACTTCGATCTTATTCCAACAAGGTCATAGTCAAAGTGGAAGTTCTCTCCTCCCTTCAGAGAAAGGTACCTCCTCCTTTGATGGCCCATTCTTTCCACTGGGATCTCACTCACAGAGATCTTTCATTTAGGTCTTTTTATTTTTCCGGAGTGTCTTAGCTTTCCATGCCTACAATACTCTCATGGGCTCTTCAGCCATATCTGAATGCCTTAAGGGCTGATTCTGAGGCCAGAGTGCTGTTTAGGACATCTGCCATTCTATGAGTCTGCTGTGTCTCCCGCTTCCCATGATGGATCCTTCTCTCCCTTTTTGATTCTATCAGTTAGTATTAGCAGACACTTGTCTTGTTTGTGTGATCCCTTTGACTCTTAGACTTATCAGTGTGATCAATTGTGAACTGAAGTTGATCACTTGGACTAGTGAGATGGCATTGGTACATGCCACCTTGATGGGATTGTATTGGAATCCCCTGGCATGTTTCTAACTCCACCATTTGGGGCAAGTCTGATTGAGCATGTCCCAAATTGCACATCCCCTCCCTCTCTTTTTCCCATTCTTATATTTAACAGGGATCACTTTTCAGTTAAAATTTAAACACCTAAGAATAATTGTGTGTTAATTACAGAGTTCAAACAATAGTACTAGAACAAAAAAAAATACTAAAAGGGATAAAGTATTGCATTGTACATCAACAATCAGGACAAGAGCTGAGTCTTGAGAAGTTTTTAGAGTCTGGATACTAATCCTTTATCAGTGTCACATTTTGCAAATATTTTCTCCCATTCCATCTTTTGCATCTTCACTTTACTGAATGTTTCTCATGCAGTAAAAAAGCTTCTCAGCTTAGGGGCCAGTGCTGTGGCGCAGTGGGTTGACATCCTGGCCTGAGATGTTGGCATCCCATATGGGTAACGGTTCGAGACCCGGCTGCTCTGCTTCTGATCCAGCTCTTTGCTATGACCTAGGAAAGCAGTGGAGAATGGCCCAAGTCCTTGGGCCCCTGCACCCATGTGGGAGAGCCGGAAAAACTCCTGGCTCCTGGCTTCAGCTTGGCCCAGCTCTGGTCATTGTGGCCAATTGGGGAGTCAACCATTGGATGGAATACCTGTCTCTCTCTCTCTCTCTCTCTCTCTCTCTCTCTCTCTCTCTCTCTCTCTGTCTCTCCTCTCTCTATGTAACTCTGACTTTCAAATGAATAAATCTCTTTTTTTTTTTTGAAAAAAAAAATAAGCTTCTCAGCTTGATGTGATCCCATTTGTCTATTTTGGCTTTGACTGCTTGTGCTTCTCAGGTCTTACTCATGAAGTCTTTGCCTATGCCAATGTCTCACAGAGTTTCCCCAACGTTCTCTAGAAATTTGATAGTATCAGGACATAGATGCAGGTCCTTGATCCATTTTGAGTTGCTTTTTGTATAAGATGTAAGGTACAGGTTTTGTTTCATACTACTGCATACACAGATCCCGTTTTCGCAGACCATTTGTTGAAGAGACTGCCTTTCTCAAGGGATTTTTTTTTTTTTAGCTCCTTTGTCAAAGACTTGTTGATTGTAGTTGTATAGATTGATTTCTAGAGTTTCTAGTTGGTTCCATTGGTCTACATATCTGTTTTTTTTGCCAGTACCAGGCTGCATTGATGATAACTTCCCTGTAGTATGTCTTGAAATCATATATTGTGATGCCTCCAGCTTTGTTTTTGTTGTATAAGATTGCCTTAGCTATTTGGGGTCTCTTGTGTTTCCATATGAATTTTAGCATCGCTCTTTCTAGATCTTAGAAGAATGTCCTTGGTATGTTGATTGGGATCACACTGAATCTATAAATTAATTAGGATATTTTGATGATATTAATTCTTCCAATCCACGAAAATAGCGGATTTTTCCAATTTTCTGTCTTCTACTTCTTTCTTTAATGGTTTGTAATTTTCATAGTAGATCTCTTAACTCCTTGGGTAAATATATCCCAACATATTTAATTTTTTTCTGTAGTGACTGTGAATGGGAATGATCTTACAAGTGATTTATCAGTTATTGAATTATCTATGTGTACACAAGGTATTGATTTTTGTGTATTTATTTTATACCTGCCAGTTTACCAAACTGTTTTATGAGATCCAATAACCTGTTAGTGGAGTCTTTTGGTTCCCCTAGATATAGAATCATGGTATCTGCACATAGGGAATTTGACTTCCTCCATTCCAATCTGCATATCTTCTAATAACTACTACAGCAGTATCTGCCCCATTACTCTAAGTTTATCACTTCTGTGTTAAAACTCTACATCCTAAAGAAGTATATCCAAATAAGCTAATTCTTTCATATCCAGTCTTACTTTCCAGCTTCTTTACTCAATCACCCTGAAAATCCAATCCAATCTCCTGGCTGTTGGCAGGTATATTAACGAATTATTGTAGCCCTATTTGTGTACAGTCTCCTTCTTCACCAAATTATCAAATCTTACCACACTGGATTTAAATGTAGTTATAATGTAATGACAGAAAAAAAGGTGATGGTAGCTCCTCCAGTGTGGCATCTGTTGCCCTGTGGGAAGTAGCTTTGGCAGTGCACAAGTATCCTAGCACTAAGTTAGAGGTAGCCCTTACTAGATGTGTGTGGACTATTCTCAAAGCTCTGAGGGTTTAGAGGAATCTGCAGAGCCCTAAACTCTAAGACATCCATCCACATGTCCCCATCCTAAATTTGGAATCTCAATTTTTATAATGAGATATTTGAAATTACTGTAACAGACCCAATTTGAGCATTAGAATATTTCTGAACCAAATAACCAAGTATTAAATCTGCTTCTCCATTAACCCACTATTCTACTGTAGGAGAAAAGGTTTCTTTGTAGACTACCAAACTGATCCTCCAGCTCTCCCTTTACTGCTTGTAATTCTCCTCAGGTTCTCATTATCCTTCTCAATGGCATCCATAATAATCAGTTAATAGAATAATCAGCTAATCCCCTGGCAAACACTGTTTTCCTCTATCTTTAAAATGACAGAATCATGAACATACAAGGAAATCCCCTCCACTGGCATATTTTCCCAGGTCATCATTAGTGAAATCTGCAATTGGGTTGCCATTGTATGCCCACCCACAATGGCATCCTCTTTGTCTGCAGGGTTATTACTGACACATTTCCAAAGTCCTACTTACTACCTGTTTTCTCAGACCATTCTGCTCAGTACCTACTAAGTTGACTTGAGTATTCTGAGAAGCAAGTGTCTTGACAGGAATAGTTAGGCAAAATATTTATTCGAAAAATGCCTGTGAATAACTAAAGGAAAGGAAGCAGGGAGAGCACTTAGATTACAGAGCACAGCTTGTATCTGTAAAAGAATGGAGCAAAAAAGGATTGGGGACAGAGAATCTCAGACTGCAATGTAGTGCTAAGAGAGTTTAAGCCAGGCAATAGGGAAACCTGAAAGCCAAAGTCAATCACTAGAATTGTTACTGCAAGTAGATTCCTAGTACCATTTCAATGTCCAGTCATGGGCTAAATGCAGTCTACAGTATACATGATCTCTGGAAAAATGTAGTAGTAGATACAGAGGAGCAAAATTCTGTCAGTCAACTGTGTTCTCCACAGCAGGAAATCTGAGTGATCTGTTCCCATGGCTACTACATCTGAGGAGCACTTAGAACTATGAGATGTTCTGAAATTATTCATACCATCAAGGAATACAGAATATGGAAGAAGAAATAAATATAAATATAAAATAAGGTACCAATTTGAATTCCAAATTGAAGGAGTAAGCTGGCTCTTCTCATAATGAAATATTGAAATTTAATATTTCAAAGGGAATCAGTCTGACATATATATAATAATCAAATATATAAAAGGTATTTTAAAGAAATTTCTCTCTCTCTCTCTCTCTCTCTTTCTCTCTCTCTCTCTTTCTCTTTCTCTTTTCTTCCTCCCTCCCTCCCTCCCTCTTCTTCTCCCTCTCCTTCCCCATCTCCATCTCCTGGTCTCTGTCTCTGTCTCTTATGCTCTCCTTCTCCCTCTTTTCCTTCTTTGCCCCTTCCCTCCAGTCTATTGGGTTTCCCCCAATAAACTTTTCCCGTACTCCAGTTTTTGGTGTGTTTTGTGGTGGCCTTATATTGGAGCCATGACTCAGATCCAGGCTCCCCCAGTGATTTTACTCTTCCTTCAAGGATCTCTGAGCTGCTCTGGGGTCCTGGATTTCTGCCAGCCACAAAACACACCTTCGGAACTCATTCCACACCACTGAATGCTTCATGATCTCCATCCACACACCAGCCTTCCAAATTCTGAGGTAAGACAGGAAAGGGAAATTCTCACAGCGACTTCTACTTCCAGTTATGCTTCTACTCTTGTCTGCTCATCTGAAAGTCCTAGTACCAGCAACCAACCACAACTCCTAAAGGCTTTTAGGCTCTATGGATGCTGTGTCCAGGCAAAAGTGGGTATGGGTATGGGTGATGACTCAACCTCCTGTTTCTCTTCTACAGGCTAAGCCCTAGGCTCCTGTGGGCACTTGGGTGATGACCCTACCCTCTACTCACATATCCTCTCATTAGATTCATTTTCAATTCTCTTTACATACAGAAGATCAATTAGTATATATTAAGTAAAGATTTCAACAGTTTCCACCCACATAGAAACACAAAGTGAAAAATACTGTTTCAGTACTAGTTATAGCATTAAATCACAATGTACAGCACATTAAGGACAGAGATCCTACATGAGGAGTAAGTGCACAGTGACTCCTGTTGTTGACTTAATTGTTTATGGCATCAGTAATCACCCTAGGCTCTTGTCATGAGTTGCCAAAGCTATGGAAGCCTTTTGAGTTCACCAACTCTTATCATATTTAGACAAGGTCATAGTCAAAGTGGAAGTTCTCTGCTCCCTTCAGAGAAAGGTACCTCCTTCTTTGATGATCTGTTCTTTCCACTGGGATCTCACTCGCGGAGACATTTTTCAAAAGAGGAAATCCAAATGGCCAACAGGCACATGAAAAAAATGTTCAAGATCACTAGAAATCAGGAAATTTATAATTTTAAACATGGTTATTTAAAATCTTTTCTCATCCACAGTTTTGTATAGGTTCCGATGGACTTTTTCCAGCCACTTCTATTGTATTCAGTACTTTGGGATGGTTCTGTAAAAAGATAAAGCCAATAATGCACTACAGGTTCCAACTGGAAGAATGTATGGTTAATTCAGGTTACTAGAGCAAAAAGTAATTTGAATCAATTGGTAAATTAAAAACAGTTAAAGAATTTAAGAAGCTTGGCTGGTACCACAGCTCACTTGGCTAATCCTCTGCCTGTGGTGCCAGCACCCTGGGTTCTAATCTCAGTTAGGGCGCCAGATTCTGTCCCGCTTGCTGCTCTTCCAGTCCAACTCTCTGCTGTGACCCAGGAAGGCAGTGGAGGATGTCCCAAGTGCTTGGGCCCTGCACCCTCATGGGAGACCAGGAGGAACCACCTGGCTCCTGGCTTTGGATCGGCTCAGCGCACCAGCCGTAGCAGCCATTTGGGGGGTGAACCAATGGAAGGAAGACCTTTCTGTGTCTCTCTCACTGTCTACTCTCCCTGTCAAATAAAATAATTTAAGAAGCTATACTGAAACTGCTTTATTCTACCTTCTATGTTATATGTGTATAAATACTGTATGTCTACATGGGAATATTTATTACGAGCTTTGTTTTAATTGGCCTATAGATAAAAGATTGCTAATTAAACTGCTTAAAATTAATCAAAGATATGTTTTGAATCATGTGACCTGAATCTCTGTATCAGATGTTTTAAACACTTTGGTAGAAAGAAACTAAAAATGTTTTATATGCTTGTTCTTGAATTTGCTGGTTAAACAAGCTACACCTTGTTAGATATTTAAGAGATGTTTCCAAATACATCCATTTTAAAATTTATAGAAGGCATTGGACCTTCTGGTAAATGTTTTCCTAAGCTGTTATTTAATGGTTGAAATTGTTTGCTAAGTTTTAATTTGCTGTTGCTATTGACAGTAAGCGATCTGGGTCTTGCTCCCTCATTTCTCTATTCTAAGCCTGACTTTCCCCCTCATTTCTTTATTCTCTTTGATATAGGAAACTAATTCTATTCTGAAGGAATCTCCAAGATGCAAAATTTGATCTTTATGTCTTATAAAAGGGATGGCTAATATTTTCTGTAATAGCATAGTCAAAATGAAAGCTTAAATTATAATTTCTTAGCTAGATTTACTGCGCCATGGGCACAGTAAACAGGCAAAGCCTCCCTTTCAGACCAAAGGGAAATAAAGTTTTAAAGTGAGGACATACCCTTCCTCATGGGCATTGTCTACCTCAAAATAAACCACTACTAGAACATGCCTGTGACTACAGACTTTTAGTTTTGGCCACCAAGACTAGAAATGGGACTTGAGCACCCCCTTGACTTGCATCCTCTGGTCTGCTTTAACAAAACCAGGAGGAAAAGAAAGTTAGGCACCAGAGGCAATGTAAAGATAGGTGGCAGGCCAATTAAGGCTGCTCTGTTCAGTGATCTGCCATCCAGGAGACCCAACAGGCCAGTCAACTTCACTGGTTTTCAATGTGGAAAGCCTGGGCTTCAGCAGAAGTCAGCTTATGAAGAGCCCTGGCAGCTCTGCTAGCTAGGAGTTGGATCACTGGAAATGGAACTGCCCTGGAGTTGAAGGACACCCAGGTCAGAGCCACAGATATTGCTGGCTCCAAGCTGAAAAACGCTTTACTCAGCCAGGCTTTCAAAGTAAGCACCACTGCAGAGAAGACAGCCAAGTAGGGTCAGCAACATTGCAGGAAGAACTGTAAATTTCCTGTTAGAGATACTACCTGCCTTTACCTGGCCAGCACTCCTCCTAGGCCAGCTAGGTGATGGAAGTCAGCAGGATGCCTTCTCAAGGGGGTTCATACCTCCCTTGGGATGAAACTCATGTGAAAGTAAGTCTGGGCCTCATAACGTACAAGGCCTCAAAGCCCACCTGATTAGATCAAGCCCCTTCTGTCAGTTTCTCTTTGCCTTTCTATCAGAGAACTTATGTGTGGTTTAGACAGCACCTTTCTTAGGTCCTCTAATATTGACTCTGTCCTTTGTATCTAGCCCACTTGGTCCTCATTCCTTTGTAATCATGGCCTCTACTCCAACATCAATGGCTCTACTCCTGACCTGTGTATATTGATGGTACTCTCCCCAACTTAATGTTGTATGATTGTTCAGAATTTCTCTACAGACACTCTAACTGCAAAAGATGAGTAGCTTTTTGCCCGGTCTTGGTTGGTATCAGGTTTAAATCATATCTGTCAGTCTTGACAAGGGTCCAGAGACCCCACTCATTTCCTCTCCTTTATGAAATCCTCTCATTACCTGGTTAATGCCACTCTTAGGATCATTGGTTGCTATTCTCACCCTGTCTTTTATAGTACAGTGTTTACAGGAGTTGATAATGGAACAAACCAAGGCATTCAGCAACCAGGCAGTCAACCAAATGCTACTACAGGGATATACTCAGCTCCCCATCCAGGAGACAGCAGCTTGAGACATTACCCCATGCCAGTGAAGAGTGCCTTGTTGCCCCATGTCAGCAGAAAGTAGCTCTAAAGACAGATCATTGCCCTTCTACCCCTGCTGAACTTTTTGGACTAATGTAATCCCATACAACTCCTGCTTTATAAAAAACAAAAGGGGAGAATGTTAGTAAAATGGTGCATTCTTACCTATGGCACAATATATACCCTGACACCATCCTAAGCTCTAGCCTCTGCCACCATTGCTGGAAGCCAGGTGGCCACATGGCCCAACCACCGGTGTTAGCCCCACCCCCATCCTAATGGGATTCCCTGCTCCTATTTCCTTGCCCACCCCCAGGCAAAGTTTTAAAAGGACCTATTCCTGAACACGTGGTGCTTGTGCTCTTTCTCTTTCCCTCTCCCTCTCCCTCTCCCTCTCCATCTCCTGACTCTGTCTCTCTCTCTCTTATGCTATCCTTTTCCCTCTTTTCCTTCTTTGCCCCTTCCTTGCAGTCTATTGGGTTTCCCCCAATAAACTCTTACCCTTAAAAAAAAAACACTTATTGATTTACTTGAAATGCAGATTGATGGGAGAGAGAGAGAGAACAAGACAGAGATCTTCCATCTACTGTTTCACTCCCCTAATAGTCACAATGAAGATGGCTGTGCCAGGCTGAAACCAAGAGTATGGAACTCCATCAGATTCTCTCACATGAGTGGCAAGGGCCCAAATATTTGGGCAGCTTCCACTGCTTTCCCAGCACATTAGTGGGGAACTGGATCGGAAGCAGAGCAACCAGGAGTCAAATCAGAGCTCTGATATGGGATGCCAGCTTTACAGGTAGAAGCTTGACCCACTATAACACAAATCAGCCCCAAGTAAAGATGTATACATATTTAAACATTTTATATAAGATAATTATAAACTGCATAGAAGTATACATTATACCTAACTGTACAGGTTCATATGATATATATTTATTACTATAGAAACTAATATAGGTAAGTAAAAATTATACAATATTTTACACATATTAATAAAATTACAAAAATAATAAATAAATTTATATTCCCAGATAGATATAGTAAGTCAAAACAGCTCAATGTTCCCACTGGAAAAATGATAATAAAATCTATCTAAATTACATTTTTAAATATTTTTCAGGCATAACTATATCAGTATGTTTGACTACATAAAGCTTGAGGAAACTACATATACTAAAAACCAGAATTTTAGTTTGCAGTGGAATCCAAAGAAAAAGGGTAAAGACCAGGAAGAAATAATTTGCAAGGATATGTTGATATAAATGGGCATAAAGCATACTTAGGGAAGAAATAAATAATGGGCAATAAGCATATAAAAACTATTTCTAAACTTCCAATAATCAAAGACATTCAAAATAAAACAATAGAATGAAATGTTTCCAGTATCCATATTAGCATTTCTTTTAATGAAAAGACTTTTTTTTAGATTTTTATTTATTTATTTGACAGGTAGAATTACAGACAGTGAGAGAGAGAGAGATAGAAAGGTCTTCTTTCCATTGGTTCACTCCCCAAATGGCCGCAATGGCTGGAGCTACACCCATCCAAAGCCAGGAGCCAGGTGCTTCTTCCTGGTCTCCCATGCAGGTGCAGGGGCCCAAGCACTTGGGCTATCTTCTACTGCTATCCCAGGCCATAGCAGAGAGTTGGACTGGAAAATGAACAACCAGGCCTAGAACCTGGCACCCATATGTGATGCCGGTGCCCCAGGCAGAGGATTAACCTAGTGTGCCACCGTGCTGGCCCTGACAATTCTTACAATAAGGTAAAATAAGCACTTTCACTAGGTTTAAATTTCAATTATTTCTTCAACCAAACAAAACTTCAAAAATCAGAGTCATGACTCAGTACCTGAATAACGTTCATCTAAATGTCCATTTTCTTCTAATCTACCCCATTTTCCTTAGTTATCTTTTAACCCAAGTGATTCTGATAGAGTTAATCTCAATTTTGTTTAAAAATTAATAAAACTAAAGACACTATGAGAGACAATGACAGGACCAGCCCTTGTCTAGACTGCTGAGGAACAATTTACTATTTTATTCCTTTTAGTATTTTTGTTGTTGTGGTTGTTGTTGTTGTTGCTCTGTTTGTTCTACATAAGACCACTGGTTGAACTCTGTAATCAATGCACAATCATTCTTAGGCGTTTAAAATTAACAGAAAAGTGATCTATGTTAAACATAGGAGTGGGAATAAGAGAGGGAGGAGATATATAGGTTGGCACATGCTCACTCAGACTTACCTCCAATGGTGGAACTAGAAATGCGCCAGGAGATTTCAATTCAATCTTACCAAGGAGGCAGGTACCAATGCCAGCGCACTTGGTAAAGTGGTAAGTATAAATACACAACCAATCAAAAAGATAGGGTATGTGTCGAAGAAATTTCACAAATAAGACCAGTGTAAGCAAATAATGAAGGATAGAATTAAAAGGGAGAGAATGATCCTGTGGGGGAAGCAGGACACACAGCAGACTCATAGAATGCCAAACGCCCAAAACAGCACTCCTGCCTCAGAATCAACCCTTGGGACATTCGGATCTGGCTAAAAGGTCCATGAGAGTCTCACAGGCATGGAAAGCCATGACACAGTGGCAAAAACAATCTAAATGAAAGATTCTGGTGAACAAGACCCCAGCAGAAGGGACAGGCCATCAAGGAGAGAGGTGCCTTTCTCTGAAGGGAGGAAGGAACCTCCACTGTGACACGGGCTTGACTAAACAAGTTCAGAGTTGGTGAACTCAAGGGACTTCCATAGCCTAGACAGCTCATAGCAAGAGTCTTTGGTGATTGCTGATGTCATAAATAAGAGTGCCAATTGTTAAATCAACAACAGGAGTCACTGGGTACATGCTCCCCATGTAGGATCTCTGTCCTTAATGTGTTTTACTATGAAACTTAAAGACAACACTACTAGTCGAACAATACCCTATACCTTGTGCGGTTGTGTGAGTGCAGCCTGTTGAAATCCTTGCTTAGTATATACTAAGTTGATCTTCAGTATATGAAGGTAATTAAAAATGAAAATCGATTAAGGGCGGGATGGGAGAGGGAGAGGGGAGGGCCTCAGGAGGGAGGGAGGTTGGGGGGGAAGCTACAACAATACAAAAGTTGCACTTTGTAAATTCACATTTATGAAATAAAAAATTTTTTAAAAAAGTAATATATCTCTTTTAATAAGTAAGCAGAAAGTTAGAAGAATATACTTCAAACTGTTGGTAGTGGTTCTCTTTGGGAAATAAGAGTTTGTGGGAAGTACTTTCCACATCACAATATTCCTATAAACATTAATTATTGACAACCTTTCATTACTAATGAATTTTATTATGTGTGTGTATTCATTCGTTTGCTAGTCCATTAAAAATATACTTGTCAAGAAGATACAACATGTCAAGTCCTGTGTAGGGCAGCTCAGGGCAGATGGCTGAAAACTAAATTGGAGATCTGTAATCTGGTGTCATAGTCAAGCCTTACTCTAGTAATGAGAAAGCATTAGAACTGCAGTTCAGGGTTGTGATTAACACAAAGTTCCCAAATGACACACAAGGAATACCAGTATAAACTCAGTCATGCAGGCTATATCAGTGAGGAAGCAGAAATATCCATCTATCTGGCTGGAATTCAGAATGCAACCCTCCCCTGGTAGAAAGACTGTAAAGATCTTACCACCTGCAAAATCACCAAAATAAAAACTAGAAACAAAAAAATAAAATAACCACTGCAAGAAGGGTAACATAAAGTCACAGAGAAGCATCATGTGAATGCATAGGGGAAGAATATGAACTTGGAAAGGCAGAAGAACTCTAATTTAGAAAATATTAATTAGTTAATATTTATTATATGTGTTACATTATTGTACACAGTTGACATAAATTAAATCATCCTAACAATGTTATAAAGGAAGTATCTTGTTATCATACTTTACAAATGAGGAATACAGAATTTTAGAATTTGCCTAAAGCCATATGGCTAATAAGTGGTAGAGCAAGGATCCAAATAAAGGAAGTCTGATTCTTGTTCCAGGAATTTATTAATTTATTAATTAATTTATTAATTTATTAAACAGACATTACTGGGAATTTACCAAATACCAACCACTTGGATAGACACTGTGCATATCAACATAAATAAGTAATAAGATGCCAATTTTGCATGGCCAAATAGTTGCCAATTTTGCATGGTCAAAAATATCCATAAGGGAATGTTGTAGAAGAAGGAAGAAAATAAGAAGCCAATATCTTTTTTCTGCAGCATCAGTGGGACTATTTCCACTGAAAAACTACCCTGGGAAGCCTAAACCTCCCAAGGTTTTGAAAGAGCACAGATAAATATTTAGTCATTTGTTTAAACCTCCAGTAAAATTATTTTTTAGCCAAATAAAAGCTCACTTTAAATAGCTTTTGGTAAGATTCAGATGTTATTCTTATAATAGAACACTGATGCAAAGGAAATAGGAACAATGAACTAAATGTAAATGCAATAAACATGTTATGAGAATAAAATGCAGGTTCCCTGTGTAAAAGGAATGCCATGTTTTTGAAACAGCTGAACAAACTATTTAAGCAAGAGCTCTCACCACAGTATAGAAAGTGTGAGATCTTCAGATCTTTCTGCCTCAGAGGTTTGCTTATCTTGAGAGCAGTGCTTAGCAGTTCAGTACGAAGCTCTTGCTGGATACTATCCTATCCTACATGTTATAATGTCTTTTTTTATGTAGCAGAAACTTAAAACAACAATTGACGTTCTAAATTTGGAAAAGCAGTCTGCTCTAGCAAAAGACAATACAAGATCATGTTCTACCTTACGGTCTCCTTACATGAATTTACTCGAGATTTACCTACTCCCCAAAGAGATCTCCCTAGAAGACTTGGGGGGTGTGTGTGTGTGTGTGATTGTTTTCACAATGAGAAAGAAGATAAAATCTTTTATCAAATTCACCCTTTACATGTAACTTCTTTTTTCTAGAGAATTTTCTATATTCCTATCTTCTTTTTTTGAATGGAAGGCATTTAACCTGGTATATCTGTGTATAATCAGTTCATGATACAGTACACAATTACAACAATAATGCCTTGCATTTGTATGGTACTTTAGACTTTAACAAGTTCTTTTATATTAACTGCCTCCTGTAAATTTTATAACAACTCTGTGAAGTAGATATTATTTTATTATAATCACTATTTCATTGATGATGAAAATTAAGCTCATGAAGGCTAAGTATCTTAAACAGGATCACAAGACTAATGAAATGACATCACCAAGCCTTCAACTTACTGTTAAATGATTTCAAGATTCAAAGCTCTTTTCACTAAGCCACATTTTGCCTTCTATGACACAGTATTTAGCAAAACTAAGTGAAAAAAATTTGTATACTATTTGTGATGTTGATGTTGTATAGCCATAGTCAACTCATGTAACATCATTATCTCAGCAGGGAAAGAGTTATAACAACACTTGTTGTAACAACAAACTTCAAATCTATTTTTCAACTGTTTCATCCAGAGCTAGTTCCCATTCTAACATTTACTTACTGGGTAACCTAGGATAAGTTAAAATCCCTGTAAACTTACTCCCTTGTTTAAAAAACAGCACATATCTTATAAGCTTGTGTGAGATTAAATTACATAGCGTGACACAAAACAGAGAACAATCCATGAAGTGGTACTCAAAAAATGATAGTTCATTTTTGTGGTTGTTATTGGTAGTATGCAAATTATTTTCTTTTTATTGTTATTAAAAGAAAACAACTGCTAAGACTCCTGAATAGTAAAAGAGAACACAACCAGCAGTAAAAAAAAAAAAAAAAAAAAAAAGAGACACACTAAAGTAAAATTAATGAATTAGTAGCAATATTTTCACCTTTTATTTTTCATTATAAATTATTATTTTGTGCATTGTAATAGCCTTAGAACACCACAAATCCACACCATTAACAAATATTTCAGGAACTTGTAGAGGCATTCTCAAACTTTTCATCACAAAAAGAACTAACCTTTTCCATACATGCAAAGATGTAAAAATTATAAACCTTATTTGAGTTAAAGCACTTTTTTCTTATAATATTTCTAAATGTAATGGAGCTTAAACATCCATTACTGCAATGACTTTTTCTGGAATAGCTTTCTATATAATGTTTTTAGAACATTTCCTGTATAGATTAATTTTAAATGAGAAACAAAGCTAGGACAAATTATCTTTTCTGGTTTACTTTGTTTTAGAAGTGCTTATTATTCAAAAGTGGCTATATGATCAGATTAGCAGTGGCGGTAACATTGCATTTCTGTTCTCTATTTGCTAAAAAATATTAAAAGAGAGTCTCTCTCTCTCTCTCTCTTTTTTTTTTTTTTTTTTTTTGTTTTACAGTTTATTACTTCTTATCTGGCCACTACCTACTAAGCATGTAACATTTAACTTTCTGTTGACATTTACTACTATCAATAATATTATTATTGCTGCTGTTCCTACTGTCAACATTTTTGATTACATGCTATGTGTCAAGCAGTTTATAATCACTAATTTTAAACTAGCAACTGAACTGCATAATGAACATTATTACCACAGCTTTATGAGGTAACTTTTCTAAAACCTTTTTCAATTATTTTGCTTAGCATAATACATTTGAGATTCATCAATTTGTCATGATTAATTTTTTTCATTTTTTCCTCATTTTGACTTATTGTTTTACATTCTGAAGTGTTTTGTACAGTTTTTATTAACATGAAATAAAGTGTACATATTCATGGAGTACAGTATGATATTTCAACATATGTGTATATCATGTACTTATCAAATCTAGGTGATTAGCATTTCCCTAACTTTATAATTTAATTTAAAATTTATTTATTTAATTATTGGGTAGAGAGAAAAAGTGAGCTCCCATCCACTGCTTCACACCATAAATGCCTGCAATAGCCTTGGCTGGCCCAGGCCAAAGCTGGAAACTGGGAATGAAATACAGGCTTCTGGTAGGTGACAGGAGTCCAATTACTTGAACTATTAACTGCTGCCTCCCAACCTGGAATCAAGAACAGAGCCGGGCACTGAACCCAGGTTCAACAATAAGGGATGCAAGCATCTCAACTGAAATTTTAACTGCTAGGCCAAATGCCTACCCTCTCCTTATCATTTATTTATCTTTGGAGCTCTGAGTCCTAGTTCTTCACAAAATATATGAAGATTATTATGAACTATAGTCACCCCACTGTGATATTGAACAATAAGAGTGATTCCTTCTGTCTATATTTTGGTACTCATTATCAATCTCCATCTATCAGTGTTACTTTTGGGTTTCCACATGACAGAAATACATATATTTGTTGTTCTATTCCTGTTTACTCATTCAACATAAAGTCAACATTCTCACTGA
Source organism: Lepus europaeus (assembly GCF_033115175.1). Taxonomy (NCBI): domain Eukaryota; kingdom Metazoa; phylum Chordata; class Mammalia; order Lagomorpha; family Leporidae; genus Lepus; species Lepus europaeus. Next base: position 41,162,047 of record NC_084831.1, read on the forward strand.
TTTGATGGCAAGTGATAGGATTTTATTCTACTTTATAGATGAATAGTGTCCACTGTGTGTATATATCACATTTTTATGTACACTGATCCAGCAGTAGAATGTAGGTTAAAAAAATAGAACCTAGGTTGAGTCCATATGTTGGCTATTATGAATATGTCATAATAAACATATAAGTACAGGTATATTTTTGATATGTTTATTAAATTGTCTTTGACTATATAACTAGCTGTGAGATACCTGGATCTATGATAGATCTACTTTTAATTTTTGAGGAAGACCCAGAATGTATTCCATTATAGCTATATTTACATTCACACCAACGGTGGATAGAGTTTTCTTCTTCCTCATGCTCACAAGGAAGTTAAGTTATTTTTACTCTTCTTAATAATAGGCATTTGAAACAGTTACAAGGTGATATGTCATAGTGTTTTGAACTTGCATTTTCCTGATATATAGTGATGTTGAGCATTTCTTCATATGCCTGTAGACCACTTGTATATCTTCTTTTGAGAAAAATATACTCAAGTCCTTTAACCTTTTTTTTTAATCGGGTTATTTTCTTACTATTAAGTTGTTTGAGTTCCTTATGCATTTTTGATATTAGTTCTATCACAAGCATGATTTGCAAATATTTTCTCCCATTCTATAGATTGTCTCTTTACTCTGTTGATTGTTTTCTTTACTATGTATAAGTGTTTTTTTGTAGTGTAATGAATCTAATTTGTCTATGTTTCAGAAGTTTTATACAAGAACCCATTGTATTCCAGTGTCTTGAAAGGTTTTCCTATGTTGTATTAACTTCAGAGTTTCCTATCTTTTTTTTTTTTACTTTAAGATTTATTTTTAGTTATTTGAAAGGTAGAATGAGAGAGAGAGAGAGGGAGAGAGAGAGAGAGAGAGAGAGAGAGAGAGAGAGGAGAGATAGTGAGAGCAAGATTGTCCATCCACTGGTTCACTCCCCAGTTGACCACAACGGCCGAAGCTGGAGCAGAAAGAAGCCAGGAGCCAGAAGCTTCATCCTGGTTTCCCACATGGATCCAGACATCCAAGACTTGAGCCATCTTCCACTGCTTTCCCAGGCACATAAGCAGGGAGCTGGATTGGAAGTGGAGCAGTCAAGGCTTGAACTGGCACCCATATCGGATGCTGGCATCACTGATAGCAGCTTTACCAGTGACACAACAACAGTGGCCCCAGAGTTTCAAATCTTACATTTAGGTGTTTAGCCCATTTTCTGAAATTTTTATGATGACACATTCAAACCAAAAGACTTTTTAGTTACAAATTTCTGGCTTTTTCAATATTATATGTTATATTTATATGCTTGCAAATAAATCACAAAGAATTTTTAAAACAGAAAAATGAAATGATCAATTGTAATAAGATTGTAATCTGATTTCAAACAATGATATTAATCATATTATCAGTAGTATATGAATACTGCCTTGAGAAAAAGGTTTTAAAATTGAGAAGTGGGGAAGACATCTTCTAGTGAAGATAGAACAGTGGGGACTGGATCTTATCATCCTACATAAAACAAACTAAATCCAAAATATATAAAACAATTTTAAATGCAATGCAAGTAAGGAAATAAAGAACAATGATGCTAAAAGATAAGAAATAAATTAAATGAATATACCCTATTCCATAAAGTTTCCAGGCAGCCCAAGGGCAGGGAAACCAGGAAGATCACTTTAGTTTCCCTGAGTTGAGAAGAAGCTGGAAGCTCAACACAGCCAACATAGCTGGAGTCAAAGAGCACAGTACTGGAGAGAAAAAGGCTAAACAAAAGGCAAGTTTGAAAGTCTTCAGAGGGTTTCTCTTTTCACAGGAGTAGTGATCAGCACAAGAATGTGTGCAAACTAACCTCAGACAGAACCAAAAAAGAATTGGAAGGAAGAAAACTCAGTTCTCTCACAAGGCCAGGAACAGTTAAAATGCTCAGACACAAGAACATAAAAATCAATATTCATAGGATATTAGATAAAGAACACAGAAGAGATTGCCTAAATCAGAGAAAAAACTAAAGATTAAATGCTGTTGACTACTCTTAAGTTAATAGGAACAATATGAAAGGAACAAATGTCTGTTTCTATTTAACATAACTTAATCATAGAAAAAAACCTCAAAAATATTTGTACAGATGCAAAAATATCCAGCACTTAACCAAGTGAAATTCAAAATTCACAGCATCTGATTAAAAATTACGAAGCATTGTACATCAACAGTCAGGACAAGAGCTGATCAAGTTATTGTTTCTCATAGTGTCCAATATGAGAAACAGTGAGTTGATCAGCTCTTGTCCTGAAGGTTGATGTATAATGTAACACTTTATCTATTTTAGTATTTTTTTTTGTTCTAGTACTATTGGTTGAACTCTGTAATTAACACACAATTATTCTTAAGTGTTTAAATTTTAACTGAAAAGTGATCCCAGTTAAATATAAGAGTGGGAAAAAGAGAGGGAGGAGATGTGCAATTGGAACATGCTCAATCGGACTTGCCCCAAATGGTGGAGTTAGAAACATGCCAGGGGATTCCAATCCAATCCCATCAAGGTGGCATGTACCAATGCCATCTCTCTAGTCCAAGTGATCAATCTCAGTTCACAATTGATCACGCTGATAGGTCTAAGAGTCAAAGGGATCACACAAACAAGACTAGTGTCTGCTAATACTAACTGATAGAATAAAAAAGGCAAAAAGGGAGAGAAGGATCCAACATGGGAAGCGGGAGACACAGCAGACTCATAGAATGACAGATGTCCTAAACAGCACTCTGGCCTCAGAATCAGACCTTAAGGCATTCAGATATGGCTGAAGAGCCCATGAGAGTATTTTAGGCATGGAAAGCCAAGACACTCTGGGAAAAAAAAAAAAAAAGAGTACCTAAATGAAAGATCTCTGCAAGTGAGACCCCAGTGGAAAGAACGGGGCCATCAAAGGAGGAGGTACCTTTCTCTGAAGGGAGGAGAGAACTTCCACTTTGACTATGACTCTGTTGGAATAAGCTCAAAGTCGGCAAACACTAAAGGCTTCTATTGCCTTGGCAACTCATGACTAGAGCCTAGGGAGATTACTGACGCCATAAACAAGAGTGTCAGTTTGTTAAGTCAACAACAGGAGTCACTGTGTACTTACTTCTCATGTGGGATCTGTCTTTAATGTGTTGTTCAATGTGAAGTAATGCTATAACTAGTACTGAAACAGTATATTACACTTTGTGTTTCTGTGTGGGTGCAAACTGATGAAATCTTTACTTAATATACACTAAATCGATCTTCTGTATATAAAAATAATTGAAAATGAATCTTGATGTGAATGGAATGGGAAAGGGAGCGGGAGATAGGAGGAGCACGAGTGGCAGTGAAATTATGTGGGGGTGGAAGCCATTGTAATGCATAAACTGACTTTGGAAATTTATATTTACTAAATTAAAAACAAAAAAGAAACAACAGAGCTAATCCATACTACATACCAAATGGACAAAATCGATATCTACAGAAAATTCATCTCACAGCTGTGGAATACACATTATTTTCATCAGTACATGGCACTGTCTCTAAAATCAATCATTTTTAGTGGAATAAGACTCAAAAATTTCAAAAAAAATTGAAATCATATCATGGATCTTTTCAGACTACAATGGAATGAGGCTAGGAATTAACAACAAAAGAAATTATAGAAAATATACAAACACATGGCGACTGAACAACATGCTTCTAATTGAAAAGTGAGTCACAATCAAAATCAAAATAAAAAAAAAATCCTTAAAACTGTCGCGAGCACCTACTGTCACATAGCTCAACAATAGCAAGTGCGACGTACGACTTGTCAGTCACAGGGAAGAAAGGAACACATGGACACAAGACTGTCTTTTCCAATTTTATTATTCACACAGGGGACACAGCAGGGGTTTTATATCACACCACTCATCAGCATGCTCATTGGGGTCAATACACTTATCAGTATCAATATACTTATCAATCTATCCTCTTTAATATACTTATCACTAAACTTAACACTACTATTTAAGGTGACTTAAATATTTAACTACTTAACTACTTAACTTAACCACTTAACTACCTGACTTAACCACTTAACTACTTAACTACATCTACCCAATCTTAACAATATCACTTATCTGCCAGGCAATCAATATTATTATACCACAAATCATAACAAACACTATTAAAATAATCTTAAGTACTATCACAATGAACACTATAAGCACAGCAAAAGATTCAATACATAACATTGGTTTGCTACGTATCTAGGCTCGTATCACTGTCATGAATGTGTTTCTCCTGCAGGGAGTGTCCAGTGTCCAGAGTTCAGTGTCCCAGCAGGGATGGAACTCAGACCAGCCACAGGCAGGATGTCGTGGGAAGGTTATCACTCTGGGCAGTAAGCTCAAGGTTCCAGGTGGAAGGCAGGTGAGAAGTTGGAGAGGTCCCCTGCTGAGAGGCCTGGTCTGGCTCTGCAGGCTCTGTAGTCAACTCTAGCAGCAGGCTGATAAGGACTCCAGGCAAGGTGGTGAGGCGGCAGCTCCACTGGTCAGACAGCAGCTGGGCAGCAACGCAGCAGTTCCAGATGGCCTCTTGCTCCCGTCATCACCTTGTGCCACATAGCAAAAGCTAGCGAGCTGGTTCTTCTCCTCTTCGAGGAGACCCAGAGGTTCTTTCACACTGGGCCGCACACACACACACACACACATACTCAGACAGTGGGGTTACAGCTCAGGACAACTCTGTAGGTCGGCTTATGCTGCTACCTGCTCCATGCAGAGTAGCAGCCTGCCACTTCAGCTCCGGATGTGTGGAGATCCAGAGGTTCACACACACTGGGCCATGATCCCCGAGAGGATGGAGAGTGGTGCAAGGGCTCCCTTTTTATCCTTATTTTTGGCAGTTCTCCAGCTTGCCATCATCCAACTTGTCCAATCAATGCTGTTTCCTCCTTGCTTATGTTTGAATGGTCCAGTCAGCGCAGGTAGGAGAGTATTGCCCATTTTGCACTGTTATCTGACTGACTAGAGATGTCTGCTTGGTATGATTAGGAGTGTCTCCCTTACAGCCGTTAGGCATTGCCTCAGCTCCTGACTTACAACTCCACTTTACTTTTATTCTGTGGCTAGTGGTATTTCTTATCTCAATGTTTTACTGTGTTTCCACGGTTCATCTCCTTCTCAGGTAAGCGGTGATCCGTGACTCTTTTTGAGATTCCTGTGGGATTCCCCACAGAAACAAATTAAAATGAAGGTACAATATATCAAACTTTATGGAATATATCAAAAGCAGGGTTAAGAGGAAAGTTTATTCCAATTAATGCCTACATCAAAAAATTGGGAAGATACCAAATAAAGCATCTAACGATACATCTCTAGGTCCTAGAAAAACATGAACAAACCAAAGCCCAAAGTAGTAGGAAGAAATAATAAAAATTAGAGAAGAAATAGATAAAATAGGAATAAAAAAAAACTAAAGATGAGATGATAGAAGAGTTACTTTTTTGAAAAAAAATAAATAGAATTGACAAACCATAGTCCCTGATAACCAAAAAAGGGAGACAATCCAAGTAATAAAATCACAGGTTACAAATGAGATGTTACAACTAATGACAAAGAAATACAAAGAATATTTAGGAATTATCACAAAAAGCTATAAGGCAACAGACTAGAAAATCTAGCAGAAATGAATAGAATTCTGACACATGTCATTTACCAAAATTCAGGCATTAAGATACAGAAAAACTAAACAGAACAATAACCAAGACTGAGATTGATAAATAAAGAACCTCTCAACAAAGAAAAATTCAAGAGCAGATGACTTCATTGCTTAAGTCCCCCAAACTTTTAAAGAGAACTAATTTCAATTTTTCTTAAACTATTCAACACAATGGAAAGGGAGGGAATCCTTCAGAATTCATTCTATGAGGCTTTACTTTGATTTTAAAACCAGAGAAAGATACAAAAACAAAAAAGAGCTACAGACTAATATTTCTGATGAACATACATATAAAAATCTTCAACAAAATACCCTCAACTTGAATCCAACAACACATCAAAAAATAATCCATCGGACCAATTGAGATTTATCTCAGGGAAGCAGGGATGGTTCAATACAAGCAAATAAATAAATGTGTCACGTCACCAAAACATGAAGGATAAAAACAATATGATTATTTCCAAAGATGCAGAGAAACTATCTAGTAAAACACAACATCCTTCAATGAATAAAAATCTTTTAATAAATTGGGTATAGAAGGAATATACCTCAAGACAATATATGACAAACCCTGTCAGTGTCATATTAAATGAGGAAATGCTAGAAGCATTTCCACTAATACCTAGAACCAGGCAATGATTTCTACTAACACCACTATTATTTAATATAGTTCTGGGAGTTTTGGACAGAGCCATTAGGCAAGAAAAAGAAACAAAGGGATACAAATTGGAAAAAAGGAAGTCAAATTATCCCATATTATTATTTTGCATTCAAAACTGACACAATTCTTTATACAGAGGAACCAAAAGAATTAACAGATTACTAGAACTCATAAGAGAATCTGGCAATGGTACAGGACACAAAATCAACAAACAAAAATAAATTGTTTTCATAAACACCAACAATGCTCTACATGAGAGGGAAAAAAAATCAATCCCATTCATAGTAGCTACTGTGGTCTCATCCTACGAGGGCCACACTGTCAGGATGGTAGGGCAATGGTGTTCTTCAACAAGAAGCACCAGAGACAAGTTTCAGTGAATATGTCCATTTATTAACAATCAGGAACAACCTTTTAAAGGGCAGGCAAAGAGGAGTAGCTAGTTCAGAGTGTCAACACTAATTCCACAGGATAAGCCAGATACAGGAAGCTCTAAGCTTCACTTCTCCAATCAGCTTGAAGGTCACATAGTCTACATAGCTTTCCAGGTGGTCTTTATGAGTCTGGGCCACACCCAGGCACTGTTTACCTAGTTCACAATTACAAAGCCCTTCAAAGAGAAGTGGGGGTGGAGGAAATGTGCCTGGGGTCCCTGCCACCTGCCAGCAGCCAGGTCATGTGTTGGGGTCCCAGTGTGCTGGGTCCTCAACCAGGGTTTTTCTTAACCTCCTGCATGGGCTAGGCAGGCAGTCTCCAAGCCAGGCACAGGATCACCCACAGCTACAAAAAATTATTATTTTGGGATAACTAATCAAGGATGTAAAAGATTTCTACAATGAAATTTCTAAAATATTAATGAAAGAAATAGAAAAAGACACAAAAATAGAAATATCATCCATGTTCATGAAGAACTAGTATTCAAAATGTCCATTCTACCCAAAGCAATTTACATAGTGAATGTGATCACAATCAAAAATACTAAAGACATTTTTCACAGATCTTTGAAAATACAATCCTAAAATACCTATGGCAACACAAAAACCTTGAAAAGACAATCTTAAACAAAAATAAAGCAAGAAGTATGACATTACCAGATTTCAAGATATACTATAGGACTATAACAATCAAGTCAGAACACCCTGTATTGGCACAAAAATAGACATGTAGATCAATGCAACAGAACTAGAACTCCAGAAATTATTACACACATGTACAACCAACTAATATTTGAAAAACAAGCTAAAGTCATTCCCTGGAGAAAGCAGTCTCTTCAACAAACATTGTTGGGAAAACTGGATTTGTTTATGCAGAAGTTTGAAATAAGATGCCTAACTTACACCCTATACAAAAATCAACTCACAGTGTATCATGATCTAAGGTTATGACCTGAAACCATCAAATTACCAGAGGAAATCATGGGAGAAATTCACAAGACATAGGCCTAGGCAAAGACTACATGGGTAATTAAAAGGAAAAGTGGCCAGCATTGTGGTGTAAGGGGTAAAGCAGCTGCCTGTGATGCCTGCATCCTGTATGCGTGCAGGTTCAAATTCAGCAGCTCCATTTCTAATCCCCATCCCTGCTAATCTGCCTGGGAAAGCAGCAGAAGGTCCAAATCCTTGGGGTCATTGCCACCCACAAAGAAGACCTGAAAGAAGCTTGTGGCTCCTGGCTTGGGACAGGCCCAGATCTAGCCATTGTTGCCATTTGGGGAGTGAATCAGTAGAATGATGAATCTCAATCTCAATCTCTCTCTCTTACTCTCGCTCTCTCTTTCTATACTCTCACTCTCTTTCTCTCTCTTTCTCCCCCCATCTCTCCCTATAAACTCTGCCTTTCAAATAAATAAATAGCCAAAATAGACAAATGGGATTACATCAAGCTAAGAAGCTTTTGCAGAGAAAACAATTTAAAAATTAAAGAGAAAAACAAGAGAATGGGAGAAAATATTTGCAAACTATACATTTAATAAGGGATTAATATCCAAAATATATAATGAGATCAAAAAAGTCAACACCAACAAATAATCCAATTAAGAAATTAGCAAAGATTATAAACAGGCATAGAATTTTTCAAAGAATGAAATACAAATGGCCAACAGACTCATTAAAAATGTTCAGAATCAATAGCCACTAGGAAAATGCAAATAAAAACTGTAATGAGGTAATATCCCAGTTAGAATGGCTACCACCCATAAACTTAAAAGAAAAGTGCTGGTGAGGATGTGGGAAAAGGGTAGCCTAATACATTGTTCGTGGGAATGCAAATTAGAACAACCATTATGCAAGACAGTATGCAGATTTCTCAGAAAACTAAAAATAAGTCTATCATAAACCCAGCTATCCCATTACTAGGAATATATTCAAAGGGTTAAAACTAGCATATGAAAGTGTTACTTCTACTTCTATGTTTACAGATGCTCTATGCACAATAACAAAGAAATGGAATCAACCTAAATCCATGAACCTTTCTCTGGATAAAGAAATTGTGGTATATACACAAGGTGGAATATTACTCTGCCATAAAATAGAATGAAATCTCAACATTTGCAAATAAATGGATGTAACTGGAGATCAAACTAAGTGAAATCAGTCAAATTCAAAATGACAAATATCACATATCTCTTATCTGTGTAATTAATATATTGAGTATAAAAATTATGTAGATATCCTCTCAGTTTGTATATAGTTATAAATATAGTTACTGAAATATTCCATTCAAATGAAAATATACTATTCTTTCCCCAAAAGAAAAAGATCAAGGAGGGAATAGGGAATACCCTTGGGTAATAATAACATTTTGTTCTTAATTTGGGTGTGGGCTAAGAGTGGAACTTGAGGTCCAAAATCTCATTTATCTGTACACTTATGTTCATTTCTTGTTATACATATGGTATTTCAATAAAGTATTTTAAAAAAAATCAATAAACTTTATAACATTCCAGTTTTAGTGCTAAATACTCTAATGGAGGATACAGACTTGAAATTATTACAATGCAATATGATAAAATAAATCATTCTGGATACATAAAAAAAAGCAGAACAAAGCAGGATTGAGAGGGAAATTTATAGCATGGATTTCATATTTTAGAAAAGAACAAAGATTTAAAATCAATCATACAAGCTTCCACTTTAGGAAATGATAAAAAGAAGAACAAATTGAATCTAAAACTAAGAAAAGGAAACAAACAAAAAATTAGAGCAGAAACCAATGAGGTTATGAATGGAAAATCAGTAACTCTTTGTTCACAATTTTTAAAACTCAGATGAAATGGTCAAATTCACTCAATGAAAAATGTATCACTCAACAAGCAAACTGAATATGTGTTTTTGAAACTGAATAAATAACTAATAACCTGCTATAACAAGAAGCACCAGGCTTAGAATCCAATGATGGATTCTACCAAGCAGTTAAGAAAAAATTATACCAATTCTCTACAATCACTGCCAGAAGTTAGAAGCAGAGGTAGGAATGCTACTTAACTCATTCTTGAAGCTAGCTAGCATTATCATAATGTAAAATTCCTCAGTAAGATATTTACAAATAAAACCCAATAATGTAAAAAAATACTGAACACCACAACCAAGTGCGAATTACATATATGAAATGTAGATCAACATTTTTTTTTTGACAGGCAGAGTTAGTGAGAGAGACAGAGAGAAAGATCTTCCTTCCATTGTTTCACCCCCCAAATGGCTGCTACGGCCAGATCTATGCTGATCTGAAACCAGGAGCCAGGTGCTTCTCCTGGTCTCCCGTGCGGGTGCAGGGCCCAAGGACTTGGGCCATCCTCCACTGCCTTCCCAGGCCACAGCAGAGAGCTGACCTGGAAGAGGAGCAACCAGGACAGAATCCGGAGCCCCAACTGGAACTAGAACCCAGGGTGCTGGTGCCGCAGGCAGAGGATTAGCCTAGTAAGCTGAGGCGCAGGCCTCAGCATTTGAAAACTAACTTATTTAAACTAACACATCAACAAGCTAATAAGGGAAAAATTACAAAAACATATCAATAAAGCAAAAATGCACTTGACAAAAATCTAACATCTATTCATGATAAAAAAAATTCTCAGTAAACTAGGATTAGAGGGGAATTTTTATTAACTTGATAAATAACATTTACTAAAAAACAACTAATATCATAAGTAACGGAGAGAAATTCAAATCATCGCTACTAAGATCAAGAACAAGGCAAACATCCATTCTTATCATTGCTTTCTAATATTACACTGGAAGCCCTCACTAATCCAATAACAAATGAAATAAAATGTATTAAGATTGGGATGAAATGAACAAATCTGTCTTTGTTAATCTATGACATGATCATTTACATGGAAAATCTGAAAAAAAGACAAAGAAAATCTCCTGTAACTAAAAGTGATTTGAGCAAGTTTAAATGGTAAAGTGATTAATATGCAAAAGTCAATCACTTTCATATAATAGTATATTAACAAAAGAAACTTAATATTAAAACAATATCATAAATTGGCACCCTCAAAATAAATAAGTATAAATATAACAAAATATTTGCATTGTCTATACAAGCAAACTATAGAACTCTGATGAAATCAATCAAAAGATAAATAAATGAAGAGACAGTCTATGTTCATGAATACAAAGATGCAATTTTATTAAGACAACAATTTTTCACTAATTTTTCTACAGATTCAATGAAATCTTAATCAAAATCCCAGAAAGTTATTTTATCAACTTTAGTAAACTGATTCAAAATTTTACAGAGAGAAAAAATACCCAAAATAGCAAATACTAAATTTAAATGGAATAATGGAGGACTGACACTACATAACCTTAAGATATACTATAAAACCACATATTTCAAATAATTTTTGAAAAAGGAAGAAAGCTAATGCAATAGGTAAAAGGTGTTCTTGCCAACAAATGGTGATGAAAAAACTGGAATCAATATGCAAAAATACAAATCTTTAAACATAATTTATGATATTCATAAAAATTAACTCACAATGGATCATAAACCTGAATGTCACACACAAAATCATAATACCTCTAGATAATATAGGATAGAATATAGATAACCTAAGGGTTGGTAATGATTTTTGACATAAAACACAAACAATTCATGAAAGAAATAACTGATAAGCTAGATTTCTAGATTTCTACTCTGCAAATGAGAATGTCAAGAGAATGAGGATACAAGCCAGAAAATATCTGAAAAAGACATTTTTAAAAAGGAATTTCCATCTAAAACATACAAATAATTCCTGAAATTCAACAATAAGAAAACAATCTGATTAACAACTAGGTCAAAGACTTTAACAGATATCTCACTAAGGAAGACAAAAACATGGAAAATAAACATAAAAATAATTCTCTACATCACACATCATCAGAGAAAAGCAAATTAAACCAATGAAACCCCACTACACAACCATTAAATTAGCCAAAATCCAGGACACTAACAACACTAAACATTGCCAAGGATGTAGGGAAACAGGAAATCTCATTTATTGCCAGTGGCAGGCAAAATAAAGTAAAATAAAGTAAAGCTACTTGGAAGACAGTTTGGCAGTTTCTTTCAAAAGTGAACACACTCTTAGCACATGCTCCAACAATCATGGTACTTGATATTTAATCAAAGGAATGGAAAACTTAAATCCACACAAAAACCAGCACAAAAATATTTGTTACAAATTTTATTAATAATTGCCAAAATATAGAAGAAACCAAGATTCCTTTCAGTATGTGAATGGATAACTTATGGCACATGCAAAAAACAAAGGATTATTCAGCACTAGCAAAATTAGGCTATCAAGCCAGGAAGCACATGAAAGAAACCTACATGTATATTCATAAGTGAAAGAAGTCACTATGAAAGACTACATACTCTATGATTTTATGTACATGACATATTAGAAAAGGCAAAACTGAAAATTTTGAAAATTAGTGGTTGCAGGGACCTGCATTAGTTCTCCTCCTGCGGCGCTGGCAAGCCATATGGGAGCCAGGTTCTAGTCCCGGTTGCTCCTCTTCCACTCCAGCTCTCTGCTGTGGCCTGGGAGGGCAGTGGAGGATGACTCAAGTGCTTGGGCCCCAGCACTCACATGGGAGACCAGGAGGAAGCACCTCACTCCTGGCTTTGGATCAGCACAGCGCGGCCATAGCGGCCATTTGGGGAGTGATCCAACAGAAGGAAGACCTTTCTCTCTGTCTGTCTCTTTCACTGTCTATAACTCTACCTGTCAAATAAATTAAAAAAAAAATTAATGGTTGCCAAGGGTTAGGAGGGAGGAATGATAAATCTTCTATGGAACACAGAGAATTTTTAGGACAATGAAACCATTCTGTGTGACACTAAAATGGTAGAAACATGCCATTGCACATTTTCCGAAATCTGCAGAATATACAGCACCAACAGTGAACCCTAATATAAACAAATGTCTTTGGGTGATACTGAAGTGTCATTCTAGGTACATCAGTTATAACAAATGTACCACTCAGGTGAGGGATACTGATAATTAGTGAAGGTATGCATGTGGGGGGATGTGAGGTATAAGTAAAATATTTATATCTTCACTCATTTTTACAGGGAGCCTAGCACTACTTTTAAAATATAAAGTTTATTTAAAAAAGCAAACCACAAATGCAGAGAAAATATTTGAAAAATTACAGTCTGATAAAGGTCTCATATCCGGATTATAGAAAATTCTTCAAAGATGCAATAGTAAGAAAATAAACACCCACTTTAACACTTTCCAAAAGGTTTGGAATAGCAGTTTCACAGAGAAAGAAATATGGATGGAAAATATTCACATGAAAGAAGGTTCAACATCATTAGTCATTACAGAAATGCAGATACCATGCAAACCTATCACAATATCTGAAATTAAAACACCAGCTCTACGAAGCATCATTCAGCATGTGCCCACATATACTGCTCATGAGAAAGCAGAAAGCCACAACCGTTTTGGAAAGCTCTTTGAAAGTTTTTCAAAAGTTCAGATACATCTACTATGTGACTCAGTTATTCCACTCCATTACCCAAGAGGAATGAAACAGATATTTTATAGAAATGTTCATAGCTGCTATATTTTAATGGCCAAAACCTGGAAACAACCCAAATGTCTACCAGTAGATTGGATGGAAAACAATTTGTGCTGTTTCCATGAAATCATACTATCTGGAAATAAAAAGAACATATTATTGACCAAAGCAACAAGACAGGTTGGTCTCTAATAATTCTGTCTAAAAAACACTACACAAAGAGAGTTAATAGTACATGATCCTTCAATACAAAACATATATATAATTCATATTGATCTGTAGTGTCACAGTACATATCAGTGCTTGCCTGACAATGAGGTAGCTGTAATAGAGGGGTTGAAGGAAGGAATTTACAGAAGATAAAGAAATTTGGGGGGTATGATGCATATTTACATTATTTTAGTTGTAATCATAGTCACTTTACATATTGTATGGATATAATGTATATATTAACATATAAGATTATGCAGTTAAAATACATAGTTTCTTGCTATTGATTATATTTAAATAAAACTTACAAATTAAGAAGATATGCAGCATGTGGATGTAAAACATCAGCTGTATAGCCTCTTCCAATTTTCCTCAAAACATACACAAAGAAAAAATAATAAAATGCAAAGTCTGATAGCAAAGTATGGTCGGCTTAAGCTACGTATACATATTGAAAAGTCGTATGATACCCCATTTTAAATGTGCAAAGATAACATGTTAATCCACAATTTTAAAAATAATTTAAGCCACCAGAAAAATATCATTTGACAGTAATGTATTAGCAGGAATTAAGAAAATGTTTTAGTACTTAAAAGAACTACATTTTGGAACATGGAATGATAAATGTTGGCCATTATTTGTTGCCTGAAATAGAGCAAAATTGCAGGTGAAAGAGTTAAACAGTCCCTTAGCTTATTTTTCTTTATTCGAAATCTAAAGACTGTGATAATCCAAGCACCAAGAAAAGAGAAAAGATAACTCAAATGTTAAGTGGATTCAGACATGTTCAATCCTATAAGTTATAATTTATATACTGTATTCTAACTTCTAAAATTCCAGAGGTATTAGTGGAGATAGGAGAAATCTAGTGCAGTCTCCTCACTTGCTGAATGAGAGAATCCAGTAGTTACGAGATTTGTAATCAAAACAAAATTGCACATATCAACCTTTTAACTGCCAATCTATGCAGAAACTTCTACATATAAGTGGACAATGAGCAAGATCAAAGCCATATCACAAATGATACCTCTTTGTGAACACTGGGTTTGGATAAATATTCTGTTGCCCCAAGTGAAATATGAGAAAACTGTCCAGTTGAGTATTATGAAAAAAGTGGCAATAAAAAAGAGAAAAGGATAAAGGTTACCCTGAAAACTCACTGGAGGATTATAACCCCAAAACATACTTAGTAAAGCATGTAGACAAATTTAGAAAATATTTGGCACCATTCAACGGAATGTAAGAGAACATGGTAGGACACAGATAGCTAGCTGTCCACCAAAAATTCATATTTCCCTTCCATAGCATAGACTTCTTGCTCCCCCGCTACAGCTGTGTTTCCTAGAATCTTCTGTATTGAAGTTTTTCATGCAACTTCTTCCTGCCAACAGAAGAAGCAGATACCATATGTGCTTCTCCTGGGCTAGGTCTTTCAAAACGAGGGTCAGAATTCACTTTCTACTCTTCTTCCACTACACCGGTACATAGGTTGCTGAAGCCCTCTGTGAGAGACCAAAGCCACAAAACTGAAAGCACTGTGACCCTGAATTATCCTGAGGAGAAAATTCACCTTCCAACCAGGACTCTGAAGTGGACAATTATATCAGTGGGAAGAAGACCTCTATTGGACTCAGCCACTAAAATATTGCAGTTGAGTTGCAATAGCAATTACTGGCTCCTTAATTAACACATGACTACTATAAAATGCATATAAAAGCAGTACAATAAAATAACAAAATGGGAAACAGCAGAATAAGATTTAATGATAGAATTTTTTTAAAGTTTGGTACCAAAAGTAGCATAAGGAACCAAGAAGCATAAATAATGCTGCTAAAATATCCATTGTGAATACTGAGCAGGAGGTGGGGAAAGACAGAGATAGAGAAGTGGCAATATCACCTAAAATAATAAATAAAATGGAGGCAAAAATTAAGAGTGGTTTTCCTAAATATAAAAAAAAAAAAAAAACAGGAAGAGTGGCCAGTGCCATGGCTCACTTGGTTAATTCTCCGCCTCCAGCGCTGGCATTCCATATAGGCACCGGGTACTAGTGCTGGTTACTCCTCTTCCAGTCTCTCTGCTGTGGCCCGAGAAGGCAGTGGAGGATGGCCCAAGTGCTTGGGCCCCTGCACCCGTGTGGGAGACCAGGAGGAAGCACCTGGTGCCTGGCTTTGGATCAGTGCAGTATGCCAGCCGGCCATAGCGGCCATTTGCAGGGTGAACCAACGGAGGGAAGACCTTTCTCTCTGTCTCTCTCTCTCTCACTAACTCTGCCTGTCAAATAAAAAAAAAAGGAGGAAAAAATAGTTCAAAGCAATGAAAGAAAATGATATTTGAGATACCTGAATAGGAGTTATAGTTCATTCCAAGAAAAAAAAATCTCAATCACACAAACAAAAGCAAATAATGAAAACATAACTGAAGGAAAACATAAACAGCAAAATAAAAGCCTAAGTGTGCAATTTAATTCTGAAAAAATTAATGAAATGAGACCAGCATGAAAACAAATATTGAAAATAGTTTTGAATTAAAATTATGAAAGAAAATAGACTACAAGAATCCACGAAGGAAACCACAACAGGGTATCTACAAAGAAGTAAATATAATGCCAATTTTGCCGTTTTCCTCTTTAAGATAAATGTCAGAATACAATAGAGCAATATGAGTACTATCATAAAAATTTTTTGTTAAAAACAATCATCCCAGGGTAAGCATTTGACTCATCAGTTAAGATGCTGTTTGGGATACACTCACCCCTTAGTAAAGGACTGGCAATAGAATTGGTTCCACTCCTAAATCCAACTTTCTGTTGATGTATAACCCTGGGAGGCAGCAGGTGATGGATCAGGTAGTTGTGACTCTACCACCTACGTGGGAGACCCAGATTGAGTTCCTGACTCCTAGCTTCAGCCTTGCCCAGCCTGGGCTGTTACAGGCATTTGGAGAATAACAAAGTAGATTTGAGATCCCTGTCTCTGCCAGTTTCTCGTCCTTTCAAATAAACAAAAAACAATTTAAAAAAAATTATTATTACAGAGTCATCCCTTATTGTGTTCCCTATATTATGCTGACTTATTTCAAACTACAATGATTTCAGCATAGGCATATGTTCTTCAATAGCTAAAACATTGAGAAGCTGGCACCATGGCTTACCACTATATCTACAGTACCCGCATTCTTTATGGATGCTGGTTCAGTTTCCAGGTGCTCCACTTCTGATTCAGCTCTCCGTTAATATGCCTGGGAAAGCAGTGGAAGATGGCCCAAGTACTTGATCCTCTGCACCAAGGGAGACTAGAAGGAAGTTCCTGGCTCCTGGCTTCCATCTAGCCCCAGCCTTGGACATCGAAGCCATTTGAGGGGTGAACCAGTTGATGGACAATTCATTCTCTCTCTTTCTCTCTCTTCTCTCTTCTTTCTTCTCTCTTCGCTCTCTTCCCTTCTCTCTTTATATTCCTACCTTTCAAATAAGTAAATAAATCTTTAAAACTTACAGATAACACTTTCAATTTAGTCTCCTTTTAAAAAAAATTATTTATTTATTTGAAAGTCAGAATTACATAAAGAGGAAAGGCAGAGAGAGAGAGGTCTTCCATATACCGGTTTACTCCCCAAATGGCCGCAACAACCAGAGCTGTGCTGATCTGAAGCCAGTAGCCAGGAGCTTCCTCCAGGTCTTCCTATGCAAGTGCAGGGGACTTGGGCCATCTTCTACTGCTTTCCCGGGCCATAGAAGAGAGCTGGATGGGAAATGGAACAGCCAGGACTTGAACTGGCATCCATATGGGATGCCGGCACTTCAGGCAGAAACTATATGCCACAGCACCGGACCCATCAATTTAGTGATAAAAAGCTAGTAAATATTTCTACCAAATAATTTTTATTTGTTGATAATTTTCTAATTGCAGATGTATTAGAATATCAATATATTTCTTTATGTAGCTGATATTTCAAGAACATAATCTATAATAACTTTAAAAAAAGCATGTGTAAAATGCAGATTGCCAATGCTATTTTCTGATAATCCAGAGAAATAGGTTAATGATAAAAACCTGAAAGCACATAACAACATTTTTCTTCAAAATCTCTTTTTGCGATTGATATATTTGGCTCACCTAATGTATCCCATATAATGACAGCTTATGATAGAAAAGCAATATGGCTTTTAGTTAATATTAGCATAAATATGGATTAACAAGATTTTCACTACAAACTTGATACCAGTATAATGCAAAGCAAACAGTATTCAGTATATTGTAATGCTTAGGGAAATTAAGGAGTCTCAAAAACAAATTTACAATACTAGGTGCTGAATGATAAATCTAATGAAAATGTAAATTCACAAGCATCTCCTCCTTGCCAATGTAAATATTTTGTTGAAAATTTATTCAAGGAGAAATGATTTGTAAATATCAGCATTTTTAATACTTTGGTAGAGTTAGTTTAAAATAATGATTAACACATTTTTAGAAATCATGTAATCTATTATTTTAATTTTTTGTTCTATTTAGAAACAGAATGTCATAAAAACTGTGATCATATTACCTTGTTTAAGATACTCCATCAGAATTAAGCACACATAAACCTAATCCAATTTAATGATTATCCTTCCTCCCTTAGTATTCTATAGCTCCCACAATTCCAATGGAAGTTGAATACAATGAACAGGACCCAAGCTTAAAGCTGAGATACAAAATGCACAATTTGTTTTTTCTGTTCTGACATAGGCACTGGAGACAGATAATTCTGGGCTTGAAGCCCAGTTCTACTAATTGTATTATGCTAAACAAGTTATTTGACCTATACAAGCTTCACTTCCTTCATCTGTTAAAGAGAAACAATCCCACTTAAATCATAGTGCTTGTGTAAATTTATAATATCTATGAGGCACTTAGTATGGCATGTGGCATATGGTAAGCACTTAATAAATTTATAGATATCATTAACATAACATATCAATAACATAAATATTGAAATTGCAAAGATTCCCTATTAGGTACTTTCAGACCAAGGAAATTGATGTCTCCATGTTGAAAGGCATAGATTAACCTATTAAACCATACATTTTGTTTCCATCTCTAACTTTTGTTATAGAATTTCTTAAATGGGACAATCTCCACACATGAACAATTCTTTAATATATTTTAATAACAATAATGAATACCAATGTAAGTTTTTTTTGTTTTACTTTAAAACTTTTTTTCACAAAATACATCAGCATATGCATCAAGTAGACCACTCTAAAATAAGATGTGATTTTAATAAAATTGGTCATCTCATTCATCTTGCTTTTTGTCTTTTAAAATAATCAGTTCTTTGGGAGTAGGAACTCTCTATTTGTATATCTCTGTATTCCTCCTGCCTAACAAATACTTTGCTCACAGGAAGCATTCACTGCATGTTAAACTGAACTAATGAACTAAAAGTTTATTTACTTTAAGTAACTTAATATATGATCTCTATCAGGGCCAGTCCCATGACTCATTTGGTTAATCCTCCGCCTGCAGTGCTGGCATCACATATGGGCACCAGGTTCTCGTCCCAGTTGCTCCTCTTCCAGTCCAGCTCTCTGCTGTGGCCTGGGAAGACAGCAGAGGATGACCTAAGTGCTTGGGCGCCTGCACCCGCGTGGGAGACCAGCAGGAAGCACCTGGCTCCTGGCTTCGGATCAGCATAGCTCTGGCCATAGCGGACATTTGGGGAGTGAACCAACAGAAGGAAGACATTTCTGTCTTTCTGTCTATAACTCAAATTGTCAAAAAAATTAAAATAAATTTAAAAAAATAAAAAACATATGATCTCTATCATTACCTGAATGCAACTTATAACACTAGTTAACATTAGTTAATATGCAAGAGAAAATGCTAAAAGTTAAAATTTATCTAGCACTTATTATGTATATGACTCTGCTAACCATAATACATGCTAAATATGTATTATCTATTACACTAAGTATAGCCATTTGAAATAGATACTATTTTTACTCTCATTTTGTTAATGAAGAATCTGAATTACCAAGAGGTTGGTTAAATAATTCACCCAATGGCATATAGCTGGGGCAAAAATTTGGACTCAAGACATCTAACTCAAGAGACCAATGGAGTAACTAATGGACTAAATTTGCCTCCCAAACTAGGTTTCCGTATAGAAAGCACTCCAAACTTGAAAAATGACATTCTGGATTCTTGACTTAACCCCAGTAAGCTTTGTGAATCCAAGAAAACCTCTGTTTAAGTTACTTTATCTGTAATATGGGAATAAAAAATATTTGCAAAACAATTAAAAAATAATTGTGAGCAATAAATAATATACATCATATAAGAGCACTGTACAAACTATATATTCAGATATTAAGGATGCTTTCAACTCTCTTTAGTATATGTAAATTTTACAAACTAAATATTCAGATATTAAGAGAGCTTTCAATTCTCTTTAGTACATGTAAATTTATCCTTAGTATATTAGAAAATAAAGGTAAGGAAAAAAGATAAGCACACATAAGAAAAATAATATAAAATATAATTTTGTAGGGCTAGCAGGGAAAAATCAGCATTTAAGAAAGATTTAATAATAAGCCTTTAAGTTCCAATTCAATTCCATCAAGGTGGCATGTACCAATGCCGTCTGACTAGTCAAAGTGATCAATCTCAGTTCATAATTGATCACGCTGATAGGTCTAAGAGTCAAAGGGATCACATAAACTAGACTAGTCTCTGCAAATAATAACTGATAGAATAAAAAAGGGAGAGAACGATCCAACATGGAAAGTGGGATACACAGCAGACTCATAGAATGGCAGATGTCCTAAACAGCACTCTGGCCTTAGAATCAGCCCTTAAGGCATTCGGATCTGGCTGAAGAGCTCATGAGAATATTTTAGGCATGGAAATACTCTGGAAAAAAAAAAAAGAAAAGAAAAGAAAAAAAAAGTACCTAAATGAAAGATCTCTGTGAGTGAGATCCCAGTATAAAGAATGGGCGATCAAAGAAGGAGGTACCTTTCTCTGAAGGGAGGAGAGTACTTCCACTTTCACTATGGCCTTGTCTAAATAAGATCAAAGTTGGCAAACTCAAAAGGCTTCCATAGCCTTGGCAACTCATGACTAGAGCCTAGGGAGATTACTGACACCATAAACAAGAGTGGCAATTTGTTAAATCAACAACAGGAGTCACTGTGCACTTATTCCTCATGTAGGATCTCTGTCCTTAATGTGTTGTTAAATGTGAATTAATGCTATCACTAGTATTCAAACAGTATTTTCTACTTTATGTTCTGTGTGGGTGCAAACTGATGAAATCTTTACTTAATACATACTAAATTGATCTTCTGTATATAAAGAGAATTGAAAATGAATCTTGATGTGAATGGAATGGGAGATGGAACAGGAGCTGGGAGAGCTGTGGGTAGGAGGGAAGTTATGGGGGGGGGAAACCATTGCAATCCATAAGCTGGACTTTGGGAATTTACATTTGCTAAATAAAAGTTTTTTAAAAAGCCTTTAAAAAGTCTGAGATTTCTGCTCAGCATTCATAGAAATCAAGTGCATCCAAATTTAGTGATAAGAAGGTGAACTAGAAATAGAAATAATAATGCCGGGGGTGGAGTCAAGATGGCGGAAGAGTGAGGGCGCGCACCAACAGTCCGGGAAAAGATAGTTTAATAAAAGTGGAGTTTCTGTAGCCTCAGGAAGAGAGTCAGAAAAAAAACTGCAGAGGAAACACTTCCAGATCTAGTGGATGTGACACAGAGGACCTACCAGGAGAGCAAAGTCCCACCGCCGAGCTGCGCCGCGGGAGCGGAGCCACGAGAGTGTGGAACTGAGGGAGCCCAGCCACAGAAGCCCAACCGCAGAATTTGAGCACCAGCACTGGAAGGGGAGGTGAGGCAGGGACCTCTCGGTAACCCGAGACATTGGCGGGGAAAGACAGAACGAGGCCTGAGGTCCCACAGGGGAAAGTGCACCAGGCTGACTGGAGGAGAGGAAAAAAAAAGTGAATAAATAGGGGGAACCAGCAGGGTCACTAGCCTCTCTCTCCACTCACTTTACAAAGCCCAGCAAGACAAAGAGCAGGCGCCATTTTACATATGTAAAACAAACTCAGTAACCATAACAACCCAGTGAGAGACTGTGGAGAAAATTGAAACCACACAGAGGGCAGAATTAACTCGTTGTGTGGCCCCAGGGGTAAGCAGACAAATACCTACCGACAGAGGTCACATTTCATACAGATTCATCAACTACCCTCAATTCCACTCAGCTGTGTGGAATTACTTCCCAACTGAGTCTAAAAAAAAAAGAGAGCCAGAGCAAGAGAACAATCTGGGTGAGTCACCTTGGGCACACCCTTAACCCTGAAGAAACAAACAGAGCTCTCTGGCCACACCCATCATAGCCATTGAGGATCCATCAAAAGCAGACAGTCCACTTAATCTAGAGTCATAGTATAACGAGAAAAAACACCACAGTGAAGGAAACAAAGAACACCTCCAAGATGCCAAACAAACGTAGAAACCAAGGTAACAAGAGCAAAGAAAACACTATGATGCCCTCAAATGAAAAAGACACCCCAATTCAAGATTATGAAGATGATGAGATAGAAGAAATGCAAGAAGCAGATCTCAAATAATTAATAAGAACATTATGAAGTTCTCAAAAACAAATTCTTGAATTACAGAAATCCTTAATGGACAAGATAGAAAATCTATCTCACGAAAATGAAATCTTAAGGAAGAATCAAAATGAAATGAAACGACTAGTAGAACAAGAAAGTGTGATAGTGATGAGAAACAATAATGAAATGAAGAATTCAATAGATCAAATGACAAACACATTAGAGAGCCTTAAAAACAGAATGGGTGAAGCAGAAGAGAGAATATCAGACTTAGAAGACAGAGAACAGAAAGTATACAGTCAGACCAAAGAAAAGAAGAGGAAATTAGAAATCTAAAAAGTATTGTCGGGAATCTACAGGATACTATTAAAAAAACCAACATTCGGGTTCTAGGAGTTCCTGAAGGCATGGAGAGGGAGAAAGGATTAGAAGGCATTTTCAGTGAGATACTAGCAGAAAATTTCCCAGGTTTGGAGAAGGACAGAGACATCCAAGTACAGGAAGCTCATAGAACCCCTAGTAAACATGACCAAAAGAGATCCTCACCACGACACGTTCTAATCAAACTCACCACAGTGAAACATAAAGAAAAGATCCTAAAATGTGCAAGAGAGAAACGCCAGATTACTCTCAGAGGATCCCAAATTAGACTCACAGCAGACTTCTCATCAGAAACCCTACAAGCGAGGAGGGAATGGCGAGATATAGCCCAGGTACTAAGAGAGAAAAACTGCCAGCCCAGAAAATTATATCCTGCAAAGCTCTCATTTGTGAATGAAGGTGAAATAAAGACCTTTCACAGCAAACAGACATTGAAAGAATTTGTCGCCACTCATCCAGCCCTGCAAAAGATGCTTGAAGATGTGTTACACACAGGAACACGGTCATCAACATGAAAGAAGGTAAAGGAAGGAAACCTCACAGCAAAAGATCACAGGAATCTCAAAGCATACATCAGAACATATCTTTGGCAAAAGGTAGGGCAAAGTTACTACTTATCAACAATAACATTAAACGTTAAAGGCCGGAAATGTCCAGTTGAAAGACACCGAATGGCTGATTGGGTTAAGGAACAAAACCCATCTTTTTGCTGCTTACAAGAAACATATCTTTCCAACAATGATGCATACAGACTGAAAGTGAAAGGCTGGAAAAAGATATAGCATCCCAACAGTAATGAAAAAAGAGCAGGCGTAGCCATCATAATATTGGAAAACATAAATTTTACCACAAAAACTATTAGGAAAGACAATGAGGGGCACTATATAATGATTAAGGGATCCATTCAACAGGAAAATATAACGATTATCAATGTATATGCACCTAATTACAGGGCACCGGTTTATTTAAAAGAATTGTTAAGGGAATTAAAGGGAGACTAAGACCACAAACAATAGTACTGGGGGACTTCAATACTCCACTCTCAGAGACAGTCAGATGAATAGGACAGAAGATCAACAAAAGACAGTAGATTTAAACGACACTATAGCTCAAATGGACCTAACAGATATCTACAGAACTTTTCATCCTACACAAAAAAAATTAACATTCTTCTCAGCAGTACATGGAACCTTCTCTAAGATTGACCACTTATTAAGCCATAAAGCAAGTCTCAGTAAATTCAAAAGAATTAGAATCATACCATGCAGCTTCTCAGACCATAAAGGAATGAAGTTGGAAATTGGCAACTCAGGAATCCCTAGAGCACGTGCAAACATATGGATACTGAATAACATGATCCTGAATGAACAATGGGTCATAGAAGAAATTAAAAGAGAAATCAAAAATTTCCTGGAAGTAAATGAGGATAATAGCACATCATACCAAAATCTATGGGATACAGCAAAAGCAGTGTTAAGAGGAAAGTTTATATCAATAGGTGCCTACATCAAGAAATTGGAAAGGTACCAAATAGATGAGCTTTCAATTCATCTCAAGGGTCTAGAAAATCAGCAGCAAACCAGACCCAAAGCTAGCAGGAGAAGAGAAATAATTAAAATCAGAGAAGAAATCAACAGGATTGAATCCAAAAAAAAATTACAAAAAATCAGCCAAACGAGGAGCTGGTTTTCTGAAAAAATTAAAAAAATTGACACACCATTGGCCCAACTAACTAAAAAAAGAAGAGAAAAGACCCAAATCAATAAATTCAGAGATGAAAAAGGAAACGTAACAACAGACACCACAGAAATAAAAAAATCATCAGAAATTACTACAAGGACTTGTATGCCAGCAAACAGGGAAATCTATCAGAAATGGACAGATTCCTGGACACATACAACCTACCTAAATTGAACCAGGAAGACATAGAAAACCTAAACAGACCAATAACTGAGACAGAAATTGAAACAGTAATAAAAGCCCTCCAAACAAAGAAAAGCCCAGGACCAGATGGATTCACTGCTGAATTCTACCAGACATTTAAAGAAGAACTAACTCCAATTCTTCTCAAACTATTCAGAGCAATCTAAAAAGAGGGAATCCTCCCAAATTCTTTCTATGAAGCCAGCATCACCTTAATTCCTGAACCAGTAAATGATGCAGCATTGAAAGAGAATTACAGACCAATATCCCTAATGAATATAGATGCAAAAATCCTCAATAAAATTCTGGCCAATAGAATGCAACAACACATCAGAAAGATCATCCACCCAGACCAAGTGGGATTTATCCCTGGTATGCAGGGATGGTTCAACATTCGCAAAACAATCAACATGATACACCACATTAACAGAATGCAGAAGAAAAAACATATGATTATATCAATAGATGCAGAGAAAGCATTCGATAAAATATAACACCCTTTCATGATGAAAACCCTAAGCAAACTGGGTATGGAAGGAACATTCCTCAATACAATCAAAGCAATCTATGAAAAACCCTTGGCCAGTATCGTATTGAATGGGGAAAAGTTAGAAGCATTTCCACTAAGACCTGGTACCAGACAGGGATGCCCACTTTCAACGTTGTTATTCTATATAGTTCTGGAAGTCTTAGCCAGAACTATAAAGCAAGAAAAAGAAATTAAAGGCATAGAAATTGGGAAGGAAGACCTCAAAATATCCCTCTTTGCAGATGATATGATTCTTTATTTAGGGGACCCAAAGAACTCTACTGAGAGACTACTGGAACTCATCGAATAGTTTGGCAAAGTAGCAGGATATAAAATCAATGCACAAAAATCAACAGCCTTTGTATACACAGGCAATGCCACAGCTGAGGAAGAACTTCTAAGATCAATCCCATTTACAATAGACACAAAAACAATCAAATACCTTGGAATAAACTTAAGCAAGGACATTAAAGATCTCTACGATGAAAATTACAAAAACTTAAAGAAAGAAATAGAAGAGGATACCAAAAAATGGAGAAATCTTCCATGCTCATGAATTGGAAGAATCAATATCATCAAAATGTCCAATCTCCCAAAAGCAATTTACAGATTCAATGCAATACCAATCAAAATACCAAAGACATTCTTCTCAGATCTGGAAAAAATGATACTGAAATTCATATGGAGGTACAGGAGACTTCGAATAGCCAAAGCAATCTTGTACAACAAAAACAAAGCCGGAGGCATCACAATACCAGATTTCAGGACATACTACAGGGCAGTTGTTATCAAAACAGCATGATACTGGTACAGAAACAGATGGATAGACCAATGGAACAGAATAGAAACACCAGAAATCAATCCAAACATCTACAGCCAACTCATATTTGATCAAGGATCCAAAACCAATCACTGGAGTAAGTACAGTCTATTCAATAAATAGTGCTGGGAAAACTGGATTTCCACGTGCAGAATCATGAAGCAAGATCCCTACCTTTCATCTTACACAAAAATTCACTCAACATGGATTAAAGACTAATATCTATGACCCGACACCATGAAATTATTAGAGAGCATTGGAGAAACCCTGCAAGATTTAGATACAGGCAAAGACTTCTTGGAAAATACCCCAGGAGCACAGGTAGTCAAAGCCAAAATTAACTATTGGGATTGCATCAAATTGACAAGTTTCTGTACTGCAAAAGAAACAGTCAGGAAAGTGAAGAGGCAACCAACAGAATGGGAAAAAATATTTGCAAACAATGCAACTGATAAAGGATTGATAACCAGAATCTACAAAGAAATCAAGGAACTCCACAACATCAAAACAAACAACCCACTTAAGAAATGGGTCAAAGTCCTCAATAGACATCTCTCCAAAGAGGAAATCCCAATGGCCAACAGACACATGAAAAAATGTTCAAGATCACTAGCAATCAGGGAAATGCAAATCAAAACCACAATGAGGTTTCACCTCACCCCTGTTAGAATGGCTCACATTCAGAAATCTACCAACAACAGATGCTGGAGAGGATGTGGGGAAAAAGGGACACTAACCCACTGTTGGTGGGAATGCAAACTGGTTAAGCCACTATGGAAGTCAGTCTGGAGATTCCTCAGAAACCTGAATATAACCCTACCATACAACCCAGCCATCCCACTCCTTGGAATTTACCCAAAGGAAATTAAATTGGCAAACAAAGAAGCCATCTGGACATTAATGTTTATTGCAGCTCAATTCACAATAGGAAGACCTGGAACCAACCCAAATGCCCATCAACAGTAGACTGGATAAAGAAATTATGGGACATGTACTCCATAGAATACTATACAGCAGTAAGGAACAATGAAACCCAGTCATTTGCAACAAGATGGAGGAATCTGGAAAACATCATGCTGAGTGAATTAAGCCAGTCCCAAAGAGGCAAATATCACTTGTTTTCCCTGATCGGAGACAACTAACTGATCACCAAAGGGGAAACCTGTGGAAGTGAAATGGACACTATGAGAAACAGTAACTTGATCTGCTCTTGTACTGTTGTTGTACAATGTAATACTTTATCCATTTTAGTATTTTTTGTTCTAGTACTATTGTTTGAACTCTGTAATTAAGACACAATTATTCTTAGGTGTTTAAATTTTAACTGAAAAGTAATCCCGGTTAAATATAAGAATGAGAAAAAGAGAGGGAGGAGATGTACAATTTGGGACATGCTCAATCGGACTTGCCCCAAATGGTGGAGTTAGAAATGTGCCAGGGGATTCCAATACAATCCCATCAAGGTGGCATGTACCAATGCCATCTGACTAGTCCATGTGATCAATTTCAGTTCATAATTGATCACGCTGATAGGTCTAATATTCAAAGGGATCACACAAACTAGATTAGTGTCTGCTAATACTAACTGATAAAATCAAAAAGGGAGAGCAGGATCCAACATGGGAAGCGGGAGACACAGCAGACTCATAGAATGGCAGATGTCCTAAACAGCACTCTGGCCTCAGAATCAGACCTTAAGGCATTCAGATCTGGCTGAAGAGCCCATCATAGTGTTTTAGGCATGGAAAGCCAAGACACTCCGGAAAAAAAAAAAAAAAAAAAAAAAACCTAAGTGAAAGATCTCTGCGAGTGAGATCCTAGTGGAAAGAACGGGGCCATCAAAGGAGGAGGTACCTTTCTCTGAAGGGAGGAGAGAACTTCCACTTTGACTATGACCCTGTCAGAATAAGATCGAAGTCAGCGAACCCTAAAGGCTTCCATAGCCTCGGCAACTCATGACTAGAGCCTAGGGAGATTACTGACGCCATAAACAAGAGTGTCAAATTGTCAAGTCAACAACAGGAGTCACTGTGTACAGATGTGGGATCTGTCCTTAATGTGTTGTTCAATGTGAAGTAATGCTATAACTAGTACTGAAACAGTATATTACACTTTGTGTTTCTGTGTGTGTGCAAACTGGTGAAATCTTTACTTAGTATATACTGAATCGATCTTCCGTATATAAAGATAATTGAAAATGAAAAAAAAAAAACACTTGGTGTTAAATTGGAAATTACATAGAAAATTAATCAATTTTTAAAAAAAATATCATGTGGGATCTCTGTCATTAATGTGCTGTACAATGTGATTTAATGGTATAACTAGTACTCCAACAGTATTTTTCACTTTGTGTTGCTATGTGAGGGCAAACTGTTGAAATCTTTACTTTATATATACTAAACTGATTTTCTGTATATAAAGAGAATTGAAAATGAATCTTGATGTGATTGGAAGGGGAGAGAGAGTGGGAAAGGGGAGGGTTGCGGGTGGGAGGGAAGTTATGGGGGGGGGGAAGCCATTGTAATCCATAAGCTGTAATTTGGAAATTTATATTCATTAAACAAAAGCTTAAAGAAAAAAAAGAAATAATAATGCCTTGATTGTGCATACATAAAAGTTGTTTGAAATCCATTTCTTCATTACTGTAACTCTATGAACGTAATATTAATATAAGTAAGATTAAGTGAAAGGAGAATAAAGAAGAAAAAAAGAACAGAGACATGAAATACCAATAGACTTGGATGCTGCTCCTGCTATGCATCCTTCTTTTATGTGGCCTTAAACAAGTTATTTAATCTTTCTGAGCACTATTTCTTTAGGCATAAATGGGGAAATATTAGTGACTAATGAGCCATGAAGGTGCACTGATATATTTTATATTAAACACATTATAGAGCAAATCCATTTGAGAGATTCAATAAGTGGTAGTGTGGTTATATCATCACTAGTTTATACATGATATTAGTTAGCTATCTGTTACTGGAACAAAACACCTGAGACAAGTAACTGTACAAAGACATGAGGTTTATCTTGGTTACAGTTTGGAGTTTCACAGTCCAATATCAGGCAGGCTCCACGGGTTTAGTATCTGGTGACGGTGTTTTTACTGGTAAAGTCCTGAGGCAAGGCAGGGCATCATACGGCAAAAGGGGAGCATGTATGTCTATGTATATGGGGTCCCATAAAAAGTCACCAGAATTTCATCATGGGGCCTCACCTTAATGCTACAGTGTAATCCATTCAAGTCTTGAAGGCCTCTCTTCCAAACAACATAATTGGATTAAAAGTTTTCACTTTCTTAGGACCATTAACATAAGTTTGGGGACAAAATATTTCACAGGCCTGTGGGGGATATGCAAAATCTAACTATTTTCCAAACCTTAATAGTTGAGGAATTAAAATAAAATAAATAGCTATGACTCGTTCAAGGTTACACAATTAGTATACAGAAGAAACAGGACTAAACTTACATCTTTTAATTCTTACTCCATCAATTTTTATAACATCAAAATAATATAACAAGTTGATTTTATCTTGTAGTGTTCACTTCCGAGAAACAAAAAAAAAAAAAAGCAGAGAACAGAAAGAATTGTCAAGACAATTTCTGATTTTCTTATTATTGCAGAAATAAATTGAACTCTGCTTTAGCTTTTTGACATGTAATTCTAATATTAACAGATTTATATCCATTTCTCTTTCCTACCTGCTAACAGGAAGCATTCTGTAATGGTGTGTCAGAAATCTACCAGTAACTGCCGAATGTTTCCCTTAAAAACAAAGCTAATGTTTAAGCAGTTGTCAACAGTTTACTGTAAACAGGGGTACAGCACTGAAATGGTTCTGCTATAAAAATCAGATGCTCTCACCTGGAACCCCACTCCTGTGTTAATTAGAAGCACAATTATTATTCCCCAGATTACAAGAATCCAAGACTAAACCTTAATCTTGCCATTCTAGAAACCAAGATTTATACTGTTTCCCTAAATAGTCTAAAATGTGAGGAGGAATATAATATTTCTTTTGCTGGACACAGCTTGTTTGTTTCTTGGTTTGTTTTCTGTGTTTTTGTTGTTTTTTTTTTTATATTAGGAAAAATGGTTTTGTGCTATAGGGAATTATCAAATCAAAACTGAGTGAGGGGCGAGTCTAGTGCAGTGGTTAAGTTGCTGCTTGGGATACCAGTACCCAAAACTGTAGCAGCTGGTTCCAGTCCTGGTTCTTCCACTTCTAATGCAGCTTCCTGCCAATGCACATCCTGGGAGACAGCAGACAATGGCTCAGATGGGAGATCCACTGGAGTTCTGGGCTCCTGATTTGGCCAGGCCCAGGTCCAGCTATCGTAGGCATTTGTAGAGTGAACCAGCAGAAGGTAGATATATCTATTTGTGGCTCCACTAAATGAAAGAAAGGGGGGCAGGCTCTATTAGAATTGTTGGTGCCATTATATCATAGTTCTTTTTTTCATCAGTGCTGGTCTGGGCTTTGTCCTCATATATGATGCTAACCTATGATCAAAGAAGCGTAGATACAAAATACTGCATAAGATATTATCTCTGTCCTCAAGTAGCTGTCAGTCTAAGAAGAAAGATAAAGATACACAATGATCTTTATATTACCAAATGCTGAAAGGATGAGCACACAGATGGAAAATGAATAGAAAATGATTATGTGATGAAGATGGAATCTTTGACCATCTACACAAGGGAGTTATATGAGCAAATATAATCAAAGCATGAAACAGCCTGTCATGGTCAAAGAAGTAAAAATGTTACCATATAGCTAAAACCTAATGGGAGCTTTCTTGGCTCTGCTCCCTGCTCTCTTGGCCTCTCTTCTCCCTCCTCTCTGTCTGTCTCTCTCTTACAGTCTCCTCTTTTTCCTTCGCCGCCCCTTCACTCCGGTCTGTAGGGTGTTCCCCAATAAGTCCTTTCCCTTACTCCAGTGTCCGATGTGCTTTGCGACGACTAACATTAAGATATAACATTGGTGCCGTGACTCGGATTGCCTTATATTGGTAATCCAGCATCCTCCAGTGCTCTGGGGTCCTGGATTTCTGCCAGTTGCGAAGCACACCTCCGGAACTCTTTCCAAGCCACCGAATGCTCTGTGATCTCCATCCACACATCGGCCTTCCAAATTTTGAGGTAAGACGCGGAACGAAAATTCCTCACAGTGACTGCTATTTGAGTGGTGGTCTACTGTCGGATACTCGCCTGACTACTCTCGTAAAGGTCGTAGTACTGGACTCTAGCCACCACTCCTACTTCACCTACTTAAGGCCTTTAGCCTCTACGGACACTGTGTCCAGGCAACAGTGGGTGTGAGTGATGACTCCATCTCTGTTTGCCTCTTTACAGGTTGAGGCCCTGGGCTCCAGTGGGCATTTGGGTGACGACCCTGCCTTCTGCTCCCATTCCTCTCCTAGTCAGATGGCCAGGACTCCAAGGATGCTTGCAATCCACTGATCTGACCTACTGAGTAGCCATGGGTAATTCTTCCTCCCGTGTTCCATCTGATTCTCTTGGTTGCCTTTTAAGAAATATGGTCTCTCAAATTGGCCCCAGCCCTCAAAAAGCGGCCCCTCCATGGTGGCGCATTTGGTCCTAAGGGATCGGAAGTGGGAGTAGTTTGACCCTGATAACATCTTTATCATTTCCGTGAGTGTTCGGGAAAATAGAAGGAGATTCCATACGTTTAAGCCTTTTCCTATCCGAACTAAACCTTCCCTGTATACTTCTTGCTGTCTCGCTCAAGTCCTTCTGGTCTCCAAGATTTGCACTAGGGGGCAGAAGCCTGAGCAAAAAATAATTTCTTCTGCCCAGATCCTGGCTGCATCCTCACCTCCCCCTCCCATTGAATTCCAGGGGGCGAGGTTCTACCCCACCTCCACTGCAATCTCTTCCATCTTATCTCAAGCCCCTTGCTTATCCATTCCTCAAAGCCATTCTCTGCCCACGTGTACTTCCTCCCTAGCTCCTACCCCCACTCTCACGGTATCTCCCCCTCACACCTAGAAATTCTGACTTTATCTATTTTTTTTTTTTTTGACAGGCAGAGTAGATAGTGAGAGAGAGAGACAAAGAGAAAGGTCTTCCTTTTTGCCGTTGGTTCACCCTCCAATGGCCACTACGTCCGGCACATCGCGCTGATCCGAAGCCAGGAGCCAAGTACTTCTTCTGGTCTCCCATGTGGGTGCAGGGCCCAAGCACTTGTGCTATCCTCCACTGCCTTCCCGGGCCATAGCAGAGAGCTGGCCTGGAAGAGGGGCAACCGGGATAGAATCTGGAGCCCCGACCGGGACTAGAACCCAGTGTGCTGGCCCTGCAAGGTGGAGGATTAGCCTGTTGAGCCATGGTGCCTGGCCCTGACTTTATCTTAAAACCAGCCCTGGCCCAAAGTCTACTATCTCTGTCTTATCAGTTTGGAAATGGCGGTCTCCATGGTCTCCAACTGGTCTTTTGTCCCTCTCTTGTCCCAGTCTTATCATAAGAATAGCAAGGGAATGGTAGTTCCATCCTTTTGGGCTCCCTGCTTATTGAGAAACAAATTAGGTATCCCATCCTTCTGATGGCTCTTTGTTTTATCATGAGCAAGCCAGACAGGAGAATCAGATTTCCTGCATAGACCTGGCCCACTGTAACTAATTTTTCTTTGAATCTAAAAAGATAACTACCTTTAAAAATATTGCTTTGTAAAATGCTGAACTTATTTTGAAATTTATTTTAACAGGTTTCTGGGTAATCAGTACTCAATGAAACAGCAATGGGTAATTAGTACTTGTCTTAGATGAATACAATTTTAATTTTAATTAACTTCAGATAAAATATATCAGCACTTTAAGTCATTTAGGTGTAACTGCTAATTTAAACAGGGTAAAGGCGAGTAAAATGTATCTAAATGTAAACTTTTGTATAATTAACATGTTCTATAAAAACTATTTGGGTTAGTTCATAAACTGTCTATGAAAATAGTTCAACACTGTTTAAAGTAACTCAGGCAAAAATTTGATGTGTTACCTTAATCTTAATTTGAAGATTTTTAACAGGTTATCTCAAAATGTAAATCAAGGGCATTGGCAGATGGAAAACATCACAAGTATACTAATCTATTCCTCTTTGACATAGAATTAAAATCTGATTCTCTGTTAAAGCAATAAGTTAAAGTAATCTGTTATGTTCTCTTGATGTCTGCTAAATTCTAATTGTTTAAAAACAGCTAAATTTTTATTAAGAGCTATGGGTTATTTAAATATGAGCTTATTTTCAAATATTTAAATAATCACCTTGTAACAGTGATCAAATTTGGTCTATATTATGTCATGATTTTAAGGAATCTTATTTCAACCAGATATTTTGGATTTTGAGCCTTCTTGACCTTCTTTACAGACATTCAAAAAATCAAAAATCAAAGTTTCAAATAATTTGGACTCTGAAATTTCCAGTAAATTCTGGACTTTGGTTTTTCCAGTTCGGGCCCAACTGAAAAAAATCGAAGGACTTATGTCTCTCATCTTGTAGAGACACCAACTAATCAGACTATTTGGATTATATTAGAAGTACTGTCAAGATGTGAAGTGGTATTAAATTTTAAGTTTCTATAATATAAAATGCTGTTGATACAAATGTCTGAATATTAAAAAGTCTAATAATCTTGTATTACTAGACATGATGGTTATCTTAATGAGAAAGCCCCAGAGGCCTAAAGATGGAAAATGCTTTGTAAAATCCTACAGGTGCTTTCAAAAATACTGTGTGCAGTAAGCAAATGCCTCTTGTTGGTTAATGAGTTTATAATTTTAAATGTGGCAACTTAAAGTTTTCTCATCCACAGTTTGATATCAAAATTGCTGCTCATAAAACTAAAGCATTGTTGGTTCTGTTTAGCTGTCCTCCTATAGGTTCTGATGGAATTTTTCCAGCCACATGTATTGTATTCAGTACTTTGGAATGACTCTAAACAGATGCAGCCAATAATATATTAAAGGTACCAACTGTAAAAAAGTGTGGTTAGCTGAGGTTACTAAAACAAAAAGTAATTCAAATCAATTTGTAATTTACAAATAGGAGTTAGATTCTCTTAAAAAAAAAGCTATTAAAACTGCTATATTGGTCTATTATGTTATGTTATATGTGTATATATATTGTATGTCTACATGGAAAAATTTATTAAGAGTTTTATTTTTAATTGGCTTATAGATAAAAGATTGTCCATGAATTTAAACAGCTAAAATTATTCAAAGATATATTTTAATTCATGTGACCTAAATCTCTGTATCATATGTTTTAAACTTGTTGGTAAAAAGAAACTAAAAACATTTTATATATTTGTGCTTAAATTTGCTGGTTAAACAAGCTACATCATGTTAGATATTTAAGAGATGTTTCCAAATATGTATTTTCAATATTTATGGAAAGCATTGGACCTTCTGGTAAATGTTTTCTTATGTTGTTATCTAATGGGTAAAACTGCTTTCGAAGTTTTCATGTGATATTGCTATTGTCAGTAAGCAATCTGGCACTTGCTCCCTCATTTCTCTATTCTGAGCCCAACTTGTTCTTTCTCTATTCTCTTTGAGGTAGAAAACTATTTCTATTATGAAGAAATCTCCAAGATTCAAAATTTAATTTTAGATCCTATAAAAAAGAGATGGCTAACATTTTTCTGTAATAGTATAGCCAAAGTAAGAGCTTAAATTATAATTTCTTAGCTAGATTTACTTCGCCATCAGCAAGGTAAACAGTAAACAGAAAAGACCTCCCTTTCAAAACAAAGGGAAGAAAGTTTTAAAGTGAAAATATAGTTTTTCTCATGGGCATTGTCTGCCTCAACATAAACTACTACAGAACATGCCTGTGACTACAGACTTCTAGTTTAGGCCACTGAAGATTAGAGATGGGACTTCAGCACCCCCTTGACTTGCTTCCTCTGGTCTGCTTTAACAAAAACCAGGAGGAAAAGAAAGCTAAGCATCAGAAAAGTAGAGATAGGTGGCAGGCCTATTAAATGTAGCTCTGCACAGTGATCTGCCCTCAAGGAGACCCAACAGGCCAGTCCACTACAGTGGCTTTCAATGTGGCAAGCCTGGGCTTCAGCAGAAGTCAGCTATGAAGAGCCCTGGCAGCTCTGCCAGCCAAGAGTTGGATCACTGGAACTGGACCTGCCCTGGAATCGAAGGATGCCCAGGTCAGAGCCACAGATCTTATTGGCTCTAAGCTGAAAAGCCCTTCACTCAGCCCAGCTTCCAAGGTAACCACTGCTGCTGAGGAGACGGCAATATATGGTCAATAACACTGCAGGCAGAACTGTGTATTTCCTTTTGGAGTTGCCACCTGCCTTTACCTGGCCAGCTCTCCTCCCAGGCCAGCTAGGTAATGAAAGTCAACAGGGTGCCTTCCCAAGGAGGTTCACACCTCCCTTAGGATGTAGGCTATATGAAGAGATAGATGAGTCTGAGCCTCATAATTTACAATGCTTTAAAGCCCACCTGATTATTATCAAGCCCCTTCTGTCAGGTTCTATTTGCCTCTCAATCAGGAAACTTATTTGTAGCTTAGCACCTGTGTCCTCTGTATCTAACCCACTTGGGCCTCATTTGTAACCATAGCCTCTACTCTACCACCAATGGCTCTACTCCCAACCTGTGTGTACTGATGGTCCTATTCCCCACTTAATGTTGTATGATTGTTCAGAATTTCTCTACAGACAAGCCCAGCTACCTGCAAAAGCTAAGTGGCCTTTTCTTCCAGTCTTGGCTGGGACCAGCTTTAAGCCACATCCATCAAACTGTCCCCACAAGGGTCCGGAGACCCCCCATTTTCTCTCCTCTATGAAATGGTTAATGCTATTCTTAGGATCATTGGTTACTATTCTCAACCCTGTCTTTTATACTACAGTGTCTAAGTGTTTACAGCAAGTTATAATGGAACAAACGAAGGCCTTCAATAACCAGGCGGTCAATCAAATGCTGCTACAGGAATATACTCGGCTCCCCACCCAGGAGACAGCGGCCTGAGACGTCACCCCATGCCAGCAAAGAGTACCACCCCATGTCAGCAGAAAGTAGCTCTAAGGACAGATCATCCTTCCTCTACCCCTCCTGGACTTTTGGGACTAATGTAATCCCATACAAATCCTGCTTTATAAAAAAACAAAAGGGGGGAATGTTAGGAAACTGGCAGTTTTAGCCAGGTGGCCACACAGCCCAGCAACCTGAGCCAGGCTCCACCCCCATCCTAATGGGATTCGCTGCTCCAGCTTCCCTGCCCGCCCTCAGGCAGAGTTTTTAAAGGGCCTGTTCCTGAACACGTGCTCTCTTGGCTCTGCTCCCTGCTCTCTTGGCTTCTCTCTTCCTCTCGTCTCTCTTTTCCCTCCTCTCTGTCTCTCTCTCTTACAGTCTCCTTCTCTTTTTCCTTTGCCGCCCCTTCACTCAGTCTGTAGGGTGTTCCCCAATAAACCCTCTCCCTTAAAAAAAAAAAAAAACCTAATGGGAGCAGGATGGGTATGTAGCCTAGTAGTTAAGATGCTACTTGGCATGTCCTTATCCCATATGGGAGTGCCTGGGTTTGAATCCTGACTCAGCTCCCAATTTCACCTTCCTGCTAATGTATACCTTGAGAGGCAGCAGGTGCTGGCTCAAGTAGCTGGGTCCCTGACACCCATGCGGGAGACCCAGATTAAGCGCCTAGAGTCTGACTTCAGGTCACCTAACCCTGGCTATTGTAGACATTTAGGGAGTGTACCACTGGGTAGAAGATCTCTGAGTCTGTCTCTCCTTCTCAAGTAAATAAATGAAAATAAGGGAGAAAAAAAGTTGTGGAAAAGTAGAATTAGAAGTTTTTTTTTAAGATATTTTATTTATTTCTTTGAGCGGTAGAGTTAGAGCCAGAGGGAGGGAGAGACAGAAAGACAGAGAGAGAGAGAGAGAGATCTCTGATTCCCTATTTTACTACCTAAATGGTCACAACAGCCAGACCTGGGCTGATTCGAAGCCAGGACTCAGAAGTTTCTTCCGGGTCTCCCATGCAGGTACAGGTGTCAAAGCACTTGGGCCATCTTCCACTGCTTTCCTAGGCCGTATCAAAGAGTAGGATTGGCAGTGCACATGGAGGCTTAACCTACTATTCCACAGCACTGGACACTAAATTTGAGAATTTAAAAAAAAAAAAAAAACTAGTGAGAGCAATGATTTACTAAAGGGAGAAAAGTACAGAGAACCAACTCTTTCAAGGATCCTACAAGTTATTTTGAGAAGCTTGTTTTTATCCTGAGGGCTATTAGAAGCTGGTAAGTGACATGATCAAATCTATGTTAAAGTTTTCACCTCAGCTCATTCATTTTGTGAAAAGAAGTTTAAATGCCAATGTGTGGACTAATCTAGACAAAGACTGTTCAACAACCCAAAAATGTAAAGCATATAACTATATTTCTACATTAACATTCATTAGAGAGAAACTAGCTTCTTTTTGTTCAATTATTCATAATAATAGTGTTTTGTAAACTATAAATGGCATCTAGCTGAACACATATGCATCAGACATTGCAATGATAGAAAAGGAAAAGAAAGAGTAGAGGAAATAGTTACTGACTTGTTATCTAGATACTGTGTTAGGTGTACTTGATATGCTATTTAAACTTCTCAATGAGGTAACACTAATTACATCTATTTTACAGATACACTGGAATTCAGATTACTTAATTGCCCTTGTTTACATAGATATTGTTAACACCTATACTTAGGAATGTCAATCTCCAAAGCTATCTCCCTGAAAATAGGAAAGAATTCCAAATAAAGAAGAGGTTGGATAGGTACTATAGAACACATGACAATATAAGTACTTCTGCAGCTCCCTTATCCAAGGCAACTATTTGCATTCAAATACCATGAGGATGTGATTTCAGGATATGCCAATTAATCCTCTAAACACAAAGCAAGTATAAAACTGGACAAGCTGGCGCCATGGCCATGGCTTAACAGGCTAATCCTCCGCCTTGCAGCACCAGCACACTGGGTTCTGGTCCCGGTCGGGGCTCCAGATTCTATCCCGGTTGCCCCTCTTCCAGGCCAGCTCTCTGCTATGGCCCGGGAGTGCAGTGGAGGATGGCCCAAGTGCTTGGGCCCTGTACATGCATGGGAGACCAGGAGAAGCACCTGGCTCCTGGCTTCGGATCAGCGAGATGAGCCGGCCGCAGCAGCCCTTGGAGGGTGAACCAACGGCAAAAAGGAAGACCTTTCTCTCTGTCTCTCTCTCACTATCCACTCTGCCTGTAAAAAAAAAAAAAAAAAAAAAAAAAAAAAAAAAAAACTGGACAAAATTATAAAAAGCAAACATCACAGGCCTCTGGATATAAAGATAGACAACAGATTGAGAACCACTCATTCTTGAAAATTCACTACATATTTGGGTAAAGATAACAGAAATCTATGGTATTCTTGTTCGTGGCTGATTTGACTCCATTTCCCAATCCCATATGTGAGAATTACAGTTTTACCAATGTGAGGCAGACCAGTCACAAAAACCAACAAACAGCATTGCTACAGGATAAGCAGGCTTAACATGGGACAAAAGTGGTGAAGCTGGTAGAAAAAAAAATGGGGAAAGTTTACAGTTTTCTGGTCTGAAGTTGCAGTTCCAATTGGGACTATGACAGAACAGACAGGAATATAAGGAGATACTGGAAATGAAAGAGTCATAGGAGGGTTGAAACAAACTCTACATATCCCTGGCTCACTAGGAAACTAATAGGACCTGTTAGGAGACCTGAGAGAGGCTAGCAAAAAGTAAAAGGCAAGACAGACGTGAGAATTATCTGTGACTCTGAACGCAGGACCAAAGGTTCACCTAATGCACTGGTAAAAGAGGTTAGAAGCCTTAAGGGTTTGAGGCATTTGAGCACAACTGCTGCACAGATCACTGGTTAAACACTTACGTAATGTAGACTCAGAGGTGACTCATAGAAACCCGGGCTAAAAAATTGAAATGTGATGCAATTAAAGCAATTGTTTTTAAAGTGAAACTTATAGCTGTCAAGGTTTTGTGAGAAAGGAATCTAAAATCAATAATTGATGCTTCTACTTCAAAAAGCTAGAAAAAAAAGCCCTAAGAAATTAAAAGAGAAAATAACATCAGAGAAAAATTCAAAAAATATGAGAAAAGCAACAGAAAATAAATGAAGCCAAAACTAGGATCTATGAAAATATGAAGAATGTTGATAAACTTTTTCAGAAATTAACAAACAAACATACATTTCCAAAACCAGCACTGAAAGCTAGGGCCCTACAAAATTTTAAAGGAAAACAAAAATGAAATTTTACCACGACCCCTATTCTTGTTCATATGATTCAGTGAATATTTACAGATCAACTATTTTGTCTAGGTATTCTGTTGACTGATGCAGACATTACCATAACATAGTCTCTCCACCTACAAACCAAAGATTACAGTTTAGTGGAAGAGACATAGGGATAAACAAATAATCATGATCTAGTATGTTAATACCTGTAAAATATTACTGGGGGAATGAGAGATAAGAAAAAAATTCCTAATTCCTGAACAAGGGCCAAAATGTGGTATTATCCTGAGCTGGCACATTAATAAATTGATGGATTCCTGACTGTGTGAATGAGCAATTGATAGAGAAGGGAAAGAATAAAAATTCAGAAAAGGCTTTTCTATGCAGAAAACAATCATGTTTGTTTGTAGTCCAAGACCTATTTATATTCAACATTCATAAAGTACTAGGAGGTAAAATGCAAAGCCAACCCATAAGTGATCTGTAAACACTATAAAATGAAAAACAGGCTTTTCTTTTTTAGAATTCTCCTTGTATGTGAAATCTTACAGTAAGACAAGATTTGGAAGGTACTGAGATATATTCTCATCCAATTCTTTTGCTTTTAGGTGGTAAACTGAGGCCAGAAAAATAGTTGGAGACCGTCTATTACACTGTATTTATTGGTCATATCCTATTTTTAAATCATTTGCTTTAAAAGGGCGATCATGAACTCTTCATGGACCTTCTTTCCCAGAGTGAGCCAAATACAAAATCAGAATTTCAGCTCAATTTGCCTAACTGTCCAGCCCATGCTTGCCATTTCTATTCTACACAATTCTTAGCCCAAAGGAGATTTAAAAATATACTTTAAAATATTGTCAGTTTGAAATTTCTTCAGGCTTATGAGACAGGAGAAAACTCATTACCTGGTAACAGTCTATCTACCTACAACTGCAGACTACTATTTTCCAAAAAAAGAACTAAATCACCATTAAATTGTACAATTATAGACTTTGAGAGACAGTGAGATGTCATTGCAAGATTTTATTAATCACAACTTGATACAATGAAAATATGTCAAGCAGTAACCAAATATAATGTCATGTCACAAAATAATGCCACACATGCAGTTAATACCATGATCTTCCTCACTCAATGCTGATTTTGTTTATGACATTTATAATGAGCCTTTGACATTTGAGTGATAGCTACACTGAGATAAGAAATAAGAACACCTGAGTATTAGCTTTTCTAAAGTAATAGGCCCTGCTGAAACTGGAATTATAAATTATCGACAACTAAAGTGTTTTTAAAAGTCTCAGAGATTTTAAGTTTCAGGCCCGAAGTGTAGGGAAAGGGAAGTCCATATGGATCCTCTAATCTGGTAGTTTTTTCTAAAAAAGTTATAGGACATTACAATGCAGGCCATCCCTAGAAGGGTGTGGAATGGTTCCCTGCTAGGATAATTGCACTTAAAAAAAGGCCACATTATTGGCATATTTCACTAGCTTCTTATATGATCATTAAAGAAATTTGAAATTAAATGCTAATGATTTCAGAAAATAGTAGAAAGTCTACCCCATGAATCCACACCTTATACTAAACAAAAGGCTAGGAAAGGCTATGTTATTTTTCTATACAAGCAATGAGTCTGATAGTAGATTAACAATAGCAATGATTGTTAACACTGGGACTGTATCTATTGAAAGGAGAGAGCGGGCTGGCGCCGTGGCTCAACAGGCTAATCAAAAAAAAAAAAAAAAGAAAGAAAGAAAGGAGAGAATACACCAAACTTTTTGCAGAGAATAAGAACATGAGATTAGAAAACCATTTGCCAGCGGTGATCTACCTTCCAGTTGAGGATCTCTAATTTAGATGAACTCTGTAATTTCAGTGATTAATGAACAGATCTGGAAGAAGGGAATTATATGCACAAGGTCCTAGTAGTAGAGCTATTAAGAACCCAAGTTTCTTGACTGCAAGAAAGAAAGGAGTACTGCCAAAACAAATACATCTTGCATATCTATAACTTTGACTCCTTTATAAGGTATTTCTTTGGCCATTGTCCCATTCGAATTATACAATAATCCTGAAAGGTAAGCATGTAGCATGCTAAAGATCATTCTACCTGTTTTATAGATTGGTAGCTTTGGGATCTGCAAGTAGAGAAGGCCTATACTTCTGGGAATGGAGAGTCCCTACCCGCACTTCCGGGGAAGAAAAGTCCTTGGCAAGGTCCCCACAAGTGCCTAAAGGTCAACCAATGAGGATCAGACCTGCCTCAACCTTTAACCGCCATGCCCTGTATCTATAAAAGGAGCCCTCCAAACCTCTGATGCGTAACTTCCCCGGCCCCTGCTCAGTTGGTCTGTTGGGACTGGTGAACCTCACCCAGGAGCGGAATCCCAATAAAAACTTGTGAATTAATTGATTCGTCTGACTGGGAAGATTTGTTACATGCCGGACACCTTGCAGATGATGCTGAAACTCAGGAGCTGAGGGTGCGTGCCTCCCCTTTCTGGATTCGAGGCCCCCTTGCTCCTTGAACCTGTCTGGTGCCCCAGGCTGACTACGGACCACGCTCAACCAACTGTAAGTACAAGTAACTTCTCCCCTGCTCTCCCTTCCTCCTCTGGGTTGGCCCAGTCTCTGCGATCTCTGACTAGCTCTCCGTCCGGACAGAGACCTCCAAATCGTGCGCACATGGGCTCTGTTCTCCACTGATTAGCCTCCCAGTGGCTGTGGAGTTGTCCCGCTGCTGGCTTGGCCCCATGGAAGACTGACCTCTTATCCGTCTACTGAAGTCTGGGACAGGGGATGCCTTGCCTGAATTCCAGTAGATCCCGGGCTGTCGGGGAGACCATGGGATCTGGCCAATCCCGAGGGTGGGACTCAGCATGCCCCCTGGCCTGCCTCCTAAAGAACTTGAAGCAACTGGGACTGGCCCAGGACCTACGGCGTAAACGCCTAATCTACTACACCCAGGCATGGCCTAATTATGTACTTGACAACGTATCTAAGTGGCCCACTGAGGGAACCTTTGATCCCAAGGTCCTCACCGACCTTGAAAATTTCTGCCGCAGGGAGAAAAAATGGTCAGAGGTCTCGTATGTCCAGGCTTTCTG
Organism: Lepus europaeus; assembly: GCF_033115175.1. NCBI lineage: Eukaryota > Metazoa > Chordata > Mammalia > Lagomorpha > Leporidae > Lepus > Lepus europaeus. The sequence goes on from NC_084831.1 coordinate 41,204,322, forward strand.
GGACTTCCACTCCTGCCCTATTCTCCTCTCCTCCTATTCCACGGCCCAGGTCTTGCTGGCCAGGACCACTGCCTCACCTCCCAAAAATACGTCTTCTGTGTTACTGCCAAACTCTCCACCCTCCACCTTTCTGGACCCTCCTGAGTTCCTGGGGACCCCACAGCTAGCCAGGAACCTCCCGCCCCGATATGCACATTCTTCCACCCCCCCCAGCCATGTCCTGCCCTCCCCCCCCCCCCCGCCGCCTCCTGGCCACCATGTTCTGCCCCTCCCTCTGCCTCCTGGCTGCCATGTTCTGTTCCACCCCCTGAAACTGGTCCTTCATCTAACCCCACTTTCACCATAACCTGCGATGAACCCCTTTCCCCATTACCTATGACCGGCACCCAGGTGATATTGCCATCGCCCGTAAGTGTGCACACGCAGTCACATGACCAGAAGCCCTGACACCTCCTCCCACTTCAAGAGGTGGCTGGGGCTGAGGGTATTGTGCGTGTCCATGTTCCATTCATGCTACAAGACCTAGCACAGATGAAGGAAATACTAAGTCCTTTTCAGAAAATTCAACTAGGTTCATAAAAGAGTTTAGATACCTTTCTCAAACATACTACCTCACCTGGAAAGACCTTGATATTATCCTTTCCTCCTCTCTCACTTCCGAGGAACGGGTACAGGTCCGACAGGCTGCCCAAGATGAGGCTGACAAGGCCTGATTAACTGATCCCACCCTCTCACCAGGAGCCCAAGCGGTACCAGAGGTGGAGCTAGGATGGGACTACCAGGAAGGACAGGCAGGAAGACAAAACGTTGCCAAATACGATAAGATACTTATTTGCCAGCATGCACACTGTCCCCCACAAGGTGGTCAATTTTGATATACTTCGAGAGGTCACCCAGGACCCGGGAGAAAACCTGGCTCTTTTTTTAAACAGGTCACTGAGGCCCTAACTAAGTTTACTAAACTGGATCCTCAATCCCCCTCGGGGGGCAGTGATTCTCGCCTCTCATCTCATTTCCCAGTTTGCCCCCGATATCAGTGAAAAACTAAAAAGGGTGGAAGATGGTCCAGAGACCTTGTAAAGATAGCTTTCAAGGACTATACCACTCAGGAGGAGGCAGCTGAGCAGGCACAACAGGCCATAATGCAGAAAAAGGTTACCCTCCAGACTCAGGCCCTGGTGGCAGCCCTGTAGCTGGCGGAGGGAAGAGGGGTCAAGGGCAACCAGCCACCCGGGGCATGCTTCAAGTATGGATGAGAGAGACATTGGGCTCGAGCATGCCCCAACCCTTGCACACCTACCTGGCCATGCCTCACATGTGGCCAACCGGGCCACTGGAAGAGTGACTTCCCCAGGGGAGGCCCAACTCCTGCACTTCTACGTGGAAGCCTGACTCCCCAAGAGGACTCCATGCTACAACTACTAGGAATGACCGAATACTGATGGAGCCCAGACTCAGGGACCCCTATCACCCTCACCAAGCCCAGGGTAATGCTCCAGGTAGCAGGTAAGTCCACAGAATTCCTGGTGGATACAGGGGCTACCTATTCTTGTCTTGTGGACTCACTCCTGCCCTATTTAATTTCTGTAATGGGGATCGATGGGACTCCCTCCTACCCTAGGCACACACCAGATTTGCCTTGTCAATTGGAAGACCACCCCTTCTCCCACTCCTTCCTGGTAATCCCTTCCTGCCGGTCCCCCTACTGGTATGGGACATCCTATTCCAACTGGGCTCCAGTCTCCAGATTCTACCACGACAACCTTCAGCTGTTTTCCTACTCCCTCTGATCGCTTCTCTAACCTCATCTACCCCTTCCCCTGATTCATTGAACCCTCAATGGCCAATCTCTCCCACGTCAACCCTCGGGTATGGGATTTGTTAACACCAGTGGTGGCGACCCACCACCAGCCAGCCCTTATTAAATTCCAGGAGGGCACTCCGTACCCTAACCAACCCCAATTCCCCATCTCTGAAACTCACAGACGTGGCCTTAAACCCATCATTGACAGGCTCCTCCAACAAAATCTCCTAATACCCACTAACTCCCCCTGTAACATGCCCATACTCCCAGTACGAAAACCGTCGGGCGAGTATAGATTAGTCCAAGACCTCCACCTGGTCAATGTTACAGTTATCCCTGGTGGTGCCTAATCCCTATACACTGCTATCACATGTTCCCCCAAAACCTCCTACTTCACAGTACTAGGCCTTAAAGATGCCTTCTTCTCTATTCCTTTACACCCTGATTCTCAATACCTATTTGCCTTCACCTGGACAGACCCAGACACTCAACAGGCCCAAGAGTTAACGTGGACCATGCTCCCCCAGGGGTTCTGAGATAGCCCCGAGATATTTGGACAAGCCCTGGCCAGCGATCTTTAACATTCAAGGCCCACAGCTCCACCCTACTACAATATGTGGATGACCTCCTCTTATGCAGCCCATCCAAAAAGGACTCCGAGTCCCAGACAGTGGCTCTCCTAAATTTCCTAGGGGACAAGGGTATGGGGTATCCCACACTAAGGCCCAACTGTCCTCTCCATCAGTGACCTATCTAGGCATCCTTCTGACACCCTCCACCCGATCACTAACGACTGATCGGCGTCAGGCCCTAAAAGTTCTCCAACCACCAACTGATGCTGAGGCCATACTCTCCTTTCTTGGATTGGTGGGGTTTTTCCGATATTGGTTCCCTAACTTCGTTGTCCTGGCTAAACCTTTATATCAGGCCACTCATGAGACCTCAAAGGGCCCTTTATTGTCACCAAACACCATAACTCGTGCCTGGAGGACCCTTTGTGATGCACTGCTTGAGTCCCCCGCTTTGGCCTTGCCTAATCCTACAAAGCCTTCCCATCTGTTCACAGATGAATGCAATGGAATCACAACTGGCCTCCTAGCCCAACCATCTGGCCCCACACACCAGCCGGTGGCCTTACTCTCAAAACAGCTTGACCTTACAGCCAGGGGCTGGCCCCAGTGCATTTGAGCTCTGGAGGCAACGGCCACACTAACCAAAGTTGCCACCAAGCTCACCCTGCAGCAGCCTGTCACGGTCCTGTCATTCCACAACTTAGCTGAACTTTTGGGACAGAGGTTCCTCCCCCTCCTCAGCCCCTCCCGGGTCCAGGAGCTACATCTCCTGTTCTTCAAAAATCCCCATATTACTATAGCCTGCTCCCTACCCTGAAACCCAGCCACCCTCCTTCTGCTCCCATCTTCCCCCATGGACCCTCTTCCTGACTCTCATTCCTCCTCTGAAGTACTAAATTTCTTCCCCAACAGACCATGTTCTAGATCATCCAATAGACTCCCCTGACCTAACACTGTTTGGAATGGCAGCTCAATGAGGGGGGCACATGGGGTGCGGGGAGCAGCATATGTGGTGGTTACCCTCAATAAGACCATAGAGGCTCAATACCTTCCCCAAGCAACCACCTTCCAGAAGGCAGAATTCCATGCCCTAACCCGAGCTCTTACACCTGCTAAGGACAAAAGGGTCAACATCTATACGGACTCTAAATATGGCTTTCTCATAGCTCGTTTTCATTTTGCCATATGGAAGGAAAGGGGATTCCTGATGTCATGGGGAATGCCGATAGTTAATGCTGCCCACATCCACCAGCTTCTCCAGGCCCTCACTCTGCCCCTCCAAGTGACGATAATCCATTGCAAGGGCCACCAACAAACAACTGATCCAGTGTCAATGGGTAAAAGGCGAGCAGACTTGGTGGCTTGGACACTTACTAGTCAAGACCCACCTACACAGGAGCCCCTTGCCCCGTTATTGTTTCTCACAACCTCTAATAAGCCTACTTACCTCCCTTAGGAAAGACATCAACTACTACAAAATGGAGGTAAGGAACACCCCAAGGGGTGGATTTTTCTCAAAGATAAGATCGCTCTCCCTATTCAAAACTCCCTTCCATTATTAACTGACATTCACAACTCTCTACATATAAACCCGGACTTGTTCTACAGTTTTATGATCCCTCTGTTCTACTGTCCTACTCTTAAAGATCTCCTTAAACAGGTTCACTCATCCTGTTCTATCTATTCCTTGACATCCCCTCAGGGAAAGCTAAAGCCCCAGATACCCACCCACCAGATGAGAGGCCGCCTTCCTGGTGAAGACTGGCAAATAGACTTTACTCATATGCCCCCTCACAAACCCTTACGGTATATTCTAACCATGGTGGACACATTCTCTGGTTGGATAGAGGCCTTCCCTACAACTTCAGAAACAGCACCTGTGGTGGCTGAAATCTTATCACAATACAACATCCCATGATTTGGGCTCCCTACCTCTATCCAATTGGACAATGGGCTGGCCTTTGTATCACGAGTGGTACAACAAGTTACACAAGCCCTTGGCACCACCTGGAGGTTACACATCCCATACCACACCCAATCCTCGGGTAAAGTCAAAAAGGTGAATGGCATGCTAAGAGATCAGCTTACTAAACTCTCCATCCAACTTTGGATGGGATGGCCACAACTACTCCCGTTGGCCCTCACCAGGCTCCATGCAGCTCCGGGCAAGCCCCTGGGACTTAGCCCATTTGAGCTCATGTATGGAAGACTGTTCCTTCTTAACCATAACCTGCCAGTCCACACCCCATTGTTGGCCTCTTACCTCCCCTACTTCACCTTACTTCATTCACTTCTCAGGGAACATGTTGACTGACATCTCCCATCCCCATCTGCTCATCACCCAGCTGGTCCAGAGGTCCTGCTTCTCCAGCCGGGGACTCCATCCTACTCTGATCCTCCCAGCGCTAGCCACTGCATCCCCTTTGGACAGCACCCCACATCATAATTCTTACCACTCCAACTGCAGCCAAACTACTGGGTCATGAAAACTGGTATCATATATCTTGCCTCAAGAGGGCACCTTCCCCTCCCCCAGGGCCGCCATCATCCTGGAAAGCCACTGCTCTGGGGCCTACCAAGCTTAAGTTTGTCCATAATCCTACTCCTCTTGGTCCTACCCCTGATTCCTAAGATCCCGGTCTCAGTTCAGTCCCTGCCCACGTTCTTGCTCTTCCCACCTAGCTTACTTTTTTTTTTTTTTTTTTTTTTTTTTTTTTTTTTTTTTTTTTTTTTTTTTTTTACAGGCAGAGTGGACAGTGAGAGAGAGAGAGAGAGAGAGAGAAAGATCTTCCTTTGCCATTGGTTCACCCTCTAATGGCCGCCGCGGCTGGCGCGCTGCAGCCAGCACACCATGCTGATCCGAAGGCTGGAGCCAGGTGCTTATCCTGGTCTCCCATGGGGTGCATGGCCCAAGCACTTGGGCCATCCTCCACTGCACTCCCAGGCCACAGCAGAGAGCTGGCCTGGAAGATGGGCAACCGGGACAGAATCCGGCACCCCGACCAGGACTAGAACCTGGGGTGCCGGCGCCGCAAGGTGGAGGATTAGCCTGTTGAGCCACGGTACCGGCCCCTAGCTTACTTTCAAGCCACGTGTTATGAGAGAACATCACCATAATTCCGATGTTCCTTCACTGGATTACCAGCAATCCAGGTAACTGTCTACCATGGTGGAGTTCACAGATGTGACTGCTTTGGCAAATCCTCCGGATCAAAGGTCTATATGACACCGACCACTCACTGGGGCTATAGTGACAGGGGAGGGCACCAGGACTTTAATCAACGACAGGAGGTTGCTAGGGTTA